>NC_060122.1:363851653-366251653 GCF_021461395.2 Schistocerca americana | reverse complement strand
TTACAGTCGGCGCACGAGCGATGGGACACAGCGTTTCCGAAGTAGTGATGAATTGGGAATTTTCCCGTACGATCATTTCACAAGCGTACCGTGAATATCATGGATCCGGTAAAACATCAAGTCTCCTACATCGCTGCCGAAAAAAGATCCTGCAAGAACGGGACCAACGACGACTGAAGAGAGTCGTTCAACGTGACGCTGATAACTGAGCAGTTAAGTGCTCCACAAACCAAATGTCATCATCATCATCATCATCATCATCATCATCATCATCATCATCATAATCTAGTGACGTTGGATATCCTGTCTGCGTGCACGTTAACGTTAGTTGTCTCGTCGCGTATGCCGACTGGCTTAAGTGGATATGGCGCTACTGACTTAACGCTGTTCACTGCTTAAGCCGGGGTCGCCATGTTAGTAGCCACTAAAACTTAGCAGACAGCTGTTTACAATACTGCTTTCTAGTTTTTAATTTCTGTTCTGTCCACGCAACATCTGTTTTAAATATTAATTATCACAATGTTTTCGCGAATAACACAGTGTCAGGAACGCATTTTCAGATGTTTACCCAGTCATAAAGGCATATTTCATCGAGTAACATTGAGCACGTGGCCTCGTTGATAAAAGTTTATTTTTTTTTACCCGCTTCGAATAACCAAGAATAGAAATATGTGCTTTGAATAGGCTGCTTTCGTAGTCCAGCATTTTCCTTAACATGGAATGAAGAAACGGCTGTTTGATCTGTGTACTCTTCCTCAAAACACTGAGAACATATTCTTCTTTGTATGGATGATTTGCAATAATTCCTTATCAGGCATACAATCAGTCCACTCTTCGGTCTGTATTTATAGGAAAACGTCAAATTACGGGAATAAAGACGCGACAGCAAAAGTAACGAGTGCAGTTAAAATTCATGTATTCAAAAAGGAAATATTGCCTGAATGACTTCAGATACGAAAAAACTCTGAATACTTGACAGTTCGGACAAGAATAATTAGTACACCATTATTGACGGAAGCTGACATTTTCGGTGAAGACACTTCCATCAGAGTCGGGCTCTGTGGCCGAGAGGTTCTAGTCACTTCAGTCCGGAACCGCGCTGCTGCTACGGTCGCAGGTACGAATCCTGCCTCGGACATGTATGTGCGTTGTCTCCTTAGGTTAGTTATTTTTAAGTAGTTCTAAGTCTAAGGCACCAACCTAATTCAATGAGCTATGAGAAGCAGACACATTCCCACGAAAATCGGTTACTTTAACTTGCATTTATAAACGTTAGTAATGTAATTAAAGCTCTACAATTAAACCTCCTGATGGAAAAGTGTTTAAATTTCTAATGTATGTTGTGCAGAATTTGAACGTTAGACTGACTATTCAGTGTCTTCATGTTTACAGTCCTATGTTCAATAATTACATGTAAACGGTGTTCACCTTTACAATCTGTGTACTACTGAGGAATCATAGAGGAACTGATGATCACCGTGTACGACCTGATATGCGCTCTAGAAATACAGTGGTACCCAGCAGAATGTCGTCTCCTTTTCAGGCAATGAAAGCGAAAGAGGACGCTGCCCAGACAGAAACGTATTCACTTTACGATGTAAACAGAAAATATTTCCTGCAGCTGGTGACATTAACAATTTAAAAGCCTGTGAGTCGCCTTAAATATAATAAAATCCATCGAGCTTGCTCTCGTTACATGCTATAATACAAACACCACTCAGATGTAGCACATGAACCCAGTAGCCTAGTACTCAGCTATCGACAGTGTACAAATAATGATAACCGGGCGCTAATGACCATAGCAGCTTTGCGCCCTAAACCCAAAACAAAAAAAGTGTACATATAAGATCACTATCATAGTATTAAGCACTGTTATAGAGACTGATCTCTTGAGTACAAAACAACATCATTTCCATAAAAAAAAAATTAATAGCTGGGATATGCTGCAATAGTTACACAATGTGATCAAGGGTATCCGAACACCCCCAAAAACATTCGTTTTTCATATTGGTTGCATTGTGCTGCCACCTACTGCCAGGCACTCCGTATCAGCGACCTCAGTAGTCATCAGTCATCGTGAAAGAGCAGGATGGGCCACTCCGCGGTTCTCACGGACTTCGAACGCGGTCAGGTGATCGGGTGTAACTTGGGTCATGCATCAGTACGCGAGATTTCCACATTCCTAAACATCCCTAGGTCCACTGTTTTCGATGTAACAGTGAACTGGAACCGAGAAGGGACACGTACAGGACAAAAGCGTACAGGCCGACCTCGTCTCTTGACTGACAGAGACCGCCGACAACTGAAGAGGTCGTAATGTGTAATAGGCAGACATCTACTCAGACCATCACACAGGAATTCCAAACTGCATCAGTATCCACTGCAAGTATTATGACAGTTAGTCGGGAGGTGAGAAAACTTGGATGTAATCGTAAAGCTGCTCCTCGTAAGCCAAACATGACGCCGGTAGATGACAAACGAAGTATCTCTCGGTGTAAGTAGCGTAAACTCTGGACGATTTAACAGTGGAAAAACGTTGTGTGGACTGACGAATCACGGTACACAATGTGGCTGTCCGATGGCAGGATGTGGGTATAGAGAATGCCCGGTGAACGTCATCTTCCAGCGTGTGTAGTGCCAACAGTGAAATTCGGAGGCGGTGGTGTTATGGTGTGGTCGTGTTTTTCACGGAGGGGCTTGCACCCCTAGTTGTTTTGCGTGGCACTATCGCAGCACAGGCCTACATTCATGTTTTAAGCACCTTCTTGCTTCCCACTCTTGAAGAGCGAATCGGGGATGGCAATTGCATCTTACAACGCAATCGAAAGCCTGTTCATAAAGCACGGCCTGTGGCAGAGTGGTTACACGACAATAACATCCCTGTAATGGACTGGCCTGCACAGAGTCCTGACCTGAATCCTGTAGAATACCTTCTGAATGTTTTGGAACGCCGACTTGGTTCCAGGCCTTACCGACCGACAGTGATACCCCTCCTGAGTGGAGCGCTCTGTGAAAAATGGGCTGCCTTTATCCAGGAAACCTTCCGGCACCTGACTGAACGTATACCGGAAGTTGTCATCATGTCTAAGGGTGGACCAACACCGTATTGAATTCCAGCATCACTGATGGAAGGCACCTCGAATTTGGAAGTCATTCTCAGCCAGGTGTCCGGATACTTTTGATCACGTAGTGCGCGCTGTTATATTGCTAGAGAAGGCCGAAATACACGCTATAAGCTCACGCAGGATGGCGTGAGGTCTGAAACAGGATACGTAATGAATGCTATAAAGAAAAGTACGTAGCTTCTGGAATACTTAACTTTAATCCATCATTTGTATACATCGTTCTTGATGAGACATGCTTCATACGATAACTATCAATTGCTATGGCGCCTTGCTAGGTCGTAGCCATTGACTTAGCTGAAGGCTATTCTAACTATCTTCTCTGCAAATAAACGAGGCTTCGTCAGTGTTGCATCGCTAGCTAAGTCGTCCGTACAACTGGGGCGAGTGCTAGTAAGTCTCTCGAGACCTGCCACGTGGTGGCGCTCGGTGGCGACACGCGGGTCCGACATGTACTAATGGACCGCGGCCGATTTAAAGCTACCACCTAGCAAGTGTGGTGTCTGGCGGTGACACCACATGCGCAGTCTGCCGTAGCTCGGGATGCAGCTGATGAGCACACTGTCAGGGTACAGAATGGTGAGGGGAAGGAGAAGTTAAGCAGAGAGAGAGACAATAATAAAGGGGTTTGGGTGGGGGTGGGGGTTAGGGAGGAGAGTGTTTAAGGGACAAGAACAGAATGAGTGAACATTGAGCTGCAAATAGAAGGTCTCTAAGAATGGTTCCCGGGAAACGCTAGTTATTCTAACAGGTCAATCATATTCCGTTTACAGTGAAGGAGGAAAGTTATCTGAATGAGCTTCCACTGCGGCAATCAACTGGAGCAGCGCTTCTGCCGAGCGCGATCACTGCGCGCGATGCATCAGCGCAGCTCTCAGCACTCGCGGGTCGGCGCCTGTTACCCTCGCAGCCCGACACGCGTGCAGCTATGCATATTCATCGCGGCGGCCCTCACGTGTCGCCACTAATTGCAGGGCCCACTGCGGGCCATAATGGTGGCAGCTGCGGCCAGTACAGACCGCGAAACACCGCTCGCTATTGCCTGACGTCATACACCCGGCGGCGCGCGGCGCGCGTCGGCCGGACACAGACTCAGAACGCGCGCGTGGGGACCGAGCGGTGCCGCAGTGGCAGGGATTACGCTGCAGCACCGAAACCGTAATTGAATTTGACGGTTGTGCCTCTGTCCGGCTACACTCGGGAGACATTCTCGATTGTCTCACTCTAGTTTAAAAAAAAAAAAAATCCAATTTTTCATTTGTTTCAAGCATCCGTCGTTGGTGGTAATTTCCTTGCAACTTTTCCATGAGCTACACGTACTTAGCCATTATGACATGAAAATGTCGGACCCGTTGCGTACGGGAATGACTGTAAGAGAATGGACATTAATAAGATTCTTAGCATAGTTCTGTATAGAACGAAAAAGACCGCAGGTATACCATGAGACATTGAGAAAAATATCATTCACACAATCCTGAAGATGGAAAGTACAGCTAAGTGCGAAAACTATCATAAAATGGCTTAATGACTGGTAAATTAATGTTGCTTAAACGAAAAATACGCAGACGAATGAAACAAGATAAAAGTAACGAGTAGCAGCTGAAATGAGAGTGGCAAGAAACATAACGTCACGATTGGTGGTCACGAAGGTTGTGAAGCATGGACTGTGGGAAAACCGGAGCAGAAGACAATCGTAGCATTTGAGATGATGTGCTACAGACGAATGTTAAAGAAATTAGGCAGACTGATAAAGTAACGAATGAGAAGGTTCTGCGCAGAATCGAAGAGGAAAAGAACATGTGGAAAACTCCGATAAGGAGAAGCGACAGGATGGTACGACATTTCTTAAGACGTCAGGGTATGACTTTCACGGTGCTAGAGGGAAGTGTGCCGGCCGAAGTGGCCGTGCGGTTAAAGGCGCTGCAGTCTGGAACCGCAAGACCGCTACGGTCGCAGGTTCGAATCCTGCCTCGGGCATGGATGTTTGTGATGTCCTTAGGTTAGTTAGGTTTAACTAGTTCTAAGTTCTAGGGGACTAATGACCTCAGCAGTTGAGTCGCATAGTGCTCAGAGCCATTTGAACCTTTAGAGGGAGGTGTAGAGGGCAAATACTGTAGACGACGATAATGGAATACATTCAGCAAATAATGGAGTACGTAGGTTGCAAGTGCTGAGATGAAGAGCTTGGCACAGGAGAGAAATTCGTGGCGGGCTGCATCCGACCAGCATCCGACCAGCATCCGATGGCTCAAAGAAAAAAAAAAAACCGTAATGGTCAGTGTTTATTTCGAAAAGGTAATGGCACAAGAAACATATCTATTAATAATTAAAGCAAGACTTGCGAAATATCAGGACACATTCACTGAATTTGTCGAGCTGTAAATAGCGTCGGAAATGCAAAATAATGCAGCATATTATAAATTCTGAGGCAAATAGGTGTAATGTATACTAAAAGATGTAAATATATAGTATGTGCACAAAGAAGGAGGGAATAACGATAATTGAATATCAAACTCGAAGTGCTCGGATTGAAGAAAGTGTAAGACAGGAGCGTAATCTGTCGCCCTTACTGTTCACTCTATACATCGAAGAAGAAATGACGGAAGCAAGAGAGGAGGTTACAGTAATTTGATTAAGAATGTATCAGTAATAAATTCATTGATGACTTGCTATCATTACTCACAGTGTTGAACAATTGTAGGGCCTTTCGAATACAGTGAACAGCTTAATGAGCACATTCCATGGACACAGAGTAAACCTAAATAAAGAAAATGTAATTGGTAACGGAAATGATACCAGTAAACCTAGGATCAAAATTAGCCATTATGATGCAGACGAAGTGAAGGGATTTTGCTCCATCAGAAGCAAAACAAAATGCGACGGACGGAGCAAGAACATAAAAAACCAAAAATCAACCATAATTTGAAGAAGCAGCTTCTGAGTATGTACATTTGGAGCACAGCGTTGTAAGAAAGTAATATTGGACTGCTATTATAAGAAATGAGGAGGTTCTCCATAGGCCCGGTGATGAGAAGAAGGCGTCGAAAACATTGACCGAAAGAAGCAAGAGGGTAATAAAAGACGTCTTAGGACTTCCGGCCCCACCATGAACCATGGACCTTGCCGTTGGTGGGGAGGCTAGCGTGCCTCAACGATACAGATAGCCCGTCCGTAGGTGCAACCACTACGGAGGGGTATCTGTTTAGAGGCCAGACAAACGTGTGGTTCCTGAAGAGGGGCAGCAGCCTTTTCAGTAGTTGCAGGGGCAACAGTCTGGATGATTGACTGATCTGGCCTTGTAACACTAACCAAAAACGGCCTTGCTGTTCTGGTACTGCGAACGGCTGAAAGCAAGGGGAAACTACAGCCGTAATTTTTCCCGAGGGCTTGCAGCTTTACTGTATGGTTAAATGATGATGGAGTCCTCTTGGGTAAAATATTCCGCAGGTAAAATAGTCCCCCATTCGGATCTCCGGGCGGGGACTACTCAAGAGGACGTCGTTATCAGGAGAAAGAAAACTGTCGTTCTACGGATCGGAGCGTGGAATGTCAGATCCCTTAATCGGGCAGGTAGGTTAGAAAATTTAAAAAGGGAAATGGATAGGTTGAAGTTAGATATAGTGGCATTAGTGAAGTTCGGTGGCAAGAGGAACAAGACTTTTGGTCAGGTGAATACAGGGTTATAAATACAAAATCAAATAGGGGTAATGCAGGAGTAGGTTTAATAATGAATAGGAAAATAGGAATGCGGGTAAACTACTACAAACAGCATAGTGAACGCTTTATTGTGGCCAAGATAGACACGAAGCCCACGCCTACTGCAGTAGTACAAGTTTATATGCCAACTAGCTCTGCAGATTACGAAGAAATTGATGAAATGTATGATGAGATAAAAGAAATTATTCAGGTAGTGAAGGGAGACGAAAATTTAATAGTCATGGGTGACTGGAATGCGAGAGTAAGAAAGGGGAGAGAAGGAAACATACTAGGTCAATACGGATTGGGGCTAAAAAATGAAAGAGGAAGTCGCCTGGTAGAATTTTGCGCGGAGCATAACTTAATCATAGCTAACACTTGTTCCAAGAATCATAAAAGAAGGTCGAATACATAGAAGAATCCTGGAGATACTAAAAGGTATCAGACAGAATATATAATGGTAAGACAGAGATTTAGGAACCAGGTTTTAAATTTGTAAGACATTACCGGGGGCAGATGTGGACTCTGACCACAATCTGTTGGTTATGAACTGTAGATTAAAATTGTAGTAACTGCAAAAAGGTGGGAAATTAAGGAGTTGGGACCTGGACAAACTGAAAGAACCAGAGGTTGCACAGAGTTTCAGGGAGAGCATAAGGGAACAATCGACAGGAATGGGAGAAAGAAATACAGTAGAAGAAGAATGGGTAGCTTTGAGGGATGAAATAGTGAAGGCAGCAGAGGATCAAATAGGTAAAAAGACGAGGGCTAGTAGAAACCCTTTAGTTACAGAAGAAATATTGAATTTAATTGATGAAAGGAGAAAATATAAAAATTCAGTAAATGAAGCAGGCAAAAAGGAATACAAACGTCTCAAAAATGAGATCAACAGGAAGTGCAAAATGGCTAAGCAAGGATGGCAAGAGGTCAAATTTAAGGATGTAGAGGCTTATCTCACTAGGGGTAAGATACATTCTGCCTAGAGGAAAATTAAAGAGACCTTTGGAGAAAGGAGAACCACTTGCATGAATATCAGGAGCTTTGATGGAAACCCAGTTCTAAGAAAAGAAGGGAAAGCAGATAGGTGGAAGGAGAATATAGAGGGTCTATACAAGGACAATGTACTTGAGGACAATATGGAAATGGAAGAGGATGTAGATGAAGATGAAATGGGAGATATGATACTGCGTGAAGAGTTTGACAGAGCTCTGAAGGACCTGAGTCGAAACAAGGCCCCCGGAGTAGACAACATACCATTAGAACTACTGACAGCCTTGGGGGAGCCAGTCCTGACAAAACTCTACCATCTGGTGAGCAAGATTTATGGGACAGGGGAAATACCCTCAGACTTCAAGAAGAATATAATAATTCCAATCCCAAAGAAAGCAGGTGTTGACAGATGTGAAAATTTCCGAACTATCAGTTTAATAAGTCACAGCTGCAAAATACTAACACGAATTTTTTACAGACTAATGGAAAAACTGATAGAAGCTCACCTCGGGGAGGATCAGTTTGGATTCCGTAGAAATGTTGGAACACGTGAGGCAATACTGACCCTACGACTTATCTTAGAAGAAAGATTAAGGAAAGGCAAACCTACGTTTCTAGCATTTGTAGACTTAAAGAAAGCTTTTGACAATGTTGATTGGAATACTCTCTTTCAAATTCTGAAGGTGGCAGAGGTAAAATACAGGGAGCGAAAGGCCATTTACAATTTGTACAGAAAGCAGATGGCAATTATTAGAGTCGAGGGGTATGAAAGGGAATCAATGGTTGGGAAGGAAGTGAGACAGGGTTGTAGCCTCTCCCAAATGTTATTCAATCTGTATATTGAGCAAGCAGTAAAATAAAAATTCGGAGTAGATATTAAAATCCTTCGAGAAGAAATAAAAACTTTAATGTTTGCCGATGTCATTGTAATTCTGTCAGAGTCAGCAAAGGACTTGGAAGAGCAGTTGAACGGAATGGACAGTGTCTTGAAAGGAGGATATAAGATGAACATCAACAAAAGCAAATCGAGGATAATGGAATGTAGTCTAATTAAGTCGGGAGATGCTGAGGGAATTAGATTCGGAAATGAGACACTTAAGGTAGTAAAGGAGTTTTGCTATTTGGGGAGCAAAATAACTGATGATGGTCGAAGTAGAGAGGATATAAAATGTAGACTGGCAATGGCAACGAAAGCGTTTCTGGAGAAGAAAAATTTGCTAACATCTAGTATAGATTTAAATGTCAGTAAGTCGTTTCTGAAAGTATTCGTATGGAGTGTAGCCATGTATGGAAGTGAAACGCGGACAATAAATAGTTTAGACAAGAAGAGAATAGAAGTTTTTGAAATGTGGTGCTACAGAAGAATGCTGAAGATTAGATGGGTCGATCACATAACTAATGAGGAGGTATTGAATAGAATTGGGGAGAAGAGGAGCTTGTGGCACAACTTGACTAGAAGAAGGGATCTGTTCTGAGACAGAGGGATCACCAATTTAGTATTGGAGGGCAGCGTGGAGGGTAGAAATCGTAGAGGGAGACCAAGAGATGAATACACTAAGCAGATTCAGGAGGATGTAGGCTGCAGTAGGTACTGGGAGATGAAGAAGCTTGCACAGGATACAGTAGCATGGAGAGCTGCATCAAACCAGTGTCAAGACTGGAAACCACAACAACAACAACAACAACAACAGGAGTTCCGGTGATGTCTTCCATGGTATTAGATGTAGCAGTAGATGATATAAAAATGTAGGGCAAGATGGAGTTTCGAATATACACAGGAAATAATTCAGAATGGTGAATGCAATTGGTACTGTGAAATGAAGTTGTTGCCACAGTGAAAAGATCCTTGGTGGGCCATCTCAAACTACTCAGAGGTATGAAGAGGAAAAAACCCTCTCCCACCCACATACGTGCGAACTGCCGAGTAGTCATGTAGAGAAAATTTAATGCTGTAAACGATTGATTTCAGAATACTCAGAGATTATAAGACCGAAGGCTACTAACAATGATTACGTAGGAAGTTCCATACACACGATGTTGCAGAAGGGAGGAGAAATTCTCAGTGATATGACAGCAACGATCATCCGAAGCAGAATGTCTAGTAAATGTGCGCTCTAAAATGCATACCTTTAAACCTAAGAACACTTGTTCAGCAGAAGATAGTTGTTTCACAGTAGCGAAGATGAACGAGTACTCTTATCCCTCACTCTGTGCACTTCAGAACCTATGTACACTAGACATTTCTTTTTGTTTTCCCCTTAGTATCTCGTCTCAAAATATGCAAAACAATGAGTTTGCTGTGGAAGACATTTGTTTCACAGAATCGAAGCTGAGAAAGTGCTGATAGCTCTTCAGGTATACTTACTAGATATTTTTACTTCGAATGATCGTTCCTTTCATATCTCAGAATATTGACCATTTCTTCTGGGACATCCTGTATATAGACCCTCGGGAGCTCCGTGTCTAATTCCTCAAAACCAGTCGACAGCCGACAGTCGACTACGCCAATTTATTTACAATGAAAAATCTTCCTTTGCCTTTCCTTTCCGAACATTTTATGAAAATATTTAAAAATTGCAATATACTGAACATTATTTTGGCTTATTTCCAATGTAAGTAACGTAAAATTGAAAATATAAACCTTTCTACATTTTTTCTTCTTCTCGCCATTCTTTCCGCATTCCTCATCTCCTCGTAGTTTTCAAATGACGGGAGTCCGACTAACGATTTACTCACAAGGAGTCCGCGCCTACTCGTCATCCCCGATTCCGTCCAGATTTATCGTATATGCAGGCCACACCTGAAATGAAAGTGACAGGAGTGGAGATCCAGATGGGCAAGCGTTTAGAAGAAAATTAGCATTTTTGTCGCGGGTCTGGCTAGGTATGAACCATTTATGTTACTGTAGTTTACGTGTGGAGGCTGACGCAGCTTAACGAATACCAAGTGGTAATCCGAGGATCTTACGTTCGATTCACTATGTCGAAATTTTTATGTTTTCAATTTACTTATCTGGCAAATAAGCCGCAATAATGCCGAATGCATTGAATTTTTCAATAATTTCGTAAAAGGCAAAAAAGGAAAGGCAGAGGAATATTTTTGATTGCAAATAAATTTTGAAGAAGCGATTGTAAGGCGTACATGAGAAGGTCATATATAAAATTAAATACTTTTAGTGTTTCATAGTTGGTGATTTACACATGCTTAGATGATATTCCTAATAAAAATGGGGGAAACAGCAGTTTTCTCAGAATCTTACGCAAGTTACAAATGCGGAATTTTTACAATTTCATGGTTGTTAAAAGTTTCTACAGAAGAAAAAATTATTTTTACATTCATAAATGTTCTCTCATAGCACAGTTTGGCAGCAAACCAAGCGTAAAACGTCCTTTCCCCACATATTGTCTAGGATAGTAGGTAATGTGCTCTGGAATTTGTTTTGATTTAGGCTTCTCGGGATATGATTAATTTTTCTTTATCCACAGGTCGATCTCATCTACCGTGGAACCTACAGCTTGCATGCAATTGCTGAGTGCTGCTGGAAGGTCAAAATGGAACTAACTGAGTACCAAGTCCTGTATGAGTAATTACAATCCCTTCTGGGAAACTTAACTACAGAGTCCTTGTGAACGCTGAATGTACAATATTATTTTGGCAATCTGTTTCCAATACCGAATATTCCTTTACATTCCAGTTCATGTATTTAACGAAAAAAATTAATTATTACGTTATATTGAGCATTATATCGGTTTATTTGCAGTGTAAGTAGCGTATAACCGAAAAAAATAAAGAACGTTATTGCACAGGGACTCGATCCAACGACCTTCCGTACTCTTCCCGCTCCCACTTGAATAAAGGATATTGCCGTCGGTAGGGTGGCTTGTGAGCCTCAGTGATATAGATAGCAATACCGTAGGTGCAACCACAACGGAGGAAAATCTGTTGAGAGGCTAGACAAACACGATGTTCCTCAAGAGGGCAGCAGCCTTTTCAGAAGTGCAGGGGCAACAGTGAGGAGGATTGACTGATCTGGACTTCTCGTAACATCAGCCGAAACAGCCTTGTTGTGCTGTTCTACAACGGCTGAAAGCAAGGGGACACTGCAGCCTTAATTTTTACCGAGGGCGTGCTGATCTATTGTATGGTTCAATGATGATGGCTTCCTCTTGAGTAAAATACTCCGGAGGTAAAATGATCCTCGAATAGGATTTGCGGATGGAGGCTACTGAGGAGGATGTCGTCATCAGGAGAAACAAAACTGGCGGACCGGAGCGTGGAATGTTAGATCCCATAATGGGGGAGTTAGGTTAGAAAATGTAGAAAGGGATGGGTTGAAGCTAGATATGGTGAGAACTAATGAAATTCGGTGGCAAGAGCAACAGGACTTATCGTCAGGCGAATGCAGGATTATAAATACAAAATCAGCTATTTATAATGTAGAAGTTGCTGACTGGTGTTAAAATTACCAAGCTGTCAGTTTAATAAATCATGGTAGCAATTACTGACGGGAATTTTTTTGCAGAAGATTGGAACAACTGACTGAAAATTACCTCGGGGAAGATAAGTTTGAATTTCGTAGAATGGTAGGAACAGTCGAGCAATACTCATCTAATGAGCTATCTTAGAAGATAGATAAACGAATGGCAAACCGACGTTTATAGCACTGGTAGACTTAGAGAACGTTTTCGACAATATTGACTGGAATCCACTCTTAGAAATTCTGTAGGTGGCAGGGGTAAAATACAGGGAGCGAAAAGTAATATACAGATGCTACAGAAACCAAATGGCAATTATAAGAGTCTATGGGAATGAAACGGAAGCAGTGATCGAGAAGGGAGTGACACAGGATTGTAGTCTATCCCCAGTGTTATCCAATCTGTACGGTGAGCAAGCAGTAAAGGACACCAGAGAAAAAAATTTGGGTAGGAATTAAGTTTCAGAGTGGAGAATTAAAATCTTTGAGGTTCGTTGACGACACTGTAATTCTGTCAGAGACAGTAAAGGGCTTAGATAGCAGATGAAAGGAATGGACAGTGTCTAGAAAGGAGGATGAACATCAAGAGAAGCGAAACCAAGACAATGGAATGTAGGCGAGTGTATTCAGGCGGCCGGCGGCAGTGACGGAGCGGCTCTAGGCGCATCAGTCCGGAACCGTGCGACTGCTACGGTCGCAGGTTCGAATCCTGCCTCGGGCATGGATGTGTGTGATGTCCTTAGGTTAGTTAGGTTTAAGTAGTTCTAACTTCAAGGGGACTGATGACCTCAGATGTTAAGTCCAATAGTGCTCAAAGCCATTTGAACCATTTGAATTCAGGTGTTGCTGAGAGAATTAGATTAGAAAAGAACTCACTAAAGGTATTAGATGGAGTTTACTATTTGAGCAGGAAAATAACTGATGGCCGGATCAGGGAGGACATAAAATGTAGACTGTCAATAGCAAGAAAAACATTTCTGAAGAGGATAAATTAGCTAACATCGTATGTAGATTCAAGCGTTAGGAAGAATTTAGTGAAAGTATTTGCCTGGAGTGTAGCCATATATGGAATTGAAAGATGGACGATAAACAGTTTCGACAAGAAGAGAATAGAAACTTTTGAAATGCTGTGTTATAGAAGAGTGCTGAAGATTATACTAACACATCACCTAACTAATGAGGAAGGGCTGAATAGAGCTTGGAAAACGAGAAATTTATGGCACAATTTGACTAAAAGGAGGGACACATTTTGAGATGTAAAGGGATCACCTATTTATTATTTCGTGGTAAGTGGGGGAGGCGGGGATGGCGGTGAGTAAACGGCATAGAGGGAAGCCAAGAGATGTATACAGTAAGCAGATTCAGAAAGATGTGGGTTGCAGTAGTTATTTGGAGATGAAGAGGCTTACATAGGATAGAGTAACAAGGTAACCTGTATCAAAGCATTCTTCTGAAGACCACAACAACAACAACAACAAATCTTTTTCATTGCGCCAACTGCTGAGAGGTAACTACGATTACTCAAATGGCTATTGTCTCCCCATCCCCCTCAAGAACCAAGAGTGCTACGATTTTCTAAGCATTTGCGTATCCGGAGCGCCAACATCAATGTGAACGAAATCGGAGATGACGAGACTGCGTGGTGACTTGTCAGTAGGCTACATTATTTGATCAAAAATATCCGGAAGTCCCCAAAACATACGTTTTTCACATTAGGTGCGTTTTGCTACCACCTGCAGCCGGGTACTCCATATCAACGACCTCTGCAGTCATTAGATATCGTGAGAGAACAGAATGGATCGCTTCGCGGAACTCACCGACTCCGAATGGGGTCAAGGGACTGGGCTGCGAGGTGGCGGGGTGGAGAAGCGTTTGTACCTCTTTAATTCTGATGAATTTTTCATGAGAACGAGGCATGCAATAGACCCCCTCCTTACCTACCTCCTAATTAATTATGCGCACAACGATAACGAAGGGAAATGATGGTGGACCCTGCTGGTTGGCAGAATAGGGAGTGCACACTCACAATAATTTAATAAAAATCGTAATCTACTCAGAGAAAAAACAGAGAACTTTATCAAAATGGTTCAAATGGCTCTGAGCACTATGGGACTTAACTTTTGAGGTCATCAGTCCCCATGAACTAAGAACTATTTAAACCTAACTAACCTAAGGACACAACACACATCCATTCCCAAGGCAGGATTCGAACCTGCGACCGTAGCGGTCGCGTGGTTCCAGACTGTAGCGCCTAGAACCGCTCGGCCACTCCGGCCGGCAGAACTTTATCATAATAAACAAGAGGAAGTGGGATTCTGCATATATCTACGAAATGATATACGGATTAAACATTGCAGTGAGATTTATTATACATCAGATCATAAAGGCACATGATTGTCAATACAAACAGTAGGTTAAAGGATAGAGTGTACTGAACTATTATGAGAATGAGAGTTGGCTCGAGAACAAGGGGCTCCTACTCTCTGGGATGCAATAGCTTGACGATAGTGACTGGAGGTCCTAATCAATCAAATATTACTTTCTCGACTATATTGCAGTATCGCGATTAGTAGTGAGAGCTCACATGGAGAAACGAGCAAGGTGTACTTGTGGCAAAGCGAGCGCGCGTCCTGCTCAGGACTTCAGTATAAAATTGATAGGTCCTACAATGCCGGAGCCGCAAAATACTTTAGCAATCCTGAAATATGTAGCACGTTGTCGGTAGGCAGCTTTCTGATGAGGTAGGTGATGACTTCTGGTGTGCAGCAACACTGTTCAACCCCTGAACACGAAGGTTGTCCGAGAATTCTAAGTTTTGTCAAAAAAAGGTACGACTAAGTCGCAAGACCGTCCGACTCGTTAGAAGCAGCGAAAAATGTGGTAACTAGGTAGTAAATTTCTAGACGTTTCTTTAGCCATCCTTTCGCCCATATAATTGCTTCATGTTCTTACCCTTACACTTGCACCCAGTAACGCGAAAATTCAGAAGCGCATATGACACCATGGAGTCAGACTAATTTATTTTGTTTCGTCTACTCTTAATACTGTTTTTTCTAATAACTTTTGTGACTCTGTAACCAGTTTCAATTTTTCGAAATTGCTAGCCCTAACCAATATAATGATCCAAGAGATGAGTTAAATTCCGAAATATATATAACTGCGAAGAGAAAATTGCTAAATTTACCATATTTTGAAAATTGTAATTTTAGTCCATAATTCTCACGTGATACGTACAGAGTGACAACAGTTACTGAAACAGTAGATTCGACGCTGGAGACTCCAATGTCCTTTTTGTCCACCCTCATCGATATTTTCCATTCTTTCCGATCTATTATCAAAAGAACTCAAGATAAAACGCCTGTTACATGCGATGACAGAGTGTCAAGAGACAAGTTCGAATTTTGATTTACTTTCCTTCTTTTACCTCAGGTGATAAATCTCAACGACAATTCTTAACGTAGTCCACGTTTACCTCTTCGTCTGTTCGTAATTTGGAAAATGAGTTGATATACTAACCTTACTTCCACATTCTTTTATTATTTCTTTAAGCTACCCAGGGCGTGAATAATGATGTTCGTCGAACAGTTTAGATAGTTACGTCTGATCTACCGGGGAAGAATAGAAAGAAAGAGAAAATGTGAGATGAACTTAGTGTGATTTTGAATAGCATGGCGTAAAGTGTAATACGCAGCTGATAAATATTTTTCTGATCACCTAAGCCAATACAGATTAAAATATAGATTTTACAATGCTATAAGTACTCGTGAGTATTGCGTATTTTTGTGGTATCACGTCTTGTGGCAATGTTTGGTATATGGAGTCGCACTGCAATAAAACCTCGAGTTTTATTACGATTACTTCAGAAGCCAATGCGATAGGATGCGAGGTGCCTACGAGTAAGTTTAGTGCCCATAAGCTGTTTATGAGGCAATATTTCAGGTAGATTGCTACGAAAGTGGAGTGAATCCTGAACCTCTATCGGCTATTCGAAACGCAGAATAAGCTTTCGCTGACAGTTTAGAAGCAGTGAGCACAGTACGAAATATACTGCAAGACAGAACAGTCGATATCTAGATGTGTTGACCTGTGGTGCTACCATGTTGCCTGCATTTCCTTTCCTGTACATTTTAGCGATCCAGTGTTGTCCCATCATTTTTAACAACAACAAAATACTACGTTTCACGAGCATTCGACAAGGAACGAAAATGTCAGTTCAGATGTGTTGACCTGTGGTGCTACCATGTTGCCTGCATTTCCTTTCCTGTACATTTTAGCGATCCAGTGTTGTCCCATCATTTTTAACAACAACAAAATACTACGTTTCACGAGCATTCGACAAGGAACGAAAATGTCAGTTCAGTCGAACTGTCTGAACAAAAGCCCATATCTTGCAAAAGGTCAAGTAGAAGATTTTATTTTTTTGCCTCGTTGGGAAGATTGTAAATCCACGTTTTGCCTACAATTTTTGTTCGCTAAACTTTCTGTGGTCGATAAAGTCCCATCAGTTTCTTTATTTTTTCAAAAATACTCAGTTTATTGTGCTCCTAGCGCTTTGACGTCTATTTCATTTTTAAACGATCACATCTATAAATCAGATTACTACAGCTTCTTTCGTTGTCCGCAGCTCGTGGTCGTGCGGTAGCGTTCTCGCTTCCCGCGCCCGGGTTCCCGGTTTCGATTCCCGGCGGGGTCAGGGATTTTCTCTGCCTCGTGATGACTGGGTGTTGTGTGCTGTCCTTAGGTTAGTTGGGTTTAAGTAGTTCTAAGTTCTAGGGGACTGATGACCATAGATGTTAAGTCCCATAGTGCTCAGAGCCAGTTGAACCATTTTTGCCACCAGCTTCTTGTGGCACCCGCTACCAAGAGTCCTGGAATACGTAAAAAAAAAAAAGAAATTCAAACTTTGTGCAAGGTGGTAAAATATCAAGTGTGTCAACACTTTTATGTGAGTTTCTGTTTATGAAGAAGAAATATTTTATATGGTACTTTATACTCTGGAATCACACTTTGCTGCAGGGCCAGCGTTTACAGCATCGCTGTATATCTACTAACACAGTCATTTCAGAATGGGTGAAGAGTTTTCTTTTGTGGCATATAGTACTAAATAACTGCGTACAATAGCGGTATATGTTTTATAGTTGAATTACGTTAATGATCAGTTATAAAAAGAAGCATGTAGGGATTGTGACTTTACATTATATTCCTTGTACGCTAAAAAGGGTCCACTTTTAGTTGCACGATGTGTTGAAACACGAGTAAAAGTTGCACCTATCGGAATATGAGAAGCTTACACCCAAAGGGCATTTTGCTTTTCCTTCTGAAACGACCATAAAACAGCTATTAATGAGAACAATAAACAGTTCAGAAGGGTATAATTCTGACCGAGGAATTACAGAAAGTGCATTAACGGGGTGGACTTCTCGGATGATTCTCAAGCAGAATATTTGTGAAGAAATTGAATCATACTGTGAAGTTAGCGGTGTAACATAAGAACAGCATATAGATTCAGGAAGATGTCGCATTGATCGGTATGCCTTTATTCCTGTGGACAATGTGAACTCAATTGAACGGAATAAACTTTTTGTTGTTAGTGGAGGTTACCTCATACACAAAGTAACATGGCCTCGAAATGTTTCCTCAATATCAGTAGCCCAAATTCGAGTTCCTTACCGGCAACGTCAAATGGTTCAAATGGGTCTGACCACTATGGGACTCAACATCTGAGGTCATCAGTCCCCTACAACCTAGAACTATTTAAACCTAACTAAACTAAGGACATCGCACACATGCCCGAAGCAGGATTCGAACCTGCGACCGTAGCGGTCGCGCGGTTCCAGACTGAAGCGCCTAGAACCGCTCGGCCACTGCTGCCGTCCCTGCAACGTCATTTTGTATCTGAATTTGTTACTGTATTTGACAAGTCGCATGCGAGGGATGGCAATGTAGCACAAAGAGTGCTGAGAGAATCCGTAGGTCTGGAAAACATATTTCGGTTGAAGGTGTCGTTGAATCGTTGAATCAGTGACGGTAAACCAGGTCAATCAGGACAAATTTTTGTATGACGAACTAATCACGAATCGCTTAATCATGTATCTTAAGAAGAACTATCGAGATTGTAGGCATAAGTTGGACGAGGCACAAGAAGGTGCAGAATTTAGGATGGTAACAGCGCCATTTCAAGAACCGACGATATTGGAAGTGTGGTCACAGTGGGACACGATGTTGACCTCCTTGTGCCCATGATTGCTGCATGGCTAGGCCTCGAAACTTACTTTTTCTAAGACCAGAATAGGGAAATGCAGAAGACAAGTGATTTTTCACTGCATCCATCAAGCTAGGTAGGGATGTACAATGTTCACTATACCTTTAATAGCTGTGGCACATCATCTGAATTTTTCGGTCAAGGGTAATCAAGTTTTTGCACATAATTAAGAAATATTAAGACGTAAACTCAGCACTTGGCCCATTCGAGAAATTAGACCAATAACAGCTGCAGAAAAGTCTATCATTCCACTGTATAGTGGAGGTGTCATCAGATACTAGACGATGATGCTGATGATCATTGGTTTATGGGGCAGTCTACTGTGCTGTCATCAGCGCCTAATTTTCACACAGCCCATTTTTTTACCAATCCAGTCTAGCCACTGTCATGAATGCTGATGATAACAAAAACACCCAGTCTCGGGCAGAGAAAATCTCCAGGCTACCCGGGAATCGAACCTGTTCCCCGTGATCCAGAGGCACCGACGCTCGCCAATAGACCATGGGCCGCGGACAGGTCCTAGACGCTAGACGATTAGAGGTACCAGCTACTCACTGACACCGCCATGTAAAGCAAAGTGAATCTTGTAAGGAAGCCACACACAGAAGATGCTGCGCAACATAGTTTGTTGCGGAGTTATCAGCAAGTTCAAAGATGAATGGGAAAATGGAAACTAAATTGAACGGGGTGCCATTGAACTAGTAGACTTTGCTGTCTGACGCCACTGGCTTAGGCGTAGTAACGACTACCCTCTTGCGACCCCTTTGCCAAAATCTATGAGAAAGGGTTGGTATCTGTAGGTTGTGTCCTTAGAAGGTCTTTCTTTACCAATATATATATACATATATATATATATATATATATATATATATATATATATATATATATATATATATATAATACAGCATTCGCTGGCCCGAGAGCCCGTCCGCCCCCTTTTCTGTAATCACCCTTGTGTATTTTTGTAAAGCTAATTGGCTGAAGAGCATTGGATTTTACCGCTGCCAGCCCTCCCCTGCCCGTATGGGGCAGGGGAATGAAATTACAATAAACAAACAAATGCCCAAGAGGGAGGCACGGAGGTTAGGGATTAGCGGTAGCATCGCGACAAGAGATGGTCACGACGTCCAAACGGCCGAAGCCACGAGCTGCGCAAGGAGGGCCTGCGCAGAGCGAAGATACCGAGTACTTCACCGGGGTCAGCGTCGACTACAAGCAGCAGGCCGACATCCCGTTGGTTGGTTGGTTGGCAACATTCGTGTCGGACGACCGCTCGTGGCATGGCTGCCCTCTTCTACCTGGCTTTCATCAGCATAAGTCAATAACTGCTGCGACGCACTGTGATCAATGGAACTGCTTGCTGGTAAAGGGGCGAAACATTATGTAATCCTCTTAATGATTTGTGTCATTGTCTACCTGCCCTCCTTCTTACATTCTAGTTTGTACCCGACCCTCACAGTTTTATTCGGTCGGCTGTCTGGTCGTAAATACAGGCCTTGGTATTGTACTAGTAAATTGTCCCGCTATTATATTGCTTTTCCTTTCTAGTTTATACCCGATCATTAACGTTCTAATGAATCAGTTCCTGGTCGTAAATACAGCCGGAACAATTGTACTAAGGGACAGGTTGTCGTTAAACAAAACAGGCGCCTTTTGGTTAGAATTAAATGTTAACCGGTACAGTTCTTTGATGGTAATTGCATTTCTCAGTCATTAGCTATAATCTTAACAACCTGTTGTACTAGGCTGTGCGTTGCTGCTTTTAGAAGACCCGGTCTTTATTGGTGTATTTTAGCTGGAACTTGTGGTTCCGCCAAGTGGGTTCTCTTGTAATAAGTGTTCACAAGTAATGTTTTAAGAAGTGTTAAGAAGTGGTCTTAATAACTGACAATCATTGTAACTTTGAGAATATTAACTGCCACCAGGGCTTTAGTCAAAATAAGGGACGGGTCGGGATCCAGTCGCACCTTGGTTGCCGATTGAAATTAAGAGGCTGGTTGCTTTGAAGTAGGCCTCATCATTGTCATATTGTTTCCTAATCTGTTTCACCTTTAAAGACAGGTGCGCATCTTAACCCCAAACATTTCGACATACAGTTTCAGATTAAAAGTTACGTCATCTGTTTTGAGTAACTGAATCACGCTTACCATCAGTGGTGTTTATATAGTTTTCACGTGTTGCAGTAGGGCATTTGATAAGAGAGATTGTGTCCAGCACGGTAGTGATCACCGCTATTTCACCCGATAATGGGCGGGCGGCAGGTCTGGTAGTCTTGTAATCATTGTCATATTGTTTCCTGTTTTGATTTCTTTTGCAAAAACTTATTCATCTTAACGTTTAAGGTCTAAAGAATTTTGCAAATTGGTTCATTTGTTAGAAAGATATGTTTACATATTGTTAAATAAAGAGTTTGTGTGAAAATGAAGTTATATTGTTGGGTCCTCCCTTCCACGTTTACCTTAATTCTGGAACGTACCACGTTTAACGCATGAAAACTGCCACTGGAACTCATAGTAATCATAGTCTGAGGCCTGTTGCAATGAGCCACGTTCCTAACTCACAAAGAGCGCTGAGAGAATTCGTAGGTCTAGAAAACATTTTTCGCTTGAAGTCGACGTTGAATAAATGATGGTAAACCAAATCCGTCATGTAACACATAGAATGTTTAAATTCTGTGAATCAGTGTAAAACCAACCGTAGCTAAATATTATGTTTATTTGTGTAAATAACATAATAGCGCACGTTATAACAAGCTATTTGATATGGATACCACAAGGCAATGCGGTCAGAACCAGCACTGCGTTTCACACACAAAAAAAGTTTTGCATCACCTGGGTTCCGGAACCTGTACTTAAGATTGGAATAGAGATCAACATAAACCTCATTTCCGCCCTTTTTATTGCTCATGAAAATCAATCATTCCACGTTGTACCTCCAACAGCGAGCACTTCAGAGGTGGTGATCCAGACTGCTGTACACACCAGTACCTCTAACATCCTGCAGCACGTCCTCTTCGATTGATGCATGCCGGTATTCGTCGTGGCATACTATCCAAACGTTCATCAAGACACTGTTGGTCCAGATTGCCCCACTCCTCAACGGTGATTCGGCGTGGATCCCTCAGTGTTGTTGGTGGGTTACATCAGCCACAGCCGGCCGGTGTGGCCGTGCGGTTCTAGGCGCTTCAGTCTGGAACCGCGTGACCGCTACGGTCGCAGGTTCGAATCCTGCCTCGGGCATGGATATGTGTGATGTCCTTAGGTTAGTTAGGTTTAAGTAGTTCTCAGTTCTAGGGGACTGATTACCTCAGATGTTAAGTCCCATAGTGCTCAGAGCCATTTGAACATCAGCCATAAGCAGCCCTTTCCAATCTATCCCAGGCATGTTCGGTAGGGTTCACGTCTGGAGATCGTGCTGGCCAATCTAGTTGGGCGACGTCGTTATCCTGAAGCTATTGGTCGAAGTATGGCATTCACGTAATGTACAGTCGTTACGGCGCCTTCCATGACCATCAGCGACGTACGTCGGCCCCTCATAAGGCCACTCCAAAACAGCAGTGAACCTCCACCTAGCTGCACTCGCTGGACAGTGTGTCTAAGGCGTTCAGCATGACCAGGTTGTCTCCAAACACGTCTCCGACGATTGTCTGGTTGAAGGCATATGCGACATCCATAGTGAAGAGAATGTGATGCCTATCCTGAGCGGTCCATTCGGCATGTTGTTGGGCTCATCTGTACCGCACTGCGTAGTGTCATGGTTGCAAAGATGGACCTCGTCAGCCGGCCGAAGTGGCCGTGCGGTTAAAGGCGCTGCAGTCTGGAACCGCAAGACCGCTACGGTCGCAGGTTCGAATCCTGCCTCGGGCATGGATGTTTGTGATGTCCTTAGGTTAGTTAGGTTTAACTAGTTCTAAGTTCTAGGGGACTAATGACCTCAGCAGTTGAGTCCCATGGTGCTCAGAGCCATTTGAACCATTTGGACCTCGTCATGCACGTCGTGAGTGAAGGTGCGCATCTTGCAGCCTATTGCTCACAGTTTGAGTCATCACACGACGTCCTGTGGCTGCTCCAAAATCATTACTCAAGATGGTGGCGTTGCTGCCAGGGTTCCTCCGAGCCATAATCCGTAGGTAGTAGTCATCCACTGCAATAGTAGCCCTTGGTTGAACTGAGCGAGGCATATCATCGACAGTTTCTGTCTCTATCTCCTCCAAATCCGAACACCATCTCTTTGGTTCACTCCGTGACGCCTGGACACTTCCCTTGTAGAGAGCCCTTCCTGGCACAAAGCAACAATGCTGACGCGATCGGACCGCGGTATCGTCCGTCTAGGCATGGTTGAACTCCAGACAGCACGAACCGTGTACCTCTTTCCTGGTGGAATGACTGGAACTGATCGGTTGTCGGACCCCACCGTCTAATAGGCGCTGCTCGTTCATGGTTGTTTATATCTTTGGACGGATTTACTGGTATTTCTGAAAAGTCAAACGGGCTGCGTCTGTGATACAATATCCACAGTCAACGTTTATCTTCAGCAGTTCTGGACCCGAGGTGTTGCAAAACTTCTTTGTTGTGTGTAGGTACACTTGGTCCACAACGTAGTGTTCTTGTAACACCTCATCTGATGATGAGCCTGCAGTGGTTCGAAAACATTTTCATGGTTGAATAAATCGTAAAAAAGCAACTGGTTGCATATTTATTACCAGATACACGCCACTTTGAATCGCAGTCGCAGTTCGTTATACACAATGGATATACTGAAAATCTGACTCACTGCTGGGAGAACAGACCGATCTGGAGCCCACACTATCTACTTACCCTGACTCTACTACTCAAGACATTTCTGGCCCACGAAAACGTCAGATGTGACTCGGATACCCACCTCATCAGTGATAAAGTGTTAGGCATCCACTGGTCTATGTCGCAGCCAGCATCTTGCTGCATCAATGCCCATGATCCACGTACAGGCTTCCGCGGAGTGCTTCTTTCATTAGGCCAAACAGATGGAACTCGTAAGGGGCGAGATTCACTCTTTAGGGCGGTTCAGGAAGAATAGTTCAGTAAAGTTTTCCGATATCCTCACAGGTGCACAGGCTTGGGTGAGGTCTTGCGTTGACGTGGAGAAGGTGAAATCGTATGCATTTTTGAGGCGACAAACACACTGCAGGAGTCACAGGTGTGTGCAGCCGGCATGCACGCGGCAGATCAGGTAGGTTTGCGCGACCTTGTGTTGATGAAAGACACCTCGCCCAACGACCTGCCGCGCTTTTGTTCACTGCATGGTCTCCGTAGTCATTCCAAAAATTGGGTGTGAATATCTGCGATGCACCGGGATTTCGCAAAGGGAACTCAGTCACAGCTGTCTGCTTCGAAGGCACGTCCGTTACAGAAGCCATTATGAACGTTATGTATGACACGGTCACCAATCTGAACTTCACGAACCTAGAGGGGCTATAGCGGGAATATTCCACGCTGTCCCACAACAAACTCCACTTTTTTTTTCAACCGAAATTGTCCGAGAAATGGAATGTTGAATTACTTATTGACTGCGCCTCGTAATTAGCTACGTATTTGGGTTTGCCTATTTCACCTAATAATAGCTCAGTTTTGTGTCGCTCGTTATTTAATATATATAACAAACTCAGTAAATAGTGTAGGTTTGTTTGAAAGTGTGTAAGAGTCAGGGCTGAAATGCCCTGGAACTTAACTTCGACTACCGATGTACGAATCATTAGAGATGGATGTCATAGAATCACCGGATTGCACATGGAGCAATTCGGTACTGCTAAGCCAGATGTCCTGTTCCAATACATAACATCATATATTTGTAATACATAAATAGGAACAGAAAATACGGTTCTGAAGAACTGTGTATTTTCCCCTTTTGTACAAAAATCGAAAAACTTATTTTTTATGAGCTGTAGCGCCCTCGGTATTGGGGGCAGAAAAAAGTTGTAATAATCAAATTTCTAGAAAATTTTGTATTCTTCTAAAACGAAAATAGACGTTCAAACGCTAGAAGCAATTGAGATCTTTTGAAAAACTGAGAAAATCAAAATAATATTTAAAGTTTTTTGATCGCAGGAAGTTTAGCCAACGTAAGTTCTGTTAGCAAAACTTGGTTTTCCAATCTTTCCAATCATATGGACGAGATAAAAAGTAAAATCTTCTACCCCACAGTTTGCAAGGTATATCTACTATTTGCCTGGACTACCTTGCTTCTACAGAATTGTGCTAGTTGGGTTCTGGTACGGTTTTTTGTTGCCGGATATGCAATTGGGAGCAGAATAGCTGAAGTCAAGGCTTGGTCTTGTTTCATCGAGTTTCCTGTGGCTACACACTTACACCAACAGAGACAGAGCCTTCCACATACATGCGTACTTGTCAGAAATGAAAACAACTACAGGAATTGGCTCTACTTCGAAAGGTCGTCACATTTCTCCACTAATCGTAACATTATCAAAGAATCCGAAAATTTCATCATCATCTCCTCGAGACTGTCCTCATCGATATTGCTCTATTTAAATTACATCAGTAACATGCACACATTGCACCTAGTTAACAACGCATCGTGTTTGTCAGCCTCTGAAGCAAGGCTTTCAAAAGGATTCCTAAATTCTTGTTTTAGCTGTTGTTGATAGCACAGTAATTTCTTCGTAACGCTTCACACTGTGTGGAGCAGAGTAAATTGTGGCAACCTTCTAAATGGAGGAAAATTTTTTAGCAAAATGTTTACGTGATTATTCATTAACATTTAACCGACATGCATAAATGTGCTATTAGGGCTCCTCAGAAGTGTAGTTATCTCCGTCTGTGCGCGAAACTGACTGTAACGTTATCATGGTCGAGAGGTTTGTGGCAACAGCCATTATCTCGTGAAGCATTATTCTGATCAGTTCAAATGAATTAACCGATTATGAATTCTCGCAAGCCATGGCATGATCGTAATGTTAAACGGACTTATACTGATTTTATCAGTCGAAATAAATTCTCTTCTCTCTCAAACTTGAACCAGACGCCTAGAAAATGTAACTCTGTCGTAAAAGCAATGGAGCTATCAAATCGCAAGAAAATTATCTGTCTTGTTTACAAACAATCCTCGCGCCCTTCCCATTAGTCTTTTATTCCAATTCCATGTCTACTGTCAGTATCTTAAGCCCTTAGACACTACAGCATTCTTTTAACTTTCAGAAGTTTCCGAAGCACGTCTGCTTACTTCTTCTGATATTTTCTTCTTCCATTGTTGCCTCCTTTAGTTGTTTTCAGTAAGCTACTGCATCTCATTGGCAGGGCAATGAAGTATGATCTTCGTCATCTGAGCGTGTCCTACTGATCTGACAATCTTTTTCACTCTGGTTTCTTTCGCTTGATAATTTTTAGCTTTTGTACTGAACACTATACCTTTAACATTTCTGTTAAATTGTCCTCCAGTATCTGCATAGTAGAGGAGTCTTTCCTGTAAAGAATTTTGACATGACCATGAACAGTAAAACGTTAGTGAAAGCGTCATTTGACGTTCGAATGGTAGTCAGATGGCTCTGAGCACTATGGGACTCAACTTCTGAGGTCATCAGTCCCCTAGAACTTAGAACTACTTAAACCTAACTAACCTAAGGACATCACACACATCCATGCCCGAGGCAGGATTCGAACCTGCGACCGTAGCGTGCTCGCGGTTCCAGGCTGAAGCGCATGACTCCAGAGGAGCCAAAATCAAGTGGCGTAGGTCACTCTTTGATTGAAAAGCTAATGTGTTATTTTCTTTTGGTACCTCAAGTGACCTGCTACGGTACTGTAACGCAGGGATGCTATGTGTGCCAGGATGGCAGACATGTACCATACAGCAAATACGAGTTCAGATGGGTCAAATGGTTCTAAGCACTATGGGACTTAATATCTGATTATTAGTCCCCTAGACTTAGAACTTCTTATACCTAATTAACCTAAGGACATCACACACATCCATGCCTGAGGCAGGATTCGAACCTGTGATCGTAGAAGCAGCACGGATCCGAACTGAAGCGCTCAGTCATAGCGGCCGGAGCAAATAGAAGTAAAATGTGTAACTTTATTGTTATAGGTGATAAAACTACATGACTACCTCATAATGAGCTTATACAGCCGTATTCATTTAGTCTGATACAACATCAGCTTCGGATCTGTGTATCGTCGGTCAGAGAAAACTTCTAGAACCCTCTCTCAAACTAAGATTGGATTTAACTTCTCCTCTGGGCAACGCTTTCTTCGCAGTCCTGTCTCAATGCAGCACTTCTCAATAGCTTATGGAAAATCATCGTTATTGAAGTATTCTATAGCCTTATATATATGACTTCGTAATGAATGCCGATCCAGACTACCTTAAATCCAGTATACCAATTGTGGTTATAAATTTACACACACTTATAAGCTGTCTATTCTGGGATAGCAATCCTCGTGATACGGGAAATTCACGGCCAAAAAGAACTCGGAGAAAGGATCCAACTGTAAGGACTGGACCCGAGGCATTTTCGTTTCAACTACATTTACCTCTTTACCACAAATAGATGTACACAATGTGTCCCACTTCCTTTGGAACTGTGTCTGGGAAAAATAAATCTCATGGGTTATGTTTACAGAATCGCCGCTTCATTCAAAAGAGTCTCCCCCTGAATCAATACAAAACTGAAATCGTTTTAAAAATGTTTTGAAACAGTCACTGTAGTCTTGTTTAGGAGTTGCATTTAACGCTACAGCACAGTTTTCTTAGATGTCCCTTCATTAAAGTTTCAATTTCGGGAACAACGAGAAGTCGGCAGGCTCAAAATACGAGGAATACTGCGGGTGACCCAGGAGTGCGATCTATTTACTGGCCAATCACTCACGTACGATCTTCACTTCTTGGGCTGGTGCGTTGTCATGGAAGAGCGAGCGGAAACCTTCCTTAGTATTCAGGTTGAATTAGACGAATTCGCCGGCTGATGTGCCTTACTTTATACAAAACCTGGTGTTAGCTCATCGCTCTACCGCCATTTTCTGACGAGTGTCAGAAGCGTAATGTTACATTCTCACCCAGGACGCTTGTTGCAGCTGTGACCTTCTACACGGCTGTTGTTGAAACTTCAGGGATCGTAACACCTGAACTCGACATGAGATGGCACTGGAGTTTTGAATTTCACACAAGCTGTTCCAACGGAACGGGAACACATTCTACACAACTTTATTACACCAGCAAGAAATTGAGAATTAAATATGACAAATTAAAGGATTGAAATAATTTAAAATTGCCCTACTATCAATTAGCTACGCCACACTAGGTAGTAACGAAATTAAAAAGGAGAAACATTTAAACATCGTAAGCAAGTATACTCTCTCCCTTAAACGAAAGACAGAAGCATCAGTTCATTACACAACTCGGAATTAAGCTAAGAATGTGAAATTCGTTTCGTCCTTAACAACGGAAAATCAAAGCTGTGAAATTCTGAGCGAGGCTTTCTCACGCTTTCTTCTTCTGTAAGATAAAACAGAATACAACGTTTGTTACACACGATTACCGGATATACAGAGAAAATTATCACAACAATAATTTTTTGCCACCAC
Source organism: Schistocerca americana (assembly GCF_021461395.2). NCBI lineage: Eukaryota > Metazoa > Arthropoda > Insecta > Orthoptera > Acrididae > Schistocerca > Schistocerca americana. The sequence continues at coordinate 366,223,534 of NC_060122.1, read as the reverse complement.
TATTAATCCCATACGACTTCCAAGGACCGCTGCTCATTTAAAGAGAAAAAAATATACATATTACTTGTATACACAGCGCGGATATCAAGGCGCCCGCATAACTGACCAATCACTCCGGAAGGCAGTCGTGCTTTCTCAGTCGACCGAAAGGCAAAGTCAGCCCGAACACGCGGCCGACCAAACTTTACGAAATCGTTTGAATAACAGGTATGGCAGGGGCACCTGAAATATAGATAGAATTATTAGTGTAAGTATAAATATCAGGTGCCTGCCCGAGGTGGTCAGTAGTGAATGGGCAAATTCCGATACGATGAATTGCCCAAATACGCCGCAAGGAGCGAAAACACAGATTTCACAGCTACTGTCTATCTACAATGACGCTGAAAGGGCATTTCGTGCGTAATGCTTACCACCGAACTAACAAGGAAGCCAAAGTACAAGGAACTTAAGTGGCATGTATAGGACAGCCAACAGAAAGCAACATCTGTTAAAGAATTTTCACCTGAATGGCACAGCAGAGCATGAAATTCCAAATCACTACTTTTCTTAGTAAGAAGAAATTTAAAGGATCTTCGTAAAACCTTAAAACTTCAAAGAGCTCAGAGCTCTGAGGGACAGTAGAGCACATTGAAATTCAGTAAGTTTTAAATACTCGGTGGAGTAACAGGTTTGCCTCTTGTTTACTACTGCCGACACACGGGCAAAATAACACATCCAGAGCATCGACCGGCGCAAATTCGTTGTGACGCAGCACACATCAAGTCTTAGCGGAGCTCCATCGATAACACTAAAGCAAACTAAAATGGTATCTTAGGTGAACCAGAGGATCAAATTCTCATTCAGTATGGCGAGGAGCTGCTCCTTATGTAAAGCAAAAGTCCCTTGAAGGGTCGCTCTGTCTGCTCACATACGAGCCTTAATAACCAATAATACACCAAACATATTTGTATGTCGGGGTGCAAGCCCCTCACAACAATACAGATATCACTTCCTTTCTCATCCAACCGCAAGTCACCGTTCTAGCAGAAGTGACCACAAAGCTTGCAGTAAGACGATACCAACGTATAATACCTCGGTTTCCAAAGAGTATAAATCTTCACCTTCAAGTCTGCACCCGCCCCCCTCGCTCCGCGGAACGGCAGAAAATTATCGAGAACGGCCAAAAGAAGCTAAGACACTTGTACGTGAGGCAAAGTGCGACAAATCCACAGCAGCCAGATAAAGACAGTGACCATTTCAATCCACTGTGAACCTCACAGCAAAACACGGCTGCAATTGCCATACTGCACAGTCAAGATCACGCCCTCCCGATCTGACTTGTGCGGTCTTATATCAACCACATTAGTCTCTCGTGACACCGAGCGAGGTGGCGCAGTGGTTAGCACACTGAACTCGCATTCGGGAGGACGACGGTTCAATCCCGTCTCCGGCCTTCCTGATTTAGGTTTTCCGTGATTTCCCTAAATCGCATCAGGCAAATGCCGGGATGGTTCCTTTGAAAGGGCACGGCCGATTTCCTTCTCCATCCTTCCCTCACCCGAGCTTGCGCTCCGTCTCTAATGACCTCGTTGTCGACGGGACGTTAAACACTAATATCCTCCTCCTCCTCTCTCGTGACCCAGCTCACCTGGCTTCGGCTGAGCGCCACCTAGCTTTCTCGTCCGACAGCAGACCAAAAATTGGCCTTTACACGAAACTCGATTCAGAGCGAGCCGTCACGGTTCGCCTGGTAGCCTCGCACTTGTAAGAAAGCTTTTTGTGAGAGAATGGGTCTCCAGATAGAACACACTGTCATGAATAAGAGAAAGGGGAACGCACTGTGGCTGTACCTGGATTTTTAATTCCATCCAAACAACTTTTACCAAAGACTCGGAGCGGAGTGGTTATTAAAAATAAGAAGAGCTTCTCGAGAAAGCTACTGAGGACAAAGATTTGAATAATGGTCTACGGCGTAAACTACTTGCCCTTGAATTCCTCATACGTTCCATAGACAGCGCTCTGATAATGCACCTGGTGGATAACTGGTACACACATGTTAACGTAACCAAAATCAATTACATTTAAATAAACTAGGTGATCTATATTCAAATTATTAAACCGAGATAATAATGGTTAGGAAATTGTGAGGTGGCATTGAGAGATTAGTGTGAATTCCCACTTGGGATGTATCCGTCATTAAGTCGACAACCTAAACTACACAATGAACATGTATATTAAATGAATGACACCGTGTCCTACTATTAATGAATCGTAACAAAACGTAAACTATAAGAAGGGATCATTCTACTGCTTCTACGCGTCATTTACTATTTGTGTATTTAATTACGGCCCATTAATTAATAAAGTTTTCAATATTTATGCTGTATGGGTTTTGTAATACTGGAGTCTCTGTAGCCTCATGCATGCCTAAGTATCCTTCATAAGGGCCCAGTTGACCTGACAGGTTTTGAAAGTATTTTTAACAACATTTGGATTTTCACAGTCGCCGTAATTTGGAACATAATGGTGCTGAAACGTTCCAGCTGTCTTCCGGTCTGCGCTGCTGATGCTGAACCAGAGATCACTCCGTCTTTCACTGAAACGTTTTATACTTACACACCTTCGCTACAGGCAGATATGATAATGGGGTTGATGATTATTCTTACGCTGTCGTCACACTGGGGGGAAATTACTGAAAAAAATAAAACAGATTCGATGAAAGGAGACCTCTTCCGATGAAACTGAACCGTGCGCAGACACGAATCGGCTCTCATTCCTCAGTGGAGTCTACTGTTTACGTGCTACGTGTGAACACGTACACATTCCGTAAAATTTCGTTAAGAATGAAAAATGCTTCACTGTCTCACAAACTTATTTATTTAATCTTCTTATAGCCTTTACTAACATTTAATTACATATAGGCTTACTTTAATATGAATTAGTGAATTTATTACAAGAAAAACTAAACAAACATCCATTTCCTTTCTATGATCACGACAAGTGGCCAACGTCCAACACATAAGGTAAAGTCGGGTAAAAAACAAGTTCCCCTAAACTCATGATTTATACATATCCGAACACTAAGAGCTTGACTAACATTTACAGCCGGCCAGTGTGGCCGAGCGGTTCTGGGCGTTTCAGTCTGGAACCGCGCTAGCGCTACGGTTGCTGGTTCGAATCCTGCCTCGGGCATGGATGTATGTGATGTCCTTAGCTTAGTTTGTTTTAAGTAGTTCTAAGTTCTAGGGGACTGATGACCTCAGATGTTGAGTCCCATAGTGCTCAGAGCCATTTGAACCATTTGAACTAATGTTTAAACACTAAAAGGAAAATGGTTGGGTATTACAATAAGCACAGAAGTAGAATATCTTCATCATATCAAATACAAAGTGGAGCGTATACACGCCTTTCTTACGAAGTTCCCAAGCCGCATGTCCTGTTCCAAACGATTTCACTTCGCTGGCGGTTTACAGCCGTGCAGGGTGAAAAGTATTTCTAAGAAGCTTACATCGCTGTGATCAACTTATTGTAATCGCGCGTTGACTGCTGCACCTAACAAGTTCTACGGGTAAATTCTCGGTCCACGCAGTAATCATCTAAGATTGCCAAAACTGTTGTAGCAGAACACATTCCCTTCACCCAAACAAAACATACGCATTGTACGATAAATTCATGTCTATAGACAAAGAGGAGAAGAATTGGAATAAAGACACGTTAAATCACTCTATCATACAGGGTGACTATTAGTGAACTGTAAGAAAAAAAACGTTAATTATAACAAACTACGCCGTGCACACACTTTTCGCCATGTAAAGGCCACTGCAGATATTCGGATTTAGGTTACATGTTCGATATGTCTGCCATCATTGGCGATTATGTGGCGCAGACTAATAGCGAAATGCTGCATTACCCTCTGAAGTTTCGGAACATCAATGCTGTCGATGACCTACTGAACGGCTGTTTTCAGCTTAACAATGGTTTTGGGGTTGTTGATGTACTCCTTGCCTTTAATATAGCTCCGTAAAAGGTAGTCGCATGTGTTTAGATCGGGAGAATATGGCAGGCAATCTGGGCCCAAGCCAGTGGCCTCTGGATACCCCAGTGATGATCCTGTACATCAAACACTCCTGCTTGGATTAGATCAAGCTCCGTCTTTCCTGAACCACGTCTTTTCGAAATCATGGTCACTTTGGAAAATGAGGATGAAATCTTGTACCAAAACCTTCACGTACCGTTCTGTAGTAACCGTGCCATTAAGGAATATCGTACTGATTGCATATTGCAACCCACACAGTCACCTGTTGAGGGTGAAGAGACTTCTCTAACGAGAGATGTGGATTTCCGGTCCCCCAAATGCACCAGTTTTGTTTACTGACGAACCCAAGCAAATGGAATTGGGCTTCTTTGCTAAACTAAACCATACACCGCCATACTGAGGCCAAGCGTATAATTTGAACGTCCTGACGCAAACTGTTCAGAAGTTATGATGATTTTATTTCATCCATGGAATGAACAAACAGGCACTTTCGTCTTCCTCCAGGTCTGCTACGGTAAGAACTGAGTGACGAGGCGCAGAAATGAGAACACGGAGTTGTCCAAAGCTATGAAAGAGATCTGCCGGATATATTTCAAATTTTAAAGAGGATCTGGTTTCAAATGAGAATAACGTTTCTGACAGCGAGCATCGCATGAAAGACCCAACGTTGAGTGTCATGGTCAAATTATTTTTTTTTTAATTTCCGATTTTGGCCGTCTAGGGACCGCGTTAAACAACTATTTTTTAATGTACATTTCTCCTATTGCGCTCCTCCTCTTTTCTCTTCTGCCAATATGTCTTCATCCTCTCGCTGTGCGGCTCCCTTCGGTCTTCTGCCCACACTGTTCCTCCAGTTCTTCTCTTCTTCACTTCAAATCCTTCAAAATGTTGAATTTTGTCTCTCATTAAGTCTCTGTTGGTTATATCATCTTCTCCTATACCCATCTCCTCTAAGTCTGCTTTCACTTCTTTGAACCAGGTAATTTTGGTTCTGGGGTTCTTGTCAAAATACATGAATATTTTCTTTGTCAGCCTTTCATCATTCATTATTTTCAAATGGGCGTAAAAGCTTACTCTTCTCTTCCCCATAATATCTCCCACTTTCTCAATTTTGTCATACACTTCTCTATTACTTCTAAGCTTCCAAGTCCCATTCTCAAACCTCGGCCCAAGTACTCTTCTAACGATTTTTCGCTCCTTTTTTGCTATAGCTTCCATTTCCTTGTTAGTGTTCATTACTAAACATTCAGATGCATACAGACACTCTGGCTTAATCACAGTGTTGTAGTGCCTTATTTTTGCGTTAGTTGATACTGACTTCTTGTTGTACACATTCTTTGTTAGCTGGAATGCCATTTCCATTTTTCTTGTTCTTGTTTTATTTCCTTCTTTATCTGAAGCATTGGGCTGGATGATTTCCCCTAAATATTTGAAATTAGAGACCTCCTTTATCTGGCCATACTTTGTAATCATATTGTTCGGTGCCTCTTTTACATTGGTTAGGTACTCTGTCTTTTCAAAGGAGATTTTCAGTCCTGCTTTTTCTGCTGTTTCATTCAGAATATTGATCTGTTTGACTGCTTCTTCCAAACTTCCTGCCAGAATCGCTAATTCATCATGAAAAGCGAGGCAATCTACTTCTAATCCATCCTTTATTCTTCCTAATCTGATTTTTTGTATTCCTTCTTCAGTCGTTTTCTTCCTCCACTCTCTAATAACTTTTTCTAACACACAGTTGAATAGGGTAGGTGACAACCCATCTCCTTGTCTTAATCCTGTTCTGAATTTGAATGGTCTGAATACCTCACCACGGAACTTTACTTTTGCATAGGTATCCGTAAGTGTTTCTTTGACGATTGCGACTGTTTTCTTGTCTGCTCCAAACTCACTAAGGATGTTAACCAAGGTTGTTCTGTCAACGGAGTCGTACGGCTTCTTGAAGTCAACAAACGTGATAAAGATGTCTTTTCCTCTTAATCGTCTATATTTAATAATTAACTTCAAGTTTAAAATTTGCTTCACACAAGATCTTCCCTTCCTAAAGCCTGCTTGGTATTCACCAATTTCTTGATCAAGTTGTTTCTCCAATGTGTTTTGTAGGGCCTTAGATAGAATTTTATACGTTACCGGAAGTAAAGATATCCCTCTGTAGTTACTTGCATCGGTTTTATCCCCTTTCTTGAAGATGGGGTGGATTAATGCAGTTTTCCATTCTTCCGGTATACGTTCCGTTCTCCAAATCTCATTGATTATTCCCAGTAGTTTTTCTTTAGTTGTATTATCCACACTTTTCCACATTTCTGCAATTACCTTGTCTTCCCCTGGTGCTTTATTGTTCTTAAGGTTTTTAATGATTTCTCTGATTTCTATGAGGCATGGGGGTTCAGAATTATTGTTGACTGTGTTTGGGGTGTTGGCTGGTAATTTTTCAATAGGTTCCTGACAGTTGAGGAGTTGTTCAAAATATTTTGCTAATATTTCACAATTTTCTTCATTATTCATTGCCAGTTTTCCACTGGTATCTTTAAGACACAGATTTGGTGCTACATATTTTTGTAGTTTCTGTCTGAATGTGCTGTAAAAGGATCTGTTATTGTTTCTCTTAAAATCTTTATCCAATTGTGTAAGTTGGTTCTTTTCAAATAGTCTTTTTACTGATCTAATGAGTTTTGCTGTAGAAGATCTTTGCTGTTTGTACTCCAGGTAGTCCTTATCACTTTTGGTTGAGTGCCATTTCTTCCATGCCTTCATCCTTTGTTCTATTGCTTCCTCACGTATCTCATCCCACCATTCTTGTTTCTTTCTCTTTTTCATTTTTGCGACTTCTTGAGCAGATCTTATCATTCCTTCTTTTATATCTTCCCATTTATCCGAACATATAACTATATTTTGACAGAATTCTTCTCTTTTCTCTTTCAAGATGTTTGCGTCTATCTTTTGAGTTTTCCTGTTTTGTATTTGTTTCTTTCTTTGTGGTATGAAATTTAATTTGATTGTCGATAAGTAGTGGTCAGTTACAATGTTTGCCCCTTTCCGAACTCTCACATTCATTATTTCTTTTTGATTATAGTGTGTGATGGCTATGTGATCTATCTGGAACTCTCCAATACTTGTGTTTGGTGATTTCCATTCAAATTATTATTGTTTCAATGTTCGTTAATTATAATTAGTTTACACCAGAGTATGGCACCTGCATAACAAAATAAGGAATGGGAGCGCCAAACAAAAACCCTAATCAGAATGTCATTAATTTTCGCAAACAACGGTATTTTAGATCACGGTTGCAAATACTTAATAAATTTGTATTTCACATAATACGTCTATTCCGTTAAATGAAATAAAATACAATATAGCTATTAACAATAGAAAGATTCTCGGGATGGCTACAAGGGTTTTAAATCGTCATTGCTAAGAGACAAACGGAACTGTCAGGCGGGCTTTGCTGAGATGCTGCAGTTAAACTCATTTACCGAAAAATGGTCGGTCTGATGGCGCGGCTGAATACGCGCTGATGTCGGCTGGCAGGATCTCCCAGAAGTGGCGAGGACGCTGGAGTCGGTTCGTATTTTTCGACTGTGACCACAGCTGTTTGTCTGGCATTAGTGGCGGTGACGTCTCGTCAACGCCGTTCTACGATGACTCCATACAGGCGTCTCCATGTTAAGTCTCTGCTAATGAGTCTTCCCGGGAAGTCAACTCTTCTGTCTCAAAGTCAGGTCTTCATGTCAGACCATATCTCTCCAGTCTGTCTCTGACCATGCGCTCTTTTTGGCCATCTCTTTTAGTGGCCAATTAAATTATTTTGCGACAGCTTTCTTAAATGTGTGCACCGACCACGATTCCCGTAGTAGTAAGGCCACACAGAACCACGAAATCTTACTCGTAAAAGGCGTTCTTTCACTTGTAAAGATGCGTCTAATCCGTTAAGTGTTGACATTCCCTATCCAGCGAATGTGTTCGTTTGCCGTCTCTGAATTTTCACGCTCAAATGCCTGCTTCCACTCCAGGCTGACAATGTTTTCGGGACCTATTTGGACGTCCAGTAGAGTCTGACTGAAAGTCCTGTTACGTCTCTCAACCTGCGACTCGAAACTTTTCACCACTTAATCACCAGGCGGCTACGGTATATGGCGGCAGGCAACCGTCTCGCATAGCCGATGTTTTACGGCCGACTGAAGATTATGATTGATGGCATGATTCGTGAGCCTAAATGAGTTGACAACTTTAGTTTTGTAATTGATATTTTATAATTTTTGAACGACTGATTAAATAAGTTAACTGTCTGTTCTAGTAGCGGCCAAATAGAATTCAGTGTTCTAGAAATTAAACAAGCACACAAATCAGGAAGAGTATTTTGCTTGAACGAAGTGTTTTGTAGCGAACATTAGGCTCTGAGCACTATGTGACTTAACTTTTGAGGTCATCAGTCGCCTAGAACTTAGAACTAATTAAACCTAACCAACCTAAGGACATCACACACATCCATGCCCGAGGCAGGATTCGAACCCGCGACCGTAGTGGTCGCTCGGTTCCAGACGAACATTAGGGATGATGGGTGTCTCAAAATAAATCTTTCTTTACAGGATGAGAATTACAGAATTTTTTGAAATAAAATCGTCATAACCTCTAAACAGTTTGCGTTAGAAAGTTCAAACTGCATGGTTCGGCGCAGGATGTGATGAGAATAAGTGTGATGTGCAAATGGTTTGATTTAGTGACGAAGTCCACTTTCATTTGGATGGGTTCATCAACAAGCAAAACTGACACATTTGGGGATCTGAGGATCCGCATTTTGCGATGGAGAAGTCTCTTCACTCTTAACGGGTGACTGTGCGGTGTGCAATGTCCAGTCGCGGAATAGATGGTGTGGTGTTCCGTGACGGCACGGTGACTACCTAACGGTACGTGGAAGTTTTGGATGATGATTTCATCCCCCTTATCCAAATCAGAGGTTTAGACACATTGTGGTTCATGCAAATTGGAACTCGACTCGATCGAAGCAGTAGAGTGTTCTGAATCATGCAGGAGCACTTTGAGGAGCGCATTTCGACTCTGGGATACCCAGAGGCCACTGGCATGAGCCTCGATTGGTCGCCATATTCTCCGGACAAGAACACACAGAGTAGTTCTTTCGTGAAGTATATTAAAGACAAGGTGTACAGCAGATTTCGTGATTTCACTGACGTGTTGTCTTCTTGTTTCAGTATTTTGGCGGCCATCCCCGGTAGCCATCTTCAAATTCTCAGCCTATATATCGAGAGAAGAAAAGAGAAATCTAGTTCTAATGCTAAAGCCTGACGTATGAGCATAGAATGGGCCACTGATTGTTGATCTGACTAAAATATGTATGAGGTCTATATCCTGTAACACGTGAAGAGATAACAAACAATGCGGGATGTACCACGCATAGCGAGAGAAACTTTTCCTGCTCCTTTTGCAATTCCCCACGAAAATATGATAACTGGCGTTACTGTAAGGCGTTTAGTAGGAACACTAAGCCTCTTGAAAACCATATTTAGCGTATACGTACAAAAACACCGCCAACTGCATGATGAATATGTTCAGGGTTTATTTTCTTAAGCACGATTCCGAAAGGGAGGAAGCGTATCTGATTTTATTTTCCTTTAAATTCAACAAGTGTTTTGGGCTTCTTAAGTCCTATTTATCGTTTCACCGAAAATATTCTGCTTAAAACAAGTGAAAAGATTTCTTGTTCCAGTGAAAGCGAAAGGTTTATGTGAAGATTTGCCGTCTGCAGCAAAAGGAGAAAATATCTTGGCAGGTGGATGTCTTCGTAACCACGCTGCTGAGCGTGAAATAATGAAACTACGTGCGGGTGTGGGTGGCAGACAGCGTGGAAAACGTGCGGACAACTTTTCAATCGGGACATTTGTATGCGTCGAGGAGCTGCCGCTGGCAAACATCCAGACAGGTAGAGGTGTAAATCTGTTTTCTAAAGAGCACGAAAGAGATCCAATAAATATGGAATTTTCGTCAGCTATGTCTGAGAAATAATATCTGCCCTTCTCGAAAGAAAAAGTGCTTTAACTACAACTTTTGTAGCCAAGCCGGCAGACGACGGGAAAGACAGTCGCCGGAGGCAAGAAGTGTGCTGAGGTTCCAGGTTTGCTCTGAACATATGACGAAGTTAATTATTAACATGAATATTCAACTAACAAGACTGGACGCAACCCAACGGATTATAAACTATTTACTTTACATTAAAAATTACGTCTTTCTCATTTTGTCGTAGGCGTAATTTTTAATGTAAAGCTAGTAAAAGAGGACGAGTTGGACCAGGATTCATTCAAACTAAAGTAAATTGCTGAACTAAGATAAAAATTATATTATTACTGCTCAAAAGAAGGAATTAATTTTTTAAGTTGGTAATATTAAGCCTGTAAAATTCTTGAACTGTAAGAGAAAAAAGGAACTTCTATAGGATCTTCTCGAAGTGCCATTCGCATTTGGTGATGCGATGATGTTCATATTGCATTTATTGGACGGGATCCTTCGGGGCTCGGCCGGCGTATTGCACGTCTTTTTAGTTGATGCCACTTCTGCGACTTGCGTGTCAATGATGATGAAAATGGTGATGGACACAAAACCCCCAATCCCCTGCCGGGAATCGAACCCGGGCCCCCTTACATGGTAGACGGTAACGCTACCGCTGCGCTACGGAGGCTGACTGGTCATTCGCAGATTGTCTGCGAGTTCAATGAGTTCCTTTTGGCACAGACAACTTTGTCTATGCTTTTGGCCGTGATATTGAAGCAAGTTCTACAGCAAACGTCGGCCACCAAGTGTTCGAAGTCCTATACCAGCTTGTTGTACATAATACTTCATCACAGAACCCTTTGATCATTATTAAATACGCGCAGTTACCTCTGGAAAGCAACAGACTACATTATGGCGTTATGAAACTTCAGCCGGCGGGTGTAGCCGAGCGTATCTAGGCGCTTCAGCCTGGAACCTTGTGACCGCTACGGTCGCATGTTCGAATCCTCCCTCGGGCATGGATGTGTGTGATGTCCTTAGATTAGTTATGTTTAAGTAGTTCTAAGTTCTAGGGGACTGATGACCACAGATGTTAAATCCCATAGTGCTCAGAGCCATTTCATCCATTTGATCCACGACATACACAGGCAAGCAAGGGCCTAGGGATATTACAAAATAAAAATTTATTCCGAGTTTTGGCACTTGTAGTACTGTGGACGGACTGTGTCTATAGCACGTAAATATAAACGTTTCAGTTGGGATTGACGTTTCTACGTATTTCGTGTGCGTTAAAGGCATTCATCTACGAGCTCAAACAATTTGTAATCTTAGAACTACTGTAAGTTAGTCCTCCAACCTGATCTGAAATTCGATGGCGAAACATTGTTATGGCAGCTCGGGTAACCTGGGCACCATTTATTATGGGCATAGTTTTGGGCAAAAAAGGAAAAATGAAAGCACGAAAGAAAAGGGGAAGAGGGAGACAGATGGAAGAGGGGAAGGAGATTGAAAGCAGAAGAGGAAAAATATGAGGGGAGACTATAATGGGATGGGGATGGTGATATGTTAATTGAAATCATGATGATGATCAGCGATACTGTGTTGAATAAGACGCCAGGTATGGAAATACTTGTTTCTTATTTTGGTTTACTAAATGTAGGCCGGCCGAAGTGGCCGTGCGGTTAAAGGCGCTGCAGTCTGGAACCGCAAGACCGCTACGGTCGCAGGTTCGAATCCTGCCTCGGGCATGGACGTTTGTGATGTCCTTAGGTTAGTTAGGTTTAACTAGTTCTAAGTTCTAGGGGACTAATGACCTCAGCAGTTGAGTCCCATAGTGCTCAGAGCCATTTGAACCATTTTACTAAATGTAGCCAATCTCACATTTTCAAGTAAGCCAACACAACGAATTCGTTAAGGATATTTGCATACTGAGCCTTTTAACAGTCTTGCACTGATAGGCAATTCAATAAAGGATTTCTGTTGTTGCTACAGGTATTGCTTCTTTGGCCTCAGTACTGCTCCTTGTTTTGAATGCTATCATAGAAAAAACAATTTAAAATACAACAATTTTAGGTTAGACAATAGATTAGCTGTTGTTGAAACTGAGTAACACAACACGTTTACTGCTGGTACTCACAGTTTAATTAATTAACATTTTTAGTTGGATTTATATGAATTGATACCATATGTATGTACAGGGTCTTACAAAAAGGTACGGCCAAACTTTCAGGAAACATTCCTCACACACAAATAAAGAAAAGATGTTATGTGGACATGTGTCCGGAAGCGCTTAATTTCCATGATGGAGCTCATTTTAGTTTCGTCAGTGTGTACCGTACTTCCTCGAGTCACCGCCATGATTTCATACGGGATACTCTACCTGTGCTGCTAGAACATGTGCCTTTACAAGTACGACACAACATGTGGTTCATGCACGATGGAGCTCCTGCACATTTCAGTCGAAGTGTTCGTACGCTTCTCAACAATAGATTCGGTGACCGATGGATTGGTAGAGGCGGACCAATTCCATGGCCTCCACGCTCTCCTGACCTCAACCCTCTTAACTTTCATTTATGGGGCCATTTGAAAGCTCTTGTCTACGCAACCCCGGTACCAAATGTAGAGACTTCGTGCTCGTATTGTGGACGGCTGTTATACAATACGCCATTCTCCAGGGCTGCATCAGCGCATCAGGGATTCCATGCGACGGAGGGTGGATGCATGTATCCTCGCTAACGGAGGACATTTTGAACATTTCCTGTAACAAAGTGTTTGAAGTCACGTTGGTACGTTCTATTGCTGTGTGTTTCCGTTCCATGATTAATGTGATTTGAATAGAAGTAACAAAATGAGCTCTAACATGGAACTTAAGCGTTTCTGGACACATGTCCACATTAAATATTTTCTTCCTTTGTGTGTGAGGAATGTTTCCTGAAAGTTTGGCCGTACCTTTTTGTAACAACCTGTATAACTCAATTACTTGCATAATCTATAGCAGAGATGCGAGAGGTTAGTTAGGTTCATAGCTTATTCATTCTTTACAATGGACTTAAGTGAAAGGACAGTTATTAGAGAACCTGTTGAAGTGAACGGACGAGTTTCAAGGCCTTAGGTTTTATATGAATTTTCTTGTTGTGCAAATGTTGGCGATTGATGAAACTTTAGAAATGGATGCCCCAATGAGTGATTGAATTGGTTTGTGGTGCAGTCAGTATGATGTATAATTGTTAATGAACTTAAATGTATTGGCTGCACAAGTCTCTGCGCACTAATAGGTAAATATGCTGTGTGGGATTGGGATGCCCAGGCAAAAGCTGAATTTGAAGGTGTGAAACAAGCGCTTCTTGCTGCTCCTCTCCTCTTACGTCCAGGTTTAAGTAAGGAGTTGTGCCTCACCCCGGACACTTCTGAAACTGGTCTTGAAAGAGAGCTCTTTCAGGAAATTGCAGCTACGATGTTGTTTATTGTAGGGCTATTGTTTCTGTCAGCTGTGTGATCACAAAATGTAAATGTAACTATTCTGCCACTGAATCTGCGTGTTGTATGAGGATTTGAAAAGTTTCATAAGCATCTGTTTCTTCACGTGACTAAGAATATACAGGCAAGAGAGCTTTAGAATTTTTGATGTGTGCTAATTCATGTAAATCTAGATAGATGAGCTCTGTATTTGCAAGAATTCTATTTCGCTATTATATGTACTCCCAGGAAGGAAAATCTTGTTTACCTCTAAGGTCGAATAATGAAAGGAAGATCACAATGACAATAATTTTAGTGTCTTGTATTTAACGGGATTTGCTGTTGAAAATTTCATCACACATTCAAGTGCAGATTTTTCCAAGGAACTGAACAAGGAAGTTGAAGTGAAATATCACTTCAGTGTTGCAAGTAGGTGGTACTATAGGGTTAAAAATGACATTCTGTGTAAGAGAATGAGTGCAAAAAGTTTACACTGCTACTTGAGCGTACCAGAGTACATAATTAATAAGATGATTCGGCTTACTCACCTCAGTTAAGCACTTTCAGAACTGTAAAGTGCTATGAGAAACTTCATGAGACGTGTTAGTTATTAACACACAAAAGAGTATCCGTAGGGTTAGCTTCAAGCAAACCTCATCAGAATGCAAAGCCACCTGCGATCATCCACCACTGTTTTCTAGTATTCCTTCTTTGTAAGATATCTTGCTGTCGTAAATTTATTTGGTCCACTGCCGAGAACAGCTAAGGGAAAGTCACTACTGGATATGTCACTCGAAGGTTTTTGTCAAAATTTTCCAAGTGGATTACAAAGTTGAAAGTTTAGAATCGTGCAGAGGTCTTTGTGATATTATAAATAAAAGTGCATGTCTAGACACGATCTTTTCAGGAATTTGAAAATGTCGTTCGTATATTTATTTCGTCTTCCACTTCCTACCCCAATATGCAAAGTGCGCCATTGTCGCTCTTACGGGTGTGGTAAAATGATTTGTTTGTGTTTAATTGGGAGTGCATTACCAGCGTTGGAAAATATTCGACAAGTAAGAAAAAGCTGCCAAATGCCCTGGCTGGAGTATGTGCGTTGCTGAAGGCCTAGCCACTAGTCCCAGACCTCAATGTGTGCGCAAAGCCAATCAACTTTGTGTTTCGTTTCTTTAGCTGGAGGTTCGGGACGTCAACTTCTCTGTAATGACATCAGAGCTTCCTTCCCCCCACCTCCGTCCGCCACCTCTTGTCGGAAGGTTTGATTTTTTTTAGTGAGCTAGCTTGTAAAATGTCTCGCTGGTAGAGCTCTCTATAGTCGCACCAGAATACAGCGAGCTGTTTCATAGTTCAAATATTGTATTTCCCAAGACCTTTGATTTTCAACAGAAGTATAAGTGAAACAGTTACTACATGGTAGAACTCTCAAATATTCGTAGTTATTAGAACCTCATTTCCTTGGCACGTCATCTCACTCTTAACACATAATCCCGTCAACGACCCAGAACAATACTTTCTCTGTGTTGGGTCCAACCATATACAGTTAAGGTACATCGAAGACTTACAAGATGAACAACAATGGCTCCTACCAAATTAATGATAAACAGGATTTCAGTGCTTACTATTCTTCCTGTCGTTGCGATTTTAGTAAGTGCAAGCTGTGTATACTTTCGTAATATCCTGAACACCTGTCTGGCAGCTAAGTTATTCCATTATCATAGTTCTTTTGAGCTATAGTTCACAAAAGAGCCAAATAACTTCAAGGTCAATAAATCAATAAAAATTCTTACTATCCCTAAACATTTAATACCTTCACTTGGTGATTACACATTGCTCGTCAGAGCGACAAGAATGGTATCATGATTGTTATTGGCTTTCCTATACTATAGATGTCATGTCAGCACTACGTTAGAATGAATTCGTGTTTAGAAATTCAGTTACATATTTGTACTCGAAATATGCATCAATTGTAGTAGACAAGAAGGACCCTCTCTCTGAATGGTCTTATTCCCATTTTCGATTCTGAACTAGGCCTTTACTCGTGTAGACATGCCCATGGTGAACGGTATGTCGCACTACAATGAAAAACATTGATGTTGTTAACCAGATAAGGCTGAACTATAATGATTGCTTAGAGCTCCCTTCGTGATCTCATTACATGAGCATCAGTTCTGCAGAGAATAATACAATAATGTAGTTTGGTTGCTTGACATAGCGTTCAGTACTATCCACACACACACACACACGTAGGAAGAGAGAATACACTTCTCCAGTTTCTAACAACACTGAATGCAATTCATCACGAAAGGCACCTTCGTTTCCACGTAGTAGCCAGAGACTTGGGACTTTTCAATAGCCCAGCCACGGAATGACTAAAAGCTATTATTAAGGTAAGATTATGACCGTTGTAACATCATTTCTTCGTGAAGTGGTTAAACTACAGTTTTGGCTGAACATGCAAATTGAAAAGATACGGCGTATAGAAATTCTAAATGTGGTACGCTTTCCTTTTGTTCTGCATAAAGTAGTACTGTATCTGTGGTACAAAAATTACTTCTCATTTGTTCAGTTATTTACCAGTTTCTGATGACAGTCGTGGCTTAAACTCGATAAGGTGAATATTTAAAAAAATAAAGTAAATAGCGATCAAGACGGATGGATTAACCGAAAATGTGCGCTTTAAAAGTAATTACATTATCCTTTTGATCAAGATATTTTTCTTTTCGAGTTTTCGTACATACCAACATGGGTATTTTGCATTGCTAGCCTAGTCTTACGATTACAATACTAAGGTTGTAAGTTTTATTCCGTTGCAAAGCTGCTCTGAAAACAACGCAATGTTGGTAATGTAATCCTTGATTTTAGCATATACTACAGGTATGTCGTCAGCCCTAGTGATCCGCCAGTGAAATGCGTACTAAAAACCGAAAGACCAAGCGCACGAATCCCGGTTGGACCGCCGATTTTTAGTCTGCCTTAAGCCCAGCATTTATTTCTCAATGATGTGTAGATTTGTCAGAAATGACACGCGATTCTGATTCGATATTAAACTGTAGGTCTCCTTCCCCTGTATTGTATTGTGTGGAACTGGGGAACTAGAAAGGACGGAGACGCTTTGTCCCCGACGTAGCCCTCAGTGGGTCACAGCTCCACAACAGGCTACAGCCCACTCAGCCCACCGCCGCCGCTCCATACCGAACCCAGGGTGGTTGTGCGGTTCGCCCCCCCCCCCCCTTCCCCCCACCCCCCCACCCCCCGCCACCACGGTACCGTCTCACACCAGACAAGTGTAACCCCAGTGTTTGTATGGCAATGTTCGTGCCGGGGTCCAGCACGCCTTCCCGCCTGGAAAGCAGTGCGTTAGACACCACGGCTAACCGCGCGGGGACTCCTTCCCTGAGTAGGATAGCACTGATAGGTTAAGGACACGCAGGTCACCAACGTGGCGTGCAATCGAAAGACTTGCACCTGGCCACTCAGCGACACGAAATTAAAATTATTGTACACTTACGTCAAATAACAATTTCACACATAATCAGTACTACTTTAAAGCTTGCAGCACGGCACGATACCGTTTAAGAAAACCTGTCCCTTGTCAACTCATCTACTTCAGACTTTCTCCAAACATTTCGTTGTTTCACTTTTAATGAGTGTTCCTATAATGGAGAGTTACCATGAACTTCTTGCAGACCTGCAGTCGTTTAATCTGATACCACGAAAAGACATGACCTGCTCTAGTCCCATAAAAGTTGTTTAGAATGTACGATAATTAAAAAAATATTTTCTATAGCCATAGCACCGTTCACTCTCCTCCATACCACGGCCATGTCCAATTCGAATGACTTTCTCAAATCATTCTGCGGCAGATATGACACGGATCTGCAAACACAGTGTTTTTTCAAACATACACTTATTAAGCAAAGCACTCTCTACCAGCTCTCAGTTATCTGCGCCTAAACTGAAACCGAACTAAGCGGAGACAGGGACGGAAGAAGGTCGCCTCGAAGTTTCCTGCAGGCGTGCCGCTCAATTTAACAAGCGAGACAGCCCCCATGGCTGTGAGTGACACGTGAATAGTTGAGGGTAGAGGGCTGGAAAGTGGGCGGAGTGGTGTTTTCTGGGTAGGAGTGGGAAGGGGGGGGGGGGGAGGGGATGTTGGGTTGAGGGTAGCAGAGTGACAGCCGCGCCGTCTGGACTGCTGCCAAGCGGGAGGTCGTCCTTTCAGGCGCACAATGACTGATTGATGATTTACATAGCCCGAGGTTTCGCTGCCCATAAATCTTTTCAGCACTAATGGCGAGTGCTCGTAATGTAGCCAGTGAACCGCTACTTCCACCAACTTCGCAGTTTCTCTCGTGTGTCGATGCCTGTCCTTAGCACGTCAAACGCTGTTGTGTCAGAGACTTTCAGATATTCAGCCATGGATAATAACTGCAAGTCAGACTCATATACTACCGAGACTAGTGTCGTACAGCACAGTTTAACCACACCCAGTGGTACTGACGTCCAAGTTACTACGTTAGACAAATGGCCATTGTATCACTTTTGTCTATCTACGAATGCTTTTGATTTCACTTCTGTTTCCTTACAAACTTTCGATTAAGCTTCTCTTCTAAATAAATGCTCCTGACTTTTCATTTACTGTTTCGAAATATTAGCTGTCAGTACATCAAAGAAACCATATTCATGGGTGGACGACAAAGCGTAATATACCTCACGCTTTTCTCGTACCAAAATGAACAATTCATAGTGACACAACACATGGTAGTGAGGTATGAAAGTTGACTGTCACATTCGTGTCATTCACCCCTTAATTTACAGCTTTCATCTTCAGTTATTTCAGCTATTATTAAACGCATATCTATTCAACAATTACAAGTCTACACCTAGTCATAGTCTGCGAACAACGTAGTTCTCAGGTCAGTCAGTGAGTTGTTTAGGATTTATTCTTCGAGATCCTGCTGAGATGACCACCGGCGTCACTGCCAGTCTAGCGCTGAACTCTTGGGTCATCTACATGAAGACGCACGGAGTATGCCGGCGAGGTAGCGAGAGATCTTGTTTTGGAGAGTGATGGAGTGGTTCCTTGCTTGCTGTTCCACGGGGCGGTAAGATTTCATGTGATAGTGTTCTAGCTAAGCACGTTTTCAATACGTGGTAGTTAATCAATCACGGGGGTGTTAGAGTTGATGCGTAATTACTTTCTCGATCGATATCATGAGCTTTAAAGTACAAGTTTCACCCAAATTTTCATGATGTGGAAGCGAGACTTCCACAAAGAGACCGAATATCTGAGCCCCTGTAGGGAGAAGAGGTTTCGCTGTATGGTATAGAATCTGTTTGGTGTTACTTCATCCCCATGGTACTCCTTACGAACGGTTTTTAGACAGTGCTTTGCGGAATGTATAGACGTTGCTTTTGTTTGATATCCTCATACGTTGGAAATGAGTTGCCAGATGATTTCTGAACATTGTTACACGTTCTATCGTGGTATATCTATTTTTGGAGACTGCTATACAGACTTAGGCCAACTCAAGTGCTCTTTTATAGCCGGCCGCTGTGGACGAGCGGTTCTAGGCGCTTCAGTCCGGAACCGCGCTGCTGCTGCCTCGGCCATGGATGTGTGTGATGTCCTTAGGTCAGTTAGGTTTAAGTAATTCTAAGTCTAGAGGACTGGCGATCTCACATGTTAAGTCCCATTGTGATTAGAGTCATTTGAACCATTTTTAAATTAATTGTTTTAACAACACATTCACATTTAGACTAGTTTATACCGACTTGCAACATATATATCAGTTATCGACGCGGAGCATATTACTTGTCTTCAGCAATGGTAAAACTATCCCAAAATTCGTACTACAGTCCAGATCAAAATTTGCGTCAGTCACTGTGAACATTATACTTCGCTTTGCATAAAAGACAAGCGTTGGAGTTGATGAAGTAGGGGGAGTCGCAGTTTTTTCTTGTGATATAGCAAGTGGCATTATTTTTTGTTTTGCCTTTGTGTGCTATGTTAGCAAACTGCGTTCACATGCCCATGGCACAGCGTGAGGCTATAAACCATATTGAACATAGGAACACCTGCCATATAACACTGCAAGTAAAATTAAGTTGTTGTTCTTGCAACTGCAGTCTCTCGAAGGTTATTTCCAATTGCCGGCCGCGGTGGTCTCGCGGTTCTAGGCGCGCAGTCCGGAACCGCGCGAGTGCTACGATCGCAGGTTCGAGTCCTGCCTCGGGCATGGATGTGTGTAATGTCCTTAGGTTAGTTAGGTTTAAGTAGTTCTAAGTTCTAGGGGACTGATGACCACAGCTGTTAAGTCCCATAGTGCTCAGATCCATTTTTATTTACAATTTTCATTCATGTACAGTGGCCTCGTTTACAGAGAAGGGACCAGTCTAATTTATTGCTGCCATGAGTCTTGAATACTGGTATGGTACGGAAGTGCTGCCCTCATTACATCCAAAACACCGACCGACATCGATTCACTTGCTTCCACATTGCACTTGCTACGAAAGTATGGTAGATCTTCGAGCAATCCTGTCACCAGAATACGGCGGGCAACCATAAAAATAAGGGTAAGCAGTCATGCGTAAAATGGGTGTAAACAGCTTCAGTTCTTTGTTTTTCCCTTGTATTACCAATAGAATTAAGTTTTGTTTGTAAAGTAAGTGCTGGAGTAACTCAGGTTCTAGGACTAAAATTTGATGAAGTACTTGCTGTTACCTGGGGCTGCTCTAGCTAGTCGGTGGCTTCGTTATGATGAATGATAGTGCGTAAGCAATTTTACGTTCTGTGATGTCAACTGCACTCGCGTGCTTTTCTGTTCAGGTAAGCATAGCTCGCGATGTGCCCATCCTCCTGCCCAACCCCAAATTCTGTGGTACGTGCAGCGTCGCTGCCTAGAGTCAACGTAAATTGATCCCTGACAATTCTTTGTAGTGGTCAGGGAGCAGCAGCTTCGCGCACCTACCGCAACCAACAACTGTAGGCGATTTTGTAAACGTCTCTATAGCAACGGCTCAGTGATGCTGGAGCCCTTTCGAAAGTTATTGCTATTGCCTGCCGCCATTGGCACGTCGCAGTTTAAAGTTGGCTTCAGCGTTACCAGCTGTCAGGGATTAATTTCCCCTGGCTCAATTAAAGCGAAGCAGTGCGTGAAGTAGGCGTGGACCGGAGCATGCATTTCTGCACAGTGCTATTGAAGTAGCTATACATTAGACAAAGTTTATGTTGTGCAACAATATTAATAATTCTCTTACATGGTTTATGTCCACGGACGCAAGAAAGATGTTCCATTCCCCACTTCAGACTTTTAGAATTTTTTTCCTTTTCTAAATAGCCTATGTTCTTCTCCAGGGTATCAGATTTCATCGAAATCGGTTTGGCTCTATAGTCATGAAACGTGACAGACAGACTTACTTCCTCATTTTACAATATCACTGATTAAACACGTCAAGCCGGCCGGAGTGGCCGTGTGGTTCTAGGCGCTGCAGTCTGGAACCGAGCGACCGCTACGGTCGCTGGTTCGAATCCTGCCTCGGGCATGGATGTGTGTAATGTCCTTAGGTTAGTTAGGTTTAATTAGTTCTAAGTTCTAGGCAACTGATGACCTCAGAAGTTAAGTCGCATAGTGCTCAGAGCCATTTGAACCATTTAAACACGTCAAGCATTGTATGAAATCATAACGGTTAATCGTGTTACTTAGAACATATAGACCAATAAAAGCATTGTCTCAAATATGGCAACGTTCAAAAGTCAAAGAATAAATAAATTTTCAGGGCGGTAATATTTTCCCTTATTTGCGTATTATTTTTCAGGTCAGTAAGTATCTCGTACAACATTCTTTCTAAAGTAGCCTATATTCTTTCCTCACTGTTAAGCTATCTCCATATGAAATTTAGTAGAAATCGATTGAGCAGTTCAGCAGTGGAAACGTAACAGGAGAGTTACTTCACGTTTAGTAATATTAGTATGGATCCTCAAGGACTTGAAGGCGGCAGTATTCATATAAGGAACTTGCATGTTTCAATACGAGTGCTCTCGCAATACATGAGATCCATTACCTCTCCTGTTTAAATCACGGTTCATTAATACCGGAGACGTGTCTTTCATTTTGAATATGATGTTATTTTACAAAACATGGAGGTCATACTTCGTCTGCGAGTCAGAAACCTCAACTTAGGCTGGGTGAGAAATAATTCTCAAAATATTTTTATAGCATAAAGTTAGCTTATTGGAATGAAAGGTACACATTATTCATTATGTGTATAGGAAGCTTGTTTACGAAATATGAAAGCGATTTTTAATTATATTGACAAAACGTGTTTAGCTTTGAACGACATTTGGCCGACAACCAACGCTAGCTTCAGTACACATTGCAGATACGTTAGACTTTATATGCCACTTAATATAGCGTTAATCACATATCTTAGGGAGAAGAGAGAAATATACTTTCTTCAACAACATAGGCAGAGCTTCCATTAACTGGATTTGGGACCGTTAGCAGCGACGGTGTGTACGTTAAATAAATCGAAAGCACTATGCTATAAATGTATTCATAATTGAAAACACTTCCCACAAATTGTGTTATTAGCGTCAAAACGAGCTTGAACCCCGTTTCCAGTGACGTTGTCGGGAATACTATAAACGCTAACCATCCCTCATTGTTATCACGGTTCTTGTTCTCTATTAGCAATAAGCGACAATAGATAATTATAACTAAATATGCCAGGAACTACTTTGTTAAACTGTTCTTCTAAAAATCTGTTTGCTAAAACAGATGCACACTACCAAATGTATTCGGAAGCTACTAGTATCGGATTTTTCTGCCTTAACAGTTTTTACTCGCAAATAAATCAAATAAAAACAGTCTCCATCACGTTTTCAGATTTTTTATTTGTTAGCAACCAGTATGGCCCTTTCTTCAGACCGTCCTCAGGTTTTTTACCGCTATTAAGGCTCCTGGTGGCGGCATACGGAGTGAGATTCATAGAAGTACGGTTGTCACTACTTTTATTTGATTTTTAACATTTCATACCGATCGCTGTGCTAGAATCCATAGAATGCATTCTAAAACTTTTAGTTTTTACTCGCTTTTTTTGTGTTTTTGAATGTCAGTGTGTAACTATTTGATGTATATGTTACTTAGAGCTTCTCTTGTGTCATAAGAGTATCTTAGTAGCACCAAACCCTGCATTCATCAGAATCTGAAACTAATTAACTAATTGAGGTGTAAGGACGCTGAAAGTTATTCAGTCGAGAACCCCTGCACTTCTACGCTACACGACATTCATGCAGTAGCCTCGTAGTAATCCTTAGTTGATGCTGTTTCGAGTATGTAGTAACTGAGGCATTGATTGTCTGTTCAGAGACATACGGAGACACACGGGATGATAATTTAGTCACTGATATGTTAGACATAACGGTATGCGTAGTAAGGGTAACTCATTTCGTATTGGAGTATCGAACTTTGGGAATTCTTAATTTTTGCTTAGACTCTGGACACGCAAGAAAATAATTTTCCGCAATTGCAACTTTTTCCGCTTTTTCTCCTTTTTTAGCGTGTTTTATTTCGGAACTAACGACCTAGAGAGCGGCTCTACGCATGAGGTCTACCGAGTTCCTGCTTCAGCCGCCAGATGGCTGTATGTGCGCCACATGGGAGGTTGGTCGCGAGATCGACAGGAAGTAGAACAGCGAATTTCTGAAACACGAAAAGAATTTATCATTTTATATTACTTCACCACAGCACAGCTTTCAGATCCACTAGCAGGTGGACTAATAAAGAAATCGAGACCTTTGAACTCTAAACCTCTAGTGAACTAATACGATAACGTATTAGGAACTGGAGTTACTATTCACTAACTCAGTATACAGTTCTGGAGCAACAGAACCCTCCAAACAAGGAGGAACTAATAAAAGAACTTATTCTCACAGACACCATTGTCATAGATAGGAAAACTGCGCTAAGTAGGTGAGTCAAGTGATTTCTTATAAATGAAGGCATCAGTATGAATGAGTAGCTATTGAAATATTTTCGTAAATGACTGAAACGCATAATTAGTATGCCAAGCGTGCAATAAACAGAGGAACTATTTGCTTTTTGTTTAGACCTTCTTAACTGATGCAATACTTTTCGTTATTCTTTATTTTATCGAGGTTTGTCTTGAATAAGACACACACTCAGTATTTTTCTTAGATACCAGTAGGAAAACGACCTCCCTCTCATGGGTCAGTATAAACGCCTAGCTACAAAAATTAATTCTTATCATTGTTTTTTTGAGTTTTTACATGAGTTACAGTAATTTCCGTTATCTCGCGCACGCTCTAGTTCTCGGTACACACACACACACACACACACACACACACACACAGCTGCTTCAGTCAGTTTATATCAAACTAGTTGACCAGCGCGAATAATTCGCATTCTATCTTCATCAGTCAGTAAATGCCATACAACAGTGTAGACATAAGTAAATGCATGTATTTACTAAAAATTCATATTTTGAATAGTAATAACAAACATTAGTCTCACCGTAAAAACAGGTATCGTTACATGGAAAATGGTTAACCGTAAAACAAATAAAAAGCAAATATTCTTTATGAGATTAAATTTAGTTTTAAAACTTATTTATTTTACAATACTTCTTTGAAAAAAAAATTTGCAGTTATAAAGCGATTGTCCTTTTCTGTTTGATTGTCTGTGTCTTTAGCACAAGCACAAGTGTCCTACGATTTGTGAATTCGCGGAAAAGCCGCATATAATAGTCTAATCGATAAAACGAGGTCTGATAAATACAATCTCGCCCATTGTGGCGTCTGACCTTGTACTTTAGCAACGGTCATAGTGAAGACTACTTTTGTTGGTAATTCTTTTTAACTTTCCAGAAAGCGTGGTTAGGTCAGAAGGTGTGATATTAATGCGTGATATGAGCACAGTTTTATCGAGGACAATAAATTTAGCAGTGATGATGCTCTCGCCTAAGTAAGTTTACCACTAACCTTGAGCCACTAATTAATCCCTGATTAGTGTTAAGTTAACACAATAACAGCATCATACATATATTTCCTCATTGGTATTTTTGTAGGTACGACATATACCCCGTATTACTTAATAAACAATAATGACATGTTACATACAGCCTCTCTTGTGTCATAGGAGTATCTGACTAGCACCTAACGGTGCATTCATCAGAATCTGAAACTAATTAACTAATTGCTAAACTCCCTTGCAATTGCTTTTCATAGCTATCTACACACATTTGGTCCGTGTTACCATCAATGTGTGTTTCCACTTCATTGTTCTTAAGGGGAAGACGGTCAGAGCAACATGTTTTCAGAACTTTATGTAGTTGTCTTCTTGTACTGATATTTTGATTGAGGTATGTTGGTGACACAATGTCATTGTCTTGCCGGTGATCTTTGAATTGATCTTGTCTGCGACTGCACTGAGTTTCTCATCTTGCTGAAGCCAAAATTGTCTTTGTTAGTCACTTTGACTGGTATTTCTCCTTCTATGGTCTGCAAAAAATTCTAATGGTGTGCAACGCTCTCTGCTTGGGGGATCTCCCTCTCGGTGTGTTATGCCCCGTGGCATCGTGATAACCTGAAATGCAGAAGAAAAATGTTTTTTTCGTAATTTTTCATTTATTAAGAAAAATTAATGTGAAATAAATACTTTATGGAGTAAATGTTTGTTTTACCTTTACTGGTGATGCGAATTAATGGTATGGAGGTTAGGTGAAGTGTGATGATACGTTGTAAACGCTGTGAAGTAATTATTATGAATTAAAACTTGAATGAAGTAACTTATAAAAGTAAATAGTGCTTGCTCTTGGTAATAGACGTTGATGTAACACAGTTTATTCAAGTACCACACAGCCCTTGCTTAAATGTAGTAAACAACTCCAACCAATATTGTAACAATAATAAAATTAGACTGTCAATAGATGGTGCCATCTAAATTCTTTACAGTGATATGTATGGCCTAAATCGCGTAATAGATTAGGGTTGTGTTGCTCTATACAGCTGTCATAACTATCACACACCTTAGATAAGAAGACTGTACATAGGTAAGACCATCTAAGTTGTTTTTATAATTTTTTAAAATAAAGTTTTTAACGGAAATAACAACTTTAAACTATTTGTATATTTTTCGTCATCAGTGGTGAGCGGAGTCATTTATTTTTGTGAAGTAATACCAGAGATATGGCGTATCGACAAATAAATACCATTGTGAAGCAGTATACATGATTCGTAATGAAGTATTCTTACTGTATTATATACGGAATTACGGTCTGCGTTTCAGTTAGTTGACATTCTACTTTCAAGACTTTGATCGTTTCTTATAAAGCGACACTGTCCGGTTTTAGAGCTAACCCACCAATACTGCACAGAGCCTTCGCTGTACATATAAGAAGTGCATGTGTTCACAATTTCGTATACAAGGAACAGATGCTGTTGCAGTAAAACGTAAACTGTATTTGTCTTTATTTCATTAGATTCAAGTCAGGCAAAGTCATTTTTTTTCACGACAGGATCTCTTAGTTTAATGTGGGATGAAATTATGTAACTATCTACAACGGACATTAATATTTGCTAAGAAGACAATTTCATTTCATGATTGTTATTATTTTCATGTGTAATAAAACATCATTCACAAAGGTTTAGAAACTGGATTAATAAAAAAAGAATAGAGAAATTCGAAGATGGTGCTTTTAAGGCTTCAGGTGTTATACATGGTCTCCCCCACATGGATAAAATGCACACAGCTTCATATAACCAGGTGAAACTGTCAAAAAAGTCGTTCTGCGAGATGTTCTTCAGCTCCTGCATCACGCTGGTTTGAACATCGGTTATGCCACCAAACCGTTGACCCCACTTGTGAATTTGGTCGTTTTGAGTTAGGTTCGTATTGTTAACACCAAATTTTGTCATCCATGATGATGTTTTTCCAGAAAAGATTTATCCGTGATTAACGTTTTAATCAAGTCTTCGAAAGAGTACGCTCATCATTGTTTTTCTCCTTTAGTTAGGGTGTGTTGGAGAAACTTTGCATTCAGTTTTCTCAGGCAGGTAGCAAGCAAAGATGTTAGTTTTCCGCCTCTACAAGCGCTGGCTCCTACAGAATATCTCGAAGTTGATTATAAATTATTAGAATTCTCATTACTTCAAAATTTGGAATCTACAGTTTGACTTTTAGGGTGAGAGAATGAGTACAGATGGGTGTCGGCATGGCTTATTCATTCAAGCATGTATGTCAGTTCTACAGAAAGTCACTTAAGCAGAGCAGAAAACATACTGTAAAGTTGCACTGTGACTGAACTGAAAATTAGTCACAGGAATCTAGATTATCACTTACTTTAATGGATAGCTGTCAGATCGAGGGAATATTACCATTGCTCGACTGTGTCCTAGTGGCCTAGGTCGTTTGATACAAGTTTATAATTATCAAGAAACTATTTGTTGTTAACTTTGGTAAATTGTAATGGAAATATTCTGCCAAACAAAAACCATGGCACAATCTCATAATGCTGGACAGCAGAAAATGGTGTAGGACTGGAAATAAATAATCCAGAGTTAAGTTTGCAATACACAAATTATTGTGTAATAAGTACAATTGCAACGAATATGTTTTGTAAACGCTCGAAAGTAAGTATAATTTTAAGTAACTGATTAGCTATATCAAACGCTTTAAACTTACTGTACTGTCAGGATAAAATAATCTTGAACAGTATTAATGTTTGCGATCGAGAACTAGTAACGGCTAATTTCTCCAAGAAAATCTCGGCTGTTTGGCTGGTTGGGAGTGGGACGGAGGGAGGGGCCACGAGCGAGGGGAAAAGATGGAGAAAGGGGGTAGGAGTAGAGATGGGACCTGACAACTTCTGGCTCATGGTACGAGGTACATGTTTCGTACGGATAAACTGGATCTCTGGAGAACTTTTCGATTCGTTCGTTACGGGCACTGTCACGATTTTATAATTGCGCTCAACACATCATAAAATGTAGAGAAACGCAGCCGTATGATTTTTTGCTCCGCAGCCAGCCGAAAAACCGAGTATAAATCATTCTGGCTGACATAGTGGAATATATCAAGCCTGCCGGCGCCTAGCATCATTAATTTTGTTTATAAACATCCGGTACGAGCCGAGGTGGCTGTGGTGACGTCAACGACCGGGTGGCGACTTCGTGAAAGTGGTGGTCTGCCGCGCAGCTGATGTGAAGATTAATGCAGCGTGGCTGGGTACACTAAACTAATTACCAAGGTGGGCCAGAGATAAAACTTAAGCCGCCCCATCAGACTTGCCTACAGTCGCGTTAGATGCACGGCTGCCGCTATCTCGTGCTGCGAAAGAGATTGCTCTGTCCTCGTTTTGACGTACGTAAGACCTCACGGTCTGGGTCGTGCTGCAGAATAAGCACTGTAACTTTTAATGGCTACACCCAACAAATGGCACATTGCCGTTATATTTCTACAGGTCAGGTGTTGCAATCTTCCACATTTAACACATCCTTCGTATTTCTGCTATTTTGTCAAAAACTGATATTCTGAGCCCGTGGCTGTGTACAAAACATAGGTTGACTCTTACACGAAAGATTACAGCAACCAGCCACTCTTTACACTGCTATTTTTATATTGTGTATATACACAAAAAGTGCATTATACAATTTTGGTAAGCGACCTGCACTGGAACGTAACGGCGTGAATTCTTCATTGTAAGTAATCGAAACACCTTCCACTTAATAATAATAATTTGTTTACATCACTTAAAATAGTCGCGAGGCACAATTGCAATTAAAAAGACGTTGTCTTATATTTTGTTTTGGTTGAAGGGCACCATCACCCCAAGGAAGTTTCTTCAAGTGGGGAAACAAAATTCGAAATGTAATGTAAAACGTGAACCAGCCGTCTGAAGATGAACCTATCAGTTCGGAACCGGTAACGGCTCTGTTTAAATAAATAATTAGCATTGTAATATGTGGCTGGTTGCTGTAATCTTCTGTGTAAGAGTCAACCTATACTTCATATTGTATAATAATGCACCAACCTTTAAAACTAAATCACGTCCTTCACTGACTGTTTGCTACACCTACCTGGAAACGGGTATTACGCAATATCAGAGTAGGTGTTTAACTGAGAAATAAAAGTATACTATGCGTCAAATAGAGTCATTATGTGGACTGTTTCGTGTAACATGGTCAGGTTTGAAAGTTTTACAAATACTTCATATTTCAAACATCAGGATTTATTCAAATCGTAGTATTATATAGAACATCACAATACACCAACGAAGTTCCATTACACCTCATAGGGACAGTGGTAATTTCAGAATGAAAAGATAAGTAAAATAAAAAGGTTCCACATTACCAAGATTATTCTCATTAGCGGATTTTCCAGAAGCCAAATCTAGAATGGAAGGAGCAATAACATGTGTAAGTGAAACACGGTTGCCCCACCTTCGATTTAGTAGCAGTAGTATGCTAGTGGTGGTACTAGTAGAAGTAGTAGTAATAGTATTTATCTGAAGATCAGTTTTACTAGGATGCTGATCATATCGTCATGTTAAACTTCAAGAAAAAAGAATAGGCACTTAGATACGTACAAAAACAGATCAGGTTGTCGGCTATGATGAAACAGTGAGAACAATCCAGCCATTTTCCTGAAGTTATTTATTGGAAGCACGATGAACCAAAACAGGGTTTACAGATGACAATGAACTGTTCTCCGATATCACAAGTACTGTTACAGCAGGTTTGAAAGAGGGTCTAAATATCTCTTGCGGGTAAGATAATATATAAACTAAGCTAAAACTGAACTCTGCCTGAACAGGCCAAGAAAGTTCAATGGTACCGACTGGTCGCCGTGTCATCATCGGCGCTCAGGCGTCACTGGATGCGGATTTGGAGAGGCACGTGGGCAGCACACTGCTGTCCTGGCCGCATGTCAGTTTACGAGACCGGAGCCGCTACTTCTCAATCAAGTACCTCAAAATGGCTCAAATGCCTCTGAGCACTATGGGACTTAACTTCTAAGGTCATCAGTCCCCTAGAACTTAGAAGTACTTAAACCTAACTAGCCTAAGATCATCACTCACATCCATGCCCGAGGCAGGATTCGAACCTGCGAGCGTAGCGGTCGCGCGGTTCCAGACCGTAGCGCCTAGAACCGCTCGGCCACCCCGCCCGGCAATCAAGTAGCTCCTCAGTTTGCCTCACAAGGGCTGAGTGCACCCGTCTTGGCAATATCTGTCGGCAGGCCGGACGGTCACCTACCCAAGTGCTAGCCCGTCCCGATAGCACTTAACTTCGGCGATTTGACAGGAACCCATGTTGGCACTGCGACAAGACCGTGGGAAATATATAAGCAACCTACCCAAAATAAAATACCACAGATTGATAATCACGTTTTGTAAGTTGTGTTCCTCCATTTAGGGCAGGTACACAACGGACGCCGGCCGGTGTGGCCGAGCGATTCTAGGCGCTTCAGTCTGGAACCGCGCGACCGCTACGGTCGCAGGTTCGAATCCCGCCTCCGGCATGGATGTGTGTGATGTCATTAGGTTAGTTAGGTTTAATTAGTTCTAATTTCTAGGGCACTGATGACCTTAGATGTTAAGTCCCATAGTTCTCAGAGCCATTTGAACCATTTGAACACAATGGACGGCAAAAGAAATACACAGAAGTTTAAAATGGACTGGAGAGCTTTTGGTAATCTAAATAGAGCTTTTTATGTACATCATGATTTCCATGAGACTTCTGAGTGACATAATTGACTAGAAGAATGAACCTGCAGCTACATCTTTAGATCAACTAGACCCGAGCGAAACGGTGATTTGTTGACTGAGCGACAGAATGTTACATCTTTATGTAAGGGCTGTCTGATCACCGGACAAGCACAGAACACAAGTCGGTCTTGCAACTGACACTCCCCATGGAATCTCTCGAAACCAAATTTAAAAAAGAAATGACGTCAGAAAAAACAGCAGCCGACAACCTTCAGAAAAACTGTGGACAGTAACAGGTCATTTAATAGAGTCGACAAATTTAAAGTGTTCAAAGTAAAATATCCACCTACTCAAAACTACTACAGTTTTATTGCGTGAACTATAAGGTAAGTTGGATACTGTTTATTGGCACTGGTAATAAATCCTGAAATGTTTCCTGATTTTGAATAAAATTATTTAAAATGGTGGATGGGAACATTACTGAGCTGTAAAATGGCCCATCTCTAACAGTCGGCAGAGAGGGTGAAGAAAATTTTGGACCCAACAACACAGACTTCACAGAGCTGTCGATGAAAAGAGAGCTCAGTTGAGACCATTGTCCAAAAGATATCAAACTGACATTAACAATGTAACGAACGTACTCTGACATACTTTCTGTAACTGTGAAACATATATTGGAGAAGAAACTAAGATTTACCTTCTGCCACATTCGCTTGGGCCTTACAATTTGTCTTTAGGAGTCGACTATCACTTTTACACTTGTTTAGTGATGTTAAATCTGAAAATTCTTTTCACCTTGGCACAATGTGAACTACTTATTTTTACTATAAACTTCGCAGTCGCTTTACTGTTGTTTTCTAGACGTTTACTGTTGTAGGGGCCGCTTTTCAGTTAGAGGGCCCGCACAACAGCAAGTAAAGTTGGGCTGCTGACATCCCTTCAAGAACTCAGACCAAAACACCGCCAGTGTATGTAAACATCAACAGACTTTTGCGCATAAACACTGAACTACCTCGTGGAAAGCCATGTGACAGAGCTCCACCAATTGGAATTAATAGGACTCCGTGTAGCACCCTGCCGAATCGGTGTTATAAGTGCGCCAGCAGAGTCAGACCTGTAATGTGTACCTACGGCTAGGACAGCTCTCGTCAGTACCTACGCCGGCTTTAGCCTGGTAAACGCTCGCTGTAGCCTTCAGTAGAACACTGTATTTTGTTGGGCGTAGCACCAATTTGTAATTGTACAGAGTAGTATTTTGGTTATTCTTTCTTTTCATTGTCCTGTACACTTATCTGGCTTTTGCCACGACCGGAATTGTTGTGTTTCATGTTGTTCCTGCGTTGGGAAATTTGTGCACGCCAAGCAGGCGTTTCAATTAAATAAAGTGTGTTCAATAAATGGTCAAAAGTTCTTCCCCGCGCAACGCAGGATACTACAGTTACTGCCTCGAAGAATTACCGTTTTTAAGTGACTACAACCTTTTAAACAACGTACTCAGTTACTAGTGAGAAAAATCCAACACTGAAGTGACACATTGTCGTAAATCAACAAAGTGAAACTTTTTCATTTACTGTATCCAGTTATCACTTCACTAGTAGTTCCAGGATGCAAATGTATGGACTTTCTAGCTAGATGGAAAGCATGTTTGGTTCAGTGATAGCAGTGCTCTTGTAACTGGAAGAAGCGAGTAAATAATTTACCTTTCGTCTTTTTCATGTCTACCAAGTGTGCAACGTCGGCCTATTTGGATTAAATACGAGAAACCCTGATAAAAATAGCGCAACGGAAATGCTCTCTACGACCTTGTCTCCTACACATACACAAGACTTGCATTGCATGAACAGAACACCATTATTCTCTTTCAGATTGATTCTGACAAACTTTCTCACTTACCTTTTGAGGAGAGTAATTTACAAAGAGCGAAAACGTGATTCGAGATGTAGATATTCGTAAAACGGAATTCTTTGAAACTGGCAATTAATTGTGAAGAAAAATAACCCATGTAAAATACACAAGCTAATTATGAAAACAAACAAATTACAGCCCCTACTTGTAAGGGTTGCGTGTGGAACGACAAATTACAAGGGAGAAAGCAGCTCATGAACTGTAAGAAGGGTATAGAGAAAACAGTCAGTTACATGGAAAGGAAAGTAATTTTCCATTTATTATTTGTCCAATCTCCCAGGATTCAACTCATGATTAAAACATTACATTCCATCACCGTTGAAACTATTTGGCTGGAATGGAGAGGTTGTGAGATCACAATCATAGCTGTCCCACTAAACAACTTAGGTTGTTAAATTCCATATTTGTCAACGAAATCAAGATACAGCAACGAAAATGGGGTTCGTTTTGCAACACATTAGATATTCTGCGTAATGGAATACCTTGCACTTCCAAGCTCATGTTTTCATCTACATCTGGCGGTGAACCCACTTACAAAGTCTTACCTCAAAATATGTGAATAGTCCCACGACTTGTATGAGATGAGCCGGCCTTATGACCGAGCGGTTCTAAGCGCTTCAGTCTGGAACCGCGCGACTGCTACGGTCGCTGGTTCGAATCCTGCCTTGGGCATGGATGTGTGTGATGTCTTTAGGTTAGTTAGTTTTAAATAGTTCTCAGATCTAGAGGACTGATGACATCAGATGTTAAGTCCCATAGGGCTCAGAGTCATTTGAACCATTTTGTATGAGGTGATTTGCAGAATAACGTTATTGAAGTATGAGTTACTGCTGCAGGCAGTCAACACATATGAATAGTAACAAGCTGACAATTACTCTTCGTACATGGCCCATCACACGAACAAACTGAGGGAAGTTATTCACATCGAAACCTAAATTTGCCAAATTTAATGAAGTTATCATGAAAACACAGAAGGTAATTAATGAAAAGAGCGATCATTGCCGAGGGAACATGGTTGCTTTCGTCGTTAACAAGCCCAAGGCGCCAGTCCAAACATTCCACACGGAAATTAACTAAAACTATTCAGTAGAATCCTCCAACGCCCAAAGAACTGAATGAAATAATTTTTTCATACCTAACTGTACTAGCTGGTATAAAATCTTCTCAATCTATGTTCTGAAGAAACATCAAGTAAGATGGCGTCTCGAAACTGAATATTTATTTAGTTACTTACTTACTGAATGGCTTTAGGGTGCTGAAGTCCTTGTACAACCTTGGATCCTTTGTCACCCACTCCATTCTTCTATGTCCATCGCTTTCCTTTTCCAATTCTTGACTCCCATTGCTTTGAGGGTTTCCTCCATATCTTCGACCCACCTTTTCCTGGGCCTTCCTCATCTCCTTCCTTCTGGCTTTCCTGTAAGCACTTTCTTAACACATTCGGTTTCTGACGTTCTCTGTACATGTCCAAACCATCGCTTTCTTCCTTGCTTGATTTTCATACAATATTAATCTGCCCAGAACGTGTTTGTAGTTCTGTGTTTGGAGTATTATCCAGTTTCCTACCTCTCTCCACCTCAAATGCATTTCTCCAAAAGTTCTTTTGCCGTCTCAGTAACCAGCTTTCCTCATTGGCTGTCATCAACCAGCATTCTAATTCATACGTTACTATAAGTCTTAATACCGTGAGATATACTAGGGTTTTGGTATTCCTACTAACATTTCTGGAGTTGAATACGTCCTGTAAGGAATATTAACATCGTTACCGCTTGCTATCCTTTCTCGAATTTCTGCTGCTGCCCTATTACTTTCTGTTATTATCGCGCTTTTTCACTCTTTGGTTCTCTTTCCCATTCCCTTTCATCGAAGTCTCTCCTCTATCCCCATCAGGATCTCCCATAACCATACACTTTACTTTACCTATGTTAACTGGCAGTCCTGTCTTCCGTGCTGCTCCTTTCATCATCCTTCAGCAGAGTATAACTATCCTTCAAAGCTCTGATATTCCTTGCAGTTAATGTTACGTCCACAGCGTACGCCGCTTCATGCATCTGTTGATGAAATATTGTTCCCCGAGGGTCTATTGGTGTTCGCCGAATTACCCTCCCTTGTGCTAAGCTAAAGAGTAGCACAGGGGTCACATTTCCCTGCTGCAGGCCCCTTCCCACATGGAACTCTTCAGACAACTCTTGCTCTATTCTCTCCTTGACAACTGTTGCTTTCATTGTCATTTCGGTCTCATTAATTTTACAGGGATTCTAAAATACTTCATATTAAGGAGAACCTTCTTCCTGTCTAGGCTGTCGTATGCTTGTTTAAAATCAAAGCACAACTGATTTAGATACTCGTCTTATTCACAATTTTTATCGGGCACTTGCCTCAATCAAAGTATCCGGTCCGTTGTGGATGTATTCCTGCGAAATGCAGTCTGGTAATCCCCCAGAATCGTTTTCACCCGGTATTGTAGCCGAACGGCTAAAATCTTATTAAAAACCTTACACGTCGTATTTTAGAGAATAATCCTATAGTAACTGCTGCACTCTGCCTTGTTATTTTTCTTATGTAATGGAGATATTATTCCCAAGTCTCAATCATTGGCCATCTCTTGCTTTGTCCATATCTCCTTTATTAATTCATTAACAGCCGACCTCATCTTCTTCCCCCCAAACTTTAATAATTCGACCTCTGTGCCGAGTTCTCCTGCTGCTTTATTATTCTTTAGGTTTCTAATTGCATTCTTCACTTTCTCTAAGTCTGGTGGTTCGACTTCCTGCTCCTCCACTTTCGATTCTACTTACAATTCCAAATTCAGGTCCTCCTTTTCCTTACTCAAGGTTTCTTCTCTCTTTCCTCCCCTTTCCGTCAAGTAACTCGGCAAAATACTCTATTCATCTTCCCAAAGCTTTTTTTTATCTCCAATTACGTTTCTATCTTTGTCCTTACAGAAGACAACTTTTGGTTGTAATCCTCTCTTCATTTCTGTAGCTCTTTCATGGAATTTTCGTATCTCATTAGTTTCACTCAACAGTACAACTGCTCTGTGTTCCTCTTTTCCTTCACCCTACCTAGTTTATCCGCTGTTTTCCTCTTCTCTCTATAGTCTTGGCGCACTAGCCTTATTTTCTCTTGCAGAATTCCTTCTTTCGCTTCAGCTCTCTCCTGAATTACCAGTGAGCGTTCCTCTTGTTCCGGATACCCGAATGCCGTTTCAGAATGCCGAGAAGAGGTGTCAGGTTTCGTAATGTGTTTTTAAGGGAGTGGGGTTTGGTTATCACACAACGCCCGTTACAAGAAAATGAGAAACACTCATATTCGTTGAGGAACAAACGTGCTAGGTTTCTCTGGGGAAAACTAACAGTATCGATATGATACATTACAGAAAACAGAAGAAAATCTGTGCTTTCCTCATTCATAGATTCAAGCAGGCGTGAAGGAAGACACAGAAAATTTATCTGTGTGATTTATACACGATTATTTTTGAACCTCAGCCAATCAAAAATGATAGTTTGCTTATACAGACAGTTTTCATGACGACCTTCACGAAAATTGTGGTTTCACTAATAGTGCTTAATAGGATACTAAAGAAACTTCACTTTTTCTTAAGACGATTTGCAATCAGTTTTATACATTGCAGATATGACATAAGTTTTTCTGAATTTCCTCTCCATCACCAAAATATGATACCTACTTGCACAGTGCTGCATCGTTAGTCAAATATTATAGAATTCTTTTTATGCTTCTTAGCAAATTTGTGATATTTCTCCACAAAGTTGGGTGTTTCTATCTCGTCTCTGTACATCTCAACCGTAACCGCACCTACTGCCACAAAAAGCAACATACTTTGTCCAGCATCACACAACAAAAAGGAGTATTAACCTTCTGCTTACGCTGATGTAACCAATCGGATACACATTCTGAAGACATCTATGCAAATGAGTATCGATAATTTATTTTATAAGGAGAAAAGTTCGTACAAAACTGTGCTGATCAAAAACTATTATTTTAAGCGTAGCTGTTTATATTTTACGTAATAAGTGTGATTTTTGAAGTT
Source organism: Schistocerca americana (assembly GCF_021461395.2). NCBI lineage: Eukaryota > Metazoa > Arthropoda > Insecta > Orthoptera > Acrididae > Schistocerca > Schistocerca americana. Next base: position 366,187,379 of record NC_060122.1, on the reverse strand, counting down.
TTAATATGAAAATCCTCAACTCTGTTTTACGAACGTATGCTATATTTTTTAGAATGGTGTGCAAGATTCGAACATCTTTGCCCCAGATGTTATATTTTTACTTCTATTTTTTTGGAAGAGCGGTGGATGAAATTTTGTTAAACCTTTTGATAAAGTAGTAAAGTTTATTTGCAGAAAGAAGAATACTGTGGAACGTTTTGTGACACACATTTTTGAACCAGTTATCCACGAATTTATGAGTGCAGAATATTCAGTGAAGAAATTGTGTTGTTAGATATTTAACAAACCATCAACTCGACAAACCTCGAAATAGTAGTACCTCGAAAAGAAGACAAGGCGGCCAGCTTCAAGAAAGGCAGCTAAGTAAGAAGTGAACATAAAATTCAAAGACATTTTCTTCAGGATTATGACGAAAGTCCGTTCAGTGGACAGGTCATTATATAGACGATACTGAAATAGTGTGTTGCAGTATCATACTATACGATTACCTCATCTTACAATGACTTTGAAAGGGTTCCAAAAGATATCAATGGACATAGACAAACGTTTCGTAAATGTATGTTCGCAGTTATCTGTATTTATATTGACACGTCACCTCAACTATTTATGAAAGTGAAAGTGCAGTCGGAAGAGACAGACTTCAAGTCTACATCAGACTATGTCGGTTACGGTTCCCGTGGCTTCCTTAATCCATTTCATGCTATTTTTCATGCTATTTCATGGATGGCTCCTTGCACAAAGGCATTCAGAAATCTTTAATTCTTTTCAAAACAAGCTAACGCTCTGCCTCAAACCATCTCGATACATAAATGTAGATGAATTGTAGTATTCCTACCAACCAGCTAATTTAATTCGAACTATCGTATTTGCTATTCAACTCGCAGTTGTCTCAAAAGTCTGCCAGCGTCGCAGAGAACGGCTGGAAACTTTCTCTCACGACGAAAAGACTGTAGATATCGCCCAAAACATAATGTCTAACAGCAAGAGGACAACATTTTTTCATAACACAAAGGCAGAGGTTCTACGCATAACGATTAATCTTTACTTCTCTACAGCGTCACTGACACAGATCTCCATAACGCATATATGTTTGTTGTTGTGGTCGTAAGTTCGAAGACTGGTTTGATGCAGCTCGCCATGCTACTCTATCTTACGCAAGCCTTTTCAGCTCCGAATAACTACTGAAATCTACAACCTTCTGAATCTGCTAACTGTATGCATCTCTCGCTCTCCCTCTAAGATTTTACATCCCACACTTCGCTTCAATATTAAACCTGTAGTCACTTGTCGTCTCAGAAGTGTCTTATCAACCGATCTCTTCTTTTAGTGAAGTTGGGGCACCTATTTCTTGTCTCCCCAGTTATATTTAGTATCTCCTCATTAGTTACGTTATCTAATCTTCAGCAGTCTGCATTTCAAAAGCTGCTACTCTCTTCGATTCTAAACTGTTTATCGCCCAAGTTTCACTTCCATACATGATACACTCCAGAGAAGTACCTTCAGAAAAGACTTCTAACGCATAAATCTGTGATAGACGTCAATAACTTCCTCTTCATCAGGAGCGCTTTTCTTACCATTGTTAGTTTACATTTTGTATTATCTCTACTTTGGCCATCAAGGGCTACTTTGCTGTCCAATTAGCAGAACTCACCTACGTCTTTTAGTGTCTGGTTTCCTAATTTAATTTCCTCAGCATCACCTGATATAAATCGACTACGTTTCATTGTCCTTCTTTTGGTTGTGTTGATGTTCATCTTACATCCTCCTTTCAAGACGCTGTTCATTCTGTTCATGTGCTTTTTCAAGTCCTTCGTTGCCTCTGCCAGAATTACAATGTCATCGGTAAACCTCGAAGTTCTTACTCCATATTTTTCTTTAGTTACCTTTCCTGCTTCCTCAGTATATAGCTTGAACAACATAGATGATAGGCTACGAGACTCTCTCTCTCCCTTCTAACCACTGAATCGTTTTCATGCACCTCAACTCTTACAACTGCCCCACAACACTTTTAACGCTTACAATATCTGTAAATTCCCTGTGTAACGATATTCGCCCACGCGTAAAATGCTACACAGAAGTAGTACAGGTACCGCGACACAGAGACATATTTTGAGACTGATGTTAAAATAACGTTGCTTCTAAAGTCTCCGCACGCGCTATGTAACATCGTTTGTGTGAAGCGTATTTTCACGTAGGAGACTGAGCGCACACAGAATCTAGGGCGCGCACTTTGCAGTCTCATACGAATGAGTGCAGAGTTATTAAATCTGTAGCGCCACTTCGCACTTTCCTTCACACGCTCAGAGACCCCGTTGGTCTAAAGAAATCCGTGGGAGGTGGGAGACGAACAAGTGTGTGTGTGTGTGTGTGTGTGTGTGTGTGAGAGAGAGAGAGAGAGAGAGAGAGAGAGAGAGAGAGAGAGAGAGAGAGAGAGAGGGAGGGAGAGAGGGAGAGGGAGGGAGAGTGGCAGGGGGCAGGGAAGGAGTTTGTGCGGGTAGAGCTGTTTGCCCAGCAATCTCGGCGCTGCCGTGAGATCCGGTGGCAGTACGGTGACACCGCAGTGCTGGGATCCTGAAGACGGCTAGCCGTGCCATCCTGTCGTATATGTCATGTGAGATCGGGAACTTCTTATAGTTGCCACTCGAAGGGGATTAGTTCGTGGACACAGGGAGAAATATTGAAAAATTGTCAGTATTCTAAATTGTACGAGTATAACTCAACGAGAAAGAGTTGTGAAACCATGTAATGCTTATCATTTTTTTTACAGATATTTTGGGAAAATTTTGATGTATGAACCACGGCTTTTGGTCTCTCACTTGTTGTGAATTTTTTGTCTTTCGAGTGAAACAAAGCATGTTAATTATTTATATACAGCATTGGTACACACATCTCAAAATAAAAACAAAGTAGAAACTTCATTTATTACCGGAAGTTCTTTACACTATTATCTTTAAAGTAGACGTGTAAATATACTGCAGTCATAAATTATGTTTCAAAAATTTTTATGTCTCTCAAGACTAGTAATTAACTGATACATTTCCTTTAAAAATGTCTTTAATTTTAAAATTGAAGTCATAAGAACAGCGTACACTTTCGTTAAGTATGTTTCAAGACAGTATACAAAACTTCAGTCCTCTATGTTGACTAGTTTTTAGCAAATGTGTACCAGAACGACAAAAAAGTGAACTGTGAAATTCAAGGTAAACTTAAGACTTGTTTTTCTGCCTACCCTGTATATCAATTATGCATCCCAGACCCACATTTATCTGGGCTCTGATATTGTTGTCCCTCCACTTTCTTTTTCAAACTACTTCTGCTTCGTTTGTTTCTTTGTTGGCTTACAATACCGATTTCTCTGATTCTGAGAGTCCCCTGCGATCAATGGCAATGAAAGTTCTTTGTTTATGTAGTCCACTAGGCACTCCCATTAATTCTATGACCTTGAAGCCGGACATTCCACCATCACTGAAACATAGCAGAGCATTCAGCACATACATTTTTAAAGTATTTAGTCCCACAAGAACAGTTTTTCGTATCCGTTCCCATATACAACTGTTAAGATACTCATCTGGTAATTGGCTCCTTCCATATAATTACTTCTCCAGTAGTCCTGTGTCAGTAACACATTAAAGACTAAAAAGTAATGAAAAAGAAAAAAGTGAAAACAAAATTATGTTTTTAACAGAGTTGTCTGAATGACATGGTTCACTAAGACATTAAAGACTAAAATGTAATAAAAGAAAATAAGTGACAGCAAAATGATGTTGTTAATAGATCTGTCTAACATGGCAGTGTAGTTATGTGCGCAGACACTTTAAATACCTTTAATTTCGGGGCTGTCTTCGGTACAATTTCCTCGAAGTAAATTTTGTGTTCTTAAGAAAATCAGAGAGAGATTTCTAAGAAAAAAATAAAAAATCGATTTTTTGAGGCTTATTTACGTACTAGTCCCCGTAAACATTGTATTCTGAGACAATACTAGGTCTTCTATCATGAAAATCAATCTAAACTTGTATGTGTCACAGGTTTCGCACATGCCCAGTTAAGCAATGGTATTTCTGTGAAAACAACGCTGTAATTAGAAAGCGATAGATGCGTGGTAGCTGCTGTTCGTAGAACCAGTTATATCCGAAAATACATAAGCTAAATCATCTGGACATGGACTGAAATGAAAGAATCCTTCTAACGTCTCGCGGTCGTCTCGATCATTGGACGGAAGTGACAAAGATTGTGGTTTAACATCCCAATCACGTCGAGGTCATTGGAGATGGAGTACAAGCTTAGAGTTTTTCGAGGATGGCAAAGGAAATCGACAGTGCCCTTTCGAAGGAACCATACTGGTACTTGCCTGGAGAGATTCAGGGAAGCCAAAGAAAACTGGAATATGGATGGTCGGACGCGGATTTGAACCGTCTATCTCCCGGATGTGTCTTAACCATTGCGCCACCTCGCTCGTAGGGCATTCGAGGTGATCCAATAGAGAAGTCTGACTACGAGGAAAAAAACTGCAAAATTATGCTTAAAAATGTTGAAGGGAAAAGTCATGATGCCTCAAGGAGGATTTGTTTCCTGCTCACCTGGAAAAGGTGTTAATAATTGGAGGGTGTATGCAGATATCTTTATCACGCAGCTTGTTTTCATTAAACAGGAGTCGGGCCCGGTGATTCAGTGATTTATTGTGCCCTTGCGCAGGGATAGTGTCGCGTTTGGACTACGGACATTTTTCAGTCTGCAATTATACACCTCCCAATCGTGAGAGGAGTCGTCTGGAACGACATCTTGTTCGCATTCCACATTAAGCTGTTGGTCCCGTCTCCCCGGTTGGATGACTGACGTGCAGATGGTGGACCTCAAGAATTGCGTGCTTAAACATAAATGCAGATGCTAACCAAGCCTGCAGGCCACACTATTGTATTTGAACCCGAGGGTCACCTGTGCATTGTAATAATGACGACGAAAGTGCCAGACGTCGTCACAACGTTACTCTGTGTAGTTGCAAGTGTGTTATGTGGGAGCCCAGTGCATTCGAACATTGCCAGATGATTGGTGGTCTTACGATGAGTGCTTCCGTAACTGGTCTGTCAACAGAGTTTTATACCGCTTACAGGGAAAGTGGGAAAAGCATCATCCGCTGTGTTACAAAGCGAACGAAAGTGTGCCATTGTGACAGAAAGTCATTGATGAGAATTGTGACGAAAATAAGAGGGCGACAGCTGAAAACGTCAGTACAGAAGCGGACGTCACACTCGCAAATCCCGTCAGCACCAAAACAACACGAAACAAATTTCAGGGCGAGACGGACTCCCAAAGCCACTCATCGTTGATTTCAACATCCGTAACAGGGAAACGTGGTGTCGAAGCCATAAACTCTGGACTATGGAGGAATGAAAGAATGTCATTTAGTCAGATGAGTCTTATTCACGCTCTTTCTAATTGGTGGCCGAAGTCTCATCCCAAGACTGAAGTATGGCTGGGTTTCGATGTCGATCTCAGCAGCCATATCGTGGCATTCCATGGGCCCCAAGCTTATTCTGCAAGGTCAAACTAATGGAAAAGATTATGTGATCATTTTGGCTCATCAGGTCCGTACCATGGTACAATCTTTGTTTCCCAAAGGTGATGCTGTGTTCGAAGACAACAGTCCCCAGGCTTACTGAGTTCGTATCGTCCGAGAATGATATTGTGAGCACAAAGATGAATTGTTGCACCTCCCTTGGACACCACAACCAGCAGATAGTAATGTTGTTGAGTCTTTGTGTTCTACGTTGGTGAGAAGAGTGCATGATTACTGTCCACCTCCATTATCGTTACCTAAACTGGTACTATGTTGCAGAAAGAATGATATAAGAGTCCCTTGAAACCTATACATGACCTGTTTTTATCCATCCCGAGACGACTGGAGCTGTTTTGAATGCCAGATAGTTTCCTACAGCGGTTTCCTACACTGTGTTAAGCATGGTAGTGTGTTTCCTTTTGGTGTTTCCATACTTTGTCCAACCCCGGTATATTAGGGACACGAATGTCGCCTAAGTAGCGGCGAACTGAAATTATTAGTGATCATAAAACTGAAAAAGTAACGATAAAACCTATATTTGACATTTACCACTTCACAGCCAACTAGTCGCGACTGGAGCAGGAAAAGGGGCAAGTGGTAGTGACACACAAAGTATACTCAGCCACACACCGCAGCATGGCGTAGAATCTTATCACTAAATATTCTGTTTGGTGTACTACATAGTGGTATCACTTCTGGACGCTAGCCAGTTGTTCCTTGACGATCGTTCAATACGTCGGAAAGCAGTTCGAAAGAAGCCAGTATGTCTGTTTTTCAACCTTAAACAGTAATCTGAAAGCTGTCCTCTCACTGATGAGGGTATACGTCTCACAGTGGGGAAGCGACATTCAAACGAAAATATTCGACGTATAGTTAATATGTGAAGAGGTCGGTGGAGAAAGCACGAACGCACGAGTGAGCCATTTGGAATTAATTCGCGGATTTTTTGGTTAGGGGAGTGATACAGTGTAGTAGCCTATTCCCAGTGTTATTTAATCTGTACTTTGAACAAGCAGTAAGAGAAAGCAAAGACAATTTTGGAGTAGAAATTAAAGTTAGATGAAGAGAAATAAAAATGTTGTTTGCCGACGACACCGTATTTCTGTCAGAGATAGAGAATGACATGGTAGAGCAGTTGAATGGAATAGACTACGTCATGAAATAAGGTTGTAAGCTGGGCATCAACGAAAGTAAAACAAGGCTAATGGAAAGTGGTCAGATTAAATCAGGTGACACTGAGGAAATTAGATGAGCAAAAGAGACACTAAAAGTGGTAGATGAAGTTCGCTGTTTGGGCAGCAAGATAATTAATGATGGCGAAAGTAGAGAGAATAGAAAACGTAGACCAGCAATGAAAGAAAAGCGTTTCTAAAAAAAAGAAATTTTTTAATATGCAATATTAAGTGTCGGGAAGTCTTTTCTGAAGGTATTTGAAGTGTTGCCATGTATAGAAGTGGAATATGAATGATAAATAGTCTAGATAAGACGAAAACAAAGGCTTCGAAATGTGTTCCGACGGAGGAATGCTGAAGATTAGATGCTTATGTCTTGTACCTAATGAGAGGCTACTGAACAGAATTGAGCAGATAAGAAATTTATCGCACAACTTTACTAAAAGAAGCCATCGGTTGATACGAAGCATTCCGAGACATCAAGGGATCACCAGTTTAGTGTTGGCAATAGAACTGTGAGTTAAAAATCGTAGAAGGATACCGGGAGATAAACACAGTAAGCAAACTCAGGACGATGTAGGTTCTATGTAGGTACTCAGAGATGAAGAGGTTTGCAGAGAATAGAGTAGCATGGAGAGCTGCATCAAACTAGCCTAGATACTGACAACCACAACAACACGTTGGCTACATTCTAAGACAAGAATATAAGTGTAGTAGGACAAAACAATTTCTCTAGTTGGCATTTTTACGGCACAAATTGAAATATTTGTTACCGGCAGATGGCTCGAAAAAGTAAGAGCTATGTTATCAGATTAATCCTTGGGAAATCGGAGGTTAGTACTTTGTTGCGCGGACTACTTGGTATTTGTAGCAACAGGCATAATGAGTGGAATGGGACGGTCAGGGTAAGTACTAGCAACAACCTGCCCCGCTTCCTAGGCGTATAAAATAAGAGAGAAATGATTAATGTATCACTCGTTTACGATTTTAATAGATTCTTGTAGATATTCAAGAGAAATGGAGGCTACAGAACTTTAACAGTCTTTCTCGAAAATTACAGATCAGAGTTTGGGGGCAACGGATACTTCGATTAAAGCACTCTGAGAACATATACTTACACATTTGTCATTGCTATACTGGTATATTAGGACGATGCCAGCGCGTCTCTAAATCAGTGCTTTCTCTATTGACATACCTGCTTGATAAGGACACTGACGTATTCAAGAAATCCGTCTATAAATATTTCACCATTGTAACAGTCCACAGTAATCCACATAGACTTGTCCGAATGAATCCGCGACATTCTGGTGTGAGTATTCTCAGTGTCGTATGAACGATGGAGTACTACGAAGCACCACTCATTTCTTTGCTAAAAGTCCAAAACTATACAGAATGATACCGCCGACCTGCTTAGAAAATGTAACTGAACTAAGCCAGATATTTGTTTAGTCCGCACGCAAGTCTATTTACACGTTTCGTATAAAACTGTCTGACATTCTCTGAGTCAAATACTTACCTATCTCAACTTGATAAAAGTGATATCCAAGTAGCAGAAAGAGTACAAATCATGCATAAAGTTCATCAGCACCCCATAATAGTAATACTAATAATAATGATAATAGCAAAAGAGAAAAGGCACCATGAATATAGTTCACCAGACACCTTCCTTCGTATTACAGATAAGATACTCTCACTGTAAGAGAAAATGAAAAGTGCAAGATTTGCAAAACCAGTCGATGAAGCAAACCTCTTTATTTGATCGGATATACAATAACGAACAAAGTTGGGCACGTCACAGACACATGCCGATCGCAGCACCGGGTACAGTAATTCAGTTGCATCATTATGGTGTGCACCCAAATGTGTTTCTATTTTTGGATGGGGCATGGCCTTCCCTATTGTCGAGCACCCAAACCCTTTACTTTCTTCTACCTCCCCTGAATCCTTCATACCAGTCCGTTGCGTCCTTGCTGACTGTACTTCGCAGGGTCTTGTAGAACGAATTTTCCTTATCTATTGATCAAATTTGAATTGAACCCGATGAAACTGTGGCACGAAGGCCGCCACTAACGTAACATACGTACCGCGCCACAGTTGGTCCCTTTCAGATAGAACCTGGTGTATCTAGCCACCGTTACACAATGCGTCTTGAAGAATAGTGCATATTAACTTTGCTTTGAAATATTAGCATAAATTGTTAAACCAGTATCCCTATTATTCGTCCTCACTCCCTTTGATCACGTCTAGAATTTCATCGAAGTAGCTGTGTGAGCCTTGATACTAGCTCCGACCTATGTACATATATCACTTATGGCTTAGCCGTTGTGATTGAGGAGGGCGCCACAATGTTTCAGGTAATTTAGATTAGATTAGATTAGTTTTTGTTCCATAGATCCGTGTTGAGGAGATCCTCGTGGATGTGGAACATGTCACTTTTTTTTAAAGCTGAAATAACAATACTAATAGTATGAATATATACAACACATCATTTGTTTCTATTAAAAAATTCGTCAATGGAGTAGAAGGAGTTGGCCACTAGTTAGTCTTTCAGGCTCCTTTTAAACTGATCTTTATTTGTAACTAAATTTTTTATGTATGCTGGCAAATTATTGAAGATGAGTGTTCCTGAGTAGTGGACCCCTTTTTGAACTAAAGTAAGTGCTTTTAAGTCCTTGTGCAGATCATTTTTGTTCCTGGTATTGTACGTATCAACTGAGCTGTTTGTTGGAAAAAGAGATATATTATTTAGGACAAATTTCATTAAGGAGTAAATGCACTGAGAGGCAGTAGTTAGTATACCCAGTTCTTTGAAGAGGTTTCTACAAGACGCCCGTGAGTTTACTCCACAAATAATACGTATTACACGCTTTTGGACTTTTGTTTGACTTGAAGAGTTACCCCAAAATATTATACCATATGACATTGTGGAATGAAACTAGGCAATATATGCAAGCTTTTTCACTTTTTTGTCGCCTATGTCTGCTAACACTCGAATCGCAAATACAGATTTGTTTAGGCGTTTCTGCAGTTCTGTGGTGTGCTCCTCCCAACTGAATTTATTATCAAGTTGTAATCCTAGGAATTTAAGACTGTCAACCTCTTCTATCTGCTCTTCTTCGTACTTTATGCATATGCTGGGTGGAAATCTCTTACAGGTACTGAATTGCATATAGCGAGTCTTTTCGAAGTTTAAGGACTGTGAGTTGGTTTTAAACCATTTGTTAATATTCATGAAAATATCATTAGCAGATCTTTCTAGAACTACACTCGACATACTATTTATTGCAATACTTGTGTCATCTGCAAACAAAACGAACTCTGCTTCTGGCAGTGTAACTGATGAGAGATCATTAATGTACACAAGAAAAAGCAATGGCCCTAAGATGGATCCTTGTGGGACACCACACGTAATTTCTTCCCATTCGTTAGTTTCAACCTGAGACGCCTTTCCGCGTCGTCAGAGAGAAAGAAGTGCAATGTGCTACTAGACAGTGTCTGTGACTCTGTTTAAAATTTACTTCACGATGTTCCAAAGCCTGCTGCGGTGGCCGAGCGGTTCTAGGCGCTCAGTCTGGAACCGCGCGACAGCTACGGTCGCTGGTTCGAATCCTGCCTCAGGCATGGATGTGTGTGATTTACTTAGGTTAGTTAGGTTTAAGTAGTTGTAAGTTCTAGGGGACTGACGACCTCAGATGTTACGTCCCTTAGTCCTCAGAGCCATTTCAACCATTTGATGTTCCAAATTGATCCATTTTGTTATCAATGCGGCTTCTGTGTTATCGATTTTGATTCACAGACTTTTCAAAGACAAGTCAAAGGAGAACAAATAAATGTAAATCCCGAAGTTTACAGTTAAAGTAGAATCAAAATCTTGGATACTAAGGTGGCAAGTGTTTTGAGTCTTTAAGTAGGATTAATCATTCACATCTCGAAGATGTGTTACGTAGACCGTTTCAAGTGTGAAGCGCTGAGTAGGGTGAAGGTGCACGTAGATGCAGCGGCGTTCCTCAGACCTACCCTCCGTGACACGATACGTCACCACCCGCCTCGCTGTTTCCGTTGGACAGCTGCAAGCTTCCCGCCCAGAACATCCATTATTCACTCTTGCGCACTGGGCTGACGTCAAATCCTGAGTGCAGCAGCAGAAATTCATCCTCCCTCTCCCTTAACCCGTTCCCCCAAGAACTCCCTCTCTCTCACTCCCTCCCTCCCTCCCTCCCTCCCTCCCTCACTCTCTCTCTTTGTGTGTGTGTGTGTGTGTGTGTGTGTGTGTGTGTGTGTGTCGTTGGTATGTTTAAGGAGGTTATGACACCAGATTATACACACAGGAGACCCAGTTCCAATAATTATTGGCCGGCGGTTTGTGTGTGGAACTGGTGCCCAGTTACGTCCAATAGGTGTTCCATTGGGTTCAGATAAGGCAATCTTTTTGGCTTTGTAAGTCCATTATCATGCTCCGCAGATCACTGTTGTATCATGCTGACTTTATGACACAAATAGTTATACTACTAGGAGATATCACCTTCGCCAGGAAAGACATCATGCATGACGGGATGCATGTGGTCCTCAATAATATTCACGTAGTAGACAACTTTGTACGACTTAAGAGCAGGAAGGCAGAAGCAATAGATAACATTCCATAGAAATTCCTAAGATCAATGATGCAAGTGGCAACTGAACGCTTATTCCCATTGGTGTGTGGAATTTGTGAGATTGGCGACATACATGTACCACCAGACTTCCGGATAAACATCATCCACACAATTCCGAAGATAGAAAGAGCCAACAAGTGCTTGAATTGACGCATAATTATACTTAACAGCTCATGTGTCCAAGAATAATATACAGTAGAATGGAAAAGCAAATTGAGACTTTGGGAAAAGCGTCAGAGCGGCAGTTCTGGCGTTGTTGTTGATAATGGAAACAAGGTTGAAGACAAATCGAGGAGACACGTTCGTAGAATTCTTCGACCCCAGAGAAACGATCTACAATGTAAAAAGGGGCAAAAAATTCGAGTTAAAAGAAAGGGAAGTAAGCTAAAGACAAACCAGGGTAATTTACTGTATGTACAAGAGTAAAGAAGAATCAATGAGACAGGAAGATCAAGAACGAAATATTCAAATTTAAACCAGTATAAGACAGAAATGTAGTCTGCTGCCCCTTCTGTTCACTCTGTAGGTCGAGGAAGGAATGACAGAAACAAGAAAAGGTTTATGAGTTAGCTTAAAATTCAAACTGAATAGATCTCAGTGACAAATTCGCTGGTGACACTGCTGTCGTCAGTGAAAGTAAAGATGAATTACAATATAGTGAGTACAGAACGTGGATGGAGAGTAAATCGACGATGACGAAAGTGAAGAGAAATAGCAGAAATGAGAACACCGAGAAATTTAAGATGAGAATTGTGGATCACGAAGTAGACGAAGTTAATGAATTCTGCTACCTAGGCAGTAAAATTAACAATGACGGACGAACAAAGGACGACATAAACGGCAGAATTCCAATGTCAAAAAGGCATTCCGGATCAAGAGAAGTCATTTGTCAAACGTAGAACCCAATATGAGCAGAAAATTTCTGTGAATGTGATTTTGGAGCAAAGCATTGTGTAACAATGAAACATTGACTAAGGGAAAACCGGAGTAGGATTTGAGATGTGGTGCTACAGAAGATTGTTAAAAACTAAATGGACTGAGAAGGTAGGGAATCAAGACGGTGTCCGCAGAATCGGTGAGAAGAGAAACGCACGGATAATGTAGTGTTGGCAGAAGAGCCAACACCGTGTTACTAGTGGAGGCCGAAATGCACGCGTTTTAGCTCACGCGTGGGGAGGGAAGAACTATACTGACGTGAGGTCTGGAACATGACAAGGGATTAGAATTCAGAAAGCGGACGTAATTAGTTTCATACCTAACTTTAATCCATTAATGATGAACGTCGCTCTTGACGGTCATGATTCACAATATTATCTGTTCAGATTATAGTAACTGAATATGGCGCCTTGCTAGGTCGTAGCAAATGACGTAGCTGAAGGCTATGCTAAACTGTCGTCTCCGCAAATGAGAGCGTATGTAGACAGTGAACCATTGCTAGCAAAGTCGGCTGTACAACTGGGGCGAGTGCTAGTGAGTCTCTCTAGGCTAGACCTGTCGTGTGGCGGCGCTCGGTCTGCAATCACTGATAGTGGCGACACGCGGGTCCGACGTATACTAACGGACCGCGGCCGATTTAAAGGCTACCACCTAGCAAGTGCGGTTTCTGGCGGTGACACCACAGATAAACGCTGACACGACGACGGGATACTAGTAGCGGTAGAGGGTAAAAACTGTAAGCGAAGGCTGAGATCACAATTCATCCAGCAGTTAACTGAAGACGTAAGTTGCAAGAAAACGCAACTGTCGTTGTGCGATTACTGGGATTACTGCACGCTCCATGGAAGTCCAGGTGAATGTGCCCCATAGCATCATACCGCCCCACCTGGGTGCCTCTGTAGCCCAGCGCAATTTCGAAAAGCTGTTCGACTGAGAAGGCGGCATATCTGGAAAATACCACTGACATAACGTAACCTCAAACGTGATTCATCCAAGCAGGGCACACGTTTCCATTGAACCACTCTCCAATTTCGGTGATTACGTGACCACTGCAGTCGTGGCAGGTAACTTGGATAGACTGACAAGAGAACAAGCAGTCGCCTGCAGCAGAGTTCTACGTTCAAAACTGTGCGCTGAACATAGTACCCTGAAACACTTGTGTCTGCACCAGCTTCATATTCTGTCGTCAGATCCTGATTTGGAGAGCAGTCAAAGTCTCCGCCGACTTCCATGTTCTGTGATGAGGCGTGGACGTCCAACAATTTGTCACTTACTCTTGATTTCGCCGTTAGTTAATTACTTTCCACAGATACTCCCGCAAACAGCACACGAACAGCTTATCGCTTGTCCAGTTTCCAAGATGCCCTTTGGAAGTGCAATGCCATAACAATCCGCCTTTTGTCAAAGCCGCTAATCTCAGTGGCTTCGCCGATTTTTTACCCGTATTGTCGTCAGAAAGGTTTCCAGTTCATGTGTGCTACTCTTACATACTTGCCCTACAGCGTAAAGTGACCACAATGCCACCAGGCGGCGTTAAAGCTCACGGTGGGCAGTCGTAGTAATGTTTTCCATCATCAGACTGCATGAGTTTGTATGTTTTCTTAATGCTAATTTGGGCATGGCGCAAACCTCGATATTCCATTATTGACGCCTAAATTCAGTTTTCACTGGTATATCCGATCTTATGGCGACCAGCTGCCGCGAAATGTGGTGGTACTTGCTCAAATTTGAATAACAGCTAAATACCCAAACTGGTAACTATAGGCTTCTCGTTTTCCACATATGGTCTTACCAAGACTCTGTAAGTCCATGGAGCCTCCTCCCATCCACATGCTGTTATGCTGAACCTCAGACTCCCTCAGTCACACACACACACACACACACACACACACATATATATATATATATGATTGTACATAACGGGCCATAAAGGCCCATATCAGAAAGCAAAAGATATATTACAACCCAGAATAACACACTGTACAAAGATCAAGAACACAATCAGTGACCCAGTAAGGAGCATTGTCATGATCACAGTTGCAGGTATATCCGGCAGATGTTGTTCCACTTTCTTCTGTCCACTGCATCTCCCAGTGATGCTGTTGTTTCTACCTCCTGAAACATTCTCATCATCCTATATTTCCACCCAGTCCTTCGGCGACCTCTCAAGTCTTCCAGTCAGCTGTGTATTGAACACTCGGTTGGGGATAGATTCTCCAGCTCGTAAGACATGTCCCAACCACTACAGTAGTCGTCCACTGATGGTCCTACCAACGTCAGCTCTCCCAAAACGTTGGTACAAGTCTTCTTTTTGCCTCCTTTTCCATCTTCCCTTTTCTCTGTTGAATGTACACCCATAGATCTTTCTGAGAACTTTCCTTTCATATGCGCAAATGCGTTCTTAAAGTGTTTGTGAAGTCGCCCACGTCTCTTAGCCATATGACAGAACTGGTTTTACCAGTGACATGTAAAGTTTGATCTTGCTGTTTTGTGAGGCCAAGCGTGACTTGAATAAGTTATTGAGACTAAAGAAGGCACGATTACCAGTAACTATTCTCTGTTGAATCTCTTTCTCAACCTCAGTTTTATTGGACAGAATCGATCCCAGGTAATTAAATTTCTCTACTCATTCAAAATTGTGTCTATCTAGATTGATAGTGGTAGGGAAACCCTGTCGACGTGAGATGATCATATATATGTTTTTCTCGGCGTTGACAGCTAATCCCACTTTGCTCGCCTCTTTCGTGAACCTAGTGGTGTCAGACGCTATCTGATTAAGTGAGTCTCCCATAATCACCAAATTATCGGCAAAGGACAATATTGTGTCAGTTCAAATCATATCCATCTTCCAGTCATTACCAATTTCACGTCGTACCTTTTCCAATGCAATGTTGAATAGCACTGCGGACAAAGAATCTCCTTTTCTCAAAGCGCGTTGAACAGAGAAACGCTCTAACATTTTGTTTCCAAACCATTCTTGGCAGCTTGTATCTGTATAACATGCTTCAATCACATTGCTGTATTTTCTTGTGATGCCCAACTCCTGCATTATCCTCCATGATACTGTCCCATTAATGTTGTCATAAGCCTGTCGGAAATATATAAATATGAGGTATAATTGTCTATCAAATTCACAGTACTTTTCCATTACGTGTCGTAGCGTAAAAATATGATCTATGGCCGAGCGTACTGCCTAGAATCCTCATTGATATGGTCCTATAAGCTCTTGTACAGCAGGTTTCAGGCTACTAAGTAACAGGGAAATTAGAATTATATTAATACCTCCAGCTGCTGACGGGCTTTGATATATATCAACGGGGCAGGTGAAAATGTGTGCACCGGCCGGGACTCGAACCCGGGATCTTCTGCTTACATGGCAGACGCTCTATCCATCTGAGCCACCGAGGGCACAGATGAAAGTGCGACTGCAGGGTCTATCTCGCGCACGCCTCCCGCGAGACCCACATTCTTACCTTGTATGTTCACACACTACATTCGTAGTGTCCCACCGCAACGCACTCATTACTCGTGGAAGACATTGTTACCAAGTCTCGTAAGAGTTCGGGCAATATGTGTGCATCCGCACAGAAGAAGAAGTTCAAAGCCGGATTGCCAGAACAGACACCATATCCATATAAGTATAAAATAACGGGGAGGTTAAGACTTTATCACCTATCTCAAGCAGCGAGATTCCTCGATAATTGTCTACTTTTGTAGCATCTCCTTTTCTAATGGGCATACAGTTGCTCTCTTCCATTTAACCGGGATCTCCTCTGATGACTAGATTTTGACACAGTCTCCAGTAAAACTTCCCCTCCGTTTCTAACTAGTTCTGCACTAGTGCCACTATCACCTGGCTCTTTATTGTTTTTGAGTGACTCTACATTGCTCTCATCTCTTCTCTGTATTTAACTCCCATTCTTGTTCTACCCAACTTTCTGGAGTTTCTACATTTAGCAATTTTATGAAATGCTTTCCAAACTGATTTCCTTGCTCCAGAGGGTGTACGACATTCCCTCCTGCGTATGTTAGGATTAAAGTTTGCCGTTTATAATTGGCTCAAGCAACTTGAAAAATGAGTGCGCTGTTTTCTCCGATTCCTCAACTGCCACCAACAGTTTCTTCCCATATTCTCCTTTTTTCCTTGTAATAAGCCTGTCTGTCAGTTGTCTCACTTCTGAGCATATTGGTTGTGTATCTTCTGTCATGTGATTTAACCACTCTAATTTCTTCTCCATTCTACCTTTGTCGATTGGCATTCATCATCAAACCATGGTTAAGTTGTCGTCCCAGTTCTTCCTTTCCACTCTCGATAACCACTTCCTTCAAATGTGTCCATATTCCTTCTACATTATCCGGGGCCTCTGTTGACAGAAGCGACCCAGTTATTCTATCTTGGTACCGCTGTGTTACGTGCTAATTTGAAAGGTTGTCCTTATTATGACGAACTACTCCTTCTCTTTTCCTTTGCCATTTTATAGAGAGTTTTAGACAGATCTTCAAAACTACTAAAAAGTGATCTGAATTCATATCAGCACTAGAGTACATTCGTACTTGCTCCATGCATCCACAATGCCTTCCATCCACCAATGCATGATCAATCTGGTTTTTCGTCTTACCATTTGGTGATATCCATGTGGCTTTATGTCTCTCTTTCAGTGGGAAGTAGGTGCTACTAATGATCATTCTTCTAAGGTCAGCAAAATTTATCAACCAAACACCATTTTCGTTGGTCTAAACTATTCGGCCCAATTGTGGGACGATATTCATTTTCTTTCCTAATTTGTGCATTGAGATTATCCAGGACTAAAGGGATCGAATGTCGCGATAGTATGTCAATAGTGTCCTCCAACTCAGAGTAAAAGTTGTTCTTTACCTCATCATCTGTGTCCTCCGATAGTGCATGACAGTTAACAATGCAAATCTTGTATGGTGGTGCCTTCAGAATCATCGCGCAAATACGATCATTTATTGGGATCCATTTACTAACCGCTGAGAAAACCTTGTTGTGAACAGCAAATCCCACTCCAGAGGTCAAATCTGGCCATTCCTCATTGATGTTGAACAATGTGTAGTGATCTCCAACCTTCATGATTCCTTGGGGGATTCTTTTCTAGCTGCTACAAGGCACTTATAGTTGCCTAGTACTGTGTCCAACTGCTTCATTCCTCGTGTCATGATTGATATAATATTCCAAGCTCCAATTCGCACACCAATCATTCCATTAAACATTCCATAGTTGTCAACATTTTGATCAGTCCGGTACTTTCGTTTGCCTTCTTGTTTAATCTTATAATTTAAGGCTGGTAGGTTAGCGTCAATCCGAGCCCAAATTCAGTAGAGGGGCTGCCATACACTATTCTGAGCCACCCAGTTTGTGATCAGAATAGCTTTCTCCTAGGTGAGTTTCCTTCACCACGGCTCAAAGAGTCGCACCTACCATTGGTGTCCCATGCCGTTGTCCATCATTGCATCTTCCGCTTTTAGGGATGATTTCTCAACCCAGGGCTATCTTAATGCCCCAATCTCTACCCGCTCATCCGCCTTCCAAGAAGCCAGTTAGCATGGAAGAGGAGGACTCCTTATCCCGGCAGTCACTCGGTGGCCAGAGTCTCGTCAGTTTACAGTAGGGTGCACCACGTGCAGGTGAGTATGGCATTTGGATGAGAATCCTCACCCCTAACGGGTAAATCCGACTGGTGGGTAAACTCGACAGCCCTCTAATTGTGAGAAACGGCAAAGCGGAGTAATTTAGCATTAGTGTTACCATATAGAGCATTCGAAATAACGAAAATATCACCTTGACATCTTTGCCGCAGTTGACATTTAGACACTGAAAAGACAGCAAGTGTGTTTTCGATTGTTACCATTTAATTTTTGTACAAATTGCATCACTAGATTTACCTTATTAAAAATAAATCTTACCCAAACAAACGTTAAGTGATTTTGTAGTGCATTTAGTGACCTGTTCAGTGTATGTATCATTTTTGTTGGAAATTTCGTGTAAATTGTTTCTATGTGTGTTAAATGAAAAATGGCATGGTGGGGTAAAGCAGACAGCTAAATCGTGGGGTACATCCGACCGCGTATTGTTTTATCGTTTATGTGTAAGGAATTATTTATTTATGGAAACAAAGTGAATTTTTGTTTATATTTAGGTTGGTTCAAATGGCTCTGAGCACTATGGGACTCAACTGCTGAGGTCATTAGTCCCCTAGAACTTAGAACTAGTTAAACCTAACTAACCTAAGGACATCACAAACATCCACGCCCGAGGCAGGATTCGAACCTGCGACCGTAGCGGTCTTGCGGTTCCAGACCGCAGCGCCTTTAACCGCACGGCCACTTCGGCCGGCTTTATTTTTAGGTAAATGGTACGAAATTACAAACTAAAAATGACAAAACGCAAACAAAACGATACTCGGCGAGCAGTTGATGCAACGCAAATGGGAATGTCTTTACGAGATTTCCCTTGTGAGTTTAACATTCCGAGATCGGCATTGCTGTTGCAACGCTGTGCAATGAAATCATCTTTTTTCAATTAAAATTTACATTCATTTAACTTTCAGTACATTTAGTACTCTAAACATTGTTACTTTTTTAAAGGTATTTTATTCATTTATGTAGAAAACATAATTACTGATAATTATTTCCCAAAAAAAAAACGATCATTTAGAACTATTTCTGTGCAAAGTCAGCCAAACAAATGGGGGGTCCAATTTACCCCACCATTTTTCAAATGGCAAAAATGGACGTTTCTTAAAATACGGATATCCCAACAACTATTTGTGGTATAACCAAAATAGAGAGAGAAAAAATGGTTCAAATGGCTCTGAGCACTATGGGACTCAACTGCTGAGGTCATTAGTCCCCTAGAACTTAGAACTAGTTAAACCTAACTAACCTAAGGACATCACAAACATTCATGCCCGAGGCAGGATTCGAACCTGCGACCGTAGCGGCCTTGCGGTTCCAGACTGCAGCGCCTTTAACCGCACGGCCACTTCGGCCGGCCATAGAGAGAGAGACCCCTTAATTATCTCGAGGCATAAGTTTGAAATTTCGCTCGAAGATGCTTACAAAATTCCTCTGTAGTGTTACAAATGTGTGGCACTCTGCGACGTCACCCACAAGTTTGACGACGCTTCAACATATGCGGAAAAAAGTCTGGGCTCCAGAAGTACACGTGACGTGTAAGTGGATTAATGATATTAATATAATCGGGTATTTAGTAACGCGGGTTAACGATGTCACATTGGCATCAATTTCCGAGGCAAGTTTTGCTGTTGACGTGGCACACTATGGAAAGTTCGTAAAACCCCCTCTCACCCACATTTCACCCTTTATTTTGACGCCACTGCGACGGAAGTCAGAACAGCTACGCCCAGCGTTGAAATCAGACACACAAAGTTCTCAGGAGGTGGCATAAAAGCCGCCAGTGAAACCAGCCATTTCGTTGGAGCGTTAATTCCCAAACATTTCGACACTATTGACACCCCCAGACATCCATCCCAACCCTTCTCAAAGTGCATTGTGGGGCTGCATCCCCAATGAACGTGCTGGAAAGACTTTGGAGAGCAGCGTGACTACCAACTTGCTCTTCTGTACACGCTTTTGGGCGTTCTCTTGCTTACTATTTGACGTAGCCACAACATTCGTAATGCATGTTCTTGATTTTGATTGCAGTCTAGCACGTAATAAAAGCTCTTGAACTTCGATAAAAATGTATTCATAAAAACAGGTTTCCAAATGCGAACGATATTTTAGTAACACTGTTACTAAATACATTACTTGCTAAAAATTAGTATGTTTTCAAAAAAATTTTCTTTTGTTCCGAAGCCTGTTTTGTTATTTTTTCCGTGCAGAAGGATCATACATGTATAATGTAGATTTCAATAATGATGATGCCCAGGAGTTAATAAGATTTAAATGCTTTTAAAGCAACGTATCAGCATCAGAGGCTATTATTGTTCCATGTCTGGAGCGGACAGCGTTAATTCTGTAGCAACATAGCTCACCGACAAGGAGTGGTCTGAGGGGCCTTGAGACGTCACGTCGTGCAGTGCTTAGGCCTGGCTAACTCAACACCTGCAACAGACAGCGGCTCCCGAACCACAGCTGTCTCCAGCATCCCTATTGTTCTCGGTTTTCAGACAAACTAAGCCAGGTGTTTGAAATTGCCGTTGCATAAAATTAATACATTTCTTTTTCCTCATATTATCCCATGTCCTTCACAAAAACTTGTACGTCATTCTAGTTTTCTGTAAGTTTGATTTTTGTGAAATGTAAATGCTTTACTTGTCGTAGATCGTACATTTTCTTCGTTTTTTAAATAGCCAAAAACGTAAACAACCCTTTCCTTCTTCTTAAATTACAGAGGTGTGTCGTGATATTGACTTTGTAGACATTATTTCAGCGTCTACGAGGATGAGAACCTGGATTTGTATTTAGAACACGAAGGGCTTAAATTCCCATCCGACCATCCAGTATTAGTTTGGTTAGTTAGTTGGCTAGTTACTTGTTCCACTTATCGAATTAACGATAAACTGTATGATATACATAACGTGTCAACAAGACACGTGGAACAGTTATACACGAACAAAAATGTATTTATATGGCTGCTTGATACCCATTTACTGGTTTTTTGGTGACTAATTATCTCTATTCAAATATTCTTTTGTCGTATAGAAGGAGATATGAGGACAAAGCTCTTTGATGAACATTATAAAACCATTCTGCTACATGTCGGACTTTTTATTTTCACAGGCATATGTCACCCTCCATGTACCCTAGTTAGATTCACTGTAGAGTATAGCAGACGATTTTTCCTTCTAGTCTTGTACCTACGAATACCT
This sequence comes from Schistocerca americana, assembly GCF_021461395.2. Classification (NCBI taxonomy): domain Eukaryota; kingdom Metazoa; phylum Arthropoda; class Insecta; order Orthoptera; family Acrididae; genus Schistocerca; species Schistocerca americana. Next base: position 366,166,210 of record NC_060122.1, on the reverse strand, counting down.
CTGTTAGTCTGAAACTCAGATGGTATTTTGATAACAAATTTCACAAGTGAAAGAATATGCTGTCAGTGTGTAATTATTGAAGTGATACCTAGGAGTTGCACGTATGGGAACAGCACACGTAATTACTTTCTTCTGAGCAACGAGCAGTTTTTGTGTAAGCTAGGTACCTCATAAGACATTAGTGAATGACAGTGTGCGAATTAAGTTCACTTACTGACTTTTACATCCCCAAAGTTAGCAGTTATTCTAATGGTAAAAGCAGCGGAATCTGAACGTTGTCGTAGTTGTGATGTATGTGTTTTCTTCAGATTAAGTTTTCATCATTAAGTACATCTTACAATTGTTTACCCTGTTAATTATCTCTTGTTGGTGTACTACATTAGTAGCAGATTGGTTACTTTTGATAGAGCAAAGCCGGCCGGAGTGGCCGAGCGGTTGTAGGCGCTTCAGTCTGGAGCCGCGCGACCGCTACGGTCGCAGGTTCGAATCCTGCCTCGGGAATGGATGTGTATGATGTCCTTCGGTTAGTTAGGTTTAAGTAGTTCTAAGTTCTAGGGGACTGATGACCTCAGATGTTAAGTCCCATAGTGCTTCTCATTGTAAAGCAGGTATAATTCTGCCTCCCGATTCAAATAAAGTTGCTGATCGTTAAAAGGAAGCAATCATAGTACTGGACCAATGGTTGAACCCTTGGAACTCCTATTATAATTCATTCACGTACAGATGATGTGACGTCACTCTTTGTATTACTCGAACAACCTAAGGTAACTTCCTGCTCTCTGTTTCTTAAATAAGACCTAAATCATACATTTGTTGAACTACGTATTCTATAAAAACTTAACTACTCTGATAGATAGTTGGTTATATTTTATGATTCAGTTATTTTACATGTGCTCAGTAAATGTTTAAATAGCTGGCTCAGTAGAATGGTACTTTCGAAATGCAAACTGTAACTGACTGACTTTCCATTTGCTACACAGTTTATAACAACCATTGAGTACAATACCGTCTCAGTTTTATAAAATGTCATAAGGACTGATGTTGGATGGTAGCCATTCACATCAGTTGGGTCACCCTTTTCGTAGAGACGCCTTTCAAAGAGAATACCATGAGTGAACGATGCACCAGAGAGGTAACTAAGAACACTACGTTTTATACGGTGACAAAATTTTAGGGTCTAATTGGAGATATTATACACCAAATATGGAACTTCACTTTTTACGGTCATGGTTCTTTTCCTTATTTCACTTGAGATTACTACTTAATTCACTAAATGTTCTATGTGTTGCCTCTTCAAAGTACTGTTTCGCTTTCTCTTCATATGGCACGTTATTTCTAATGTTTTGACAGATATTTGTAACTTAGCTTTCATGATGTGTAGCCTGAGTCAACCCAAGCAAATATCAGTACTCCGAGCTACTGTGCAGTGTTGCTGCATGGCGGTGGGAGTCACCACGGGCCTCGGAGTTGCTACGCTGCTGGAGTACTGGTTATTCTTTGTGTTTTGCTCTACCTCTTAACACATACAGATAAACAAGATATATCGTACTACACTACTTTCGGACAGCTACATCGAATGGACACGTAAAATTCTGCTTTAAAAATCATATTGCACATAACAGGAAAAAAAAAAAAGACACACTCTGTCAGCACCGAGCGTCGCCTGAAAGACGTCAGATGCAGTATTTGTTGGGGACGATTCCAACAAAACACTACAAAAGCGAAATTTGTAAATATCTGCCGAAACACAACAGAAAGCGCGCCTGACGACGCTTAGGAGAGAACACCCTACATATATATAGTTTCATCTCTACTATACTACTGGCCATTATAATTGCTACACCACGAAGATGACGCGCTAGAGATGCGAAATTTAACTGACAGGAATAAGATGCTATGATATGCAAATGATTAGCTTTTCAGACCATTCACACAGGGTTGGCGCCGGTGGCGACACCTACAACGTGGTGAAATAAGGAAACTTTCCAGTCGATTACTCATACACAATCAGCAGGTGACCGACGTTGCCTGGTGAAACGTTGTTGTGATGCCTCGTGTATGGAGGAGAAATGCGTACCATCACTTTCCCTACTTTGATAAAGGGTCGGATTGTAGCCTATCGCGATTGCGGTTTATCGTATCGCGACATTGCTGCTCGCGTTGGTCGAGATCCAATGACTGTTAGCAGAATATGGAATTGGTGGGTTCAGGAGGATAATACGCCGTCCGCGGTGGTCTCGCGGTTCTAGGCGCGCAGTCCGGAACCGCGCGACTGCTACGGTCGCAGGTTCGAATCCTGCCTCGGGCATGGATGTGTGTGATGTCCTTAGGTTAGTTAGGCTTAAGTAGTTCTAAGTTCTAGGGGACTGATGACCACAGCTGTTAAGTCCCATAGTGCTCAGAGCCACTTGAACCATTTTTGAGGATAATACGGAGCGCCTTGCTGGATCCCAACGGCCTCGTATCACTAGCAGTTGAGATGACACGCATCTTATCCGCATGGCTGTAACGGATCGTGCAGCCACTTCTCGATCCCTGAGTCAACAGATGGGGACGTTTGCAAGAGAACAACCATCTGTACGAACAGTTTGACAACGTTTGCAGCGACATGGACTATCGGCTCGGAGACCATGGCTGCGGTTACCTTTGACACTGCATCACAGACAGGAGCGCCTGTGATGGTGTATTCAACGACGAACATGGGTGCACGAATGGCAGAACGTCATTTTATTCGGTTGAATCCAGGTTCTGTTTACAGAATCATGATGGTCGCATCCGTGTTTGGCGACATCGAGGTCAACGCACACTGCAAGCGTGTATTCGTCATCGCCAAACTGGCGTATCATCCGGCGTGATGGTATGGTGTGCCATTGGTTACACGTCTCGGTCACCTCTTGTTCGCATTGACGGCACTTTGAACAGTGGACGTTACATTTCAGATGTGTTGCGACTCGTGGCTCTACCCTTCATCCGATCCCTGCGAAGCCCTACATTTCAGTATGATAATGCACGACCGCATGTTGCAGGTCCTGTACGGGCCTTTCTGGGTAGAGAGAATGTTCGACTGCTTCCCTGGCCAGCACGTTCTCCAGATCTCTCACCAATTGAAAATCTCTGGTCAATGGTGGTCGAGCAACTGGCTCGTCACAATACGCCAGTCACTACTCTTGATGAACTGTGGTATCATGTTGAAGCTGAATGGGCCACTGTACCTGTACACGCCATCCAAGCTCTGTTTGACTCAATGCCCAGGCGTATAAAGGCCGTTATTAGGGCCAGAGATGGTTGTTCTGGGTACTGATTTCTCAGGATTTATGCACCCAAATTGCGTGAAAACGTAATCACAAGTCAGTTCTTGTATAATATATTTCTCCAATGAATACCTGTTTCTCATCTGCATTTCTTCTTGGTGAAGCAATTTTAATTGCCAGTAGTGCAACATCTGTATAAACACCCTGCGTAACATGCGTAACATCTATGTTACCCGGGTTTGGAAGTCTAACTACAATTCTTTTCGTCATTTACTTTCGTTATTAGTAAATATATGAAGCCAGATGTTGTTTCCAGTACGTCAGCACAACCGTTCCTGCACGTGTGTGGATGGCTTTGGCTTTTTTTGAGGGTGGTGACCTTGGTTGCTCCAACTGGAGACATTATCGTTTTGATTCCTGTTCCAGCCACCATTCGGCCATGAACGCATTCTCTCCCCAGCATAGCGCTGCAGATGAGCAAGACAGTGGGCCATTCGACATGCTTCCTGGTGTGGGTGAAGATTGTGGGGCACCCATTGGGCACACGCTTTGCGCATGTGCAGTCCTTTCTTCATGATAGTGTGAACACTTCCGACGCTCAATCCGACCTCGGCGGCTATGGCTTTCACTGTCACTGGGCGGCCCTGTGTAATGAGTGCATCCACCAGCTGGACGATGTCATCAGTAATGTAGTGTGGTGCTCCAGACAGTGCATCATCGGCTAACGACACCCGTCCTTACCTGAAGCTCCTGTGGCACGCCTTGACCGTTGCAAGGGACATGTGGTGTTCGCCTTACACTTGTGACATTCGTCGATGAGAGTCCGTTCCTACTACTCCTTACGCTGTCAGAAAATGAACAACGCCTCTTGGCTCTTCTGTTGACGCCACCATGTCATTGTTTGCAATGCGACTGGCAGCGTTGGACGATTGATGCATGCTGCTGCTAGCTCTGTATAGTCACGTGACGTGCACGCGGATCCTCTAGCGACGGGCTGTGAACTTACACGCTCCGGAAGGGAACCACACCTCGTTACATATGCCACGATATTACCCCCCTGACACCGGTTTGCGCATCCCAGACTCCAGCTCGTTCCATATAAGTCACGAGTGTGTGTGGGCCGATGCAAGTAAGAGTCATTTTCAATGTTCGTGGCTTTCACACAACACCACCTAGAGTGCAGTGCATTATGCAAGACGCTCATGTGTAATGTGAATTGCTTTCTACAAAATAATATCTACAGAAACTAAATCGTACTAATATAAGATAAGCAAATGTAATTCTCATTGCTTTGACAGAATAATAACTAAGTTGTCCTTATAGGGGGCCACTGCACACAAGGACTGTTCCAACTCAGTGAAGTGAAATAATTGGAATTACTACAGGTTATATTGGTTTTTAAAGAGTCACCTAGTCAGCATCAGTTGTAGGTCAAGTTGTACGATATTGAAGCTATTTATCTGCCCTGTTCATTGACTTGAATCACAATGAGATTAACAGAGAGCTAATTACCTTAGACCAGATAAGATTACCAAATGACGCCAACACAATGGAAGGCCCCAAAACTGTTGAACACTGTATGGAGCTAGTGGAGAGGATTTGCTTAATTAGTCAGCTCGCGTAATCGATGAAAGTTTTGCAACAAGAAGCCCAAAATATAATGAACATGAGTAACCGAAGCTGCGTGGCAAAATAAGCAAGAAATGAGCTGTGGAGAATATGGATCGCGACAGCAGCTGGCTACTTACATTCGCTTAAATAGCTAGAGTGCGCCGACCAGCAACTAAACGGTGGCCAGAGACGGTGTCGTTCCCTAGACGACCCAAAGCAGGTTCCCCAAATCTACAAGGAGCGTTCAGTAAGTAACACATCACATCTCTTTTTTTCTCGGCCAACTTCAGTTGAAAAATTTTGGAATTTATTGTAGACGCCGTGGAATATCAAGTTTCTAGAAGCTCCGACAGGTGGCGGTGCTATACGTAGCTTTCAAAATGGCGTCTGTAACGGTTGTGTTTTCCAAGCAGAAACTGTAGTTGAGTTTGTTTTGGAAGGAAACCAGAGCTTCGCACATACTCATAGACACTTGCAGAATGTCTACGGAGACCTGTCAGTGAACAAACGCAAGGCGAGACGTCGGCAAGCAGTCTGTCACCCTCACAGTAAAGTCACCTTAATTCGTGGTGGTGGACGGACCACAGTCAAACACCAAAGAGTGTTGACACACCAGGTGAGGTTCTCAAAGGTATGTTCTCAATCATTCACCTTACAGCCCAGATCTCGCCCCTTCAGACTTCTATCTGTTTCGCCCAATGAATGATGCACTCCGCGGGAAGAATTATGTGGTTGATGGAGAGCTTATTGATGCAGCAGGACGTTGGCTCCGATATCGACCAGTAGAGTGGTACCACCTGGGTATACGGGCCCTCATAGTAATATGGCGTAAGGCTATCTCAATTAACGGAGATTTTGTCGAAAAATAGGACTTCGTAGTCAAAAGAGCGTAGAATAATAAAGTGTAATGGCATCGTGAATAAAACAAACCAGTTTTTAGAAAAAAAGGTGTTGCATTAGTTATTTAATGCTCCTCGTAAGTTCAACGCCCTTAGCTCTGTACGCTCTAAAATTTCTGCATCTAAGGGATTCTGTTGACAATGTGACGTACGACATTGTTATTAAATCCATGGAAATGCGAAGAAAAGCACATACATCGCACCCCGTTTTTCGTACAAGAGGCACACTTTTTAAGACGAAGTTCGCACTCAGCTTGAGCAGTGCGTTCATGATTGGTGAACAGGACACACCAGAAATCTGTAACGCAATAATACCAGCTGAACCCTATTTTTGGACCGTACTCAACCATGTCTCCCACGCTGCCGAGATGGCGCTGCGGGGGTTGCCTTTTGAAATCTAACAGAAAAAAAAACAATGTCCCGTCCAATTGTTCTGTGGGAAGAATACAGGGTTCTGGCTTTCAGTAGCTACAGATCAGGAAAGGTTTCATGTTCTGTTCGCTAGCGATTCATTTCAAAGCTCAGCTGCCTCTGCTTCCCAAGTTTGAGCGACAGTTTTTCTGCTGACGAGGGCGGATATTGGGACGCTTCCGGCGGAAAACCACCCACCGTGGAGGGCGCGGAGGTGCTTTCTCAGACATTCTGCTCCAGCTCACTAGACAGCTCCGAAATATCGACAGAAAATTAAATAATAAGGAATACCAATGTGTGGCAGTAAGATCAAACGTGTTTCCCCAGCGTGAATTAGGATAAACAACGTGCTTGTTTTCGTGACTGAGGCTATTTTTCTTCTTCAAGCTTGTACACCGTTTCCGATTACAACTTGAAAGGGGCATAAACTCGTGTTTTCAATAGTCCCTTCTTTCCTCCTACTATTATGCATGTTCGGTGTTCAAATAAGGTACGTGCGCCAAACGTGAGAGCCCACATAGTACCCAACAGCTCCCCCTCCCCCCCCCCCCCCCTCCCAGCCTTTTTTGGAAACTTCGTGACATTCGTCAGGTGGCAAGACTAGCACACGCAGAAGTGACAAAAAGTAGAGGCGCCATGTTTTATGTTATTTGGTTACAATCGTAAATATTTGGTTTTGGAAGCTTTTCCTTTGCTACTAAGATACGTTTTTCCTAAGCCCTGGAGTAACTAATTTTTGTGGCTGCTTTATGGACTGGTGATCATTTTGAAGAATACTTACAGTAGTTTTGAAACCTTAATTTAGGATTGGCTTGTTATAAATGTTAGAGACATGTGGGGGAAGGACTAAAAGTTGTGTGTCAACCAATAGAGCCTTCCTGGCCTCTTCGTAACCAAGGTGCCTTTATAGGGCTCTCACGTTTCTTTTTTCCCCCTCCCAAGTTTCATTAACTGAATTTTTATGTATTTTATTCGTTCCCTATGATTATTGTACATATTTTTCCCGGTGAAGCTGATCTAGCTTATGGAGTGACAGCCAATGAACCAGTCTCACGAAATCGATGTGAAATGTCAACTGAAACTAAATAGTCGGCACCCCTTTCTCATCCGGAGGGAGATCCTTCAACAACAGCTTAAGGAAGAAGAGTCATGCCCAGAGGAGAAAATCTTCCAGCTACGTGAGGATGAAAGTAACCCGAGGTTTATCACAAGAGAACCTTCCAATGTCGACATTAAGACAACAGAAGACAACGTCAAAAACTCAGGGGAAAACCTCTCAAGCACTCCCCAGCATCTCAAAACGTGATGCGAATTTGTATTGTTTTGCTGGACTGTGAACTTGGTAAAAGAAGAAGTGAGTCGGGTCTCCCTGTGAACTTTGTGTTCTTGAGCCGCTTGCAATATCGGCTAAAGAGAAACTACTGAGAACCGTTATTTTGTGAGCCTACTAAGAAATCTTATAGCCTAATTCTGATACCAAGAATCTGAATTTGTCTTGTTGCTTTTCATTTAATACATAGTAAACTTTTTCTGATATTTTATTCAGCGTTTTAGTGCCTCCAACCCGTCCTTTCGTAGACATGGCCATATTTGGGGTACATGGAGTGGCATTATTGGACACACTGAGTAATCCAAGAAGACCATTCTTTACGCTTTGGAAATTTCAGTTTAGAGCATACTTGCACTGTATTCAATGACCAGATTTTTTTTATTAGTATCTCTAGAGCTATTATAAAGGCATACTGAGTTTCTAGTTAATCGGTTCAAATGGCTCTGAGCACTATGGGACTTAACATCTATGGTCATCAGTCCCCTAGAACTTAGAACTACTTAATCCTAACTAACCTAAGGACATAACACAACACCCAGTCATTACGAGGCAGAGAAAATTCCTGACCCCGCCGGGAATCGAACCCGGGAACCCGGGCGCGGGAAGCGAGAACGCTACCGCACGACCACGAGCTGCGGACTGTTAATCGGTTGGGTAGCGATGTAAAATCGTCCTACCTTAAGGTAGCCCTATTTGTCTAGGTTTCCCCACAGCTGATTATTCGGGTTCTATGAAGTGAACGTGCCTAGGCAGAAGCTAGCAGCGCTTCTGTAGGAGACAGGGGTGCCGTGCTGTGCCCATTGCCTATCGAGCGACGCCATTGCCCCTGACTGCCGGTGCCGCTGGATGCCAGCCAGCCCGCCCTAGCGCCGCCTCGGCTGCTTCCGGCGGCAGACAATGGCCGCAGCTGCCAGCACTGGCTGATGCAATTCCTTCGTCTTGCGGGGCCCTCCAGGTCACGACGGCACTACCGAATTACCTCTTGCCTGCTGGCTTTTTCAGCTGCAGACAGCGGACGCCCGATGGAACTCTGGCACTCTCTTTCCCGCCTTTAAAATTTAATTCTGTGCTATGATATTGGTCCTGCAGTTGGTGTGTTGTTCGCTGGCCATTATTTTCGTGTTCCTCACTTTATATACTCTCTCTCACAATTTCGAAATAACGTGAATAGTTCTTTGCTGCAGAACGGATCTCTGTATATGTTTCTGCAGCAGTATGTATAGGGCGTAACAAAAGAGACATCAACAAATGTCGAGGTGTAGAACAGTGTGTCTTAAGAAACACATTGCGGGTGAGAACTCGTATCTAGATACGCTATCCAACGATATTACAAGCGCAGCAAACCTACTTTGCATGCACTGTAGTGTTTGTCGACAAGCTTGGACGAAATTAACGAACGATGTAACGCCCGTTGCCAGGACTTTACACTTAAGGCCAATCGACGTACAAGGTGTGAAGAGACAATAGAGGGTAGACCTACATCGAGATTAGTCGGAATAGCTGATAAACGGTTCATTATGCGTAATTGTGGTAGTCATAACAGTATGAATACCACAATTACGCTTAATGAACCGTTTAACAGCTATTCAGACTACAACAAGCGATGTACGCAGTTATTTGCCAACTTTAACAAGATTAGAAGTAAAAAAAGATTAGAAATATATTCATGCCTTCAGCTGCTAGCGGGCTTTGATATATATCAACGGGGACAGGTGAAAATGTGTGCCCCGACCGGGACTCGAACCCAGGATCTCCTGCTTACATGGCAGACGCTCTATTCATCTTTTCTTTATTTACTAATTTTTTATTAAATCTCATTTTATTCGATTTCGTTCGCTGCATGTGCTCGGCGCGGGCGTCGTAAGACACCCGTTTGAATTCGTCGTTGATCGGTTAACTCAGTTTATTTTTATTACAGAGGGCAGCTAACCCTCTGACCGAACACGTTACTGTGCCAACATATGGATAAGATGTCTGTTCTTCCGGACACTAAGAGACATGTATATAGTTCTGGCAACCCAGCCATGACCTTCTTCTTCTGTGCCGTTTCACACATATTTCCCGAACTCTTACGGGACTTGGTAAGAATGTCTTCCACGAGTAATGAGTATATTGGGATGGGACACTACGAATCTAGTGTGTGAACATAAAAGGTGAGAATGTGGGTCTCACGGGAGGCGTGCGCGAGATATTCCCTGGAGTCGCGCTATCCTCTGTGCCCTCGGTGCCTCAGCTGGACAGTGTGTCTGCCATGCAAGCAGGAGATCCCGGTTTCGAGTCCCGGTCGGGGCGCACATTTTCACCTGTCCCCGTTGATACATATCAACGCCCGTTAGAAGCTGAAGGTATTAATGTAATTCTAATTTCGTTCTAGACGGCTGCAGGTCATCATTGGTGTCTGTTCTTTCAGACATGTCCGAAAGAACAGACACCATATCCATATAAGTATACAGTAGAAGTAGGAAATTTCTTAGTAATCTTAGCGCGAGGTGTGTGGATAGGGAGGTGGTGAGGTTGAAACATAATCTAAAATGACTGTCGTTAGCCTAATACAACATTCGCTATAGAATCTTGGCCACTGAAACTTGACTGTTTCACAAGAAGTTGTGCAAGAAGACAATGAACAATTTAGCTGAAGTCACAATTTTGACGGGAGGGAACGTGGCGGAACAGTACCTATTCCTCGGACAGCAGTCATTTCGATAGATCTCGGTTTTAAGTTGAAAAAACTTTTGCCGGCCGAAGTGGCCGTGCGGTTAAAGGCGCTGCAGTCTGGAACCGCGAGACCGCTACGGTCGCAGGTTCGAATCCTGCCTCGAGCATGGATGTTTGTGATGTCCTTAGGTTAGTTAGGTTTAACTAGTTCTAAGTTCTAGGGGACTAATGACCTCAGCAGTTGAGTCCCATAGTGCTCAGAGCCATTTGAACCATTTGAAAAAACTTTTATTTCTTGATACGCTTCCGATCTCCATCACCATCGGTTAGTTGTAGGGCACTCTCTTTATTTTCTATAGACTGATTTAACATCGCCACATTTCTCGAACAGGAAAATTTATGTTGATCGTCAAGAATGAATTTACTCAACAATCTATCTATTTTTGCACCAGTAGAGAAAACTAAAAATATTTACTTAACCAATTTTTGTACATCATTGGCATTAACGTTAATTTAGAAAAAACTTTATTTTATAATTTGTATAATTTAATTGCAATTTTAGTAATATGGCTAGTGACCTAAACTTCGATTTATACTAAAGACAGATTTCGTTTCTTAAGGTATCCAGTATAAGATTACGAATAACAACTAAGCATGCAATGCCAGCTTATCAGGTACCTTTCAGTATAACGTTGCTGGGTGTGTATCCCCTTCATCTTGTCGACGTACAAACCAATTTTTCGGTCCCTGTTGCAAGTGGAGTTTACAGGATTAGCGTTTTTACTGATAGACCACCCTCATGAAAGGCACGTGGATGCGTGATCGATACGCTGAAGTCTTCAATAGTATAACGATGTGGTCACATATGTGGAGAAACTTTAATGAAGAAACTTCACCCTTCCAAAAAAATGTTATCACTGAACTAACTGGGTTAAATTGTTATACAACTAATATTTATTATGTAAGTCTTAGCTTTGAACAGTATCCTGCACTCCCTTCTTCCGTTAAGCAGAAGTCTCGTCAAGAAAAGGACATACATGTATTTTGAAGCAGAATTGGTGTACTTAGAGGGCATAGATTACGTCAGCGTCGACAGTAATAAGTCAGACGCAACACCGGTTTTTCTCACTACGATGCAAACTGTGCAGCAAAAAGGAGATGCTTCAACTGATCTCTCTACATTGGATAACGAGACATTTTGTTATTATGGGCAAAGAACGTGCAGACTTACAGGTGAAAAGTTGCAGCATCTGCTTCCCACTAATATACACTCCTGGAAATTGAAATAAGAACACCGTGAATTCATTGTCCCAGGAAGGGGAAACTTTATTGACACATTCCTGCGGTCAGATACATCACATGATCACACTGATAGAACCAAAGGCACATAGACACAGGCAACAGAGCATGCACAATGTCGGCACTAGTACAGTGTATATCCACCTTTCGCAGCAATGCAGGCTGCTATTCTCCCATGGAGACGATCGTAGAGATGCTGGATGTAGTCCTGTGGAACGGCTTGCCATGCCATTTCCACCTGGCGCCTCAGTTGGACCAGCGTTCGTGCTGGACGTGCAGACCGCGTGAGACGACGCTTCATCCAGTCCCAAACATGCTCAATGGGGGACAGATCCGCAGATCTTGCTGGCCAGGGTAGTTGACTTACACCTTCTAGAGCACGTTGGGTGGCACGGGATACATGCGGACGTGCATTGTCCTGTTGGAACAGCAAGTTCCCCTGCCGGTCTCGGAATGGTAGAACGATGGGTTCGATGACGGTTTGGATGTACCGTGCACTATTCAGTGTCCCCTCGACGATCACCAGTGGTGTACGGCCAGTGTAGGAGATCGCTCCCCACACCATGATGCCGGGTGTTGGCCCTGTGTGCCTCGGTCGTATGCAGTCCTGATTGTGGCGCTCACCTGCACGGCGCCAAACACGCATACGACCATCATTGGCACCAAGGCAGAAGCGACTCTCATCGCTGAAGACGACACGTCTCCATTCGTCCCTCCATTCACGCCTGTCGCGACACCACTGGAGGCGGGCTGCACGATGTTGGGGCGTGAGCGGAAGACGGCCAAACGGTGTGCGGGACCGTAGCCCAGCTTCATGGAGACGGTTGCGAATGGTCCTCGCCGATACCCCAGGAGCAACAGTGTCCCTAATTTGCTGGGAAGTGGCGGTGCGGTCCCCTACGGCACTGCGTAGGATTCTACGGTCTTGGCGTGCATCCGTGCGTCGCTGCGGTCCGGTCCCAGGTCGACGGGCACGTGCACCTTCCGCCGACCACTGGCGACAACATCGATGTACTGTGGAGACCTCACGCCCCACGTGTTGAGCAATTCGGCGGTACGTCCACCCGGCCTCCCGCATGCCCACTATACGCCCTCGCTCAAAGTCCGTCAACTGCACATATGGTTCACGTCCACGCTGTCGCGGCATGCTACCAGTGTTAAAGACTGCGATGGAGCTCCGTATGCCACGGCAAACTGGCTGACACTGACGGCGACGGTGCACAAATGCTGCGCAGCTAGCGCCATTCGACGGCCAACACCGCGGTTCCTGGTGTGTCCGCTGTGCCGTGCGTGTGATCATTGCTTGTACAGCCCTCTCGCAGTGTCCGGAGCAAGTACGGTGGGTCTGACACACCGGTGTCAATGTGTTCTTTTTTCCATTTCCAGGAGTGTACCTCTAACATATAGCGATTTCGTAATACACTCGCCAACCAAGGAAAAGAGAAATGTACAGTGTCATTGAATATGGACTGTAACATCAAGGGCCAGTGACATAGGGCGATTCAGCAACACATACCACGTCACGTCGGTTTCGTAGCTCAGCGCTTATTACTTCATCAGACTGAGAGACTTTTGTTAAGAAATGGTTCAAATGTCTCTGAGTACTATGGGACTTAACATCTGAGGTTATCAGTCCCCTAGAACTTAAAACTACTTAAACCTGACTAGCCTAAGGACACCACACGCATCCATGCCCGAGGCAGGATTCGAACCTGCGACCGTAGCGGCCGCGCGGTTCCGGACTGAAGCGCCTAGACATGGTGTTGTGTGATGTCCTTAGGTTAGTTAGGTTTAGGTAGTTCTAAGTTCTAGGGGACTGATGACCACAGATGTTAAGTCCCATAGTGCTCAGAGCCATTTGAACCCCATTTGAAGCGCCTAGAACCGCTCGGCCACCGTGGCCGGCAGACTTTTGTTAAAACAGGTACATTCTCCAAGCTGTTAATCCTACGTCACTAATGAGGACACTGCACATATAGTAACAGGATGTGGTAAATACAATTACCCTGTACAATATTTTGCACAGGCCAGCTGCAGCATCCAAATTGCAGTTGAAGTACCAACTGAAGATCAAATTCGCATTACACCAACTGAAGGTGGTAGAAAGCCCGAAACATCTATTGACCTAAACAAAAGTACATATTAACGTGGCAGGCTGCTGCATTTCTGGAAATAATTAAAATTCAAGAATTATTTATGTCTTACAGTAGCTTTCAGTAGTATGTTGTATGTTGCAAATTTTGCTTGACGTTTCATCCATTTATGTAACAGGGAAAGGTAGAATTGGAGGACGTTTTCTTATGTTTCCTCACATATCCTTCTTTAGATGTATTACATACATTGTAGTTAAATTACTGTACTTCATAGAATTATTATGTAACGTAGACATACAGATTGGTTACTTGGTACAATGTGTATCATATTTTGTAATGGAGTTAGACAGATATCTTGCTTGTATAAATATCTGATAAAATGGATTTAGCCAGCAACAAAAGGAAAAAGGATTATTTGCTTTCTCGCTTTGTGCAAAGGTTAAAATCAGTTCCTGCACAAGCATTATATCGTGTTAATCTCTCCCAACTGTCCGCCTCATCTGTTGGCACGTCTTCCGAAGACCCAGATTGATTTCCCGGGGTTGCCAGAAATATTTCCTAGTTGTGAGGATGGAAACAATGTGCACTCAGTCATTGTGAGCGTAGATGACGAGTTAATTGAATTAGATACAGCGGCACCAAGGTCCGGATATCTCATAACGGCAGAGAGATAGGTCAAGTGTCCCCCTCTCCGCATCCGGATGACGCGGTACGGCAGAGAGTGAGGTGATGATCACTCAGAATTACGTGGTCCTCAGGCCCTGATTGCGAAGTTACATTTATGTTTTTGGCGAGCAAATATTTTTCCAGATTTCAGTACTCACCATGCCACTCGTGTTCGATGTTCTCTAAAAAGGATTTTAGATGGACTGTCTGCCGTTTCTTAGCACCACATTTAGGTTCTCTGTAGTTTCACTAAATCTGTTTACCTGCTGAGTCTCTAATCTTCATTGTAATGTCTCAGATACCAAGACTACGACTATTCTTGATAGGATACAACATCTGTATGATGTGATTGGCCGGCCGAAAAACTATTTTCTATCCCTGTGCTTTTCTGGGTATTTGTCCAAGAACGCTGAGGGTAGCCACATATAAATTCGCTTGTAATGACTGAGTGAGTGTACGTTCCGTTTTGCAAATGACACAATTACTATGTAATTCACCCTTTGGCCGTTTCCATTTTGACCACAATGGTCGGAGTCGTCATATTTTAAGGTTTCGGCGGTGTTTCATTAGAATCAGTAAAGGTATCTAATTACGTTCCCATGGTTCTATCTATAAGGATTCCAAACATGTTAAATCTAAAGTTTTGTAAGTATTTTGGTACTCTGAGTAACATTACGTATGCTTTTATTTACATATTTATCTAGGGTTGATGTGAGACACTGACCATGGTCTAATATCTCTGGCAGACGTACGCCTACGAAGCTCTCGCTAAGTTAAGTTATTAATTTTTAAATTTAGTTATTATTACATTTTAGACCAGTCCATTTACTTCTTCTCTAGGCTATCGCTTGAAGGTTTCGCCTTTCTGAGCGTATTTATATCGAAAAGAAAGTATTTCGTAAACACCGGTAGCAATTATTTACATTTTACTCATAAATTTCGTGCGAGTGTAGATCTTTTTCTTGTTTTTGACTAGACTTCGCGGTTCGAAGTTAAATTAATTCGTATCTGCCATATAGAGGTTAGGTAGTTAATTAAGACTTTAGAAAGTAAGTTTAAAAGTTCGTTTACAATAGCGTTTAGTTGCGTTTTACTACAGGCTAGGAAACTTCACTGCTCTTGTGCCAAGTCATTTTCTGTCTTTATGTAAATTTTGTGTAAATTTTTCTATCAAACCATGTGCGACAAATGTTGTTGTAACCGTAGAAATCTGAAGGAAGGGTATTCTGTAAAAACTGTGGGTTATGGTTTCATTGGGGCGAATGTAGCTCCAAGAAAACGGGGGTAGATAATGAGGCTCTTCCATAGCGACGTAGGTTATGTAGAAAAGACCGGAAAAATTTCCGAACAGGAGACAAAAATTTTTGCCCTTACGGCTGAATTAGAAAACTCGAATTTGGTGTTGTGTAGGCTATGGGAGGAAAAAGGGACGGGGTGCTGGGAAAAGGTAGCAAGCAAAGGGCGAAAATGGGGAACTGCAGGGTCATCAGCGTCCATGCACAGTTTTCCGCAGTCCAATTTTTTTCACAGTTGAATCCAGACACTGTCACGAATGACGACGAAATAGTAAAGACAATACAAACACCCAGTTCCTGGGCAGAGAAAATCCCGAACCCAGCCGGGAATCGAACCCGGAACTCTGTGATCCAGAGGAGGCAGAGACTTCTTTTTAGGTTAAAGCCAAATTCCAGACAGAGCTGCTTTCTTAAAAATGGATAAAAAGAAGCTTCGTGTTCAATAAATAGGGATAAAGCTAAGGTATTATCAATTTACTTCAGCAAAATATCAGGGGAATAAAAAGTAAAGTAGAGGAGCTGTTAGTGTGATTCGACCGTCTCAAAAATAAGAATGAGATTGACACACTTTGTCTGTCTGAACATCTTGTAACTATGGGGCTGGAAAGTGTCAGTATAAATGGATATAATTTAGCGTCTTACACTTACAAATAGCTCGAATGGATCTGAGCACTATGCGACTTAACTTTTGAGGTCATCAGTCACCTAGAACTTAGAACTAATTAAACCTAACTAAGCTAAGGACATCACACACATTCATGCCCGAGGCAGGATTCCAACCTGCGACCGCAGCTGTCGCTCGGTTCCAGACTGCAGCGCCTAGAACCGCACGGCCACGCCGGCCGGCTTTCCACTTACAGATCTAAAAGGAGGAGTTGCCATTTACACAAAACAAGGTTATAAGTACAAAACCGTAGAAGTAAGTAAACCTTGTGTCGATCAGCACTCTGGTGTTTGTGCATATGACCTACAGCTAGATAATGTAGTGTTGATATTAGCAACAGTGTACAGGTCCCCATCAGGAGATTGGGAGCTATTAAAATAAAGGTTGACTATCTATTATGCTGTGTTTCAGACAAAAAAGAAGTTATTAATCTGTGATGATTTCAGTGTAATCTTTCTAAACAATTCTAATAGGAAAAGTGAACTAAAAGTGTTATTAATGACATATAACTTAGAATCAGTGATCAGCTTCCCTACACGTATAGCTCAAGACAGTAGCACTCTAATAGATAATGTATTTGTGCAGTAAGAGGATGTAAAACTAACACATCCTTTCTCTGTGATAAATGGATTAACAGACAATGATGCACAGTTGATTAGCTTGCAAAACCTAGCATGGTGTACAGTAAGAAACCATTAAGTAAAAGTGTAAGGCTGGTCAACCTTGTATCTATAGGGCACTTCAGAGAAAGTTTAAAAAATGTTAATTGGGGAGAAGTATGGCTCTGGGCACTATTGGACTTAACTTCTGAGGTCATCAGTCCCCTAGAACTTAGAACTACTTAAACCTAACTAAGCTAAGGACATCACACACATCCATGCCCGAGGCAGGATTCGAACCTGCGACCGTAGCGGTTGCGCGGTTCCAGACTGTAGCACCTAGAACCGCTCGGCCACCTCGGCCGGCGGGGAGATGTATTTAATGAGCCAAATGCTAATGATAAATGCAACATATTTCTAGATACATTTATATCCCTTTTGGGACATGGTTGCCAAAAAAAAAATTACTAAATGTGACACCAACCTGTTTTCAAGGAAATTTTGAGTTACCACAGGTATTAAAGTGTATTCAGAAAGACAAAGAAAATTGTATGAGGCAACAAGAATTAGTAAAGATCGAGAAGTAATTTGACATAGTAAAAATTATTGTAACGTACTGGGAAAAGTTGTATGAAAATCAAAAAGTAAGTATATTAGAGATGAAATTAACAACATGGGCAATAATATAAAGTCAATGTGGAAGAGAGATAGGAAAAGTAACCACTCGGGTAGGTAGCACTACTATTAAAGAGAACTAGACGATCTTAATCAAAATTACACAAGTGCATAATGTATTTAACAAGTATTTCTTAAGTGTAGGTGAAAAACTGGTGAAAACGGTTCAAAAGAAAGAGACAAGCAGTACATGGAAGAGTCAGTTTTGAGAAATCCTTGTCAGATTAATTTTCATCTAACAACCACTTGTGAAATTTAAAAAAAAATCATTAAATAGTTGAAAAATAAATGTTCTGTTGGAGTAGCTGACATTTCTAACAAGATACTAAAGCAAAGTGGTTCAGTTACAGTTAATATTATGAGTCATATTACGCCACTAACCCAACGTATTTCCGCATGTGGTTTAATATATGCCATTGTCAAGCCTCTATACAAAAGAGAGGACACCACAGATGTCAGTAATTATTTTTTCAAAAATCGTTGAGAAAGTAATAGAGTGGTTAGCCATCTTAACAGTAATGGGATGCTTAGCAAATCACAGTTTGGATATTCTGTCCTGCTGATACAGCTGTATATAATTTCACTGCCCACATAATAGAGTCTTTAAATAGCAAAACGTCGCCTGTTGGAATTTTCTGTGACTTATCCAAAGCACTTGATTGTGTGAACCATGGCATTAAGGTACAGAAATTACAATTCTACGGTATAAATGGAACAGTATATGAGCGGTTTAAGCTATATTTAAATAAGTGAAAGCAAGAACGTTTTTTGTATGGATTAAGTGAGTTATAGAAGTTTCCCACTTCATCTAACTGTGGTGAAGTTACACTAAGTATGCCACAGGGTTTGATCATGGGTCCCCTTCTGTTCTTAATGTATGTGAATGACCTCCCTTCTTATATGGAACAAGAAAACCTAAACTGACACTGTTTTCTGATGATACAAGCATCATTATTACTCAAATAAAAGAAACTCCAATAGAAAATGATACAAGTGATGTCTTTGGAAGCGTTATTGGCTGGTTTTCTGTGAATGGGCTTCCTCTGAACTTTGAAAAAAAAATCTAAGTTTAAAAAGAAAACCTTGATTCATGTGTGTGTTTTCCTTATGCACTTGACACATTCCACATCATAGCGGTTTCCATGAAATTGACCAATTGAAACACGTAACTAAATAACTAACATTTCATAGGACAGGACAGACGAACATGATTTCTGTGTAACAACCTATAACACTGATTAAGTCATCGCAGTTTTTTGAACTTCATCTGCGTGGGCTCTACAGCTGTAATAAATTTGATTCTAACTACGTGAAACAAAACTAAATGAAGAAAGATAGATGACAAGCTATTGTAGTTGCAGTTTATATAATAGAGACAAAATTCTGTCGAGCTTCAACCCGCGTCAAGTGTATTTTAAGTGGCTTGACTTGGCTGGAAGCTCGAGAGAATGTTATCGGTACATATCGCCTCGAAATCTACATCTACATGTACATGGATACGCTGTAAATCACATGTAAATACCTGGCAGAGGATTCATCGAACCTCTTTCTCAATTCTCTGTTATTCCAATCTCGTATAGCGCGCTGTAAAAACGAACACCTACATTTTTCAGTGCGAGCTCTGATTTTCCTTATTTTATTATGGTGGTCGTTTCTCCCTGTTTTCGCATTCGGAGGAGAAAGTGTGTGATTGAAATTTCGTGAGAAAATTGCACCGCAACGGAAAAGTCTTTGTTTTAATGATGTTCACTCCAAATCCTGTATCGTTTCAGTGACGCCGTCTCCCCTGATTCGAGGTAATACAAAATATGCCCCCCTTATTTGAACTTTTTCGACGTACTCCGTCAATCCTATCTGGTAAGGATCCCACACCATGCAGCTGTATTCTAAAAAAGGACGGATAAGCGTAGTGTAGGTAGTCTCTTTAAGTAGATCTGTTACATTTTATAAGTGTCCAGCCAATAAAACGCAGTCTTTGGTTTTCGTTAGCCTCCCCCACAACATTATCTGTGTGTTCCTCCCAATTTAAGTTGTTCGTCATTGTAGGTATTTTGTTGAATTTACATCCTGTAGATGAACTGATTTATCGTGTAACCGAAGTTCAATGGATTTCTTTTAGCACTCATGTGGATGACCTCAATTGCCAATTTTCGCACCATACAGATATCTTTTCTTAATCGTTTTGCTATTTGTTTTTATCTTCTGATTACTTTACTAGTCGATAAACGACAGCGTCATCTACAAACAACCTAAGACGTCTGCTCAGATTGTCTCCCAGGTCGTTTACATAGAAAAGGAACAGAAAAGGGCCTATAACACTACCTTGTGGAACGCCAGAAATCAATTCTGTTTTACTCGATGACTTTCCGTCAGTTACTCAGAACTGTGCCCTATCTGACAGGAAATCATGAGTCCAGACAGATAACTGAGACGATATTCCATAAGCACGCATTTTCATTACAAGCTACTTGTGTGGTACAGTGTCCAAAGCCTTCCGGAAATTCATAAATACGGAATCGATAATTTGATATGACTTGTCAATAGCACTTAACACATCGTGCAAGTAAAGAGCTCGGTGTGTTTCACAAGGACGATGTTTTCCGAATCCGTGGTGACTCTTTGTCAATAGACCATTTTCTTCGAGGTAATTCATAATGTTCAAACACAATATATTGAATACGTTGATATAACGAACAATGTCGATAAGGAGGTGACTGTGTGGAATGTGGTAAATATGGATTTGATTACCTAAGATCGCGAACTTAAGTACCCCTAAAAGAATCATTGTTGATAACTAACCCCGCGACACTGAAGAATCGTCATTTTTCTAATACATACAGCTTTTTTGGTACCTCACATATAACAATTTGGAAGACTTTTTCTTTTTTCTGAAAGTCATTGATACACAGAATGTTGTAGTTCACGAGCTCACTGAAGTTAAGAAAATTAAAACAGACTCCTCGATTTGCTCACTTTTGTAACGCACAAATGTAACTATATCGATTACTACTACGACTTAAATGAAAAGTTACGATCAGTTTTGCCTTAGAACAGGGGTGGCCAAGATTTTGGCTCACGGGCGATAGCCAGGCCTCAGCGCCAAAGCGTTCAGCCTTACTGCACTCCCCCCCCCCCCCTCCCCCCCCCCCCACGCTCAACGTCACGCCACGTTGTGTGAGTGTGAGGAGAGGGAAGAGAAGAAAACAACAAACGTGCTGCATGTAAACGGCACTGCGGCCGTATTGCATACGATACGCAGATCACAAAGAAAACAAATATTCAGTATTATTTAATAATTTTTGCACGCTGAAGACACACAATAATTTTTATCTGGTGCACACTGTCAGCGTACAGATACACACAATTTCATAGATTGTCGCAGTCAAGTAGCCACATAATCGTGACATATTTTCTTATAATCGAAAAAAGGTCTTTCACACAAATATGTCGATGGAAATATTTTATCACTTCCGTTGCCTCATTGCAGAGACACGGATGAACTACCTTAGGAAAGGAATATAGACACCCTCGACAGTTTCATCGTAAAAAGGTTTGTCATTAGAACTGGAATTATCTTGCAGGTCAATCAGTTATATCACCACATGCACAGGTGTACGCTCAACTGAAATGACAAATGGTCTCGCAAACAACTCAAAACCAGTTGTAAGATTAACATTGTCTTCAAAATGTTTATAAAATTATCGTTGTAATTCTCTCAAGGTCAATCGAATTCTTCAAACCTGCTGTTTTCGTTAACGGCAGTGAGCTTAGGAAACTCAAGTGCCTTGGACACAAAGTGTCCTTCTATGACTCGATTTTCCTTTTAAACGCATCCTAATCAAATCAGAAAGAAGTTGTTTCTCACCAAGCAATGTCTTGCTGTGGGCATTGTGCAGTCAAGTCCACTTAAAATTTGAGGATTGTAATCCATTCTGGATATTCTAATTTTAGTTCCTGCCCCCCTTTTTCCTTCATAATTCAGCAATAGCCAGTTTTTTAATCGGAAAATGGTCCCATATAGGCGCCTTGAATTAACCAACGTACTTTTCAGTAATATATAAGGGCTCCATACTGTTCATTCGGTTCCATCGAAAACTGTTGCAAGTGACAGTGGAAAACTGCATGCGACTACATAAATTGTACTATTGATAAAACCAATTTCTTCACGTTCAGTGTATCCGAAAATTTAAAAGTGAGTGCTTCCATTGATGTACTGAACATCGAATCCTGTCTGTCGATCGTTATAATTTCTTGCTCTTCAATTATAAACTGAAAGTTTAATTTCTTTCTGCATGGTACAGTTTTAAAGTTTCATAGCAAATTTGCAGTATCCGTCGCTTATGCGACTCTTTAACAGGTATTGAGTATTCTCATCCCTCTTTTCTTTCATTACCATTCATTTTTAAAAGCTTCCGACGATTGATCGTTAGACGGCCTCTTTTCGTGCGATCATTTGCTGAGTCTGTAAAAGTCCGTAGTACCATGACACATAGCGAAAGATAAACAGCGCTGACACTACAGTATTGCACAGCTGAAGAGAGTTGTGGCGACCAACAAAAACCGCACCACAATGCTAAATTAAATGTCACGCTGTATTGAGTGCTTCTGGGAAGAAACGAGAAAAGTCGAGACAGTCCGAGCTGTGGCCCTCACATCCTGCCCACATCAAGTTCGACACGTCGTGGCTGGCTGTGCATTAGATCCACTGAAATATTTCTAGTAATTGATTGTCCTCTAGCAAAAGCGGTCGTGAAAATGTAAGTCATGTGACGTACATTTCGATAACGATTCCGTTGTTTTTTGTATGGTTAGTTCAACCACTATGACAACTATACAAAGATATTGAAGGCTATCTTATTGGACCCTATCAAAGAAAGACTTATGTTCCGCGGAAAATAAAGTTGCGTAGAAAAATAGTTCTCCCGCCGATGTGCTAATGTAACAATAAAGAAATTTCAAATATGATCCAAAATAATCCACAAACGAAGGAGACTTTTTTTAAGTAGGTATTACAGAAATTCATGAGTGTTCAGGTAACAATGACTTATACGGTTCTTGGTGCAGAAAATAATGTTATTTGGTACACGCAAGCTTCCTCTGTAGCTTTCAATATATTAAAATTTCTCAAGGAGTATAGTAGCATTATAACACAACTATACCTCGGAAATGTGTTCCAGCATGCTTCCTTGCCTAGAAGGGCTTTAATGAAATTGTTCCATTTGGGTGTACACCTGTTTAATAATATCGCGTAAAACAAAATAACTGCAACTTTCTGATTTTTTCAGCATATAATTTAGAAATAGCCACATTATCTTTCGTATTGCTTGTATTAATTTCTCTTCAGAAAAATTCGCCTGCGACTCTAGTGTCATAAAGCTATCTGTTTGAAATATTACATATTTCTGTTAGTGTTTGTTGTTGCTTTGTATTCGTAGTTTTACACGCTTTCTACTATTTTGCTGTTTCTGTTTTGAGTCTTCACCCGTTATTTGACCATTTACGCTACTGTTGTACGCCCACTGTACTGCAGAAAATGGCAGGACCCACAGTTTCTCTGCTGTAATTATCAGTGATATAGAAAGTTAGATGCCGCTGCTGGAAGCAAGCAATTAACGAAGTGTGCATAGGGCAATAGTTTCTTGATTGTGTTGAGATGGTCGCTTCCGCTAGTCGCTAGCAGTGTGAAGTTTACCTCGTGTCTCGTACCTAGCAGCTGCAGACTCGTTACCCCCTTGCCAATTTAACCTCATTACAGAGCTCCATGCTCGTTAATTGCTATCGTCCGGAACGTCTGTAGAGACTCTCCCCACATACGCTGTGTATGGAATATCGCCACATTTCATTTTAGACGGAAATTATTTCAAACCGAATTACACCGGCATTACAATTTCAACATTGATAAGATACATAAAACGTTTATTTTAATGGGACTTAGATTTTGCTTTACTTTTCAATTTATCAATGCAGCATCACTACAGCTAACATTATTAACATCTACTCTTGTGCGTAAAGGTATTGAGCTGAAAATCACAAGAGGGCTTCAGCTTAACATTCTAAGATTTGTGTGGATTCTAATGGACTATGTGTTTCAATGCAGGGGAAAACGCATGATGAAATCCTGCGCCATTCCTCTGACATCATTCTCGTCCAGTGTAGTGGGACGCGAAATTGAAGCGTCACCCCTCCACCAGTGTCAGCCCAGTTTGCAGGTGAATATAGGTTTAATTTAGTTTTTTTGTTTATGTATTTTTTGTAATATTTGTAATGGTTGTGAATTGTCTAAAGTTTGTATTTATTTTTTATGTTTCATGTACGGAGAGGGCGGCGCAACGAACGGAGACAGCATCTTCGTTGCCGGGACCAGAGAGAAAATTGCTGGCCGCTATACGTCGCGGGGCAACCGCCAAAGAGCAACAGAAGATCCTGAAACCGAGTTGTTGCGTCGTGCCTCTAAAAATTGAAAAATTGTGATTTTTTAATGTTTTGTACAACAATGACGTCATAGAAAGTTTAATCATGTGTAAATGTTCAGTCCTATCTTGTCAAGGCTCAGGTTCACGTCTATATGTACGAAGATAATAAAGTAGGGTATACTACAAAAGTTTAAATACGTGTTCCGAGAATTTATTTACGAAGAATTAAGTGAATGAATTAATAATCTATCTGACAAGATCATTAATATTGACAACCTTCATCGCGAGTTTGAGTCTTGAAAGTTTATGCAATGTGGTACTAATATTTGTTAAATCAGATAACTTGCATTAGTATAATTTCTGAGGAGAAACAAACGACATCTAAATTGAAAAAGTTTGCGCAAACCGATAGGACTGAGTGACGTAATTCTGCGCATACGACTCAAATGATGATGTTTTAATTACAGTTTCGTTCAAGAACCATTCACAGACAATTTAAAAAGAGTTTAAATAATTTTAAGCGTGTTGTAACTGACGTAGGTGACGAAGTCTGCACATGGTCATATGTCCAAAGATAATCATTTATACACAACTTACGTCGTTACACTACACCAGTGGTGGTGGAATTGCATAACGTTTGCACGATGTTGGTTGAGCGTGATCCACAATACATGTTGCTTTTATCCCATGACCTAAAAAGTATTTATGTTTGACATTACAAATATGGGAAAGAAGCTCACATTAATTGCAGTGTTTGGAAATAAACTGTTATTTACTTTAGCGGAATCTTGTAGCAGTTTGCAAACCAACTGGGATATGTTATTCAGAATCAGTTTTTATGACATTTTTATTCTCGACATCCGCAAACTTAAGTCCAACAGGTTCCAGTCTTTACATATACGGATGTGAAATTCCTGTTATATTCGGTATACGTATTGGTATCTGTCTTCAAGTCAATGTGTGAATATGGAATCAATATTTATCAGCCTAAATACTTAGTATATACCGATCTCTCTATACTGCCTATTTATCGTAAATATTGCTCATTATCTACTACCTTCCGTACGCCATTTTTGTTCACAGGATTTTTCTTGATTATATTTCTCCAACGTCCTTATAGGGCTCTAGAAGACGGATTAGTTTTTCTAATGGAAGGTGCTACAATTCTGATGAACAGTTCCACCACGTATGACATAATGCAAGTGTATTGTTATTGGGAAGCATTTTGGAAAGCGCTAATGCACATAATAATGTGGTTTCTGTTATTCGTTCTTGACTTGCAGGTAATGCTATCAATGATGGGGTAAATCTTTAATTATATAATTTGATATATTTGGCGCTCCGTGACTGCTGTTCGAAGTTTCCTTCTTGAACTTCAACGAAAACAGCTCTCCTCGACTGTACGAAAATAGAAGTTTTGTTGAACACTGTCTATAGACATGTGCCTATTTGAGCACTTAAATATTTTATCAACCACTCACGGTGGTGGAAAATGACATAGTTTCATGAATCTGTTTAAAATTCTTTCACTACATTCCTACGTGCGTCATAAATTTTGTAGCCATCTAACGCCATTACATACTCCTGTAAAATTAAGCTTAATTGTAGCAAATTTTCCTAGATTCCATTCAGAGGTACTCAGCACTTTTGCTGAAATATGAACCTTTCACACAGTTGTTTTAGAAACTTGTGGTCATTAGATCGGCTGTAAACGTGATCACCCAGCTGTGTAGCCGCGTAGGTCATTTCCACAGTATAATGAGACAAGCCACTATTCATGAATGGCACAAAATTTCTCAGAAAATCAGAGTTATATCGTGATTGAGATACACAATCAGATAATTTCTTGACTAGTGAGAGTGATGACCTCGACGACAAAAAATTAATAAACCTGGCACTAACCTCTACAAAGCCAAAAAATCCTTGGGTACCATACAGCAATCCGCCGACGGACTAAACTTCCGAATATATGTCGTTAATAAATCTCCACAACACCTGCTCACAGTTAATTTAGCGTATCGAAATGGCTTCTTTCAAGATTGAATAGTGCGTCAAAATATTAAGCATCGCTGTAATGCATGCACTGTAAGAAGTTTAAAAAAATTTAATTTGTTACTGTAAGTTGCTTGTATGAATGGAATAGTACAGGTTCAGAGGATCATAGTACGTCTATAAGATGTATCAGTGGTCTTATCCCCTGTGGTTCTCATAAACTTTGTGGAGCCATTTGAAATGAGTTTTCTTAATTCTAATCTCGCAATGGCAATAGAGAACAAAATGATGTAAATGTCAGTTTTATTTCCTTTGTCTGTATGTGTTTCACTAGCATTTTATCTTCCTGGTTTTTCTCTTTTTCTAAACACGTCATCTGATTTTGGTTTGCTAACAAGTCAAAATTAGTTTCGATGGCATTCGGATGACCTGAGGACAAGAAAGACAATATGTTTGAATGAATGCTCCTCGTACATCAGGTATAGTGTGTGCTGGAGTAAATACATATAAAAACTACTTACAGTCTGTATATACATTTACTATCTTTCTTGACAAGGAGATGTGTGCATCCCATGATCTCATCCATATCCTGCGTAGCATCTCATCACCGAAAGACTTGAACAGTTTTTGCAATTCTTGACTAGTCCGTTACCGACTTCGAGGCGTATAGGGATTGAGCATTGCCCTCGTTCGTCGTGGTGTGGTCTGGTCTTCATGGTGCCTATTTCAAAGGTGCTGCAGATGTTTCTGACCCACACTCGATCCAGTGGCCTCAAATCTGTATCATCAAGGAGCTCACGCACCCAAATACCAAAGTGTGCTAGAGCTCCGTCTTACTGGACTCTCACACCATCATTGTTTCCCTTGATTTCCCGCTAAGGTATGAACCATGTTTCCAGCAGGCCCAAACAAGAATTCTCATTGGCGTACCAGGTACGGTAACGCGATTACATAGTAGGCCGTATCTCAGCATGTGGTCGGTGTATTTCCAAATTTCGTACATAATGGGGATTTACCATAGATCGGAAAACCATTCCTCCTGCGTGAACAATACTTACTACCAGTTCCCGCGATATTTGGCTGGTATGTTCTGAGTTTACATTGTCTCATTACAAGCCCTCTACGTTGAAAATGAAAATTTTATTTAAATAAAAGAAATGTTAATGATCCTTTCAAAACAGAAGAAAAGGTGTACGTAGGTTCGCGTTTGCGTTTGAGAAGCAAATTTGTTCCTATAGGTTTATTTACTATGGTGCAGTATCTATCAAAGAAACTGTAAGACAAAATCTAATATAAGTGGAAAAGTGATGCGAGCAGTGTCGTGGGAATGTAGCAGACAGCTATGAAAACAAACCAGTATTTCCGAGGGCAAATTCTTTGTCGTAGAATGGGCGGTGGCTGCTGTGTGATGTGCGGGTTGCTGACAGCAGAGGTTTACGAGCCGGGAGATGCGAGTGCTGGCGGAGCGTCAGACAGAAATAAAAACACTGGCTACGCCGTTCTGTGTGCTGTGCCGGGCTGTCTGACGCAGCAGCGCGGGCCCGCGCATAAAGACCAGGCGAGGCAGCGCGTGCCCTGGGGAACGTGGTAGGGGGTGACGGCTGCCGCCTGCTTCGTAACATGGCGATGCCGTGGCCGTCATTTATCTAGTACAGACTTTGAGACAAGTCAGACGGCAGTCGGTGCTTCACTGTGAGAGTCATGGGTTTCAGACTTACCATCATCAGAAACTTCATGTTCATCGTTTCCTTCGTCGACCTATGTCTTCTTGTTTTCTGGTGGAGTTTAAGTATTCAGTACCTTCATGGATAATCTCTCGTCCCGCATTCCGTTCAAGTGTTGTCTCTACTGATCTCTGTATTTAATAAATACCTTATTGATACCATATAGCTTTAACCCCTTTGAATACCAAGAACTTGAAAAAATATATAATTTTAAATTTTTTACATAATTAACCCTTACATCAGAGTAAGCAACGAATGCGAGACGAAATTGGTTCAGATGGTTCAGGTGGCTCTAAGCACTATGGGACTTAACATCTGACCGAGCGAGGTGGAGCAGTGGTTAGACACTGGACTCGCATTCGGAAGGACGTCGGTTCAATCCCGCGTCCGGCCATCCTGATTTAGGTTTTCCGTGATTTCCCTAAATCACTCAAGGCAAATGCCGGGATGGTTCCTCTGAAAGGGCACGGCCGACTTCCTTCCCCATCCCTCCCTATTCCGATGAGACCGGTGACCACGCTGTCTGGTCTCCTTCCCCAAACCAACCAACCAACCAACTTAACATCTGACGTCATCAGTCCCCCAGACGTAGAACTACTTAAACCTAACAACCTAAGGACATCAGACACATCCATGCCCGAGGCAGGATTCGAACCTTCGACCGTGGCAGTAGCTCGGTTCCGGACTGAAGCGCCTAGAACCTCTCGGCCGCATCAGCCGGCACGAAATTGGTAAATTGTAAGCAATGAGTGGTTTTAAGGAGGTGGTTTCACTTTGGAACCACTGCGATATACGATATTCAATCACACATCATTTCATGTGGTGTGTCGGAAAGGCAAAGCCACATATTTCTTCGGCCCAATCCCACGTCTCGAAACTTCCGTGAAGTCATAATGCCTAAAACTAATTATAGTCCTAAATAAAAGGTAAAATGGACATAAAAATTAACTAATCCTGTATAAAAACCACCTACTGCTCCTGTTGTTTCATTTCGAAAGACCTCATAAAAGCATAATAGTTTCAGTGACTTTAGATATACTTACCTCCACTTCTCTTCAGTTATCGCCTCAATATGGCTACTATGAAAATACATCATGTATCGATCCCTTACCTACACAAGGCTCAACATCCGCGATGACAGTTGCTTCCAACAATGAAAGTGACTGACACAATGCACGACAGACACAAAACTACCTCTATGTACCACTATACGCCTCTTTCCTGCAACAGCGTCGGTGGTAACAAGCTAAAGACACTGGTACTCTGAAACAAGATTAATAAAATGGCAGAAACCACTAATTCTCATGGGGTTAGATCGTTAAGGAATGGTTTCATTTGCAATTGAATCTCTTCTTGTGCAGACCCTCACTTCAACCTCTGCTACTAGTGTTTTGGCATCAGTGTTGAGTTTGTATCTGTTCTTGGGCGCCATGACCGACCTCATTTGAACTC
Organism: Schistocerca americana; assembly: GCF_021461395.2. Taxonomy (NCBI): domain Eukaryota; kingdom Metazoa; phylum Arthropoda; class Insecta; order Orthoptera; family Acrididae; genus Schistocerca; species Schistocerca americana. Next base: position 366,137,181 of record NC_060122.1, on the reverse strand, counting down.
TTCTGTCAAGAGAGTTAATTTGGAGCTGGAACGGCTGCTCATGTCGGGTGCGGGGTCACACATTGGTGTGGTTCATGTTGATTCTATCAGTAGGTGGGATTATACTAGGCATGGCCTTCACCTCAACAGGAAGGGGAAGGGTAAATTGGCTGGGGAAATAGCAAGAAAGTTAAAGGGGGGAGGCACTGTCATGAGTGGTAAAATACCAGTGGTTATAGGATTCAGAAAAGACCCTTTTTTAGGGTAGGGAGGACAGAAAGAAAACAAATTTTAAGAGAGGTTAGAACTGATACAAACCTTCAGTTTGAGAAAGAAATCAAAAAACATAATTCCAGCTTATTACATCAACATAAACAGCCATTGGTTAAGAATTTTCAACTGTCAGCAGATATTTTAACTCCACCCAATTTTAAGTCAGTCAATGTGAAATGTCAGCTATCTTTATTGCATCAAAATATTCGAGGACTGAGAAATAAAATTAATGAATTAACTATCTGCATAGATGAATTAGAGTCTTCAAACCCAGCTGACATAATCTGCCTCTCTGAACATCATGTGACCACTGGTATAGAACTTTTAAGTGTTTCAGGGTTTAGGTTAGCATCTCATTTTTGTAGATCAGAAATGGAGAAAGGAGGAGTTGCCACATTCATCAGGAACTGTCATAAATTTAAGAACATAGACATTCATAAATTTTGCCTAGAACAGCATATGGAAGCATGTGCAACAGAATTAGATTTTCACAAAAAATCTTTCATAATATTAAGTGTATATCGAGCACCTGCAGGTAACTTTAATCTGTTTGTAAACCAACTTGAAGCTGTACTGGCCCATTTAACAACCAAAAACAAAGAAATAGTGGTTGCTGGTGATTTCAATGTAGATTTCCTTAAAGACTCTCCCAACAAGAACCTATTTGAGTTAGTAACACTATCATTCAACTTAATTCCCACAGTAAAGTTCCCCACTAGGATAACCACTTGCTCACAAACAGCCATTGATAATATCTTTATAGAAAAGTCAAATGAACAAAATTATATTACAAAACCAATAGTCAATGGCCTCTCAGACCATGACATGCAGTTCCTTCTGTTAAATGTTAATACTGAACAGCATATATAAAATCTGTTAAATCTGAGCTCAAGAGGGTAATCAGTAAGCCAAAAATTGATTATTTTAGGACACTCCTCAGAGACATTCACTGGACTGATGTTTACAGTGCTCATGGCATGAATGAAAAATATAACATTTTTGCTAATAAAGTGCTTACCTTATTTGAACACTGCTTTCCCCCAAAACTTACCAAGGTTAGAGCAAAGTCTACAAAGAAGCCATGGATTACTCGAGGAATAGGGGTATCTTGCAAAACAAAAAGGAAACTGTATCTGTCAATCCGAAACATTTCCAATGTTGATGCTATAGCACATTATAAGAAATACTGCAAAATATTAAAGACTGTAATACGGATGTCAAAGCAAATATATTACAAGGAAAAGATAGTCATATCAGATAACAAAATAAAGACAATATGGGATATAGTGAAGGAGGAGACCGGTAGAACCAGACATGAAGAGCAACAAATAGCATTAAGAGTAAATGATGCATTGGTGACAGATGTGTATAGTGTTGCAGAACTTTTTAACAAACATTTTATAACTGTTACTGAAAAGATGGGGTTGTCAGGTTCGGTAGATGCTGCTATGGATTACCTTAGACCAGACATTTCAAGTAACTTCCATAATATGAATTTGACCCTCACTACCCCAACAGAAATAACGTCCATCATAAAATCTTTAAAATCAAAAACATCTAGTGGGTATGATGAAATATCAACAAAGTTAATTAAAGAATGTGATTCTGAGCTAAGTAACATATTAAGCTATCTGTGTAACCAGTCGTTTATCAGTGGAATATTTCCCGAATGGCTGAAATATGCTGAAGTTAAGCCACTGTTCAAGAAGGGAGATAAAGAAATAGCATCAAATTTCCGTCCAATTTCACTGTTGCCAGCATTCTCAAAAATTTTCGAAAAAGTAATGTACAGTCGTCTTTATAACCATCTTATCTCAAATAACATACTGTCAAAGTCACAGTTTGGATTTCTAAAAGGTTCTGATATTGAGAAGGCTATCTACACTTACAGTGAAAATGTACTTAATTCATTAGACAAAAAATTGCAGGCAACTGGTATATTTTGTGATCTGTCAAAGGCATTTGACTGTGTAAATCACAATATCCTTTTAAGTAAACTAGAATATTATAGTGTAACAGGAAATGCTGCAAAATGGTTCAAATCTTATATCTCTGGCAGGAAACAAAGGGTGTTATTAGGAAAGAGACATGTATCAAGCTATCAGGCATCATCCAACTGGGAACTAATTACATGTGGGGTCCCACAAGGTTCCATTTTGGGGCCCTTACTTTTTCTTGTGTATATCAATGACCTTTCATCAGTAACATTACCAGATGCCAAGTTTGTTTTGTTTGCTGATGATACAAACATTGCAATAAATAGCAAATCAAGTGTAGTCTTAGAAAGATCAGCCAATAAAATATTTGTGGACATTAATCACTGGTTCCTAGCCAATTCTTTGTCACTAAACTTTGAAAAAACACACTACATGCAGTTCAGAACTTGTAAGGGGTGTCCCACGAGTATATGTCTAACATATGATGACAAGAAGATAGAAGAAGTGGACGGTGTTAAATTCTTGGGATTACAGCTTGATAATAAATTCAACTGGGAGGAGCACACCACAGAACTGCTGAAGCGTCTTAACAAATCTCTGTTTGCAATGCGAATTTTGTCAGACATAGGGGATATAAAAATGAAAAAGCTGGCATACTATGCTTACTTTCATTCCATAATGTCATATGGGATTATTTTCTGGGGTAATTCATCAAGCCAAGCTAAAGTTTTCCGGGCACAAAAACGTGCAGTAAGAATTATATGTGGTGTGAACTCAAGAACATCCTGCAGAAGCCTGTTTAGGGAACTAGGGATACTAACTACAGCTTCCCAATATATTTATTCCTTAATGAAATTTGTCATTAAAAATATATCACTTTTTCAAACCAACAGCTCAATTCATGGAATCAATACTAGAAATAAGAATAATCTTCACAAGGATTTAAAGTCACTTAGTCTTGTACAAAAAGGTGTGCATTATTCAGGAACACACATTTTCAATAACTTGCCAGCAGCCATAAAAAGCTTAACAACCAATGAAATTCAGTTTAAGAGAAGCCTAAAGGATTTATTGGTGGCCAACTCCTTCTACTCCATTGATGAATTTCTTAGGAAAACCAACTGATTTGTATATAAGTACAACATAACTTCTGCACAATTTCAGTGCAGTAATGTGTTCACTGAAAATTTGTGTGTGTGTGTGTGTGTGTGTGCTTGTGTGTGTGTAAGTGTGTAAGTATAATCTAACTTCTGCACCATTTCAGTGCAGTAATGTGTTCATTGTAAATAAGTATTACAGTAGTTGTATTACATGTTTCTTACCTTATAAATAAATAAAAAACTTTTTTATTTTAAATTCAGTGCAATAGTATTTGTAAAATGACTCTTAGTGTTCATTAAAAAATGACGATCATTCCACTTGGGACCTGTGGAATGGTACATTAGCTTATTTGTTTTAGTTGTAAATATTTGTCATGTATTGTTGTTTTTCTGACATGTTCCACATCCTGGAGGACCTCCTCACTACGGATCAATTGGAATGAAAGTAAATCTAATCTAATCTAATCTAATTAATCTTTTAATGTATCCAAAGTAACGACATAGCTGTAGTTTTCTGAAATTCGATGTTTACAATTGATAAGTTTGTAAAGCGTTATTCAATTAAACACATGTTCTTTTACAGCGCTTTCTCTGTCTGCTAGGAGAAATTGTCAGTTTGCAATAAAATAGCTCTAGTAAAATTGTTCTTTCCTAGGTCCATCTGCTGGGATATTATTAAAAAATGATTGGTGAGAAATCACAACCCTGCTTTAGCCGCTGGTTTAGAGTCAATAATTTTTCGTTTTTAATTAGTATAAACGAGAAGTTACTGACTGTAAAAAGAGATCATAAAACAAGGTTGTGGCCATTCTGTAACTTTATTTACAGACAAACAAATTCTCCTAGGATACAGTGAAAGCGCTTTAGAAATTTCGCATACTTTTAAAATGGTTATATCTGCAAATATAACAAAAGTAAGGCTTATGAAAGGGAAACACACAAGACGACCAAAAATATTGGTGAGCAGAAAACTAAAAGAAGAAGCAAATTCGTTTAAATATCTCCGAACAGAGATACAAACAAACAAAACCAATTCAAATGTGGTTGAGAATACGGAGCAACTAGCTGACAAAACCGGTATTCAACAAATGGTTCAAATGGCTCTGAGCACTATGGGACTTAACTTCTGAGGTCATCAGTCCCCTAGAACTTAGAATTACTTAAACCTAACTAACCCAGGGACATCACACACATCCATGTCCGAGGCGGGATTCGAACCTGCGACCGTAGCGGTCTCGCGGTTCCAGACTGTAGCGCCTAGAACCGCACGGCCACTCCGGCCGGCAAAACCGGTATTGCTCGGCTATTCATTTTGTCAATTTCCTATTAGTAACGAAAACAAAGTAATGAAGTATGGAAAACAATTTCAATTCCATGTATTCATGAAAACGCCTATGAAATTACTAAACCGTACAAAGAAATTTGCATAATGTACATATATGTTAGTGCAGCTGCTTCACATGTCTACAATGCGATTTTGTAATCGTCCCTATGGCAACGCGTCCTCAAAGCCCTATAGAAGCTATTGATTTTGGCTACAGCAATTTGCGCTTCACATTTGAAAGCTGTCTGCCACATGTCAGGGATTTCCTTAAGTAGAACTGACTGCAGAAGAGACGTAATAGTAAACACTAAATGTATTAAAACTTCTTGCATGACGCGACATTTCTTTACTTAGCTCAGTGTTCATGGCGTCATATTTCGTGAACCATGTGCCATAGAATGATGCACTTGTGTATAAACAGACAGTGAAAGATATTGATACTGTCTGCGAAATATGTTGCGAACAGAGTTAGTAGCAAAGAAGTAATAAATTTAAAAGACAAATACGATGAGTTAGTTTTCCACGCATCATAGCATTTATGACGTATCTTCTGATCTATGAGTCATACAGTGGTATAATTTTGCAGGTTAATTCTACATCTACATCTACATTTATACTCCGCAAGCCACCCAAAGGTGTGTGGCGGAGGGCATTTTACGTGCCACTGTCATTACCTCCCTTTCCTGTTCCAGTCGCGTATGGTTCGCGGGAAGAACGACTGTCTGAAAGCCTACGTGCGCGCTCTAATCTCTCTAATTTTACATTCGTGATCTCCTCGGGAGGTATAAGTAGGGGGAAGCAATATATTCGATACCTCATCCAGAAACGCACCCTCCCGAAACCTGGCGAGCAATCTACACCGCGATGCAGAGCGCCTCTCTTGCAGAGTCTGCCACTTGAGTTTATTAAACATCTCCGTAACGCTATCACGGTTACCAAATAACCCTGTGACGAAACGCGCCGCTCTTCTTTGGATCTTCTCTATCTCCTCCGTCAAACCGATCTGGTACGGATCCCACACTGATGAGCAATACTCTAGGTCGAACGAGTGTTTTGTAAGCCACTTCCTTTGTTGATGGACTACATTTTCTAAGCACTCTCCCAATGAATCTCAACCTGGTACCCGCCTTACCAACAATTAATTTTATATGATCATTCCACTTCAAATCGTTCCGCACGCATACTCCCACATATTTTACAGAAGTAACTGCCACCAGTGTTTGTTCCGCTATCATATAATCATACAATAAAGGATCCTTCTTTCTATGTATTCGAAATACATTACATTTGTCTATGTTAAGGGACAGTTGCCACTCCCTGCACCAAGTGCCTATCCGCTGCAGATCTTCCTGCATTTCGCTACAATTTTCTAATGCTGCAACTTCTCTGTATACTACAGCATCATCCGCGAAAAGCCGCATGGAACTTCCGACACTATCTACTAGGTCATTTATATATATTGTGAAAAGCAATGGTCCCATAACACTCCCCTGTGGCACGACAGAGGTTACTTTAACGTCTGTGGATAGTGTCTGAAAAAGATGTTGGGAATAGAGTTAGTAAGAAAGAAATAATAACTATAAACATCATGCATGATGAGACGGTCTTTCACAAGACCGGGTGTTTATGACATCATATCTGCTTAACTAATTGTGACACCATAGTACAATTCTGTAGGAGAATTCAGCACCATATGTGAGTAACGTCGGCAAAATTTGTTGCCTATAATATTAGTAGCACAGAAGTAACAAATTTGGACATCATGCATGATGCGGCAGGTTTCACACGTCTCATATTTATGGTGTCGTATCTCCTGAACTAGGGGTGATACGTTCACGGCGATTCTTTTCAGAGACATCAAGCGAGATATTTCCCAAGTTTTTTTGAAATCAGTGCTGCTTTTTAGCAAGAGATGTGAAGCGTAGTCACATACACACATACATACATCTCTTTTTATAATATGTACTGATATAATGCTGTAAAATCAATGTATAAGGATGTATGTTGGTACAACTACAAGGAAATGGATAAGACTAAGTCTAGGCAACGTGGTGGCTAAGCCTACTCTTAGATTTAGTAGGAAAAACTGGCACTAAGAAAAGAAGATGAACGAAGAGCTGAAGCAACTGAAATGACATTTCTTGGAGTAACGCAAAGAGACGGAGTGCAGAGTGAAGACAAGATGACTGTAAATGCAGAAACAATACTGAGAGAAGAGATTAAGCACTACCAAAAAAGTAGTATGGCCATATCAAAAACGTGCAACATGAGTGACTGCTTTGGAAAACATTACGTTTCAACCAAGCTGGAAGACGGGATGGAGGTCGACCAACGAAGAGATGTACACAACAGTTTTAATTAATTCCTTTTTGTTTTTGTTTCGGAACGGACGGAGACCCGCTCCTTAAAATTGGAGAAGACAGGAAGGACGATTTTTAGATATTTTCAGAATTTTAGTTAAGTGTTTTGTTTATCATCCCACATGTTCCTCCAGATTAACGCATCGTTTCATGTAGCATATAAGATAATTATAACCTATATTAACTCTATTAAAAATTGGTAAATGTAAACGGTCACGAACAGTGCAACAAATGAGGCAATATGTGAAAAGTGAGCAGGTGTAGTGTCCTTCAACGTAGCATTAGTTTCGAAGATGACTATTATTCCATGCAATAAGTCTTCTGGTTTCAATTCCGACAAATGTTTTCTTCGGCAGTGGATGTACGTTTCAGGAACTTCATGACACTTGGCTCCATTAGAACAATTTCCCAACATGCTGACGGTTTCGGTGAACGACCATCATCTGGCACGAAAAATCGGCTACTGCAAATCACATGTCAATCATGTTGAACCGTAAAATCACATTAACTGTCAATTTCTTGGGTAATAATATAGAAGAACAATAATTTTCAGATACCAGCAACCTTCCTGACGCAAAACAGCAGGAGTTTCTTGTTGTATCTCCATGAGAACATGGAGTTTCCTTTTGTCTGCCAATGAAGTTGGTTTGTTATGCTTGAAAATTATTCTTCTTCTGTATAACTACTCATGAAATTTACAGTTAATGCGACTATATGGTTCAATATAATTGACATGCGACTTGCAGTAGCCACAATTTTGTGCCAGATGTTAGTCGTTGACAGGAACCGGTAGCAAATTAATGAATTGTTTTAGTGCAGCCAATGTCATGAAATTACTGAAATTTTTATTCTGACGCTTGTACGTTATGTGCTCTCTTTCTGATAAGATACAATCCACCGTTGGTAATTGTAGAAGGCGTGGTATCAACTGCCCATATCCGACCCTGCATATCAAGAGTGATGGTAAGAATAGCCGCTGCGATGTGATGTCGCATTTCTTCGAAGTTCTTTGCTAAAAATGGGACGCCAATGCTATCCATGATGTATCCCCAGAAGACAAAACCCCATGGCCTCAAGTCCGGCGACCGTGATGGACACTCGAGTAGTGCCAGGTCTGCTGTTGCAATACGGTCCAATCAGCGACGTGGCAACGTCTTATTCAGCTAATATCGTACACAGTTGTGGAAATATGTAAGAGCGACATCTTGCTGAAAGAGGATATCCCTGCTATCAGTCTCAAGGTGCTGCATGAACCACAAGTGAAGCTCGTCTGGACGATAGCATTGACAGTTCTCTAAGCGAAGAATAAGCGCTAGACTGTCTTGTTGGATATTGTTCAAAACACGTTAACTTATTCGGAATCCTGGACTTGTTCAATGGTTGCTTGTCGATTCTCTGTGCCCCGTCTGTTGACCTTTCGCTACAGGGGAAAACTGGCACACACGTCCGCGATTGTCGAATGTAGCTTGGTAGTTGCTGGCACCACATTCGAAAAAAGAAACTTTGACAGTTTGTCGTCCACCTACGGTACTATTTGTAAAGTTATATTGAGCCATCTACTGATACCTATTTTAAGGCTTTTACAGACTCGTGTAAGTGTATCATACAGAAAGAACGTATTTTACAACAAATAGATTACCACACTGTTAGGGAGTTGGTTCAAAATGTTTCGAATCGCCGTAAACACTACGGGACTTAACATCTGAGGTCGTCAGTCCCCTAGAGTTAGAACTACTTAAACCTAACGTAATTAAAGACATCACACACATCCATGCCCGAGGCAGGATTCGAACCTGCGACCATAGTAGCAGCGCGGTTCCAGACTGATGCGCCCAGAACCGCTCGGTCACAGCGGCCGGCTGTTAAGGAGATGAATGGAATTTATGTTAGTATCACATTTCTCGCCACCTGAGTCTTTATATCCATACATCTAGCACGAGGATAAGATTGTTTTGGTCACTTGGATGCATTATTGTTTGCTACGGAAGCTATGTAACATTGTTTATGGTAAGGATAAATGTTTTGGTCGTCTCAACTTGCAGGGTAAGAAGGAAGCTGCAAATTTTAGCAAGCTTTCGCGAATCAGATTGTGTCGAATTGTAGCTACCTTTACTATCACGGAAGCAACAAGTTTCAAAGAATGCGCACACTTGTATTATCAGTGTTTATTATCAACGAATAGATGATAATTAACCTAGAAGCATGTATTAAAACAATCTCAGCATACTACATAATCGGTTTCTGCATATGAAACTGTCTTTAGATAATTTTCACTCGAGAATCTATCGCTGCTCCAAATTCCTAAATTCTTAACGACAACATATGCACGTGGTCATTGATGAGCGAGAACATTATGACTACCTACCCAATAGCTAGTATATCCATCTTTGGCATGGATAACAGCGTCGATGTGTCGCTGCATTGAAGCAATGAGAAGTGGTAGGTCGCTGGAGGGAGTCGCCACCACATCTGTGCACACAAATTACCTAATTCTGATATATTCTGGGAGGGGCGATGAGTTCTGAGGACAAGTTCAATCACATCTCAGATGAGTTTGATCAGATTCAGATCTGGCAAGTTGGGAGGCCAGCACATCAACTGGATCTTGCCACTGTGTCCCTCGAACCATTCCATCACAATCCTGGCTTGTGACATGGCACATTATCTCGTTAAGAAATGCCACTGCCGTCAGGAAACATGATCTTCATGAAGTGTTGTGCGTGGTCTGCAACCAGTGAACGATATTTCATAGCCTTCATGGAGCCCTGCACGACTTTTGCTGGACCAACGGATGCCCGTGCGAATGTTCCCCTGAGCATAATGGAGCCGCCGCCAGCATGTCTTCGTGCCGCAATACAGGTGTCAAGGAGCTGTTCCTGTGGAAGACGTCGGATTCACGCCCTCCACTTGGCATCATGAAGAAGGTACCAGGACTCATCAGACCAGTCAACGCTTTGTCACTGAACAGAAGTCCTGTGCCGATGGTCACGTGCCCATTTCAGTTGTACTTGTGGATGTCGTGGTGTTAACACTGGCGTATGCAAAGGTCGTCGGCTATGGAGGACCTTCGTTAGGAGTGTTCGGTGCTCTGTGTGTTTAGACACACTTGTACTCTGCCCGGCATTACCATATGATGTTAGTTCCACCACAGTTCGCCATCTGTGCTTTACTACCAGTCTGCCCGACCCCACAACTTCTGGACGTGGTTTCACATTGGTTTCGCCGCTTGTTGAAGACACTCACCACAGCACTCCTAGAACACCGGACAAGTCGTGCAGTTTCCAAAACGCTCATGCCGCACCTAGGGGTCATCACAGTCTGCCTTCGTGTCAAATTCAGATCGCTCGCCTTCCCCATTCTACACACGGAGAGCATGCTCACTGATACTACATACACAGTGCGGATGTCTGACTAGCGGTCAGTCCTCGACAAATGACGCTGCTATCGCCTGGACGGGTTTATATCGATAGTAGGTCGGTGGTCATTATGTTCTGGATAATAAGTCTATTTTGCAGTGCCGGTACTCCTTTGCAATTGGTTTAAGCAACCACGTGTCTACGTCTAGTAGATTTACTACAACGGTAGAATAGTTTAGCAGTTCTTCTGAAGGTACTTAAGCTGGAGAGGTGTGTGACAGACATGGGTTAATGGAATTTACATCCACATCATTACCAGGTGTAGAGGGGGTACTTCGTGTGCCGCTCTCACCTGCTTCATTTGCCGACACAGCCGCAAATTATTCGCTGATTGAAATACGGTCAACGTACCTCCATACAAACTAGAATTTCTCTTGTTTTACCACCATGAGAATTTTGCAAATACAGGGTGTTCAAGTAAGTTTTTTATCTGAAATACTTCTGGAATAGTTTGAGGTATCATACGACCTAATTAAATGATGTATAGTCTCTTTTCGTAACTATACTAATTACAGGGACATCGGTATGACCTTTGCTTTTATTTTAACTGAACTACAGCAATTTCTTGTGTTTACATCCTATTTCTGTAAGAGAGAAATTCAAAGGCGTTTCACGGTTCTAAATCCGATTACTAGTTTCGTAATAATTACAGTATGCAGAGTAGCAATTAATTTTTGTCGTACATGAAACTTACAGCTATTTTTGTGAGGAAGTTCTTGATTTCATTGTCAAATAATGCAGTCCGCCACGTTGTCCAAGGAGAAAACAATTTTTCACCTCTGCGATACCACTACAAAAGGATGAATTGGAAATGTAGCTGTTATTTCTTTCTGTGTCGTTAAGTTGCCTCGAGAGTACCATTTGAAACAGTTCGATGTATATGGTACCAGCACGATAGTCGCCCCCCTCAGTACCAGCTTCTTGCTGGGAAAGCTCTCACCCAACAGCTTTCCGGTAGCTGGAAAGGAGATGAGAACATTTTCAATCTGTCAGCATGTTTGTCTGATTTAGTGCTACTGTACTTTTCCTCTGCGGAAAGCTCGAAGATGAGGTCGATGCACAAGTTCCAACGACTGATGTTTATTTAGAAGATAGCATTGTTGCAGAATATCGAATGAACCCCTTCATTCTGCCCGAAAGTCCTTCATGTGTAAGACAGCTATTGAGTGTACGGTCAAAATGGATAAATCTAGGTTACAAATACTGTAATTTTTCCAGAACTAGTAATAGTATTTTGAAGAGTGAAAGGAAGTTTAATTCTTCCCTTTTAAACCTACGATAGTAGCAGCGGAAATTACAATAGTTTCATTTGAAAGGAAAAGTGAAATTTATACCTATATGTCTGTAATTAAGACAGCTAAGAAAATGTATTTGATTCATGACGACTTTTTCACAAATCATTTGTAAATAGAATTATGCTATGTTACATGGTTCAACTCAGTCATCATGCTTATGTGGAAAGCATTTGTGTTCATGAATCTTCATAGATAATTCTTTCTTGGTAACTTTACAGAAAGCATCATTGGGCACAACGACTTTCCGGCAGCTTTTGTCAATAGAATTCGGTGGCGTTCTCATGGTTACCAAATGAGCCCATGGACGGTCGTCCTTCCCTCCTTGACTCCTCTCTGCATTCCTACTTCTTTCTATCTTGTAAGTGTTCGACGCTAAGGAGCAATGTTACTGCACAGCACAAAAAAGTTTTTCATTGTTGAGGTTCTGCTGACAGTCCTTGCTGCAAGCGTCAGTACTCTACAGGTGTCCCGGCAATCTGCCAGAATTCAGTGGCACTGCGACTCCTTTACACGCAGCTACAACATCAGCCAGCAGCCTGAGAGTCTTCCAAGGTTCTAATTTACACTTCTTGTATACTGACTGCAAAATAGAAACCCGGTAATACAATCAGAGCAGGGTAGGGGCCGTCGAAGCGAGTAAACTTCTACGAACGACCACAGGCTGGAAACGCAGTGTTGTGGTGCTACGGCTGCAAAACGACAACCTATCAGTGAGGAGTGTGTGGAAGTACAGTGTCCTGTCACAGTAATGTGATCACGTGTCAGAAACCTGAATATCCTCTTTTTGCTGTGCAGACCACTGCGAGACGTGTAGGAAGAGAGTCTCTGAATGTGGAGCCATGCCAATTGAAGTGCCATGCTCATCTGTGATACGTTTCTCAGCTGAGGATCAATGGCGCGAACAGACAGATCCGATAGATTCTGTTGGGCTTAAATCCGAGAAATTTTATGGCTAGAGAGTACGGTAAACTCGTTCTGGTGCTCTTCCAAACAAGAACGTACGCTGCGCGGTGTGTAACATATAGCACTGACCTGTTGGTAGATGCCATCGTGCCGATGACAAACAAATTGCATATATAGAAAGATACACATGCTCCCCAGGCAGAGACGTATTTGTGTCGATCCATTGTGCCTTCTAGAATGACGAGTTCATCCAACGAATGCCACGAAAACAGTCCCCATAGCATTAACTCTCTCCCGCGGCCTGTGGCTTTACAACGATTGTTTCCAAGGTGTTTGCTGTCAGACTTTTCACGCCAGTGGAGCATTAAACGTGATTTATCGGACAACCACCTGTTAGAGGACGTCCAGTTGCTGTCCTGGAGTGCATATTCCAGTCTTCGTAGTCGATGAACGGCAGTCAGCATTGCTGTATGAACCAAGTGTGTGCTGGAGAAGCCCATACGCAGAAACGTTCGCTGAACTGTCGCTGAGGGGACACTTTTGGCGGCGACTTGGTTCACCAGCGTGGTCGGTTGCTCAACAGTTGTAAGCCTATTCACCCGTACACCTCTCAGGAGACGTCGTTCGCCCTGAAATCTAACGCTGGTGGTCCACCACAGTTGCCTCCGCCCTAGTTTTGGATGGCGTCATTTAGCCATTCACAGCGTACGTTAACCACCGCTGGATGCGAACAGTTTACAACTTAAATCGTTCCGGAAATGCTTCAACCCTTGACCCAAAAGGCAATGATCATGCCCTTGTGGACGTCAGATAATTCGCATTATGACAACGACTGTGCAGATTTATGCGTCGACCCGACACGCCTTATGTATCCTCTACTGCTAATAGTGCAAGCTGCTCTGTGAGTGGTTACTTATATTGACGTCGAACATAGGCGGTAGTCAGATTAATGTGAGTGGACCGCGTGTGTCTGGCAAGCGAACATGCTGGCTGTGCCTAGCCACAACAAACCTTACCTACACACACAGCGCTTTTCAAGTGATTGCACCAACAATTTCTGCGACAGTATCAACTTTGTAGCGATCAGATAGCAAAGTCCTTCAGTTGTAAAAGATTTACTTGTTCAATCACAACCGGTTACGGGCGACTATAAGCAAATTTTTAATTTATTTAGACGTTGTATACCTAACAATTTCTTAATCAGTTACATATTATGTATCCACCTCTGTTACAAATCGGGCTGGTCAACTCTGATCCTATTCGCCACTGGATGGATTTACTTTGCCTCACGATACGACGATCTCTATTTACGGCATGCTGGTGCCTTCTACAGCTACGTCACACCGTATCTCGCCTTTGCGTTCGGCTGTCAAGAGCCCGTAGCCTCGTGTCTGTGTGCGGCGGCCAAGCGCCTCTAAATTCTCTTGCGTTTTTCGTCGATTTTATTGGTTTTTCTTTTTTTCTTTCTTTTTTTTTTTTTTCTTGCTGGGCCTTCCATTTCTTTAGGTAATTTTTTTGATTATATGACGCGTAACCCGTGTTCCCCTTTGACAGTTCTTCACATTTACAGCTGAGCAGTGAATTCCTATTACTGTAACTGTACAAAGTTAAGTGTTTACGATATTTTACTATGGTTTCTCTGTGTTCCTATTGCATATGGGATTATAATCGCCGGAATATGGAATTATAATGGTCCGAAAGCGGTCGTGATTGAAGAAATATCTCTTTTGCAGCTGAAGCGATTTGTTGTCTGATTCCACGATGCTCAGTTGTGGATGTGCTGTCAACCAAATTTTTAGCAATTTTGAAGACAGGAATTTCAGGAATTTGTTGTATAAAAGGTGATTTGAGAAAAATAGCATGTGTTGTAACAACACAGCTCCATGCAGACCTCACAAACCCTAGCTAGCTGGAAGGCTACATACGTGTGAAAGCTTCCTGCAAGGGGCTGGAATGTAGTCCAAACAGCATTGTGCAAGAACCTAGTCCATCGCAGGGGCGAGCTGAATATCCTCATGTTGCACTGCTTTGGTCACCTAAGTGACCGAAGGCGGAGAGCCTGTCACAACAAATTTGCGAATAGCTACTATAAATACTAGCCACTCAGACATAAGCAGTTTCTAGTCTGCCACTACTGACAACGGACACACTCCACGCCAGTTAGTGGTTTCATGTACGTCAATCGCAGCTTTGCCTACGTCCTACGTTTAGCCGCTTCATCCACCAGGTGCTGGTCAGCGAGTCGCTGCTATAGTTTGAGATTGACGGTTTGAGCTGGACTCACCAAGAGGATACACATTCAGGTTGACTTGATCCGGTCTCTGGGGATCTCGAGGCTGTCTCGGGTCTGGGACCTACGCGCCACGCTCCTGACCGACCAAAAAAATGGTTCTAATGGCTCTGAGCACTATGGGACTTAACATCTGAGCCCATCAGTTCCCTACACCTTAGAACTACTAAAACCTAACTAACCTAAGGACATCACACACATCCATGCCCGAGGCCGGATTCGAACCTGCGACCGTAGCAGTAGCGCGGTTCCAGACTGTAGCGCCTAGAACCGCTCGGCCACTCCACCCGGCGCCTGACCGACCGCTTGGTCACCCGGCTCTCTTCTAGGAGCGCGACTGCTGGCTGCCGGTGTCCGACGTCATGATCAGTTGTGCATAGCTAACATCAGCTGCTACTTCTTCGCTGAGACGGTACCACTGCCAGTTGTCCATGCACTGCCACGGTGTCACCTTGTGCTCTAATAATCTTTGAAGTCATAATTCGAAAAACAACTACCTCAGTCATAATTTAACAAAAACAATCTGTCTTGATCGCAAACGGTGTTTGTTTACCTGATAACCGGTTTCAGTTACAGATAGACCATCTTCAAAAATGGTTGAAATGGCTCTGAGCACTATGGGACTCAACATCTTAGGTCATAAGTCCCCTAGAACTTAGAACTACTTAAACCTAACTAACCTAAGGACATCACACACACCCATGCCCGAGGCAGGATTCGAACCTGCGACCGTAGCAGTCCCGCGGTTCCGGACTGCAGCGCCAGAACCGCTAGATCACCGCGGCCGGCAGACCATCTTCAAAACAGTACGTGTCTCCATTGGTGACGCCCGGAGGCGATGAAGGGAACTGTAGTACTTGCTAAAGGGCATCTGTCATCAAATGCTCTTGAGGGAGATGGTCTAGAAAAAGACGCTGTTATCAAGTTTGATAAGCATTCCATCTTTAGCCTCACCCACATTGTTTCGTATTCACACAGGTTGCAGCGTTTCTAAGATAACTGAGCGTTCTTTATGGCGGTACAGTCGCAGCCACCAT
Organism: Schistocerca americana; assembly: GCF_021461395.2. Classification (NCBI taxonomy): domain Eukaryota; kingdom Metazoa; phylum Arthropoda; class Insecta; order Orthoptera; family Acrididae; genus Schistocerca; species Schistocerca americana. The sequence continues at coordinate 366,121,267 of NC_060122.1, read as the reverse complement.
AAGTGTTCAGTCTGTCCTTAAGATTCATATTCCAATCATAATTTAAAATCTCGTTGCTTTTCATTGCTACTTTTAGCCTACGTTCTGTTCCTAATACTATGTGGTCGACATTACGTCAGTAAGCTATAAACGGTCCGGTCACATTGAGGTGACTACCGCCCGTGCAGCCGGCCAGGGTGGCCGAGCGGTTCTAGGCGCTTCAGTCTGGAACGTCGCGACCGCTATGGTCGCAGGTTCGAATCCTGCCTCGGGCATGGATGTGTGTAATGTCCTTAGGTTAGTTAGGTTTTAGTAGTTCTAAATTCTAGGGGACTGATGACCTCAGAAGTTAAGTCCCATAGTGCTCAGAGCCATTTGAACAATTTAAACCACCCGTGCAGTAACCACTGACGGATGGTAGGTAGTAGCACAAACAATGGAGGGTACATATACCGTGTTGCGGAAGGGGCGGGGGGGGGGGGGAGGAGGGGAAGTGGAAAACAGTGTAATCGTTGTCGTAATGAGGATACGAAGAGATTTGTCTAACGTCAGAAAGGCACGATCAGTCAGTTTCAGGTCACAGGTGAAAGCATTTCCGCAACTGCCAAGTTTGAAAACTGTTAACGTGCCGCGGTGGTTAGACAATACCGCTCATGGAGAAATTGCGCTATCCAAAACCGGCGCCTTGGCAATTGTGATGAACAGTGGCCCAAGGGTGACATGTTTGAAGGTCGGTTGCGGACATGTGTACGAGTACATGCAACTGTTAAGCATCTGACCACCCAGATCAAGCAAGCGGCTACCAATAGTGTCTGCAAAACGCCCGTTCAGCTAACATCGCTGCGCAGGGACCTCTGCAGCAAACGACTGGTTCAAGGTCTCATGCTGACTGCTGTTCATCAGTGACGAGGGATGGCATTTGGACGCCAGTACCGCAACTGAATGTCGTGTGGTCTTCTCAAATGAATCGGACAGATGGCCGTTCGCATGTACGGCCTGAAACATCTGAAAGCAAATACTCTGGAACCATTTCTAGAGATTATGCTCTGCGGAATGTTTTTGCGGTATTTACTAGGTGACTTTGTCGTTGTGGAAGTCACAATGGATCAACACAAGTATGCATCTATCCTTGGGGACCATGTCTACACCTTCGTTTTTCCTCGACATGATGGCATATACCACGTGTCATAAAGTTTGCAGGATTAGTTTACCGCACCCCTCTCCGCACCAAATTTCCTGGATTTAAAATTAATCGAAAATCTGTTGGACCACCTCAGTCTGGCTGTTCCGGCCATGAATCCTCAACCGAGAAACCTACCACAATTGGCTACGGCATAGCTCCAGTATCCTTCTCTTGCAAAATGGTTCAAATGGCTCTGAGCACTATGGGACTCAACTGCTGAGGTCATTAGTCCCCTGGAACTTAGAACTAGTTAAACCTAACTAACCTAAGGACATCACAAACATCCATGCCCGAGGCAGGATTCGAACCTGCGACCGTAGCGGTCTTGCGGTTCCAGACTACAGCGCCTTTAACCGCACGGCCACTTCGGCCGGCTCTTCTCTTGCACCTCTTGGACTGAAAAAAGTAGTTATTAAGACTTTTGGCAAGTGGTCACATTAATACAATTTTGGTTCCTTATTATTGCTGCTCCTGCTGCTAGTTAGATTAACATATTCACTTTCTGTCTGCTAAGAAGAAATATTTTAATACTGAAATTGATCTATTGGATACACTACATCAGTCAATATTATATTATTATTATTATGCTAGAATACTCATTACGACTCGTTTTTTCTCACTCTAGTAATACTGCGAGAATGTATGTGCAGCATCGTTCTCGGGATGTTCTCTTTGGTAAAAAAGCTGCGTGGTCTTACCAAAGAAGAAGAGAGAACTCATCATAAGTATTAACAACAGGGGCTTATTATAAATAATACTACCCAATAGGTTTCCTGTAGCAAGCATAAACAAACATTAGGAGATAAACACAATTATGAACAGTAATATTCTGAATGTTGCTGCCGGGAACATTTACCATGATATTCACAAACATTTGTACATTTTCGACGCATAACTAAAAGCGGTTCGTCAGGTCACAAATGTCATTTGATAATACAACAGGGTACACACTGGTACTGCGATAGGAGGGACAAAAGTGTTATTAGCAGATGGTTATTGTCTCAGGCTCACTTGCCTCGACAGAGCGAGGTGGTGTAGCGGTTGGCAGAGTGGACTCACCTTCGGGAGGATGACGGTTCTAATTCTGGTCTGATCATCAAAATTTAGGACCGCCGTGATTAAGCAAAATGGCTCCATGCTGTTGCCAAGGGACTTCCTTTCAAAAGTCCTTTCGTAATCCGAGTTTGTGCTCCGTCTCAAGTGATGGCGCTGTCGACGGAACGTTAATTCACATGTTTTGCTCTGAAGGTGCCAGCTTGATATGTCAGCATTACTAGTCGGCCAGTGATACCTTACTAATATTACGTTTCTAAAGGATCTTTGCTACTCAGTTGATGCAAAATGTTTCTAACATGCTGTTCTTGGCAATTTTAACTATCCCATAGGACAACAACCGTCTGCTTCACATTGAAATATCGAGGATTATTTCAGTTTCCCAGTGACGATTCACATATTAAATGCTTCATATTCGTGAATAAAGTTTCAGCAGACGGACGACTTAAAAAAGGAACTGAGAAAGGCTCCAGCTTCCTTTAACTGCCTTCTAACGGTTTCACTCCTCTAGGATTGCTTCTCAATACGGAAGTCAGAAATAACCGTAAGCTAACTGGCAATAAAAAAAGATCATAATCGAGGACCATTGGTCGCAGTTGTAGTATAATTAACTGGTTTCCTTAGTAATATATGTAGCTGCATAAATACGTTCGAAGTGTTGTCTAGCGCCATGGTTGATTCGCTTCATGAGTAGAGCAGACGTCTTTTGCAGTGCGTCTTCCATCTAAGAGTAAATATCGTTGACGGTGTCTCTTGACGTCAGTCACATTTCGGTTGCCTAGCAACGTTCCGTTATAATACATCTGCAGTCAGAAACATAACGACGCTATGATCAGCCTAGGAGAGAAGAAGTTGTGTAAGGTGAGACGTGGACCTGCATAATAAGAGTTCTCAGCAACATGCCGGGTGAGTGATCAGCGGCCGTGAATTATTCAAACGTAATTCGTAGCACTAATGTATTTGCAAACGGAAATATTTCGTTTCGATTAAAGTACGTAACATTTTAAATGCCACTCAATTTCTTAACAAAATAAAATTCACACAATTTGAAACGGTGTTCGCGATATAAGCCTCATATTCATTTTTCTCAACAATTTAAACTTGTCATATACGATCCGATCTTCCGTAAGAGAGTGAGGTAAATAACTACAAGTAACTAAAAAAAACTACTGGTTTTCAATTGTGAAGATACTAAAAATAATGTGTATTTAGTGAAAAAGATACTCTGTGTTTGCGGAAATTACCATAAGTAGGTAGTGAACCATAAAATTATTTTCATATTAAATTAATGAGTTACATTGCTACATTCTAACTTCTGGAATCTTGAACAGCAAAATAACCTCAGCATTTGCCATAAATCGACTTACTTTTTAAGATAAAAATGAAGCTACGGTATTTTATAACATAACTCTCGCTATTCTGTACGAACTGATTGGAACATTTTTTATTTCAGTTTAAGCAGTGTCCACAAGTAAGAGCTACGAGCACTTAAAATTATCAGCTTATTCATCTTGTTCTGATTTTCAAATTAGTATTTCCCCTGTTTGTCGATGCCATTCCGCGGATGTGCTGGGCAAACTGTTGTCCCATCTCTTGTGTGGTCGTCCAGACAGTCATTTCCCTCGCTATTGTCCATGTTTACTAATTTTAACTAGTCTTGTGGGATCTATACTTTCCATATAACCTCCTTAATTTCTTTTTCGAGTGTTCATCCGTTTATTTTTTCTAATTTTTTTTTTTTTTTTTTTTTTTTTTTTTTTTTTTTTTTTTTTTTACACTGACGTCTTAGTGATACATTTGTTCTCTTGTCCAACATCTGTCTTAGTACCTTCATATCCATTGCCGATAGCGTTTGTTACATGTGTATCGTTTCTGTTCTCCTTTCTGCTACATATGGCGTAACGGGATATTTTTATTTTCCCCTCAGTCGTCATAAATTTGTTTCTCCATATGGTATTTTGCAGGCATACGGCGAACTATACTGCGTCTGTCACTAAGCTTTTCACTTTCATGGTAGAGTCTCCATAGATGATGATAATAGTTACTTAGTGATTAAAACTCATCACTTGTCTGATTGACATGCCATCTACTTCTAAGTTACATCTGACAGGTGTTTTCAAATAACCATAATTTCTAATTTTCTAGATGAAATCTGCATGTTATATCGCTTAGCTGGTTTACTGAATTTGTGAAGTAGCCTAACCTTTGTAAATTATCCTCATTATTTGATACCGGTACAGTATAATAAGCATACCATATGATATACACCATTTTATCTTCAATTTTATATCCTGTTTTTTTTCCCTACAGCGTCAGTTATATGGTCCGTTATTAAATTGAACAGGAGTGGGCTCAATGACACTCCTTGTCTAGGTCCTTTACCTATTACAGTTTCATCTGTGAATGTTCCATGTGTTTTAATTTCAGTTTCGTTTACAAGGTTTTTACTGTACCCTCTGGCACTTTATTGTCGATTAAGGTTTGAATTATATTCCTTTTTCTAACCCAATCAAAGGATACGACAAGTCATCAAAACACAGGTAGGCTGGGTTATTAAAGTATGAATTTCTCCACAGTCTATCTTAGAATTTGTTCATATATAGTGTAAATACAAACTGATAATAATGGACAATTTCTTTCCAAGTCCGCTATGCAAAGCGTAAATGTGATAAGGATCAATCAAAGCCCGCCCGATTAGCTGTGCGGTCTAACGCAGGGCTTCCCAGATTGGGAAGGAGCGCCTGATTACCGGCACGAATCCGCCCGGTGGACTTGTGTCGAGGTCGGGTGAACCGGCCAGTCTGTGGATGGTTTTTCGGCGGTTTTCCATCTGCCTCGGCAAATACGGGGCAGGTTCCCCTTATTCCGCCTCAGTTACACTATGTCGGCGATTGCTGCGCAAACAAGTTCTCCACGTACGCGTATACCACCATTACTCTACCACGCAAACATAGGCGTTACACTCGTCTGGTGTGAGACGTTCCCTGTGGGGTGTACTGGGGGCCTAACCGCACAATAACCCTGAAAAAGTGGTTCGGTGTGGGGCGGCGGAGGGTTGAAATGGACTGCGGAAGTCGTCGTGGGGTTGTGGACCACTGCGGCTGCGGCGGGGACGGAGCCTCTGTTGTTTCTAGGACCGCGATTAACATAAAACACAATGCAATAAAATACAATACAATGCAATACGATCAAAAACATTTCTTTTTTCCTTGGAATATATTATCTACATTCTCAGTTCATTAGAAATTTCTCTTACAAAAGAAGCATAAAATTTAATATAAGACAACTAAATCTCTAGCCTGGTTGTCTTGTTAAAAAATTTCAGGATAATTACACGAAAAAGTAACTCTTGTTTTCCTTTCTTTCAGGTAAGCGGTTGTGAAAGCAGCTGTGAGACTAAGCTGAATGAAACACCTCGGAGAGGATATTGCAGGTATTGTCCTCAAAAGCACGAAGTTAGTTTTTCTCATATTAATGACATTTTCTCGACATAATTAATGTAAAGAAATAATGCGCACTTCCTGCAAGTAGAATCTACAAAATGTGTCCTAAATTTTGTTTCACAAGTCTGACTGTATTGCGCCTCCAGTGAAAGTTCCGAACGTTCTTCTGATAGATAATATCTAGTATGTAGTAGCCTTGGTGTATAAAACGATGTTTTAGCAGTAACTCGCTGCACAGCGCAGCGTAGCCGAACACCAAAGCAGCATCCGCGGAGTTCCGCGGCCCCCGTAAGCCCCAGGCCCCTGTTTTTTAATTAAGGCGGCTTCCACTTACAATGGCGGAACTGCGCCAGTTTGGTTTATAATTATGAAGAGCTTAAAGAAGCTTTATGTCGTCCATGTCAGGCATCCTTTTCAATCGCTGATGGAATTTAAAGTACGACATTTTCCCCGGGGTGTACTACCTCCGGATGGTTTCCACAGCTCCGAAACGACACTTGAATCTTGCTTTGTATTTTGTGATATGATGATCCTATTTTCCTCGACCGTTCATTTCATTGTAGATATATTCTTCTTTTCATAAAATAATATTTGTCTTTAGCATGTTAACACGCAATGTTTATTCTACTTCTAACGGATATTCCTCTGCGCACCTGAGACACACTAGGAGAACAGTGTTGGAAATCGTACAGTGATCACTGTATTTGATTGAATTATTATTTAATTCGTATCTCGCATTGGACGCTCGAGAAACAAAGCATTTATTTTTATTTTCTATGGGGAGTTTGAGCAGTTTCCACGATAGTCCAGAATTGGACTTGTTGCTTGCAATACATATGGCATAGCTTGATTTGGACACTGAGTTCATTTTGGTACACTACGCTCAGCAGTTTTCTATGTTGCTCCCTACACTCCAGTGTTGGATATACCTTGAACCGTCTGCAATAAGTTGTTCCTATTCTCCATAAGCGTATTGCTTTAGCCACCCATGGTGCAGAAGACCTCTTTACAGTGAAGAGAAGGCCTTATTAAGAAAGACTTCAAATTATTTGTCAGCTGAAGGCTAGGAGCAATACTTCAGAACAGTTAACGGCTGAAGGGCTAAACTACAAATGAGGAAGACAATTACACGTTAAAAGTACGAAAATAATTTTTTAAAACAAACATTATTAAAACAAACATTTAAAATTATTTTTTTTTAAATGACTAACACAATCTACACTGATGGCTGAAGACCCTATTAAGAAAAATTCAAATCATTTGTCGGCTAAAGGCCACAAGCAATAGGAATAATTTAAACAAAATTTAATTTTAAGCAATTGACACAATCAGACCAGATTAAGAAGGAAGTGATCCACAGACAGTGGTCCAAGGATCGACCTGAGAAAAGTCCCTACAGCTGCGTAGGTGGTGAGGTAGGCAGCCAAGAGTTATGCTCGCCTAACAGAATGGCAACTCAACTCTTATAAATTGTAGAAAAAATGTCATGTAACGCTCTAAGTTGCCATTATTACGCGACTGGCTTCTGCTAAAGACCATTATCCAGCACAAATTTTTGTTAATAGCAACACTTACATAGACAGTGGTGTCCAAAATATAACGTCGAAAGTAACTTTCGAATGATTGGTCACTGCCAAGTACCTGTAACATGTCTCGACAAAACTTGGACCATGCATACGAGGGCCTATTAGAAAGTAATGACTCCGAATTTTTTTGTGTAAAGAGCCTTGAATCTTCTTCAACAAAACAAATTGTATTAGTATTCTGCACCTTTATTCTTAATTTCTACATATATATTTTCCAACATAGCTACACTGGCGACCAACACATTTCAATTTACGAGAGATCTGTTTGTTGATACCGTCGCTATAGAATGTTTGACTTCATTGACGGAGCCACATCCTCGTCTCTGCTTGCAGCGCTTCATCACTCTCGAAGTTAAGTCCTTGGTGGTGTTTTTTTTAAATTCTGGAAACAATGAAAATCGGTTGGGGCCAAGTCGGACTGTATGGGGGATGGTCAATGACCGTGAACCCAAGGCGTCAGATTTTTGCCGATGTAGCAATGCTAGTGTAACGTCTATCATCATCATTCTGGAGAGGATTCTCCATGTCTGGAAGAACTCTTCGAATTCGAGACTCGATTACAGTAGGCTCTTCCTCACGCACTGACATTGTTAGGTGACACACCGCCATGTTTACGCGTTACAATTCGTAGCACTCTAGTGGTACACAGCTATAAGTATGTAGACATGAAGACCAAAGAACGTTAATACTGTTTCTGCTATTTGCAAAGTTTTAAGACGTTTCAGAGGTATTAGTTTTCAGCACTTCCTTGCAGAGAGAACTGTTACAGTACAGCACAGCACAGATGATAAGTGAAAGAAATACGCAATGAGACGAAGAGAAATGACACTTTTTATTCAAAGAAAATAACTACCCCGAAGTCGTCGTGACTTATGATAGTCTCCTGGAAGTTACAAAATGGGGGACATGATAGTCAACAGGGTATGTGATCACACTGACAGTAATGCATGAGCGTACTAATCTCTAAATTTTTGACCACTGTACAGTCACCGACCAGCGTTGTAACACAGTACTTCTTCCCTATGTGCTGTCTGCCCTGACTTCATTTTTATGCATAGAAATTCGCCACCACATCGAACAGCACAGGTGGAAGAGCCATTAGAACTACAGGATGTTCACGGGAATACACTGGCCTGCCCGATCCTCCAACTTGAATCCCACAGGTCACGTGTCGGATGCATTGAGGAGACGTATTGCAGCTCTTCGATACGCACGGACTACCATCCATAAATTGTCAACGGAGTCGATGGAGGAATGGAACGCCCTATCACAGTAACTCCTTACCAACCCTGCGGCCAGCATGGGAGCATGTTGCAAATCATAAACTGCTATCTGTTATCACACATTCTACTAAAGATCATGTCCCACATTTTTTCATGCCCAGGTGACCGTCATGGATGAGGTTACTTCAGTGTTATTAACGTCTACGAGTAAAAGTGTTACATCTCACAGTAAAAAAGAAAAAAAATGGTTCAAATGGCTCTGAGCACTATGGGACTTAACTTCTGAGGTCATCAGTCCCCTAGAACTTAGAACTACTTAAACCTAACTAACCTAAGGACATCACACAATCCATGCCCGAGGCAGGATCCGAACCTGCGACCGTAGCGGTCTCGCGGTTGCACACTCAAGCGCCTAAAACCGCTCGGCCACACCGGCCGGCTTCTCACAGTCTCCTGCGTACTATTTTCAATTATCTGCTGTAATACACTGTAGCAATACTTTTATTTGTGGTCCAAATTTCATCGAGCTAAGTTACTTGATAGTGACACATAAAGCAAAAGTTATATTCGTCCATAAGTTTTGCATGTGAGTGTGTATTTGGTTGAAGCATAAGTTCCTTCCTTTCTTCGCTGGTTTAGAGCCGCTGCATTGTGAAACCACCGTTTTTTCGTTATTCAATTGTTTTTCTTCAGTTTGAAGTTGATTGTTGAGAACGGGAGCTTGTATCTTGTTAATAGCTCATTTTGGATATTTTCAAAGCTAATCTATATGGAATGTCAATTACAGAAAAAAGAACATTTCCGACACATTTTACTCTTCTAGGTTCATGCGAGATCTAGTGTTGTAGAAGGCACGAGAACGATTTGTAGTGTCTAGGGGAGGGGGGGGAGGGGAGGGGGAAGCATTTGCACAGATGTTGTTTTCTCGTTTCTGAGAAGAAATATTCGACTTCTGTGACGAATCACATTCTGGGATTCTTTGACCCTGTGATGAAAACCTCCTAAGTAAGTTGGTCCACAATGCAGGTAATCCTCGGCCAACTACACGGGAGTTAGCGCATATTATGGACTGTCATCGTACAATCATTGTGCGTCAAGCGCATTTACTAGATAAGGTGCAACAATGAGACAGGGATAGCCTGGGTACCATGTGTGTCATCGACAACAACAATAATTAACGAATAACTATATGTTCGTCTTTGTTAGCCTGTAGCGTTTGGCCTCACGTAGGTACAAACCACTTCCTGGGAACAACGCTACAGGTGCCCATATTTGAACTTAAAGAACACGAAAAAATGGTTCACTCCATCAAAAAACCAACACTGTGCGAAGTATGGCGCACACCACCAAAATGCCATGTGAAATACTACCAAGAAATGAAATAATAAAAGCTGCTGCGCATAGTGAACATCCAGGACGACGTTGAGTTGCTGCTGAAAACAAAACATTTGACAAACCTATGTTAGCATTGTAAAAACGACACGAATTCATACACCGAGCCAGTAAATCTATCTCTGCGTGGTTAAACATTATTTATAAGCACTATATTTTGGCGTTGTGCCTCTTATGTAAATATGTAACACTTTCTGTCAACAAAACATCTTTGTTGGATAGTAAACTTTCACCTAAACCAGTAACACAGCAAAAACTAAACTGAACGATAACTTAAAGTGCGGTGTGGCGTTACTTGCAAAAACTGAAGAGTGTGTTTGTCATGATATTCAGCAAGTCTCCTTGTGATTTGTCCCATTATCATATAATGGCATCTTACTGCTTGTAGCCCTTCGTTTGCGTATCTGAAAAATTATGTTCTGCATCATCATGCTTCATTGTTCGCAATAGCAGTCCATTACCGCCACCAATTCTACAAAGAACTGTGACGATCAAGCGTGTTTTACAACGTGCCTGCTCCCAACATGACAATCTAGGTGGTAACAAGTGTATTTGATTCTGGGACCAAACAATTCTTTTCCATTTAGCCATAGTTTAGCCACAGTTTGTCAAGTCCTTTTTACTTACGGCTCCACAACCGCAATAAATTTCTTAAAGGAAGTCATTTTTCTAGTTGGGCTGCCCTTTGTAAAATAAACGCCTTATTTCGTCATTCAGCAATTAACTAATTTCACTAGACTTCGGTGTCATCATTCCATATCGCACGAAGAATGGTTATGCTTTCAGCATCCTATGTTCGACACATTAGTATAACGGGAAGCGAGTTGTGATGGTGTTGCTAATAATACAGTCCTGGAAATGGAAAAAAGAACACATTGACACCGGTGTGTCAGACCCACCATACTTGCTCCGGACACTGCGAGAGGGCTGTACAAGCAATGATCACACGCACGGCACAGCGGACACACCAGGAACCGCGGTGTTGGCCGTCGAATGGCGCTAGCTGCGCAGCATTTGTGCAACGCCGCCGTCAGTGTCAGCCAGTTTGCCGTGGCATACGGAGCTCCATCGCAGTCTTTAACACTGGTAGCATGCCGCGACAGCGTGGACGTGAACCGTATGTGCAGTTGACGGACTTTGAGCGAGGGCGTATAGTGGGCATGCGGGAGGCCGGGTGGACGTACCGCCGAATTGCTCAACACGTGGGGCGTGAGGTCTCCACAGTACATCAATGTTGTCGCCAGTGGTCGGCGAAAGGTGCACGTGCCCGTCGACCTGGGACCGGACCGCAGCGACGCACGGATGCACGCCAAGACCGTAGGATCCTACGCAGTGCCGTAGGGGACCGCACCGCCACTTCCCAGCAAATTAGGGACACTGTTGCTCCTGGGGTATCGGCGAGGACCATTCGCAACCGTCTCCATGAAGCTGGGCTACGGTCCCGCACACCGTTAGGCCGTCTTCCGCTCACGCCCCAACATCGTGCAGCCCGCCTCCAGTGGTGTCGCGACAGGCGTGAATGGAGGGACGAATGGAGACGTGTCGTCTTCAGCGATGAGAGTCGCTTCTGCCTTGGTGCCAATGATGGTCGTATGCGTGTTTGGCGCCGTGCAGGTGAGCGCCACAATCAGGACTGCATACGACCGAGGCACACAGGGCCAACACCCGGCATCATGGTGTGGGGAGCGATCTCCTACACTGACCGTACACCACTGGTGTTCGTCGAGGGGACACTGAATAGTGCACGGTACATCCAAACCGTCATCGAAACCATCGTTCTACCATTCCTAGACCGGCAAGGGAACTTGCTGTTCCAACAGGACAATGCACGTCCGCATGTATCCCGTGCCACCCAACGTGCTCTAGAAGGTGTAAGTCAACTACCCTGGCCAGCAAGATCTCCGGATCTGTCTCCCATTGAGCATGTTTGGGACTGGATGAAGCGTCGTCTCACGCGGTCTGCACGTCCAGCACGAACGCTGGTCCAACTGAGGCGCCAGGTGGAAATGGCATGGCAAGCCGTTCCACAGGACTACATCCAGCATCTCTACGATCGTCTCCATGGCAGAATAGCAGCCTGCATTGCTGCGTTGTGTCTATGTGCCTGTGGTTCTGTCAGTGTGATCATGTGATGTATCTGACCCCAGGAATGTGTCAATAAAGTTTCCCATTCCTGGGACAATGAATTCACGGTGTTCTTATTTCAATTTCCAGGAGTGTAGTTTCGGACAATCATGTATGGGAACCTCTTTACCAGATGTGAAATCCAAATATGCGCTGCGTTAGCGTTACACTTTTCCCGTTTTACGTACGGACTTCACAGTGAGATTATTTAATTGTTAATGAACTAAATGAAGCGTTTGTTTCAAACTAAAAGTACTGACTACACAGGAAAATTAGATTGTCCATTTAAAATACTATTGTTAATTATAACCTCATTACTCAAGGTGAGATCGTACAACGTCCTTAAATGAAATGGTTAAAGAAAGTAGGCCTGTTTGATGCAACATCATATACACGAAACAATAAGGAAGGATATTTTCAACCTTCACTGTTGTTGCAACCGGAGAGCTGGCTTGGGTCGCGTTATGAACTGGAGGCCGAGATCGGAGTGTAGGTGAGCGGTAAAGATTACACCCAGAGGAATGCAATAATATTTATTTTTCTTGTAAAGTATACAGAGTTACAAGTGTCTTCAGGACAGCGGTCGCCTCCTTGGCTCAAACGCACGTGCCGGGATGAAGTGCTGATGCCTTATCAGCAGGACTTGACGTTGCCCCACAGTTCAGTGCCACGGTTACATGTTGTGCTGGTGGGAGAGTAAAGACACGGAGGGCTTTCCTAATGTACCACGACGCAGTGCGGTTCCCATCTTACAAGGGGAGGCCGCCAATTGTGAAATTCAGATTCGATTCATACTGCGCATAATAAAAGCTCATGGCCAGAGGTGCAATGTGGCAAAGCACCAAGATGCACTTATCAGCCGTTGTCGAGAAAATCGACAGTTAAAAGAAACCGTTGCGGTGAAATACTCTCTACGATTTATAATTTCCTACAGCGTCGTGGCGCAGCGGTAAGTGCTCGGGTTCGTAATCCGAATGTCGCCGGATAAAATCTCGCGCAATGCAATTTTTTTTTTAATATTTGTTTTTGTAATTCAAATATATATATATATATATATATATATATATATATATATATAAATTCCCAGCAATCAGTTGCAACAATTATGCATATAATAAGTTGTTGAAAGTCGTTTGTCGTGGAAAAACTGGCGACTTCGAACATGATTAGTTTTCCGCAAACAAAGTTGTATTTCACAAATGTTATTAATTGTCTTTATAATGTTTACATGTGTAGTTAACGGAACACGTAGAAACGATATTCCGAAACGAATACGTATAGTGTAAGTCAAACGTTCGAATTAGAGTAGAGACCCCACGATATATATATATATTTCAATTACAAAAAACAAATACTAAAAAAAAGGTTGCATGGCGCGAGATTCGATCCGGCGACCTTCGGATTACGAACCTGAGCGCTTACCGCTGCGCCACGACGCTGTAGGAAATTATAAATCGTAGAGAGTATTTTACCGCAACGGTTTCTTTTAACTGTCGATTTTCTCGACAACGGCTGAGAAGTGCATCTTGATGCTTTGCCACATTACACCTCTGGCCATGAGCTTTTATTATGCGCAGTATGAATCGAATATGAATTTCACAATTGGCGGCCTCCCCTTGTTATTGCTCTCAGTGTCAGCAGAAGGCGCTCACCAGTGGGTAGGAGACTGTGCAAATGTACCATGCCTGCGCGGCGTGGAGAAGACAACTTATGCATCAGGTTGGTTGCATCCCGCTGTTGAAATCAGCAAACAAGCAGGAGGCAAGCTATCGTCTTTCAGATGATCGTAGTTTCACTGAAACTGAATGGAGTGTCTTTCTCTCTGGTTCGAGTGATATGGACGGAACAGCAGCATGACTGTATGTGTGTCTGAGCTCCGAAAGCCTCGTTATTTGAAAGGACGATCTGGCGCCGATGACGCGGTGGCTGGCTCTCGGTGTATGAGGGCTTCTGCACTCGTTTATCAGACACGTCAGTGCTATTTGCCTCCTTCTTGTAACTAAACAATTATTCTGTCACGCCGAGCTCGGTGTCTTCTGCCTAGATTTTATTTTGCAGTGGCACTATAGCTCTGAAATTACCTAGTGGTGCCCTACAGTATCTAGTTAAGTAGCACGGCAGCGTCTGCGTTTCTGCCTGCCTCGCTCTGAGCTTGTGTGATAACGCTCTCCTCTTGCCCTGATGTGTGTTACATTTGCAATTGGCCTTTTTGACATTCAGGTTGGCACTCACAGGTAACATTCTTTGTTCTGAGCTCGTGTGGTAGAACTTTTACAGAATTTAAATATGTACACTAAACTTCTGCGGTGCAACACTATAATGAATTGTGGAAAGATAGGAGATTACAGGTATCTGAGAGCGTCATTAAGGGTAGTTTTCACACAGGACGTTTCCCTTATATTTTCCATGAACGAAGGGTACCTGCAGTTTTGCTACATTATATTTTTTCATTTACTTTTTCAATAGCTTTCAGTACAATTTGTTGTCTTTTCAGTTCTAAACCATTGGGACGTTATTGTTCAGTAGCTGTTAGTACCGTATATATTTCTCAAACCTGTTGCAATAAAAATCTTTCAAGAATTGTGTTCTCACTAAGGAATGAAGAAACATTAGTAATAATTTCAGGTAGACGTATTTCACCTTTTAGTATAAGAAAAGCACAGAAGAAACTAATGAATATGTGGTATACACCACTTCTAACAAACACCGAACAACGCGCTCCAGTACGCGGCCGCCAAATACATCGCTGGCCGCACTTCTCTGGGCGGCCCGCTGCTTCCATCGCTGGCCGTCTTCACACGCACGCTCCCTTACGTGGCCGAGAAATACATCGCTGGCCGCACTTCTCCGGGCGGCTCGCGGCTACCATCGCTGGCCGCCTTCGCGCGCGCGCGCGTTTGTCAGCACACAGCAACTGGCTGCGCCAGGAAACATTGCGATTGGTTTCCCTGGAAAACAGCGACCCCAGCCGACGGCTCCATTAACTAGCAAGCCTTATATAAACCCGGCCGCCGCCCCCATCAACCGCTCGACCTACGGACATATAGATGGCGTACCATACTAGCGGAAGCAGTCACGGACGAAGAGTTAGCCATCATCAACTCTTACCCAATATTTACGCCCTCCCAAAGGGACAGCCTGGTCGACGTCATAGAATCGTGGGTGTGGGAAGAGGCCCGGTCGGGTAGGAGAGAGAAGAAGCTTCCCAGTGACATATTTGTCAGGAAAAAAATGAAATCACAGGGCCAAGTTCAGAAATGAACACACACTAGGCAACCATCAGGCGTAGCGGAGATTCACCATAACCACCGGCCAGTCACTTAGGCCTTTTCGTTTTCCCCTTCTCTCACTGTCCTTTAATTTATCTTTTTCTATAAAAAAAAATGGAAATGCACAAAAGAGCCAAGCAGCACGAAAAAACCATGCAAATTTGTACCCAAACAGTCATGCCAGAAGGTGAAGCGCCTCGTGCGCTAGAACTTCGCCACCAGACGAGGATCTCTCTCCTCCTCCAATTGTGCAGGTACGCAAACGACAGTTCTCATCGGGAAGTGCAGTACGCCGTGTTCCAGCAGTTTGTGGACGACTCGCCGCACCACTCGAGGTTACCTGTCTGCTCGGCGGAAATCAAGCGACCTCACTTGGAGAGACTGAACTTCACTGGACTTGGGAATAATTACGGGACGTGCACCCCACTATGCACATTTGGACATAGCTATAACCAAACTTTAATCATGCATTACTTCTGAGTGTGAGCCTGGGTAGACGCTTGGCTAACATAATTGTTAAAAAGTTATTTGTGATTTAATAAACCAGACTGACGAGGTTATTATGTTATTCCTGGTTATAACACAATAAATTGGCGACGAGCACGCACCAGAAGACGTTGGAAAAATCTCCTCAAGAAATATCTCCAACAGCAGAACGAGAACCACAGGCTGCTACTCAACACCCTCCAGCCACTTACACAAGGGTTCATGCAGACGCAAGCCACGCAGCAAGTACCGCCGTTTCCGTCTTTTGATGAAACGTTAGAGGACTGGGAAGCCTACGAATCCCCATTGCTGGAACATTTCCATGCTTTCAAGGTAACTGACGTTGTCCCCATGAAATCTTTGTTTTTTTCTTGGCCTAAACCTGAGATTTATCGGCTCTTGTGCAAACTGGTCCCCTTATCCAAACCTTCGGAGCTGACTTTTGCCGAGATTCGCTCGTTGCTCACTAAACATTACCAGCGCCATACCCATGTTATTTCATCTCGAGTCACCTTTTACCAATGCAAGAAACAGCCGAATCAGACGCGTAGAGAGTGGGCAGCGGAATTGCAAGGTGTGGGGCGACGATGTCACTTTGTTACCTCTAAAAATAAGGACTCCTACGCCGACGAAATAATCCGGGACATGATAATCAGGGGTACGCCAGACAGGGAGTTCCAACATGAGGCCCTTCAGCTCGTCGACCCCTCATTGGATAAAGTCTTGGACTTGGCACAAAGCTTCGAGGTGACCCGTGCAGCAAGCAAGAAACTAGAATCGTGGGTCGACATTGCAGCAGTCAATGTCAACCCATCAGAGCCGGCGGCTAAGGCCCACCCGAGTGATGATTCCGAAATAGCGATAGTGCGGGCAGGCCGCCGGTCCACTCAGCAGAACCGTCCCCACCTCGCTCCAACCGCTCAAACCGGTCGTGGGTGCCAAAACGTTTGCCATCATGTCCTGATTGTTTTAAAAAACATCAACGAGATGACTGTCCTGATCGATGCGCCTTTTGCTCCAAATGTTCTTCCGAGGGCCATTTAGCTTCTGTGTGTCGAAAGTCCCGCTGGCCGCAGCAACCTTCGGATCTTCCGATGAATATTAATCTGATCGCTGCTATTAATCATCAGGAGACCACCAATAGGCTTTTTATTGAAGTCCTGATTGCGGAAAAACCGTTTCAATTACAGGTCGACTCTGGCGCAGCCGCGAGCATTCTAAATTACGCCACATATTTGAGACTTGGCGCTCCTCCCTTGCACGACACGCAGCGACGCCTCATGGCGTATGGTAAACATTTCATTCCAGTCTGCGGTCAAGTCGACTTGCTGACGACATACAGGAACGTCACCCGCCAGGTCACCTTCTTAGTCGTTAACAGGGATTCCTCTGAGAATTTACTTGGGCTGGACGCATTTCGGAAATTTGGTTTTTCAATCGACGATTCTGTGAATTTGGTGTCGGATGAGGTTCCGTACTCGGATCTGGACAGGCTTTGCCAGGATTATGCAGACCTGTTCAACCCCGGCCTCGGGTCCGCAAAGAATTTTGAGGCACACATCTCACTGAAACGGAATGCGCGGCCTCGGTATTTTCGTGCCCGTGCCGTTCCTTTAGCTCTCAGAGATCAAGTGAAGAAGGAGTTGCACCGCATCACGGCAAGTGGCGTTCTTGAGCCTATTCCTTCTAGTGACTGGGCTACTCCCATCGTCGTTGTTCGGAAGCCGTCAGGGCAGCTCCGTCTCTGCGGCGACTTTAAAGTAACAGTGAACGCCCAATCAGAGATCGAGACATATCCTATTCCAAAGCCGGAGGAGTTGCTGTCCAAATTGAAGGGTGAAAAATTCTTCTCGAAAATAGACCTCGTTGAAGCATACCTACAACTCCCACTTGATACCGCATCTCAGCAGTTCCTAACCCTCAAAACACCGCACGGGTTATATCGTCTGAAACGCCTTATGTTTGGGATAGCCAGTGCCCCTGCAATTTTCCAGCGGTTTTTGGAACAATTAGCCCTTAAAGTGGATGGATGCATTAACTATTTGGACGACATCGTGGTGACGGGTCTTACGACGGAGGAACACCTTCACAACCTGCAGTCTATATTCCGAGTCTTACGGGAGGCTGGCCTAAAATGTAGGAAAGAAAAATGTTGTTTTTTACAACCTGAAATTGAGTACCTGGGCCACGTCATTTCCTGTTCGGGTGTTCGTCCGTTAGAGAAACATAAAGAAGCCATCATCAAGCTGCCACGACCTACACCGCTGACACAAGTTCGTTCCTTTCTGGGGAAGATTTCATATTACCCAAAATTCTTACCCGCGGCTGCGACGGCAACTGCCCTCTTGTCTCAGTTATGCAAAAAAGGGGTTCCTTTCGAGTGGACGCCGGCATGCGACCACGCCTTCCACAGGTTGAAATCCCAATTACTGCAGGCCCCGTGCCTCGCATGTTTTGACCCTACTAAGCAAATCGTCATTGCAACGGATGCCTCGGATACAGGCATCGGGGCGGTCCTGGCTCACAGGGAGGCAGATGGATCGGAGCACCCTGTGGCCTATGCATCGAAAACATCAACCGATACGCAACGCCGGTATTCCCAAATTGAAAAAGAGGCACTGGCCATCATTTTCGCCTTAAAGAAGTTCCATGTTTTTGTATATGGTACAAAGTTTCACCTCATTACGAATCATAAACCCCTCATATCATCATTCAATCCTGCAGCAAAGATCCCTGACCGGACTGCTCACCGTCTTCAGCGGTGGGCTTTGTTTTTGGCACGATACCAGTATGAAATCCACTTTCGCAACTCAACCGAGCAGGCCAACACTGATGATGCACTCTCCCGCCTTCCATGGGGATCGGATTTGGATTTCGACAAACAGGAAATTCTGTGTTTTTACGTAGACGAAGAAGCACAGGCCGCAGTAGAGGCGTTTCCCGTTACCAGCTCTCGGGTAGCAGACGCAACCAGTAGCGACGAGGTGCTCCGACAAGTCTGCGTCACGTGCGTAATGGATGGCCCGAACGACCGCCTCCCACAGCTTCTGCAGCGTTTCGTCAGTTCTTTAGTGTCCGCCATCAGCTTCAGTTGGTTGACGGGGTCCTTCTACTTCTTTCGGACGACGGACATCCACGGGTCGTCATTCCACAGTCTTTACGTCAGCACGTTCTGCACCTGTTACACCAAGGTCATTGGGGGACATCCCGGACGAAGCTTTTGGCTCGCCGGTTCACATACTGGCCCGCTATGACTCAGGAGATTGAACGCCTCACGCAGGCGTGTCCCTCCTGCCAATGCCAGCAGGCAGAACCACGACATTCCTTTGCCTCTTGGCCACCATGTGCTCGCCCTTGGGAACGGGTGCACGTTGATTTTGCTGGGCCGGTGTTTAATGCCATGTTTTTTATTGTCGTCGACGCATATTCCACGTTTCCATATATTGTCCGCTGCAACTCCGTTTCCACCTCCACCACTATTGCAGCCTTAGAAAAAATATTTGCCATTGAAGGTCTGCCGGAAGTTCTCGTCTCGGATAACGGTCCGCAGTTCCACAGTGAGGATTTTCGGGTTTTCTGTGCCCGGCATGGCATTCGCCACATTCCGACGCCCCCCTTCCATCCTCAATCTAATGGCGAGGCAGAGAGGATGGTCCGCACCTTCAAAACACAGATGAAGAAATACCTCCAGGATCACTCCCCCGACGCATCTCTTACTTTTGTCTTGAGCAGTTACAGGTCCACGCCCATCGGAGATAAATGCCCGGCGGAACTTCTTCACGGACGGCAGCCCCGGACCCTCTTGAACCTGCTTCTGCCGACGTCTCGGTTGCCTCCGTCGCTGTCTGCTTCTCGTTTCCGCCCAGGTACTCTGGTGTGGGCGAAGGACTTCGGCCGACAACCAGCCTGGATTCCGGCCACCACCATCCAGGGCAGGGGCAGGAAAGTCTTCTGGGTTCAACTTCCCGACCGGGAGGTTCTTCGTCATGCCAATCAGCTTCGCCCTCGCCTGCCTTCCCCATCGTTTTTCTCCTCCCACCCCCCTCGGCATATTACCCTCCCGCCCTCTGCTTCCCCACGCCAACCAGAGGAGAACACGCCAGGGTGGTCCTCGCCGTTGGCCCCCGGTCGGCTCACGGACGACGCCTGCCAGCCAAAGCTTCTTTCCCCGGACGTGGACCAGGCCCAGCCACAGCCAGCCAGGGACTCCCGATCGCCACCCCCAGGTCACTCCGGATGCCGATGAAGACATGCCACTGGTTCCTCCTGCACTGCCTCCTCTGCTGCCGCGGTCCGCACGCTATAACCTTCGCCCCCGGCTGGGGCGCTTTCGCCCGTATGCTCCTGTGCCCAGTCTCACCGCGGACGCCGATGTTTCGGAGGAGGAGGACGCCATGGACGTGGCGTTCATTCGCAGCCAATGTTTCCACGCTTCCACACGGGCGAAGGGGTGTGGTATACACCACTTCTAACAAACACCGAACAACGCGCTCCAGTACGCGGCCGCCAAATACATCGCTGGCCGCACTTCTCTGGGCGGCCCGCTGCTTCCATCGCTGGCCGTCTTCACACGCACGCTCCCTTACGTGGCCGAGAAATACATCGCTGACCGCACTTCTCCAGGCGGCTCACGGCTACCATCGCTGGCCGCCTTCGCGCGCTCGCGTTTGTCAGCACACAGCTATTGGCTACGCCAGGAAACATTGCGATTGGTTTTCCCTGGAAAACAGCGACCTCAGCCGACGGCTCCATTAACTAGCAAGCCTTATATAAACCTGGCCGCCGCCGCAAACGACAGTTCTCATCGGGAAGTGCAGTACGCCGTGTTCCAGCTGCTTGTGGATGACTCGCCGCACCACTCGAGGTTACCTGGCTGCTCGGCGGAAATCAAGCGACTTCACTTGGAGAGACTGAACTTCACTGAACTTGGGAATAATTACGGGACGTGCACCCCACTATGCACATTTTGACATTGGTATAACCAAACTTTAATTATGCATTACTTGTGAGTGTGAGCCTGGGTAGACGCTTGGCTAACATAATTGTTAAGAAGTGATTTGTGATTTAATAAACCAGACTGACGAAGTTATTGTGTTAGTCTTGGTTATAACAGAATAAGATTTGCTTCTAAAATAATATCGTTGCTTGCCCAGTTCACTTTTTCCTTTGTAATATAATTCTCAACCAGCAAAGTTTTCAACAAGTTCTTCCCACTGACCGTTTTGCACTTGCTAATTTGAATATTCATAGCGACAGACGTCCCATATTATCCTACGTCGTTCAGTTGCAGTGATAACACTATTTGCACCTATGTTATGTTTTGGAAACACCTGATAAACGCTCGGTTCACCATATAGCCTCTAAACTTAGTCCGCGTCCACGTAGTTGGTAAATGCAGTTTTCCAAAGCCAGGGTTGATCGCTCCCGCAAATCTGGTCCCGAAAACTGACTGGTTGTGACTACCACGTGTGTAACTATCTTCATATAAAGGAGTGTCTGGAAGGTGCGGTGATTGGTCTCAGAAAATAAAGGATAAGAGGGTTAGATACAAAATACATCTGCTACAATTCAAATTAATCACCATTACTAGCTACGACAAACTTCTGACATCTGAAGCCGTTGGGAACTGTCAGAAGTCACTTCTCCTAGGACCTTTCAAGGCCCCCTAGAAACACACTGTTGAATATTCACATCTTTACTGGAGATGAGAGCTGGTGCTGCCAATACGATCCGGAGACCATAGCGTCATCCCTGCCTCCGAAACCAAGTCGGACAACAGAACGCAAGGTTAAGTTGTTCACCTTTTTCAACAGCAGGAGCTTGATCCATCGTGAATTTCTATCCGAGGGAGGCAGGGAAGACGATGAACATCATTCTACTGAGTGTCGCTTGGTCTCAGGGTAGTACTGGTAGTACAAGCTCTCGTCTCCTGTAATGATGCGGACCTCAAGGAACACGTGACAGCGGTTCTTCGATCGATTCCAAAAGAAGCATGTGCTGACAATTTCCAATCTCATTGCAACCTGTGACGTAGCGGGCGAGTTGTGGCGCCCTAAAAATATTCTAAGTTCGGAGTTGGCGTGGCAGCACGGGCAGCTCGGCGGGCGTGGGCCGCTCGGCAGGCTGACCACGTGGTGCCGGACGTTGGCCGAAGCAATAGGGGGTCCATCCTGAGCACTTGGCTGGAAATTCCGTGGTGACGCTGTGTCGATGAAAGAGACTTGTATGCCGAGAGTGCAAAAGATCGCAGACTTTGTGAAACCATCATGGCAGACATTTCACAGTTCGTATAGAAATTTATAGTAGCCAGATGAATTATGATACCTCAAAAAGAAACATGTACATTATTATTTTTATTTGTGCGACGATTCTGATGGTGTAATCAGATTTTCAGTATCTTTATTAAAGTTTAGTATCTGTAACACCCGGCAACGAATTTCCAAAATCTAAACACTTCATCCCATTTCGTCGATCGACATATCTTTAGAAAGCTGTTAGTGTAAACCTAAATTGGTATGAATTACAGGCAGGTAACTTGAATAGTATATGAGTTATTGAAGGTCAAATTGTCCGATTGCTATCGATCGCTTTAGGCCATAAGTACTCCACAGTTACACGAAAAAACGGTAGCAGCATGCTTATAAATATATTTATTGTCTGTGTCTTTGTTTATAGCCGATATTTACTATTCATGAAGAAATTGGTTAAAGATTTATGTCGTTTTAGAAGGCACAGAGACATTAGGGTACTGGTCTAACTTTGTTTCTACTCTTTTTATATATGTTTATTTAATTGTTTATGTATTTAATTACGTGTGTTAAAGCATATTTATGGTGCAGCGGTAGGAATATTTATTTAATTTCAGGTTATTTAAATGTAAATACAGTATTTCGTATGTGTTTCATTATGTTTGCGTGGGTGCATTGGCTTGAAGATATGTCGTGAGTGCTCTAGCCAATCACAGCGCTCTTGAATGGGGAGACTGGATGGAAGTGGGAAAGGAGTTCTGGACAGCCGAAAAAAGACACGGGGAGTTCGGACGAGGGTGGCAGTTCTGAACAGTATGGATAAGGACACGGAGAGTCCGGGGCAGTATGGCGCAACGGATCCACAGTAGCGAGAAAGACTTGGAGTGGAGCAGTTTGCACGTGGTCGCGAGAGATAGAAATATTTCGTAGTGACAACTTGCGTACTTGTGAGATTTCCGTGGCTTCTGCAGTGATGACGTAGTACGTGTTTGGAAGTGAATATCTCACGAGCTATGTTGTTGTTCATAACTACTTACGTGAAGTAGGAATCTATTGTTTCCCTGTTTTTCAACTTATATTTTACTTAATTGGTGGACCATCGACACCAATAAATGTTTTACAGAAATATACCACATTCTCAAAAGTACTTCTACTATCGTACTCATCATTTAAAGTCGTAAAGATAGTACCTGCAGAATTTATTTCATTTCAATCTTTCATTTATAAATGTCTATATAACGTCTAAAATTCGCAATTGCCGAGTGATAGGAACCTTCGACCATTCGATTCATGTGTATATTCATATTGTACGTATACCATAGACTCAGCAGTATTTGGCTTGTAACGCGGCAACTACGTATCCGAGCCCCTAGACAACGAAACCAGCCAAAACTTTTAATATTTTCAACTCTGAGTCAGAGGGTACTTAGTTGAGGGCCACCACACCATTTCATTTTTCATTTTGAAAGCTCGCAAACGGATGTCAGCAATTGTGATGTAGCTGATTAGTTTGAAGCCCAGTAAAATTATTTGTTTGAAACATTTGTTAGTTTTATTTTCTGAAATCATTCACCGAACTTTTCACACGCTCTTGTTTGTTACTATTTCCTCGTCGCTGCCGCCTTGGTTGCTGGCAAGTAGTCGACAGTGAGTAAGACGTCTTGGGCTTGCGGGTATTGTCGCGCCGGCAACGGTGTTCGCCACCAGACGCCTCCCCATAACATCGACCGCCAGCAGTTTTCCTTCATCAGTTTTTGGCGGGATCAAAGAGATTACAAGTATTCTAACCACCCTGAGAGGCATGGATGTGACGATGCCGCTGTACTTGCAGACGAGTGCTGCAGTGCGGCTTTTGCTATTAAAACGACACCTGATGCATGTGAATTAGCCGTATTTTAAAACTTAAAAGTGTATACCGGACCAAACCTCGGACTCAGGACCTTGAAATTTTCATTCTGGAAACATCCTCCCATGTCTCCACATATCCTTTCTTCCAGAAGTGCTAGTCTGGCAAGTTTCGCAGGAGAGCTGTGAATTTTGGAAGGCAGGAGACGAGATACTGGCGGAAGTAATGCTGTAATGGCGGGTCGTGAGTCGTGCGTGGGTAGCTGCGTTGGTAGAACACTTGCCCGAGAAAGGCCAAGGTCCCGAGGCAGAGTCCCGCTTCGGCATACGATTTTCATCTGCCAGAAAGTTTCATATCAGCGCACACTCCGCTGCTGAGTGAAAATGTCATTCTGGAAAGAGCCGTATCGTTCTCGAAAAGAATGTGGCGATTGCTGTACTCCTTTCCCTCAGTTATTAGTATAACGAGACAGGTTTTACGAATAAATTAGACACAGTGAGAAAGTTCTTGGGATGATTCATGGTGACACTCAAAAGCAAGATTGCAAAAAATTGAACTAATGAAGATAAATTCAGCAAAACAGATATATTTCAACCGACCTTTAATGACTGTCATTCTGAATATCTGTGAGAAACGTGAATATTAGAGTAAGATACTCTGAACGCTTAAGGCGCTGAAAATTGGAAACACACACACACAACATTTGTAAACTACTTTATATAACAGTAACCATCCCAATGGCATTGAAACACCAGTTCGCGTTAATAGTAATTCGTAGACAGCTAACGTTCACCTTTCACAACCCAAAACGTCAAATACAACTTTTTTACATGTGAAAATTGACATAGTTGCACACACAATTTTTTGAGGTTGTAATTTAGGCGTAAAATTTTCGATATAGATTTTTCGTGTTCACGGAAAACACGTTTCATTAGGCTTAGACATGAGAACGATATGATTAGATACCTATAGACCATGCATAATCTAATATAAGGCTACGATGGATTAATAATTGTTGAACTTTTAAGACATTAGAAAGTCCAATAAAGTAACAATTTCTGACCATATATTCCGAGACAAATCTTTCTTGTTATATTTATCACCCTCATTACTCCAGAAACGCCTTCTAGCTTGTAATAACCTTAATAGATTATTACGAATAATGTTTTGCGTTTGGGAACGTCGTCCGAAGTTTGTATGTGCGGGTGTTGGGTTTGGACTGTACCGATACCGCTCAAGTACTAGCGTACTGATTTCAGAAAAAGTCGTCCGTCTGTGAAGGGTGTCGGTCATCTTCCAAATCCCCCTATGTCGGTGCAACTGTGACCACAACCTTAGTGCAAGTTCTTAGCAAGTATTAGGGAATGTCGTGTGCAAAATAAACGGAATCCCATTACATTGCATCTATGTGCGCCAATGAAAGCTTTGTAATAGTAATTCTAATACTATGTGATCTAAAAGTTGCACACTGTAAGTGTAAGATGTATTTACAGAATCTACCAACAGAGATGCTGTAGAAATATTTAAAAGTGATAGCTAGATAAAGACAAACTACAATATGTTACAGTTTCGTATGCTAGTGCTAAGGCACTGAGTTATTTTTCCTCTTAGAGCAGATTGTGACTACTTATTTGTCCAACCTGTAAAGTTGTGTTATCCCATTTTAAAGTCCTCCACTTGCGGAAAAATGTGTGGAACATGCGCAGTGCAGTCCGGACAAAGTAATAACTCCCTTCAACGAGTCTGATTTAGCTGTCGTTTGCAGCACAGTGATACAGCTTGCACGCCCGAATGGAATTTTTAATATTTCCAGTTATTCTCTCGCCTCTCCCAGGAGGCATTCTCATTGTGTTACACTGACCCGTCAAAATAACAAAGCCACACAGTTGCTTTCACAGTGATTGCTTTCTGGTTTCATGTAATGAGATCCGAATTGACTGAGTAATTGAAACCAGCCAAATGAAGAAACCAGGACAATTTCCGTAGCCAGGTTTACCAGTAGCAACAGTATTCTACGAAGATGTGTGGAAAGGAGACACTATCACTAAATTTGTTGAAAAATGTTTTGGTAAGCGTGGACAAGCGCACAATCATAGGAGAAAGCGCTAACTCTTCACTCTTCTACTGAAATCCCTGAAATCGAATCACAGAAAGTTAGTTGCTTAGAGAGTGGAGACATTTTCAACAGTGTCAAAAGCAATACCTTGAAAGTGCGTTTCTCATAAAAGAGAGAATCATTCATAGTTCACTCTAGCGAGAAGCTAAATACGATTATGTTTGTCAGAAAATCTAATGACGGGATGGAGCATCCTTGTGGTGCTATACTTCTATAGATTTTTTCCTTAAAATTCGATAGTTTCAAATTTGTTTCCACTGCTCATTATAGTTCGCATCTGTTAAGTGTCTGAATTTACGTTTCCCTTTCATCTACTTTTCCATCTCTGGGTACTGTGAGATATTCAATAACAGACCCTGTTTACTCAAGTTTCACAACGCCCTGTATTATCTTTTACTACGAAGCAGGTTCGCTTGGTACGCTCTTTGTTTCGTAGCGTACATATATGATCGTGCCAAATGACCGAATGAGGGCACAGTGATACAACCCTGGAGCTGATTTCGGGAAGACGACATTCAGATACCGTCCAGCCATTCATATTTAGTTTTCCCGTGATTTGCATTCATTGCATAATGCTACTGATAGGTTGTTTCCGCAGATAAGACGAGGCCGATATCTGCCCACATTCTTCCCCAGTGATAATTGTGCTCCATTTCTAACGATTTGGTTCTCGATGTTACGTTCAATCCCAGTCTTCGTCTTTTCCCCTACCAGTAAATAAGAAGAACCAAAACGAATAAGGAAATCCGTATAAAATTGAGTCCTAGTGGCTTTGCCTCCAATTTTCACTCCCTCGATGATTTTCACAGTATCCAAGCAATATATGTGACTAACGTCAATTCACATCATGAATCTAAAGTAAGGAGAGCTTTCATGATGCCACAGACTTGAAGCTGACGTCCGCCATGTCAGTTTCCACAAACATTATCTTCTGGGGTAGGTATTTTAATCAGCAATGTCACCTTGTGACGTTTACGGGTGAACTAACCGTGCTGATTATAGTCCGAAGTGTAAAGGAATGCCATATCATTCGTAACTGTTCACGTTCATGAGATGTTTTCCTTTATATACTGTATGACGCTCCTAAGAAAAGACACTTGCATAGCTCAGCCACTTTTTAGTTTTAGAAGACAATCTTTCACACAAAAGCTGCTCAGCTTGGAAGGGGACATGGTGTTGTGTTTGTCATTATTTCGAAGGTAGGACGGTAGGCGGGATATGGTATTCAATGTTGATACATTTTAAATTGATTAGAATGTTATAGATTTAACTTTTAATAATACGTTTAAAACGCGCTGAACGCATTCGGTTGCACACCGAGCAAGCTCATAGAAGGGCAGCACGTTTTGTATTATCGAGAAGTAGGGCAGAGAGTGCCATGGGCATCATACAGAATCTGGGATGAACATCATTAAGGAAAAGGCGTTTCTCGTTGCCGCGACATCACGAAATTTCAATCACCAACATTCTCCTCCGAATGGGAAAATGTTTTGTTGACGCTGACCTGCGTAGGGATAAATGCTCATCATAATATAATTAGGGAAATAACAGATATAGATGATAGTATTCTCCGTGCTCTGATCGAGAGTGGAATAGTAGGGAATTATTGTGAAGATGGTTCGATAAGCACTCCAGCAGGCACCTAAGTTTGATTTGCAGAGTATCCATGTAAATGTTAATGCAGCTACCTTAAATCAGATGATGGAGTTGACCCTCTACAAGTGCATTTGCAGACCCCTACAGAGAGAATACAATGAATTGTACAGTAAGTAATTTAATGACATCAGATAACGTTGTTAGTACATGTGTTCAGAATGACGACCATAAGCAGTAATTGATGGTGCAAAACGTTTGGATGTAAACAATACTGCAATTGGATGTAAACAATATACAAGGTAAAAGTTCATGTAAAACCATCTTTCGTATCTTCACGAGTGGTTGTAATTCAATTATAAACTTGTTGTTTCAGTTTTTCAGCTTTGCCCAACAGATAAAAGTCCAGAGGAGCTGAGTCTGGCTATCGTGGAGGCGGTTGTTTATTTTTTCTTTTTTGCCGCACCGAGCAATCTAATGATCTTCAGATCTGTTGTTCAGAACCTCCTGTAATTCTCAGTGCAGAATATGCAGTAGATCTATCCTGTTGGTACCACATAATTGGGATGCCTTCTAGTAATAGTGGCGGTACCTCTGTTATGAAATCAAAATACCTCGCACTATTTAAGTTCCCATCGATAAAAAGAGGACCGATAATTGAATAATTTAGAAAAGAGCATTTAGAAAAGCGACCAGAGGACCTGTAATGTGTGTTACGAATATTGTGGCGGTGCTCGTATATCCATAAGGCGTTTACTATTCTCGGGATGAAGTGATTCGTCGACCAGTTGGCCAGTAGAAGCCTAGGCGCACACAGTACAAGCTATTTGCCTAGGGACGCAACACACCACTATGGGGCCTGCGCAGTTATTTCTGTAATATTTTACTGTCTTACGGTAGTAATCCAACCCTGAGTTAGTAACTTGTCTAGCTGATCAGTAATCGTCGGGAGCAAACCTCAATAGCCTTTAATGAGATGACAAGTATCTGAGAGCAACTCACTCGCACAGAATAAATGAACTACCATTTGCAGAAATATACTGCAGTTACCTACCCAAAATGAACTCTAATCAACCCAGCCTTCAAATTCCTAAGTATGGTATAGCCATAGTTCAGCAGAATAAACCATCAAGGGCGAAACTACAAAAATCTATTCCACTAACAATTAAAATCCATGCCACTGTATTTTCTGATAATATATACAGTCCGGTGTCACTTGAAATTTCTAACTAGACCTTACAATCAACCATAATAATAAAAAATTACAGTGTAATTTTATCCTACTCGTCGCTGTACAGATCTAGTCACCCACAGAAGGCAACACACCAGAATTTTATTTTAATTTTTCACTTTTTTTCTGCGTCGGAGAATACATTTGGCAGCCACTTTATTCTCACCCACTTCTGAGCATAGTAATTTAAGGCAGCCCATGTAAGCAACCCGTCGCAAGATTAACGTGCGTATGGTTTGTAACTGACATTTCATTTGCAAATATCATCTTGGTTATGAACATGTCATCAGTTTGCAGTTTCCGTAGACCCCTTTCGGAGAATTAAAAAATGGTTCAAATGGCTCTGAGCTCTACGGGACTTAACATCTGAGGTCATCAGTCTCCTAGAACTTAGAACTACTTAAACCTAACTAACCTAAGGACATCACACACATCCATGCCCGAGGCAGGATTCGAACCTGCGACCGTAGCGCTCGCGTGGCTCCAGACTGAAGCGCCTAGAACCGCTCGGCCACCCCGGCCGGCCTTCGGAGAATTGTACCCTTCTTCGAACTTCACCGCCATGGAGCTCATCATGGAGTGATAAGTGGCACGAATGGAATTTGTTGGAATTGGTATACGCGGAACACTTCGTCGGCTGATTCTACACTCGTGTTGGAGTTGTCTTGGGCTAACACGTGGATGGTTTGCTGCAGCTGCTGTCACTGCATGTCGCACGTCTGTTGCTGATCTGAGACGTTTTGTTCTTATTCGTAACTACAGCAAGCACCAGGCCGATAGTCTCCATGCAACAGGTAAACATACGATCCCTGCAGCGAGTGGAATGTAGTTTACATTCAGTGTAACCTGTACACTAAAGCAACCACGAGGTGTACCCTTTGCTTTCTCGTTCATACTCTGTGATTAACAGATTCTCATGCATAACCAAAACTAAAAGAACCTAATGCATTGAAACGTAGTATTAAGAGGCAAGAAATCTATCATGCCAATCCATTTAAAATAACGAAGATGACTATCATACTTCCTCTACTCCACCACCTACGGAAAGATGATGAACATCACACTGTGGCTCTTCATGCTGAGCAGATTATGTTTCAAGGAATTTCTTCTGTCACTAAAAGCTATTCGGGTGGCATGTCGTAAGTGCCACACCATGTATATGAATCTTAGTTCAGTTGATTACTTTTACTATACCGGTACTGGTTTTATTTCTGTCATTCGTCTTCAGATTTCTTATGATTATATCTCTAAATGCTCTCTCGATGACCACTGAGACAAGGAAAATTTTGAAACCTATCAAACATAGCAAAATACTTTTTCGTGCCTACAGGAAGAGGACATTGATTGAACTACAGGTTCTTTAGTCTGTATTAATGAATATACTGAATTATGAAATCCTACTTGTCACTTTACAAACTTGTCTTCACCAGAAAAAAGTATATCAAAACCGAAAACACATTATGAGAATAAATGCATCGTACTACTGCATCAAACAGGAATCTTACGACCAGAAAAACTACTGAAGAGGCCTTCCTGACACTATTTTATTCACAAAAGCACTGTATCATGTACTATCCAAAATAACTGTTACCTGCAAAGGACAGAAATTAAGAATAAGAACCAATCCTAAAAAATATGGCAGTTGCAAGGAGGACTCGTGCACCAAGGATTCCGTACAAACTTAATTATGTGCACAGACACTTCATCCAGTTCGAGAATAAAGTATCTCTACGATATTTCGTTGTTATCGACATTGATACTTGCAAGAGATCGTTCCCACACATTTCAAGGCTTTCCAGGATGTTTTAGGTCGGATAACAAATAACGAAAGAAAAACTGTTTTCGTGTGACATGATTATAAATTAGCAATTTCCTGATTTTTTTCCCTTTACTTCCACTGTGAAATCTTTTTTCTTTCCAGATTTGATGATGATACATCAAGGAGAAGATCCCTACAGGTTTCAATGAGTGAGGTTGCCTTTATCAAAATACGTGACCTAAATGGCCTTATCTTTTGATTGCATTGAGTTATAAATGAAACGTTTTTACGCCACCAAAGGACGAAAGTCGTCATTATGTGACATAAATTTCAATTTAATATGCCTAACAGACGCGCTGTCAGACTGATAGTCTGATACCAGATGACAAATTTTTTATCGTTATATAATTGCAGATTTACAATTTTCAGATTTTTTTTCTTTCGTTGTAGTGGATAACCTTGCTTCTTGGCAAATTTCACGATTCGAGATTAAAGGGAAATACACTGTAGGATTTGATGATTGAGTTTGCGAGTGTCAAAATACGTTACATGAGCCGCCGTTCCTTTTTGTTGCATTGAGTTAGATGCTTCATTTTCTTCAGTCACCAAGGAGCAATAGACCATAGTATATCACATAAGCTTCAAGTTGATAGGTCACCCTGTTACAGAAAAAAAAGTTTTGGCCAGTCGGATAGACAAAAAGGCACACGGACTGTCATTCAGACAGACAACAAAGTGATCCTATAGAGATTCTCTTTTACCGATAGAGGGACGGATCGCTGAACTTAGTGTACTAACGTTTTCGAGAACCCAGTATGGTGCGTTGGCTTCAGACTAATGTACAGCATAAGTGCTTAGCGCCCTCTGCCTGTTTTATAGCTTGATGGTTGTTATACAGTCTGAAACTTAGATAGCCTTTGGACGCCGCAGTGCTGGTCGAGAAACTGTTCCACCACGGTAGGGGACAGTGTTCTAGCATGGAGCCTTCTTCATTCTTCCGCCTCTTGTCAGCTCTGGTACTGAGGTTTAGTATATTTTCTTACTGCAGTGTTGAATGACAGCACTTACTTTTGTATGCTACAGCCCTTTTGTGAAATTACAAAAATCGTTCTGAGAAAGTAAGGTTTCGTTAAACGTCAAAAACCGTTCTAAGATGCAACATCGTCATGTATATATGAACGAATATTATATTGACATCTAAAGCCGTTTCAATCGCGAAATTCTGTCAGAATTGTATTTAGTAGTCTATCTGTATCATTCTTACTCTAATACGTTACAATTATCAATAAGTGAAATCAAATTAAGCAGAAATATTTTCAAACACCATTTACAAGATAAATACGTTGTCAAATACAATATTCAGCCACTTTAACATTACCATCAGTTAGAAGCCTGAATAACTGTATTTTATAGCGAGGACTGCTGTGTGATGTACAGGAAGAGTGTGATTCAATTTCTGGAAGGTACAGCCAGAAATGCGGAACAATGCCGATTCCATGTTTCCCGATTGAGGACCCATCAGACGAACCGCCCGATCGAGGTGGTCCCACAGATTCTCGACAGCGCTTCAATCCGGGGAGTTTGGTGGCCAGGGAACTGCGGTAAACTCATCTTGGTGTACGTCGGACCACGCACGTGCACTGCGAGCTGTGCGACACGTTTTGTCCTGCTTGTACACGTCATCGTTCCGAGGATAAACAAACTAAACGTAGGGGTGGACGTGGTTCCCAAGGATAGATATAGGCCCTTATTGAAGTGTTGTGCCTTCTGAAATGGCGAGATCGCCCAGAAAATGCCACGAAAACATTCCCCAGGCCATATGGCTCCTGTCGGCTCTGAAACGTTTCACGCCGTATGTACCAGTGGCTATCTGTCCGATGGAGCATAAAACACGATACATCTGAAAAGGCCACCTGGTGGCACTCAGTGGATGTCCATTTGTGGTACTGGTGTGCAGATTCCAGCACTCATCGCTTATGAACAATAGTCAGCAGGAGTTCATATGCTAAGAGCCTGCTACAGAGGCCCGTGGACAGCAACGTTTCTCAACGGTCGTTGAGGAGACACTGTTGCTGGCTCCTTGGTTCAATTGTGTGTGTGTGTGTGTGTGTGTGTGTGTGTGTGTTTTCATCTTTCATCCCCTCCGCTGAGAGTGGGATGCATCTGGAGCTTAGCTCTTTTCTGCCGTAGGGACTTTAACTCTGTTGTGGCCTCATTTATTTGTTTTAATTAGGGTAGGATTCCTTGCAAGAGCAGATAGGTGTAGCACTTGCTGAGGCTGAGATATTAGTCCCAGCGTTTGCTTTACAGCTTTGAGGGAAACCTCTGATCAAACTTAGGCTGCGACTGAAAGCTGATCACAGTGCTATATGGATGTCTCAACTGCGGCTTGAAGCACCTCTTCAATTCCATTCAGGAGTAAGGTCTCGGGCTGATGGGAAAGCTTCCTCACCGCAACATCATCGAGTGCCTGTATGTTCACTAACAACTCCATCCCAGAATCCATAGCTTCTAGGCTAGCACTGCCTTCTGCCACAGCAGTGACTTTTCCATCTCGGTGCCTCGGTTCAGTTTGCACCGGCTCTGCACAATGAGACCGTTCCCCACCACTATTATCACTGGCAGGGGATGGCTGTTGGTCACTGGGTTCAGAGCCTCTGCCGGGCCACTTTCGATATTCTCAATCTACACCCCTGGAAATGGAAAGAAGAACAAATTGAAACCGGTGTGTCAGACCCACCATACTTGCTCCGGACACTGCGAGAGGGCTGTACAAGCAATGATCACACGCACGGCACAGCGGACACACCAGGAACCGCGGTGTTGGCCGTCGAATGGCGCTAGCTGCGCAGCATTTGTGCACCGCCGCCGTCAGCGTCAGCCAGTTTGCCGTGGCATACGGAGCTCCATCGCAGTCTTTAACACTGGTAGCATGCCGCGACAGCGTGGACGTGAACCGTATGTGCAGTTGACGGACTTTGAGCGAGGGCGTATAGTGGGCATGCGGGAGGCCGGGTGGACGTACCGCCGAATTGCTCAACACGTGGGGCGTGAGGTCTCCACAGTACATCGATGTTGTCGCCAGTGGTCGGCGGAAGGTGCACGTGCCCGTAGACCTGGGACCGGACCGCAGCGACGCACGGATGCACGCCAAGACCGTAGGATCCTACGCAGTGCCGTAGGGGACCGCACCGCCACTTCCCAGCAAATTAGGGACACTGTTGCTCCTGGGGTATCGGCGAGGACCATTTGCAACCGTCTCCATGAAGCTGGGCTACGGTCCCGCACACCGTTAGGCCGTCTTCCGCTCACGCCCCAACATCGTGCAGCCCGCCTCCAGTGGTGTCGCGACAGGCGTGAATGGAGGGACGAATGGAGACGTGTCGTCTTCAGCGATGAGAGTCGCTTCTGCCTTGGTGCCAATGATGGTCGTATGCGTGTTTGGCGCCGTGCAGGTGAGCGCCACAATCAGGACTGCATACGACCGAGGCACACAGGGCCAACACCCGGCATCATGGTGTGGGGAGCGATCTCCTACACTGGCCGTACACCACTGGTGATCGTCGAGGGGACACTGAATAGTGCACGGTACATCCAAACCGTCATCGAACCCATCGTTCTACCATTCCTAGACCGGCAAGGGAACTTGCTGTTCCAACAGGACAATGCACGTCCGCATGTATCCCGTGCCACCCAACGTGCTCTAGAAGGTGTAAGTCAACTACCCTGGCCAGCAAGATCTCCGGATCTGTCCCCCATTGAGCATGTTTGGGACTGCATGAAGCGTCGTCTCACGCGGTCTGCACGTCCAGCACGAACGCTGGTCCAACTGAGGCGCCAGGTGGAAATGGCATGGCAAGCCGTTCCACAGGACTACATTCAGCATCTCTACGATCGTCTCCATGGGAGAATAGCAGCCTGCATTGCTGCGAAAGGTGGATATACACTGTACTAGTGCCGACATTGTGCATGCTCTGTTGCCTGTGTCTATGTGCCCGTGGTTCTGTCAGTGTGATCATGTGATGTATCTGACCCCAGGAATATGTCGATAAAGTTTCCCCTTCCTGGGACAATGAATTCACGGTGTTCTTATTTCAATTTCCAGGAGTGTATGATGTTCCGCGATTCCAGCGTCTTCTTCGTATCTTCCACTTCTTAGCGATTTCCTCCGGTTTCGTTTGTTTCTTATCTCCAACGATGTTACCAACTCTGAAGGTCTTGCAGCCACGCCAGCTCGCAACATGTTATCCCCCACAGCGGGCACATGTTGGATTATCTTCAATCTTCTGCGTACAGTTGTGGCCGTCATGACTACCGGCATACTTAATGCTTTTCACTTTGTTGTAACAACTGTACATGGGCAGTGAAGGGGTAAAGAGGTTGTTGCATACAGCTTACGACGACAACGTACACGAGCTGGAGAAAATTAAGTAAAGTAATATATTTCAGTCTACGGTATACAAGGGACGCGCCTAGTGGTAGGAAGCTGTCAGGTATAGGCCAGTCTAGTAGGACTCTGCCTCCCAAAAAGACGTTTATTCTGCTCGAGGTCTGGATCACAAGAGTGAAAGCCAACTGTGTTCTGCACAGCGGAACCCTCCAGCGACAACACACGTGACCTATATCCCACGCTCGCTATTGGTTAAAACCAATGACGTGAATTCACTTTCAGATTCAGCAGTGTGAGTGTATTTGAAAACAGTATTCCAAAGGAAACAGTGAAATATAATTGTAAGAAACCATCTAAAAGCCATGGCATACAAAAGGGATAAAAATATGTTGTAAGCAGAAAATGGAAACATATCTTACAGCTAGGAGGAGTAATGATCCAGAAACAATGATACATTATAAAAATTACTGCATTGTATTAAGAAAAGTTATTAAAATGTCCAGACGTATGTGCATTATATCTAAGATCAACATATCTGACAGTAAAATGAAAACAAATTTGGAATATTGTTAAATGGGAAACAGGGAAACTGAGAGCACAAGAAGACTATTTCTATCAAACCCAATGAAAAATTTACTAACAAGAAGTCAGAAGTAGAAAACATTTTTAATAATCATTTCTGAGTGTTGTAGAAAAAACTGGATCCAGTTATCCGTTAGGAAATGAAGGCAGAATATGGTAGAGGCTATACCTAAGCAATATGATAAAACTGAAACTCAACCCATCTCTCCTACAGAAATTAGGAAAATAATAGGTTCACTCAAAAGTAAAAGTTTACATGGAATTTATGAAATTTCCAACAGAGTATTAAAACTTGTTGACAACATATAAGTAGGATTCTCAGCCACCTACGTAGTAGCTCATTGAAACAGGGCATTTTTACAGATAGACTGAAATACACAATTATTAAACCACTGCATAGGAATGGGGATAGGTCTGATGCTAAAGCTATCGTCCAATCTCGCTTCTGATAACTTTATCCAAAATTGTCGAGAAAGTAATGTATTCAAGAGTAGCACCATGTATTTGTAAAAATGAAGTACTAACCAATTGGCAGTTTGGTTTTCAGAAAGGCTTTGTAACAGTAAATGTTGTATATGCTTTTACTGATCAAATAATAAACGCACTGAATAGCCAAAGAGCACCAATTGGGATATTTTGTGATCTCTCAAAGGCTTTTGATTATCTGAATCATGAAATTCTTCTACATAAGTGTAACTGTTGTGGTATGAGTGGAACAGTTCACAAATGGTGTAATTCATATTTAACTGGAAGAATGCAGAAGATTGAAATTAACAGTACAAATAGCCGGCAAAAATCAGCAGAGTCCTCTAACTGGGGAAGAATAAAGAATGGTGTCCCACAGGGTTCAATTTTGGGTCCCTTATTGTTCTTAATATAGGGTGTATACTAACGTCTTGCCACTCTATACACATGAAGATGCAAAGCTAGTTCTTTCTGACGATGATACAAGTATAGTAATCACACCCAACAAACAAGAATCAGCTCAGGAAATTGTAAATAATTTCTTTCAGAAAATTGTTTTATGGTTCTCTGGAAATGGAATCTCACTAAATTTTGAGAAACCACAGTATATACAATTCTGTTCAGTAAATGCTATAGCCCAATTATAGATTCAGAATATGGACAGAAGTCTGATGGTAAGGCAGAATATTCAAAATTTCTTGGCGTGTGCATTGATAAGAAATTAAATTGGAAGAAACAGGTCGAGGATCTGTTGAAGTGGTGAAGTTTAGCAACTTACACTATTAGGATTACTGCAAATTTTGGTGATAAACACATCAGTTAGCCTACTATGCCTATTTTCATTCACTGCTTTCATTTGGCATCATATTTTGGGTTAATTCATCATTAAGAGAATAAATATTCATTGCACAAAAGCGCGTAATCAGCATAATAGCTGGAGCCCACCCAAGATCACATTGAAGACATTTATTTAAGGAATTCGCGATATTCACCGTACCTTCGCAATACATATATTCAGTTACGAAATTTGTTATTAATAACCCATGCTAACTCAAAAATAACAGCGAAATGAGTAGCTACAACACTAGGTGAAAGGATTACCTTCACTGTTCTGGGTTAAATCTGACTTTGGCACGGAAAGAGGTGACATGCTGCCACAAAAGTATGTGGTCATTTGCCAAATAGCGTTAAAAGTCTGACAGACAGCAATTGAACATTGAAAAATAAATTAAAAGAATTTCTGAATG
This sequence comes from Schistocerca americana, assembly GCF_021461395.2. Lineage (NCBI taxonomy): Eukaryota > Metazoa > Arthropoda > Insecta > Orthoptera > Acrididae > Schistocerca > Schistocerca americana. The sequence goes on along the minus strand of NC_060122.1, from coordinate 366,084,052 downwards.
ACTACTCCTTCTACTCATACATGAAGTTTTAGATATGAAGTAGTAATCGGAAAAATTAATTATTTTGTGTAATGAAAACTTATGTTACAGTGACACGTTCCACATCATTACGCAATGTCGTAGTCATGATCTATGAAACAAGTATTAATCTACGAGTGTATGTATGAGGGCTCCAGGCGTCTCTTGTTTGCAGATTTAACTGGACAGAACCGCCTCGGTTCTGAGAGGCAGGCAACTTGTGTCTCATAGGGATGGCGGGAGAAAACTTGAACAGATCTGACTGGGCCTTTGAAATTAATTTTGTAAACCAATTCCTTGACTGGCTGCCACCCTGTGCACAATATTTTGCTAGGTGCCGCTACTCTTGACATTTATAACAATGTGGTTTAACGACAAATCCAGATGGGGAGGTTCTGTCTTTACTTCAAACCCAATCAAGCCCATCACCTTGAAGATGTCTTCTGTCTTCTTGAAACCAACCGCATCTGTAGTCCGGTCCACTGCCAGATTGAACAGCGGCGGTTTCTTCTTGTTAGTTCGAGGTGAAGTTTCACCGTGCCATCCCATCCACGGTTCATCAGCGCCTGTCACGGAACATCCTCGTTAGTCCACTTGGCAGAGTGACAATTTGTGGCGTCTGCTTCAGAAGGACTGTCCTAATTGGGTCTTCAATAATATAGTCCCTAATCACCTTCCTCGACTTGTTCTTGTCACTTAAACAGAACATCCGGATCGCAAGTGAATTATCATTATTAATCAGTGTGATTTTTCGTACATAGAAGAGATCTTCAGTCGGGTCCCCATGGGTCTCAGTCAAGTCAATCCCGGTATATCGGACAAACAGCAGACAGCCATCGGCCCAGTATCTGTCCCGATAAGGGATTCCTTCTTCTTGGCTGTGTTGTTGTCTTGTCTGCAGTCTTACTTCCTACGATTTTTCTCGAAGGTTGATGTTTCTGACCAAACAATCGTCGTCTTCTGCTTGTTGCTGCTGCTTCTTCCCAGACTTTACACTGATTTAGAACTAAAAATTTACTTGGCTGTAACAACAGCACAGCACGACAGTCTCCTCTTCCTGACAGCTACCATGACAAATTTGCAATTCAGCGCACAGCAACGACGTAAGGAGCAAATGCTTCAGTCAATAAAAGTTTCCTAGAGTGCGTCCCAGAGTGGCTACGAAGCTTTCCGTGAGTGCGTTCAGTTGCTCAACAGTTTGCACGTCTATTCACCCGTACACATCTACGCAGCTATCGTTCATCTATGTCGTCTATGACCTGTGGTGCACCGAGGTTGCCTTCACTCCGGTTTTGGATGGCGTCGTTTTGGCATGCAAGATATACTTTAACCACAGCGGTAATCGAACTGTTTACAGAGTTAGCCGTTTCGGAAATGCTTCCACACTTTGCACGAAAGCCAATGATCAAGTCCTTTCGGACGTCATCCGTTTCCGCATTACAAAAACTACAGTTTTCTGCATGCCTTTGCCACACTTTATATGCCCTCAACTCCTAGTGCTGCCGCCTGTGAGTAGTTATTACACGTTACGTAAAACGTAGTAATGGTAAAGCTAATGTGACTCTACCGTGTAGAAACTATGAAAACTAACTCAAATTTCCTTTTTAAAGTCTGGTACAATTGTTAACATATTACAGAAAAACGGTTCATTCGCAAGTATCGCACGTTCTATGTTAGAGGACCTTTTTAGGATTCAAGGCACAAGGTGTTCACGCTCGAGTAAGTATGAATTAACCGCCCACACTTTACATAACTAGTCTTAAAAACCTATTGAATTTTATTCCTCATGAAATTCTTTTACTAAAGAATTGACAATAAATTCCAAATAGCCTTAAAAAATTCTACAGCACTTAAATGTGTAGAATTAAAATTATTAAAATCACTGCTCGAAAGACAATCTCACATCCCACGACAACAAAAACAACAGACAATGGTGGAGACTGGTTATGGCGTTTTCTAGGGCGGATTCCTTCATGTAACTAAAATCTTTCATTAGACTGAAACACTGACCAAAAAAAGATCATGTGTTCCTGGGTACACTGTCCTCAATGTACAACACTCTCTGCTACCAAGCTGTCACTGAGTCAATATAAATTATCTTCATAGGTCCTTTGGTATCATGTTATCAGGAACGCCGAGCGTTTTTATTACTTACGAATGGCGTTCTATAAGCCTTAAGAGTAATAATTAGACGTTGTAAATAGGGCGGGTCATATGCCGATTGTAGAGTTGATGTTGTTCTGGCGCTTCCTCTAGGGTATTCGTAAACATCCTCCCTAATGCTCCGACCTGTCTCCAGTGATTCCCCTCTCTTCGGACCATTTGAAGTCCTTGGGTAGAATGCAGTTCTCATGACATGGAAGTTCATCACATATTCATGAGACTCGGCGTTCACTATCGAGCGACTGGGCGCCCTGGATGAGAAGCTGAGTAGTAGGATCAAGACACCGTCCAACCGTAGAGAAATGCGCTTCCTGCGAGTTCGCGAAATCAGTTGAGTTGAAATTCGGAAAAGTTCCTTTCAAAAATCTGGTGACGTTTCCTTTTCCCGTCCTTCCACGATCCGAGCTTCAGTTCCATCACTAAAAGTCTCTTGATCGATGGGACTTTGAAGCAATTATCATCTCGCCTTCCAGTTTTCCAGTAGAGTCCGTATTTTAATGTAGCAATGGAATATACGTGTGGATTACTATACTCTCAGTAAGCTGAAACAGTATAAAGGCTAATACAATAAATTTTCCGTTATTCTTGGACGCAAGCTCGTAGAATTATAACTGGGAATCTAAACAAAACTGTTAATTTTACGTAGATTACCAGATGTTTGTGCCCCATACTTTAACTAACAGTCCTATCCACATTATTTTATTCTGGATGCTTCATTATCTTAAATATGCACTCGAACGATGTATCTCTACAACATCGCACGTAAAATACACTCAAGCGCGAAGGCATGGGTATTCAAATGACGAGATACATGAACAGGCTACATACGGTGCTGAGGTAGGCAACTCCTACATAAGACAAAAAGTGCTGGCGCAGTTGTTTCATCGGTTACTGTTGCTAAAACGTCAGGTTATCAACATTTAAGTGAGAATGGACATGGTGTTATCGTCATGCACGAGCTGTGGGACACAGCATCTCCGAGGTAGAACTGGGGATTTTCCCGTGCGACAATTTCACGAGTGTACCGTGAGTATAAGGAATCTGGTGAAACATCAAATCTTTGATATCTCTGCGGTCGATAAAAGATCATGCAAGAACGAGGCCAACGATGACTTCAGAGAATGGTTCATCGTGACAGAAGTCCAATCCTTGCGCAGATTGCTGCAGATTTCAATGTTGGGCCATCAAAAAGTGTCAGCGTGCGCACGATTCAACGAAACATCATCGATATGGGCTTTCGGAGCAGAAGGCCCATTCGTGTAACGTTGATGACTGCACGGCAGAAAGCTTTACGCCTCGCCTGGGCTCGTCAACACCGACATTGGACTGTTTGACGACCGGTAATACGTTGCTTGGTCGGACGAGATTCGATTTGAAATGGTATCGAGCGGATGGACGTGTACGAGAATGGAGACAATCTCATGAATCCATGGACCCTGCGTGCCACCAGGGGAAGTATCAAGCTGGTGGAGGCTCTTTAATGGTGTGGGGCGTGTGCAGTTGGAGTGATATGGAACCCCCGATACATCTAGATGCGACTCTGACCTGCACCCGTTGATGTCCATTGTGCATTCCGACGGACTTGGGCAATTTCAGCAGGACAATGCGACACTCCACACGTCCATAATTGCTACAGAATGGCTCCAGGAACACTCTTTGGGGTTTAAACATTTCCACTGGCCACTAAACGCACCAGGCATAAACGTTATTGGGCATATCTGGGATGCTTTTCAACGTGCTGTTTATAAGAGATCCCTACCCACTCGTACTCTTACCGATTTTATGGACAGCCCTGCAGGATTCATGGTGTCAACTTGTAAGTAGGCTGTTTATGTTTTCTCTATGTAAGTAGGCTGTTTATATTTTCATATTGAGCGTTACGTAACGTTGCGTAGGCTGTTTATGTTTTCTCTATGTAAGTAGGCTGTTTATGTTTTCTTATTGGCAACGTTACGTAGCGCTCAATATGAAAACATAAACAGCCTACTTACATAGAGAAAACATAAACAGCCTACTTACAAACTATCTCCAACACTACTTCGGAAGTCGAGTCAATGCTTCGTCGAGCTGCGGCACTTCTGCGTGCCCGAGGGTGGCCGACGTGATATTAAGCAGATGGAAGCAAGAACTTTCTCTATGTTACAATACTTGTGCTTTTTTGTGACAGAGACTGGTAGTCACGTTACAATTTCTTGCCACTAGAAACATTCCAGTCGCTAGCCGTTGCCATAAGAACTGCAGCAAATACGGTATTTGTAATAAATAAAATTGTATTTTTGAGTAATATTGATATTAAATGAAAAAGATAAACAAAATATTTTAGAAAATAACTGGTGAAAAAAATGGAAAAGAAGTCGACATGAACCTGCTATCTTTCCCCACACAACTAACAGCTCAAGATGCTGTTAACTGCGCTACTACCAAGTCGTTGAAGCTGAGCCGGCGTATACGACATACACTAAAGACTGTACTGTACCTAGATACGTCAGTATTTGGTATTCAATAAGCACATTGTACTAGCACGACGCAATTTTGATAGATAATGTACTGTAGCATTGAAACGGTGTACTTTCGTGGCCCACAAGTTATATCACTGAAAACATTAACTGCGGGAGGCCTTTACATACCGATATGTAGTTATCTGTCATTTTACTATAGCAAAACGTAGTTCAACTCCCCGTTTTCAAGAGCTTCTCAATTGCTTGTTGCTTTGACATAGTTGATATTCACACCACATAATCTATGAGAAAGAAAACGCATCAAATACCATGTTTAACGACATACAATATGGAGGCTTGTGACGTAAGCGATGTTACTTCTCACTGGCCACGTTCCACGGCGCGAGCCAAAAATCTGACTGATCAGACTAATTATTTCACGCTCCACAGAGTAGCAGAACTTTGACTTCCTTGCGGTGACGTCACCAGCTTCTCCTCCACGTGGTTTTCACATGCCGTGAGAGGATGGCTTTAAGCTGTCTGTCGTTAACGCTGTGGCGTGATATTTAGGCTTTAACCCAATGATTTTTAAATCAGTAATGTCGCTAGGGGGAATCATATACACCTCTCGTGGCGTAATGGTGAAGTACTAATAACCAAAATGTTGTATCGGTAATGTAGTGGTCAGTAGACAGGACACATTGATAAATTTATTTATGCTAGATACACTTCGTAATTGGATTATTCATAACACGAAATGCTGCAATTTCTTTCGTGGTGTCGAACTACATACAAATGGCGATACCGACTTTGAATGTAATCAAATAGTTTTGAATACTGATACACATCTTTAAGTCTCTGAATATTAGCAGGGTTCAGTAGCGTCGAGCTACTTCGCTCTATTATTCGCCTGTGCAGTGTTTCACACTAATCATCAACCTATGCAGGATGGTGAGAAATAATTTAAAAAGCTTCTAAGGGTGTTGCAGGGTACGTTGTGCTGAGAAATAACTATCGAGAAAAAATTAGCTACGTTGCCCCGTTTCAGAGTTAATCAGCATTGAATTTAGCATACAAGGCCGTTGCGGACGCAAAATCAAGCTGTCCACCAGATAACATTAGTGGTAGCTGCTCTCATAGCGTAGACGATTGCAAACGTGGCAATTCAGTCTTTTCCTCGGGTCCGATCTCTACTACCATCCGACGTCGGTACCATTCTCTTTTCCGGTTGTAGCAAGAAGAACACCTTTGACAATACTGTCCCTGGTGAGCCTCTTGAAGTCGCGTGCGCAATGACTCGATTGGCTAACTGCAATGTTAATTAAGTCGGAAACGGCGCAGTGTCTCTAATTTATTCATAAAAAATTTTTCTCAGCACAACCTATTCTGCAACATCTTTGCATAGTTATCAGACTGTTTCTTCCCCGCATGAACAATGGACCTTTTCGTTGGTGGGAAGGGTTTAGTGCCGCAGCAATACCGGTAGCCGTACGGTAGGTGCAACCACAACGGAGGGGTATCCGTTGAGAAGCCAGACAAACGTGTGGTTCCTGAAGAGAGGCGTTATCAGTAATTGTGTGGGCAGGAGTCTGGATGATTGACTGATCTGGCCTTGTAAAATCAGCCAAAACGGCATTGATGTGTTTGTACTGCGAACGGCTGAAAGCAAGGGGAAACTGCCGCCGTAATTCTTCCCGAGGGCATCCAGCTCTGCTGCATGGTTAAATGATAACTACTCTTGGGTAAAATATTCCGGAGGTAAAATAGTCACCCATTCGGATCTCCGTGTGGGGACTACTATGGAGAATGTCGTTATTATGAGAAAAAAAAACAAAAAAAACTGGCGTTCTACAGATCAGAGCATGGAATGTCGTATCCCTTAATCGGGCAGGTAGGTTAAATAATTTAAAAAAGGGAAATGGATAGATTGAAGTTAGATATGGTGGAATTAGTGAAGATCGGCGGCAGGAGGAACAGGACTTGTGGTGAGGTGAATACACGGTCGTAAATACAAAATAAAAAAAAAAAAAAATGGTTCAATTGGCTCTGAGCACTATGGGACTTAACATCTGTGGTCATCAGTCCCCTAGAACTTAGAACTACTTAAACCTAACTAACCTAAGGACATCACGCACATCCATGCCCGAAGCAGGATTCGAACCTGCGACCGTAGCGGTCGCGCGGTTCCGGACTGAGCGCCTAGAACCGCTAGACCACCGCGGCCGGCTACAAAATCATACAGGCGTAACGCAGGCGTAGGTTTAATAATGAATAACAAATAGCAACACGGGTAAGTTACCATGAACAGTGTAGTGAACGTATTATAGTAGCCAAGATAGACGCGAAGCCCACACCCACCACAGTAGTACAAGTTTATATGACAACAAGTTCCTGAGATGATGAGGAGATTGAGGAAATGCATGATGAAACACAAGGGCTATCCACAAAGTACATTATGTTTTGGAATTAAAAATAAATAAAGTATTGGAAATTTTTTTTATTATATACAGATGAGAGCCACACTTAAGTACTACTTTTCTACATAGTTGCCATTTAAATTAAGGCACTTAGCGTAGCGATGGACGAGCTTGGAAATTCCTTCGTCGTAAAATTCGGCTGCCTGCGCCTTCAACCACGTGGTTACCTCTTCTTGAAGCTGTGCGTCGTCATCTAAATGCTGCGTAGCCAACCACTTCTTCATTGTTGGGAATAAGTGGAAGTCGCTCGGTGCCAGGTTGGGACTGCACGGTGGATGAGGAAACAATTTCCACTTAAAAGATTCGACAACTTCACGAGTGGCATTTTCCGTGTGGGCCCGGGCGTTGTCGTGAATCATCAAGATCTTTGAGCCCAACTTTCCCCTTGCGCTTGTTTTGTATTGCTCTTCTGAGGTTGTGCAGAGTTTGGCAATACCTTTCAGAGTTTATAGTAGTGATTCTTTCCAGGAAATCCAAAAAAATCACACCTTTTCTGTCCCAAAAGACAGTCGCCATCACCTTCCTTGCCGACATTGTCTGCATGCATTTCTTGGGTTTTTGGGGGGAATTTGTGTGCCCCCACTGCATTGACTGCAATTCTGTCTCGCAGTTCACATGCTTAACCCGTGTTTCGTCACCAGTAACGATGCAATCGAGTAATGAGTCGACATCTTTCTCGTAAGCGTCCAAAAAAGTTAACGCTGCAGCCATTTGCTGATTTTTGTGAATCTCTGTCTAGATTTTTGGTATCCATCTTACACAAAACTTGTGGTAACCAAGCTTTTCGGTAATGATTTCGTGCAACAAACTTCGTGAAATTTGCCTATCCCCGATGTTATTTAATCTATGTATTGAGCAAGCAGTGAAGGAAACAAAAAAATTGCAGTAGATATAAAAAAGGAGAAATGAAAACGTCCGGGTTTTCCGATGACATTGTAATTATGTGAGAGACATTAAGGATTGGAGGAGCAGTTGAGTGGAATGGACAATGTCTTGAAAGGAGGATAGAAGATGAGCATCAACAGAAGCAAAACGAGGATAATGGAAAGTAGTCGAATTAAATCAGGTGGTGCTGATGGAATTAGATTAGGAAATGAGAAGTAGTAGATGAGTTGTGCTGTTAGGGAAGCAAATTAACTGATGATGGTCGAAGTAGGGAAGATATAAAATATAGACTGGAAATCGCAAAAAAAGCGTATCCGGAGAAATTTGTTGACGTCGAGTATAGATTTAAGTGTCAGGAAGTCATTCCTGAAAGTATTTGTTTGGAGTGTTGCCATGTATGGAAGTGAAAATGGACGATAAGCAGTTAAGACAAGAAATGAACAGAAGCATTTGAGATGTGGTGTTGCTGAAGAATGCTGATGATTAGAGTGATAGATCACGTAACTAATAAGGAGGAACTGAATAGAATTTGGGGAAAAGAGAAATTTGAGGTATAACCTGACTAGACGAAGGGGTCGGTTAGGAGGACACATTCCGAGGCATCAAGGGATCACCAGTTTAGTACTGGGGCGGGGGGGAGGGAAGTGTAGAGGGCAAAAATCGTAGAGAGAACAAGAGATAAATACAGTGAGGAGATTCTGATGTATGTAGGTTTCAGTTGTTACTCAGCGATGAAGAGGCTTGCACAGGATAGAGAAGCATGGAGAGCTGCATCAAACAAGTCTTTCGACTGAAGAACACAACAACAACAACAACAACAGACTGTTTCTGACCACACTTTTGACACAGTGTATCTGGGTTAGCGCTTAATAGCGGCTGCTGAAAAGGAAGCGTCGGTTAACCAGAGCAGCGTGCAGCGAGATCACCTGATTGGAGCGTCCTCTAGTGGCGTGTATTCGTGGCGTCTCATACCGGAGACAGTGAGCAATGGTTGCGCGAGCTCGCCTGACGACAAGGTGGCAGGAGATTTAAAAGTGCCGTCTCTACCGTAGCTGTGAGCAAGGGAGATGCTGTCGATATCGCTCAAAACTCGTTGCAGTTGTTGCTTAGAATCTGATGTCGAGAGATGAAGTTGCGGAGCGTTGCGTCATCTGGAACTATGCTGAAGGAAAATCCAAACTTTCGCCTGGCATGATTTTAGCTAAGCGGATGACAAATTAAATTATGATGACCGTTGATGAATTGGTGAATTTGAGATCCAGTCGTCCAGATATCTTCACAAGATAGGCCCAGCACCTTATCTAGTAGGGAATTTCAGCGTAGTGTCACAAGCTGTCTACACTGGCGTTTGAGGCTGCAAATGGGAAAAATCCATTAACATAAGCGACTTTGACGAAGGGTGGATTATTATTCAGCAGAGGCTGTGAACGGGTATTTCGAAAACGGTGAAGCTGGTCGAATGTTGACGCGCTACTATTGTGGGAATCTGCGGAAAGAGGTGGAAACGCTATGTTCGGACGTCCACGACTCTTCGAATATCGTCCGGTTCGGAGGGTTTTCTCCTCTGTAACGTAGGATAGATGATAATCTGTGGGAGCTCTACCAAAGGAGTACAAGTTGGTGTACGCACAAGTGTTTAGGAGCACATGATTCATCGTACATTGTTAAACCCTGAGGTTCCTCAGTTGACCACCCTTGCGTGTTTACATGTTGACACAACGACATCGTCAATTACGATGGCAGTGGGCACGGGACAATCAAAATTCGACCGTCGATCAATGGAAACGCATCGGCTCCTCAGGTGAATCACATTTTTGCCGCGCTAGAACGATTGTCTTCTCCTCAAACGCCGTCATGAAGGTTAAAGGCGGCTCGAAATGAGCAGCGCGGCACGGGCGCAAGCTGGTGGTAGCAATATTATGCTGTGGCTGACAGACTTCTCCACTTGCATGGGACCTGTGGTAGTAATGTAAGACATGCTGACAGCTGCAAACCACCTATATGTCTTCATGCTTGATATCTTCCCCGGCGGCGATATCATCTTTCAGCAGTATAATTGTTCGTGTCTCGGAGCCAGAATGGTGCTATAGTGGCTTGAGGAGCATTGTAGCGAATTCACGCTGATATCTCGGCGACCAATTTCGTCTGATGTAAACGCTAAGGAACCCATCTGGGTCACTATCGGATGCCATCATCGCGTACACAAATCAGTGGCCTGTTTTTTGCGCGAATTACGTGATCTGTGCGTAGAAATCTAACGTACATCCACAAATCTACAAACAACTGTCGGATCCATGATACTTAGTAACAGTGATGTATTTCGTTCCAAAGACGGACAAACAAGCTATTGCGCAGGTGGTGTGGGTGTTTTGGCTCATCAGTGTGTATTACAATTGGTACCCAAATCACCAGTTGTGTGCAATCGCAATTATTTAATTAAATGATGCTTTGACTCCATATGATCTCACCGCCTCTTTCAAGTGTTTGCTGTCACTTTCACGTGGCCAACTGTCATTTTCCTCACAAATCTGTAGCCCTGTGCCACGTACATATTTGGAAAGTGCATTAGAACGTAGTTTGTTTTGATCTGGTAGTTCCTCGTAACATACGTGGTATCGACAGTGACTATACCAAGGCGCTTGCCAGCATGCGGCCGCAAATCATACGTCACGCAGTCCATGGGCAGCAGTTTCCGGCTCATGCACAGAACCACTAAGCCGAACAACGCAGGTGCGGCTTCTGCAGATTGCTGCCTTCCTGTATCTTAGCAACACCGGACAGCGTACCCTCGTGAAATTTCTGCACGCCGACGACGCTCCAATCACGCTGTACTACGCGAACGTGCCAACACAGACGGCAGGCATATTCCTATGCAACGAGGGCCTTGTAAGAGCACGTGGCACCGCAATCCGCTGTCTCGCCCTGGACCTGTTACGGCTACCTCAACGCCGCACCACTCGGATAGTCCTCATCTGGACTCCGACTCTGCTTGGAACAGGACTTACTTGGGATTTCAACCAGGTCACCGGCTTTGACTGCAAGCGCAGTCATTGAAGTTATATAGGTACCTGTTTCTGTCTTCTCTGGTGGAGGAGTAAACTATGCTGCTTACGTACGGTCCTGCTGTTTGTTTCACCTCCATTTGCGGATACAACAACATTACTGTGACCACTATATGCTTTTCATGTAAATATTTCATCTTATACAAAAAGTATTCATGAAGCCTATGTTTCTACCTTCAATAAATCAAGTAAACACCGTGAGGCACGGCAGTAATTTGACTGTAGAAATGTTCCTAGAAATGTTCCATGTCCTTGAATGCGTCTCTCGCAATGGTTTCTTCATCAGAGGAAAGAGGCAGATATCACTGGATGCCACAAATGGAGAATGGGGTAGACTGAGACTTGTGATTGTGTCCTGTAACATCGTCAGAACGTTTGGTGGTGTGCTATTGAGACGGTTTCATTCTTATGATCGTAATATTTTAGCGCCACACCATGGCAAATCCCGAAAACACTCAGCATCAGCATGCATAATAATGGTTCGATCTTCCCCTCTTTTTGGTGGTGGAGAATCCACATGTTTCCTCTGTTTGCTCTCATACTTTGTCTTGGGGTAACAGTGGTACACCCAGCGCTTGTGCTTGGAGTTTGTGTTGCTAATGGTTGTCCTGACGCATTTGCAGAGTTTTCTCTGCTGACTCAGTTTGACGCTACTAACTGTATGCCACTGTCCAATGCAGTGTTAGTTTCTTACGACTGTACCGGTTAACAACTCTTTGCCATCTGAACTGTTCGAGCTTCCAGCAGATGCACCAGGGGCTATGGAACGTGTTTGGCTTGTAACGCTACCGCCCTGCTCGGACGTACGTTATCTCTATAAAGCCTGTACTGCAATAAGTTCACGGGCTTCAGCTTATAAATAAGGATTTTAGTACATAAGTTGACCGCGTGTACCTAATAGAAGCAAGATCGGACTTATATTCAGTCAATAACTACAGTGATGCATCAAGCAAATGTAAAGTATAACTACCCTTCAGCATAGACAAGAAGTACACACAGTAGATGCTACCTATAATTAATAATTCGGTCGCCAGCCTACTTAGGCAATGAGTGAGTTTTTCCTTGTACAAGTGGATGCATGTACAAGCATAATAACACGTAGTAACGTTGCGTTATATGGCAAAGTTTGGAACCAGAAAAATCCACTGAACTAAAGTTTTCTCTTTTTGTACTACTTTGGACGAGCTAAATTTACACAACACCACACAGTAATGATTACTACGAACTGTATTTTGTATATTGATCAGACCGAAATCGGGCATAGATTGCTCTAACATCCACAATCTTGAAAGTACACACACAATGTCACTATTAAGGATGGAAAAACACTAATACACTTAGGATTAATATAGACTTAGCTTTACTGGTCAGATCTGATCAACACGTTTCAAGGTTTGAAAGAATGGACAAGAGAAGGGGGGGGGGGGGGGCCCTGAAACTGTTATGGTCGTTATACTGAAACTATTAAGTACTGAAGGCAAATTAACACTCAAAATTATCAATCTATGGATAACTACTCTTTTGTCTTACTTCTGAATAATTTAACTGTCATTATTTCTGTCTCAAATTAATTAAATAACATCGCTAACTCAATTAAAAAAAAACTCTCTTTCAATTTAGTCATCCTTTTGTTCTTTACCAACATTTGCAATAACACACAGCACTTTAGATTCCTTTATGCCATAGATTAATCTGCTGATAATTTTCATTAACACTAACATTAAACTTTCAGTTTAGGATACTCGGGTTGCACAATACGAGGTAAGGATCCTGTCTAGGTCAGTGATCAGGATAAGTCATGGCTAAAGCAATTCTGGCAAAAGTCACGTTATTATTAAACAGTCAGAAACATTTTCGACACTGGTCCACACAGATGCACTTCTAAAGATGAAATAAATGTTTGACCTGTCCAAGTCGGTGCGGCGGTTGGCGGGCAGCGAGATAGCGGGCAGCACGGCACATATACAAGCACGGCTAAGGCTCACACAACATCGGCACTTTCCATCTTCTTAGCGTCGTAATCGTGCCAATTTTGTGCCTCAGAATATAGCCATTCCAAGTAGTCGTCGGAATCGGTTCATCCGAGGCTCAATGGAATCCACTTTTCCTGGGTAGCCTCCTCGGTACAGTACGTGTACTTCCGACTGTTGCTCGCCTCCGACTGTTATACTGTGCCCGTTGTGCCGAACCGCGCCAGTGTGCGTTTTCCCGCCTCGCCTGCCTCCACCTTTTCCCGCTCCCCTACAGGTAGGGTATTCACCAAAGGTTTTCTACTACACATATCCTAATGCATTAACTACGTATGGACCAAGTGTATTAATTACAATTTTCACATCTTACAATAGTTTTAACATTAAATACACTTTCCTTTGATTACCACATTATTTGAAATCTAACATAAATAATAATATTCATTTCAAAAGTTGCTCACAGTCTCTTTAACATAACGATACGAACCGAAAAAAAAAATTCAAAACATTGTTTACATTAATTTATCTAAATTCATAAAGAAAAAAATTATTATATGTACAGTTGTCGTTACAGGCTCTCTACCCATTGTTACAACATGCCATAGTACGTTTACTTTTCGACCATGGAAAGCAGTTATTTTAGATAGATTTACCAAGCGCTTCTGGTTCTGACTATTCATTTAAGTTACTCTCTAGCCAGCGTCACAGATCCTCTGTCGTTATTCTTCATGGTTGTTCGTCTCCTGACGTCAAATAAGTTCTTTTGCAGTACCTGTCTCCAGGAATGATGGATTGCTTTACTCAAAGCCAGTGTCTTATTAAAGATATGATTTAGGTTCTTATGGCCTCCACTGTACTGCGCCCATGAGAGATTTCGGGGCACTCTCACTTTTGATACGGTGTCATACTGCTTAATGTTAATAGGGAAGGTGATCTTTATTACTTAGTTGCTATATTTGATATGATTTGACTTCATTCATATGATGAAATGGTTGTCAGTAGTTAATGCTCTTGCTTGTGTGGTCTAGTGAAGGCATAGTGGTAGGCTTCACTTGCGTTTGAAGCAACAGGGTGCCGATATAATTGACTGCAGTAAAAGGGTACGGCAGCTGAAAGCTAAGGCGAACTTTTTCTCTGGGTGAAACCGTTTCCCAGCAGCCAAGTCCCCCAGTCTCATTGTGCAGACACATTGGATGGCGCCAGTCAGTCTGCAGCCACGCCCTGGTAGGCTGACTAGCGCCGAGGAGTCACTGCTGCTATGAGCAGGGCTTTGTAAGATGTGATGGTCGGCAATAATGCAGAGTATGTATGGGCCCTTGTTAAGTAGAAAACGGATGAGACGGCGGAGAGTTTCTGCAAATTCTGTGGGAGAGAGCAGTGGCGCCCAGGCGTCCAGATTCTGGTACAAAACATAATTGTGAAGGCACGAGGCTTTTAGCGAGTTTGAGGCCATTCTTTAGAAAGATCTAAATGGAGTCACCAGGGGAGATTACGATCTTTTTATTGAGGGCTGTGGTTCTATCCAAGTCATGCTTTAGCAGAGACATGGCGTAAACGCGTGGGAAATAGGGTGCGAAGCTGAATCCTTTTTCCTTTTCTCCCAATTAGTTTTTAAAGTCGCTCGTACGTCAAATCTATGTATGCAGAGCAAGGTGGCCGTCTCCCAGCTTCGAATGCCGAGCTCCAGCTCATGGTTGGCTTGTGCTAAAGTGGGTGTAGTCTAAGCATGTAAATGCGCTATGCTACCGAGCTGTGGAGGAAATCGTAGGGAAAGAGAAGATCTCACTCTTGTAATGGAGCTTCGCTAGTAAAGAACAGCAGGTTTTTACATAAACGGTGAGAATTGTGTCCTTTGCTAGGGTGCAACTTACAGCCTGTGCCAGTCACCATCTGAACCGTCAGAGGTACTGCTTCTTGCATCACGCACACAATGAGTCATGCACGTCTGTACTTATTTGTTTTGAGTCGGCTGTCTAAACGTTTGACATATTCCGTCATGTATAGTCATGTCATGGAGTCAGATTGGTTTGGCACACCAGCAAATGGGTCCACCTGCACACTGGAATCCACCGGGGTTTCAGAGGAACGTAGGGAAGTATCTGTGTTTCGAATTAGCCGAATGTGACACCACGTACTTGCATATTTCCAGGCGCGTGCCGCTAATAACAGATTGTCGCTGTCCGTGGATGTAGTCTGCGTGCGTGTCGTGCTGTGTTGCCCTCACCTGCAAAATGGTTCAAATGGCTCTGAGCACTATGGGACTTAACATCTATGGTCATCAGTCCCCTAGAACTTAGAACTACTTAAACCTAACTAACCTAAGGACAGCACACAACACCCAGCCATCACGAGGCAGAGAAAATCCCTGACCCCGCCGGGAATCGAACACGGGAACCCGGGCGTGGGAAGCGAGAACGCTACCGCACGACCACGAGATGCGGGCCCACTCACCTGCAGTAGGGTAAAGTATTCGCTGCTACGGTGTAGGGCTCCATTATATGCTTCTCAGCACCCTCTTCTTTGGAACCACATTTTTCTTTATGGAATAGTAGAGTACAGTAGCTTGATAGTAGCGTAGTTCTTAGGCCATATCACGATTCACAGTTATGAAGTCAGATAAAGCGACTCGTTCTAGTTAGTGTGGTGTGTTGATCCCCAGCTGATCAATTTATTCACCATAGACCGCATATTATTGAATACGTTTGTCAGATAAAAATGTTTGTGTGGCGTTACTTTACCCATCTTTTGTCATGTGATGTTAGAAATCAATAAATCAATTGTTGTTTGGATCACAACTTCTCCCAGTGTTCTGATTTACATTACTTTTGCCATTTTATTAAAGTCTTTATTGCAAGAAGAGTCGGAAGCTAGCACTCTAACAAAAAAAAACAAAGACAAAATCTGATTCGACGAGATCTTGAGTGGATATGAGCAGTCGCGTAACTCACCGGGTGGCGACGTTCGACATGTTCAGAGTGTCAAAAAAGATCCTGAAAACTGATCCAAGGTTGTGTTTTAGTTTTTCCACTATCACCTAGACTATGTCTTAGAGCACCAGTACATCAACATATCTTGTTATTTCCGGTTATTCTCAGAGACACATTGTCTGCCACCTTGTTTTCCGTCATTCGCACTTGCCTGACCACACCGGAAGCGTGGGCGCCGCTTCCCCATTGTTATATAAATCGCGTCAATTTCGTACACCTACAGTACCCTCAACTGTGGGCGCATTACTGCAGTGTTGTTTCCCTTCAGATGTAAAAAACGAATTACCGCATCACTTATTTATTTAGCGTAGAGCAATACAAACTGTAGTGTCACTAGCCCATATGTATCTACATCATACTTGGCAATCCACATGACGTGTGGTGGAGAATACTTGTGATACCATTGGACTAATATCCCACGCTGTTCCACACGCGAATGGCGCGTAACAAGCCTCTTTATTGGCTTTAATTCCTCGAATTTTCTCCTCGTAGTCATTACGCGAGGAGCATGTTGGAGGAGAAAACGCGTTGTACGGCTCTCCCCGTAAAGTGTTCTCCATGGATTTAAATACCATACATCTCAGTGGTGCAGAGCGCCTCTCTTGCAATTTTTTGCAATCCAGTGTGTTGAGCACCTCTGTAACGCTCTCGACACGAGTAAACGATCCGGTGACGAAGTGAGCTGTTCTTCGTAGAATCTTCTCTACTTCTTGTACCTGTCCGCCCTAGTAATGATCCTATATTGATGAACAATACTCAAGAATCAGTCAAAGAACTACCTTACAAGCCGCTTGCTACGTGGATGAGTTACATTTCCTTAAGATTCTCCCTATGAATCTCAGTCTGGCACCTGCTTTGAACACTACTCGTTTTACGTCCTCATCACACTTACGATTGCTCTCGATAGATACTCCTATTTATCTCATGGTAGATCTGTTTCTAGAAGTTTCTCATCCATAGTGTAGCTGTACAGTAATGGCTTCCTTTTCCTATGTATGCGCAATATGTTACATTAATTAACTTTCAAGGTCGGCCGCCAGAGCCTGCAACATACTGGAACTGCATGATTTTGCTAAATAAGAGAACTAAATGGCTAAATCTACAAATTAATTCCAATATCTTCATTTCAATGGAAGGCTGCCTCATTTAGTTCAAAGAAATCTTCTAAGAGGTTTTGAATAAACTGATCTGTTACAGCATACTATAGCACTCCGTCTTCAGGCCACAAGTGGCCCATCGGGACCATCCGACCGCCGTGTCATCCTGAGTTGAGGATGCGGATAGGAGGGCCTGTGGTCAGCACACCGCTCTTCCGGTCGTTATGACGATTTTCTTTGACCGGAGCCGCTAATATTCGGTCGAGTAGCTCCTCAATTGGCTTCACGAGTCTGAGCGCACACCGAAAAATGGCAACAGCACCTGGCGGCTGGATGGTCACCGCACCAACTGCGGGCCACGTCCGACAGCGCTTAACTTCGGTGATCTCACGGTAACCAGTGTATCCACTGCGGCAAGGCCGTTGCCACAGCGTACCATTAGGGGCTGTCAAATGAAAACGCGATAGATGGAAAAATAGCTAAATCTCCATTCATTCAATAGTAAACTCCATAAGCGTTAATACATTTATCCCATTGTGAGACAATGCGGCTGATGCTTTTATTGAAAAATGTTGGTGGTTGCCTATTGGAAACATGACTGTATGCAGGATTTGTAATGGCTCCCCAGTGATACTTCTGCAGAGTAGTTGAGACGGCCGTGGCTAGATGTGGGCCTGTGTCGATTTCTTCGCACGAAAAGGAGCACTCCTGGGTAGAATCAGGGCTCCCTAGGCCGCCGCAAACAATTGCCCGCCAAGTCATTGACCGTCTTGTTTCACAGTGGGAAAAATGTATTAACTTACGTGGCGATTACTTTTTAAATAGTACAGTTTGCCTACCCTTCTTTCCAACTGTCTCGTTTTCATTTGACTTCCCCATATAAGATGTGTTTGATGGTCTAATGTTCATGGCCACAGTAACATTGAGAAAATGAAGCTATTTCCCATAGGAATAGTGGGATGCTTTCTGCACACATTGCATGGCTTGAACGAATTACTGCACTATATTCTGCATCATTGACCATTTGCGCCATTTAATTTGGCTGCTCTAGGGATTTGTGAGCGATTAGAAGAGGATCTCACACTGTGACGCGTGAATACTGTATCTCAGCGAACAAAGGGTGACAAACTCCTTGTCAACATGATCGTAACAGGCCGTACAGCTTCGTCCACGGTGTTAGCTCATATCTGGGGCGCTGCAGCGAAAGTGGATATGAAGCTACCGGAGACGTTTACACTGCGTGCCGGACCGTAATAGAAGCCGAGAACTTCGTCTTTCGCGGCCAGTGCCCTCGACTGAGCTATCCAAGCACGACTCAGGAGCAGCCCTCACGGCTTCACATCGGACCGCACTTCTCTCCCGCATTTCAAACTTCACAGAATACCTTCTTAGAATTTAAGGGACAACCTCTCGTAGAATAGAGTATGTTGCAGAAAACTGACTTAGTTTCTTTAATGAACTAGTTCGCTGGAGTTGTTTTCATAATGAGTCTTCCACTGTGCATCTAAGTACGTGCTGTTACGAATTGTTATGGGAAACTGAGACTGTCTATCAGACAGGGAGGTGGACCCGAAATCACACAGTTGTAATCTGCCAAGAAGATTCATATTAGCGCTCATTCCACCATAGAGTGATTTATTCTGATGTGCCCATGCTTGAAACTGTAGTTTGATGTCGTCAGTCTCGGAATGAAGACATAGCATTTGTGCGATTGCTCGGACTCCTCGGTTGATGAACGACAAATGATTCGCTCTGCAATGTGCACCTAAGTGCGTTGGTGCGGTACAGAAAATATAAATTATTTTAAGGCGAGTAAGATCAAATGTTGATTACAGTAACCAAGTTCAAAAAATATAGTAGGGTCTAGTAGTTGTGCAGTTGTTAAGAGGCTCGCTCGGGATGTACTAGCGTGGTGAGCTGCATGGAACCAGTCTTCGGACGAAGGACGAGAAACTGCAGTGAAATGGCGTAAAACAGTTTTCTAAAGCTTTCAGTATTCGTCAACCAATTTCCACTAATAATTTTCATCACCCACCTCTTCCTCTTCTTCAAACGATAACTACGTATTTCGAGTATTTTAATGCTAAAGCTACAAAGTTATAGACGTTTAAATTACAATAAATAAGTAAATTTATTGCTATTTCGCAACATCGATCCACTACATTGACAAATCCAGAATCGATGGTCTGCTATTGTTCTCTCTCTTACATTCAGC
This sequence comes from Schistocerca americana, assembly GCF_021461395.2. NCBI lineage: Eukaryota > Metazoa > Arthropoda > Insecta > Orthoptera > Acrididae > Schistocerca > Schistocerca americana. Next base: position 366,064,740 of record NC_060122.1, on the reverse strand, counting down.
GCGCAAAAATACTCCCGAGGATCTATGAACTGCCGAAGAACAAGTCTTCACAGGCTTCACGGCAAGTGGCTAAATAATAGATCAAAGCAAGGAATGGCTCTTTGAATTTTGGTCGGGGGTGGACCGAACGTACCACACGCCTCTAGGAGGGTGCGCCCCACAGGTTTGGAATCAGTGGCGTGACGAAACTCAAAAATGGGTGCTGGTCCACAGTGCAGAAGAACGGGAGAGCATAATTTATACTGTTATGACAGATACGTCGTAGCAGTGCAAAATGTCCAAAAATCAAGAAGTGATAGCCAGAACTAAAATGAGTGAGCAATGCTGATGAACACCACAGTTGTTATTGCTGTAAAAGCCGTGGGAGATACATGAAAATGCAACTAGTTTCTCATGGACTGAAGAAGCCAGCTTTCCGTGATGATGTTACTAATTTTCAGGGATGATGGGAAGGGTTAATGTGCCACTTTGACGCAAGAGACCCGCAGTCCAGCAGCGATTGAGTATAAAGCTAAAAGCGAAAATCTACTCAAATCCCACCTCAGCTTCGCACAGTGCTAAAACTAAGGGCCCCCACTTGCGAACCCTGATCCTGACGTACATAATTCCCGCTGAATATTGCCAGATACTCTCGGATAATGTCTCCTATTGCTGGACTACTAACGGTGTACAACCGAAAACCTTGCGTCAACGCTACAGCAATAATGAATTACGTATACCTGCGCAAGTTTCAGAAGCTCCTACATCTTCTATTATTGTTCAAAATGAAATTCCCCAGTATAAATGCAGTCATGGCAAAGCCGCATAGAGTCCTAACGTAATCGTTCTAATACCCTCTGTATCGTTTGCACAGTATCGCAGGCGGCGATAATTCTTGCCAGGTTGCCAGCAGGTCCTCTTCAGTCTCAACAGGCGTCTGGCACTCAGAGACTTTTCACGTGGCCTCACAAGAAGAAATCTAGTGGTATGTTGTCAAGTGAACGTGTTGCCCACGAAACAGGAGGACCTCATCTGTCAATCCACTTTTGAGAACATCCCTGATCCAGGTGATCACGAAACCTCAGTGCAAAATATGTTGGAGCACAATCATGTTGAAACCACATCCGTTGACGTACAACAATTGAGATATGTTCTTCGAAAACCACAACGTACACTGGGGCATTTAAGCGAAGAGGAAGATGAAACGGGCCTAGTGCGAAATCACTGGCTATGCTTGCCCCCTCATTGACCGATAATCTGTGTTGATGACCGCTCACAACTGTGACGTGGAGATTCTCATTGACCCAAACATGACTATTGCGCCTGTTTAGCATTCATTCTCTGGTGAAACAGGCTTCGTCTGTGTAAAGTACATACGCAGGAAGGCGAGGACCGCTTGCAAGGCGCTGATAGAAAAATTAGCTAAACAAGACACATGCTCCGAAGTCACTAGGAGTCAAAGCGTGTACTTTCTCAGGATGGTAGGGGGTAGCTGCATTTTCCGCATCTACATCTACGTGGATATTGAGCAATTCACATTTAAGTGCCTGGCAGAGGGGTCATCGAACCATCTTCACAATAATTCTCTATTATTCCAAACTCGTACAGCGCGCGGAAAAAACGAACATCTTTATCTTGGCGTTCGAGCTCTGATTTCCGTTATTTAATTATGGTGAGCGTTTCTCCCTATATAGGTCGCCCTCAGCAAAATATTTCGCATTCCAAGGAGTAAGTAGTTGGTGATTGAAATTTGGTGAGAAGATTCCGCCCCTTTGTTTTAATGATGTCGACCCCAAATCCTTTATGATTTCAGTGACACTCTCTCTTGTGTTTCGCGATAATACAAAATATTCTGTCCTTCTTTGAACTTTCTCGATGTGCTCCGTCAATCATATCTAGTAAGGATCACACACCGCGCAGCAGTATTCTGAAAGAGGACAGACAAGAGTGGTATAGGCAGTCTCTTCAGTAGGTCCGCTACATTTTCTACGTGTCCTGCTAATAAAACACAATCTTTGGATAGCTTTCCCCACAACATTTCTTGTGTATTCCTTTCAATTTAAGTTGTTCGTACCTGTAATTGTAATTTCTAGGTATTTAATTGATTTTATGGCTGTTAGATTTGACTGATTTATCGTGTAACCAAAGTTTAAGGGATTCCCTTTAGCGTTCACGTGGCAGACTTCGAACTTTTCGTCATTCGTACTCGAAACACAGTACTCTGCAAAACATTCACTTCAAGCGCAACTAACCGGGTGGCAATTGCAGGCTTCTCATCCATTTGAGCATGCAACGCATCTTTTAAATAGGGAGTCCGTGTAGTTTGTCTCCCTGCTCGGTCGTTGTAGTGCGGTACCGATTTCCTTGTTTCACTTAAGCGTCAGCGCAGTCTTGCAAACATGGTCTGAGTCGGATGTTGTTCTTCACGGATATTTGGTCCTACACAGACTTTAAGCTTGTTTGTAGTTTCTATTTGCTTGTCCTTATACGAAGGACGTCTGTAGGTAGCGTCAACCGATTCTGCCCCAAGTGGTTAGAGCTCATCAGCGTTATTACTTCAACTTGTAAACACGGACTTCAGCCTACTACAGTACAGTTATTGCACACCATGCTTGCCCATGTCAGTACACACTATACCATTTGCGTCGGATTGGTTTCCTTTGTTTATCTCAGCCTGTGCCCCTAAGTGCTCGCCGGGACTGCCTATCCTTCAGTCTTAGCAACAACAGTACCAGCATATACATTCCCTGTCAGAGGTATCAGAACGATTCAGATTATAACTTGTACTCAGGCTTTTCGAGATCAGGATCTCTTTACTCCAATTGATACATTTACTGTTGTGGATTGGCAAGAGAGCCAACCCACTATGAGAGGAACCCGAAAGGCACGCGTTTTAGCTCACGCAGGCTGGCGTGAGGTCTGGAACAGGTCAAGGAAATGAGACTAACAAAAAACGTACGTAGCTGCTGGAATACTCAACTTTAATCCATAACTGGTGAACATCGCTCTTGACGGTAAATGTTTTACAGCATCAATAGTAACTGGTAATGGCGCCTTGCTAGGTCGTAGCAAATGACGTAGCTGAAGGCTATGCTAACTATCGTCTCGGCAAATGAGAGCGTATTTTGTCAGTGAACCATCGCTAGCAAAGTCGGCTGTACAACTGGGGCGAGTGCTAGGAAGTCACTCTAGACCTGCCGTGTGGCGGCGCTCGGTCTGCAATCACTGATAGTGGCGACACGCGGGTCCGACGTATACTAACGGACCGCGGCCGATTTAAAAGCTACCACCTAGCAAGTGTGGTGTCTGGCGGTGACACCACATTTACCCTTACCCATCATTCCAGAATGTTTGCAGCACCGTCAGTGAACCACTCTATAACTGTTGTTCATTATTTTACGCTAAATACTCTTCGTAAGAAACTAAAGAAGTTTAGTGTTAGCCAGGAGTGAGGATCGAGTAAGAATAACGGAACAGTTGCAGAGAAATGCTCAACATATGACAGCTGTCCTACATGTTCCTCCTACCCTCTGTCTGGAAGTTACGTGACTGTAGAAAGCGTTAATGTAGAATCAACACAAGTGTTAGCTATTTCCGGGCAATCTGTGCTTTTTGTGCTGACATCGGGGCCTCCCAGTCACCAAGACGTCTTCAGCCACGAACCTGGTCTACCCTGGGGGCTGACGGCGGCATTGCTGCTCGGCATCAGCACATCTAGTTTCGGCTAACGCACCGAAGCATTCGACTGGGGACAACGAGTACTCACGGGGGTGTTTAGCCGACACGACAGCGGCGTGTGTGGGCGGACTGCATTCGCCTTTGACTGCTGCAACCCACGCGGCACCGTGGCAGCTGCCGTTGCGACCCAGGCCGACGGAAGGCATCAGCGTGTTCGGAGCTTTAGCGCATTCAGCAATCGGCTGCGTATGCAAGCACACAGTGTGGCCCTGAGGCAGGCCAAAGTAATGTATAAGGCTCCTTGAATAAATGTCTGTCAATGTTACCAATGTTTCACAGCATGTCCTGGCGTGATCTGCTCTTCTCTCCTTCACCTTTTCCCTCACTTATCCCGAAGTGTAGCGGCCTTGAGTAGGCCGGATCGTTACACTTAACGACATTTGCTATCAGGAGTGTGCGCTGTGTATCTCACGGGAAATATCTGCTTTACACAGCTCCTATGTCACACTCTTAAACATGTTGTTGTTGTTGTTGTTGTTGTTGTGGTCTTTAGTCCTGAGACTGGTTTGATGCAGCTCCCCATGCTACTCTATCCCTGTGCAAGCTCCTTCATCTCCGAGTACCTACTGCAGCCTACATCCTTCTGAATCTGCTTAGAGTATTCATATCTTGGTCTCCCTCTACGATTTTTACCCTCCACACTGCCCTCCAATACTAAATTGGTGATCCCTTGATGCCTCAGAACATGTCCTAACAACCGATCCCTTCTTCTTGTCAAGTTGTGCCACAAACTCCTCTTCTCCCCAATTCTATTCAATACCTCCTCATTAGTTATGTGATCTACCCATCTAATCTTCAGCGTTCTTCTGTAGCACCACATTTCGAAAGCTTCTATCCTCTTCTTGTCCAAACTCTTTAGCATCCATGTTTCACTTCCATACATGGCTACACTCCATACAAATACTTTCAGAAACGACTTCCGGACATTTAAATCTATACTCGATGTTAACAAATTTCTCTTCTTCAGAAAGGCTTTCCTTGCCATTGCCAGTCTATATTTTATATCCTCTCTACTTCGACCATCATCAGTTATTTTGCTACCCAAATAGCAAAACTCCTTTACTACTTTAAATGTCTCATTTCCCAATCTAATTCCCTCAACATCACCCGACTTAGTTCGACTACATTCCATTATCCTCGTTTTGCTTTTGTTGATGTTCATCTTATACCCTCCTTTCAAGACACTGTCCATTCCGTTCAACTGCTCTTCCAAGTCCTTTGCTGTCTCTGACAGAATTACAATGTCATCGGCGAACCTCAAAGTTTTTATTTCTTCTCCATGGATTTTAATACGTACTCGGAACTTTTCTTTTGTTTACTTTACTGGTTGCTCAATATACAGATTGAATAGCATCGGGGACAGGCTACAACCCTGTCTCACTCCGTTCCCAACCACTGCTTCCCTTTGATGTCCCTCGACTCTTACAGTTGCCATCTGGTTTCTTTACAAATTGTAAACAGCCTTTCGCTCCCTGTATTTTACCTCTGCCACCTCCAGAATTTGAAGAAGAGTATTCCACTCAACATTGTCAAAAGCTTTCTATAAGTCTACAAATGCTAGAAACGTAGGTTTGCCTTTCCTTAATCTATTTTCTCAGATAAGTCGTAGGGTCAGTACTGACTCACGTGTTCCAACATTTCTCCTGAATCCAAACTGATCTTCCCCTTGGTCGGCCTCTATCAGTTTTTCCATTCGTCTGTAAAGAATTCTTATTAGTATTTTGCAGCTGAGACTTATTAAACTGATAGTTCGGTAATTTTCACATTTGTCAACACCTGCTTTCTTTTGGATTTGGATTATTATATTCTTCTTGAAGTCTGAGGGAATTTCGCCTGTCTCATACATCTTGCTCACCAGATGGTAGAGTTTTGCCAGGACTGGCTCTCCTAAGGCTTTCAGTGGTTCCAATGGAATGTTGTCTACTCCCGGGGCCTTGTTCTGACTCAGGTGTTTCAGCGCTCTGGCAAACTCGTCACGCAGTATCATATCTCCCATTTCATCTTCATCTACATCCTCTTCCATTTCCATAATATTGTCCTCAAGTACATCGCCCTTGTATAGATGCATTATATTCTCGTTCCAACTTTCTGCTTTCCCTTCTTTGCTTAGAACCGGGTTTCCATCTGAGCTCTTGATATTCATACAAGTGGTTCTCTTTTCTCCAAAGGTCTCTCTAATTTTCCTGTAGGCAGTATCTATCTTACCCCTAGTGAGATAAGCCTCTACATCCTTACATTTCTCCTCTAGCCATTCCTGCTTAGCCATTTTGCACTTCCTCACGATTTCATTTTTTAGACGTTTGCATTCCTTTTTGCCTGCTTCGTTTACAGCATTTTTGTATTTTCTCCTTTCATCAATTGAATTCATTATCTCTTCTGTTACCCAAGGATTTCTACTAGCCCTCGTCTTTTTACCTACTTGGTCCTCTGCTGCCTTCAGTATTTCATCTCTCAAAGCTACCCGTTCTTCTTCTGCTGTATTTTTCCCCCATTCCTGTCAATTGCTCCCTTATGCTCTCCCTGACACTCTGAACAACCTCTGGTTCTTTCAGTTTATCCAGGTCCCATCTCCTTAACATAGCCAATAGTTATCACCTACGGCAGATAAAGCTGTCATATTCCTGTAGTATTTTAGTGCAGTCTCCAGTATAAATCGAGAAGGCTGGATATGAATGAGCAGTGGCACAGAACTCTTTCACGGACGGTGCGGCACGGCCATAGCCACTGATTCCGGTGTTTACCGCTGCCAGTTGCTAACCCTGATGTCAACGCCAGCAGAGTAAGCCTTCACCTCACGCACTGCTCTGTTCCGTGTTCGCCGTTGTCAGTAACTCACACTGGTTGCGTGTTCTGTTTCTCGTCCGTTCTTAATCTCTACATGGTCTTCGGCTGTTCGGCTACCCAGAAGATTGTCTCGCCCTTCGAATTTCGTTCGCTTTCTCGGGGTTCAGTGCTCGGCTTCTTGGTGAGCCAATTTCAGGTCGTGTAGTTTGCATTCGTGCCGACAGTGACAGTTCGCACCGTCGTCATGTCTTTCACGTACCGGTATATCAAAAGAGCCAAATGAGCCAGTGTGGAATGTATGGAAATGAATTGAGATCTCGTTAACAATCAGAGCGTGTCAGCGACGTTTGCTCAATGACACTAACTAAACGTATGATGGAATATGATTCTTCGAGAAGATGCGGAATTTTCAGTTTTTTCTCGTACAGTCAGTGATTTTTATACTTATGTCCTCTTTCAAAGGTTTGTAAGCTAGAGATGGATGTGCACTGGATATCTTACGGAAAACGTCTTTTTGTTGTTTTGTACCACAACTTAAGATGAGTAGAATTTTGTTCACTGTAAGCCTTAAGGAAAATACCTTGTTACAACATTGTTGCGATGTTTCAGATCGTCGCATAGTCACAATTGTTAGCCTCATGCGGAAATAGCTGCAAGTCCCACGCACCTGTGTAGTTTGCAAGACATGGGGATGAATTAATAAAAATTCTCAAAAAACAGGCTTTATAAAAATCCTCACTTCTCTACTAATGCAGACATTCCAACATTTATCGAAGGAATGCTTCGCTCTCGTAACTCACACCTGGAAAACACAAGGATGATAGTTGGGAATTTTAAAATGTTCCCGGCGTCCTGGATGTGCAAACAAATTTCCGGCCTCCAGCTGGTCGTCGTTTAATACATCTCACATTGTTTCAGCATTGTACCTGCCAGTGATCTTTAGATTGCTCAGTTGAAGGTGACTGGCAGGTGCCCAGTTGAAGCACCGTGGGATGTACTAAACGATGATCATCTGCAAGCTCGAAATTTGTTTGCACATGATGATAGTTGACGACCGCTTCAGTATTGTGGCTGCTGGACATACCCACGGCAAACCAAGTAAACATGCCATGCTATAATTCAAGAATTCGCTCTGAGAGCCTTCCCTGGCGACCCAATAGAGTTACTAAAGTGACGGAGCTCTCAATGGACTACAATCATGACGTGTATATCAGTTTAAAATTTGACACATATGAAAATGTTTATTGTGACATAACAGTATGAAAATTATAAATAAATGTAAGCCTTTGCACAAAACGTGCTGAGCGAATACTGTTAGTCAGGTGGGGAGGTATGATTCTTGGGGGACTTGGAAACGTACGACTTAAACTTCATAAGACAACGAGAAGTAGATGGTGACCTGCCGACTGCGTGAATATCTTAATAGTGAATCTATTGACGACTAGCAAAAATCAGCGAATAGCTTAACTTAAAAATTGGCAACCTCTTACTGGTACTAAAACTTGGTTAGGGTTTTTCCAATAAACGTAGACTCTTGAGGCAGAATAACACATAACGGACAAATAAATTCGGACATAAGAGGCAGACTGGCATCGATAAAGAGGGAGTTCCTGACCGACATAAGTTGCAAGCTTCCTACTTCCTTTTACAATCCGGACTTTAATAAAAATGTCAAGGTACTGTTAATCAGAACACAGGAAGGAGTTGTAATGTAAATAACAATAGATTTATTCATTCTTAACGTCACAAGACAAAAAAATGGCTAAAGAAACGTCACACAAACATTGTCATTAGACTAATATGGGGCCTGTGATGGAAAAAGCGATGAGCTGGCGATCTACATACGACACTATCCACAACCATAATCACTCTGACTGACTTCATACACGTGAATCCTGGATATGACACAGAACTACGCTACAGTCAAGCATCCATACTCAACTATTCCAAAAAGAAAATATGGTTCCAAAGAACAGGGTGCTGAGAAACATATATTGGAGCCCTACGCCATAGCAGTGAATACTTTACCTTCCTGTTGATCAGGGCCGGCCGGTGTGGCCGTGCGGTTCTAGGCGCTACAGTATGGAACCGAGTGGCCGCTACGGTCGCAGGTTCGAATGCTGCCTCGGGCATGGATGTGTGTGATGTCCTTAGGTTAGTTAGGTTTAAGTAGTTCTAAGTTCTAGGGGACTGATGACCACAGATGTTAAGTTCCATAGTGCTCAGAGCCATTTGAACCTGTTGATCAGGGCGGCACACCACGATGCGTTTGGCGACTGAAGTCCTGGACGGCAGCAATCTGTTATTAACGACGCGCCCCCGATAAATCCAAGCACGCAGTCTCGCTTTCGGTTAATTAGGAATGCAGGTACTTCCGTATGAGCCTCTGAAACCTCGGTAGATTCCAGTGTGCCGGTGGACTCGTTCGATGATCTGCCAAACCAATTAGACTCCGTCCCACGACTATGTGTGACGGAATATGCCAAATGTTTAGACGGCCGACTCAAGACAAATAAGAACACCCACGCATCACTTGTTGTGTGCGTGGTGGAAGGAGCAGTACCTCTGATGGTTCAGAAGGTGACTGGCACAGGCCGTAAGTGGACCACTAGCAAAGGACACAAGTCTTACCATTTAGGTAGAGACCTGCAGTTTTTTACTAGGGAAGCGCCAGTACAAAAGTGACCTCCTCCTCTCCGCTTTCCTCGTCAGCTCGGTAGCAAAGCACAATTAAATCTGAGACTACTTCCACTTTAGTACAAGCCAATCACGAGCTGGTACGCCGCATTCGAAGATGGAAGACTGCTTCTTGCTGTGCATACACCGATTAGACCGATCAGAGAATTTAAAATTAGCTGAGAGTAAAGAAAAATAAAATTCAGCTGCGCGTCCTCTTCCCCTCGCATTTATGCCGTGTCTTTTGCTAACAACATGACCAGTCCTCGATAAAAAGATTGTTATCTCCCCTGTTGCGTCCATTTCGAAGTTTCCAAAGAACGGCCATAAACCCGCTAAAAGTCTCGTGCCTTCCCAAATAGGTTGTTGTAACAGAGTTTGAACTTCTGGGCGCCAGTGACCTGTCCCACAGAAATTCGCAAAACGCTTACAGTCGTCTCATCGACTTCCTGCCTAACAAGGGCCCATTCTCTGCTTTGTAACCGGTCTTCAATGCTTTGGCCATTGCAGCAGTGTCTCCTCCGCCTACCTGGACGCGACCGGCGACCGATCAGGACCATCCAAACTTGTCTGCGCACTGAGACCGCGGAAGTCGGCAGTCCGGGAATGTTTTCACTCATATTTCGCAGAAAAAAATCGCTTCCCTCGGCTCTAAGTCGCCGTACGCTTTTACTGCAGTCGTTTAAATCGGAACGCTATTCATTTGAACGGAGGTAAAGCTTACCGCCATTTCTTCACTAGAGCACACAAGCAAGAGCGTTAACTACTGCCCACCATTGAATCGTGATGTATGAAGTCAGAGCGTACTAAAGAGCATCTTCCCTAAGAATATTAAGCGGCCGGACGCCGAGTCAGAAGTGAGAGTGCCCTGTAATCTCTCAAAGTCCAATAATATCGAACATCGTCATTAATATGGGGATGAAACTTCTTTCAGTGTTCCGAGCGCAATACTGATGGAAATCAAGGAGAAACTGTGGGGAAAGTATAAAGGAATAGAATCGAAGCGCTTAAAATCTGGTACCACAGAAGAATATTGAAAATAGATGGACTGATAATATTAGAGGTGAGGTGGTTACCTGCAGAATCGGCAAGGAGATGAACTTGTTACAAACGTTGAGAGGAAGAAGGGACAGGGTGATGTGACATGGGTTAAGGCTTCGGGGAATAGCTTCCATTGTACTGGAGAGACCTGTAGAGGGGAAAAACTGTAGGGGAACAATGAGATTGGACTACATCCAACAAGTAATGAGAATGTTGGGTACAAGTGGTATTTTGAGACGAAGAGTTTGGCTAAGGAGAACTGTCAGCGTCAAAACAATCAGAAGAATGGTGGTTGTTGTTGTTGATGTGGTGGTCTTCAGTCCTGAGACTGGTTTGATGCAGCACTCCATGCTACTCTATCCCTGTGCAAGCTTCTTCATCTCCCAGAACCTACTGCAGCCTACATCCTTCTGAATCTGCTTAGTGTATTCATCTCTTGGTCTCCCTCTACGATTTTTACCCTCCACGCTGCCCTCCAATACTAAATTGGTGATCCCTCGATGTCTCAGAACATGTCCTAACAACCGATCCCTTCTCCTAGTCAAGTTGTGCCACAAGCTCCTCTTCTCCCCAATTCTATTCAGTATCTCCTCATAGGTTACGTGATCTACCCATCTAATCTTCTGCATTATTCTGTAGCACCACATTTCGAAAGCTTTTATTCTCTTCTTGTCTCAACCATTTATCGTCCACGTTTCACTTCCATACATGGCTACACTCCATACAAATACTTTTCAGAAACAACTTCCTGACATTTAAATCAATACTCGATGTTAACAAATTTCTCTTCTTCAGAAACGATTTCCTTGCCATTGCCAGTCTACATTTTATATCCTCTCTACTTCGACCATCATCATATATTTTGCTCTCCAAATAGAAAAACTCGTTTACTACTTTAAATGTCTCATTTCCCAATCTAATTCCCTCAACATCACCCGACTTAATTCGACTACATTCCATTATCCTCGTTTTGCTTTTGTTGATGTTCATCTTATACTCTCCTTTCAAGACACTGTCCATTCCGTTCAACTGCTCTTCCAAGTACTTTGCTGTCTCTGACAGAATTACAATGTCATCGGCGAACCTCAAAGTTTTTATTTCTTTTCCGTGGATTTTAATACCTACTCCGAACTTTTCTTTTGTTTCCTTTATTGCGTGATCAATATACAGATTGAATAACATCGGGGATAGGCTACAACCCTGTCTCCCTCCCTTCCCAACCACTGCTTCCCTTTCATACCCCTCGACTCTTATGGTAAAACGACAAAAAATCGTAAGTAAGGCACGGATCAGTATTTATATTAACACCATTATTTCAGTATCAGGTGTCAGCCAGACGCAAAGGGTAGGGGAGGATTTTCGAGTGCTGATCTCTAACAGGAAGCGGGCGTGTGAAGAAATTCAGCAGCTGACCTCATCCATTGTGAACATTGTACCGAGATTAGGCACGAGAGCTTCTGCAACCCGAGTTTCCGCAGCCGTCAGGAAGCAGAAGGCGCCGGCGTTAGCGCGAGAGCATAAGCTGTCGGCGCGACGCGATTACCAGCCAGCTGTTCGATACCCTCGTGAGGCACTCCAGCACGCCGGCGGTAGCGACGGCCGCCGTGCGCATGCGCGGCGTCGCCGTGGGAGCGGCGGCGTGTGGGCCTGGTCCCGCCTCCGGCAGACGCCGGCGGCCGGTCGCTGCACGTGGGGACGCGGAGCGGACGCCAGAGAGCGTCGACGGCCGCGACATGGAGGACCGCGGCGCCGACCAGCCGCCCCCACAGCCGCCCTCGCAGCCGCCACACGGCAGCAGGGCGCCGCCCCCGGCCGCCCACGTGGACGCCAGCGCCGCTGCCCGGCAGGCCCGCATGTTCAAGAAGTGCAAGAGCGCCACCTTCCAGATAGACGGCGCGACGTACACCATAGGTGAGTCCAGTACTGGAATGCAGTTCGACAAATTTACCTCGTGATGGAGGTGTTACATCGAGGCGTCCTCAGAAGTCGTTACGTCACTGATTTACATTAAAATACTTGGTACATCTTCGTTTCCTCAAAGAATCAACCGTCTGACGAATATATAAGATACAAGAGCAACCACTACTTGACCACCGTATCAGAATTTGTCTATTTTCTATAGAGAATGCATGCCGTGATGTTAGACACAACATACTGTAACGTTTACTCTCTTACAAATTCCACATCAGACGGTGGTCCGAATCAACTTAAGCTTATTAAAATTATGTAAGACTCTGTTATTCAGTAGAGAAAGACTTGACCCTGTTAACTGCAGAATTACCAAGCCTATTACAGGATGAGTAAAACAAATTTGGAAAAAAAAAATTGTGTGTGGATTGGGGGAAGGGAGGGAAACAAATAAGTAGCCAATATTTTAGGGGTAACGTATTTGAAGGGGGAATGCACTTGACTATAGCCGAGTGATCGTCTCCTCATTTTATCACAGTTTTAAGCATGGCTGACAACAACATCCGTTAACAAATTTTCAATATGTAAATTATACAGACAACCGGTTGCCTAAGCTTATTGCAAAAACCTTAACAAAGTTTCAGTACCACTAAGGCTATCTTCTTCGCAAGAAAAGCCACATAAAGTACATGACGTTAAAGCTGCAAACATGCATGCCTAGCTGTGGAGCTCACGTTAGACAGTAGAAAACATGGAATAAAGACCTTCGTGAAAACAGTAAAAATTGTTCGCAGGTGCAGCATGTTAAAATGGCAAACATTGAACTCAACCTATGGCAGCATCGTGTGACTTTCATTCTTAAGAAGATACCCATAATATTATTTAAATTTGGTGAAGTTTTATAAAGTAAACTTACGCAACCGGTTGACTGTATACTTACTGTACTGAAAAGTCAAAATCTTGTGTTGATTCGATCGACGTCTTCCGCCTACGTTATCTCCCATTACTTCTAAATGCCTCATTTAATTAGCTCAAGTATTGACGTATAAGCTCTTGAACCCGTTATTTTGAACTTTAATCAGAGACAAGTGCCCCCTCTCCATTTCCACTTCAAATGTACATTGGTACATACATTTAACAACGAATTATCTTCATTCACTACTACTGCAAAAGACAAGGAATAATCTCTGTCATAGCAGATAAAGACCTCAAATGAGTCCGTGACACTACTTGATTTACTTCACTGCATAAAAAGTATGCTTTCTTTACTGTCAGTAAGACTATTTGGGGACAAAATTGTGCATGAAGAAATAACTATTTGTTGGAATCATCAGAAAACATTTATGACTAAAACGTCTCATTCATTTAGCCTAGTAACTACCATAAAATTTCACGACGAATCGATGCACCAGTCTTGGTATGCCCACAAGACTCTGACTAAAGCTTTCATAAATGTCGAATCCGTTTCTCGGAAGGCAAAATTAAAATAAAATTATTTCGGCTAAAGCGGCTAACCTCAAAGAAGTGTAAAGACGCGTTTGGGAAATTTGTAGTTACTTATAATTTTAATATAATGTCAGTCATTATTTAATACCTTTCACGACGGCCGCGGTGGCCGAGCGGTTCTTGGCGCTTCAGTCCGGAACCGCGCGATTGCTACGGTCGCAGGTTCGAATCCTACCTCGGGCATGGACTCTTGTGATGTCCTTAGGTTAGTGAGGTGTGAGTATTTCTAAGTTCTAGGGGACTGATGATCTCAAAAGTTAAGTCCCATGGTTCTCAGAGCCTTTTGAACCATTTGAATACCGTTCACGAAAGCTGCTTTGCCTGAGATGTTTTCAGCGAAAGGTCACTGAAGCTCGGTAAAGGGACAAAAAGAAGTAGACCAAAACACATAACGATGGTCCATAGGCCGGCCGCGGTGGTCTCGCGGTTCTAGGCGCTCAGTCCGGAACCGCGCGCCTGCTACGGTCGCAGGTTCGAATCCTTCCTCGGGCATGGATGTGTGTGATGTCCTTAGGTTAGTTAGGTTTAAGTAGTTCTAAGTTCTAGGGGACTGATGACCTCAGATGTTAAGTCCCATAGTGCTCAGAGCCATTTGAACCATGTTTTTGATGGTTCATAAACAACTTAATCATACCTGAACTGTCACGGAGAAGCGATAATTATTTTTTCTAACGCTGTGAGATTCTGCATAGTAGCTATATTTCTAACGTGTTTATCTCTGATACAGAGGCTAGTAACATTAGTTGTTCATATCACAAGTTGAAAACTCTGCATTCGTTGCAATTTACTTAATCGCGTAGCTTCATTATGCTAGACTAGAAGCACCCACAAACTGTTCGACACACACTTATAGGCCAGCATAGCAAAAGGATGAAGCAGTAAGGAAAAACTATTGGTACAATGAAATAATGATCATTTTTTAATGTGTCTTGTTTTGGATGTCACAAGATATAAAGTTCAATCGTTGGTCGCATTATTTTTTTTTTCGACTGTCATTCACAAGCAACTACTACATAGCTTACGTTGTTATTGAATGTTGTATTCTTGTACATGTCTTAATATCTATTGGGGATTTTCTGTTATAGAATTACTTAGTTCAGTTGTCAGTTTTTTCGGTTATTGGCAGAATGAGGCCTTAATTAGTCGGCGTCGCTATGGCAATAGGAAATACCACTAGTCCTGTTTTGTAGCATGCTGTTTGTCACCAGCGCTGTTTAAATGATCACGAGGCACCTTGCTCGTTGTGTTATATTACGTTAAGAATTCCGTTATGATTGTCTAATAATACGACATGCAGAACGAAGTGCAAGATTAGTGTACACTTTTTCTCTACGTCTGTCTCGTTTAAGAGTAATAGTAGCCCAGTTGAATAAGAATTGTCAAGGACACAGACCGAGGCATTTATTATGGAACTAGCCTGGTTCCCACGAAAATTAATCAGACGAAACGACGGAAATTCAGCAGCACAGGCATCTTGAACTAGTAATTTTAAAGCAGAAATGGAAAGCTGGAATGTCCGTGCTGCAGATAAAGTCCTCGATATCCAGCGTGATTTTTGACGTAGTATGGTTTTAATACGGTAATGAGAATCTGTTCGAAAATTTCAAGAACTTGGAGCCGGAACGCGACGTTGTAAATCCGGATTGTTAACTGGAATCAGGTTATCGGTAATATCCAGCTGCAATGGTGCCCCTTGTATCGTAGTTCTTCTTATGCGTTTCACTGTCGTAAGTGAAGCATTGTAGGAAACAAAAGAGCAGTTTATATTCTAAGATGTACGGGAGCGAGAATGAACCGTGGCGCTATTGAAGGAACTGTCCTGAGGAGGCTTTGTAATGTCGCCCCGCATATTGATTGAGTAAAGGTGTTACAATGAATCCCTATGAATCTGAGTCCCAAGCTCATGTGGAACAATAGTTCCCTGACTTTCAGAATTATCACTTCCTGTTTCCTTGCAAAATTTTATTAACTTCTCATGTTTACATCATTGTGATTCACGATTTGATTAATACTTCATATCATAGGCAATTTCCAAAAAATTCCATTGCCTTTAGTTTCACATCCGGGTATCTCCAGCGTACTCACTCCCTCTCTTAGCGACCGCCGACCCAGCTACAGACATTATCTGCAGAGAACAATTTGGAATCCTACTACTTTTAGTAATATTTATAGTCACGACCTGTTATAGAGGCACTAAAGGTAAAGTATAGGGAAACGCATTTTTATGTCACTGACCGTCTTAAAAAGCAATTTCAGGCATCAAAGCAGTGGCAATAGCAGACGCTTGTTCCATGACCCAGATTAAAATTTTCAATTCGCAAAGGAGTGTGAGCTGTTTCAACAGTTCCTGTCAGTTTAAAACTGATTGCCGAACCAGGTATCGAATGCGGGATCATGCCAAGTTAAGATTCTAGGTTGGAGGTCTGTTCCATTGCTTAATTCAGATGTACTAGGAAATTTGAGTACTATATGTACTATAAGAAGTATAGAGTATAGTTGTGGGTGTGTACAATTAAAATAAAAAGCAAGCCTACTGCGGTTTCACTTTATTACAAAGTGCATATCAATTTCCATTTTAATCTCCCATTGCCATACCTCTGTGGCGCTGATTCCAGCACAATTTAAAATCTTTATCGAACCTGCCGAAATGCCAAGTAACCTTTTCCGCTGTATGAGAGACTTGTTTTGCCTGACGACGCTGCCAAATTGGATTACGTAGTATGCGCTGAACAGATCCGTGTGTAATGATGCGCTATACTTGAGAACGCGTAGCTTCGGCCGTGGGAAGTCCACGTCGGCTGCTAGTCTCACTGTCTCTAGGGTGGCCCCCTTGCCGCAGGGAGGCACTTGCGAGATGTTCTTATCTGCCTGGGAGCGGCATCCGCTTTAATGCCAGCAGTCCTGCTCATTTACATATGCGCGAAGCCCAACTCGGTAACTAGCTCCGTTCCCCCCTAAGTTTGGAAGGAAATAATAATTAAAGCTTTCACTTAGGAGTTTCATAGAAGATTACTCAAAAAGTTACTTTCCAAGTAATTACCAAAAATTGAAGCGAAGAAGAAATTGATACTCGCATCGCTCATTCATAATTCAGAATAGTACTAACCTCTGTTTCTGTCACTCGTACTGACGCTATACGCCGTCAGTTACGTGTGAGGCATCAGTTTTCTAACTAGTCTAATGCGGCCCGCCAATGAATTTCTTTCCTTTGCCAAGCCCTTCAACTCAGAGTATCACCTGCATCCTACACCCTCAATTATTTACTGGAAGTATTACAATCTCTACAGTTTTTACCCTCTACTGCTCAGTATAGTACCATGGAGGTTATTCCCTAATGGCCTGACCCTAGTCCTGTCATCATGTCCCTTTTTCTTGTCAGTGTTTTCCAAATGTTCCGATCCTGCTGAGAACGACCTCATTCCTAATCTTATTATCACGTTGTAAATAATATAAAATACTGTACCTTGATACGCTTCTGTTAAGGAAAGTAGGTAGTGTTTCACCCGACACGAGACAAGGGGGCAGAAGTTCAATAACGTAAGATGATTCCAGTTTATTTCAAATGCATACAGCTTGATTATCGCTTCTAGTAGGACAAAATAGTGCAGAATATTTTTGTCTCTTGGTTTCCACGTGATTTTATCCATCATGACGGCCATCATTTACTCGTGTGTAACTCGTGCAGCACGAAAGTAAAGGGGGAAGAATAATCTACAACATCTACAAAAACGGAGAAGGGTAATAAATGCCTAAGAACAAAAAACACATTCATTTTACTAAAACTGTATGGCTTCGGTATAGATCTGTGTTGTTATTTAACTTGTAATTCGTAGAAGCTATGAAGACAGTGAAGGATTATTTCGAAATAAATGTAAAGTAAGTTAAAATTGAGCTGTGTAGAAAAGTCAAGCTGAATGAAGTGGACGGCAAACTTGCCATACCGTGTGGGTCATGGATAAAGAATTCTGAGATTTATATAATGCAGTGAAGTGGAAAAAAGTGCAAGGAGGCGGTTGACATCAACTCTATGAACTACCGAGTAGAATCCTATCCTGGAAATAAGAGTAGGCGGAACGGACTTGGCGGGAAAGAGTACACAGTCATGGACGAAGGTATCCCTTCCATTTTTAATAAGAAAAAACCTTTTAGGGACCAATATTGATATCAAATTTGAAGATATCAACAAAACGTATGCCTCTATATTAAAATGCAACGTTTACGACCGAAAGTCCTGAAAAGTAACAAGAGAGTATTGTAAGTGGTACTGAAGAAAACTATTGGTACGGCTAAAATAGAGATGAAAATGCGTTGAAAAATATAGGGGAGGAAAGAAAACGACAGAAACCCCTTAAAAGAAGAACATATATGTTAGTGTGACATTTTCTATATTGGCCAAGGATAATTAACTTCACACTACAAGGCGCAATAGTGAGGAGAATTTGTGGAGCTCGGCCGACCACATACATGGTATGGAAAATCAGCTGTAGGGCATTTTGGGTGTAAACCTTACGTGGAAATGAAAAGAAAAGGATGAAACACGAAATCATATCCATCGAAAGACTGATGACTTAGAGAAAAATGTCATACTCCACATCATATACGCGTGATTAGTCCACTCCTACCTTGCGCCTTCTTAGCAATCTTTTGATGTGTTCCTATATTGGCATATCATTATGTGCAGTAAGCAAATTTATTTTCATGTACTAAAATAATCTACGCTGGGGTCACTGCAAATAGGAATTGATATGTACTTTTGTAGGATTTTCCCTGGAAGGAAAAAGCTATTTCGTAAGGTCACGCACTAAGATTGGAAAGAAACCCTCTAAAAGCAACTTTTGTTTGAAACTGGTACGGAGAACGCTATTTTATAACTCCGTATTAAGAATAAAACTTTGTTCTATAGTACCTGAAATTTGAACCACTTTTAACTATGATCTCTATAATACATTGTTGTGATAGAATACTAATATTATCGAATATTAAACTGTACGTTGCTACAGCGTTAGCTGTTAGTTTTCCTAATGTAGAAGAGTTCGTTACCAGTTTGTGTGTGTGTGTGTGTGTGTGTGTGTGTGTGTGTGTGTGTGTGTGTGTGTGACCTTGTATATTCTGTAGTGTATGATGGAGTTTTCTTTAGATTTTGAATGTGCGGAAGTAATGAAAGTGAGTAGTAGCTGAATTAAGTGGCGGAAACGTATTTTTTGATGTCAAGTATGTTGAAATGCTCTATTCGCATGTGATGTCTAAAAAGGAGAAACACTTTAGAATGTTCCAGAAAGCTTCGAAAATTTGAGGAATGTATTTTAGTGTTCTACAAATTCAGTAATTTTTTTATGTGTTCTAAGACGAGCTGTAAATTGTGTGTAATCAAGCATTTCTTGTTTTAAGAAAGTCAGCTATTTTTGAATGACGTTAAACTTAGAGAACTGCGTATTGTGATCCTGTAGTTTCCATCCCGAGCGTAAATAAGGTAAAGCTCGTTCTATTACTTAAATTGTGTGTGGAAATTCAGAGTAAACAGTTAAATAAGAATTTAAGTGAGAATTGCAACAGAGATAGTAAGTTTGTGTTTTTTATTGTTGAATGCCTAAAAATAGAAACATATTGTACCATCTCGAGAGATAATACAGAGAGACTGGATAGCAGGCAGAATGTAACAAAAGGAAAATATGAAGGACCACTTATTTTAAAAGGGACTATTATCAACGGATCAGAGCGACATAACACGGCATAAAATTCGGAAACAATTAATATAGTTACATCATTTTCATTATTAGAAGATAAATAATGAATAAATCGCATAACTGTGTTCTATCTACATACAAAAAAGTGTTAAATTTTGAGAATAATTACTACTGACTGTTCTTGTGCTATACAAGAGGTGTGGAAATATACTCTTAAACTAGTTGACTGCAGTGGACCAATACCAAATAGTTATTATTAAGACTTGAGCAAGGACATTGTTAAGAGAAGGGATAAGACATAAATAGGAACAAAGGTAGAAATTTCTATCTTTCTACCATGAGTAGATTCGCTTTGGACGGCTTACCATTAGGATTAATATCATAGGAAATAGACAAGTAACATTTGTGGACAATACTTCTACATGGAAACTTTGCAAATCACATTTACGTGCCTGGCGGAGGGTTCATCGAACCACCTTCACAATTCTCTGTTATTCCAATCTCGTACAGCGCGCGGAAAGAATGAACACTTATATCTTTCAGTACGAGCTCTAATTTCCCTTATTTTATCGTGGTGATTGGGCCGCCCTATGTAGGTTTGTGTCAACAAAATATTTTTCGCATTCGGAAGAGAAAGTTGATGACTGGAAACTCGTGAGAAGATTCCGTCGCATTGAAAATCGCCTTTCTTTTAATGATTTCCAGCCAAAATCCTGTATCCTTTCTGTGACACTCTCACCCATATTTCGCGATAATACAAAACGTGCTGACTTTCTTTGAACTTTTTCGACGTAATCCGTCAGTCCTATCTGGTAAGAATCCCACACCGCGCAGCAGTATCCTAAAAGAGGATTGACAAGCGTAGTATAGGCGGTCCCCTTAGTAGGTCTGTTACATTTTTTAAGTGTCCTGCCAATAAAACGTAGTCTTTGGTTAGCCTTCCCCATTACATTTTCTGTGTGTTCCTTCCAATTTAAGTTGTTCGTAATTGTAATACATTGGTATTTAGTTGAATTTACGGCTTTTAGATTAGACTGATTTATCGTGTAACCAAAGTTTAACGAGTTCCTTCTAGCACTCATGTGGATGACCTCACACGTTTCGTTATTTATTGTCAACTGCCACTTTTCACACCATTCAGATATTTTTTCTAAATAGTTTTGGAAAAAAAAACAAGGTTCAAATGGCTCTGAGCACTATGGAACTTAACATCTGAGGTCATCAGTCCCCTAGACTTAGAACTTCTTAAACCTAACTAATCTAAGGACATCACACACATCCATGCCCGAGGCAGGATTCGAACCTGCGACCGTAGCGGTCGCGCGGTTCCAGACTGTAGCGCCTAGAACCGTTCGGCCACTCCGGCCGGCACGCTGTCGTTTATCGACTAATAAAGTCATCCGAAGATCAAAACAAACAGCAAAACAATTGCCGGCCGGTGTGGCCGTGCGGTTCTAGGCACTTCAACCTGGAACCGCGAGACCGCTACGGTTGCAGGTTCGAATCCTGCCTCGGGCATGGATGTGTGTGATGTCCTTAGGTTAGTTAGATTTAAGTAGTTCTAAGTTCCAGGGGACTGATGACCTCAGAATTAAGTCCAATATTGCTTAGTCATTGAACCATTTTTGAACGACAACGTCATCTGCAAACAACCGAAAACGGCTGCTCAAATTGTCTCCCAAATCGTTTACATAGGTAAGGAACAGCAAAGAGCCTATAACACTACCTTGGGGAACGCCAGAAATCAATTGTGTTGTAATCGATGACTTTCCGTCTATTACTACGAACTGTGACCTCTCTGACAGGAAATCACAAATACAGTCACATAAATGAGACGATATTCCATAAGCACGCAATTTCACTACGAGCCGCTTGTGTGGTACTGTGTCAATAGTCTTCCGGAAATTCAGAATTACGGAATCGATCCGAAATCCCTTGTCAATAGCACTCAACACTTCATGTGAATAAAGAGCTTGTTGTGTGTTCAAAGGAACGATGTTTTCTAAATCAGTGTTGACAGTGTGTCAATAGACCGTTTTCTTCGATGTAATTCATAATGTTCAAACACAATATATGTTCTAAAATCCTGCTGCATATTGATGTTGACGATATAGCCCTGTAATTTAATGGATTACTCCTACTACGTTTCTAGAATATTGGTGTGACTTGTGCAACTTTCCAGCCTTTGGATACGGATCTTTTGTCGAGCGAACGGTTGTATATATTTCTTAATTATGGAGCTAATGCATCAGCATACTCCGAAAGGAACCTAATTGGTATATAGTCTGGACCAGAAGACCTGCTTTTATTAAGTGATTTAAGTTGCTTCACTATTCCGAGGATATTTACTTCTACGTTACTCATGCTGGCAGCTGCTCCCGATTCGAATTCTGGCATATTTACTTCGTCTTCTTTTGTGAAGGCATTTAGGAAGGCTGTGTTTAGTAACTCTGCTTTGGCGGCACTGTCTTCGTTAGTATCTCCATTGCTATCGCGCAGAGAAGGCATTGATTGTTTCTTGCCACTAACATATTTCACATACGACCAAAATCTCTTTTGATTTTTTATTTATTTATTTATTTATTTATTTATTTATTATTCCGTGGGACCACATTTAGGAGAAGTCTCCATGGTCATGGAACGAGTCAATACATGAAATTATAACATGATTGTAGAAACAGATAAAATGAAATATAAGAAACATATTCAGGCGACAAGTCGTTAGTTTAAATAAAGAAAATCAAGAATGTAACACTGGAATTTGCTTAATTTTTTAGCTCTTCCAGGAGCTCCTCGACAGAATAGAAGGAGTGAGCCATGAGGAAACTCTTCAGTTTAGACTTAAAAGTGTTTGGGCTACTGCTAAGATTTTTGAGTTCTTATGGTAGCTTATTGAAAATGGATGTAGCAGAATACTGCACTCCCTTCTGCACAAGAAGTTTCGTTGTGGAAACTGTTACAGGTATCTCGCATTGTAATCCGCACTAAATTTCGAGCTTCTGCAAAAGATCGCCAATGTTGGGAATTTTGCGTCTGTTTAAATTTTTCACGTTTGTTTCGTTGTTTCTGCAACAGTGTTCTAACCCGTTTTGTGTACCAAGGAGGATCACCTCCGTCGTTTGTTAATTTATTTGGTACAAATCTCTCAATTGCTGCCGATACTATTTCTTTGAATCTAAGCCACATCTGCCTTCTACTCTACCAGACGAAGACTTGGTATTTAAAAGTACAACCAATGAGTTACTAATTCTAAATAAGCTGCCATATTAAGAGAAGGTGTATAATGTCCAACCTTTGCTTTAATTGTTAACTGACAGGAAACCACACGTCTCTCCACTAAACGGTGGAATTCCCATTACACTCCTAATGTTAGCACTCTTGGGTTCGTTTTCAGCGATGCTATGTGCTGAGTCAGTCCTTCCGACAATCACCTCCTTTGCGATTTCTTCACATTTTTACGCAGCCATTTCACCTTAGCTTCCCTGCACTTCCTATCTGTTTCACTCCTAAGTCACTTGTATTTCTGTATTCCTAAATTTCCTTGAACTTTTCTGTATGTCCTTCTTTCTTTGGCCAACGGAAGTACTTCTTCTGTTATCCATGGTTTCTTCGCAGTTACATTCTGTGTAACGACGATTCTCTTTCTAGTTTCCGTGAATGCTCTTTTTAGGAACGCCCATTATTTTTCAACTGAACTGCCTACTGATCTATCACTTATCGCAGTATTTATAGCCTCTGAGAACTTTAAGCGTACCTCTTCATTCATTAGTACTTCCGTATCCCAGGTCCTTGCGTACTGAATCTTCCTGACTAGTCATTCAGACATCAGCCTACTTTTCATCACTAGTAAATTGTGATCTGAGGATTTATTTGTTCCTGAATACGTCTTACAATCCAGTATCTGACTTCAGAATCTCTGCCTGACCATGATGTAACCTAGCTGAGATCTCTCTGGGTGTCTTGGCTTTTTTCTAGTATACCTGCTCCACTTATGATCTTGAACAGAGTATTCTCTATTACTGGCTGACTGGCTGAAGTTTATTGCAAAATCAGTTAACCTGTCTTCTCTCTCATCCCCAGTAAGAAGCCGATTGTGTCCCGTAAGCCGTTCTTCTATTTCTTTCGATACAACCGCATACCAACCACCCATAGTTATTAGATTTTCATCTCCCTCTTTGTACTGAAATACCCTTTGGGTATCCTCATATACTTCTTCTAACTCTTCATCTTCGGCTTGCGACGTCGGTAGGTATACGTGAACTACCGTTGTCTATGATGTTTTGCTGTCGATTCTGATGAGAATAACCCTATTATTGAATTGTTCACAGTAATTGACTCTCTGCCCTACCTTGCTATCCAGAACGAATCGTACTCCCATTACAACATTTTCTGCCGCTTTTGATATTACCACTTACTCGTATGACAAGAAATCATTGTCTTCTTTTCATTTCACTTCACTGACTCTAGCTATATCTAGACTGAGCATTAGCATTTCCGTTTCCAGATTTTCTAGCTTGCCTCCGAAGCTCAAACTTTGGGAATTTTACTCGTAGAAAGAAATCCTTCCGAAGGCTATGCAGTCTTTTTCTCACGATCACCACCCCTTTGACAGTTCCCTCTCGGAGATCCGAATGGGGGAGTACTCCGTAATCTGTTGCCAGAGGAGAGATCATCATGGTACTTTTCAGTTACAAGTCACATGTCTTCTGAGCAGACATTATGTATCTTTAATGCAATGATTTCCATTGTCTTCTGCATCCTCATTCTGTTGATCACTGATGATTCATTCGCGTTTAGGGGCAGTTTCTAACCCCAAGGGCAAGAGAGTGTCCTGAACCGCTGTCCGCTCCTGCGCTCCCTTTGACAAGGCCGTAGGCAAAATAAGGGTGACTTCTTACGCCGGAAGTCCTCGGGCACCACTGCTGGTAATTTTTATTCAGAACTTAAGCGATCGTGGGTTTCTAATCCGGGACCTAGAACGTTTTGATTACTTTCATTTATTTTTATTTTTTATTCGGTCTAAGGAACCGCTGCGGGAGCAGGACGGCGAGCCGGGCAGGGGTCGACATCCGAGGCCTCACCAACCCGTCGCCACGCCCGCTCTACGTGTTCCAGAATCAGGGAGAGCATTAAGCACGCTTATTTGTTTATTTTTATTTTAAAAAATCCTATAACAGTCGTAGTGAGCGTACGAGTCGTCTTCTCGTCTGTTGGCAAGGGTTCCCTCTTATTCCGTCCGTAGGAGAACAACATGCTCCAGGAATATCCTTCAGCTACAGGATCTCACACCCAGAACGCCCCATTGAGCAGTAGGTTCCGCTGATAGTGAACTTAAATAATTAGTGAAATGGATCCTGTATTTCGGGTGGCGACTGAAAGCCGCAAGTGTAGTAGTCAACTGGGGCCAAAAATCGAGCGTCTCTTTGTGTGTGTCGCGAAATATGCAGTGAAGAGCCAGCATTTTATTCATCAAACGGCATTCGTCCTGGTTGGAGGAAAATATACTTTGTCGGGGCACAATGTATCGTCAGGGCAGAGAGACTCCGGCAGTCGCCACAAGATTAATACCAGAATGCGCTGGGTGAGCAATCAGCAGTCACCGGGTGCGTCATAATTCAGGCGGTGCGCATTCGAGTCAGCGATTGAGCCTCTCGGGCACAACAGGTCGTCCGTCAGATGAATTAAATGTAGCCACTGACGACTTGCGAACTTCCCGCTCGCAGCCACGTAACACCACGAACGTGCCGCCGTAGGTAAAAAAGACACGTTACTGCTCGCCACACCGTGTTCCTGCCAACTTCAGAGTACCGGTCTGCGAATTGATGGGTCGTTGCTGTTGATACAGGCAATATTGCGAGCCAGAGTGGCCGAGCGGTTCTAGGCGCTTCAGTCTGGAACCGCGCGACCGCTGCGGTTCGAATCCTGCCTCGGGCATGGATGTGTGTGATGTCCTTAGGTTAGTTAGGTTTAAGTAGTTCTAAATTCTAGGGGACTGATGACCACAGATGTTAAGTCCCATGGTGCTCAGAGCCACTTTGCATTCGCCGCAGTATGCGACTTTGCACCAGAGCACGCGTCTGGTGTAGTAGTCGGCGGTAGGTAGCTGCCGCTTGGCGACGAACATTGCTAGAGTACAGCACACCCAAATATTTGGGTGCGGGCACCATGTAAAAGAGTACCGCTGATCTTTGGGGAAGCACCCCTCTGCGATTCGTCTATTTAGTGTTCTTCATGTTTGTGACACTACCAGTGACTGCCCTGTTCTGGTATAGGTACTGAAGCGTCGTGTGTATTTCATCCTCTGATCTGGCCAGGAGTGTCACATCTATGGCGAATATACCACAACGGAAGGTCACGTCCATACAGGATGATGCAGATATCTGCAAATGACCGCCACGGACCACGTGAAGCTGGTTCGAGTGCTACTTGTAGGGAATCCTTGTTTCACTGACCAAACAACAACAGTGTTACCAGTCTGGTAACTGTGCACCGTCACGCTGGAACGTGCCACGTGGATCAGTCGAAGGACCACGTCTGCAGACTCCGGAGACAATCCCACGCATAAATCGGTGATCCACTCTGTGGAATGTGTAGTCAAAATTGACGGCGACAGGCGCTTCCGATGTTCCCGGTATTCTCTTAACGCTGTAGCAATGGTCTTGACACCTCCTAAACAGGTCTCATTGGTGTGGATTGCATTCCATGTAGCGGGGCGGAGACGCGAGCAGAGGATACGGGCGAAGAACTTGCAGTCGCTGTTGAGGAGCATGACTGAGTGAAGGTCCTGCCACTTACAACCACAATTTGGCTTGGGTACCGGGATCAGGATGCCGTCTGCGAATTTCGTGGGGACACTGAAATCATGGTGGGTCTGTTCTTGAAGTATCTGGATCTAGTTATAGACCAAGTGCGGTAGAATTCGAGGGATAAACATCCAGCGAATGCGATTTGTTTGGAGAGCCTCGTGGCAAGGCCGATGTCAGCTCTTCGGATGTCATGGGCTGGCAACAGCAGGGTCTTATCAGGTGCCAGTCCCTAGAGGCGAGAAAATTGTGCAGCACCTCTTCGTAATCACGTAAGTCCCGCGGGTCTTCCATGTACAAGGTCTCATGTACCAGGAGAACGCATCCACCCGTCTCTGTGTTTATCGCTGTGATGAACTGACGTTTGTGGTGACGCCTCTCGCGCACATTGTAATCGACTGACACTATTTAGTTTGGGCTGCCGTTATCCACTCTCGCACGGACGCTGAAGCGTACTAGCTACTCTGCCCTGATGCGGAGTAGACAAGCTTTGATGCGTTGTATAGCCAACTGACGTTCGGGCGACATCGGTTGCACAGCCAGCGTAATGCTGCATAGTTAAATTCAAATGTCGTCCTTACCGACGAGATGGCGCAGTGGTTAGCGCGCTGAACTCGCCTTCTTGAGGGCGGCGGTTCGAACCCGCTTCCAGCCATCCTGATTCAGGTTTTCCGTGATTACCATAAATTGCTTCAGGCAAATGCCGCGATGGTTCCTTTGAGAGGCCACGGCCGACTTCCTTCCCCATCCATCCATAGTCGGATGGGACCATGACCTCGCTGTTTGGTCCCCTCCCCCCAAATCAATCAACCAATCAGTCTCTCTCCTGTGTTTCTATCTTTTATCAGGATGTCGTCCTTTCCCACCTCGATCCGTCACCTTCGCATGACATGAGGTTCTTTCGTAGTGCAGAATTGACACACAATAACCTTTACAGTAACGTGGAAGTGTACGTGCCCAGCGGCCTTTAAGACAACGGTGCCCCGTGTCCTCGCGAAGGAGGGTAACTTTTGACACCCATGGGCGTCTGCTGCGTCGCACGGGTTGATGTGTTAGGTAACAGTGTAGATGCACGTGAGGTGATCAGTGAAGGCTGTCGGCCAGGTTTCTGCATTACTGGTCGCTGTACGGAGGCCGCGCAGAACATAAACCCAGTCCGCTCGACTGGCAAAACGGCTGATAAAGTGCCTACATCCGCGCTGGTTCCCGCTATGTAAGAGTCACGTGCCAAGGATTGTTAAGTGACCTATCAGTGGCTGTAGAGCCGGGCATGGGATGTAATGAGGTATCTGGTTCTCGGGCCGCAGCACTATGTTGTGGTCTGTGTGTCTCTGCAAGTGTGGGGCTACTTCCTCTGGGGAGAAGATGTGCCTGTCACAATGGTGTGAAGTACCGGAGGATACATAGACGTTAACGAGGTGGACCGCACCAAGAGTGAGCGCTATGCCTTGCACACTTGGCAAGTATGCCGCGTTCATCACTTCTCTGCCATCTCGGAGAATGATGGCTGTTCCTCCAGACGGTAGGCTGTAAGCGATGTAACCATAAAAGTCTGAATTCAGCTCTGGACAGAGCTCCTCGAGAAGGGCAATGTCCAAGTCTGACACTCTTGTGATGTCGTGCAACATGTGGGCCTTGATGATAGAGTGGGTACCACTGGCGTTGACTCTTCCTCCCTGTAGGATTGAGACATCTCAAGTGGTCGCCGAAATGTGTGGGTGCAAGAACATGGTGGAGGTCAGACACCACGCATCTGCCTAGCACCATAACGTGAATTACTTTGCCTTATGGTCCCCTGAAAGGAACGACCCTCTCGACTCAGGGCCATCAATGGGCACTGGAGAAGCTATCGATGTGTGCTGAGCGTCTGCCCAGTCACCAAGAGAGGATTGGAAGATATCTGGTTGGCGGTCACTTTCACAGCATCCCATGTTTGGGGAGGTCGGCCTTCATTTTCAGGATCACAAGGAGGTAGCCAGTGTTCCCTACCATCTGGCACCTGCTAATGAATGAGGCTGCTGGAATCCCTTGCAACTGTAGATGCTGCAATAGTGTCGTTATCTTCCTCCAACATCACATCCCCATCCCATTCTTCAACTGACTATCGTGTCTTCTTTT
Source organism: Schistocerca americana (assembly GCF_021461395.2). Classification (NCBI taxonomy): domain Eukaryota; kingdom Metazoa; phylum Arthropoda; class Insecta; order Orthoptera; family Acrididae; genus Schistocerca; species Schistocerca americana. Next base: position 366,036,503 of record NC_060122.1, on the reverse strand, counting down.
GTTTCTTGTTTGACATTAGTTTACTGGTCCGTAACTCAACATCCACCAGGGGATGGGACTCGGCCCGGTCCTCGGGAGTCCGTGTTTCCGATGCTGGCAGCGATGGCAGCCGGGTGCCTCCGACACCGCGATGTGCAGAGGCTGCGAGAAACTCCGCAATGTTCGGTGGTGATGGCGTTGTCGTCGCCTTCGGAGCTGGGTCTCCAACGGAACTCGTAGCGGGTTGGGGTATATCAGGTTTTGATCAACCATCACATGTTGTGCCCCCTCCACATACGTTATTGGGAGGGAGGTCATCTCGGATCACTGGGAAAGTTCAGTGCAGGGCACCTGGATGAGGCGTCGCTGCAGGCACTCAGATCCGACATTGCCCTCCTGGCCGCAGCCCGAGTAGGTCCTCGGCTGGCCATCGCATATTCAGCAGCTGCCAATGTAAATATATGATACAACGTGCTTCTTAAGTTCTTTGCGTGCTTGGCGTACCCCGTTAAGTACATTTCCATGCCGCGCGGGGTAGCCGCGTGGTCTTGGGCGCAATGCAGGCCGGAATGGCAGTGCGGTTCTAGGCGCTACAGACTGGAGCCGAGTGAGCGCTACGGTCGCAGGTTCGAATCCTGCCTCATGCATGGATGTGTGTGATGTACTTACGTTAGTTAGGTTTAATTAGTTCTAAGTTCTAGGCGACTGATGACCTCAGACGTTAAGTCGCATAGTGCTCAGAGTCATTTGAACCATTTTGGGCGCATTGTCACGGTCCGCGGGGCTTTCCCCGTCAGAGGTTCGAGTCCTCCCAAGGGCATGGGTGTGTGTGTGTGTGTGTGTGTGTGTGTGTGTGTGTGTGTGTTTTGTCCTTAGCGTAAGTTAGTTCAAGTTAGGTTAAGTAGAGCGTAAGCTTAGGGACCGATGACCTCAGCAGTTTCGTCCTTACAAGACCCAACCTCAAATTTCCAATTTACGTTTCCAAGGTATTCCATTTCTTTCCGTGTGGCTCAGAAATGTGTCATATGGCCGCAGCGCGTGAAAGACGATGTTGGGGGGATTTCGAACGGCAATTCAAAGATGCGCCGGCCGTGGTGGCCAAGCGGTTAAAGGCGCTACAGTCTGGAACCACGCGGCCGCTACGGTCGCAGGTTCGAGTCCTGCCTCGGGCATGGATGTGTGTGATGTCCTTCGGTTAGTTAGGTTTAAGTAGTTCTAAGTTCTGGGGGACTGATGACCTTAGAAGTTAAGTCCCATAGTGCTCAGAGCCATTCAAAGATGCGTACAGAAAGCACCCCCAGACCAGCATGGACAACAGCTACCAAGCTCACGTTACCGCCAGCGCGTAAGAAGTGGAAGGCGTTGGTGGACCGTTGTAGGAGTTTGTCACAGGCCGCTTCGTCAATCGGTTTGAGGTATACTGTGCTGGAAACCGTAGACAAATGGATGTTTATCAGTTCTAGCGGTCCTATGTACATCACATCTCGAAAAATCGTTGTATTTCATGGGCCTTCAGTATTGTGTAGGATGCGTTGGACGTTAGATTGACTGCAGCACGTCGATTCGATAAGGCCATGGCGGGTCGTACTAAAAGTCAATACAACGACGCACGACCGTGCTCTAGCGGGTAAACAAGCACGCCAGCAGGGCACTTCTCGGCTTGCCGAGGGCGTCGGCACCGTCTCGCGGCTGAAAGGCCGCTGCCCAGACCATGGGCGTTCCTCGCAAAACCTTAACGCAAGTAATTAAACAATGCTCTTCAATGCAGTTAGTGCCTAATTTATTTTTCAAAATTCATCCTTCCAGCACAATAACTTTCTTCAATGATGTTTTTATCATGAATTTGGAAGATTTAGACATTGTCGAATAAAACTGTTTGACTGTAGTGGTTATAATTGAACTTTCAATGCTTGAGAGTGCCCCATGACAAACAAGTGATTTTAGGACGATGAAACTTTGTGGAAACTTTTGTAAGGACATGCGGAAGTGATATAACAAATGAACCATTGAAAGAAACACGTTGTCATTTCCAAGTGAGAGGGGTAACGTTGTCAATAATCAAACCGATGAAATGGAAGAAAATGGGCTGTTAACGTGACAAAGTTCTGAATGACATGTGCCACAAGTAGAACGTACTCTTGCTGCAATCTGTAGAGAAATAGCCAAATTAAAAAAACACCGAAGTTTGTTCGTTGGTCTTACAAGGTTCTATTTGATAGGTGGAAGTAATTTTTTTTTATAATTGAAGTATTTTTCTTGCAAGTAATGACAACGTTGAACATTTGAATAATTGATAGTTTTCATTGACCTAACCTTATCATCGTAACAAACATTAGGATTTAAACAGGAAAAATACGTACCACGTAAATTATGCATTTTTTGAAGAAAAGAAACAAGAAAAAAGAAATTGGCTCAAGCAAATTCAGTGAAGCAACAAGCGTAGAGGTAATTGTCACGTGAAAATGCATGAGATACTTGAATGGCATCGTTAGAAACAGAAGTCTTGTACTTTTCTAAGGTTGCTTTCAGCAACAGTTTTACAAAGTATGTGGTAGGGGGGAAGTTAACACATTTACGTTGCACTTTTATTACAATGCTTTAGTAAATATCGTTTTCAGTTTATCGTGACAAGCAATGAAGAGCATTGTATAAAGAAATTGCAGCTGAGGCTGCGGGGACAACTGGATATTTTGAAGCTGTGACATCAATTTGCCGAAATGAATGAAGTGTTAGTTGATACCTTGTCATTCCAGAGGGTCGAATGGCGTACCATGTTTACGCTCCAGGCTACAATCGTTGCTCAATATGACGAACATCTCCTTGACATCCTAAACTAAACTCCTCCCGAACAGGCCGTGAAGGCCTGTCTGTAGCCACCGGCCGCCGTGTCATCCTCAGGCCACGGCGTCATTGGATGCGGATATGGAGATGCATTTGGTCAGCACACCGCTCTCCCTGCCATATGTCAGTTTCCGAGATAGGAGCCGCTACTTCTCAATCAAGTAGTTCCTCAGTTTTGCCTCACAAGGGCTGAGTGCCCCCCGCTTGCCAACATCGCTCGGCAGACCGGATGGTCACCCATCCAAGTGCTAGCCCAGCCCGACAGCTCTTAACTTCGGTTATCTGACGGGAATAGGTGTTACCACTGCGGCAAGGTCGTTGGCTCCATGACATCCTGCGACTGCAATTTAGATTGCCCTAATGCTGCCCGAAACAGTGGTGTCGCGACACAGCTAGAGCATTGCTTGAAGATTGCACAATGCGTCCAGCGTTCTCTGTCATGGCAAAAGTAACTTATTCAGCAATTGTTGGTGCAACTGGCCATCTACCTCTCACATAGTCTGTTTCCAAATCGCCAGTTCATTTGAAAAGTGGTTCAAATGGCTCTGAGCACTATGGGACTTAACATTTGAGGTCATCAGTCACCTAGAACTTAGAACTACTTAAACCTAACTAACCTAAGGACATCACAAACATCCATGCCCGAGGCAGGATTCGAACCTGCGACCGTAGCGGTCACGCGGTTCCAGACTGAAGCGCCTAGAACCACTCGGCCACACAGGCTAGGAGTTCATTTGAACTTATGAATCACGTTCTTCGATCCCGGTACGGAAACAGCACCTCACCGTGCTCCTATAATGCGTCCATATTCGCGGACTGCAGCAGTATTGCTATTGTTTTGTTTAAAAAATCCATGTCGACAGTCTGCAACTATAATGAACACTGACGATTGGTTTTCAACCATATGTCACCTCATAAGTATCGGCGCTTAACGGCAGGTCTTGACAGTATACCTACTGACAACATAAATCCTGTAGCGCACAGTCTGCGCACATCATTGCTGTAAGATCGGGTACGTGCTCGTAAATAGTTTTCCGTCTACACTGACTCAAGTAGCGAAAGTTTAATTACAACCACCCAGGGATCGCCATTTGCCGGCCGCGGTGGCCGAGCGGTTCTAGGCGCTTCAGTCCGGATACCCGCGACTGCTACGGTCGCAGGTTCGAATCCTGCCTCGGGCATGGATGTTTGTGATGTCCTTAGGTTAGTTAGTTTTAAGCAGTTCTAAGTTCTAGGTGACTGAGGACATCAGATGTTAAGTCCCACAATGCTCAGCGCCATTTGAGCCATTTTGATCGCCACTTACGAAACGCCGATATTTGAAATAGCTACCACTAAGAATATCACACCCCACACCACTTGAGGTAATGTCCACATTAGTTTTCCAAATATGGTACGTAACAACACTTCTTACAGGGTGACGCTCAAATCTGGTAGATATTCTTTCATATTTTATGCGAAACGTCATCAAAAAGATTTCATTACGACTCACTTCCCGATACCACCTGAGAAGTATCATTCCCTTTTGTAGTCGCTGTTAAACGTAATCCGAAAGCCACATAATAATCCCTACACGTATGATCTCCATTGGTCCAACGATTACTTCCCCTAGCTGAAGCCAGAAGGAGCTCTTTCACAGTACCCTAAGGGCAGCAATTTCCGTGTAGGAGGTATCAATTTGACGACGGCATCGACTACCGACGTTCGATAACCTTCATTAAACGCGGCCCCGGTTATCTGCCTTCATTTTATGCTTTCTTTGGCAAACTACCTGCCGAAAATGCTGTTTACACACAGCGGATTCGCTGTTAGCGAAATGTGCTGCACCGGGTAGTGACGTAACAGCGGATTTTCTGCTCTGCTAAGCTAACCGCATTCTGCTTTGCGCTTAATCTGCTTCTATAAAGCGACACTGCTCTCTCCGAAAGAACAGGAAACCGACTGAAGAGAAAATGTAAAAGCATCATCTCTCACGTCCTTCTACTCAAGTCCGAAAACTTAGTTCTTTTGAAATGTCTGACTACGCCTATTTTTTATCGTACAATAATGTTGTTCTTAAAATCTCGTCTAATACATCTGCCTCTATTAAAAAGTTAAAAACTGTAACATATGCTCTCCATTCCGCTAAAATGCTAGAATTTCCTCAGTGTCCAGCCCGCTGGATTAACAAACCAGAAAAGAAAGAGACAAGAAAAGTATCTGAGAACAGAGCTTAGAGAAGCACAAAACCACATTGTTATCAATTGGTTACACATCCCTGTGTGAGATCTAGCCTGAAATTCTTGTCGGATTTCACATGACTTTCTTACACGATCGTATAAAAACGTTACATTCAATAATAGGTTGGAATTCTCAATCCATCATTGCTAATACTCTCGTCTCGCAAGCATTAAAGCGAGTCAGACATAATTTAAAATAAATAACACGAAATGCTGTCTTACAATGGTAGTTGCTACATGACTTTAAACCCCAAGAAAACAGTAGAGGAGTGGAAGTAATAGAAGATGGAGAGAGAGAGAGAGAGAGAGAGACTGCTGAAGGGCTGAGAGAGGACCGTTATTGTGGGGACAGAAGGTCTCGGAGAGAGTGCTTTTCATTGTTCCACGAAAAATTTGCATTTCCGGCCAGTTAACTAGCTAACATTAACGCCCTTAATTCAGGTTTCATGCCATCAACTTTTTCGAACCGATTGTGAATGTGAGAGTTTGAACCTGTTTGGGGGAAGCCACTGTAGAAAACGTATCTACCGCCGTAATTTAGTTTATCAATAATTGTGCTAAATTTTTGTACACGCTCAAAAATTTATCTGAAGCAGTTTCTTTCTCAGACGATTCCTCTCGAGAACTTTAAATATTAATATGATAAAGATATAAGTAAGTAAACTTCAAAAATAACTCATGCCCTATTTGATACTACTGCTTTCTTGGTGAACAGATCAGCAAAGCATGTGACTGAGACTTTCAAGACATTCATGAAGTTCTTCAGCACATAATACCATGTTTCTCTAGTACCAGTGAGGAATGTGAAAGAAGACGAATTATTTTTAGTTTTTGGATCTTAAACCGACAGTTTAACGGATTATCAATGTTGGAACATTATAGAATCACAGATCGTTCTTTTTCTAATTGCTTTGGTTATGTATACCACATCATTAGCTACATATTGTTTCTTCTTTTTCGTATTATACGCTTTTTAAATTGTCATGTTCCATTTTACATACAGAAATACATACTTTTACATGTATAAAATAAAATCACCATTCTAGCTACACCTTCATGCAAGTCGTTTATTTAACTTTTCATGGTCATATGCATTATCGTTCCACCTAAATTCATCGTATCGCCAGTTTAATTTGAATTTGAATTTTTTTTGCTGTCATCTACTGATAAACATGCTCATAAAAGGTAGTTTAAATCAGCTCCTTATTGAGTAATGTGAACTCACATAGGAAAGTAAAAAGTGTAAATTGTATGCTGATAACTAACATAATAACCATGTCTTAACAGCTTTGGTATAAAGAACTCTGGTGCAGTTTGCTTTTTATGACTTCATCAGACCATGATTTCTTCCAAAAGTGCGACACAAAAATCTGCTTTGATTTTTGATGTTTACCTATAACTGGCATAAATACTATTTCTTGGAATCTGCTGGGTATTATACTTTATTTAGCTCTCTTTCAGATGTGTTATTTACAATAACATTCAGTCGTACTTGATACGAATAAAACTTGTGCCTACTTTCGTGTTTCTTGGTGCATACATCTAACTTTGTATGTCATAAATATAACACAACATGGTCCCTTTCTTGAATATTGACGCACGTGTTCTCACGCACTAGTGGAGCTGTCTATCATTATGATCAGAGGCCAGTATTCGAATGCAACAGCTCTATGAGTAGGTGATACTTCTGTGGTATAGTCCAAAGTTATCTTAGGTATAGAGTATCGATGCATAAAGAAGGCACACCACGTCACGTCAGCGATCTTAAAACGGCCCTTTATTATTGGGAACGAATCTGTTGAAACATGTTCTGTCTTGATCGCGAGCTTCCAGTTCTCGTCTGTACTTCTTTTACAATGAGGACGTGCAAAATACGTTGTTTCGAAGGAAACGTGGCTAAGTGGTGTAGCTATGTGCATGTATGACATTTTCTTGTAGTACTAAAGGTAATAAAGTTCTGAGCTGTGGTTAGCTAATTATCGGAGGCTTTTCTGTTATAATGATGATTACTCGATATTTTTTGCGTCCTTTTGATACTCTCGTTTACAGATACGTGTGCCTCTGTAGCAAGAATATCACTGCAAATAGATGATGTTGAAAGTGAAGTGATTTTTCTCTGCATTGCACAAGAGGAGTATTGGTCGACTTGTCCACTTTGCGGCAAACACATTCTCTTGCTCTGTACTGCACGTGACAGATTTCGGAATGTTCCGGAAGAGTAATCCCCTAGAGTGCACTAGTAGTTATGCGTAGGTTCAGAAAACTCTCTGGTGCAGTTCTCCACCTTGTGGATCAAAAGATACGTAGTGCTTGGTTTTTTAATGAGACGTATTCATGACGACGATTTCAGGAATACCTCCTGTACAGATGTCATTATTGGATTGTTACTGAGCGTTTCAGGGATGGTATGCAGATGCAGGAATGTAATACTTGTAGTCCTCATTTTTCTAATGTTTAACTAAAGGCGATTTATTTGATGACAGTATGAACCGCGATTCGAACTATCGTAGGTGTACGTAGAGTACACCCATGTGTATGCTATGAAGTAGTAACACATGGGCATAAAGATCTGAATTTTCGAGATCTGCAATGTACTACACTCCTGGAAATGGAAAAAAGAACACATTGACACCGGTGTGTCAGACCCACCATACTTCCTCCGGACACTGCGAGAGGGCTGTACAAGCAATAATCACACGCACGGCACAGCGGACACACCAGGAACCGCGGTGTTGGCCGTCGAATGGCGCTAGCTGCGCAGCATTTGTGCACCGCCGCCGTCAGTGTCAGCCAGTTTGCCGTGGCATACGGAGCTCCGTCGCAGTCTTTAACACTGGTAGCATGCCGCGACAGCGTGGACGTGAACCGTATGTGCAGTTGACGGACTTTGAGCGAGGGCGTATAGTGGGCATGCGGGAGGCCGGGTGGACGTACCGCCGAATTGCTCAACACGTGGGGCGTGAGGTCTCCACAGTACATCGATGTTGTCGCCAGTGGTCGGCGGAAGGTGCACGTGCCCGTCGACCTGGGACCGGACCGCAGCGACGCACGGATGCACGCCAAGACCGTAGGATCCTACGCAGTGCCATAGGGGACCGCACCGCCACTTCCCAGCATATTAGGGACACTGCTGCGCCTGGGGTATCGGCGAGGACCATTCGCAACCGTCTCCATGAAGCTGGGCTACGGTCCCGCACACCGTTAGGCCGTCTTCCGCTCACGCCCCAACATCGTGCAGCCCGCCTCCAGTGGTGTCGCGACAGGCGTGAATGGAGGGACGAATGGAGACGTGTCGTCTTCAGCGATGAGAGTCGCTTCTGCCTTGGTGCCAATGATGGTCGTATGCGTGTTTGGCGCCGTGCAGGTGAGCGCCACAATCAGGACTGCATACGACCGAGGCACACAGGGCCAACACCCGGCATAATGGTGTGGGGAGCGATCTCCTACACTGGCCGTACACCACTGGTGATCGTCGAGGGGACACTGAATAGTGCACGGTACATCCAAACCGTAATCGAACCCATCGTTCTACCATTCCTAGACCGGCAAGGGAACTTGCTGTTCCAACAGGACAATGCACGTCCGCATGTATCCCGTGCCACCCAACGTGCTCTAGAAGGTGTAAGTCAACTACCCTGGCCAGCAAGATCTCTAGATCTGTCCCCCATTGAGCATGTTTGGGACTGGATGAAGCGTCGTCTCACGCGGTCTGCACGTCCAGCACGAACGCTGGTCCAACTGAGGCGCCAGGTGGAAATGGCATGGCAAGCCGTTCCACAGGGCTACATCCAGCATCTCTACGATCGTCTCCATGGGAGAATAGCAGCCTGCACTGCTGCGAAAGGTGGATATACACTGTACTAGTGCCGACATTGTGCATGCTCTGTTGCCTGTGTCTATGTGCCTGTGGTTCTGTCAGTGTAATCATGTGATGTATCTGACCCCAGGAATGTGTCAATAAAGTTTCCCTTTCCTGGGACAATGAATTCACGGTGTTCTTTTTTCAATTTCCAGGAGTGTAGATGTGCAAGACATAGCTTCCAGTGCCCGTTTTACAAATCGCTTTAGTTGCGGCACGTTGGTGGAGAAATGTGTGGTCCTGCTGTTTGAGATGAACTACTGTTTCTAGCAGTACGTTTAGATGGCACGGACTGAAAATACCAACTGATACAGAGATGGTTGTTTTGAATGAAGACTTATCTTCTTGTTATCGTACTTCATACTGCATTAGGAATGCCGCTTTGAGAAATACCCTTGCGCCATAAAAATATGTAAGATATCCGTTGTTAAAATCATATTGTTTCTGTGATATTACAGAGAGGTTTCTTTCGCAGTTTCAGTCGAGATTTTACAGTTGCTTCAAACATCTTACAGGTACCCGACGACAAAAAAATCAAGTATGTAGATGTACTTTCGGAAAAATCTTTTCTTAGTTCCTAAATTGGAGCTATCACATGTTTGCCCCGTTGAGTCGGAAGCGCACAATTACTGAGTAGCACCGTGTACATAATTTTTAGGTTATCTTAGCAGCGTTATGAGTCGCTAAATCGTCGAACGGGTCATATGATCGACCCATGTTTGTTTTCCTTCGGGAATTATGCTGCTGTCATCATGACTGACAGAAGCTAAGAGTTGTTCCCTAGTAATTTAAAAATTCCAATAAAATTGATATTACTTTAGTGGACAATTTGTAGGTGCTGTTACAAAAAGCTGTTATCATCTATCAAGCCGTAAGTGAACTTCGTTAGTTATTTGAAGCTCATATTAAGTGCGTTCTGATACTTTGTGTTAGAAAGCATAATTTATAGCATTTCCCTCGTCTAAAACGTAATTAGTTCTCAATCGATCTTTTAGCTGCTTGTTATAACTTTGCGACATACTCATGTTGCTGTGGGTCTTAGCTTGTATTTGTCCACGGATAAATGCTTCGCGCATCAGGTCGTATTCTTCAATCTCGAGCTGTCAACGACTGCACAAACATGTAGAATTTATTAAAAAATATCTCGCCGCTAAAACTGCTTGTTGTATTTCAATTATCCATATTAAAACAGAGTTGCCGTTCACTACAACAAGTGGAATGTTTGTCCAAGGCTAACGCCAATAGTTTCCTGTATATAGCAGGATTGTTTTTATTTTAATTTTATTTTATTTGGTTTCAGTTAGATCGCTTCACCAGATGCAATTATTGCATACAATAATACAAACTAGACATTGGTCTGATTTCGTTGCCAAATACAAAACATACTTAAAAGAGGTGAGGAGTCAAGAAAGTACATTACTCTGACTACGACATTAATATATAAGCCACGCTCATAAAATACAGGTAAATATATACATAATGAATATACACAATGAAAGTTCCCTCTTACGAAGATGAATGAATTAGTAATTAAACTTGTTAGTGCACCTATTAATGGATCCAAGAGCTACCCTGAGAGAAAAATAGTCCTGAATTTTTAAAATACAACGCGTCATCAGAAACAATCAAATATTGCTGAACACCTAATCTCAGAAATCATTCTTTTCTATTAACAAGATGAACATTCCTACTACGCAGTCTCGGGACCCAGCACACGGAGCTTCCGTTCCTGTTGAACATTAGTTTTCGGTAGAACCGTTTGAGTTATATTAGCTTAAAATTCATAGAACCAATCACATAACTGAGAAGATATTCCACATAATTTGATTTTTATTATTATAAAACAATATGGGACGGTCTTTCGCTGAGCTAAGAAATCGGTGTATAGCTGTTGGCCTGTATCAACTATTGTTAGAAATCTTTTGTGGTTAAAGCAAGCTATTTTTCACTCAAGTGGTTATCACATGAAACTACCGTTTTGGAAATCGTTGTGATGATTTGACGACAAGGTTTATCATCAGGTATCTCAAGGGCAATGTCGTTGATGGTATTTGTTCGTTCCGATTAGCAGAAACACTGTTGCCCTGACATCGACCTTCTTGTGTCGCTTCGTACTGGGCGGTGCGTCATGTTGTTTACGGTGAAGATATAACCGCCGCGTCTGTTGGGGGTTGTTGACCGCATATCGCCGAAACCCAGGACGGTGAAAGTTCATGCCCTTCATCGTGGTTAAGGTTGTCTGGCTGGTGATAGACAATAAATGAACGAATACAGAAGAAATCGATGAAGCGCTTCCGCTTCCCACCACCAGGATTCTGCTCTTCAGTCACGACGTTACGCCTCTTTCAAATCGATCTGAAACGATTGGAGGCAAAACACACACACACACACACACACACACACACACACACACACACACACACACAATCATACAACTGTGAACTGTGTTACTGTCAGCAGTGAATGGTGTGGTACACTACTTGCCTCTACCGCATGTGGTGTGCTGTACTGCTATCTCACGTGACTCCTATATTTTCGTAACCACCTGTAAACGTGTGAGTCGTACCTCCATTACTAGCCAAATCGCTTGTGAAAGACAGAGAGCAGAGAGAACTGAAAATCAGCGCATAGGAAGTGCTTTTGTTTACAGATGTTCCCGTGGCTTATAACTGCTACTCATCTGTACGATTAAAAGGAAATGACTTGGAATTCTAACTCATTCAGAGCGTAATTCATAAAGTTTCTTTTAAACCTCGTGTCAAAGAACGAAACAAACGTTCATTCCTCACATCTTTTGGCAAATAATGCCAATGGTGATGATGCTGATGATGACCATGTAATAATAATATTACATAACTCGAAATAAATAACATAATAGAACTGCAAATAGCAGAGAAATATTTTTCAAGAATAAAATACTAATTGTGTGGTTGTGTAAAATTCCGTCTTTTGCAACCAAATGTTTATTTTATTTTTAATGAAGCATGATTTCTTTATTCATTTTAAGCATCAATAGAGTATAATATACAGGAAATTATTTAATTAAGCGTATTTTGTTGGCAGATCGGTAGTTTTTCCTGGCAACACATTTAAATTATGTACGTATTTACAAATTTAGCTTTAGATTTATAATTTTATAACATTTGTGGGATTCTGGAGTAATTCTATCTAGGAGTCTCCACAAGTTACAGAGCTACTAATCACAAAGTTACTTCCACAAATTTTTAGGGAAAATGCGTGTATTAAGTACCTTAAGGGAAGTGGCAAAATATTTATTCTTTTCTTCATGTATCACGCAGTACTAGACCCATATTAAATGACAACTTCGAAACATTGTTATTGAATAGTTATTTATACGACAATTTTGACATACAACGAATCCATAGACAACGAAGACTCTTTGATCACCAACACCTTATTATGTGCTGCACGACAGGTTACACATTGCGTAACTGCATGTTAAGCGACATTAGAAACGTTTTCTTCAGAGTTATTTGAACAGAATCGAGTAATATCCCTCATGCTGTAAAGTCAGTGAAGTTTTGTTGAATATATTGTGTACTTACGTGTCCACAGTAAGCGCGTTACTACGTCTTGACAAGTAGGAATTATGCGTCATTTGCTGGCGTGGTTTTCTCCGCTTAGAGGTATGGTACATGAGATGTTTGGAAGCTGCCGTTATGCTGATTACCCAAAGTGTGAATTCGCACTGGAAAACTGTAAATATTACATTCAAGTTGATCATATGAAACTCTATTATTCAATCTGTGAAGGCGAGAGTTGTATTCTTCATATTTTGCAACATTTTGATATTATATTTGGTACCTAAGGAAATACGACTGATATGATCAAGAAGTTTGTTTTATACTAGGACATAAAAATTGAATTGCGTTTTTCGAAGCGCAACCTCACGTGTGTGTCAAGCATCGCTTGTTATTTTAATATTATACGTTGTAACAGACGTGAAGTAGCGGTCGTTGTACATCACATAAAATTATTATTATTATTATTGTTAGCATTCTAACTTACAGTTTGACACGTCTTCACATTAGACCAGACATGCCACATTATCAGGTTCTCCCGCGTATAAATCTCATTGTATATCCCCTCGCTTGTTATACTAAGCAGTATACGGTTATAATGTAACAACTACCAGGATAAATTATAGATTGGGGCTTGCACTTCAGGAAGAATTAATTGTATAATATGTAGTACATACCTATGCATTTGTTTGCCAACAATACTATTTACTCATTCCGATTACTGCGTATCAGAAACTGACACAGCTGTTTCTACAAGAATTAATCTCCTGAATTTAATAAAATGTTTGAGGCTTTAACTTTCGACATCTTAAAAACAACACATTTTTCTCATTTTGTTGTCATTAATGAGTGGTTCAATGTGCGCTAGTACTAACACGGATCTATTACTTTGTTTCCCTGGGATGCCACCTAAGTTTATTCTCATACCTCAGATACTCTGGTCAGACCAACGTGTAGCTTATTCTGCCTCACCATCTGTATTGCAAAAATTTATCGTACGTAAATTGTCAGTTTAATTTCTTGTGCAAGTATTAACCCATGCTGTGAAAGTCAAATTAGTTACACAGTAATCAAACAACATTCTTCCTTAGGATTCATATTACGGTCTATTTTCATGTAGTTATGTTTCAGCGACAGGTATAATCAGTGATATTAATTTTGTTGCAAACGGTAAGATGCTTCAGATCTTGCAACAAACAATGTTGTCTTGAAATTGTAATTAAACAGAATGCCTTTCAAAAGGTACACATTTTTAATGGAGTGTATGCAACAGCAACGCTAGTGAGCAAGAGCCTGATCTGTCGGCCTACCCAACTTTCTACCAATCTCCGAAAACTGAGCATGGTTCTCATTTACGAGATACGCTGGGTAGCTGTCACTATCTCCCACTGAAAGTTATCTAATCTTGGAGCAGTTCCGAATGGCTTTTTCTTTTCCTTTTTTTTTCCTTGCCACCAGTAATGACTATCTGCAAAATCTTGTTTGCTCAAATTCCTTTCCATGTTCTGCGTTTGGAGTTTAGTTACATACTCTTACGCAACGTAAGTAAATGATCGTTTTGTGTTTTCGGCAGTATTTATGCTGCCAAAAATTCATATAATTCACATTAATTTCACGTGAATGTGATTATAAAGAAGACGATACTGCCAAACGACCACTAAAGAAAATTAATATTTTCTGTGACAGTAAATGTTAAGGATGAAAATGTATCCCCTACTCAATACTAAGAACAATGAAATATGGTTTTAGTTTCATGCAGTGTGTAGGGAAAATATCTGAAAAACAGTATCATTAAATTACCATTCTCAGCGGAAATGTGCTTACCGAACATCCATTTAACCAGCTGCTGTGACCTTTCCTTAATTTACCGACCTGCATTACAGAAATCATTAACAACATAGACTTAAATAATAACATACTACTGACTACCAGTGGTATCTCTGCAATCCGAAATAAATCTTTATATTAATTTAATCCAATTCAGCCGTAATTTAAAGAACAGATTACAATAATTACTCTATTTGGACACATCGCAGTGATTCACAGTTCAAGCTGGAAAGATCATGGAACGAAAATTAGAAATTTTAATTTTTGTTTTTTTTATGCGTTTACTTTGTACACAAGTAATTCGTGATTTCTTTTTAATTTTTATTTCCGTTCATGAAGGTGTCAGTCTGAAATAAGGAGTGAGATACTCAGTTGTCAGAAAGCCGGAGTCTTGGCAAAACTGAATATTCATGAAATTCTCTGGCCTAATTTTATGGATCCTGATAGTGACTGAGTCTATCAGGAGCTGACCTACTTTTATAACAGTAGTCTCGTTATTGTTTACTCTAATGTGAATGCAGAAACGTAATTGTAGAACACTAGATGACAGACTACAGTATTGGATAAATAAATAAATAAGTAAATACTACAGTTGTTTCTGTAGGAATTACACCTTCCTGTGCAGTGCGCGTACAGGAAAGTTTTAAATGGTTAATTTTTGTTTTTACGCAAGAATTATGTTTCATCCTGAAGGACACTTATGCACGTGAAGAAGTGGACTCTGATTCCGGCATGGTGGCCCTGCCGGTCCGTTGAAGGCCTCCAGCACTAAGTACGACTGATACTGCTAAAGCTCTCAGTGCTCACCGACAATCAAGAGCGTTACAACAGAGATAACGCTGTTTACAAGTTACCGAATTTGTGCAATATTGTAACAGCACCATTCCTAATTCCACAGCGTTATGATTTCCAAGCAAAGGGCGAATACCATTTATTACTGACTTCACGTAAAGGTGACGGGAAAAAGCGCGGAAACACCGAAACACAGTACATTACTATGTCTAAAACTATATAGGAAACAAAGTTAATTAAAGGTGCTGTATCGCATTCAAGGGAATTTTATACCACACTTCCCGCAAAATACTGCCAAGTTCAGGCAACAGTGACGGAGGAGGATAGCGACTATGACAGTTCAGTCAATTCATTCCACAGTAGAACCCAAGGGCTCAATAATGATGAGGCGCAACAATACATCCTCGTGCTCGCAAAACCCCTCCTGTATGGTGCAACCGTGTGAGTAGCTGGCATATCGCCCTGGAACACAGTATCGCCATTGACAAGCAAACATTGTAGCATGGGATGGACATGATCAGGCAAATTGGTTGCCTAATCCTTGGAAGGTATACGGCCTTGCAAAGTAAGCATGGGTAATAGAGCGACACGGCTGCCTGAATTATCACCGAAACATCACTATGTTTTATTCTATTGACGTAAACAAGGTCGGAACTTCTAAAAGGGGTGCACCCGTGCTAAAGATCGAAAAAACTTCCTTCCATTGCTTCACAGTCCAAGTTCTATGGCTTCGGCACCACGGGTTGCTGTTACTTTTACTGTATTTTTATATTTTATTTTCCCTTTTTTTATTTTTTTTAGTTTTCGCGCGGACAGGATTCGCGAATGCGAGATTCAGTTGTGCAGCGATTTTGCAGACATCGCCCTCATTTCTTTTCCTCGCAGTGCTCTACAATTGATCCTCTTTCACTAACGATCAACACACACTTTCGCTCACCCGCTTACCTTGAATGTGATACAAATGTTGGACACGGTGGCTCTTGAAACACCCAACACTTCGTCTGCCTTGCTTACGGAAGCACCCACTATACCAGCACCAACAATTTGACCACGTAGGAAGTAATTTAGCTCCAACATAATACACTTACAGCTGTAAAGAACTGTGTTCTGAACGCGACTGACACTTGCGACGTATTGAGGACAGTCCACAAGTGAAGTTTGTGGTAATATGTTTTTTCTCTTTTTTGAGCCATCAGTCTTCTGCCTGGTTTGATGAGGAGGTTGGCACAACGTGTGAGCTTGGCTAGCATCTGCATTTATATTCAAGCATGCATTTCTCGCGGTGTTCACACGTTTTCGTCCTGCCTCTGTTCACCGGATATATGTAATTTCAACAATTAAGCTGCCACCAGAGTCCTCAGATACCCCTGGGCGCATACCCTTTGATAGTCTAATCTGAAAAAAAAAAAAAAAAAAAAATGACTGAAGATTGAGTTTGACATCGTGGTCATTAGAGTCAGAGCACAAGTTCGGGTTTCTTCAAGGATGGGGAAGGAAATCGGCCGTGCCCTTTCAAAGGAACCATCTCGGTATTTGCCTTGAGCGACTCAGGGAAATCACGGGGAACCTAAATCTGGATAGCCGGGCGCAGGTTTAAACTGTCGTCCTCCCGAAAGAGCATCCACCATGCTAACCACTGCATCACCTCGCTCGGTAACACAATAACTGTATCTGCTCCAGACGCAGATTGATTTTGCACTGGTCGTTTACGAATTTTTCCAAAGGGAATTGCGAACTGTACATTAAATAAGATTTTCAGATCGAACTCTGTAGGTGGTGTTTATGGTCGAGAGAGCTGTACTAACGTGGTGAATAAACTAGATCAACGAATACAGGAAATTAGCTTAATTATCACTTTGACTCACAGTATGATACATATCATCGTAAAAACACTGTTTTTCAAAGTGTAGCCGGTTGTCTTAAATTTGTTTTTCTTTATGTGAACGAAAGTTTATTCTACAATGCGATGAAAATTCTCTTGATGCTTATCCAGTAATAACTAATAGGTTATCAGTTTATGGTATTCATCTAATTACCATAGCACAACAAAGCATTAAAAATAGACAGTAGAGTCGTTTGTGGCCCTCAATCAAAATTTAACAAAATTTCAGTTCCTCTCATCGTGAAGAACACAGACATGAAACTCATTTTCACTCGCACTCGTCCCTACTGGCTAGCTACAAATAAGTGCGACATTAATATTTCGTGAAGGCGTTAATAAAGAATAACCTTACAATTACGAAGCTGAAACTACCACTGCGTGTCCCCCAGGATTCAATGATATAACTCTACTTCTATTTGCGTAATAAAAAATTCAAAAATTATTTTTTTCTTGTTGTCATGTAAAACTTGTCTCCTTCTCACAAAATGTAGTGGAGTTAGCATAATTTCAGCTCACAAATACGCTAATTCAGTTGCATCTACGATAGAATCCGGCATAGTTTATTATTAAACAAGTAGATTGGGACAAGACAGACCACTATCTTACAAAAAGAGCAGGTCCTTGTCGGTATAAAAATAAACATCTAATTTTTTCACTTAAGTTGGTGTTGTGAGCCCACACTAATTATCGTTTCATCCTCTATCGGTGAACTTTAAAAATCGCATTTTTATTGAAGAAAATCTGTAGTTACTTCTGTTGAGGAGAACATAAAATTTCATATGTTAAACAGATGGAGAAATATTTTCATCTCGTTCTATTATATACTTAAACACTTTACGATATCTTGAATATTTGTGAAATATGATGGATTTTGTGAATAGTTCACTCCCGCTTTATTGTGTTGCACGTGGGCAGCATGTCTTTAACGGTCCTCCTTTACCACTGCAGATGTTTAGTGGACTCTTTATGGTCAGTGGCCCGGATTACCTTCGGCCCTCATAGCTCCACCCCGATGACATTTACTAACTCTCAACGTAGTGCGTTAGGAACGCAACATCATTCTCAGACTCAGAGAACATTTGCAACTCCGTAATGCCAATCATTAGTGTATTACACTGGCGCAATCTGCAGTCGAAAAATCATTTTAGCTTCACACTCCTGAAAACTGAGTATCGATCACCAATAAGATGGAATTGTGTTGACACAACTGAGAGAACAGTAAAGAAGATATATAGATGATGAAGCGTTTGCTGTCCAACAGGCATCAACTAGATGCACACGTCTAGATAACTGAAGACGAATTCAGTTACCACACTATGCGTTACTATTCATGACTAGATTCCATATGCTCGCGCTTTACCGCTGCCCAATTGTTCTTAGTGACTATCTTCTTGCAAGAGATTACAGTATTCTCTTTCATTGTAACGACAGTTCAGATCAGCGACGGAGGTTATAGAGCTGCCAATATTTAGGTACCGAAAACGAAGAATCCTGATAGCCCTAGCAAAAGGTCCGAAACTCTCTTTGGATCTTTATCTCTTGGTTGACGAAATGGAAGAAGATACCCGTTTTTCCTGCCAAAGCGTTGTTTCGTTTTTTATGGTTCAGCAGTTGTTCGGGATATTCATTACACTGTAAAATTGTAGGACACCAGGGAATGGCACTCTCACTACACATCATGTTCTGATACTTACATCGACATTTGAGGCTAACTACGGTTTAGTTGTCGTTTCACAAGGGATTCTACTTTATTGACATTTTGGGTAGCTGGTCATAAAATAAACATAACGTGTTGTTGTTGTTGTAGTCTTCAGTCCAGAGACTGGTTTGAAGCACCTCTCCATGCTACTCTATCCTGTGCAAGCTTCATCATCTCCCAGTACCTACTGCAACATACATCCTTCTGAATCTGTTTAGTGTATTCATCTCTTGGTCTCCCTCTGCGATTGTTACCCTCAGCAGTGCCCTCCAATACTAAATTGGTGATCCCTTGATGCTTCAGAATATGCCCTACCAAGATAACGTGAGTGATAGTAATTGAGTGTATGTGGTATGAATCACGTCAGCGAAAATGTTATTAAATTTTTCTTACGCCTTTTTACAAGTAGAATACTTTTCTCTCCACAGGGAACCGATTTATGATAGCTTATACAATACTCGTCTTCCAATCATAATGCTAGCAGAGGGTAAAAGTTCCACGATTTTACGAAACGGATGTAATGTTTTCACCTGCGCACCAAGAAGATTAAGTTATTGTAGCGCTGGCACATTGTTGTGCGACTTCGGAAC
Organism: Schistocerca americana; assembly: GCF_021461395.2. Lineage (NCBI taxonomy): Eukaryota > Metazoa > Arthropoda > Insecta > Orthoptera > Acrididae > Schistocerca > Schistocerca americana. The sequence continues at coordinate 366,017,273 of NC_060122.1, read as the reverse complement.
TGCACTGTGAACCTGGGTCCATAACAGTTAACATGTTGTCTGTTAGATAAGAGAATTCTTCTCATTTGTTTCTCGTTGAGTGCTCCACGTTTAGTGCTATAATACTTAATATGAGGTTGTTCAAGCTCAGTCTACCATTTTTTTAAATATAAAGTTTTGTTCGTCCGCCTGATCCCATCATTTAGGCTTGTATCCGGTCTTGGCATTACATCTTAACTGTTTTAGGAGGCGCACATAACGACACGTTTAAAATACCCCCAACTACGGGGACAAGTCTCGAACATAACAGTCCCTGGATCCCTCATAACAGTATCTTCAGAGGTGTTATTTCTGTAAACTAAAGACTGACCGACATGTATGTCTACATTCCAGAGCATTACAAATACAGTATGATCCAGACATATAGACTATTAGCGAACCGTGCTGATATCACAGTCCAGTAGCAATCGGTGTTCAAAAATACCAGTAGCTCGTAGAATCGACTGTCATTATTGACAGTCCATTGGAACTGCTTCTCACGCCTACGAAAGTTTAGCGTTCGTTCGACGATCCACGATTTAGCCCGTTAACAACTAGAACACTTTACGAGATCCTCCCTTGGAGCTTCCCCTGTATAAAACAGCTGCAGGTTCCCTACGGCCGTCGCTGAGACGACACAGCAGTATCCCGCCGTATTCTTTATCACAGCAATAATACACGCCAGTTTGTGTAAGCAACGAGTCCTCGTAATTGTCCTCTTTTTTTTCCTCTATTTCTCTGCTGCTGGACACGACGACTGGGAGCTGGCTAATCGTTACTCACCGGATCTGGCTGGCAAAATAAATTAGAAGTCCAAGATAAAAATATTAGCTGGAGTAGCAGTTTTAACGTACTAGACAATTCCTACTCACAAAAAGTGGAACAGCCTTTGCATCCTGTCGTCCTATATACAGGGTGAAAATTCTGAGTTGGCAAACCAGAATAACTCGAAAAATAAGCTTCACACGAAAAAAAATGTGTAGAATCCAAAGTTGATTATTTTCGAGGGGGACATCTGCTGGTACTAAAATTAGCCCGTCCCCTCAGCCCGTTAGGGGTGGGGCGGGAGGCAACTTTAAAATTTCAGATGGGACCCCCCCCCCATTTTTGTAGCAGAATCAGATTCTACATAAAAAACTACGTACATTTTGTCTCAAACATTTGTTTTGATTCTTGCTAGTTGACGCGGTAATTCAAGAAAATCCATGTTCTCACTTTTGCGTGGAAAATGGTTACCGATAAACAAGAAATACTTATTTTCTTCGTAAAATTTTAATCGCTAAAACTCAGACTCTCCCTGTCTCCCCATAGGGTGCGGTTTGAGAGAGAGGAATTATAATTCTTCAAATGTTGACCCAATCCGAACATGCGGAAAAAAATTAATATTTTGGTCAACATTTGTAAAACTCTGATTCCTCTCTCTCAATCCCCACCCTATGGGGAGAGAGGGAGACTCATAGTTTTAGCGAATCAAAATTTGCGAAGTAAATAAGTATGTTTTATTTATCCGTAACCATTTTCCACGCAAAATTGAGAACATGGATTTTCTTGAATTACAGCGCTGGATACCAAGAATCAAAACAAATGTTTGAGAAGAAATGTAAGTAGTTTTCTTACTTAGAATCTGATTCTGTAATAAAAAATGGGGGTTCCCATTTGAAATTTTAAAGTTCCCTCGCCCCCCCACCCCCTACCCCCACGGGCTGGGAGGCGGGCTAATTTTAGCACTAGCAGATGTCCCCCTCTAAAATAATCAACTTTGGTTTCTACAAAGTTTCTCCTGTGAAGCTTATTTTTCGAGTTATACTGGTTTGTCAACTTAAAATTTACACCCTGTATAACATCCGTGAATAAACATGCACGGATCTTTCTTGGCTTATAGCATGAAGACCCGCTCCAAATTCGATTACAGCAGCGAATCGACGATATCTATTGGAGCACAGCGTCGTTCGTTACCGTTCCGAGTGCTGACTAAACTCAAACTGCTCCGCCGCTGATTAGCCTGAAATTGCCAAGCTTCCTCCAAGACGAAATGCCTTTAATAAATGTACTCAAATCCTCATCTGATTCCTAATAACAGTCCGAACGTCGCTGGTTTCATAAATTTACAGGTTTACCACCTTTTTATACAGGGTGCGACAGAAGCCAGTTAATCGAAAATACACTGCAGAATTTTGTAGTTTTAATCGTTTATACAAAATTGTGTCCTACTGAAGCTGTTCAATGCGCCATCCTTTTTAAGTAGACATCGTTCAAATACTAATTCTCATATCTTGGAACATAATACCCCAATATTAATAAAACGTTTAGAAACCCTTGTTCAGTCAAATCCCTTAAATGCTATAGGTTTAATGGTTTTGTAGCGAAAACCTTGTCTTTCAATATACTCCACATTGGAAAATCATACGATGTGAGGTCCGGTGATCTTGAAGGGCAGCCGGTGTGGCCGCGCGGTTCAAGGCACTTCAGTATGGAAACTCGCGACCGCTACGGTCGCAGGCTCGAATCTTGCCTCGGGCATGGATGGGTGTGATGTCCTTAGGTTAGTTAGGTTTAAGTAGTTCTAATTTCTAGGGGACTGATGACGTCAGATGTTAAGCCCCCTAGTGCTCAGATCCATTTGATCTTGAAGAATAATCGATATCACGCCTCCTTTCTATCCACTCTTGGCAATTGTTAGCCAAAAACGCATGTACTTGTAAATCACAGCGCGTTGAAGGACCGTCTTTATGCCAAACGAGGTTGTCGCGTACAGTCTCAATCACAGGGATATTATCTAATACAATAATAACCTCCCTCAACATTTTACCATGCCTTTTCGTAGTCACAGGCCTATCATCCTTTGTTGCATTTACCACGTCAAGCCGTAACTACAGGAACATTTCTCTGCTCCTCAAGAACCAGTTACAGATTTAAAGAGACGAATTCTCGCAACTGGGTTTGTAAATTCTTCCATGTAACTGAGGGCAGTTTTTAATGTCGATCACATACTAATCACAGAATTCACGTCTTCGATGAGGATAGTCCTCGTTTAGTGCTTGTAGGCTTACAAGGCTTAAGATGTAATGTTTTTATCATTCTCCTTAACCCTCTGCAGGAAAATTGTAGTTCTTCAGCGGGCTCTGTGGCAGATTTCTTGGTAACTGAACGAACACCTGTGCATCGAGCTGCACATGTTCTTCACCAGTTACTAACTTTCATAGGTTCTGCGTTGAATTTGGACTTTCGATTTTATTTGAAGATAGCTTACCTTAATGGTGACAGCGTCTGTGGCAACTTTTCCTCCAAATATCGTTTTCCGTCTTCATAATTTCGATTAAATTTCCACCACAAGAAAGTGAAGAAAAAGCGCCCTGTTCTGTAAACAATTGTCTGTTCATAATGTATACTTTTCACGCTTACAATATATTCCCAATTTAAGTGAAGTCTCAGACTGTCAATCGTCGATAACACACCAGTTCTGCCTTCACTCTGTAAGCAAATTTCACTAGGGACAGGTTTCGTGGCTCTTCATTGTGGGGAATTTCGCATAATTACTTAACTAAAATTTAACTATGCAGAGAAATGTGCAGCTGTTAATGATTTCTGACGCACCTGGTGTAATATGACAAAAAAGTCCCCATTTACGCCAGCCTCTTGGTACTGATACTTACTATAATTTCTTTTCTGCAACTATTTATTCAAATAATGGTTGACTCTGTTGACTGTGGAATATAGGATGAGGTAGCTTTGACAAGTCACTTAATCGATATTCGGAAAGTGTAAAAATATTGAGGTACGGTTTCCTCTGTGTTGGACGAATATTTGGCGAGTACTGTGACTTCTACTAGTAATTTGTAACGTCTGTATCTGCCGAATAATGGCACGAAATTTTTATTAAATGGGACTATATAATTTTTCTGTGGCATTAGAGATATTTTCGAAGAGCACTCGGACAACATAAATGGAATGAAACTTGATCAAATTGTAAGAACGTTACAGGCTGTAAACTTCTGTCCCGCCATCGGAAGAAGAGGTTTTACAAATTTGGACAAGTGAACCAATGTAAGGAAAAACGTAACTCAGCTATAGTTTGTGTCTTCATTGCTATGACTGTCACAAGAAGTGCTCCAAATGTTGAACCTGGACATTTATACATGCTATATAGCCAATGGCTGAATTTCTTCGGGACGTCCAGCAGCAAAGGCCGGTGTCGTTCGGCTTTTCATAGCTTAACGTATCGTCGTTTCCTTCTATACCTCCTAATTTGATTTTCCCCATATACATTCTGTTCAGAATGTCTCTAATTACGTGTGCGGAATGGGCTGTACCACGTGGGTTGCTTGTGTTAGTAACTGCGGCACCATAGCTGTTGGAGCTTGTATACAATTGTCACTGTCTGGTGTTCCATCAATAAATTAAGGACCCTTATAAGATACTTCGAGATTGTGCACCACACGATGATAGAGCAAGGTGGTTGTGTATCTTAATCTCAGAGCCACCAGGCATTTTCAGACAACTAGTACCGCGTACTGCTAGTAGATCATTCTGCGATTATCGATCTGCGAAGTTCCGTAAACCATGCTACACCCGTAAACTTGCCTAATACACCACTGGCCATTAAAATTGGTACACCAAGAAGAAATGAAGATGATAAACGGGTATTCATTGCACAAATATATTATACTAGAACTGACACATGATTACATTTTCACGCAATTTGGGTGCATAGATCCTGAGAAATCACTACCTAGAACAACACCCTCTGGCCGTAATAACGGCCTTGATACGCCTGGGCATTGAGTCAAACAGAGATTGGATGGCGTGTAAGGGTACAGCTGCCCATGCAGCTTCAACATGATACCACTGTTCATCAAGAGTAGTGACTGGCGTATTGTGACGAGCCAGTTGCTCGGCCACCATTGACCAGACGTTTTCAATTGGTGAGAGATCTGTAGACTGTGCTAGCCAGGGCAGTAATCGAACATTTTCTATATCCAGCCCGTACAGGACCTGCAACGTGCGGTCGTGCATTCTCCTGCTGAAATGTAGGGTTTCGCAGGGATCGAATGAAGGGTAGAGCCACGTGTCGCAACACATCTGAAATGTAACGTCCACTGTTCAAAGTGCCGTCAATGCGAACAACAGGTGACCGAGACGTGTAACCAATGGCACCCCATTCCATCTCGCCGGGTGATAGGCCAGTATGGCGATGACAAATACGCGCTTCCAATGTCCGTTCACCGCGATTTCGCCAAACACAGATGCGACCATCATGATGCTGTAAACAGTACCTGGATTAATCCCAAAAAATGACGTCTTGCCATTCGTGCACCCTGGTTCGTCGTTGAGCACACCATCGCAGGCACTCCTGTCTGGGATCCAGCGTCAAGGGTGACCGCAGCCATGGTCTGCTAGCTGATAGTCCATGCTGCTGCAAACTTCGTCGAACTGTTCGTACCGATGGTTATTGTCTTGCAAACGTCCCCATCTTTTGACTCAGGGATCGAGACGTGGCTGCACCATCCGTTACAGCCATGTGGATAAGATTTCTGTCATCTCGACTGATAGTGATACTAGGCCGTTGGGATCCAGCACGGAGTTCCTGATTACCCTCCTGATCCCAACGATTCCATATTCTGCTAACTGTCATTGGATCTCGACCAACGCGAGCAGCAATGTCGCGATACGATAAACCGCAATCGCGATTGGCTACAATCCAACCTTCATAAAAGTCGGAAACGTGATGGTACGCATTTCTTCTCCTTACACGAGGCATCACAACAACGTTTCACCAGTCAACACGGGTCAACTGCTGTTTGTGTATGAGAAATCGGTTGGAAACTTTCGTCATGTCAGCAAATTGCAGGTGTCGCCACCGGCGCCAACCTTGTGTGAATGCTCTGAAAAGCTAATAATTTGCATATCACAGCATCTTGTTCCTGTCGGTTAAATTTCGCGTCTGTAGCACGTCAACTTCGTGGTGTAGCAATTTTAATGGTTAGTAGTGTATATAGATCCCGGCCCTCACTGCTGTGAAAATTGTTACCGTCTGACATTTTGAACGACACTATTGGCCGTAGTGATGAGAATCCAGCCCTAAGGTTAACAATAGTTTTAGTTATTTTTCTACTTAATTAACAAAATGTTTATTTTACTTTTCTAGTCGAAGCTTAAGTAAATTATCTAGAAATATGAATTATCGTGAAATAAATGTTAAAACAGCTGAATCTCACTGATTTAGTGCCCTAAGCTATAGCTTATTCATGTAGAAATACTTTAAAATTTTTGTATAACTGCAGTTAAGACTAAGGAAGAAAAAGTCGGAGTCATTTTTTGGCAGCTGCAAACGATGAAAGTTACTTCTCTATGCCAGAGAATTTACCACATTGCCTGCTATAACTGAGCGAAAACCGCTCTTCTATATGCATTTATTTAGTCGTCAAGCGGGTGGCCTGCCTTTCCTGCCTCACCCTGTACTGGCCATCGTCTCACTACATTTTTGAAATACGTGTTTCTTTCTACCACTCTTATGAGTCACTCGCAGATCTTACGTGACAATTTGGCTGCCGCAGCGCGAGATCGGGTAGAACATGACGGCTTATCTCCTATCCCGCAAAAATCAAGTTTATCCGGTTTATTTTACTGTTTACGCAGATGAACAGAAGAGCTTGCGTTCCGACTACAAATGTCAGAACCTGCCGAATGCTACCTCTGACCTGCAGACTGACGATTAAAGTTCAATAGCATCGGAACAGCAGCACGGGTCACTGATGGAACGGCACGACTCATGTCATCACAGACCCACTGAAGAAAGTATCATCCTCGCACATTCCTAACGACGAATGAACATTGCTTCAATCGGTAGAAAATAGTCTTTGGGTAGTGGGAAATACAGTGACCGCCTGGTATTAAAAGGCAGTACTTAAACACATGGAAGTCTATGTCAGATTGAATGTCGTTCTTCTGCTACTATTTTAATAAATATATGTTACTGTTAATGATATATTAATACCCTATATACGCCCTGTACTCTCCGTGTAGCTGCAAGCACATGTAGACGAGCTGACGAGGAGGGGCGGGAGCGATAACTGTGAAACTTCGGTGTTGTTTAACGAAGCAGCGCTCTTAGGAGAATGCGAATACCGGTGCTTTTCTAGAATGTTCTGGAAACTTGCCCTTCGCACCACTTGTTACCATCGTCAGGTATCTTCGCAATGGGTTTGCAGCTTCGCGTGGGTTTGGCCAGCCTAGAGGGACGGCAGTTTGAAAAGGGCGTGCCTCTATAGTTTGCGAATTGTGCAGAGTGCGAAACCGATACTTATTTATTGTTTTAGAACTGAAAAATTTTGAATATAAACTGTCACTCCTTAAACAAGAAGAATATAAATAAATATTGATCTTAGCTCTTCGAAAAACAGAAGTTCATAACAACAAGAACAGAGACTGTGACTTTTGCTAAGACTTCCACGGGACTCGAGCCTAGGTACAAGCGACTGATTATAAAGTGAAGAGAACAAAGGTTTCTCAGCCTGACGTTTACAAAACACAGACTGTATAGTCAAACTCGTTCTCTAGAGACCAATGTTGGTCCTTGTCGCTGCAGAGTGGTTAGATGAGTGAATTAGAGGTAATTCACTGTTCTGTATGCTAGGCTGAGGTGTCACAATGGTAAAACATTGTGAGATCTCACGGCCTCACGGTTTGTGGGACGAATTACGCAGATTAAACCAAATAATCCACTTGAGGCTATAAATTAATTCCAAAACTTAAGTAATTATTAAATGAGTAAATTTGCATAAAAATTTTGTGTGTGACGCGAGGGCAGCGGAGACATGATAAACAGACAATTAAAACACATTCACTATGTGACCAAAAGCATCCGGACACCCCTACGTATTGCGGAACTGGCCACCGGCAGTATAAGTAGGCGGGGAGTGTGTGTTGCCAGTAAAGAAGCAGTGACAGCACAGTGGATCGGACATGAGAGCTCAGTGCTTTCGAAAGTTGGCTGTTCATTGGATGTCATCTGAGTAACAAATCCATCACGGACATTCACACCCTTCTAAAGCTGACGAAATCGACTGTTCATGAAGTAAAGTAGAAACGCGATGGCACAATGACAGAGAACCTAGGCTAGACAGTAGTCATGTAATGACGGAGAGCGACCGCCGAATACTGTGGTGGTGGGCTGTAGAAAATTGCGTGAAATCAGCGTAAGATATCGTCCATGAGATCGAAATTACTAACAGCAGTCCATCTTGCACAGTGACTGTGCGTGGAGAGTTGAAAAAAAATTGGGTACAGTGGTCGAACAGCTCCTCATAAGCCACACATTTTTGTAATCAGTGCTAGGCGATACCTGAGGTGGTCTAAACAGCAACTGCATTGGAATGTGGACGACTGGAAACGACTGATATGGTGTGATGAATCACGCTGAACCCTGTGACAATCAGATTTAAGGGTTAGGTTTAGCGAATGCATGGAGTAAGTTATCTGCGAAGTGCGTGTATGGGTTCTTTTATCGTGCTTAAGAAGTTGTTCCCTTATTGCGCCTAAGAAAACGCTAAATATGCAAGGCTATGAATACGTTTTACAGCAGTGTGTACTGCGTACAGTAAAGGAACAGTTCAGCGATGACGTTTGTATCAGCATTAGAAAGCATCCAATCATAAAGAAGCGCCTCTGTGACAATGATTTTTGCACAGTAGCGTCCCTGAACAGGACAAATTGTCCCGAGCTTCGACCTCAGCCTAATCGAACGCGATTTGGGATGACTTAGAACGTCGCCTTCGCCCCAGATCCCAGCGTCTAACGCACTACATTCTCGGCTTTTGCGGAAGAATCGACTGCCATCCTCCAAAGACTTTATGAGACTACACTGAAAGTTTCCTCAGTAGAGTTTAAGCGCTCAAAAAATCTAATGGTGGATGCATTTCATATTAACGTCTGCTAATAGGTCTCACAATACTTCCGATCAGAAAGTGTGTGTAGTAAGCTATATCACGCTGGTTTCTTTGACTCGGGACCTATTTGCAATAAAATTTTGTTGCATTAAAACAAAGACTTTGTAGGAGTTAGAACACTTACGTGGTTAGAGAAACACCTAACAGACGAATCTTACTGTTAGAAGGCACCAATCTCTAGAAACTTTACTTACCCGCCTAGTCCTTGTAGAACTGCTGAAAAATACATGTCAGTTATCAATAGAGAGAAATGTCTCGTTGATCCGTTTACTGTTTTCTTGAGAGCAGTGATTTCCAATATCCTCCAGGGGCAGCACTGGCCTTGACTTTGTGATACGGTGAAAAGCCAACATGTGCAGTTACCCCACGAGGCGCAGGATCCAACAGCTTAAGAGCCATGTTGTGTAGACGTTTCTGAGTATTGTATCCTCAGAACTTTAAATAAGGCTGCTGATTTTTGCCTGCCAAATTGCTCAAGCATTTTGCAGCTCGGAAGTACAGCTGCAACGCAACCACAAAATCACTCGCTCTGCTCATGTAACCCTAATCACGCCGCTGCCGCCATAGCAGCGTTTAACACGGCCTCTCTAAAGTTTTTATCTATTACAATAATTAAGGTGTGCAGTTTTCTCCTGTGCACCGAGCAGCGATTGACGGACTAACAATTAAAAAAGAAAACTGGACAGCTTAAGCTCTCTTTGCAACTCATTTCGGTATCACGTCACTTAAGTGAGCTGCTTTACCTGTAATTAAGGATTTTATTCCTGTATATGTTTATTAGGGTTAATATGCGACTATTATTTACATTGCTTTCTAATCTACTAACCTACCCTTACTTTCTGTTAGCAACTTCATCATGATCAACGTGTTTAAACCAGTGTTCAAGGTTTGTAACATCCGCAGGAACGGGAGTAGGCTAATACCTGAATCATTGACACGAGTTTGAGCTGAAAGGCAGGTGGCCCTTTTCGTAAAATGAAAAAGCACCGGTATGAGATCCATTACAGATGCCCGTATTTGGGAAGAGGTTGCTTCAAATCCTCGTCCGTGACGAAAGATTTGTTTGGAAGAAAGGGTCTCTTCCAAATCATTATTGACTGCCTTCTCTTTGTATCGTTTGAAATTCCCCATGTTGAGAAATGAGAAGGAGCAATCTGTTTTAATTGTGAAAAAAGCTTCCTAAGTCATTATTTTCAACAACTGATTTTGACAGACTTCTTAGGATTCAGCTCACAATGAACACATTAATAGAAAAGGGAGCTGAAGACAAGGGCCGGCCGAAGTGGCCGTGCGGTTAAAGGCGCTGCAGTCTGGAACCGCAAGACCGCTACGGTCGCAGGTTCGAATCCTGCCTCGGGCATGGATGTTTGTGATGTCCTTAGGTTAGTTAGGTTTAACTAGTTCTAAGTTCTAGGGGACTAATGACCTCAGCAGTTGAGTCCCATAGTGCTCAGAGCCATTTGAACCATTTGAAGACAAGGAAGACCTGAAATTGACAGCCAAGTTCGTCGAAACCGATTGTTTAAAATGTGTTCTCCGCTTTGGAAAGTTTATTATCTGAAATACCTTCCATTAGGTTCAGTTAACACTGGTCTTTTATTGTATGATCGATTACAAACCAGTGTGTTCAGCGGATATTGTTCTCACTTTGATAAAAAGAGTTTTTTTGTACTGGAATCTATGGTTTGCAGCAGAATCTCTTCTCAAACGGTCGCCAGAGGAAAGTGTTTGTGGCGTAACACCTATTGCTATGGATTCTTCACAAATCCTAAATAACTATGAATTCTTTTCTTCAGAATGATTCTCAACACCTATAACTGACTAATAACTTGGGTACTCAAAAGAACTGGGCAGAATAGGAATTTGTGCCACAACTTGACTAGAAGAAGGAATCGGTTGGTTGGACAAGTTCTGAGGCATCAAGTGATTACCAATTTAGTATTGGAGGGAAGCGTGGAGGGTAAAAATCGTAGAGGGAGACCATGAGAGGAATACACTAAGCGTATTCAGCAGCACGTAAGTTGTAGTATTTGCTCGGAGATCGACGCTTGCACAGGCTATATTGGCACGGAGAGCTGCATCGGACCAGTCTGTGGACTGACGACCACAACAACAACAGTCATTACAAACATCCCTCGCTAGCGGGTATTAGCCTCACATGAAAAAAAGACTTCAATATAATTTGTAGCTGACGTTGTTGCCTTGAGTTTCCATGTGCTAAAGTATTCGAGGATCCTCCTTGGCACTATGTACAGAGCTGGTAGCTCCAAGCAGCAACCGCCGTGACCTGAAAATGTTTGCTGACGAACGCCATACGCCACGCGTGGCGCCCAATAAGTACATTAAACAAATGAAATACAAAAAAATATTTCAACCAATACAGGATATAATACACGTATAAATGACTTCTTTCTGTAATTTAGCTCTTACAGAAATTATAATAAATTTAATTGTAGATACGCTCGCTAATTTATAGACAACGAGGGTACACAAAACATCAAATCCCTGAAATTTATGAGATAATTCCCATATTAAATTAAGTCAAATTGTATATCCCCACAGTCAACTTTCATGCAAGTTAATGATTAGCTGGATACATTACAGCTTAACTCTTTTTAGCGTTCCGTGCCTCTGTCGGTATAAGCGGAACCCTTACTGGTTCACTTTTTCGTCCGTCTGTCTTTCTGTCTGTTTTCCTCACGAAAAGTAAGCGTATCAAGTTGAAATTCATGTCATATACTGAGATCAATGGTTTGATGGCGTTGCGCAAAACTGAGGCTTGTAAGTCAGTGCACTCAAAACATACGGGCATTTATGTCCCATATTTTAATGTTCGCAAACGCACTCATCAAAACGTATACGCTACTTCATTTGACCAAAATTGTGAAGTTTGGCAAGGAGCAAGATTCTACAGCACAAGCAAAGAAAAACATCCGAAAAATGTAAATCTGTAAATATATCACACGAAAAAAATGTTTTTGTCATTTGCTCTCCGACTTCAGTCTTGAAATTAAGAGTGTCAGTACATCTGCATTCAAATAGGAAAAGCCCGCATCTCGTGGTCGTGCGGTAGCGTTCTCGCTTCCCACGCCCGGGTTCCCGGGTTCGATTCCCGGCGGGGTCAGGGATTTTCTCTGCCTCGTGATGGCTGGGTGTTGTGTGCTGTCCTTAGGTTAGTTAGGTTTAAGTAGTTCTAAGTTCTAGGGGACTTATGACCACAGCAGTTGAGTCCCATAGTGCTCAGAGCCATTTGAACCATTTTTTCAAATAGGAAAAGTCAAACGTTACGCAAGGAATGACTTTATTGCTCATGTGACGCATTTCGGAATTTATCCATCGACAGATATCCAGAAATGTCTGCTAATGTTTGTTTCACATACAGTTTGAAACGCCATATCTACGTGCAGCAATCTCTCGTGAATATACAGGGCTATTTCAAATGATTGAAGCGATTTCATAAATTCACTGCAGCTCCATTCATTGACATATGGTCACGACACACTACGGATACGTAGAAAAACTCATAAAGTTTTGTTCGGCTGAAGCCGCACTTCAGGTTTCTGCCGCCAGAGCGCTCGAGAGCGCAGTGAGACAAAATGACGACAGGAGCCGAGAAAGCGTATGTCGTGCTTGAAATGCACTCACATCGGTCAGTCATGACAGTACAACGACACTTCAGGACGAAGTTCAACAAAGATCCACCAACTGCTAACTCCATTCGGCGATGGTATGCGCAGTTTAAAGTTTCTGGATGCTTCTGTAAGGGGAAATCAACGGGTCGGCCTGCAGTGAGCGAAGAAACGGTTGAACGCGTGCGGGCAAGTTTCACGCGTAGCCCGCGGAAGTCGACGAATAAAGCAAGCAGGGAGCTAAACGTACCACAGCCGACGGTTTGGAAAGTCTTACGGAAAAGGCTAAAGCAGAAGCCTTACCGTTTACAATTGCTACAAGCCCTGAAACCCGATGACAAAGTCAAACGCTTTGAATTTTCGGCGCGGTTGCAACAGCTCATGGAAGAGGACGCGTTCAGTGCGAAACTTGTTTTCAGTGATGAAGCAACATTTTTTCTTAATGGTGAAGTGAACAGACACAATGTGCGAATCTGGGCGGTAGAGAATCCTCACGCATTCGTGCAGCAAATTCGCAATTCACCAAAACTTAACGTGTTTTGTGCAATCTACCGGTTTAAAGTTTACGGCCCCTTTTTCTTCTGCGAAAAAAACGTTACAGGACACATGTATCTGGACATGCTGGAAAATTGGCTCATGCCACAACTGGAGACCGACAGCGCCGACTTCATCTTTCAACAGGATGGTGCTCCACCACACTTCCATCATGATGTTCGGCATTTCTTAAACAGGAGATTGGAAAACCGATGGATCATCGGTCGTGGTGGAGATCATGGTCAGCAATTCATGTCATGGCCTCCACGCTCTCCCGACTTAACCCCATGCGGTTTCTTTCTGCGGGGTTATGTGAAAGATTCAGTGTTTAAACCTCCTCTACGAAGAAACGTGCCAGAACTTCGAGCTCGTATCGACGATGATTTCGAACTCATTGATGGGGACATGCTGCGCCGAGTGTGGGAGGAACTTGGTTATCGGCTTGATGTCTGCCGAATCACTAAAGGGGCACATATCGAACATTTGTGAATGCCTAAAAAAACTTTTTGAGTTTTTGTATGTGTGTGCAAAGCATTGTGAAAATTTCTCAAATAATAAAGTTATTGTAGAGCTGTGAAATCGCTTCAATCATTTGTAATAACCCTGTATCTGATGATGGATAAATTCCGAGATCGTCATGTGAACAATAGATTTATCCCTTGCCTGATGTTTTAATTTTACCATTGCGACCCAGTCAGCATGAATGGAGAACGACTCATTATTATAACAACGGTCGCCTGCATCTTGGATGTCTTCATGTCACAGTTATACTCGTATTATTGAAATTAAAACATTCTCGAAACTCTTGGTACTCCTGGGACCGATATCCTGTCAGTATCAATGACAGTAACAGGCAAATATGCTCTAGATTCCCGATTACCGAAATGGATGAACTGTGTATCTATACATATCAAAAAACATTTTTTGTTGTCCGTACACACCGGTATTTAAGTTCGTACGAGACCCTCAGTGCGTGAGTCCTACTCGCACCTGGCCAATTTTTTCTCTTACCATTACTTCCGTAAACGAGGCCTCCCACCATGAAAGTAGGCTATAAATGGGACAATCACAGCTTGCAATGAAGCGAGTATCATACTGATAGTTCCGCCAAAAATTTCTTTATGGAACCACTTGTACTTTAAAAGGGATGTGTACTTGACGACACAGCAGCACAAATAAAACACAGTGTCCTCTCCATTGCGCTGTTGAAACTTTTCCTGTTAATTTGCAAACAACTTTCGTAGGATGAACATCGACGGTGAAAACTTCCGTACTTCCTACTCTACTGTATAGATTGTTATGGATCACTTGTGATGGTACAGATTATTACGAAACTGTTGATTGAGAGGATGCGGACTCCACGTCGAACAGATGTTGTGAGAGCAACACCTTGGTCAGAGTAGCAAAGTATTTATAAAATGTATCTATTTGAGTATTTATGATCGCCAGCGGAACTACAGCAAATCTAATATTTTCATTGTTTTCATCGGCTGTGTTTGGCCCGAAGCTAGAGCCCCCTTTTGAAATCGGTATATTTGCCTGTTTCCATAATCTCTGAGCATTTGCATTAATACCGTAGACACACTCATCATGAAAATCTCATAAAATTTTCGCCACTTCAGAACCAATGCCGGCCGCGGTGGTCTTGAGGTTCTAGGCACTGCAGTCCGGAACCGCGGGACTTCTACGGTCGCAGGTTCGAATCCTGCCTCGGGCAAGGATGTGTGTGATGTCCTTAGGTTAGTTAGGTTTAAGTAGTTCTAAGTTCTAGGGGACTGATGACCTAAGATGTTAAGTCCCATAGTGCTCAGAGCCATTTGAACCATTTTGAACCAGAACCAATGCCAAGAACTCTAATATGATTTGTATGTGCCAAACTATAAATAAGTTCGTGTTCTCATCCATTTTCTACTTTTATTTTGAGATGCAGTTCGCGATTCCTATGTGTTCAAGCAATGCTAGTTAATTTGCCTCTTATTAGCTCGCATAAAATCTTCCTCGTTATCTTACACAAATCTCTGTACGAAACGAAGCAATGACTAGAATGAATCTTACGTTCTACTTTGTCGCAGATTAAAACTGTGTGGCATACCGGAATTCCTGACCGAGCGAGGTGGCGCAGTGGTTAATACACTGGACTCGCATTCGGGAGGACGACGGTTCAATAACACGTCCGGCCATCCTGATTTAGGTTTTACTTTGATTTCACTAAATCGATCCAGGCAAATACCGCGATGGTTCCTTCGAAAGGACACGGCCGACTTCCTTCCCCATCGTTCCCTAATCCGGTAAGACCGATGACCTCGCAGTTTGGTCTCCTCCCCCAAATCTACCCAATTCCCCTCTACTTCGTAACTCGTCAAATATTATTAGGTAAATTTATTTTCAGCTTTACTCTGTCTTTATTACGGACTTATTAAGTGTGTTTTCATGATACTATTTCCTGTTAACGAAAAAAAATGGCTGAAGTGGCTCTGAGCACTATAGGACTTAACATCTTAGGTCATCAGTCCCCTAGAACTTAGAACTACTTAAACCATCTACCTAAGGACAACACACACATCCATGCCCGAGGCAGGATTCGAACCTGCGACCGTAGCAGTCCCGCGGTTCCGGACTGCAGGGCCTAGAACCGCACGGCCACCGCGGCCGGCTCTTGTTAACGGTCCTGATTTTTGTTGTATTTGCTTTTATTGAATTTACTGTTCTTGCTGATGCTGTCTGTTGGTACTTCTCTCACTGAGATGTCTGTATTACTCGATGACTAAAACGGTGCAATATCAAATTACAGGTACCGTCTCGAACGACTTCTTGGGGCGACCAAACTTTCATTTCCAGTGTTTAAAATAAGTATTAACTACATTTAAAAAATTTAAATGTGCCGAAATCTACTCATTGTGAAACAGCATCTTACGTTAATGTTTCAACACAGTAAGCCAATCAAGCATCAAACGTTGAAACATTATATAGGTCTTGAGTCAGCGTAATTAAAGCATCTAGTATTTAAAAACGAGAGCACTTAGCTACCTCTAACAAAGTTTATGTATAGTTTCAAATCTTTTCTACGTTGTTTCTGGCTGACATTCCCCACAAATCCTTGAAAGGAAAGAAGCTTGCTTCTTACTACATAGATCCTGTTCAAGAAAACTTCAGGACCTGGCTTGACATTTTAACCGTTACTGTTTATTACTAACTCGAATCATGACACACTTGGTGAGGAATATCTGTTTAAATCACTGAAAGTTACATCTTTTTATGACACAAAAATTTAAGATGTGTTGTCAGAAACACGGAGACTCGTAAAAAAACTAGTTGCCTTGAAACGGAGCGCAAATTACCCAGATTATACTCATCCATTTTTTATAGAATATGGGGTAGTTACTGGTTCAGAACTATTGAAGTACAAGCAAAATCCTGACAAACAAAAAAAAAAAATGGTATTCACTAGTGACGTCAGATTTATACCTTTTTGCGTTAATTCCATGAAATAGAAAGGGGTCCTCTCTCCATTATCATTCTAGCTATAACACTGAATGGCTAAATACTTCTGTTTAAGCCGAACGGGATGGTTGAAACAGTTTCGTTCGAATTCAGTGTAGAAGAATGGTTTCTATCAGCATCATTCCATTCTGTTTGTGATTTCCCTGATTTTCTTCAGTCATTTCAAGGAACGGCTGCAATGGTTTCTTCAAGTAAATTGCTACTTAATTTTCCATCCTTGTCCAAATGAGCCACAGCTAGCAACTCTTCCTTTTTAATAACCTCAACGTACAGTAAACGCCAAACTCCAGTTCTGCTTTGGTCTCGTCCGGATTATATGGTATTTCTCTTTTCACTCATGCAAAGGTAACATTAATTTGAGGGTGTACTGTCATTTCCATGTGCCCACCCGGCACAATAGTTTGGTGAAAATTTTCACGAGGGTGTAGTCCCTTTAATACGGATATCAAACACTTCAGCCTAGTCAATGTATTATCCGATGAATCAAAAACGGGTAAAAACTGCCGGTTAAATAAGACGATAAGATTTTCGACAAGAATGCCAACACAGCTTGGCACAGATATTCCGCTAAACTTTATTATTGCATAGTTCCAAAAATGGTTAGTAAAAATGTTTTAGACACTGATTCTCTTTACGGTGGACTTACGAGGGCCGTTCAATAATTAGTGTAAGACATTCTTTCTCTAGGCGCTTCAGTCTGGAACCGCGTGAGCGCTACGGTCGCAGGTTCGAATCCTGCCTCAGGCATGGATGTGTGTGATGTCCTTAGGTTAGTTTGGTTTAAGTAGTTCTAAGTTCTAGGGGACTGATGACCACAGATGTTGAGTCCCATAGTGCTCAGAGCCATTTGAACCATTTTTGAACCATTCTTTCTCTGACAGCAGGTCGTTTTTATTCAGGATTGGAATACACTGTATTATTAGACCCTCTTTTAGTTACAAAACACTATTTTTCATCATAATTTGCGTTCAATGCGACACCCTTACGCCACTTTAATGGGAGGGCCCGTAACCCGCATGGTATCAGTCTACTGTTGGAAATTGGAGCCAACATCTTGCTGCATTGATAACCACCCCATCATCAGTGTACTGCTTCCCGTGGAGTGCACCTGTCATAGGACCAAGTAGATGGAAATCGGAAAGTGCGGCTTCCAGGATGTAGGTTGGATGAGTAAGAAGAGTCCACTGAAGCTCTGTGAGCTATTCTTGGGTGCCCAGACGCAGGACAACATACCAAAGAGTTGGTTATTGGAGCATGATCGATGACATCATACAGAATAACCCCTTCAGATTCTCAGAAGATCGTCGCCACGACGGCTGAGGGTGCGGCTTTGAACATTTTCTGAAGAGGAGTGGTGGTGAGTTGCCACGCCATGGATTGCCCCTTTGCTTCAGGTCGGAAGTGATGAATCATGTTTCATCGCTTGTGACGATGTTCGATAAAAAATTGTCACGGCAGAAAGAAGCAGCTCTGTGCAGATGACCCTTCGTTGCCTTTCTTTATGGTCCTACGGTAGGTGGCAGGGAACCCAGCGTCCACACACCTTAGAGTACTCCAACTGGTGGACGAGTGTATCAGCAGTACCAATACAAACTTTCAGTTATGCAGTGAGGTGTCTCATTGTGATCCATTGATTACCTCGAATGAGAATGTCCGCACGTTCCAACATTACAGGAGCCAATTATATGAAGGCGTGGTGTCTCTTCTTTCGGACAGGTCTGCAAAAACAGACACCACGCGTCCACATATTCGATTCGCCACGATGGGCACTTAATCCGCAGTCTTCAGAGGGGATGCTCAATATTGTTCGCCATCCAGCGGGACTCTAAAATTAGCGAACATGGAGGACATGAACGGAGACTGCGGGAATCTGGCGCTAGGTGGGAATGTAAGTCTGCCGCCGACCCTGCCGAGATAGCTAGCACATTCGCAATAAACACTGTGTCCAGATGACGTAGTGGTTAACGCAACTGCCTCGTAAGCAGGAGATCCGAGGTGCGAGTCCCAGTTCAGCAGACATTTTCACTCGTCGCCTCTGATTCCACATAAAGTGCCGATGCAGCTAATATCATCAGTAGCTTCCATTTCCTTTCATTTCTTCCCCCTCCACCAACAATTCACAGAATTTGCATGAGTCACAGCTCAGCACGGGCAGGCGGCAAACGGGAGATAGAGCTGGTTTGTGCGACGCTCTTACGATGATTGAGAGACGCTTTGCCCAAGGACTTAACGTGCTTTTGTTAACTGCAAGGTCGCCGTAGACGTTGTGCAAGCGCCTGTAAATATCTGCAAATCTTTGGCTTTCCTCCAAACGAAACCCAATCACAACTTTCTGCCTTCAGCACACCTTCGTTACAAACGTTGTTTTGAAGGTTACGTATAGCGCCACCACCTATCGGAACTTCATAAAACAATAAAGACTGGGAATATTCACATGCCCAGCAACAAATTCTGCATATGTTTACCGAAAATGGCCGATTAGATTTTCGACGCCCCTCTTATTTACACTACTGGCCATTAAAATTGCTACACCACGAAGATGGTGTAATACAGACGCGAAATTTAACCGACAGGAGGAAGATGCTGTGATAAGCAAATGATTGGCTTTTCAGAGCATTCACACAGGGTTGGCGCCGGTGGCGACACCTGTAACGTGCTGACATGACGAAAGTTTCCAACCGATTTCTCATACACTAACAGCAGTTGACCCGCGTTGACTGGTGAAACGTTGTTGTGATGCTTCGTGTAAGGAGGAGAAATGCGTACCATCACGTTTCCGGCTTTGATAAAGGTCGGATTGTAGCCTATCACGATTGCGGTTTATCGTATCGCGACATCACTCCTCGCCTTGGTCGAGATCAAATGACTGTTAGGAGAATATGGAATCGCTGGGTTCACGAGGGTAATCCGGAACGCCGTGCTGTATCCCAACGGCCTCGTAACACTATCAGTCGAGATGACAGAAATCTTAACCGCATGGGTGTAACGGATCGTGCAGCCACATCTCGATCACTGAGTCAACAGATGGGTACGTTTCCAAGACAACAACCATCTGCACGAACAGTTTGACGACGTTTGCAGCAGCATGGATTAACAGCTCGGAGATCATGGCTGCAGTTAGTTACCCTTGCCGCTGCATAACGGAAGGAGTGCCTGCAATTGCAACGACGAACCTGGAATCACAAATGGCAAAACGTCATTTTTTCGGTTCTGTTTACAGCGTCATGATGGTTGCATCCGTGACTGGCGACATATCGGTGAACGCAAATTGGAAGCGCGTATTCGTCATCGCCATACTGGTGTATCACCCGACGTGATGGTATGGGATGCCATTGGTTACACGTCTCGGTCACCTGTTGTTCGCATTGACGGCACTTACAACAGTAGACGTTACATTTAAGATGTGTTGCGACCCGTGGCTCTACCCTTCATTCGATCCCTGCGAAACCCTACATTTCAGCAGGATAATGCACGACCGCATGTTGCAGGTCCTGTACGGGCCTTTCTGGATACAGAAGATAATCGACTGCTGCCCTGGCCAGCACATTCTCCAGATCTCTCACCAATAGAAAACGTCTGGTCAATGGTGGCCGAGCAACTGGCTCATCACAACATACCAGTCACTACTCTTGATGAACTGTGGTACCGTGTTGAAGCCGCATGGGCAGCTGTACCTGTACACGCCATCCAAGCTCTGTTTAACTCAATGCCCAGGCGTATCAAGGCCGTTATTACGGCCAGAGGTGGTCGTTCTGGGTACTGATTGCTCAGGATCTATGCACCCAAATTGCGTGAAAATGTAATCACATGACAGTTCTAGAATAATATATTTGTCCAATGAATACCCGTTTATCATCTGCATTTCTTCTTGGTGTAGCCATTTTAATGGCCAGTAGTGTATGATCAGCTTGCGACGAAAAGCCCTCTCAGGTCCACACTGAACGAGACATGCGAAGTTGGTGGCGCCAGCTAGGACGGCGGCTCTCGGATCGGAGGCAGATGCGGCCGACCGACTTATTTTGGTGGGCGTGCCTTCCCTCGCAGCGGCAGCAGAAGGGTCCGGGATAAATAATTTCTGCGGCGCCGCGGTCAGCTGCGCAGGCGACCTGTTTACGCCGCCGGGCCAAACATCCGCGCCCGCCGCCTTCTGGTTAGCGGCACGCGGGCCGTCAAAGTCCCGCGGCGAGCCGAAAACACTGCGCAAGCTCTGCGCAACCGCTTCCCGTCTCGAAGCGCGCCTCTCAGCGTCTGTTACTACGTGAAGCTGAACTGTAACGAACGTCATTTGCTCCTCCTCAGAGCTAAAGGCAATTGATGGGTCATTCAAAGCGAATTTAGGATAGTGATTTATTAGTAAACCATAGATTCTTTAAAGAATGGAACTCCCACGCATTATTCCTTCAAAATTCCTACTAACTTGACAATGAGTTATAAATGAGTTGTTGTGACCAGAGAAATTATTTTCGTTTCGTCATAGCCGCGAGGGATTAGCCGAGCGGTCTCAGGCGCTGCAGTCATGGGCTGTGCGGCTGGTCCCGGCGGAGGTTCGAGTCCTCCCTCGGGCATGGGTGTGTGTGTTTGGCCTTAGGATAATTTAGGTTAAGTAGTGTGTAAGCTTAGGGACTGATGACCTTAGCAGTTAAGTCCCATAAGATCTCAGACACATTTGAACATTTCGTTCCGTCATAAGTGTGGCTTGTGTGATTGCTTTGGGAGAAACATGAAATATTAGTTGACTTTATTACATAAATGAATGAAAGATTTACCAAACATCGATCCACTTCGTTGCCACAGGAGTATTGGATGATTTACAACTGCTATGGACTTGCAAAGTATCACTTGATGCATTTATTTATAACATGTTCTCTTGAGGCACAATCTTAGACATTTACAACAATACAAGTTCATCTGAAACACTATCAATTCATTGGTCTTACGCTGTGGTGTTGACTACTTCAAATGCTGTCACGAACTGGAACTGAGCTCTTGCATGCTCGATGCTGTACTGATCTCAGCCTGAGGGCGCTCCTGTCTTGAGAGGGAGATGTGGTCTTCAGGAGTGCCTTCTGATTGCAGACGGCCCCCGCTAATGTCCGTAGTATTGATTAGCGCTGCAGACTTTCGTCTGGCACCGCGATCTCTGGACGACAGCACACTCTTAAAATTTTGACGTTAAGCTTGTAAGCGAGAAGAAAAGCTTAGTAATGGTTTGGAATTGGCGTTTGTCGGAAGTCGCTAAGTGCTGTCATTATTAAGCACTAGATGTCTATGGTATGGGTAAGCTGCGCTCCATTTTAAACAAAAAATAGTTTTTCCATCGTGGTATCGATAGCTACGATGCCACAACGGAGGTGCGCTCTGCTAGGTTGGCCCTACGACAGATACCGACGACAGCGCACTCCAGCCGCAGCGAGTGAGCTCTACGAGCTCCGCTCCAGATTCTAACTATTTGATCAAGAGCAGACGGCCGGGACACTTCGCTTCAGCTTGAGACTGTGCTCATATGCACAAAGTTATGTATGCCTCTGTATACATTCAGGCTCCAGTAAACCACTTTTACTTACTTGCAGTACCGACGTGTTTTACCTCGCCTGTTCCTACTTTCCGCCTTCATTCGGCCAACCTTTCAGTTTTGGGAGCAGGCCTACGTGCCGACTTCCAGGCGGGGTACAAAATTCATGCCTCCCGATGTTCACGAATCTTTATCCCCTGAACCATGTGTCATAATATGATATAATTTTGCAGCTACATTCAGTGATACATGAAGGTACTGTCTGCATTGTGTTTTTCGAACAGAATTAGCATCATCGAAGTAATAAGTTTAAACGTCGTTCCCGATGTTGAAGTGTTACAAAGGGCCGTTTTAAACAGAGGCAGGATTTTCACGCATGTACGAGGGTATGCTGAAAATTAATACCTCCGATTGATTAATCCGAAAACCCTCAAAGCATTTCAAATAAAACAAACGCTGTTAATATTCTGCATTACTATTTTTCATGTCTACTTATTGCTTCTCAACATAAAGATTCTGGCGACCTACATATTTCTTCCAACGGGAAACCAATTTTTTGATACCGCCATTGTAGAACATTTGACTTTGTTGACGGGGCAGCAAAGTCCTTGAAGGTGTTTTTTACATTTTTGAAACATGAAAGCAAATGGAACGTGATCGATGACAGTGAACAAAAGGCCTCCTCATATTGTTTTATAGATATCGCAGCGCTCGTATGTTACACACCGCCATGTTTCACTCTACAATTCGAATCTTTCTAGCGACAGAGGTCTTCAAATATGTACACGTGAAGACTTACTAATATTAGTAACATTTGTTTTCTTTTACGAGCTTTAAGAGTATTTAAATAATAGCTCAGAGCCACGAATTTTAGCAAGCCCTCGTAAATATCTATGACATCCTTATCTCCCGAAGTATGTGTCGTGCAATGATACAATTTTACAAGCAGATTCAGTGGTATATTTGTATACTGTCTCCAACCTCTGTTGGGAATAGAGTTCGTAGTAAAGAAGTTATTAACTGCTGTCTTTCACTACCTGAACAGCGAAAAGTAGTACGGCGGGCGCTGGATAAGTAGAGCAACACTTTCTTTCCTCAGCCGGTTCGGTTGATATAATATGGAATTTGCTGTGGTACATCGATGAATATTCCTGCTTCAGCCACTGTGGTTTCATGAAGTTCCAGCTGGGTGCGGCGTTGTAAGTAGCGATCAAAGTGGCATCTGTAGCGGAAGTTCGTTCCAAGCTGAGAGCTGTCATTGAGCTCCTTTTGGTGGAAAACCACATCACCGCAGATATTTATAGGTGCTTGCAGAGTGTATAGGAGCACCTGTCAGCTAATGAAACACGGTAAGTCGTTGGACGAGGCTTCTTTCATTATTGCAACAAAGTCGCGCTTCTCCTGCGTTCCAACCGTCTGCACACAGTTGTGACTCCTGGAATATTGGAACGTGCGGACACTCTCATTCGAGGTGATTGACGAATCACAAACACCACGCTACACTACTGGACGTCTCTGTTGCTCCACCAGCTGGTGTTCTCAATGGTGTGAGCCCCTGGGTTCCTCGCCACCTAACGAAAGGCTACTATAAAGGGCATCGAAGAACCATCTGTGCGGAATTGCTTGTGGGCTGCGAGGCTGATACTGACAATTTTCTGTCGATCGTCGTCACAGTAAAGAAACATGAATTGATCACTTCGAAACAAGAACATAGCGGCAGTCCATGGAGTGGCGCCACACCACGTCTTGTCTGAAGAAAAAGTTGGAAGCCGCATACTCCAGCTGCTAAAGACGTGGTGGAGGTCTCGTTGGACCCCGAAGAGATTACTCTGTTTGATATCCTCCTTCATGGTGCAGCGATCAAATCTGAGTTGTATTATGTTACCCTCAGGAAATTCAAGGACTTCAGCCTGTTCGTCGACATAAAACTGCAAACGAACTATTCCCTCTCCACGCCGACGCAAGGCCTCACACGAGTCTGTGCACCAGAGAAGAGCTTAGCGAGCTTCACTGGACTGTTCTTCCTCAATCGCCATACAGCCAGGATCTCACACCTCCGACTTCCATCTGTTTGGCTCAGTGGTGTATACACTCCACCTGAAGCAGTACGTGAATGATGGAGAGATTATTGATGCAGCAAGACGGATCCGACGCCAACCAGCACTGTGGTACCGGGCGGGCATATAGCCCTGCCCAGTAAGGTGGCGTAAGGTCATATGATTGAACGGAGATTGTGTTGAAAAATAGAGTTTTGCAGTCAGTAGAGTGGGGCATAATATGATGCATTCGAATCCTGAAAAAAATCATACATGCTTTCAGAATAAAGAATGTTTTTTTACTAAGTGAACACCCCTCGTAGATTGCATATTATAAAGGAACGACGTTTTTCGGTTTCAAAGAATAGGTTGTGCTATTTGTCGCTCACTAAAACTGTACTACCAAGCAGCGTAGCAAGAATTCATTACTAACCATTAGGTGATATGGGGATGTACAGGGTGCGAAATATAATACACAGTGCTGTCGGGTCTGGCAACAGCGGTGACTGTAAGCTGGTTTGACAACAACTGATATTGAATTTGAATGACGGCTAAAAGTACGTTATTCAGTGCTGCTTTAACTCCACGTCAGAATTCATCAGTCGTAGTGGCTGGGGAGTAGTGTCGTCAGAGTCTCTCACCAATCCAGGAACATATCTTTCAAAAAAAACGTGCTGTCGAGGGCAACAGCTGAGCACTCTCCGTACAGAGGTACGTGAGAGCAGCACGGAAAACTTGCGGTCTTGATTCCTATTGTTGAAAGAGAACGTCGCAGTGATCTCTAAGATACAGCACAGGCATCGGCCGCTATGTATCAACTGGACTACAAATTGGCGGATATGAGAGCCAGAAGTGGTCGTTTTGTGTACTTTGTGGTACCCCATACCACCAGTTCAAGTGCTATGCATGAAGAAGGCGTCTCTTCGGTGTTGCCTCTCTGCTGCTGCGCCAAGGGAAACCGCTACAATGGTCGCTGTTCTGAACACCGTGGTGCTCCAGTTCTCCACCCACTGTCTGTGTGAATACTTGTCTTCCTGCAAATAAGCCCGTATCTCGTTTTAAGGTAATCTACGTGACACGGCTGTGAGATCCTCTACAGACAAACAATCAATACGAGTTGTAACATTTAGTAATGCAGTTGTGAAATATGCATTTGCTGGACTGAACTGGTTTCCTAGTCTTAATCTCAAGTGTCTGTGTGTTGTTTGAAAAAATGTGTGTGTAATCTTAGGGGACTTAACTGCTAAGGTCATCAGTCTCTAAGCTTACACACTACTTAACCTAAATTATCTTAAGGACAAAGACACACACCCATGCCCGAGGGAGGACTCGAATCTCCGCCGGGACCAGCCGCGCAGTCCATGACTGCAGCGCCTAAGACCGCTTGGCTCCCTGTGTTGTTATCCCGAATCATGCAAATAATTGCGGAAACGCTGTCAGATAATAGGATTCGCCAAAGCCATATGAAACTGTATGGCTGTATCTGAATCAACCTTTATCAAAATAACCGGTAAACATAACACTGGATGCTAAAGAAACTGATGTGGGAAATTCTATATTGTGCGGTGCAGTACACTTCGCAGTACACAAAGCTAACAGAATACAATACTCTGCAGAAAATTACTCAGCGAACTTTGAAAGACTAAATGCCCTGTGAATTTTGCCTAAGCAAACTTACTAAATGAAACTGTAAAGATTAAATAACACATACGCGAATGTAACCCTGCACTCTAACAATGAGAATGTCCGAATTATAAACGTAATCGTAATTGATTTCATCTAAACTGCATCTGCTGAAAATTCTGAAATGCAAAGCTAACTGTAAATTATCTCGATTTGTTCTGCCTATGAAGTTAAACTGGCCCAAACTAATTTTCACGGCTTACCTGCGGCAACGGAAGGTCAGTCCGCTCGAAAGTGATGAATATAAAAATAGAGCGCAACAGAAAACAGCAAAAATGAAAAAGAGTCTTGCACAGTACAGTGCAAGTACACGCAACTATTCTATGCATGCGGCTTCAGTTATGATCACTGTGTTCCGAAGAATACAATGCGACGACGTACTGTTAAAAATCCAAATTTTCGTGAGGAGATGGTAGAGGCTGCATTGACTATATGAATGAAAACAGAATAGTATTCAAAACAGAACAATACTGGAACTCTTAATTCCTTCTTCGACAATTACAACGAGCTTTACAAAAATTACTTCTTACTAAAAATTTGCCTCTGCCACGAAATTAATTACTGACGTGCTAAAGAATCGGCAAATGTGTAACTTCTGATGCAACCCACGTGAACAAATAACTTCACTTATGTGCGTATGAGCAATGAAACTAACTAACCAGAACCAATAAAGAAAAAACCCACTAAAACTTTCCGTTCTCAAACGTATCCGATATTACGTGCAGGCAAGCAATGCAGCAACAACAGTACCTGAAAATCTTCACACCTCTCAAATTAGTGATTACCAATTCGTATTTACAAAACTGAACATCCTCTGTATCTTTATTCCTAAGCGCAGTAACCTATTTCCAGACCGTTCTGTAGTATGACGGCTACCTGACTCATTCATTTACTTCTCACAGACAATGCTCATGACTGAAAAAAAAAATGGTTCAAATGGCTCCGAGTACTATGGGACTTAACATCTGAGCTCATCAGTCCCCTAGAACTTGGAACTACTTAAACCTAACTAACCTAAGGACAGCACACACATCCACGTCCGAGGCAGGATTCGAACCTGAAACTGTAGCAGTCGCGCGGTTCCGGCCTGAAGAGCCTAGAACCACTCGGCCACCGCGGCCGGTTCTTACTACTGAAGACCACATTCCTTGTACTCAGAACCTCTGTGGCGTAACATATCGACAACTGATATTTAATGTTTGAAAAATATACAAAGTGCAGATATGAAGTAAGACACACTGAATAAACCTATAGTGCTCACTTCACATTTCTTTAATACCAAAAACAAACTAGAAACCTTACGGTATATGTCAGTGCTACCAACATTCAAAAGAGTTTGCTAATCGAATAACCCACTGCGTAATTTTCCCATATACTTCCCCTATACTTTGCGCAATTTGGCTGAAATGCTTATCATATGATCGTCCAAGCGTGTAGTATACTCCACGCCTGTTTGACGTTAGTCGCGTACCGTTTTCATGGATCTTAGATATTAATGAGTAACAGTGTACCTCCTTCTTCAGCTATCCCTTGTCCAATCTTACGGTTCGTGTGTAGCCGTCTCAACACAGACCAAATGTAAGACGAGTTCATTTACTACACTACTGGCCATTAAAATTGCTACACCAAGAACAAATGCAGATGATAAACGGGTATTCATTGGACAAATATACAGGGTGAGTCACCTAAAGTTACCGCTGGATATATTTCGTAAACCACATCAAATACTGACGAACCGGTTCCACAGACCGAACGTGAGGAGAGGGGCTAGTGTAATTGTTTAACACAAACCATAAAAAAATGCACGGAAGTATGTTTTTTAACACAAACCTACGTTTTTTTAAATGGAACCACGTTAGGTTTGTTAGCACATCTGAACATATAAACAAATACGTAATCAGTGCCGTTTGTTGAATTGAAAAATGTTAATTGCAACCGGAGATATTGTAACCTACAGTTGACGCTTGAAACCTCCGACGTTCAGTTGCGTGTTGTAACAAACACGGGCCACGGTCGGCGAGCAGCATCTGCAGGGACATGTTTACGATGACGACCGTGTTTACGAGTGTGGCTGTAGTGCACTGTTGTGGTTTGGTCTAGCTGTCGCAGTGTCCGCATGTAGCGCTTGCTGCTATTGTTATTCTGCATTCGTCTCCGCACGCAGACCAACTGTAGTACAACGTGTTACCAGACGTCTGTGATAGTGTAGTGTTGTAGGGACTGTGACCATGGTGTATTCGAACTCTGAAAAGGCGGAGATGATACTCATCTATGGCGAGTGTCGACGAAATGCAGCTGAATCCTGCAGGGTGTATGCAGAACGGTACCCGGACAGAGAGCATCCAACGTGCCGCACATTGCAAAATATCTACCGCCAACTGTATGCAACAGGTATGGTCGTAGCACGCAAACAGGTCCGTAACAGGCCCGTCACAGGAGAAGCGGGTGCAGTTGGTGTGTTAGCTGCTGTTGCCATGAACCCACACATGAGTACACGGGACATTGCGAGAGCCGGTGGACTGAGTCAGAGTAGTGTCATGCGCATACTCTATCGTCACCGCTTTCACCCGTTTCATGTGTCGCTACATCAGCAATTACATGGCGATGACTTTAATCATCGAGTGCATTTCTGTCAATGGGCATTAACAGAGAATGCGTTGCAGTTCTACCTGTTTACCGATGAAGCGGGTTTCACAAACCACGGGGCAGTGAATCTACGGAACATGCATTACTGGTCCGTGGACAGTCCTCGCTGGCTCAGACAGGTAGAGCGACAGCGACCGTGGACTGTAAATCTATGTTGCGGAATCATTGGCGACCACCTCATTGGTCCTCACTTCATTGCAGGGGCCCAAACAGCTGCAACATACATCGCGTTTCTACAGAATGATCCGCCAACGTTGCTCGAAAATGTCCCACTGGAAACGCGTCGATGTATGTGGTATCAGCATGATGGTGCACCTGCACATTCCGCAATTAACACTAGGCTGACCCTTGACAGGATGTTCGACGGGCGTTTCATAGGATGTGGAGGACGCATAAATTGGCCAGCCCGTTCTCCTGATCTTACACCCCTGGACTTCTTTCTGTCGGGTACGTTAAAGGAGAATGGGTACCGTGATGTGCCTACAACCCCAGAGGATATGAAACAACGTATTGTGGCAGCCTGCGGCGACATTACACCAGATGTACTGCGGCATATACGACATTCATTACGCCAGAGATTGCAATTGTGTGCAGCAAATGATGGCCACCACATTGAACATCTATTCGCCTGACATGTCGGGACACACTCTACTCCACTCCGTAATTGAAAACGGAAACCACGTGTGTACGTGTACCTCAACCCTCATGGTAATGTACATGTGAAAAAGACCAATAAAAAGGTGTTAGCATGTGGACGTAATGTACTGTTCCAGTCTCTTCTGTACCTACGGTCCATCACCGCTCCCTTTGGATCCCTACGTAATCCGGTGCTCTCCGATACACACGATCGAACAGCAGAGGAGTGCTACTCACGCGTCAACTTTAGGTTACAATATCTCCGGATGTAATTAACATTTTACAATGCAACAAATGGCACTGATTACGTATTTGTTTATATGTTCAGATGTGCTACCAAAACCAACGGGGTCCCATTTAAAAAAACGTACGTTTGTGTTAAAAAACATACTTCCGTGCATTTTTTTATGGTTTGTATTAACCAATTACACTAGCCCCTCTCCTCACGTTCGGTTTGTGGAATCGATTCGTCAGTATTGGATGTGGTTTACGAAATATATCCAGCGGTAATATTAGGTGACTCACCCTGTATTATACTAAAACTGACATGTGATTCAATTTTCACGCAATTTGGGTGCATAGATCCAGAGAAATCAGTACCCAGAATAACCACCTCTGGCCGTAATAACAGCCTTGATACGCCTGGGCATTGAGTCAAACAGAGCTTGGATGGCGTGAACATGGTTCATAAAGAGTAGTAACTCGCGTATTGTGACGAGCCAGTTGCTCGGCCACCCTTGACCAGACGTTTTTAGTTGGCGAGAGATTAGGAGAATATGATGGCCAGGGCAGCAGTCGAACATTTTCAGTATCCAGAAAGGCCCGTATAGCACCTGCAACATGCGGTCGTGCATTATCCTGCTGAAATGTCGGGTTTCGCAGGGATCGAATGAAGGGTAGAGCCACGGGTAGTAACACATCTGAAATGTAACGTCCACTGTTCGAAGTGCCGTCAATGTGAACAAGAGGTGACCGAGACGTGTAACCAATGGCACCCCATACCATCACGCCGGGTGATACGCCAGTATGGCGATGACGAATATACGCTTCCAATGTGCGTTCACCGTGGTTCGCCAAACACGGATGCGACAATCATGATGCTGTAAACAGAACCCGGATTCATCCGAAAAAAATGACGTTTTGCCATTCGTGCACCCAGGTTCGTCGTTGAGTACACCATTGCAGGCGCTCCTGTCTGTGATGCAGCGTCAATGGTAACCGCGGCCATTGTCTCCGAGCTGATAGTCCATGCTGCTGCAAACGTCATCGAACTGTTCGTGCAGATGGTTGTTGTCTTGCAAACGTCCACATCTGCTGACTCAGGGATCGAGACGTTGCTGCACGATCCGTTACAGCCATGCGGATAAGATGCCTGTCATCCCGACTGCTAGTGACACGAGGCCGTTGGGATATAGCATAGCGTTCCGTATTACCCTCCTGAATCCACCGATCCATATTCTGCTAACAGTAATTGTTTCTCCACCAACGCAAGCAGCAATGTCACGATACGATAAACCGCAATCGCGATAGGCTATAATACGACCTTAATCAAAGTCGGAAACGTGATGGTACGCACGTCTCCTCCTTACACGAGGCATCACAACGACGTTTCACTAGGCAACGCCGGTCAAACTGCTGTTTGTATATGAGAAATCGGTTGGAAACTTTCCTCATGTCAGAACGTTGTAGGTGTCGCCACTGGCGCCAACCCTGTGTGAATGCTCTGGAAAGCTACTCATTTGTATATCACAGCATCTTCTTCCTGTCTGTTAAATTTCACGTCTGTAGCACTTCATCTCCGTGGTGTAGCTATTTTAATGGCCAGTAGTGTACTTCCCCTATACTTTGCGCATTTTGGCTGATATGCCTATCATACGGTCATCGAAGCCTGTAGCATATTCCACGCCTGTTTGACGTTAGTCGGCCGGCCGCGGTGGCCGTGCGGTTCTAGAAGCTGCAGTCCGGAACCGCGGGACTGCTACGGTCGCAGGTTCGAATCCTGCCTCGGGCATGGATGTGTGTGATGTCCTTAGGTTAGTTAGGTTTAAGTATTTCTAAGTTCTAGGTGACTGATGACCTCAGATGTTAAGTCCCATAGTGCTCAGAGCCATTTGAACCTTTTTTTTTTTTTTTTTTTTTTTTTTTTTTTTGACGTTAGTCGCATACCGTTTTCACGGATCTTAGATTTTAATGAGTAACAGTGTACCCCCTTCTTCAACTATCCCTTGTCCAGTCTTATGGTCCGTGTCTGGTCGTCTCAACCCAGACCAAACGTAAGACGACGATTTCATTTAGTATTATCTTGGAATTTGCCTGAAACTATTTCGAAACATTCATTCATCTCAAAGACGATGAGTGCTACAAGTGTGCTTGAATATCAGTTTTATGTTTACGTGCAAGCGAATTCGTAGAGTGACTGGGCCTGCAAAAAACTCGCTCCAGTAAAATACATAAATGAACAAAATTTCTGCATCATCCGGTGTGTTGTTCAGGTGTGTTGCTATTGTGACCGTTCCTGTAGCAATCGGAAGCTCATCCCTGGCATTGTAAGCAGAGCCCACGTGCAGCTAAACCGCCGCACTCGAACGGAGTGCAGCAGCATTTTAATTGAATGTAAAGCACAGGTAGGGACGCATTAGAGGCTTCTGTGGAGTAGTAGAGTGAACAGCCATTATGTCACGGGATAAAGTCGCCTGCAGCAACTCTCGCATTACACAGACAACGTCGTTAAATGAGAGGAAAAATAATAAAATATATATTTTTATTTTGTTGTCGTAACGTGGTGGGCTTCTCTCAAAATAATTGATGATTTGGTTTTTGGTTTTGATTTTTTAATATAAATCAAATTGCTTTTTGGAAAATTGGTTGTTTAGTAAAAGTTAATCCTGAGTAGAATTATTAATCACGTTCATAGCTGTAAGGCACACTTATATTGAAACGCCGGCCTGTGTGGCCGAGATGTTCTAGGCGCTTCGGTCCAGAACCGCGCTGCTGCTACGGTCGCAGGTTCGAATCCTGCCTCGGGCATGGATGTGTGTGATGTCCTTAGGTTAGCTTAAGTTTAAGTAGTTCTAAGTTCTAGGGGACTGATGACCTCAGATGTTAAGTCCTATAGTGCTCAGAGCCATTTGAACCATTTGATATTGAAACACGTTACATTTAAGTTGAAAAATGAAATAAATTTTTTTAAATATATTTTTGCCTCGGCTAAGCTTTTCTGCTCAAGCATGAGATCTTTGATTATTATTTGCATTTGCCGACACACGCGAGAGAGAATTATTTCTTACCACTTTTTTATAATGTATTGTAGTCCGAGGAGGAGGAGGATATTAGTGTTTAACGTCCCGTCGACAACGAGGTTATTAGAGACGGAGCGCAAGCTCGGGTGAGGGAAGGATGGGGAAGGAAATCGGCCGTGCCCTTTCAAAGGAACCATCCCGGCATTTGCCTGAAGCGATTTAGGGAATGTAGTCCGAGACGTGGCTCTGAACCTCGGCCGTTGAACTGAAAATGATAATCAAAACTACGTCTTCTGCTGCCGCGTTTGGCGGCTGTGGATAAGATTCTTATTATAATTTACGCGGACGAATTCTTCGCTTCCGCTAATTTTATAAGTTAAGATTGCCACGTAATGGCAAGCGGCGGCTGCAATTGTTGCGCTGAGAATTACTTGAAATACAGATATTTAAGCGAAGCGGACATGAGATAGGGCTCACTTGTTACAAAAAAATCAATATTAACATGAAACTAACATATTATCAAATTAAGATTATAATTGATCTTACTTTCAACAGCACTAGCCAATATGTCCGACTTCTCGCGCCGAAGACGAGAGAGAGTGAGAGAGAGAGAGAGAGAGAGAGAGAGAGAGAGAGAGTCAGCAGCTAAAAGAAGACAACTACATTGTCCATTATTGTCAGAATGCATCCTTTTTATTCTTTGCACTCAAAAGTCTCTAACAGAATTTTATATAATATTAATAATAATAATAATAATAATAATAAATGAGGAAAATTATCTACCGCCTGAGCGGTCAGTATTCACCCACAATACAATATTTAATTTCGAGACAAAATCTAACGTCCATTTTATTTGTTTTTCAAATATCAACTCAGAGTTTTTTTGCAATATTTCCACTGGGGACGGCACACAACTCAAGCTGACAGCAACTCAGGTCTTCGCAGTACACACTCCACAAAAAAAATCGTGGAATCCAGATGCTGAAGGCTTTGGTTATGCACTCGCTGATCTGTGTGATTCCCTATACATGAATTTCAGAGGGCCTGAAGACCTCATTAATGAGATGTCGAAACTGGTTTCGTGAATAAAATAACAACTTCTGCAAACATACTGCTGGCTGCTCCCTTTGTTTAGTAAACTACCACTATTTGGTAAATCTACCGGATCTAAACATCAATGACTTGACTTCAGGATTGTGCGGGATACCTCAGCGCTTTCATCCTCATCGAATTGGTACCATCACCGAGACTGGAGGTCACTTGTTCTCTCGAGCGGAAACCACAGGAGTGTATAAGTTTACCGTTTACAGTCAACTGATGCATCACAATGATGATAATTAATTACAAGTAATTACTTCAAAATAAATCGTGGAAAATCTCGGGATTTAAACGGTTACATTAACGTGTAATTGTTGGCAAAGAAAGTCACGTAATCGTCGTTCTTCCCGAAGTCTGTCAAAAGCTGAAGGAGACAATTTATCTCACCAGCAGAATTCCATGTGTCTGTCTGAAATTATAGTTCCATCGTAGTAACGTGTGATATCAATGTAGACAACTCTGTTGTGTTGAAGTAAGGCAGTTTTCCTTAATTTTAAAGTACATCCGTGCATTTAAATTACTTTTTAATTTCCGATACCTAAAACGTTTAATGTCCAGAAAATGAGATGGAGTATGTGGAAGAAGCGGCCACAAGCTGGCGAGCGTTTGCACTGCATTATGCAGGACTTTTATTTGCATGTATGCGTGGATAATAGTGTTTAAGATCAGCTTTATTAGCGCTTACAACTCTTCAAGAGCCAAATTCGACCCCGTAGTTAATTCATAGCAAAGTAGCAGGTATGTCGTGAACCAGATGCATAGTGTGATAATCACCGCTGTTTAAGTCTGACACAAGTATTCGAGGGAAGAGATTAGCTATCGTGATTATCTAGACTTTACTATCGCCCGCAACGCATAAATACTTCTGGTGTACCCTTCGATCTCCAAGGGCACTCGACTAACGTTCTGCAGGTAACGACTCTCTAACCAAAGTCGGTCAGCGCTAATTAGTTGCATTGTTTGAATAAATGCATATTCATGAGACGAGAGACTGTGGCGTGATTCCTTCCGTTATTCAGCACGTTCAAGTGGGAACGACTGTTTACCGCGCAGCAAAATTCATAACTTAGACTAAAAATAGCTGTGGTGGAGTGCATGCAGACAATGGGCTGTTTGTGCAGTTTCTCGCGGGGAGTGGAAACTCGAAGATTTCGAGGGACAAAAGCTTTGTTGACAAAGCTATTTATGAATATTAAATGATCCTCGTTTCTGTGAACATGGTTCTGGGCAGCCCAGCACGGATTTCTGTAAATTCTGTGTTATACCTCTTCCAATTTTTGTTAAACATGTCGTAATCATAACTCTGTTGAAAGTGTAAGCTTTCTATAAAACTTTGTTTGTATATACGAAAACTGAATACATTGATTTCAAAAACTTTCCTCTCATGTAACGTGTACTTTAGATAACGTAATCAGTTGCTGAGGAAGACTGTTTGTTGACCCTTTGTTGTGCATGTGAACATTGTGAAATAAAACTTTAAACTTCATGAACTGCAAAATTTGTTATAAAGAAAATGCATTTAACCGACTGCCGAACGAAACGAATTGCATGCTCAATGAAAACTGTATAACTAAACATTAGTACCGAAGCATATTATGAACGATTCACCATATGAAGAGCAATTTCAGACTGAGAATATTCACAAAAATGAACTACTGACCTTGTAGGAAGAAAAACTAATCTGCTTGCTAACACGACACCTGACAATTCCGACTATACACTGCTTGCTCAATAATGCAAGGTCGGATCGACTCAGAAATAATAGTAACTTACCTATTTCTCAGCATATTGTTTTTTGTGTTTGGAGTACTGACGTTCTGGAAAACAAATACAAATCATCATATGCAGCAGCTAAAGATTAATAATTACTCCCAAAAATTTTGTTACAAATTGTTGCTTCGTGTGCAATGCACACACGATAAAAATTAAGAAATTTTACTATGAATCATTGTACGGGTTTTACTTCAAAGATAATCGTTTTTGAGAAATGAAACTGTGACTAATGAGAAAAAGACAGCACTAAAAATGAAGAATCTGACAATTAAGAAATTATCTCATCTCAAAAGTTACAAAAATGGTTCAAAAGGCTTTGAGCACTATGGGACTTAACAGCTGAGGTCATCAGTCCTCTAGAACTTAAAACTACTTAAACCTAACTATCCTAAGGACACCACACACATCCATGCCCGAGGCAGACCGACCGTAGTGGTCGCGCGGTCCCCGACTGAAGCGCCTAGAACCGCTCAGCCACACTGGCCGGCACAAAAGTTAGAAACATACCATAAAAATTCCTTCAAAAGCTTCACCAGTATAAACAGCAAGAAAATATTATATTACATCAGTTTTCCTCTCCATACTGAAATATTCCAGATAATTTCTCCCAGATTCACATGAAACAGATTTTATTCCCTGAAAAACTCAACTGCACGCTACTATGACTCAAATAAGAAGGTCCAAGCACTGTAAAAACTGACTGACTAACAAGTGAACCACAGAAAAAGCTAAACACCGAGTCATGAGTGTTATTCACTACTCCTTCAGTGTGCTTATTCATCTCTGTCCCAGTACAGTAAAGGTTAATTATTTAGAATAGCAGAAAACCTTACTAAAGATTCGAATTGTAGGCTGATCGTGTGCCCATCGTTTCCTCAAGCTTCCAGTGTCTTCGTGACGCAGGAAGATACATCCATGTCTTTAATAGGGGCTGGCTTTGTGTCATTTGTCTCCTGTACGCCGTTACTTTACTCAGTATGCTATGGAATTTAAATTGATTGCATATATCTCCATTACTGACCATGTCTTCCACAGATAGCACATTTACAGCTCAAATGATCATCATTAGTGATAACTCCACCAACAATGATTTACACTGTTCACTTTTGGCTTTAGTACAACATTGTTGAAATCACCATCATTTTGTACAATATCACATCTGTGTCTTTCTTGTTTTGCTTCTCCAGAAGTTAGGGAGTGTACTAGACATCCGACTACACTTACTGTTTTTTGTGTCAATATTAAAGTTAGCAGTTGAAATACATCCTAGATATTAGAGTTCTTACACTCGTCCGAGCTTGTTTGACTGTAT
Organism: Schistocerca americana; assembly: GCF_021461395.2. Taxonomy (NCBI): domain Eukaryota; kingdom Metazoa; phylum Arthropoda; class Insecta; order Orthoptera; family Acrididae; genus Schistocerca; species Schistocerca americana. The sequence goes on along the minus strand of NC_060122.1, from coordinate 365,980,711 downwards.
CCGGTTGAAAGATATACCATTTATTTAGTTTTTAGGTATTGTCAATCGATATTATCTATATATTGTTGCTCAAGCTATTTCCAGTTCTCTGCATAACGATCATATCTTTGGCATGTAACAGACAGTGTATGATTCTTTGAGTATTCAAATAGAACCTGTCGTTGCTTCAGTGTTCTGTGCAGTCAGAATTTCGTCAGAATCAGTATTAAAGAGAGTGATACCTACATTGCTATCTCGGCTAATCCCGTCGTTAGCAACTTTTTTGTTATATTACGGTTCAGGTCTACAGCTAATTACTTTAAAATGGTGCAGTAAATAGTGAGCGATATCCTCTTTTGTAAATCTGCATACATAGTTTAACAAATACGTTTTACCTTCATAAAGAATGAAAGTCCTTCTTAATTTTGTAGTTTTTTTTATTTTTCGGTATGCAGCGATAGTGAATATATTTCGTGACTGTCGTTGTAGATTGAGAGAGAGAGAGAGAGAGAGAGAGAGAGAGAGAGAGAGGCCAGAGAGCTAAGTAACATACGCCGTAACTGTCTCGAACTGCCCTCATTTTTTGCACTAGGAGTGTTCTTAACTTTCCCAGGTCACAGGTACAGTAACGACTACATCAAGAGTGGCTAGTTCCATATTCCACAGTGAGAAATAATGCAATAATACCAAGTTGTCAGATGGCATCCACAATCGGTCCGCCACAAATAATCTCAACGTGTTAAAAGAAATAAGACTGAGATAATGCTACAAGATCACATAATTTTTTATTCTTACGTTCACTGTAGAAAGCAATAATTATTCTTACTTGTGGATACTTCCTTAAAGCATTCTGTAACTATTACTAAATTCGACCAATGATCAGAACATGAAGAGGAACATTGTTCTACCACTGTACATCATATTATTTTATTTCGCACCACTGGTCTCAGGCACGGTCTGTCGTCAACTGCATCTAGGGCAAGCAGCTCATGTGCATACTTCGTCCTTCTCTCGTCAAAAAATCGCGTGCCACTCGTATCTGTGCACAGTACAGTCGTCTACGTTGATTATCTCGAAATGCATAGCTATAAATCACGTTTGTGCATACTAGCTCATGAGTTCCAGTAACTGGAGCAAGTGTGTGTAAGTGATACATGCTGTATAGCTATGCTTTTCAAAATAATGAACATTGGAAAACGTGTTAAGCATAAATATGTACAACTCGCGATTGTTTGACGGGATTAGGATGATGCGTCTGCATCTGTTTGCTATAGGTCCGCTTGAGAATGGGCCTTGCCCGAAACCGGTAGTGCGAATAAAGTAATTTAATTTGCAATTCCCCGGAACAACGCTGTTTTCAGATTTATAGAAACTGTGGTGTCCACCTAAATGCATAAGCTGAGAAGTCGTTGCGGAAATTGCCTCTGTTTTCAATCAGTGTGACAGCACAGTTGAAATAGGGAAACTTATTACTTCAATTACATCAGAAACCAGTATACACAAGTAATAAAATTGCACACAACTTCTTCTAAATCCGTAAATGTGTTAGCAAAATAAAGCATTATTTAGCGTACACTCTATTTCAAATTTTTAAATAATTTTTATTTTAACAGTTTCCGAAGCATAACGTTTTATGTTTGTCTCTTTTAATCATGAAGCTTCATTAAATGACACGTGAACCCCTTTCTTACACATGTACGCACTGTTTTCGTGAAACGGTGCTGTATTTTTAAACTCACGTTTTTTACTGGCCTCACCGTTCGTGTGTCGGATCTTCTGACTTAAATTTTGCGAAGTTGGAGGTTCATTCTCATAAACCGGTTATCTGTCTAACAGTTGTATAAAAGAGTCGTTACATACTAAATCTCTGAAACGAAATGATCAGTTTGGTCAGCTCTGCATGACGTGAGTCAGCACGCCTGCTTCTCGCACAGAAAAGTGATTTTCTCCGCTACTGCGTGACAGGTGGTCCTGTAAATCCTGAGAATCCATTTGACACATCTGTGACCGCAAAAACCGGGAAATCGCTTTCGGTCCACGAGTTCAGTCCACTGCAATAAGATGCCCTTCCCTACCGTAAGAAAACCGCAAACCTTTATGCTACCAGAACACGTCAACGGGTTCCGTGACTGCATTTGTTTGGCGTGGATGATTTTCATACTTTCCTCTTCCCCCATAGGCATCTCATGAGTCCATGCGCAGATCAACTTGAAGGGAAGTCTGTGTGAAGACTTCAGACACATGTCAATTATTTGACATGTTGCACCAGTTTTTAGTGGCCCGTTGCTTTCGCTTCCTGTAGTGACTTAAATGGGTAATCATAACTTTTGGGATCTTCCGATAAAATTCGCACCGATGACGGACAGAACTTGTGGGAGTAGTAAAGAATCTACTTTTACGATAAATAATAACGCACTGAGGAATGATATCCATGACGCCCACGATTGTAGGGATGCCCATGCCATGTTTGGTCTTCGTAGTATGTTCGTTCCTCATAGAATCGGTTTCTTCACGTTTATTTATTAACCTGTACATATCTGACATATTCGGTGGTGCGTAATGTCATCACTGTTGTATAAAATTTGATAGCAGTGGCTTTGTCCCCCTGAAGTACCCTTGCTAAATTAGATCACCTACTCTCTTTATCGTCATGCAATACTGACGTATATGGGAGAGGAAGATGAAGTGATCATGACCTTACTCAGGGAAGATGTTGCCACCAAAATCGTCCATAGTTTGTGAAAGATTATTAGGTTTACGTTCCAATATGTTCAACATTCATGAGAATATAATGCTGAATTCTAACGTATGTTATCTTTGTCGAATCTGTTACACTTTTAAGTTGTCCCAAAACTTCAATCGCTGATGATGACATAGATACAGTGCGTAAATGAAATGTATAATCAAATATCAAAAGTGTGCAAAAGAGATTACACCATTTTTATGTCAAAAGCAAGAAAGAGAGCGAGTTCTTTTCTCTGAATAATTATCTATAGCTCCGAGAAAGTTTCTCATATTATGGGCGCAGTATTTACAAATTAAGAAAGTAAATTCTCAGCGAAGTGTTGGACGTTTTGAAAAACATACAACTACATTGTGAGGTGACTTGTTTCTGTGGTTCCGATGTGGGTTGCATACATGACGAACATCAACGAACCGGACGTAAACCGGCGGGATGAATCCGATGGTAAAGAGAAAAAAAAAGGAAAGTCTTAAGTTGATTTCACATGCCGTAAAATTTTGCCGCATACATACCTGGAAGACAAGAGAGATTATTTGTATTGGCTACCTTCGTATAGGTGAAATAATGAGAGTGATCAATATATTAATCTAGTCTCCCGTAAAGTGGGCGAAAAGGAATGCCTTAGATGAGTCTTGAATAGCGCTGGTATTAGAAAAAGGTCAACACAGTAGACCTGTCACTAAATTTGCTTGGCCAATACAAAAACTAAGGTATCTGAAACAGTATCATTCAGTAGAGCAACTGTCCTGTCCGCAAGTTCTTCGAGTTTACCTGACTCATTAACCACAAGTAAATAAACTTGTGTCTAAAAAAGACTTGTGAGACGAATGGATAGATTTAGACAGCCGTGAATGAGAGCTCGTATTTTTCAGGAAGGACTAAACTGCATTTTATGGACTGAGCCTGTCGTCTGCATAAACATTTTCAAATACGTCGTCCTTTCTAGAGAGAAGCATCTGACGTAGTGGTTAGACACTGGAATAAATTTGCGAAGGACGGTGGTTCGAATCCTCGCCCAGCCATCCAGATTTCCTTAAATAGCTTAAGGAGAATAATGGAAATCTCTCATGGAAGGGTACTGTTGATACCCATACTCGTCATTCCTCATCCAAGGCTTGTGCCCAGTCTCTAAATGCCACGTCGTCGTTGACGGACGTTGAACTGATTCTGATTAAAATACCCATCCAGCTAGTCAGATAGAGATCTTTCGTTGTTTCTGTAAATCGTTTTGGAAGAATGTCAGCATGATTCTCTTTAAAATACCTCGACCAACTCCCAGCGCCATATTTTTCGAATCACAACTTGTTCACGGTCGATAACGACCTTGTACCCGACGAGTTGCGCTCTACTGCCGTCTCTTATTAAAGTTGGCTCTGCCATTTCTTCCATCTCTGCAAGCTCTGTAAACAGTAAATACCATTAGGGATTAATTGGTGACAGATTTAAAATTCCGATGCGCTTCAACAACAACCTGCACGAAGTATGCACAAGTCGTACTACAGTCCTGTTCGTGCTGACAGTGACTCTACTGCAAGTGAACGCTGTTTCCTTGAAATGTGTAAATATTAAACTAATTTAGACATCTTTTACGTATTCACCTGGAATCTCCTCACTGAAACCACAATGAACGATTGGCATGTCCTCACTGAAACCATAGTGAACCATAACGTTGGATCAGCACAGGAACATGTAGGGGTCGTCTACTGCAGAGTCCCATCTTCAACAACATGCGATGTACAATGTGATCCTAAACTCTTGTGCCTGCACCAGCATATTACTCTTTCGTAAGATTTCCCACACATCAGCACCTAACCTACTTTACAGAGTGGGAAGCAGCCGATTTCAACGTTTTGTGATAAGTCGTGGAGGTCCCTGTCTTCTATTCATAGTCTCACCGTTCTTCAGCCCCTTCCCATTGGTGCTCGACACGATAGAGCGCAAAAACTCAACGAACTTAACGTTCCCGAGTTTCTCGTTCCTAGTTGCGGGGCCACGAAATCTGCCCTTCGTCGAGGTCGCTTATCTCAGTGGATTTCCCCATTTACGGACCATGTCTTATCTACAATGATTCTACATTCCGCTACTGATACACATGTCGAGCCACATTAATGTGACCAGCGCGTATGTTCGACGTCAGAGTGTAATAACCACTGACAGACGGCAGGTAGCAGCAGTTGCGCTGGAGGGTATATGAAGTGTGTCACGAGGGAGGGGAGAGGCTGAAAGCAGTGCAGTCGTTATCATAATGCGAAAATAGAGCAATTTATCTGAGGTCCAAAAGAGCATGATCACAGGTTTTGTGGCCAAGAGTGAAAGCATTTTCGGTACGGCTACGTTTAAAAACTGTTCACATGCTACCGTCAGTTAAAGTTACCGTACATGGCAAAATGACCGAATCCTAAAGCAGCGCTAAGGCAACGGAGGCGCTCCAGAAATGGAAATGGAAATGTCGTGTGGCTACGGCCTCCCGTCGGGTAGACCGTTCGCCTGGTGCAGGTCTTTCGATTTGACGCCACTTCGGCGACCTGCGTGTCGATGGGGATGAAATGATGATGATTAGGACAACACCCAGTCCCTGAGCGGAGAAAATTTCCGACCCAGCCGGGAATCGAACCCGGGCCCTTAGGATTGACAGTCTGTCACGCTGACCACTCAGCTACCAGAGACCGTAGTTGACGGAGGTGAACGACGGCTGCTGAGATGTGTACCGATGAATAGACGTGCAACTGATGAGTAATTGGCCGCCCACATGAGCCAACGGACTATCAACAGTGTCTCATCAACAACCGTTCAGCGAACGTCGATGCGTGCGGGACTCCGCGATAGGCGCCTGTTCCTCATCCACGTTGACTGCTGTTTATAGGCGACGAAGGCTGGAATTTGCACACCCTTACCGCAACTTGACGCCCATCGAGTAGCGACATGTGGTCTTTTCAGATGAATCATGTTTTATGCTCCGTCCAACAGATGGTCGTTGGCATGTACAGCGCGGAACGTGTGAAGCAAAAGCCCTGCATGTGCTGCGATATGGGGAATGTTTTTGTGGCTTTTCCTGGATGAGTTCCGGGAGGCACAATGAATCAACACTAGTATGCATCTATACTTGGGGCCATGTACACACACAAGGTAGTTTGTTTTTCTCGACACGATGGCATCTACCAGGAGGACAATGCAACGTGTCACACAGCTTGCAGTGTAAGTGTGCTGTTCGAAGAGCGCCACGATGAGTTTACCATATTCCTCTGGCCACCAAATTCTCCGAATTTAAACCCAACCCAGAGGCTGTGGGACCACCTTGATGGCGCTATTCGCACCAAACGAGAAACCCAGCACAGCTGGCAACGGTACTGGGGTGGGCATGGTTGTATGTCCCTGTCGGCACCTTCCAGAGCTTCACTAACTGCCTTCCTGCACGTCTCGTTGCGGTCTGCGCTGCCTAATGTGCTTATTCAGGCTTTTGACAAATGGTCACGTTTAGGTGACTGAACAGAGTACTGTACTTTCCTTACCGCGTCAAATGCACTCTACGCTATTAGACGGTATCGACCTTCGCGAAGGTGCAGTGGTCATAACATTTTGGCTCAGTTGCATCTACCACGTCTTATGAGTATTTGTGCTACACCAGGATTCAGACACTGATTTCCAGGTTTCAACGAGCTGTCGCCTTAACCATTATACTATGCGAGCACCCCTCCAGTCAAGCGGCGTGGGTATCCACGATCCTCCTCGTATACATTCCTCTGGTCCAACTGCAGCGTGGAGAACTGTCTATGTCTATCAGAAGCAATAGATGGAAGCATCCGCGAAAGTGAAACTTTTGAGTTAGGTCTATTTGCGTACACAGATATGCCAATAGTTAGGTGGCTGTCATAACCAGGAAAACCGGGTCCCAGTGCCACTGTGGAATAAAGTTCCTTAAGTAACAAAATATCAATAATCACCCTCCGCGACTGAATACAGGGTGTTCGAAAATTCCCGTTACCAACTTCTAGAACTTTTGTATGAGTGCGAATACATGATGTTCTAAAGAGTAACACATGCCTGGAAACGTATCGTTTCCGTTCTACGACGGTGTCTATTCAGATATGTAACGCGGCAATGTCTGCTAAGGGAAAGAGAAAAGTCTCAGAGTTGCTTGTCCTGGAATCCAATAGAGTAGAGACGATGACATTTACTACTTTTTGTGGGGTCGTATACACAGTTCAGTTAACAAGACTCCTGTAGAAACAAAGTAAGAACAGCCGCCAGGAGTTCTGGCCGCTGTGGCAGAACGTGCTTGGTAGTTACAATGTCATAGCGCCAGTGGTCGCCACATCGAGCAGCTGTTGTAATACATCAGTACTGTTATCTACCTACAGTTTTCTGGATTCTCTTTTCTCTTGGAATAATGGGACGTTTAAGTATTGGTAAACAAACGAGCTTAAGTGATAAATGGATTGTTTCGTTATGTTGCTTTTGAAATTGTTATCTAAAAACTTTACTTCGTTACGCCTAATTCAACTCCTCAAGCAGAAGCGAATGAGTAATGAAACCGCTGTAGGAAGTAACAATACGTTTCCAAACGTGGGGCCGACCGGACCGGAGTGGCCGTGCGATTCTAGGCGCTACAGTCTGGAACCGAGCGACCGCTACGGTCGCAGGTTCGAATCTTGCCTCGGGCATGGATGTGCGTGATGTCCTTAGGTTAGTTAGGTTTAATTAGTTCTAAGTTCTAGGCGACTGATAAACTCAGATGCTAAGTCGCATAGTGCTCAGAGCCATTTGAACCATTTGAACCAAACGTGGGTTTATCTTCAAAAATAATTATATATTCACTCTCTTTAACAAGCCGCAGACGTTTGTAACGAGAATTTCGGGACACCCTGTACAAGAAGATGGAGACATTAAGGCACCAGGTGTGATAAAGTTCTCTTTTACCGCACTAAAACAGCTTCGAGTCTGCAGATCGAGGCTAGAACCAGTTTAACGTGTCAGAACCAGGACCCAACTAACTCAATGGTAATAGCCGCTATCACCAGCCGTTGACGGTGTGTATAGATGGGTTCAAGTCCGTTGAAGACGCTCGTAATGCTTATTGGATACCCCAATGGAAACAGGAAGGCCTATACGAGCTGAATCCGCTGTCCTTTATTATGGCAGCCAACTTGGTTGCCATTTTGGAAGCTCTACTCTTCGCACAGAAGTTCACAGCAGACACAATACTCATCATATCTGATAGTATGTCAGCCCTAAAACCGATTAGAAACATTATAATAGTTTTAACAACGCCATGGTTGCAGAACTTGCTGACGTTGTGTTTCGCGTGCGAAGGAAATGCCGCATCTTCTTGATGGTATAGATGAAAGGCCAGTCTTTGATACCTGTAAATGAACGAGTAGATGCCGTAGCAAAGCCGGCATATGTACATGGGGCTTTTAATTGTAGTAAATACTTCTCACATATATGATATTCACGCCCAGAAAGCTGTTGTTCTGGCAAGAGGAATGGTCGCGCATGTCTAAAATCAGAGGCAGTTATTACGAAGACAAGTTTATCCCATGATTCCCAGACCACCATGCTGTATTAAGGCAAAACCATCAAGGAGTTTCACGACAAATGTAGCACGCGTGAAATTTAATCATTGCAAATTCAAGAAACACCTCTATCGGCCCTATTTAAACTCCACCCTTCTACGTGTTTGAGGGGAGAAAGATATCGTAACCATATATTTCTGCAATGTCCTCCTTGCAAGTAATCTTCGTGCTCTTTGTCATGTTTCCAAGCAACCTCCAAACCATTGTAGCATCCAGCGACATAGGAGAGTAAAAGGTACTGTACGAGTCCGTCAACAGTGCCAACTTCAAGATATAGCTCTCTGTGGATCTAAACTAATACTGCTAGTGCTCACAGTGCCAGCGGAAGAACAAGGATCAAATAACTGACTATATCTCCAGGTACTACTATTCAGAATATGGAACCCTCAGCCTCCAAAAGTATATGAATATGTACCTGCTATACGTAAGAGTCTGAATACTGCTGTATCTGTAAGTATGGCCGTAATACACAACTTTGGTTCTTGTAAATTCTTCTCTTGTTCTATCTAGACGGTACTTATAGGCCTGCACTGATAGTCAGTTCTCTGTGAGTGACTTTTCAAACAGTTTTCTCAGGACACACAAAAAACAATTTAATATTAATTTAAATGTATAGTCATTAATGTCGACTGAACTGGAAATACTGAAATGTGTTCCAAAACCGATTTATCATTTGTTATTGTGCTACAAGGAGGATTTTAGAATTATACCGTCACTGTATATACAGAGTTCCATTTCCGTCTTGTTTACTCGTTTTCTTATACTTTGATGTTAAACCTTGTTTTATGTCAAATCAGTCCTTTCTTAATCCTGTTTTACATCGCACCAGGTTACGAATCTAAATAATTTCTACTATTAATTTTCAAACCAATTGTAATATAATAGTTCTTGTTTTTAGATGGCTGGATAGCCACGTTCGGAATACCAGTAACTTAACAATGAACTCCGATTCGCCAACGTGGTATCAGCGACATGACTCCACATTGTCGGTTGCTTAAAACTCAGTTGTTCACTACTTCGCATAAAGGATACTTTAAGGAAGAGAGTAAATGTCTCCAGAGAAAACATTATGTTCTCAGTGGTTAAAATTTGAAAACTTTAAAAAAAAAAAAACATACAAAAAGAAAAGTGTAATCCAATGCTTAAGAATGCTGTACCAGTTTTCTGATGCAGTAATTGAAACAAAATTAGAGCCACAACTTAGTGTCTTTTAATTATTTAATACTTCAGTGTTGACTTCATTGCCATTTGCCACATCTTTACGATAGCATTCACACGCGAGAAGCTTCGCTGTTGTAGTTCGGTTACGGCACTAAATCCAAAGGATGAATACCACTGGTCTTGTAGTTTTCTACAGAATGGTCCACGAGACGTCCTCCAGCGGCCAATTAACGAGCAAATACTCGCAGAACACAATTATATCAACTGGGGGCTGCTTCCTCCCGGGAGAAAATTGGCTTGATTGCAAAACTTTTCTTCACTTAATCACAACTGTAAAGAATAAACCTCGTGGAGTTATTAGGAAAAGTTCCATTGCTGTACATTGAATTCCAATGCATAGGGCTAAAGATACTGGACGTTCTAATACTCAGAAATAAGAATTGCAGGGAAGGTAATTTTAAGTTGATACTTTCGTGGCGATGAATCACAGTAGTTGAAGGTTGTATACTGGCATCTGCGAAACCTTCAGACCTCGTACGCCAAGACTGTCTTGTTTGAGTCAATTTGTAGGAATGTAAGGGAAGTATCGTGTGGTGTATATCCATGCAAATATAATTAAGAAAGCTAGATCCAATAATTTCAGTCGCTGTTTAAAATGACAAAAGTGATGCTAATTCATCCATCATTACAAAATTTACACCGTTTTCGGCAGGGTGCGGCAGCGTTCATAGTAGTGCATTAAAAACACACCATCACGCAGTAATTGTAATTTGTATATTACCACTTACGTTAATTAATAGTTAAAGGTATGCCATTTATCAGTGTGTAAGTCATTGTCCAAAAAAATAAATAGAGGTGGAGCCCCTCCACGCCCACACCGGCATGATGGCCAACACAAAAGGTCTACTGCCATCTCTGCATAAGGGTTAGTATTCACTAAAGTGAGGTGTCGCAGGATGTGGGTACTGCGATGTCTGCGTACGTCTGGTTAGGATTAACCATTAATACGCGCTCATCTGGAGATAGATTGGTCGAAATCTGACGAAGGGTAGCGGTTTGAAGGGCAGAGGAAAAAAAGTGCCAAAGCAAGAGCCAAGGGAAAAAAACCTCTGCGAAAGTTAGGTCGGGCGGCAAGAGCAGTAGCGGTTGTCTTGCTGCCTGCGATAGGTTGTGTAAGGATAGGCTTTGTTAGTAGTGGGTATCATGCATGTCGATACCTTGATGTTGTGCGTTTGTGCTGCTCGGTGGCTGGCGCTGGGTGCTGGTACAGAGTCCTCGTTCAGCGTCCTGCAACCTGCAACAGTTAGGTTTGTTATCGGTCTTGTGTCCGATAGGTCATATACCGGAGGCACAGTGTGAGGGAGTGTTGGCAGATTGTTCGTGCGTCTGTGGGCGAGCTCGTCGGTGTCCCTGCTGTGGCCTGTTGGTTGGCTCTAATAGCAGCTGGTAGTTGCCAGTCAGTGTTGCTGATATGCAGGGGCTTACCGGCGTTTGTCGCTGTTTGCGTATGTTAGTTTACCATAGGTGGTTATGCCCTAGCTAGCAGTGCCTTTGGCCGCTTGTGTTTCCACCTGTGGTTGTGATAAGTCATTGTCCATTGCGCGGATTACTTTTTGAATAAGACTCCGATCAAATGATGCCCCCTCTGCACAACACAATCATCTAGGCGGCGTTGGAAGCTTTCCATAGCTCGGGGTAACGTATTCCTTGGGACATTGCCGACGGCAGTTCTGATGCGATCCTTCCACTCAGGAATGGTGGATAGAACTTTCATGGATTTCTTGCGACAGACATTTCCCGGTAGATTAATTTCCTGTTCTGGTGACATTTCCTGGCCGCCTCGCTCACCTGACCTTCCACGTGCAAACTTTTACCTTTGGGGCTACCTGAAGCAAGAAGTGTTCCGAACACAATGCGCCACCATTTCTGAATTGATGGATCGCATCAGAACTGCCGTCGCCAATGTCCCAGGGAATACGTTACGCCGAATTATGGAAAGCTTCCAACCTCACCTACATAAATGTGTTGTGCAGAGGGGGTATCATTTGACGGGAGTCATATTCAAAAAGTAATTCACGCAATTGACAATGACTTACACATTCGTAAATGGAATAAATTTAACTATTAATTGACATAAGGGGTAATAAATAAATTACAGTTACTGCCTGATGATGTGTTCTTAATATCCTACTATGAACGCTGCCGCACCCTGTATATGTACGGCTATTCACGAATATATATGCAAATATTTTAATATGTTATTCTACAAGTAAAACTAAACAAAAAAGTTAATATAAATATAGGTCCGCAAATGTTTAGTTACGGAATTACGACTAATTAAAGATTTAGTAACTTCGCTAAGATGAAGAAATTGCAGAAACTAATGAACTTTAAGATTGTTATTCTATCTCCAACATAACTAACTTCTACCCGCATGAAATAGTCAACAGTGACGAAAGAAACGTCGAAACTACACAAATCAAAAACGTTTTGCATCACCCCGGTTCCCAGAACTCCTAAGGATAAACGTTGACACTGGATATCGTATCACAGACACAGTCCTTTTGACTTTTCAGAGATGTCACTAAACCTGACCAAAGATGTAAACAACCATGCATGAGCAGCGCCTGTTAGACGGAGGAGGTCGGACAGCCGATCACTTCCAGTCATTCCACCAGAAGGAGGTACACGGCTCGTGTTGTCTGCAGTTAACCATTCCTAGCCGGTCAATACCACGGTTCGATCGATCCGCATTGTTACTTTGTGCCAGGAAGGGCTCTCAACAAGGGAAATATCCAAGCGTCTCGGAGTGAACCAAAGCGATGCTGTTCGGACATGGGAGAGATACAGAGCGACAGTAACTGTCGATGACATGCCTCGCCCAGGCCGCCCGAGAGCTACTACTGCAGTTGATGACACGCTACTTACGGAATATGGCTCGGAGGAACCATAACAACAGTGCCAGCATGTTCAATAAGGCTTTTCGTGCAGCCACAGGACGTCGTGTTACGACTCAAACTGTGCGCAATAGGCTGCATGATGCGCAACTTCACTCCCGACGTCCATGGCGAAGTCCCTCTTTGCAACCACGACACCATGCAGCGCGGAACAGATGGGCCAGACGACATGCCGAATAGACCGCTCAGGACTGGTATCACTTACCGAGCGAGGTGGCGCAGTGGTTAGCACACTGGACTCGCATTCGGGAGGACGACGGTTCAATCCCGTCTCCGGCCATCCTGATTTAGGTTTTCCGTGATTTCCCTAAATCGTATCAGGCAAATGCCGGGATGGTTCCTTTGAAAGGGCACGGCCAATTTCCATCCCAATCCTTCCCGAACCCGAGCTTGCGCTCCGTCTCTAATGACCTCGATGTCGATGGGACGTTAAACACTAACCACCACCACCACTGGTATCACTTTCTCTTCATCGATGAGTGTCGCATATGCCTTAAGCCAGACAGGGAGGCAAAGGCAACCCGGTTAGTCTGAATTACTTAGACATACTGTCCAGCGAGTGCAGCAAGGTGGAGGTTCCCTGATGTTTTGGGGTGGCATTATGTGGGGCCGAAGTACGCCGCTGGTGATATGGCTGGCGCCGTAACAGCTGTGCGATACGTGAATGCCATCCTCCGACCGATAGTCAACCTTATCGGCAGCATATTGGCGAGGCATTCGTCTTCATGGACGACAATTCGCGTCCCGATCGAGCACATCTTGTGCATGACTTCCTTCAGGATAACGACATCGCTCAACTAGAGTGGCCAGCTCGTTCTCCAGATATGAATCCTATCGAACATGCCTGGGATGGACTCAAAAGGGATGTTGATGAACGACGTGACCCACCAACCCCTCTGAGGAATCTACGCCGAATCGCCGTTGAGGAGTGGGACGATCTGGACCAACAGTGCCTTAATCAACTTGTGGATAGTATGCCACCACGAATAGAGGCATGCATCAAGGCAAGACGACTTGCTACTAGATATTAGAGGTACCAGTTTGTCCAGAAATCTCGACTACCACCTGCAAAGGTCTCGCTATATGGTGGTACAACATGAAATCTGCAGTTTTCATGAGCAATAAAAAGGGCGAAAATAATGTTTATGTTGATCTGTATTCCAATTTCCCTTACAGGTTCCGGAACTCTCGGAAACGAGCTGATGCAAACTTGTTTTGATGTGTGTATGTACTACATGTGGAATTAGTCCGCAAAACTGTGAACCCGCGGAGGTGATGCACATGGTAAAAGCGAACTGACTTCAACGAATAGCAAGTGACAGTAATACTACATTGTGTAGAAGCAGTACATATGATGTTAGCAGTTGTAACATTTTCGTGTGTTTCAGTTACGGTATTCCACCCTACAATCAAAGGGACATGACGGAAGAGTAGTACTACCGCTGAGTGTACCACGTACCAGATTAGGAGAAGGATACATTTTACTGCCAACAGATCTTGTGTGATTTCGTCGTCATCGCGATAGAGCTGCCGTGAACTTTGTGACCCAATAACCACGCACAGAGTAATTTAAGCATTTGCACTTGTAACTTTCTTTTAACTTGTGATGAACTTTCACCAACACTCAATAAAAACAATACCAATCGCCGTTATAGAGGTTTATTTCTAGGCAACCAGTTTCGACGTTACACTACGTCATCTTCAGGCCAAAACTGCTCCAATCCGATAACGCCGAAATTGGTTGCCCGGAAATAAACCTGTATAACGGTGATTGGTATTGTTTTTATAGAGCACTGATGAACAGCTGTAGTCCCATACTCCACGAGAAGATGGAGTTACATTCATTTACTAACACTGGTTTTTCTATAAATAAATGTAGTTTTACGATAAAACTATTGACAGTAATTTGGTGTTTATATTCTCTGTCTTATTATTAGGGGTAATAGTTACTATTTAGCACCCCAAACTTTCTCTTTTATTCTATTTTGAATTTTACTGCATGTGATTGTTCGTACCTTTTGGAGAATATGGCTGTAGATATGTGTGCAGTGTTTCCATTAGCCAAATTTATGTATTGGACTTTGGTGTAAGGTAGGATGCGCGATCTTCGCATCCTCCGTTAGCTGCAGTCCTCCGACCAATAGAAACAAAGCTACTTGCGTATTGGTGCAAGGCATGAAATCGGTGAGAGCTTCAAACTGATGGTTGCCTAACTACACAAAGTATGTTTACATTGCGTAGTTTTTACGTAGTGACAACTGAGCGATATCATAGCCCGTTCCACTATTACTTACGAAGTTATCTAGGATTTTGTAATACCTACATGTTTTGGTTTTGTTTACCAACTGTGGCGCAGTTCAGTTTAGCAACCTCGGTAGTGAAACGAGTTCTTTTGAGTATAAAATAATCAGATTTTATTTCATTGTTTCCAAATTAAATGTTCAGATAACGTCATGATGAAAGAAATTTGATAATTAGATCTCTTGCAACTAGCTTTTTCTCGCAATGTCGAAATGTGGACGTGTTCAGTATTATTTATAAACTGCAGGTGCTAGAGTAAAAAAAATTTTTGTTACGTAGTCAACTGAGAGTACTATATTTTGCAAGAAATCATTCTTCGCCTTTTTCGCTCAGTGGAAGTGACGTTATGGTCTTGCTGACAAGACGTTCCGTCAAGACACCAACTTTTGACGTTTTATGAACATTTTTAATAATTTAGGCTTATTTCAGTAGTTATACCTAACATACAAGGAAATGTGCATTGTGTAACAGGTAACAAACTGTTTATACGATATTCATCGAAGAACACCCGGAAACTAAATCAAGTATGTAAAACATCTTCTAGTATCTTGTAGCTAAACTGTCATTCAGCAAAATGTCCTTCCAAGTTGTCTTCGTACCTAGTCTTACTCATGACAGCGCTGCGCGACGGTCCGTGCATCAATGGCCTCCAATTATACAGGGTGATTCACGAATGTTACTCTACAAGTAAAACTAAAGAAAAAAGTTCGTATAAACATAGGTCCGAAAATGTTTAGTTACGGAGTTACGGCTAATAAAGATATTGCCTGCAATTTAGCAACTTCGTTAATATGAAGCTATCGCAAAACTGTACGAGGTTAAAGTAAAGCACGATGTCCATTTATTTTGTTGTTATTTGTCTGGTAAATCTAACAAAACATGTCCCAGACGTGTATCTGCAGTACTTACCCGAACATTCAGAGAAGCAAAGATTGTTATACAAGTAAATTTGTTTTCTTTAAACCAAGAACGTAGAAACATTTATGTCAATGTTGGCAGCGGTTTGTGAGTTGTTTCAGTCGGTTCCTAACTTTGAAACGAGTTAGTTTTCTGTACTGTTCAGTGAAAGGGTGTGTGGTGTGATATAATCAACACACACTTTCGTTCATTTTTTAAAGACATCTAACTGGCGAGATGTACTTACAATTCCTTCAAGAAGAAATTCCCTTCGCTCGAAGATGTTCCACTAGCTACGAGATGGCAAATGTATTTTCCACATGACGGCGCGCCTCCACATTTAATCAACGCCGTTACTACACACATTTAACTGAACATTTTCCCCAAAAATGGTTTGGTCGTGGTGCTACACGTCTGTGGCCTCATAGATTGCTCGCTTTTATACCAATAGTTTTTTGTGTGTAGGGATGGATGAACTAGATAGTTTATGAGGAGAAAGTCAATACACTTGAGGCATTACTTGCTCGCATTATGAATGCAATAGACGAAATTAAGAACAACCCTGTGAAACTGAAACGAGCATCAAAATCTGTTCATACACGTGCAGCTAAATGCATTGAACTCGGTGGAGATATTTCTGAACATTTATTGTGAATGTATTGTGAAATTGTATGTACGTTGTACAACTTCCTTAACACAGAGTTTTGTTCTTTCCGGTTTAATATGAATCCACGTGCGCTATGGTATTAATAAAAAGCACTTTCATACAGTTTCAGTAACGTTATTACCAATATTTATCCAAAATTAAGTTCTCTACAACTTCTGTTGAAAACATTTTGCAACTGTTTAGAATTTAAAAAACTAATTGGGACAAGTAATTAATAAATTAAAAAGTATTACGAAATTTCTTCTTTGCTTCTCTAGATGTTCTGAAAAACTACTGCAGATTCACTTCTGGGACATGTTTCATAAGGTTCACCAGATCAATAACAATAAAGTAAATGGAAATCGTGCTTTGCTTGGCTGCAAACAATTTGGTTTAAATCACTATGGTAACCGTCCTCTTGTGTGTATATTATTACTGCCAGTTGTAACACTCCATGAAAATCGCGTTATTTAAGCAGTTTAACCTTTTTTTCCATAGCTTTTACATTAATATCTAGCCTCAACCGTGTCCAAAAAATAACAGCTCTGCTGTACATTAGCTCGATTTTTTATCCGACACAATAACACGTTAGGCACACCATACTCCTGAGCACACGCCACCAAATACCCATTAACTCTGTTCGACTGCAACTATCCCTCTCGCTTCGCAATTGGTATAGCACTTATACACCTTACTTTTAGTTCTAGATGTTGCATTTAACAAAAGTATTACAAAGAAAGTAGAACAATTGAAATTTTTGCGTACATAGAAATAAGAACGAACATATTAATAGGAGATTCGCTTTGTAACATAAGTAAGGTAAAACATAAAAGCAATTTGTAACAACGATAAAACACAAAAATTGCCTAAACTATCGAAGATGCCTGCATGGAATGAAAAGCAGCGAAGCAAATGATCACTCGCAGTTAGTAATAACTTCACAAGCGTAATGGTCGAAGCTCATCACTGATTAGTCGACGTTTTCTGTTACGATATTTGAATATGTTTCCTATTGTGATGTAAAGCCTTCTCAACACCAAAATGATGCAACATTGCACTAAGCCAATAAGGCGAAGAATGATTCTATGCCAAATACAAGAGTATTCTACATTTACTCTTTACAAAAATTTTCCGCGCTAGTATCTCCAGTATTTCACTACTACCAAATATGTCCAGATTTCGACAACAGCATGCTGGAAGTCAATCATCGACGAGCCCAGTCTGCGGCATTTGAATATCCTGTCCTCTAAGTGCACACGAACAGAATCCAGTTTCTATTGCCAAGCGTAAAACGTCGCTCAAGTAAAAGGATTAGCCCCTGTGAGTTTTACGGTGTGTCTGGGAAATACAAAAAAGCACGATTTAATAGGTGACGCTGCCCTGATACCCCGTTAATGAGGAAACGCTGACGAGCGTTTTGATCGGCAAAGGGAGAAAGAGATTCGCGGGGCAGGGCCCGCTGCGCAGGGACTGAGGGATATTACGGAGCTGCCTAGGAGATCACACAGAACCAGATCCGATTACTGGCAACTGGCACGGCGCAGAGAGCAGCGGAGATTGCCAGTCAATAACGACGATTTTAAACGTGGGGGGATACTACACGCAACGAAGAAGTTACGGTATTTATTTGGTGATATACAAATTACTCAAGTGAAACGAAATGGGAGAATAATTCCAGTAAAGAGTCAGCAGTGCAGGTAATAACATCATTCACTGAACGGTCCTGCATTTAGAGCCCAAACTTTCCAGACAGCACACGACGAATAGTGTGTTATAAGCTGCCGCCATGACCTTATCGAAATCAGGATGTATTCAGTATTGACTGAATACTGCAGACACCAGGGTAGAAAAATTTTGTTGATAGAAACATACAGGGTAGACACTAACTATTGTCACCTAGAATAACTCCGAAAGTATAATGGTAGCTGAAAAGTTTGTGGGGCAAATGTTGCATGGGACAACGGGGACCGTAATATGACGATGGTTTTTTGTTGCTGGGCGGGGTCGCTTCAGAGATATGAAGGTCGCTTTCTTTTTTTAAATGGGATGCTATAGTTTGCTACTTATTTTCTGATAGCGACTATCGAGACGAATCCAGTGATGTGTAACAGTAAGGTCTTTGAAGGTCAACGACGGTCACACAGGTGGCCTGAACGTCCATTTACTGAAGGTGTTCGAAGTGATGACCATTGGCATCAGTGCAATGCTGCAATCTTTTCATCATGGATAGAGTGGTATTCCTTATCAATTCGCCACTAGTCGAAGCACATGCTCTGACAATAATTATCTCTCGTTTATCGTGCAAATACACTCGTGGAAATTGAAATAAGAACACCGTGAATTCATTGTCCCAAGAAGGGGAAACTTTATTGACACATTCCTGGGGTCAGATACATCAAATGATCACACTGACAGAACCACAGGCACATAGACACAGGCAACAGAGCATGCACAATGTCGGCACTAGTACAGTGTATATCTACCTTTCGCAGCAATGCAGGCTGCTATTCTCCCATGGAGACGATCGTAGAGATGCTGGATGTAGTCCTGTGGAACGGCTTGCCATGCCATTTCCACCTGGCGCCTCAGTTGGACCAGCGTTCGTGCTGGACGTGCAGACCGCGTGAGACGACGCTTCATCCAGTCCCAAACATGCTCAATGGGGGACAGATCCGGAGATCTTGCTGGCCAGGGTAGTTGACTTACACCTTCTAGAGCACGTTGGGTGGCACGGGATACGTGCGGACGTGCATTGTCCTGTTGGAACAGCAAGTTCCCTTGCCGGTCTAGGAATGGTAGAACGATGGGTTCGATGACGGTTTGGATGTACCGTGCACTATTCAGTGTCCCCTCGACGATCACCAGTGGTGTACGGCCAGTGTAGGATATCGCTCCCCACACCATGATGCCTGGTGTTGGCCTTGTGTGCCTCGGTCGTATGCAGTCCTGATTGTGGCGCTCACCTGCACGGCGCCAAACACGCATACGACCATCATTGGCACCAAGGCAGAAGCGACTCTCATCGCTGAAGACGACACGTCTCCATTCGTCCCTCCATTCACGCCTGTCGCGACACCACTGGAGGCGGGCTGCACGATGTTGGGGCGTGAGCGGACGACGGCCTAACGGTGTGCGGGACCGTAGCCCAGCTTCATGGAGACGGTTGCGAGTGGTCCTCGCCGATACCCCAGGAGCAACAGTGTCCCTAATTTGCTGGGAAGTGGCGGTGCGGTCCCCTACGGCACTGCGTAGGATCCTACGGTCTTGGTGTGCATCCGTGCGTCGCTGCGGTCCGGTCCCAGGTCGACGGGCACGTGTACCTTCCGCCGACCACTGGCGACAACATCGATGTACTGTGGAGACCTCACGCCCCACGTGTTGAGGAATTCGGCGGTACGTCCACCCGGCCTCCCGCATGCCCACTATACGCCCTCGCTCAAAGTCCGTCAACTGCACATACGGTTCACGTCCACGCTGTCGCGGCATGCTACCAGTGTTAAAGACTGCGATGGAGCTCCGTATGCCACGGCAAACTGGCTGACACTGACGGCGGCGGTGCACAAATGCTGCGCAGCTAGCGCCATTCGACGGCCAACAGCGCGGTTCCGGGTGTGTCCGCTGTGCCGTGCGTGTGATCATTGCTTGTACAGCCCTCTCGCAGTGTCCGGAGCAAGTATGGTGGGTCTGACACACCGGTGTCAATGTGTTCTTTTTTCCATTTCCAGGAGTGTAGTAAATATTCGCCTCATACAGCGTATCCATTTAACGTGTCATTGACATGGGAACACCATTCGACGGTTTCGCAATTCAACACTAATAGGAACGGAAAGACTACTATTGTTGAATCGAGCGAATGTGAATGATGTAATCCTTCGAAGAACAAGTCGATGTACTTCTCATTTATGGACAATGCCAACGAAATTCGGTGAGAGCTAGAGACCAATACGCTGAAAGATATCCTCAACGTACTCACCCTACACGCCATTCGTTTAAATATGTGTACGATAAATTGAGAACAACTAGATTTTTAACGCATTGAAAACATATCCGGCAATGGAAAGTTACTAACGAGGAAACGGAAATTGGTACTCTCGCCACTGTGGTTTGAGGTCCTTGTGTTTGTTCGCGTCAAATCGCAAGGGAATCTGGCATGAGCCAGAGTAGTGTTGTTGGTCTTCTGCATCGCCATAAATATCAACCTTACCGTATCAGCCTCCGACAAGAATTAACTGGTGCGGATTCTATGCATCGCATTGAATTCTGCCAACGAGCTCAACATCAGATTCAGAGGGATGACACATTTATTAATTTGAATTTATTTACTGACAGGGCTACATTCAAGAAACCATGGAAATGTTAATTTGCATAACATACATTATAGGGCAACTGAAAATCCATGTTGTTTATAAAGACGTTCCAACTAAACCTGAAGATATGCGAGAGCATGCGCTTCGATAACTGCCGATGTGGTAAAGAACACCACTCAGTCGATGACAAATGATAAGGTTGCAGCACTGCATTGATACCAGTTGTCACCACTTCCAACACTCTCTGTAAATGGACGTTCATGCCACCTTTATGACCTCTGTTTACCTTCAAAGACCTTACTGTTACACATCTTTGGTTTCGTCTCGATTGGCGCTATTAAAAAACAGTTACCAAACCATAGCATCCCATTTTTAAAAAAAAGTTGAGCTTCATATCTCTGAAGCGACCCAACCTAGCAACAAAAAACTAGCGTCATATTATGTACGCCGTTGTCCCATGCAAATTTTGTCCTACAAACGTTTCAGCTCGTATCATACTTTCGGAGTTATTCATGGTTGCTTGGTGGCAATATTTAGTGACTCAACCTGTATAGAGCACCCTGTATAGAGACTATTGGTATATATTACAAAAAAAGTATTCTTTGCCCTGCCAGCTGTTAGATGTATTTGACACCACGTTTGTGCCGAAAACCATACAGTCCTAATATTTAATGCTATTTATTGTACTTGTTGCAAGAAACATTTTTAATAATTTCGGCTCATTTCAATACTTATCTTTCATATTTTAGCATGTGATAAAAACCTGTATAATGTGGGAGAGATGGTGTCTATCTGCTGTTATATGTTTGGGCAAACGATGATATCTTACCTCGGGAGATCACTAAACACTCCACGGTTTCAAGCACTGTGATATACCAATTTCAGTACCAGCATGTATGTGTGGGCTAGGGTTTAAAGTTCGTTGGCTCATATTTCTATAGAGAGGAGAGGGGCAGGATGAAGGGAATCAGACTCCCATCACATTGCTCTATGGTAGTTTTGATATTTCAAGAAAACTAACCAAATTTTCATGAAGGATATGGCTGATGGAACAATAACCGTTCTCTACAATTCTGTGGCTATAGTCTCCTGAATAAATCATTTATTTCAAACATTCGTGCGAACATGGAGTACAATAAAATTTCAATAGGCTTCCCTTGTCATCAGCAGTGCAGCGCTCGAGTTAGAATAGTGATTCTTCGAAAAATAATGTAAAGATCTGATCATTCCCGATGATACGCGAAATAACTACAAGTCCCCGAACTCATGCAAACCTTTAGTTAGTCTTTAACAATACGCCGCAGTCCAGCTTCACAGTCACAAAATGTAACATCAAATGCAAAACGCTTACCAATTCCGCGACCTGGACTATTATTCACGTACGTTTCTACACATGTCACACGAACGTTTTCAAGCAGAAGCAACCGACAGAGTGCAAGTACGCAAAATTACATTAGCTATAACAAGTCCAAGGTCATCAAGCGCAGCCAATAGACTATCTACACTTTCGCTAACTACATATACAATTACATTATACAATGATCTCCCGTTCAATGATCGTGGGCGTTTTCAAAACGTGGCTGTAAACACTATGAGAATTAACATCTGAGGTTATCAGTCCCCTAGACTTAGAACTACTTAAACCTAATTAACCTAAGGACATCACACACATCCATACCTGAGGCAGGATTCGAACCTGCGACCGTAGCAGCAGTGCGGTTCGGGACTGAAGGACCTAGAGCCGTTCGGACACAGCGGCCGGCTTGGGCGTTTTAATGAACAGAAACTACATTAAAACGTTTTGTTACGCAAATGTTACACCCTGCTGGCCATTACAATTGCTACACCGAGAAGAAATGCAGATGATAAATCATTGGTCAAATATATTATACTAGAACTGACATGTGATTACATTTTCACGCAATATGAGTGCATACTTCCTGAGAAATGAGTTCCTAGAACAACCACCTCTGGCCGTAATAAGGGCCAAGATACGCCTGGGCATTGAGTCAAACACAGCTTGGATAGTGGGTAAAGGTACAGTTGCCCATGCAGCTTCAACACGATACCACAGTTCATCAAGAGTAGTGACTGGCGCATTGTGACGAGCCAGTTGCTCGGCCACCATTGACCAGACGTTTTCAATTGGTGAGAGGTCTGGAGAATCTGCTGGCCAGCGTAGCAGTCGAACATTTCCTGTATCCCGAAAGGCGCGTGCAGGACCTGCAACATGCGGTCGTGCATTATCCTGCTGAAATGTAGGGTTTCGCAGGAATCGAATGAAGGGTAGAGCCACGGGTCGTAACACATCTGAAATGTACGTCCTCTGTTCAAAGTGCCGTCAATGCGAGCAAGAGGTGACCGAGACGTGTAACCAGTGGCACTCCATACCGTCACGCCGGGTGATACGCCAGTATGGCGATGACGTTACACGCTTCCAATATGCGTTCACCGCGATGTCGCCAAACACGGATGCGAACATTATGGGTTCAGGACGGTAATACGGAACGCCGTGCAGGATCCCAACGGCCTCGTATCACTAGCAGTCGAGATGACAGGCATCTTACCCGCATGGCTGTAACGGATTGTGCAGCCACGTCTCGATCCTTGAGTCAACGGATGGGGACGTTTGCAAGATAACAACCACCTGCACGAACAGTTCGACGACATTTGCACCAGCATGGACTATCAGGTCGCAGACAATGGCTGCGGTTACCCTTGACGCTGCATCACAGAGAGGAGCGCCTGCGATGGTGTACTCGACGACGAACCTGGGTGCGCGAATGGCAAAACGTGGTTTTTCCCGATGATTCCAGGTTCTGTTTACAGCATCATGATGTTTGCATCCGTGTTTGGCGACATTGCGGTGAACGCACATTGGAAGCGTGTAACGTCATCGCCATACTGGCGTATCACCCGGCGTGATGGTATGGGGTGACACTGGTTACACGTGTCGGCCACCTCTTGTTCGCCTTGACGGCACTTTGAACAGAGGACGTTACGTTTCAGATGTGTTACGACCCGTGGCTCTACCCTTCATTCGATTCCTGCGAAACCCTACATTTCAGCAGGATAATGCACGACCGCATGTTGCAGGTCCTGCACGCGCCTTTCGGGATACAGGAAATGTTCGACTGCTGCGCTGGCCAGCAGATTCTCCAGATCTCTCACCTACTGAATACGTCTGGTCAATGGTGGGCGAGCAATCGCCTCGTCACAATACGCCAGTCACCACTCCTGATGCACTGTGGTATCGTGTTGAAGCTGCATGGGCAACTGTACCTGTACACGCCATCTAAGCTGTGTTTGACTCAATGTCCAGGCGTATCAAGGCCGTCATTACGGCCATAGGTGGTTGTTCTGGGTACTGATTTCTCAGGATCTATGCACTCAAATAGCGTGAAAATGTAATCACATGTCAGTTCTAGTATAATATATTTGTCCAATGAATACCCGTTTATCATCTGCATTTCTTCTTGGTGTAGTAAGTTTAATGGACTGTAGTATAACTTACGCTAAGGACAGCAAACACACCCATGCCTGAGGGAGGACTCGAACCTCCGACGGGGCGTGCCCCGCGAACCGTGACTTGATGCCCCAGACCGCACGACTACCTCGTGCGTCAAAACGTTGTTAAGGAGGCCATCACAGATGTGTGCAATATATTATGCTACATGTTTACAGTGTTATACTTTGATCCAAGAAACAGAGGTAGCTTGAAAATGCCAAAGGGAACGAAATCAGCTGAGAGGTCAATGACAAACTAAACTGCTATTTCAAAATACGAGGGTGACCGAAATGAAAACCTTAAATTTTTAATAAGAAATCGAAATTTCGCTCCGTTATCCTGTAAGTTGGTAAGGATGCTACAAACAGCGTGCAGAATTACCTGTGCAACATAGTGCAGATGCACACATACCGTCACAGTATCAGTGTAAAGATGGCCTCCCCATTTGCGACTTGCACCAGGGATGAACAGCGTCCTGTTATTCGGTTTTTGCTTAGTGAAGGTGTGAAACCTATTGAAATTCATCGACGAATGAAGGTTCAGTACGGTGATGCATGTTTGTCACAGCAGCAAGTCTACGAATGGAGTAGGAAGTTCTCAAATGGTGTGACTTCAATGGAAGATGCTTCTCGTCCAGGTCAGGCACAACTACTTGTGACTCCACAGAACATTGCAGCAGTTGAAGCCTTAGTGAAGGAAAACCACCGAGTACACTGAATGACATTGCAGCATGTTTACAGAAGAGTCATGGGTCAGCACACCACATTGTGCATGATGTGCTCCAGTTGCACAAAGTGTCTGAAAAATGGGTGCCACGGCAGTTGACTCCTGAAATAAGAGAAAACGACGTGTTGATGCTTGTGAAGAACTTTTTCGCCCTTTCAACGAGAATGTGATGGCTTACTTGCAAGAATCGTTACTGGTGACGAAATCTGGGATCACTTCCACCAACCGGTAACGAAGAGAGCGAGCAAGGAATGGTGCCACTCCTCATCACCAAAACCAAACAAGTTTCGAATAGAACCAGCAGCAGGGAAGGTTATGCTGACTCTCTTTTGGGACGAAAAAGGCGTCATTTTGGAGCATTACATGCCTGGAGGGACCACTGTTACCAGTGCACCATACACAGATCTCCTAAAAAATCATCTGCGGCCTGCAGTCAAATCAAAGCTACGTGGATTGCTGTCAGCAGGTGTCCTTTCCTACATGACAATCCAAGGCTCCACACTGCCCGTACAACAGTTGCAACAATCGCAGACCTGCATTTTTGAGTGTCTTCCTCATCCACCATACTCACCAGACCTTGCCCCAAGTGATTTCCATATGTTTGGACCACTCACAGACGCAATGGGAGGAAAAAAGTTCCGTTCTGATGAAGAGGTACGCCACGCGGTGCATGAGTGGTTGCGCGGACTACCAAAAGAATTTTTTTGTAGAGGAATTTATGCACTTTGTAAGCGCTGGAGGACTTGCATTGAGAGTGTGGGAGATTACGTTGAAACGTGATACAGTTTTGTACCACATCTGCACTATAAATAATATTTAAAAAAATATTTAAGGTTTCAATTTGACTCACTCTCGTAAGATAACGAACACAGAAGGATGACTTCGCTCAATGTGTACAAACTGTATTGTAATTGTGTGACTTAAAAAAACATCATTCAAGGAAATCAGAGTCAGATGTTCGACTCGCACCGTGAAGAGCGCACCACAGAGAGGAAGCTGGAGAATGAAGCTTCGGACAGTTCGGTAGCTACTGAGTTTCAGTCCACAACCGATCTTCTTACGTGCGTACCAGTGTAACTTACTTTAAGAATCATTCCTGCTATGTTCTGCGTTAATGTCCTCTGCTTGTTACATATAATTAGATATCTTTCGTTGGAGTAATCATTGTAGGAAATTTATCTGCAGTTTGTTTCTCAAATTAATAGAGAGACTTAATGATTGATTGCCAGACAGAATGGTCAATAATTCCTTAACAATGAAAAGTGGTAGAACCATGGAATTCAGGCGTTTTTCTTCACATGAAGGTAGATTTTTCATTAAAACTTCTTTGTCCAAAGACTTTCTTGCTTGTTCACTGCTGCCAGATGTATCGCTGAAGTTCTTATAAGACATACACTCATGGCCAACTACTGCATTCATGACTGCAATGAAATTATTGAGCCAGACGTGAAATAATACGGGGAATAAGCTAAACTCCCTTCAGAAAGGTTGCTTCAGTTTAATGTCGCTTACCTCAGATCCAGAGTATTACGAAATGTGTTTTTCGGGGTGAGCAGCCACTCTATTTATTTATATGCCACCGCGGTTTATTTCTCTTCATTAAGCAGTGTAGCGTTGAAAGCGATTATCTTAACTGTATCGTGACGCTGACAACGACGTTTATGTGTCCCAGGTGTAGCGAAGACGTTCACGCCAGAATAAATTTCACGTGTCGCACATAATTGCTGTCAAAAAGCAGTTACATTTACCTGGACATAAACTGCCGAGAGCTAAGCCAGTGCCGCCGATCGTAAACAGGAATAGGTCTGTCGTTCCAACGTGTCCTATACCATTTCTTACTTTCGTCATAGCTGCGGTGTTTTTCGAATTTAGTTATGTGTTGAATGTGACAATTGTCAAACTTCCTAAAATTTCGGAAAATAATATATTTACTACATTTTCACAATACTGTATCAGTTTAGGTAGCAAATAAGTACTACAAAATTTGCCGTTTTCAGTGCTTCATTTATTAGATGGAACCTAACTTTTGTTATTCAGTCTAGTGGAAAGCCGTTGCTCCTGATAAGCAATGTACAAAATACCTTTAAAATACAGCACGTGACTGATATTAAAAGGAAAGTAACGTCAAACGAACGTGAGAGGCACTGTAGTTTAAACCAATAAGACCCCAAAATCTATTGACGTTAGCACATCAACAACATGTTAACAAGAAGACTGCTGAAACTTCCTGGCAGATTAAAACTGTGCCCCAAAACTAGAGTCGGACCTCGACCTTTGCCTTTCAAGAGGCCACTTGCTCTACCCAGCTTCCCAAGCATGACTCGCGGCTCCGTCCTCACAGCTTTACTTCTCCTACCTTCCTACACGAAAAAAAGAAAAGAAACTGCCGGTAGAGCACTTGCCCGCGAAAGACGGAGGTCCCGAGTTCGAGTATCGGTTCGCCACATAATTTTAATCTGCGAGGAAGTTTCACGTTAGCGCACATTCTTCTGCAGAGTGAATATTTCATTCTAAAAGAGCGACGATCTGGCTCTACATCTACATCCCCATGACTACTCTGCAGTTCAGACTTAATAACCTTCCACGGGGTTCCTCGAACCATCCTCAGACTCCTTCTTTACAGTTCGAATCCCGAAAAGCTCAAGGAAAAACAAACACTTAAATCTTTCCGTGCGAGCCCGGAACTCTCTTATCTCTCTTATTTTATTACGATGATCGTTTCTGCGTATGTAAATTTGTGTCAATGAAACATTTTCGCTTTCGGAGGAGAATGCTGCAGATTGAAATTGAAATATAACGCCACATCGAAAAATCTTTTGTTTTAATGATTGCCACCCTACCTCGCTTTACATATCCTTGATATTTTCTCGATTATTTCAAGATAATGCAAAAAGAGCAGCCCTTCTCTGAAATTTTATGATATTCTTCTTTGATTGTATCTGGTAATGACCCCATACCGCACAGCCATACTCCAGACGAGGAATCACAGGCCCACATTATGTGACGGGGTGTGTCGTGTTCCCCTATCCTTTAGAACAATCTTTCCACCTACCGGGACAGGCTTCAGATTGTCTTCCCTTTTACTCTGCTATAGTACATATTGGTTTAGCCGACAAATCAGCGTTGGCAGAAATTTGACTAGATATCTACCACGCAAAGGCCACGCAATTGCAGTCCATGGACAGTAGCTGAAAGTTAGTTAAACTACAGAGTTTTCGGAATTCTTGCATAACTCGTTTGAAAAAAGTCTAAAATTTCCTTTAAGTTGGTTTATAGTCCTTAAAACATGGAAAATGGCAGTCAAAGCTGTCTTTATTATTTCGACATTAATTATGCAGTTTTACTGATTGATTCTGTAACGCGTTCACGCTCAATAGCAGCCAAAGATATGTAGTCCGACCCGATATTTTAAACGTCCTAAACACTGATCCACGACTACTTGCGAGTTAACACATCCAATAGTTTAGTAGGCTTCTTGTAAGAGATGCTCTCTATAACGTCTCGTAATTTGTGCGGAACACGCCAGGCGGCGTTTGTGTACGACGTGAGATGTTCACATGCGAATATTTTCTTAAATAAACGACGCACAATCCTCAAACTTCCACAAAATACTCAATACTGTAGTCACTCTTCGTCAACGACACGAGAACCGTTGAAACGTTCGAATTCCTTCAATTTAGTAAAATTTGATCAGCGCGGTTTAACGTAGGTATTTACCAGAAGACTGCTCCCGAGCGACTATATCGACTCATAGGCCTCAAGCATAAAACCCTACTCAGACGGGCGGGAAACTGCTAAATTCCTATTTGCCAGTATGTTAAGCAGCCAAACAGATCATCCCGAGCACTTCTATGTTCGCGGTATTTCTAATGTCAGCTAATCAGATTACCACAAGTAATGTAGTCTAGAAATCTCGTAATTCTGAAACTAAACTAAATATAATGAAACACAGTACGATACTTTTTCAGAAAATACACTGCTAATAAATTTAATTCCTGTCACTCCTTCTGGCTGCCTTTTGCTAAATGAAACTCTCGCGGACCCACGTCACAAATTCCCCTATTGCACAAAAGCTTTATTTCACACATTTACATAGTTTTAATAAAATATCACATTCCCACTTTAGGTGTTTTCCATTCAGGCTCTCAGTCTCTCCAAAACAACTCACAACCAAAACGGGGTGAACTAATAACTTTCCTAACTACTTTAAATTATTATGTTTGACCTTTGTGGTAACGAAACTAAAGATAGTTCAGGAAAATTAGATTATATGAACCTGTTCTCTTAGTTGTGGCCTCAATTGATATGACAGACGAATAACTTACACTGCCTAACTCAGTATGACAATGCGGGCACGGTTATTATGCGTTTTAGGTAAAAAAATTTATCCCCGAAAGTACTGAAGTTGTTGACTTGAAATTTCAGCAGTACGGTTGTGTTATCCATCAAGTTTGGTATATTAGGTATGAAAAAAAGTGGTTCAAATGGCTCTGAGCACTATGGGACTTAACATCTATGGTCATCAGTCTCCTAGAACTTAGAACTACTTAAAGTTAACTAACCTAAGGACATCACACAACACCCAGTCATCACGAGGCGGAGAAAATTCCTGACCCCGCCGGGAGTCGAACCCGGGAACCCGGGCGTGAGAAGCGAGAACGCTACCGCACGACCACGAGCTGCGGAGAGGTATGAAAAAGGTCGATCAATATTTAACAGTACTTCTTCACATTCATAAACTGTATGCGTAGCGTACTGCACGCAGCATTAAACAAGAACATCGCTCGCTCCGCCTAGACAGCCAGCGACAGCTGTGCGAGCGTGAGAACCAAAATTTGCTCTCCTCCCGGCTCCCCAGCAAGCTGCAGTTTCAATGCAAGGTCGCAGCTCGTAATTATTTGCTACGTTACAAGCAGGCAGTCTCTTTGGTAAATGTGTTCCATCTTGTAAGTGTTCTGTCAATAAAAGGCATTTTTTGGTTCACCTTGACAACAAAATGAGAGCATGCCAATTTAATTTATTCATAACTATAATTCGTAGGTATTTAGTTCAGTTAAATACTTTGGTGATTGATCGTGTTACCGAAATTTAAGGGCTTCGTTACAGTACTCATGTGGATGACGTGAACGCCACAATTTTTAATTCAGCTACAGGAGACAGGCAGTATTTTACTGATTTTGTTTCGGGAGTTGGCAAAAATCATGAACAAATTCAGAAGGTCACTAGTCACTCTCACATTTTTTCTCAAATAAGTTGATGATTTTCCATTTAACATACATCATACAGGCAACCTAAGCACCGCATAATCATTCCCAGTAGACGAGCACCACAACACGAACTTATATTTTCAGAAGGGCTATTGACTTGTTCTCTATAAATGGTCAATATCTTGATTTTGACGAAACACAGAATGTTTAATACTGGACATCAAAGGGTACAAGACTAATGATCAATTTAAAGGATGGGCGGTACTCAGTAAGAAAAGATTCAAAATGACAGGCTGTAATAGTTTATGAAAACTAAAAATTGAAGTGAAGCACATTTTAGAGCTTCATAAACGACTCGGTTTAGCCACATTTACACTCAATGTTATTGGAGCCTTTTGCGGGTAACAAACCAATTAGTAAGCAAAGTTTGTTTTCAGATATTGTAAGCGGAAACTAACGAATTTATACCAGTGAGATCAACAACTGATTGAGATAAAACAACTGCTATACGTACGACTTCTCAGCATAAGGGAAGGTGATAA
This sequence comes from Schistocerca americana, assembly GCF_021461395.2. Classification (NCBI taxonomy): domain Eukaryota; kingdom Metazoa; phylum Arthropoda; class Insecta; order Orthoptera; family Acrididae; genus Schistocerca; species Schistocerca americana. The sequence continues at coordinate 365,950,164 of NC_060122.1, read as the reverse complement.
TTAAAGGGTGAAACAGTAAATGCCTGAGAAAGGCGATACTGCACCATTTTTAGTGAGAATAATTGAGTTGAAGCTAAAATAATGTATCGAATAATAGCCTGCCTTTGCTGTTTATTTAACTAGAAAAACATTTTCCTTCATATTCATCTTATACACTTCCCGTGAATTACTTGTGTAAGATTGATCTAGTACACAGAGCCACCACTTCTGATAGCAGCAATAGCTGTAACTGGGCATGGTATTCGTTCGAGGTGATCTTAGGTGACAGGAGTGCAGCGTCACTCTATGCTGATGAAAATCTAAACTAGTGTTCATCAACCACAGTGACTTGAAGGTTATTGCGTGCCACAGTCTTGCCAATACATGACGAGATGTTTTAATTGGGAGTGAAATCTGGAGAATGTGTTGTCCAGAGGCACAGTGATCACCATCCGCCACGAGGTAGGAAGTGACAGCATGTGCAAGATACTGCTGCGTGCAATGTTGTTGATGGACACACCACTGTCGGCATGCCTCTCTCTGTTGCTGTATCGAGCAACCACTAAAATGCTCTCCATGATGATGGTCCTTCGTGCTCCTTTATAGCACTGTCCGTGTAGATATTTGTCTTTCTACAGACAAGCTGATTTCCTGAATCGAGATGTGCGACGTGGTAATGTGATCCTCATTGTCTTGGTGAACAATACGTCTGTCCTCTCAGGTGCTTTTCATGTTGAGGCTTTGGGATCGAGCATAATACTGAGGGTGCTACTTCCCGATAACATCTATTCGATAGCCATACAGCAGGAGGGGCAGCCCAACAAATCAAAGAAGCAATATCGCAAATTGAAAGCCCGCCATCTCGATAGGTCGCGATAGTAGGTACGTCATATTCTGACATATAGTGGTTGTATTGGCCTATGTTACTGACTGCTCCATCTTCACCCAGGGATATGAGACTGGCCAGCAGGCTGTCTGAATGTAGGATTGTGACCACAAGGAGTGCGTCATGCTGCATTTGTGCTGACAGAATACCCAAAGATGGTTCAAATGACTCTGAGCACTAAGGGACTTAACTTCTGAGGTCATCAGTCCCCTAGAACTTAGACCTACTTAAACCTAACTAACCTAACGACATCATACACATCCATCCGCGAGGCAGGATTCGAACCTGCGACCGTAGCGGTCGCGCGGTTCCAGACTGTAGCGCCTAGAAACGCTCGGCCACCCCTGCCGGCAAAACCCAAAGAATGGCCACTGGGGGTAAAGAGCTTTTGTTGGCAGCTGTTTTGTACATCGACGTTGGCAAGCACCAGTAGGCAGGTGTCACTGAGATAGTGAAATGAGACGTCATCAGTGCTGACTCCAGCCGTCTAGGAAGGCCTTCCTGAGTAGGCTGTATCGGCACAGTTCTCCAGCGTGAGGCAGCCAGCAGCACATACTGTTGTCCGGCTGGCAAACGGCAAACTGGGCTCGGCGAAGCATGTGTTGAACACAGGATCGCTGGAGACGATGGAGGACTAGTGTGATCTACGCGGCTCCTCTGGGGTGGATGATGTATGGCGTTCCAGAGAATCAGGTTATCTGGCGCTATGAGGAGCGCGTGTGTGTCTAGTAGTAGGTGCCGACTGAGGAGGCAGCTGGTTGGCACAGAGAGTGCATATGTGTTGAGGCTGGACTTAAAGTCAAACCATACGTGAAGCGCAGCACGACGCCGGCGATAGTCATATCAGAACCCCAGACTGACGTCAGGATAGGACAAATCTAACTCCCCAGTGAAAGTAAACTTCGTCGGAGATAAAGGCCTGGGCATAGTAGTCCAGTCGGCATCGTTGTGACAAAAAAATCCTGCTTCTTGTCACTTATGCTTACGAGTTGGTCTTCCTTGAAAATTGAAAGAGGCTAAGATAATAGTGTGTAAATGCTTCTCAACGTATTTTCGTAATTGGTGGTTCTCTTGTGGCCGAAGTCACAATTGCGTCATATGCCCCAACAAGCAGAAACTAGACGGCCTTAATTTTATCATTTCGTGTGGATGCTGCGATGTTCTAATCATTTTCATAACAGAGCACCTAGCACTCATTTCATGCTAATTTGAAGTTTTTTTTTGGGTGCCACTTTCATGTAGTTGGAATTTTGATGGACAACAGTATAATGGCCAACGGTATACACTCAGGTCAACCTTTTTTAGGAGCACTTTAAATTTCTAAGTATCAAATGACGCACCACTTGCAAAATTGGTCTGCAGTTCCATGTCGCTACGGTGTAGTGAAGCGAACGGAGAGGAGAGAGTTCTCGGCAGTTCGCACAGCGGGTAGCAGCGAGGCGCGCCGGGTGGCGGACCTTCCAGTGACATCTGTGTGGCTGCGGCGCGCTGCCCCTGTCCCCGTCCCTGACGTAAACACCTCGGCCGAGCCCGCGTCGTGCTTTAATCAGTCGCGTAACGAAGCCCTATCGATTGCGCGACTGTCCGACGGCCCACTCCGTGTCAGCCGTCCCTCACTTCCCACCGTCGCAACTGCATGAAGTACGCAGTCCCACAAGCTGGCACCATCGTCCTCCGCTTTCTGCTCGTCTACTTCATTACTGGGACGCTTAATCCACTGATTGCGACAGTCCAGAGTTTCCTCATCGTTCGCGGATGTAATGCCCTCAAGAAGAATGGAGAGAATCGCTCATTTGCTACTCATTTAGAGAACAATTTCCAAGACTGAAACTACTGCAGGGTAGTAACTTGAGACAGTGGCGTGAGGTTATCAGAGGATAATAAGGCTTCAGTCTTAAACAGGAGCCAGGCTATTATCTAAATCTTTCCACTATTCGAGACTAAACGTTGTTTCTTAATCAGTTTAAATGTGCGGACTATGCAGTGTTTTAGCGTAAGCAGGAACGTCACGAGATATCGACAAAAGCTTAACAATGATTCAGTTCGTGTCTGACAAAGTGGAAGCAAATGTTATCAAAATGGATCAAATGGCTCTATGCACTATTGGACTTAACATCTGAGGTCATCAGTCCCCTAGACATAGAACTACTTAGACCTAACTAACCTAAGGACCTCACTCAAGTCCAAGCCAGAGGCAGGATATAAACCTGCGACCGTAGCAGCCGCGCGGCGCCTGACTGAAGCGCCGCTCGATCACAGAGGCCGGCACAAATGTTATCCTTCAGTGTCAACAAACAGGTTCAAAATGGATCAAATTGCTATGAGCACTATGGTACGTAACTGCTGAGGTCATCAGTCCCCTAGATCTTAGAACTACTTAAACCTAACTAACCTAAGGACATCATAAACATCCATGCCCGAGGCAGGATTCGAACCTGCGACGTAGCGGTCGCGCGGTTCCAGACTGTAGCGCCTAGAACCGCTCGGCCACATCGGCCGGCTCAACAAACAGGGAAGCGATATTTATCTGGTAGGTTTTTTATAAAATGGGGGAAGGTAGGCACAGGGTTCTTTTCTGCGTATGTTAGTGTTCTTCATACATGTCAACGAACTTGCATCAGATTTGACAGATGATTAAAAAATTTGTCTCATTGTTAGAAACACAATTATTATTGTGAAAAACGTTAAGTCGAATTAAAATGATTTAGCTAGTCAGTGACATCAGAAGGTAGATTCTACAGCATAAGGTAATGTTTCTTATTTTAGTCATTACTCTTCTGACTTGTCTGAAGTGGCCTGCGACGAATTCCTCTCCGTGCGAACGTCTTAGTCTCTGAGTAGCACTTAAAACGTACACCATCAATTATTTTCTCAATGGGTTCCAGACTTTGCCTTCCTCTACAGTTTTTGCCCTCTACGGTTCCCTCTAGTACCGCGGAAGCTGTTCCGTTAGGTCTTAACAGATGTCCTACATCTCGTCCCTCCTCCTTGTTTGCGTTTTCCAAATATTTGTTTCCGCGACGTTTCTCCGGAGAACCTCCTCATTTCTTAATTCATCAGTGCAACTAACATTCAATATTCTTTTGTAGCACCACATCTCAGATGACTCGATTCCATTCTCTTCCAGTTATCCATGTTCCATGTTTCTCTCTCGTGCAATGCTGTGCTCCAAACGGCCAGTTTCAGAAATTTCTTCCTCAAATTAATGTCTGTGTTTGATACCAGTAGACTTCTCTTGGAAAGGAGTGCCCTTTTTGCCAGTACTGGTCTGCCTTTTATGTCCTTCCTCCTTCCGCCTTGGGTTATTTTCCTGCTTAGGTAGCAGAATTCCTTAACTTCATCTACTCTGTAATCACCAATTCGCTTTTCTTCGAAATACCTTTAAACCATTTTCTGTACTTATTAGATAGTTTATACTATTCAGAACATCATGTAATTCTTCTTCACTTTCAGTGAATATAACAATGTCAGCAGCGAATCGTTATTTATATCGCCTCAAAATGATTTTTAATTAGTTCTTGGTGTTCCACTCTTATTGTTCTCTCTTGGCTCTAGCACATATTGTATAGTACACGTCTTTCCCTGTATCTTACAGCTATTTTACTCAGAATTTCGAATACCTTGCATCATTTGACATCGTCGAACACTTTTACAAGGTCGACAAAGCCGCTGCGCAACCTGACGAGAACATATTCCTCTCGGTTCGCTTCACTACACCGTAGTGACATGGAACTGCAGACGTAATATGGCAAATGGTGCGTCATTTGATACTTAGAAATTTGAAGTGCTCCGATAATAGGTTATCCTGGGAGTATGCCTTACGCTTAACAGTAAGACAACGCAAAGCATACATTTTCTGACTTGACAGTCTCGTAGAAGTAAAAGTTTTATAGCCAGTTGCTGTTGAATTTACATTCATTTAACAACTAAGCCGCAATTAGAGCTACCTAGAAGTTGCTTACAGCCGTTTTCCGGCTTAACATGTAAACAGGAATCTGGCTGTTAGTTACATGCCGCGCGGAGTGGCCGCACGGCTTAGGGCGTCATGTCACGAACTGGGCGACCTCTACCGTCGGAGGTTCGAATCCTCCATCGGGCATGGGTGTGTGTATTGTTCTTAGCATAAGTTAGTTTAAGTAGTATTTAAGTCTAGGGACCGATGACGTCAGCGGTTTGGTCCCTTCGGAACTCACACACATCTGGACATTCACGCATTAGTTACATCACGACCACAGTTAACATTTGCAAGAACAACAGAAAACATAGCATCCTTAGGAAATAGTTGAAGGATACTGATTGTTTAGATCCGTAAGTAATACATGAACTAGGGAGAGCACAGATTGCAAAATCTGAGTGTATTGGAGACCTCGTTATAGGATGCTGTCCATATCCACCTCATTATAGGATGGGATGTTGTCCATACCACCCACATCTTTGAGCAAGTTCTGCAACAACACTATTTCGGTGCACATGCAATTATCCCTCAATGCAAACGAATTTATGGAGGAGCATTTGGTGAGAGATGATATGGCCGGCCAGTGTGGCCGAGCGGTTCTAGGCGCTTCAGTCCGGAACCGCGCTGCTGCTACGGTCGCAGGTTCGAATCCTGACTCGGGCACGGATGTGTGTGATGTCCTTAGGTTAGTTAGGTTTAAATAGTTCTAAATCTAGAGGACTGATGACCTCAGATGTTAAGTTCCATAGTGCTTAGAGCCATTTGAACCATTTGAGAGATGATACGTAGCAAGTGCAGGCTGTGCTGCTACATTTTCCACCGGTCTCCTGTATGATTACTTTCAAAAAAGTATTGGACGTTATGCAGTGCATAATAATATACCTAGCGTTGTGGAATATGTAAAATATTTGTGAGTTACTGCGAAGTTAAAGAAGCCCTGGCATCAAAAATAGCCCTGTTGCCAACCATGATGAATGGCAGCTTGCTAAAAATGTAGAAAAACGTATGTTAATTGTGATCTGTAGGAAAACAATCCTGTAACCGTGCAATACAGCATAAGTAACATGCTGCTTGACACAGTCACATAAAGAACAAACCTAAGGGGTACGCTCCAAAGCGATGTTAAATGGAATGAACACACCAAGTTCACAGGCGGAAAGGAGAATGCTCTACTTTGTTTCATTGGAAGAATTTTGGGAAACTGTTCCCCACCTGTAAAGGAGACGGCTTATATGATGCTAGTGCCACCCATTCTTGAGTACCGCTCCACTGTTGGGGATCCCCACAGCGTCAAACTAAAGGTAGACATCGAAGCAGAGCAGAGGCGTGCTGCCAGATTTGTCACTGATGGCTTCCATCAACATGCTAGTGTTACTGAAATGCTTCGTGAACTAAAATTGGAATACCATGAGCGAATACGGTGCACTATTGCGTAAATTTATAAAACGGGTCTTAGAGGCTGGCTTCAAGGTGGTCCTACTGCCGCCAACGTACATTTCTCGTAAGGACCACGAAGATAAGATAAGACATTTAGGCTTGTCCAGAGGCATTTCGATAGTCGATTCTCTCTCATTCTATTTGCAAATGGAACAGGAAAGGAAATGACCAGTAGTGTTACGTGGTAGACTCGTCTATGCTCTGTGAGGTGCCTTGTAGAATGTATACATAGATGAAGATAGAGTGTTACTGAAAATTCAAGGATGTTCATACAGTTACCACAGTAGCTAATAGCTTGCTCTATTAGTTACAGTATTCCTTCCCCACAGTAAGCAATTGTGTGTTTTAGTTCATTTATCAACATAGAAATTCAGACCAAGTGTAAAAAAAAAAGTTACTTTACAGAATATATGAAATATATATTTGAAAGTGACGATAGATTTTTTACTGAATGAGTGTGTGGTACAGTATCCAGTACAGTCATGAAAGCCAACGAAATGTATGGATACCCCAGAATACCTGACGACCCGGCACACGTTCCACAAAGAATTAAAATCCGTCTTAAATTAGAACTCCAAATAATACATTTACTGTACGTATTCACAACACCGAAAAACTACGTACGTCCTACATGAACGCAACCGATTATACTTGCAATGTGTTCTTTAATCAAAATACATACAGTTATCTGACCAACGGATGAGCCGTAACACGAAGCGAACATAGCACAACCGAGACAGAAAATCAGATTATCCTATCTGCAACACACAAAAGGCCAACAACAGGAAAAGCAAATTATCTTGGAGACATCTGATAGGTTGCCATAATCAAAGAGCCTTCTGCGAGACATGTCACACACTTTGCTACCTGGGCCGGCCGAAGTGGCCGTGCGGTTAAAGACGCTGCAGTCTGGAAGCACCAGACTGCTACGGTCGCAGGTTCGAATCCTGCCTCGGGCATGGATGTTTGTGATGTCCTTAGGTTAGTTAGGTTTAACTAGTTCTAAGTTCTAGGGGACTAATGACCTCAGCAGTTGAGTCCCATAGTGCTCAGAGCCATTTGAACCATTTTGCTACCTGGAAGTCTAAAGAGCTGTGCAAACATTGCAACATCAGTACCTATGTAAATACATGTGTGCCGCTCATTGTAAAAAAAGAATTGTTTCGAATGTTTTCCATTTCTATATAGTGTGAGGGATTCCAAAACATTTCTTAACTTCAATCCTCAGCAAGGAAATGGAAAATTAACCACACATACTATGATTATAATTAACCTGATAACGTGATTGTATTTAATAAGAAGTTGATATAACTAAAAACAACAACAACACAGAGCAATTGCTGCTAATGAAGCATATATACACTTATTCCAGTTCATAACAAAATATGAGGAAAAGAATTATTGTCAATCGTAAAGAGAGTCCTTAGACAGAAAAAATATTCCTCCTGCAACTGCGTTTAAAACATATGACACTATCCTAATACAATCTGTTGAGAGGGAAAGAGAGTTTCGGGGAAACATATATTTATTTATGGAGTTCTCTCACACGCAGAGGCTTTGGCAAGTATGATGATAAAGGATGTCGCCACTTTGTTCTGTGACTTGCAGGTGGTTCCTTAGTCTCCCTTTGTAAATATAACACATAACAGAAATAAAGAGAACAAGTAGTAATGCAATACTGAGTGCCAGGAACAAAGTTAGATCAAACAAGTTTAATACAACATAACACTCATTAAAATATCACAAATCTTCACAAATTTTTTTTGCCTTAGCAATGATCACTTTGGTTCGTCAGCGGCCTAATTGAAGAAGCAGATAATCCTTATATATTCTCTGTGTACTCCAGCAATCAGTTATTCTCATCTCTCCAAACAATATTCTAATCACCGATATTCTCTGTTCGTATCGCTCTTGTTCAGATAATTCCTATGCTTCAAAACTTAATAAAGATTTTAGTCATTATGTGGCTTCAAACATTCTGTAAATGCAACATTTAATAATATTTTTCCAGTCCTACTGGGTTACATAATGTAGATATCTCATCACGGCAAATGAAGGAAGCAGACTCGTTTGTCTGTATAACAGTTCTTTTTAGCTCAGTTAATAAAATGAATGCCTTCTCTTTTGCATCAAGAAATAGTAATGCATCATCTTATTGCCCTGCGCTCATTCTTTCAACAAACGATAGAACTGAATACCATTATTAACATCCTCAGTGCCCTCAATTTAACAACTTTTATCTAGGACCGAGACTCGAACTCGGGACGTTTACCTTTCACCGGCAAGTGCTCTACCAACTGAGCTACCCAAGCACGACTAACGCCCCGTTCTCACAGCTTTACTTCTGCCAGTTCCTCGCCTCCTACCTTGCAAACTTTACAGAAGCTCTCCTGCGAACCTTGCAGAACTAGCTTGGCTTATCATAATGCATTCGATTACTATCATGGGTCCTTTGGATGGCCTTGGAAGGTCTTCCCCCCCCCCCTCCCCCCGCCCCCTTCTGTGATGCGGTGCACGTTTAGACCAGCTGTTCGCCTGAATGGCGATGTAATAGCACACGATCATCTACCTGATGTAACAAGAATCGTGATTCATCCATCAAACCAACACCTTTCCATTGGTCCACTGTCCAGCACCGATGATCCTGTTCCCATTGCAGCTGTAATTAATGATGCCATCGGATCAACAAGGGAACACGTTGGGGTTATCTTTTGTACAGGCCCACGTTCAACATTTTGGGCACCAAAACACATGTGCGTACACAATGTCATGAGGTCTACTCAGATAGGAGATTATCCTGATTTACGAAGCGTGAAAGCCTCCATCTTCATTTTTAGGGTACTCGTAGGGTACTCGTAGTTTCACTGTCGTTCAACCAGTTTCTGTAGATACTTATGAAAGTTGTACGCAAACAGCTAACAGTTTCGCCATTGACAAGACGCTCGTTCCCAAGCGGCGGACCAAAACAATCTGCTCTCTGTCAAAGCCGATTATTAAGTGGATTTCCGCATTTGCGGCCGGGATAGTCTATACAATGATGTTTTATTCGTCACCGCTACGTTTGTATACGTACTTATTTTATCGCTTGGCGTTCAATTTTTCGGCAGGGCGCTCGTCGTAATACTTGGGCTCATAAATGTATATTAGCCAACGGCCTTGCCGTAGTGGTAACACCTGCTCCCGTCAGATCACCGAAGTTAAGCGCTGTCGGGCTGGGCTAGCACTAGGAATGGGTGACCATCCGGTCTGCCGAGCGCTGTTGGCAAGCGGAGTGTACCCAGCGTTTGTGAGGCAGTCTGAGGAACTACTTGACTGAGAAGTAGCGGCTTCGGTATCGTAAAATGACGATCGGCCGGGAGAACGGTGAGCTGACCACATGCCCCTCCATATCTGCATCCAGTGACAGCTGTGGGCTGAGGATGACACGGCTGCCGGTCGGTACCACTGGGCCTTCCAAGACCTGTACGGACGGAGTCTAAATCTATTTTAGCACATGTAGCACTTACAGAGTCATATTTGTCAAACTAAAACTTGCTGTATTGGTGTAATTTCCTCCCTTATTCGTCATCGAATTGAATGTGTAGACATTTAATAAAATGATTAAAATATAGCGACAGTGGGACAGTATCAGCAGTTGACATGGGAACATATTGACGTGCCACATTATTTTCTAAGTATGAAAATTACAGCGTAAATGTTTATTTGACACTACAGTAGTGAAGTCATAGTCACAGTACATACAATTTTTCTTTATGTACTGTGACTGTGTCTTCAGTATTGTCGTGTCAAACATTTAAGTTATATTATGGTCACACTCCTTACGACAGTTACGTTGGAATGTAAAAACTACAGCAGTCTTACATCAAAAGGCACAGTGAACTCATTAACTAGATTTTTGTCACTAGCTATAACGATGCGCAGTATTTTAATCACAATTTTTTCATGGGAGCAACATTAGCAGAAATGTGACATTAAAGGATGGTACAATTGACACATCTCCAGGTTTTTAAATACTTTTTGTTCGTGTTCTCCGTTCGATTTGGGACACTCCACTTTCCAACACCTAGAAAACACTGGTTGTACCCATTTCATTATTGCCTACGATATTTCAGTCGTACATCTCGATTTTTTACGTGTTTGCCTTTGTTACACGGATATCTCATTAATTACTGGCTGTGACAGTAATTGTCTGCGGAGACGTCGATGGTGACCTCCCGCCGATTTGTGTAGTACCTCTGATAAACCTCGCCGCGGCCGTCTGTTTTGTGCTGCCTGAAATATGGCGCCTGGTTCTGTCTCCCGTCTCATTTTCTCCGATGTCGTATCACCACTCTGAAGCACATTCGTTTCCGTGATTTGTGGCTGCGGGACGTGTTTCGTGGGTAGACGAGGAAATGCGGAACAAAACAGATCGAGAAAAATGCGCCAGGGTAGGCTCATGTCAACGACAAAGTTCACCAGCGCCGAGAGCCATTGTTTGTCATATACAATACCACACAGCTCAGTTAATGATTACACGTACTCCGAGTTACAGTCTTATCTACTGATGGAAGTAAAACATAAACGTGTACACGAAATAAGTGTAACAACGTTTTGTTTAAGCGTCTACGTCACCATTGTGCTCCAAAGGTCAAGGCAAGTTAATTCATGGAAAAACTCGTCTACGAACTCTCGTGACTGATACAGACGAGGGCTAAGAAACATCTCTTTGTGTAAAGAAAATTTTATCGCTGTACAGGGGCTGAAAAGAAATACACAAACACCAGAGTCGTTTTAAATATGGCACAGGAAAATCATTGGCATTCAAAACCGCTTCTACTTTTCTCGGAATGGATACCGGTATAGTGAGGTTTTCAAAGGAATCACATACGATGCTTCCTGCAAAATAGTGGCAAGTTCAGGTACGATAATGGACAGCGATCATGCGTCCTTATCTCCAAAGTAGACCACAAAGGCTACGACGGAGACGGAGATACGACCACTCGTGGACGATGCGATCTGTGTGAACAGCGCCCCTTGTAGTCTTGACCACTAGGCCACCACTGGGTAACAAACGTCGTACCGTGGAATGAACCTAATAGTATCATAATCCATGCCAATAATTCGACCTTGCAGATTTATAATGGCGCCCATGGAACATCACAATATGGTTGCCCAAATCGTCACGGAACTCCTTCCAAGTTTCACTCATGGGTTGTAAACTTGGCCTGGAGTGGAAACAGTGTCAAAAAACATTCATCAGACCGAATAACTTCCTTCAGTTGGTAAATGGTCCAGGTTTTATGGCTTCGGCCATGCGTTTTCTTGTTACCGGCATCTGCAGCATTGATTTGTGGTTTTGGTATTCTAGGCCGCTCTGCTGTTCACAGCTTATGGAGTTCCCTTCTGTTGTTTTGATACTGACTGTGTTCACGAGAAGGACGCTAAATTCTGCAATGATTTATGCCGCTGTCGCTGGCTTATTGTTTGTCACAATCCTCTTCAGTGACTCAATGTCACGATCACTCAGAACACACTTTATTCCGCGTTGTGACTTAGCGGATGATGTTCTTCCGCTATCCCTACATTTGTTATAAATCTTCGATTGGTGCCTCTTGAATCACCAAAGATTTCGGGTTCCTATGTTATGGGAGCTCCTACCATATGAGCAACCACAATTTGCCCACGTTCGAGGTCACATAATTCAACTACAAAAAACACTGTTCTGACCACTTGCAACGTATTGAGCACATTCCACAGATTTCTTTCGTGGTCAGATGCAACAGGGCAACCTGCAGGCTTGTCTAACAGCGGCGTTTATGTCCAAGCATTCGTTTCTCGCAGTCTTTCGAGAGTTTTGCCTTACCCGTGTTTAGTAGTGGAGTTGGATGTTAGCAAATACGATTACCTGGGTGCTTAAACAGTATTTTAAAATGCGGCATGCTGTTCTCGAGAAGTTTAACCTTCCTTACCTGCCAACAAACACATCTCGAGTCTTACGATAATATTATTGACATACTAACACTCAGGATGGCCGGGAGTGTTACTAACCGTGCCACAAGTTTCAAAAGTTTCTTTTTTTTTTTATTGAATCTGTACTGCGACAAGTTTCAATTGGAGGTTCTCCATCACGTCCTTTATCTTCGCATGTTCTTCCATTTCTAATCTCGTCCATCATTCCAGTACTGTACATACCTCTTCCTGAAATTCCGCCCACTTTTCTCTCTATAATTCTCTGTTGGAAACAAGTGTTCTGCAGCATATGTCTCAGCTAAGATTTCGTCCTATATATACTCAATTCCAATAATATTCTTGCTTCCCTTACTTTTCTTCACTACGTCTGGTTTCTTAAGTCTGTGTGTCCACTTCATCTTAAGCATTCTTTTCCACAGCCACGTTTCAGAACATTAGAAACATGTTTCTTCTTCTTTCTCTCTAACTGTACATGATTCACTGCTGTGTAACACTACATTCCAGACATAACTTTCTAGTATATTTTAGCAACTGATTTCGTCTTTTCAAATTGTCTATTCCCCATGGATAGCCTCGGCCTTATTTCTTCTGCACTACTTCCTTTCCATGTCATTAAAGTTCTCAAGTGCCTAAATTATTTTATTTCTTCCATACTTTTTCCGTCTAAGAAGGAGTTAACTTGGGCTTCCTTCGCACTTATTCTCATTACGTTCTCTTTCGTACATTCCTATGCATTCCTTACTCCTCGTTCTATCTTACAAGACTCTTCAACATCTGCTTTATCTCCTCTTTCTGACTCCACCTGCACTGCTTCATCTTACGCTATTTTGTAATCTTTATTCTTTTTCTTCCAATTTGATTGCCTCATGCTTCCCCTATGACCTTACTAATCAGTTTTTCTCTATATATGTTGGATGGCTTCGATGACAATTAGCATTCAAGCCTTACACTATTTGCAATGTTCATCTCTTCTGTCTCATCATTTCCTACTCTGTGTATCACATTTTGCTTTGTGTACATCTTCTTTATTAACCTTCTATCTTTCTAGTCTGTGCCAATATCCATGCATCTCTTTGTTCGTTTCCATTATTCTTCGTCCAGTCAGTCTTAGACAAACTGCACCATCTCTTGATCCTTTACTCTTTCTGAGGTCAAACTGGTTTTCTCTAGTATGTTCTCCAATTTTCTTTCGAATCCGTGTTAATGTGGCTCACAGCCCTGTCACATAACTTCCAAAATTAGTTTTCCCGTAGTCATTGCACTCTTTTGTGTAGCAAGTTCTGGTAAGGTACTATCATGGATTTAAGTAGACCTCGCGGCCAAATTCAGCAGTCACATATCAATTTACTATCTCATATAATGTGTTTACTGGCTTAGGACTTAGGGGCCCCCAAAAATTGATTTGCATGAAGGCTACACGTGGTCCAAGATAATGGTTCATACACTTTCATATCATTTTAACAGTCCTAGGAGTTGCTGTATTCTGGTCACGACGGATATTTCCCCAAACTGGTTAGTCATGAGGGATGTTTCTCCACGCTCATAGTCTACCGCATTACAACCATCGAATCTTCAACAAATTTCATTTCTTCATTCGACAGGCTTTTTCTAATACACTCCACGTAGGTGAAGATTTGCAGGTGAGACAGGGGAGGGTGACTTGCAGAGCAGTCAGTGACACGTCTTTCTGGGAACATGTTGACTAGACAAATATTGCATCTTGTCAGAGCGTGAAAGTTTTTTACTCACTTGTTGCCGTTCCTTAGTCGTTAACTTGATTATTAGCTTTTTATGTCTTGCATTGATATTCGCGTCATAAATATGATATGATAACCAGCCTAAATTTCTTAGCATGGGCAAGATTTTTGTGCTTCAAAAGAAAGAAAAATGTGGATGGTAAAGTATTAGGAAGATGAGTTACAAAATCACAACAATTCCTATACTCAACTATAAGGACGTGAGTAAGTTACACAGTAACTCGTGCAAATTCCAAAAATCTTAGGGCAGGAAAGTGTAATTTATGAAAGCATCTGCTGACCAGTTGACAATGTACTGCGTTATACACTCCTGGAAATTGAAATAAGAACACCGTGAATTCATTGTCCCAGGAAGGGGAAATTTTATTGACACATTCCTGGGGTCAGATACATCACATGATCACACTGACAGAACCACAGGCGCATAGACACAGGCAACAGAGCATGCACAATGTCGGCACTAGTACAGTGTATATCCACCTTTCGCAGCAATGCAGGCTGCTATTCTCCCATGGAGACGATCGTAGAGATGCTGGATGTAGTCCTGTGGAACGGCTTGCCATGCCATTTCCACCTGGCGCCTCAGTTGGACCAGCGTTCGTGCTGGACGTGCAGACCGCGTGAGACGACGCTTCATCCAGTCCCAAACATGCTCAATGGGGGACAGATCCGGAGATCTTGCTGGCCAGGGTAGTTGACTTACACCGTCTAGAGCACGTTGAGTGGCACGGGATACATGCGGACGTGCATTGTCCTGTTGGAACAGCAAGTTCCCTTGCCGGTCTAGGAATGGTAGAACGATGGGTTCGATGACGGTTTGGATGTACCGTACACTATTCAGTGTCCCCTCGACGATCACCAGTGGTGTACGGCCAGTGTAGGAGATCGCTCCCCACACCATGATGCCGGGTGTTGGCCCTGTGTGCCTCGGTCGTATGCAGTCCTGATTGTGGCGCTCACCTGCACGGCGCCAAACACGCATACGACCATCATTGGCACCAAGGCAGAAGCGACTCTCATCGCTGAAGACGACACGTCTCCATTCGTCCCTCCATTCACGCCTGTCGCGACACCACTGGAGGCGGGCTGCACGATGTTGCGCGCGAGCGGAAGACGGCCTAACGGTGTGCGGGACCGTAGCCCAGCTTCATGGAGACGGTTGCGAATGGTCCTCGCCGATACCCCAAGAGCAACAGTGTCCCTAATTTGCTGGGAAGTGGCGGTGCGGTCCCCTACGGCACTGCGTAGGATCCTACGGTCTTGGCGTGCATCCGTGCGTCGCTGCGGTCCGGTCCCAGGTCGACGGGCACGTGCACCTTCCGCCGACCACTGGCGACAACATCGATGTACTGTGGAGACCTCACGCCCCACGTGTTGAGCAATTCGGCGGTACGTCCACCCGGCCTCCCGCATGCCCACTATACGCCCTCGCTCAAAGTCCGTCAACTGCACATACGGTTCACGTCCACGCTGTCGCGGCATGCTACCAGTGTTAAAGACTGCGATGGAGCTCCGTATGCCACGGCAAACTGGCTGACACTGACGGCGGCGGTGCACAAATGCTGCGCAGCTAGCGCCATTCGACGGCCAACACCGCGGTTCCTGGTGTGTCCGCTGTGCCGTGCGTGTGATCATTGCTTGTACAGCCCTCTCGCAGTGTCCGGAGCAAGTATGGTGGGTCTGATACACCGGTGTCAATGTGTTCTTTTTTCCATTTCCAGGAGTGTATATTTATTTAGTGGCACATGCATATGGAAGTTTCTCTGGTTTTATATTTTAGCTTCCTAGTATTTCACTGTCCACCTTTTTCTTACTTTTTAAACAGCTCGTGTGACGGCTGCCTGCTAAGTAGGGGAAATCAGTTACGTTGCTACTTGTGTAAACCGAGGCTGAAAAGTACCAAAAATAATTGCGTTTATGCGACAATTGGTGTGTTACATTGAGGCGGTATGCTGTGTCTCTGTTGTTATTGTGTAAGGGCTGAGTCTATGACTGGATTGTACCGAAAAGTGAAAAGGGTTCCATGGTAGGATATATATGAAATGAGGACCACACAGATCACTAACAAGGGAACCTCCCCATCGCCCCCCCCTCAGATTTAGTTATACGTTGGCTCAGTGGATAGGCCTTGAAAAACTGAACACAGCTCAATCGAGAAAACAGGAATAAGTTATGTGGAACTGTGAAAAAATAAGCAAAATACACAAACTGAGTAGTCCATGCGCAAGATAGGCAACATCATGGCGAGTGTGAACACAGGAGCGCCGTGGTCCCTTGGTTAGCGTGAGCATCTGCGGAACGAGAGGTCCTTGGTTCAAGTCTTCCCGCGAGTAAAAAGTTTAATTTTCAATTTTCAGACAATTATCAAAGTTCAGGCACTCACACATAATCAAATTCGCTCTCCAATATTCCAGGACATGTTCAGATTTCCTTGGACATATGCGGGATTTGATGGTCTACACACGGAAAAATTTGAAAACGTTAAAAACATATGTTCTGACACAGCACAGGGAAAATTGTGCGACTGTGAAACTGTTGCATTCATTTGTTGCAGTTTATGTGACAAACTCTTATGTTTTCATCACTTTTTTGGGACTGATTATCACATCCACAAGAAAACCTAAATCGGGCAAGGTAGAAGAATCATTTTACCCATTCGCCAAGTGTACAAGTTAGGTGGGTCGACATCATATTGCTCTCATGTGACGCACATGCCGTCCCCATTGTCGTATAGAATATATCAGACGTGTTTTCCTGTGGAGGAATCGGTTGACCTATGACCTTCCGATCAAATGTTTTCGGTTCCCATTGGAGAGGCACGTCCATTCGTCTACTAATCGCACGGTTTTGCGGTGCGGTCACAAAACTTATTACAGTGAACAGAGACGTCAATGAACGAACGG
The DNA here is from genome assembly GCF_021461395.2 of Schistocerca americana. Taxonomy (NCBI): domain Eukaryota; kingdom Metazoa; phylum Arthropoda; class Insecta; order Orthoptera; family Acrididae; genus Schistocerca; species Schistocerca americana. The sequence goes on along the minus strand of NC_060122.1, from coordinate 365,933,295 downwards.
ACAGATCATAACTTAAAAAAAAAATTAAACTTTTCGCTCGAGAGAAGACTTGAACCAAGGACCTCTCGTTCCGTAGCTGCTCACGCTAACCACGGGACCACGGCGCTCCTCTGGTCACATTAGCCATGATGTTGCCTATCTTGCACATGGGCTACTCAGTTTGTATATTTTGCTTATTTTTTCATAGTTCCACACAACTTCTTCCTATTTTCTCGATTGATCTGTGTTCAGTTTTCAAGGCCTATCCACTGTGCCAACTTATAACTAAATCTGAGGGGGATGCGATGGGGAGGTTCCCTTGAAAGTAGAAGTAAATATTATTAAAAAATTTTAGTGCGTGAAAAAGTACTCTTCAAGATAACAGTCGTAAAAATGTTGAATAAGTTGTAATATGCAAAAAGTAAAGAGTTATTTATGTATTATACGACGAAGAAGATGCTCGAAAAGTAAAATGAGGGAAGTGAATGTAGCCACCAATTATATAATCTTTTATTCAATTAAAGAGGAGGGTCATATTAATAATTTTCAAACATTTAGTGCGAAAGTATGACTTTCACAACGATGAGGGAAATCTCATAGTGAAAAGTTTTTAGTTCTACACACAGTTAACCGTCCACTTTACTTATTATTTTACTAACGAAGCCAACAGTGCTTCACAATTGCTAAATATTTATAGGAGTGGATATCCGTCTTTATCTCCTTTTCGCCCCGTCTGTTCATCTTCTCCTCCTTCCCCCACTCTCTGTCTATTTTCCCCTCCTCCCCCTGTCACTCCCTCTCTTCCCCTTTCCCTTCTATATGTTCATTTCCTCTCCTCCCCATCCTTTTCCTCCTCTCTCTGACCACGATTCTTGTTTATTGTTATTGAAAACTTTGATTGGGAATTGAAGTCATGTAAAGTGAGTGGGTAAATCGGTTGGGATCATTGGTATGTAGGGTATGAGAGAGACCTCTTCATCTCCTGGATGTTTGCGATAGTAGTATAACTTCTATGGGAGTATTTCACACAATTTTAATCTTCGAACGGACAGGATTACAAATTTTTCGGATAATTCAAATTGTGTTGAAATGTTCTAATCTTAAGGCGACACTTGCTAAATACTACTTTCCTGCTTTATATTAAAACCGACTGCGAGGAAAAGTGTATACAATTTTAGTAACAAGAAAGAAGATATACGCGAGACACTTTCTTTCTTTTTTTTTTTTTTCAATTCATATAATGGTTTAAATGCCCAGCTATCAAAGTTGACTGCGAGAAAGAAAACTAAACCATACGTACTCAAAACACAACACAACGTTTCCTTTCTCGCAGTCTGTGTTAACAGAAGACCTGTACATTGTAGTTTATAAAATTGTAGCAGTTGTTGTTGTTAACGGTCATTTAAGTGCAGTTAATGGTCATTAAAGTGCAGTGTTAAGAGTTGGAGTAATTCGGTCAAGGGCTTCTCGAAATTTCGACTGACAACGTTTCATCGTTATGAATTCTTCATACAGGGTGAGTCACGTAAGACATGACACTTACATGCTGAGAGGTTCGTAATGTTTTGTACGGATAACGCTGTGAACTTTGGTATCAGCCGGAATAAGGTACACGTATTATTATTATTAATTTATTAATTTTTTTTTTTTTGTGGAACCGTATACTTTTTATAACTATAACGGCATTCAACACCTCTACGAAAGTCAATTACAGTGACATAGCGCTTATTGGTATTGACATTGAAACCTTTTGCAAAAGAGTCTGAGAAATGCGTTAAAATTCGAATGCGATGCGAACAGACTCGGCTATTGCGATGTAAACCCTGCCAAGCAGAGCTCTCATGCTAGCTGTGTCCTTATATACAGCAAAAGTGACCTATTTTACTTAATTAAACTTCATTTCCTTTGCGATATAGATATTGGGTCAGCTATGAATTTTGTGTTTGGACCTACGACATATAATACCTCTGGTGCATCAGATAGGGCATAGGAAAGCTGTTTCAAATATGTGTACGTTTCCATACTGTGGAAACAAAGTTTCGTCGAACAGTTATCCATTACCATTTCGATAGCATGTGTTTGATATTCGCTGCATAAAATTATCATTTCTAACATCTTCTGATTGGGGTACATGCCTTCATGCCAGAAAGGCTTAAGCATAAATGACCTGCCGGTAAACAACAGCCGGCCGCGGTGGTCTCGCGGTTCTAGGCGCTCAGTCCGGAACCGTGGGACTGCTACGGTCGCAGGTTCGAATCCTGCCTCGGGCATGGATGTGTGTGATGTCCTTAGGTTAGTTAGGTTTAAGTAGTTCTAAGTTCTAGGGGACTGATGACCACAGATGTTAAGTCCCATAGTGCTCAGAGCCATTTGAACCATTTTGGTAAACAACACAATTCAAATGCTTCAAATGGTTCCAAGCACTACGGGACTTAATATCTGAGGTCATCAGTCCCCTAGACTTAGAACTAATTAAACCTAACTAACCTAAGGACATCACACACTTCCATGCTCGAGGCAGGATTCGAACCTGCAACAGTAACAGTAGCGCGGTTCCGGAATGAAGCGCCCAGAACCTATCGGTCACAGACGTCGGCACAACACAGTTCCTGCTAGTTGTGCAGTGCAGTGCCGACAACCAAACAGTGGAAATGTTTGATACAGCGACTTAGTGACCCATGAACGTCTTTACACCGCAATAGCCGATTTCGCCGACTTGCTTTTCAACTTTAGACTGGTCACCACGGCAGGTCGCTAACTATAGGGGTGCAACTGCGATTTATGGTCGGGTCATAGATTTTCTCCAATCGGGGACTGGGTATTGTTCGCAAGTCATAAGTAACGTTCCACTGTTGAGACGGCTTTATGGGCACGTTCCAAAATCGAACAAATAAAAAAAAACTTTGGAATAGTTCTCGGATTTTCTAGTGAACAGTTTCAACCTCAAAACTAAAAAGCATTGTATCACCGTACTCGTCTTTTCAAGTGCTTTCGGACGACGATAAAAAATTATATCATTCTATTTTCAAAGAATTATACTTGCTTCAATATCTCGATCAACACAAGAGTTAAGATAATTTATCACAAACAGAACTACGTACCCCTTAGCATACAATCGTTTGCCGTAAACGCCGTTTCGATATCTGGAGCCGGTCATGAAACAAAAATGGATGTTGCATCTTATGGTACTCAAACTTTGGTTATATATACAGCCAAGAATGCCCAAAAGATTATTAAAACATCGTGTAAAAATTTGAAGTAAATCGATCAAGAACTTTTCCATATGCTTGCTAACGACGTTTACTCTTTATGTATTATCCTTTAAATCGGTGAAACGTATAGGATTAGCGCCTACAACGGGTATAGTGTAGAGATAGACGACTACGTGACATGGAATAGCACGTGGCTAGAGGTAAGCGTCAGAGAGACGTGGAACGGAGTCTGTCTCGAGCAAATAAAATTTTCCTTTTTCTGCACAGATACAAGTATCAGAGAGCTTCCACAGTTATTAGTTGGTTCACTTTATTCTCTTGTTAACAACACATACTGTTGTTCATTTATATGCCATCTGCAGTTGGGCTGATAACTATTTGCGTACAATTTGCCATCCACAACTTTTGCAGATGTCAAGTAGTAATGTTTTTATGAAATTATACTGGCAAACACAGACTGCATCATTATTTACAAAACACTCGTCTCTTTCTGTTCTGCCGGCCGCAACGGTTCTAGGTGCTTCAGTCCGTAACCGCGTTGCTGCTATGGTCGCAGGTTCGAATCTTGCTTAGGTTAGTTAGATTTAAGTAGTTCTAAGTCTAGGGGACTGCTGACCTCAGATGTTAAGTCCCAAAGTGCTTAGAGCTATTTGAATCATTTATTGCTGTTTCGTAAGCAGGGAAAACAGTGTGTATTTGTCAGCACAGTTTCATAGTCATTGGAACGAAGGATCTGTACATATTCCAAATGATAAACTTTACATACACTGATCAGCCAGAACATTTCGACCAGCGACCTACTATGGTATAAACCCATCCAGTCGACACCAGCATCTCTTGGCGAGGGATATCTGCTAGTCAGACACACGCACGTTGCCTATAATATTGGCGAGCGTGCTGTCCGTGTGTAGAATGGCGAAGGCGCGCGATCTATCTGAGTTTGACTGAGAGCAGACTATGATGGGGCTGAGATTCGGCACGAGCATTTCGGAAACTGCACGACTCGTGGGTGTTCCAGGAGTACTGTGATGAGTGTCTTCAACCCGTTGTGAAACCAGACTGAAACCACGTGAAGACGTCATGGGGTCGGGCGGCCACTCCTCAGTACTCATGCCGGACGTCGTAAGCCGGGCGTAAAGGTAAAGCAGGACAGGCGGCGAACTGTGGTGGAACTAACACCAGACTTCAACGGCGACAGAGTAAAAGGGTGTCTGAACATACAGTGCACCGAACACTCCTAAAAGTGTGAAACAAGGCTCGCCATGCCAAATTAATTTCTTGAGTTGCTCCATGGTCTATATTTTATGACTTCAGCCGCGGGTTTTCCTGTTAAGAGTGTTTGTATAACTGACGTGTGGTTTTGGAATTCCTGGTCACTCTGCATTTGCAGCTCCCAACATAAGAGTACGAACGATTTGACCACGTCAGTGGCTACTTAGCTCCTGCCGGCCGGTGTGGCCGCGTGGTTCTAGGCGCTTCAGTCTGGAACCGCGGGACAGCTACGGTCGCAGGTTCGAATCCTGCCTTGGGCATGGATGTGTCTTATGTCCTTAGGTTAGTTAGGTTTAAGTAGTTCTAATTTCTAGGGGACTGATGACCTCAGCAGTTATGTCCCATGGTGCTCAGAGCCATTTGAACCATTTGAGCTTAGCTCCTACATAACGCAACCACACTACACAAAACAAGATTCTGACCATGTCCACGTTTACACCGTACGAGTATTGTGCACGTTTCACATGTGCCGTTCGTGGTCAAATACAACAGCGCAACCCCAAGGCTTGGCTACCATTTATGTTCTAGTACGTGTTTCTCGCTGTTTCTCCATATCATTGTCCTAATCCTCTGTGTTAGTTGGTCGAAGAGTTTTTGTGTTATACAACCGAGTGTGTTGTCTTCGACGACAAGTGAATTATGGACAAGGGTATCATGAGATTGCCCCAGGGAAGTGTGACATAAATGATGTAAAGGATAGCGTGAGTAGTAATGTGCGACTGCTTGCTGATGGCGGTGTACCGTAAGGGATAGTATTGTCGTAGAATGATTGTACCAGGATAAACAATGACTTTCTGTTTGGCTTGCTCTATACGTAGCAAAATTTAAGGAAATGCAGATTCGTAGGAAATATCATCCGGAAATTTTCGAACACAGTATTAGTGGTGTGTTGCTCGACTGAGTAACGCCGATTAAATGTCTATATATAAACTTCCGCATTCTAGACGCTGCTTCGTAGTACAGGTCGCATTATGTAGTTAATTCCTGTTAGCTGCTGATACTGTATTATCCTTTCGTACGATAAACTTATTTCCGTGTTATTCCCATTTTCTAGTACAAGCTGCAATCATTATACATAGTACAGATACCGTCAATTAGATGTCAATTTACACAGAACATGCAGAAAAGTATACTAACGTATGTACCTACTTTATCTCTGTGTGGGCACCATATTCTTGCTGTCTTATATCACGAAAATGTATGCTTTTCGACAAGATTTTAAGGTTGGTTCTATTTTGGCAGCTTTTAACTTCACTCAGGTTTACTTGCATGTATCCAGAGATACTGCATGTGTTTATTTGTCTATATTTATAAGAGATACTGTCGTTTGAGTAGTTATTTGCGTAGTCTTTGCCGCATGTTGTAATTTGGTTTACTGTTTCAAAATGCTAATAAAATCTTCTAAAAACTGTTTTAGATTACAAAAATAACAAATCAAACCACAGTGTCTACGATAAAGACAGACAAAATTAAATACGCAGCATGTGCGGATCAAGACATAAACCTGTCAAATCTTATGAAAAATACGTACATTTTCATAGTACATGGTAATAAGAAAATTACGACCATATAAAAATCGAGTATATAAATACGTTATAACAACATAAAGCAGGTAAACCTGGATCAGGCTATTAAGCTGTCAAAATGTAACCAACAGTAAAATCTTAAGGACAGTACATATTTGTTCGTTATACGGGATGTTTGACAAGTGATGGTCAATAATTCACACGTGAAAGTGCAGGCCAAAGTAACTAAAAAGCTCCAATAAATATGGGTCCAAAAATAAACTGTTTTCGAGGTACAAGAAACTTTCTGTTTCGGTTCATCAGTGTCTAGGAACACATGGCGCCTCTAAACGTTAAAGTACGTGTTCGAAATGTTGTCCATACACCTGAATGCAACATTCAACTCGTCTCTGAAATGAGTTGCGAATCCTCTCAGGCAGTTCTGGGGTCTGCTTCAATCCGCACGCGCAAGTCCTCAAGCGAATGGATCTCGGTAATACAGACCAGGCTCTTGACACGAACCCAGACAGAGAAAACCTCGGGATAGAAATCCGGAGACTTTGGAGGCCACGGCATAGGCCCGCATCTACCTGTACAATGTAGGCTGTACTTCCGAGTTAGAAGCGGGCGCACTCGCAAATGAAAATCTGCTGGAGCACCGTCATGCATGGACCACATGTTCAGACGTTAGTTCAGTAGCACAATATCATGTACATCTGGAAGTCCAGTCCGCCGAAACCACATGTACTGCTGTTCGGTTAGTCTCTGTAGTAGAAAATGCGGTGCAGTTATACGGTCTCTGAGCAGTACTGCCCAGACGATCAACGAATAACGCTGGTGATGTCGTGATACGTGTGATGCGTTAGATTGACATCTACCAAAATGTGAAAGTTACGATAGCTAAAACTCCTGCCTCATCATTCAACAGAATACTGCGTACAAACAGGGGATTCAGGGTACACTGTTGTTGCACCCATCGGCAGAAATTGTCTCTAGGAGGGAAGTCAGCGTTTTTGAGGGCTTGCAGTAGCTGGAGATGATACTGATTGAGTACTTGCCGACGTGAAATCTGCCACACACTGGTATGACTCAGGACACGCTCTTGGGTAGCAGTCCTCATTGTTGAAGTACTCGGACGTTCGTGTACAATGCGTAGGACTCATTCTTCAACATCGGGTGTTATGGATCAGGGTCAGCGTTCTGTACATGGTGTGCAAAATTCTAGGTGTCCCTCAGGCGCTGATGTAACAGGCTAAATGTACGCCTGTCGGCCTGACTGGTTCTTCATACAATCATGCAGCCTCAAGGGCAGTGCCATTTGCTTTGCCGCACATGAAGTGCATGTCAACGTACTCTTCATTGGTGTAACTTCTGTCCGTGGTGCCTTCACGTTCATAACTGATTGTGAGGTAGGTTTGGCGCAGTGCAGGGAGGGGGGAAAGGGAAGTAGTTGCGAATGCGTAAACAAACATAATCTATCCCAAACCTTGAGATACCAACGTAAATACAGCGGTTACCAGGGACGTTTATAGTTGGTTCCAATTCGAATTAAAGCGATAGCTCGGCAACGGTTCATTTCCGGACCCGTGTTTATTGGAGGTGTTTAGCTACTTTTGGCCTGGACTTTCCATGTGTGAATTGACCATCGCTTGTGAATCACGAGGCAGCACGAAAATAGCGACCTCACACTAATGCAGTATGTACATGTGTTAGGAACAAATTAACGTAATACCTCTGTACATGTTCTATGTAAGATACCATCTAACTGACAATAGCTGTACTAGGTCCGGAGAAGAGCTTCTGTAAAGTTTGGAAGGTGGGAGACGAGGTACTGGCAGAAGTAAAGCTGTGAGGACGAGGCGTGAGTCGTGCTTGGGTAGCTCAGTAGTTAGAGCACTTGCCCGCGAAAGGAAAAGGTTCCGAGTTCGAGTCTCGGTCCGGCACACAGTTTTAATCTGCCAGGAAGTTTCATATCAGCGCACACTCTGCTGCAGAGTGAAAATCTCATTGTGGAAAGAGCTATACTATGTGTAGTAATTGCAAGTTCTAGCATAAAACGCTCCAATTATACGAAAGCATAACTAAGTTTAAATAGCTGTAGGAATCAACTATTCATCGAAATCTGGGCATAACAGCGCAAAGCGGTATAAATGGAACGACCAAGTATAGATGGGAGTAGGGAAGGCGACTGGTAGGCTTCGGTTGATTGGAAGGGTTTTAGGAAAGTGTAGCTCAACTCTAAAAGAACTGTACAGAACGCATCTGTGACACACTCTTGAATACTGCTAATGTATTTGGGATCTCCAAAAGGTTGGGTTAGAGGAAGATATCGAAGCAGTTGAGTGACGTGCATATAGACTTGTTAGCAGTAGGATCGATCAGCACACGAGTGTTACTGAAATGCTTCGTGAACTCAAGAGGGAACATCTGTAGAGAAGACGGTATCCTTTTCGCGAAACGTAAGAAAACTTCAGGGAACCGGCATCTGCAGCTGACTGCAGAAGAATTTTACTGCCACCAACTTACGTAAAAGCAAGATAAGAGAAGCTAGAGCTCGTACGGAGGACGTAGATAGTCGTACCCTCTCGCTACATTTGCGAGTATAACAGGAAAGGAAATTACTGGTAGTGTTAAAAGGTATCCTCCGCCGTGCCGGCAAAAGGTGGTTTGCTGAGCGCGTATTTAGATGTAGTAGAATATCTCCCGGGGTTTAGCGTGTTCGCACTTGGCGCTTCGTTGTTCTTCCCATAGTTGCCTGCAAATCGCTTGCGTCATAATCAATGCAAAATCGGGGCTAAGAGTTAACGGTATTGCAAACGGTAACAGAGTTACAGTTGTAGGGCTTTGTTGGTTGACGCCGCCAAAGCTTTTAGGGACCATATGTGGACAGCGCTCGACATTGTTGCCATATACCAGGCAGAGGACGCCGCCGTCTAGCTGCGTTGCCATTATCGAAGGCTTTAAACGAGTGTGTTTCCGTGTCTGCCTGTAATCCTACGCAGCGCCGCGCAGCCTCAGTTTACGGCGTGAATGCAGCACTGGGGTTGTACCGCCTCCCGCCCACGCCGAAAGCGTGCCGCTTAATGAAATTCAGCGCGCAAGTTGGAACGGCCTAGTTAGGACAAAGTAATTACAGCTACAAACTGGGCAGCGGGGCCTGCAAAGCGCCGGTTAGCGCGCCCGGCCACGCCCTCAGGAGGACCGCCCTCTAAATTAAGGGCCCCGTCTGGCCGCGTCTCCCTAAGCCCGTCAGTCCGTCTGGGGCGTGCGTGAAAACTGCGCTCAAGCGCGCCTTAACACACGTTGCCTCTCAGGCGCTTGCCAAAACCTTACACTGTGCCCCTTGCTGAGCTGCTGCGTGATTAATAGGAGCTGGAAAAGAGGTACCACATAAAGGCGACTGTGTTAAACTTGAGACCCGATTTTTCCCCCGTAACTATCAAACCTCCGTGACACGAGAGATTTTGCAGGTACCAATGTGTCACTTATTAACGTTTCCTTTCATCAAATCCTTCTTACCCGCCATATTATAGGTGTCGTATTCTTCACCATCGTCATCGTCATCACCAGCAGTAGTAACAGCAGGAGCGGCAATACCATCAAAAGTAATTACATAATTACCACCACTACCCCACACACTCGTCGTTAGAAAGTTTTGTTTTGCTGATATATCGCATTCCTCCTCCAAAAATGACAATCACAAAATGTCAGTTTTCTCCATTAATCAGGAATAACATGTCTGGCAACAGTAAATCATTATAATAAACAAATTTATCAGCACTAACGAGAATGGATGTAAGTCGAGGATCAAGTGGTGTTTTAGTTATTTCTTACATTAATCCCAAAGAAGGACCTTTTGTTTTATTTACGTCACTATTTGTGTCTAGATCAGACATACAGTTGTTAATTATTTAGAATTCTGAAACGCTTCTAGAATAAATAATGTTCAATATATAGCTGTTAATTATTTAGAATTCTGAGACGCTTCTAGAATAAAAAATGTTAAATTTCTTGTTATTAATAATCTTTAATTTCTAAGTAAGCCGCAGATTGTGTAGGATGGATTATGTCCAATAGGTTTTTCGTGTTCGTTTCTGCAAACTCATTACGTTTCTGGAACTTAGATACGTTTAACAAAACCTTTCACAAACTCAGATGAACAAGTCAAATGAGAGTATCATTTAGCATTAAAAATAGTCTAACAGTTATTAGACACCAGCCGGCTGGTGTGGCCGAGCGGTTCTAGGCGCTCCAGTCTGGAACCGCGCGATCGCTACGGTGGCAGGTTCGAATCCTGCCTCGGGCATGGATGTGTGTGATGTCCTTAGGTTAGTTAGGTTTAAGTAGTTCTAAGTTCTAGGGGACTGATGACCTCAGATGATAAATCCCATAGTGCTCAGAGCCATTTTTATTAGACACTAAAACGATCTAATCATAATGAACAGTTCATTATATAACAAATACCGAGAATGTCGTTATAATGAGGATTATAATATCTTATTGTTGTTTTCAGTACAGGAAACTGATCACAATTAGCTATAACGAATGTACTTTCTGACCTATTTGCAACAGCATAAATGTCAGCTCTATCTCCTTCCGAACTGGTAGCAGCGACATTTGAGCTTACTTCATTATAAGATTTCACTAAGACTTACACATTTCTATCCCAATATGCCTCATAAATTATTTTATTATGTCCTTCCTTCGGTACCTCATCACTTCGATTTGTACCGTAGTCATCTTTTCCAAGAATACAGTCCAGACTGTATTAACGTGCAGTATGACAGGAGGACACTTAAGACAACGTCGCTATTCTACATGAAAAGGGAACAGGAAAGAAAATTATTAGCATATTCTTAAAAAGTGACACAACTCAAAATATCCGAACCTACTTCTCCAAAACCGACTTAAGTCAGAACGTTAGAAAATAATTCTTCAATCGTGAAGAAACTCAAAATATCAGCAATACATCGTCACAACTAACACAATTCACAGTATAATTTAAAGTATCATATTTACCTGGAGAGCTAACAGTAGTTGTATTATCAAATTTAGAACTTCCTACTGCCAAAGCATAGAAATGGAACATTTAAATTTATTCGTTAAACCTGACGCTCGAAATTCCCAATAACGTTTCATCAAAACTAGCACAATCCTTATTATTTATCTGCTCTACGTGTACCTTTATCAACTAAAGTGATACAAATAGAAATGTCACGCTCTTTTTTTTTTTTACTTTAACCGAAAAGAACGATAACTCGAAACACCATTGTTTTTAAGTTCTTAATAACGATCCGTTCGCTGTGGAATACACCACTCTATTAAAAATGCAACGGTCTGGTTATTATGAGTACGTTTCCACTCCAAACCACTAACAAAATAAAACAACTGCCCTCTAACCGTCAAATTATGAAATTGCAGAAACACACTTTTGATGACTGGTCAAGTATCGTGTCTTTAACTCTGTTACATCAAAAACTCAAATATCAAGATTTTTCAGTTGGAACTTTTGTAGCAAGGGTTTACTGCTCAAGATCTTCGAAAATCTTCTTTCTTTTCCTACCCATCCTGTGTCTACACGTGTTTGATGTGTTAAGCTGTGTTAATCACTGTAACTGCTAGAGAGCCTTCCACATCCTTCCCCGAAACAGAATTGTGTACCCTATCCATCTGACTCTTGCGTCAACCATGTGAACACGTAAGGCGTTTTCTAAATAGGATCGTATAATTTGGTAGGCGGTACCAGCCCAGTTTTAACCCAGTCGGATTTTTTAATCAGCCTAAAGAAACTATATCCAGGCCAGCTTGCAGATATCAGCACGGGCTCAAGGCCTCGAAAATGAATGTGGCAATATACAGGCCGACAAAAAGATTTGTGAGGTGTAACTATTGGAACGAAAATGACAAGCATTCTATATATAGCTAGATAATTGTTCTATAAGTCGCACTTAAGTTTTTTGTTCAGAGTTCACAGAACTTCTTTGTTTCTCGACAGTTCAACTCTCGAATAACATGTGGGAAAAGTGGATACCTAAATCGTCACCCCTGAGCTCCGGTTACTCATATTTTATTGCGATGGCCATATATCTCCCCGTAAGTGAGGGTTAACAAAATATTTACACATTTCTAGGATAAAGCTGGTGACTAAAATATCGTGAAAAGATCTCGCCGCGATGAAGTCTTTATTCTGTGATTACCACCACGGCTCACTTATCGTATTCGCGCTACTCTGTTCCCTGTTTGGAGATAATGGAATACGAACTGCCTTTTTTTTAAATTTTTCGAGCTGCAGAGTCAGTTCTACCTGTTAAGGAATTGATAGCCTTTAGACTTCTGTGATTTATCTTTTAATGGAAAGTCAAAAGATTCCTTTTAATCCTCGTGAGATCACCTCATACTTTTCATTATTTAGAGTTAACTGGCGTTTTACGTACCATACAGATATCCTGTCGAAATCTTTTTGAAATTGTTTTTGATAATGCGATTAGAAGACAAACGATAATGTCATCTGCAAACAAACTAAGATTTTCTCCTCAATGTTTTATGTAGATTTTGAGAAGCAGTTCCCCTATAAAAGTTCCTTGAGGAACACTAGATACCACTTTTGTTTCATTCGATGACGTCCCGTCAGTTACTACGAACAGTAAATATCTTGAAAGGTAATCACGAATCGATTCGCAAAAGTCTATAGGCACATAAATCTTGGCAGCAGTACAGTTTTGCTGAATTGTTAGAGGGTGGGGGCACGAAATACCACGATATGGCTGCTCAAATAGTCACAGAACCTCCGCCATGTTTGACTTTTGCGACATGAACTCGGCCAGAAGTTGTAAACAACGAGAAGCAAAACACATCCGACGAACTGACTTTTATGCATTGCTCCATAGTCCAGGTTGTATGGCTTCAGCGTCACATTTTCCACTTACGGGCCTTGGTATCAGTGGTGACTGTTTCTGGAATTCCAGCTAGCCCTGCAATTCCATGAAACCCCCTTTGTGTTACTTTGTTGCTGACTGAGTTCGCGAGTGCGACAGTTAGTTCTGCAGCCACTTTTGCAACTGTCATCCTCTTACACATCGTCACAGTTCTCTTCAACGACAGTCCATCACCGTCACCCAACACACATTTTCGTCCGCATTCTTAGCGGATGATATTTTTCCCCATAAGCACCCAACATACGAGTACCAAAAATTTCACCACGTTCCAATGCATAGATTTCCGACATCATGCACTCAGTACCTGAAAGAACAATCTTCTAAATACGAGTGATGTATGTAACGTATTGACAACATTCCGCATCTGCTGTTCGCGATCAAATACAGCAGTGAAGCCTGGTTGGCTATCTCGGGGGTTTGGATCAAGCATGCATTTCTCGCGTTGTTCCCATATTTCTGTCTACCTTCTATATGTGACTGCTGAAAAGACGCTATTTCATCATAATAACGTGAGAAGAACATAACTAGCATAAAGTCTAGCCCGGAAGACTTGTCCTTATCAATTCACTTAAGTCGATTCGCTGCACCAAGTGTATTTACTTGTAAATTACTCATGTTAGAAGATGTTCTTGATTAGATTCTGGAATATTTACTGCAGCTTCTTTGGCGAACGAATTAAAGAAAAACCGCTTTACTTAAACTCCTTTTGGTAACGTTACCATTGCTATCGCAGATTAAATTGATTATGTCCTTCCGCTGGTACACACTGCATACGACCGGATTTTCTTTCGTTTTTTTGCCAGATTTTGAGACAAAGTTTCGTTGTGCAAACTATTAAAAGCATCTTTTACTGACGAATCCATGGAAATTACGTGATTAGCTCATTGTGTTCTATTAGTTTTCTATACGATGGTTTGGGCATTGCGTGAACTAGTTATTTACATCTGATGTAAAATGGGTACACGTTCCAAAGTTTTATTGTCCTTCAGATTAGTGACGAGCGGAATTTCCAACAACGTGGAAATCACAGAATACCACATCAGCAGCTGATGTTGGGTTTTTCTAACAGGGTCGCTTATTGTCTGACGAAGCTCTGTAACATTTGGAGAAAGAATGCCGCAAGCACTTTATTCATGTTAGAAATTAAGTTAAAGCAACATAACCTTAAGACAGGGTTGCATGGTGGGTGGTACAGCACTTCCCAGTCCCACCTATGGATTGTATCATCCACAACTTGTGCTATATTTGTCAGGTTGTTACCTTTGAAAATCACTAGTGGATCCTACAGAAATACTCCCGCTTCCTCCTTAAAGCAGTTTGTAAGTTGTGCCCAAAAATGAACAGTAATACAGTGCATTATCCGTGTACAGTTTAGAGACGGGATGCGTTAGGATAATACTACCACTGTCGTATACGAGAGCTGCCATAACATTCACATTTCTGGTATTCTGACGAGTTTCCAATCGCTGTGATGGCGCCTGACACTGTTCGTTTGATTAGCGTTTCATATGTGACTCACAGTGTATGACTAGTGTGTTATCCAGGTTAATGATGAGCTTAATAAAGCCACTTGTTCACGTTCATAAAGCCCCAAGTGTGGGTAGTATAAGCGTCGTTCCGTAGTTATTTCAACATTTCCGTCAAATCACGCAGAGCTCATAGTGAAACTTTTTTCACGCCCAGAGATTCCTTCAGAATGTAAAGCTCAGTCTTATGATCTAACCCTGTATTTTAGGCCAGCTCACCAATCGTGTGGCGTCCATCACTGTCCAGAAACACAGTAAGAACATAGACCCTTTTACTGACTAGGGGACGACGGGTCGACGAATGTCTGGCAAATTTTGCCGCTTCTCTTTCACATCTTTGACCTACTTTGCCACGGTTCTGTAACACAATGCAGATTCCCCGCAACCAGCTTAGAAACAATAATGACACTGTCGTGGTGCATGTCGTGTGGCGCATTCAATTTTCATGAAGCTTCTGCTTACTAATTTGAAAACATTGTGACAGAACCGCACTATGCCGTCAGTTGCACTAGGATCCTGCTTTTCTCGTACCTGCGCATGCGCGTGTTGTCGGAAGGAACAGTCCATTTGCACTGAGATACGGCAGATATATGTAAATAATGTGTAGTGTAAGCTACATTGTTTGATTCCGTTGCACTGCATTTCCATGACAATGTTGCTATTGTTGGAGATCAACCATCGTCAGTTTCACGACAGACTCACATGAGCGTTTAGCGATGGCGTAATGATTTTCACCAGCCAATAGTCGTTTCCAGATTAAAATCACATGCTGCAAACGCTTTACGCTGCGTCGTCAACAATATTATTGTTGGGTGAATAATTAAAATCGCTTGAAGTACGTTCCTTTATTTGAAGGCGACCATTGGCTGGTCGAGACCAGATATGGCATTGTGAAAAGCTTATGTGACTGTATTAACAAATAAAGGAACAGATTTATATATTACAGAATCATCATCTTAATAGCTAATGCTTCAAAAAAGTTGACATGAATTGTGTAGGAAAAATGGGAAAAAATGCTGGAAGTAGACTGTACGGATGATCGGCTTGAGTTCCAGAGTAACGCAGGAACGTGCGGGGCAATACTTATCCCAAAACGTAGCTCAGCAGATAGAATGAAATTCAGAGAGAATAAATTAAAACTTGTAACTCTGTAATAGGCAGAGAACGAGGCAGGCCATCTTAAGGTAGTATAACATGAACTGTAACAAAGATAAATCAGCGGTAATTGCATGCAGTCGAATTAAATGAAGCTATTTGGCGGGAATTATTCTAGTAAATGGGTCACTTAAATTTCGCTCCTATGTTGATATCTTCGTGGATCTAAATCGACGTCAGTGCACCGCTGGGTTGGTATTCCACATGTTCGTATCCAACCTGGTCAAATTGGAGAGGCAGATTTGAGACAGATTTCTCCTTACCTCGCATTACGCATTCAGCATGATTTTCTTGCAAATGCAGTTCCACTACATAAAAGACAACGTACTGTTAATTGACCTCGAATTTTTGACATTCGTAACTTGATTTATTTATAATAAACACTTCTTACAAGTGCAGGCTGCACATTTACGTTACGTTCAATTTATTTCAGTGACTTGGCTGTGTACTGAAAAGAAGAAAAGCTTTCCGTGTTTGACAGTTTTCTTTATTTTCTTTTCTTCCACCACACGTTCGTTCTCAACACTTTCAAGCGGACTCGACTGCCTAATGATCAAAACATCATTGTGATGTCTTCCTTTTATGAGAATTTTCTCGGGACTGCAACTCAAAAAAGTTTTTTGTGCAAGATCCACTACCATACGTGCTTTGTGGGTTCCTTCCTACCCTAGAACGCACGTTTGTCCCGTGGCGTTGTGAGAGCTACTGTTTCATACCGTGGCGTATTCGAGTCAATGTGCCGGCCGAAGTGGCCGTGCGGTTAAAGGCGCTGCAGTCTGGAACCGCAAGACCGCTACGGTTGCAGGTTCGAATCCTGCCTCGGGCATGGATGTGTGTGATGTCCTTAGGTTAGTTAGGTTTAACTAGTTCTAAGTTCTAGGGGACTAATGACCTCAGCAGTTGCGTCCCATAGTGCTCAGAGGCATTTGAACCATTTTCGAGTCAGTGTTAAAAATAAATGCATTTCTCATCTATTGAATCAGTGTGTTTATTTTTATTTTACCGTCTGTTTGTGACTCCTCTTCTCTTTGTTATCGTGTATCTCTCACTTGTGTGTCGTATTTCTGAGGCGCAGTGGGGAAACCAGTCCAGCCCCAAATTCGTGACAACGAGCGTGGATAGATGCTTAAAAAGCTCACTCACGCTGCTCCGCTTAACAGACCTAGGGTTGTTAATTCGCCACGCTGGTTCGATTGCGTCTCGCTCATTTCTCTGTCTCGCAAGCAAGCATGTTGCGCATTATTACTGAATGAGCAGGCAGCAAAGGTGCTACATAGGGGTCAAAGAAGGAAGTTACATTGTTCATACAACTGTTACTGTAGACAGCTTTGTTATGTGAAAAAGTAAAAAAGGGATCTTTAGAAGAAACAGAAGGGGAGATTCCAGAAATATGTAATGTGTAATGTACGTTAAAAATTAAATGGACCAGTTAGATAGGAAATGTGCAGGTACGAAGAAGAGTGGGAAAGAAACGAATTTTGTGGGAAATCCTTGTCAGAAAAATAAGACCTGCTGGTGGCACATGTTCTGCAGCATTAAATCGTTTATGATAGGAGTGCTTCATTATTTACAAATGCCATTTGCTATTAAACCATTACTTGGTGCACTAATTAAGAAGCCGGTCGTGGTGGCCAAGCGGTTAAAGGCGCTACAGTCAGGAACCGCGCGGCCGCTACGGTCGCAGGTTCGAATCCTGCCTCGGGCATGGATGTGTTTGATGTCCTTAGGTTAGTTAGGTTTAAGTAGTTCTAAGTTCTAGGGGACTGATGACCTTAGAAGTTAAGTCCCATAGTGCTCAGAGCCACTAATTAAGAAACTCTTCTCTGGGAGTATAACATTCAAAATTTACGAAATAAATTTCCTCCAGGGGCTTGAGTAACTCTTTAATCTAACTCGATGATACTGACCGCTTCATGTGAGGTCACAAACTTGGCGGGCCACATCCATGCTGGACTCTATATTGACCTCCGTATGGGGACACTGCTGTGCTGAGAGAGAGACACACAAACAGAGAGAAAGGGCGTTTCTTCTTAAGTTGCTTCTATTCCATTTTGCGGATTGCAGCGAGACATCGCTGATCCCTGTGGTGTCGACAGGTGTTGCCATTGTCGGTGCGGCGCCGTGATCTGTGGACGATACCACAGTGGACCGAAGCCGTCGTACGAAAAAGACCCATAAATCATATCTCTACCAACTTTGTCCTGAACTGCATCTTCCATTCACTGTGGTGAAGTGCCGAATTTGGTCCGCTTTGCATCGTATTAAAAGACGCAAAATCGGTTCTACTGGGACCACACTACACGCCTGCTGTGAACTACTGTCCAGTTGCTGTGTTGTCTGAGCCACTGAAGGCTCACAGTTCAATTTTCTGCTGTGAGCAATGGGATTTTGGGAGTTTCCTGGTTCTAAATGTCAATTCCACTCAGTTCCCCTACGAAAGTTCCCCTACGAAATGTTTACTTGGAAAGCAGTTGAGATGTATCAATAATCACTAACAGAAGCAATTCCTGATAGGTCTGAAAGTGATACAACCAGTCTTCTTACGCGGTGAAACGCTGGTGCGAGTGGTACACAGTTTCTTGCAGCTAAATTGAACTGTACGCTTTCATACAACAACAAATAGAACAGCTTCATTTACGGCGTGGTCACTGACACGCCCGAATTTGGTGGTTCTTTTATGACACTCTGGCACGCATTCACGTCGACCCATCTTACTTTATTGGTTACATACGACCGACTGCCACTCCACTACGTCAGCGGTGAGTGTCACCCGACTGCCTACTACTATTTCTCTGCCACTTATAACGTTCTAAAGCGAGCAGTTTTCTCTTTTATGGGAGTGACTGGAATTTGGTCCGCTGACTTGATTTAATTTTAACACCTGTGCATAACGCTACGTATACAACTCATGTGGTTCCTGCGCACTACGGATGAAGATCAAGAGGCAGATTTCGTATTCCTAGACTTCCGAAAACCATTTGACACGGTGCCCCTCTGCGGAATGTTAACTAAAATGTGGTCACACGGAACGGATTCCCAGAACTGTGAGTGACTTGAAGACTTATTAAGAAGTAGAGACCAGCATGTTGTCCTCGAAGGCGAGTGTTCATCAAGGACAAAGGTGTGGTCAGGAGCGCCAAGTGTGATACTTCCGACGTTGTTCTCTGTATATGTAAATAATGTAATGGATAAGGTAAGCAGTAATCTGGAGCTGTTTGCTGATGGTGCTCTATTGTACGGAAGGGGGCCATGTTGAATGACTTAGAGAAAATTTGTAGTTGTTGTGACGGATGGCAGCTAGCTCTAAATGTAGAAAAGTACAGCATCAGTAATGTGTAGTTGACAAAGTTTTTATTCTATCGCTTGCGCCTTGTCTTGCGGTGACGCAGGGTCGGCCATGGTTACCGGATTTGGCATGCTAATGGTTAAGGGGTGGCCGGATGCCCTTCCTGCCGCCACCTCGTACCCCCGAGGACGGATTTACTGTACCCCCAGCTGTCTGCGTCGAGTGTAGATCGTGAAATAGTGTGAATGGGTCTCAAATGTCTGTGAGTCGTGTAACTGATGCGAGACGTGAGGACCAGCCCGGTATTCACCTAGGAGGATGTGAAAAACAGCCTAATAACCACATCCAAGCTGGCCGGCACACCTGCCGTCGTCGTTAATCCGCCGGGCGGATTCGATCCGGGGGTGGCGCGCCTACCAGAGTCCAGGAAGCAGCATGTTAGTGCTATCGGCTATCCTGGCGGGTTGTTGTTGACGAAGTCACGTCGATTAAATATCTCGGCGTAACATACCAAAGGGATATGAAATCGAACGAGAGTATATAAGGTTTACAGTGGCGAAGGCGAATGGTCGACTTCGATTCATTGTTAGTCTTTAGGAAAGCGTGATTCATCCGTAAAGGAGACCACATATAGAGCACTAGTGAGACTCATTGTTGAATACTGCTCGAGTGTTTGAGGTTCCCACCAGGTCTGATTCACGGAAAATATCGAATCAATACAGAGACGCGCTGCTCGATTTCATAGTGGCAAGTTCGATCAACAAGCGAGTGTTACAGAGATGCTTCGGAAAGTCAGATGGCAAACATTAATGGCGACAGTGTCTGTGTTGATGAAATAACTACATCTGTTACAATACAGTATCCTTTAGACATTCATGCACGTCTGAAGAAACACACACTGACTTTCACGATTTGCAGCTATGAAAAGTCCTGAAATGTATTCAAATACTGTGAATACATTTTGGCGTCTGTTGCTTGTGACAAATAGAAATTTGTGCCGGATAGGTACTCGAACCAATATTTTCCGCCAGTTATGAGCGGTTGCTTTAACCATTTTATTTTTTTTTCATCTTAAATGAAACATCACTGCCTCTACAATTACCTTTTAGCCACTGGTCAGAAATTATACACTACTGGCCATTAAAAATGTTACACCAAGAAGAAATGCAGATGATAAACAGGTATTCATTGGACAAATATATCTTACTAGAACTGACATGTGATTACATTTTCACGCAATTTCGGTTTATAGACCGTGAGAAATCAGTACCCAGAACAACCACCTCTGGCCGTAATAAAGGCCTTGATACGCCTGGGCATTGAGTCAAACAGAGCTTGGATGGCGTGTACAGGTACAGCTGCCCATGCAGCTTCAACACGATACCACAGTTCATCAAGAGTAGTGATTGGCGTATTGTGACGAGCCAGTTGCTCCTCCACCATTGGCCCGACGTTTTCAATTGGTAAGAGATCTGGAGAATGTGCTGGCCAGGGCAGCAGTCGAACATCTTCTGTATCCAGAAAGGCCGGTAAAGGATCTGCAACATGCGTTCGTGCATTATCCTGCTGAAATGTAGGGTTCGCAGGGATTGAATGAAGGGGAGAGCTACGGGTCGTAACACCTCTGAAATTTAACGTCCACTGATCAAAGTGCGAACAAGAGGTCGCCGAGAAGTGTAACCAATGGAACACTATACCATAACGCCGGATGATACGCCAGTATGGCGGCGTCGAATACACGCTACCCAGGTGCGTTCACCTCGATGTCGCCGAACATGGATGCCACCATCATGATGCTGTAAACAGAACCTGGATTCATCCGAAAAAATGACGTTTTGCGATTCGTGCACACAGGTTCGTCGTTAAGTACACTATCGCAGGCGCTCCTGTCTGTGATGCAGCGTCAAGGGTAACCGCAGCCATGGTCTCGAGCTGATAGTCCATGCTGCTGCAAACGTCGTCGAACTGTTCTGCAAATGGTTGTTGTCTTGCAAACGACCCCATCTGTTGACTTAGGGATCGAGACATGGCTGCACGATCCGTTACAGCCATGCGGGTAAGATGCCTGTCATCTCGACTGCTAGTGATATGAGGCCGTTGGGATCCAGCGCGGCGTTCCGTATTACCATCCTGAACCCATCGATTCCATATTCTGCTAACAGTCATTGGATCTCGACCAACGCGAGCAGCAGTGTCGCGATACGATAAACCGCAATCGCGATAGGCTTCAATCCGACCTTTATCAAAGTCGGAAACGTAATGGTACGCATGCCTCCTTACACGAGGCATCACAACAACGTTTCACCAGGCAACGCCGGTCAACTGCTGCTTGTGTGTGAGAAACCGGTGGAATCTTTCGTCATGTCAATACGTTGTAGGTGTCGCCACCGTCGCCATCCTTGTGTGAATACTCTGAAAAGCTAATCATTTGCAAATCACAGCATCTTCTTCCTGTTGGTTAAATTTCGCGTCTGTAACATGTCATCTTCGTGGTGTAGCAATTTTAATGGCCCATAGTGTAGAACAGAGGTAACTAAGGAAACTATTTTGACTTTTCTCCTATTTTCTTTTCGTTTAACTAGGCAGTGTAAAGAGAATAACAGCAATTTCCTTTAATTAGCATAGGAAACATGAATAAATAGCACCAGGAAGCTCCTTACGTGCGAAAACAAATAGGCGACTGCTCGTTTTGAATAAGTCGGTTGTGGAATGCCATCGGGATGCATCGCAAAGCCGTCGATGGTCATAAGAATACAGCTGCACCTATCAACCCTGCTCTCCATGGAGGTTCTGACTCCGGGTCAGGACGCGACAAATGCTCCATCTTCGACCACTTCAGCTACCTGAGCACGCTCCCATTGCCGGTCCAAACCTCCATCAGTCACGCAGCTGCAATCCAAATGTTCGCACACGTATGAAACTAATCATAGGAATATGATAGTTATTTTGTATCGTTATTTAAACCCCGCTAGGCATGATTATATCACTGGTGGCGACAGTGTATCTATGAAGTATCTGCATGCGAATTCCTTGAGACATGCATACATCCATTCAGGCCTGAATGCGTAACATTTCTCTTGCTATGCGTAGTTTCACGAATGTACAAACGTTTGAATTGAGACTGCATTGCATATGGAGGCTTCCACTAGCGCTTGGACATTGCTTGGATGGACTGAGTGGTCGATTCGACAACTCACGACAAGTGGGGAATACCGGGTTCGTGGCCCGGTCTGGTACCTTTTTTTTCATTTCATCTCGCGATAATATGCATTCACAAAATGTGAATCCATTTTATGAAATGGGTGAATTTTTTTTCGAGAAACACTGTTGAGAAAATTTAGAGAAGAGGCATTCGAAGCTGATGGAGAACGTACTTTTCTCGTAAGAACATAAGAGATATTGGTGTTCGTACGGTGGCACACAGTCGTTTCTCACTCGTTAAATTTGAGAATGGAACAGGAAGGGAAATGACTAGCAGTGCTACAACGTACCCTCTGCCAAGCACCACACAGTTGCCTGCGGAATATTTATCTAGATATGGATGCAGTGCATGAAAAGAGGATACGGCGGACATCTTTAAACCACTCATAGAGTCGTGACTTCGAAAATAAGTATTCACCTTAAAAAATACCAACTTTTCTCAGCGCCACAAATTAGGATGCCAGTCAATGTACACAAAGATGCGAACGTAAAGAGGTTTCTTAGTTGTCGAAAAGTGGGTGTCGCGTGTACATGCTAGTATGAATAAGAAACCCTCCACTGCTGCCTCACTGAAGAGGGCGCGCCACGCAGAAAAGCCACCGAGCTCTGAGGCGCTCGATCTCCGGCGCAAAATGAAGTAGAATGGCACAGTGGCATTATGCTCACCAGGCGGGGTCCCCCTGGTCTTCTGTGCTGCTCCCATCCCCCTGTGAGAGGCTCCTGGGATTTCAGAGGGAGACAGAGACGGTAAGAGAGAGGAAGAGAGTGAGAGCAGTGGGGGAGGGGGAGGGAGGGAGGGAGGGAGAGAGACTACCGAAGTAAATAGCTGTGCAAGCAGACCGCCGTTGCGAAGAGACGCGATCTGCTTTCCGCCTCTTTGTTTACTCGCACTTCACAATTAGCTTGATTGCTGTACCGTGGCTAATAAACAGACGCAAAGTGGTGCTGCCGAGTTGAGATTGCCTGCTCC
The DNA here is from genome assembly GCF_021461395.2 of Schistocerca americana. NCBI lineage: Eukaryota > Metazoa > Arthropoda > Insecta > Orthoptera > Acrididae > Schistocerca > Schistocerca americana. The sequence goes on along the minus strand of NC_060122.1, from coordinate 365,910,254 downwards.
GGTAGTTGAGTGGGCTGTATACATCGAAGCTGTGTTTCGCAATACGGCTTTTTGTTGTAGACGTTCCCATTCTTACGGAGACGTATGATGCTGATGCAGTAAAATGGGATAGTTTATTCTTTTAGTAGTACTATCAGTGTGATACATATTCTAACGGGACTTTTTGTTCCGCTTATAAGTAAATCGGAGGACGTCATATGAGCATAGTCGTCAGTGTCGTCATCTTACATATGGGGATTCATCATATGCCTGTTCTGTCTGCGCAAACTTTATCTTCACCGTTTCCTTGGTCAACCTACGTTCCTTCTTCCTTTCCTGTCGTGATTAAGGATATTATTGTGCGATGTTTCATCTCTCATTGTCTTCGCATGTTCCGTCCGTCTATCAGTGTATTACATGTTTTTTAGCATGTACATTCAACTTATTTCCGTGACATTCCATATTAAATCTGTTATTGTGCAGCTGTTTACTCTCTAGAATGGTATCATTTGAATCAAGATGTCTTTAGATCAAACCTAACAGATAATCCCATGTGACGTAGAGTAATTTGCATGGATACGGAACGGAATGATCACATAGACTAAGTCATAAGTTAATCATGTGGTAGACCCAGGTTTATTGGTAGTATAGTGGGAAAATAGTCAACTTACAAAAAGGAGGTTGTTTTAAAAAGTCTATTGTGGACCACTCTAGCATATTGTTTAAGTGTGTAGGACCCTTAGCAAGTAGGACAACAGATGACATTGAACGTATACAAAGAATGGCAGCAGGGATGTTCGGAATTCCCTTTGACTCAGCGGAAAAATGTCACGGTTGTTGAAGAAACTGAAGTGGCACACGCTTAGAGGTAAACGCAAACTATCTCTCGAAATCCTGCTTAGCAATGTTTTAATTTGAGAAATCCAAGACTATGTTACAACAGCTCACACATAGCTTTCGAAGTGTCTGTGACACAAGATTGTGTTAATAACAGTGTTCACCCTGATTCTCAAGCAGGAAGAAACCCTAATAAGATGTACAACGGAAAGCACCCTTTGGCACGCAGTTTTTGGTGGTCAGAAGTAGGTGTAGTTCTATAAAATCTGCTTATAGTAGGCATAATATGTTAAAAGACCATTTTGAATAAAAAACCTGTTTGAATACGTCCGTAAGTGACGCTCAGAGCGGCACGCTCTTCTCACTAGTTCTCCAATGCAGTCTCTCTGCTTCAAACGCTTCCTTGCACGATGAGCGTGGAACCCTTATCGGCACTATGCTGCCGGCCGCGGTGGTCTCGCGGTTCTAGGCGCGCAGTCCGGAACCGTGCGACTGCTACGGTCGCAGGTTCGAATCCTGCCTCGGGCATGGATGTGTGTGATGTCCTTAGGTTAGTTAGGTTTAAGTAGTTCTAAGTTCTAGGGGACTGATGACCACAGCAGTTGAGTCCCATAGTGCTCAGAGCCATTTTTTTGGCACTATGCTGTTGACTCATATTCTGATCCCTTCACCTCTTTTATGGTTGAGTCCGTGTTGTAGAATCTGTGTTTATTCAATCAAAAAATTGTGCTAATTTTGAAGCCTGTGTTCAGGCAATATACACGGCAACCCAGAAGGCCGTCAACATTTTGAAAACTCACTAATTGACGGAATAAACTAGATAGCGAGTTAAAAACTGACACACATGTCTGAAATGATATGGGGTTTTATTAAAACGAGTACAAAACTGGCCAACAGATGGCGCTGGACAGTAGCATTTCAGGGATGCCGCACGAGAATCGTGTATAAAACGAGTAGTAGTGAGAGAGGCAGGCAGATTATCCCTAACGTGACTGATAAACAACTGCTGGAAGGTACGGTTTTCTGCAGGATGGCGCTCTACCCCATTTCGCTACAATTGTGAACGGCCTGTTGCCGCATCGTATGCTGAGTATCGCATGCTCAGCCCCTACACCTGTCATGTTTAGCCTCCGAGATCCCACTTCCTCAGTTCGTATGATTATTGACAGGAGGTTACCTGGAGTTGCAAGTCTACCACGATTGTCTGACCTCATTAGGTATGTTTCAATCACATCGCTCGACAGCAATATCTCACCTAACCGATTCATGCATAGTGCTGTTCACACATTGTCCCTCGACCACAGGCATTGTTGAAGAATGGCGGCCAGCATGTTGTTACGAAAAAGATTTTCTTCGCTAAAAATCAATTATTTTGCTAATTATTGATTTTATATCATATTATGAAGTGTCATCTTGTGTCGAAAAAATCTGATGTCATTTTAAACTTTTGCGTGATGGTTACCTCACTATTTACAAAAAAATAGTTCAAATGGCTCTGAGCACTATGGGACTTAACATCTGAGGTCATCAGTCCGCTAGAACTTAGAACTAATTAAACTTAACGAACCTAAGGACACCACACACATCCACGCCCGAGGCAGGATTCGAACCTGCGACCGTAGCAGCACAGCGGTTCCGAACTGAAGCGCCTAGAACAGCTCAGCCACTCCGGTCGGCTTCTATTTACACCATTACATTAAGTATTGAATTTTCAAACATTAACTGTCCTTGGGGCACCCAGTATATATTTCTACAGTCTTTTTATTAAACATGTATGTGTAATAGATCAAGTCATGGGGAACAACAACTGTTAGAGACAAAATGTTCACTGACACTTTCTAGTGACACTTTGTGTCCTATTCAGTGAGTATGCCCCTCGGACATAGCATGACGTAGGTAGCCAAACCGCTCTTTGCTCCATAGTGTGATGCACATTATCCAGCCATCTGGGCTGGACCGAGCAAAATTAAATTTCCTGGTTCTATTCTGTATCGGCTTACAGACACTAGATCGCCTTGTTTTCTTATTGAAAATCAGGCTAGAAATTTACTGGAGTGCTCAGTATGCAGTAAACCTAGTTTGTATACCATAATCCTTCAGTGAAATCTCGACGTTTCAAGGCCAGGGAATACTAAAAGCATAGCCGGGAAGCGTCAGCGAACATTTTTCTCCCCATGAACTGATCTAGCACTCCTAAACAATTCATGCAATATCACAACACCCCCTCTACAGAGTGCAAGGGGCATAAGTTAACGTACTCCTTTATGCAGTACCTAAATATGTACACACATCAATATGTTGATTATTTGTTCTCTGCAGTGAACAGTCATCCCACAAGTAAGTCGCAGACTTTGTGACCTGATGTTTTCTGCATCACTGGACTTGGGCCGCGAATTGGACGCTTGTCAGTATAGGTTACCCGTTTGCCATCCATGTGTCGACACTTCAACAATTGACTTGCTGCCCAAGAGAAAATAAGCGTTAATGGCTTGCTCTGACCACATGTACTTGTAGGTACTAACCAACCTAAAAACATACCACTCTTAAGAGTCATAACTATTAGTCTAGGAATGAAGTAAATACCGATGTTATGTTATTCAGTACACGGTCCTCAGTTACCGATAGGAATATCTGCACTTATACCCATTACATTCTCTTCATAATGTCTGATAACGTAGTTAAATATTTTATTGTATGAATACCCCATTTCTGTATACGTACTAAATTTAACTTTACTTAATTAATGTTTAATTTTTTTTTGTGTCAGGTCCACCACCTACTTCTTCCAAAACTGTGGAACGTAGAAAAATGCGTTGACTGCAAGCCAGACATGTGCGTTTAACGAGTTATGCTGCGTGAATTATCATTTCTTCTGCTAACTAAACAATCAGTGGTAACTTTATTCTTTGTGTATTAGCTATATTATAGATGATGTGTATTTGAGACACCTGAAAACGGCTAAAAAGCTGAACCTGTGAACTAGTGAACAATATGTAACAAAAAGACGCTTTGATCCCAACAAGAAAACCACTGCAGCAAATTCATACTATTCAAACAGTTAAAAGTTCATTATCGTGACTCTTGCATTTTGACAACTATTTTCTTTCGCCACAATTCGTAGATAATAACGACGTCCAGTGTGTGTTACTATGCCATCGTCAAAAACAAAGCGAATAATATCCCTTAGTGAAATGCGTTGAAAACAAATAATTCAGTCTGTAAACTCACGTAAGCTGCACTCTAGTTTTCTAACTACGCTTCGCTTTCCAACATCAGTGAGAGAGGCCTCAGACTGTCAAGATCTCGCTGTTTAGAGGCAATAGATCTGTTAAACAACTATCATATATCGTTTAAAAGTACCGAAATAAAACGAACGAAGCGATGGGGAAGAAATCACTGAAGATGCAATGTCATGAAGTTAAATCAATGGAAAATTTTACGTTTAGATATGTTGCACCTGTGATGGAACAAACCTACACCGAGAATCCGAAATCTGTTCCAGACTAGGACTCGGAACGAGGATATCCTACTTTCCGCAAGCATTCGCCTCAAGAATAAGGCACTTAGACAGGTGGGGCTTTTACTACCACTGATGCTATCATCTAAATATTACTACCAGCAGTTCTTCCCCAAGATATCTGGAAATAGCACTACTGAAGGGAAGGATTTCATCTCTATCGAGTCAATCATTTCATTTCATTTTCGAGCACTGAATCAATTTCGTAAATTTCGATTGTGGCAGGATAAGCCACGGTCCTCCAGCGGCTCTGTTCCCTCGGTGGTACAGTTCCCACATATCCCGTGGAGAACCTGTAGTGACAGTGTTTGGAAATCACGAGTGGCAACACGAGTGACAGTGGATGTCTAGTATGGCCTCGTTTTTTCATAAACATTATACTGTCAAGACAAACTCAAAGTAACTTACACTGACATGTAAAACAGTCTGCGGAAAATTTTTCGACCTCAGCACGTGCGGGGAAGATAATGTGTAACTGAAACCACCTGGAAACCCGAGTGAAATGATCCGCATGTGGAAACGCAAAACCAACGAAGTGTGCAGTACGTGGCCTTGCTCCATCTTGAAGAACCACTGCGGGTTGAATGGCAACGCAGTAGCAAGAAACTGTGGAGCGAATTTATTGCGGAACATGCTCGAATAATGTGCACTCTTCACAGTTTCTTGAAAGAAAAAACTATGTTATCGTTCATGAAGCACTTGCAAATTTTCAGTAGCCCAAAAGTGTCCATTTTGAATGTTAACCATGTGCCTCGTTTCAAAACCAAACGTTGTTGAACGTTTGTTCCCCTCCCTCTACCAAGCAGGCAAACAGTAGTCTCCACCTCTTGTGATCTGCTGTGAGCTTCTGAGAAGAGGCCTTCTGGTACATCCGCAGGTGACTTTTAAGAATCCGTTGAACGGAGCGTCTGGATTTGCTCAGTTGCACTGTTGTCTTTCTCCCCGACTTGCCGGGGCTTCTCTGCAGAGCAACTCGTGCGGCTTTGTTATTCTCCGACGGACAAACAGACATCGGCCGAAGTCGAGGTCGCCTCGCTTCCGGTATTGATACTTGCAGTAAAAATTCATCATACAGCCTGTAAATCTTTCTATTGGAAGGGGCCCACCGTGTGTTAAACAGTTGTTGAAACCGCGTCTGAGTAACAACATCACTTTTCGTTTCGTGGTGACAATGCAGCAGACGTACACTGTTAGTCGTCTATTGTGCCCACGTTGTAAGCACTTGTCTCCCAGCGAAGGTATGGTGAATTACACGTCATTTCATAACTCATTTGTTTCTCCAAGTTCTGCTGTTTCGCCGGCCGCGGTGGCCGTGCGGTTCTAGGCGCTCCAGTCCGGAGCCGCGCTCCTGCTACGGTCGCAGGTTCTAATCCTGCCTCGGGCATGGATATGTGTGATGTCCTTAGGTTGGTTAGGTTTAAGTAGTTCTAAGTTCTAGGGGACTGATGACCTCAGAAGTTAAGTCCCATAGTGCTCAGAGCCATTTGAACCTCCCAATGAGGTCGTTCTAGTGATCGACACAGGAACAGTTCATCGCCCTTGGCGAAGCAGTGGCGCAATATCTTCTTATTATAAAGACATGTAAGCAATGTGAAGAATTTTGTAAATCCGACACTGGTAAGCGTGCTTTCTAAATAAATCGAACTAAAATCAAATTTTCGTTATTGGTTCCTGTTGCATGTGCTTGTATAACTGTCTGTAGCTGTACATTATTTATTGACCTGCACATAGAGCACAATGCCTGTCTTGCGAAATGGTAAGGTGACCAGAACTCCAGCGAACCCACGCTGAGCATTAACGTCCGTGAGCCTCTTCGCCGACTAGCCTGAGGGCGATTCTTGGGTAGTTTTCCACGATCGTTTAGGCCACTGTTGGGCTGGCCTTGAGACACCGCATCGGATTATACGATAAAGAAATAGTTAAGATAGGATCACACACAGAAGAATATTTGCGCAATTCTCAGGCGACTTCCCTCCCTTAGGTTACCTTGACGACTGTGCCTTTAGAAAGGACATCCGGCGTCAAAGTTAAATTGTAAAGTAATATCTTTCAAAACCTAAGAATGTGGACCAGGTGCTACACGGGATAGTCACTGGGTAAAGGATAGAAATTCGGACTCATTTATGCTTTATCAGGAAGTTGCATAGCTATGTCACCAAATCACCATGTCAGTCGATGCTTTTTGACCAAATTTGTTGCTGCATCAGTGTGTCGTTGACACATGATGCATTAGAGTTGGCTCTTAACCATACGCTGAGGTGACAAAAGTCATACGATACCTCCTAATATCGTGTCAGTCCTCCTTTTGCCCGGATACTGCTTCAGCTCATTTGAGCTGCTCGACGTGATATGTACTGGAAAAGTCATTAGAAGTCCACTGTAGAAATATTGAGCATACTGCCTTTATAGCATTCCACAATTTAGAATGTGTTGCCGGTGCCGGATTTGGTACGCGTACTGTCCTCTCGATTACGTCCCATAAATGTTCGATGGAACTCATATTGCGTAATGTGGATGGACCAATCATTCGCTCAAGTAGTTTACAATGTTCTTCAACCAATCATAAACAATTATGACCAAGTGAGGTGGCACATCATCATAGCCGCACGGGGTAGCCATGTGGTCTAGGGCGCCTAGTCACTGTTCGCGGAGCTCCCCCAGTCGGAGGTTCGAATCCTCCTTCGGCCATAGGTCTGTGTGTTGTCCTTCGCGTAAGTTAGTTTAAGGCAGATTAAGCACTGTGTAAGCATAGGGACCGATGACCTCAACAGTTTGCTCCCATAGGAACTTACCACCACCATCTCGTCATTCATAAAAATTTAATCATTGTTTGGGAATATGAGTACATGAACGGCTGCAATGGTCTCAAAGTAGCCGAACATAACAGTTTCGAATCAATCATCGGTTCACTTGAACCAGAGGATCCTATCCACTCCACGTAAGCACAGCCCATACCATCATGGACCCATCACCAGGTTGCACAATGCCTTACTGACGGCTTGGATCCGTGGCTTCGTTGGGTCTGCACTGCACTCGAACCCTATCATCAACTCTTCCTAGCTGAAATCGGGAATCAGAACACATCGACAGTGGCCCTGTTATCCAGTCGTCCAGGGTCCAACCAATATCGTCATGAGTCCAAGCAAGACCCTGTAGGCGATGTCGTGCTGCTAGGAAAGGCGCTCCCGTCGGTCCTCTCCAGCATAGAGCATTAACGCTAAATTTCACCGCAATGTCCTAACGGATACGTTTTTGTCGTACGTCTCACATTGATTTCTGCTGCTGTTTCAAGCGGTGTTGCTTGTCTGCAAGCGCTGACAACTCTAAGCAAACGTTAAGTGAAGTCAGTCGACCATTGCGTTGTGCGTAGCCAGAAGTAATGCCTGAAATTTATTATTCACAGCGCATTCTTGACACTGTGTATCGTGAATGTCCTAATGTTTTCCGAGATCGAATGTCCCTTGCACTTAGCTCCTACTAGCATTTCGCGTTCAGTCCATTAACTCCCGTTATGTGGTCATAATCACGTCGTACATCTTTCCAAATGAATCACTTGAGTACAAAAGACAGCTCCGGCAACGCAATGACCTTTTATACCTTGTGTACACGATTGTACAGCAGTCGATATATGCACACATCGCTAACCCATGACTTTTGTCTCATCAGTGTATTTCGAAATATCAGCTGCTGAAACCACATATGGAATGGTGACTAAGCATTGTTACAAACTCAAGAAAACCTTAAGTGACATTCTCTTCGTAATATTAAATCTGTCTGAGCCAAGAAGAAGAAGAAGTGTCGAAATTTGTTGATTTTCATGTAGATTCGTTATGCCAGAATTGTAAAAAATAATTCCACTTTGCCGCACCAGGTAGCCGCTCGGTCTTAGGCGCCTTGCCACGGTGCGCGCGACTCTCCCCGTTGGAGCTTCGAGTCCTCCATAGGGCATGTGTGTGTGTGTGTGTGTGTGTGTGTGTGTGTGTGTGTGTGTGTGTTGTCCTAAGTGTAAGTTGGCTTAAGTTAGATTAAGTAGTGTGTAAGCTTGGGGACCGATGACCTCATAAGTTTGGTCCCAAAGCATCTTACCACAAATTTCCAAAAATTCCACTTTATTTGGAATATATCGCCTTTCTCGTGTGAGTGCACTGATTAGTTTAGCGTGAAAGTTATCACGGTAACATCAGACCTGGAGCTGGCTGTCATAGATGAGCATATGATGAAAAAGACACATGTGTTTACAACCAGGTCCTTGGTACTACACTCCTGGAAATGGAAAAAAGAACACATTGACACCGGTGTGTCAGACCCACCATACTTGCTCCGGACACTGCGAGAGGGCTGTACAAGCAATGATCACACGCACGGCACAGCGGACACACCAGGAACCGCGGTGTTGGCCATCGAATGACGCTAGCTGCGCAGCATTTGTGCACCGCCGCCGTCAGTGTCAGCCAGTTTGCCGTGGCATACGGAGCTCCATCGCAGTCTTTAACACTGGTAGCATGCCGCGACAGCGTGGACGTGAACCGTATGTGCAGTTGACGGACTTTGAGCGAGGGCGTATAGTGGGCATGCGGGAGGCCGGGTGGACCTACCGTCGAATAGCTCAACACGTGGGGCGTGAGGTCTCCACAGTACATCGATGTTGTCGCCAGTGGTCGGCGGAAGGTGCACGTGCCCGTCGACCTGGGACCGGACCGCAGCGACGCACGGATGCACGCCAAGACCGTAGGATCCTACGCAGTGCCGTAGGGGACCGCACCGCCACTTCCCAGCAAATTAGGGACACTGTTGCTCCTGGGGTATCGGCGAGGACCATTCGCAACCGTCTCCATGAAGCTGGGCTACGGTCCCGCACACCGTTAGGCCGTCTTCCGCTCACGCCCCAACATCGTGCAGCCCGCCTCCAGTGGTGTCGCGACAGGCGTGAATGGAGGGACGAATGGAGACGTGTCGTCTTCAGCGATGAGAGTCGCTTCTGCCTTGGTGCCAATGATGGTCGTATGCGTGTTTGGCGCCGTGCAGGCGAACGCCACAATCAGGACTGCATACGACCGAGGCACACAGGGCCAACACCCGGCATCATGGTGTGGGGAGCGATCTCCTACACTGGCCGTACACCGCTGCTGATCGTCGAGGGGACACTGAATAGTGCACGGTACATCCAAACCGTCATCGAACCCATCGTTCTACCATTCCTAGACCGGCAAGGGAACTTGCTGTTCCAACAGGACAATGCACGTCCGCATGTATCCCGTGCCACCCAACGTGCTCTAGAAGCTGTAAGTCAACTACCCTGGCCAGCAAGGTCTCCGGATCTGTCCCCCATTGAGCATGTTTGGGACTGGATGAAGCGTCGTCTCACGCGGTCTGCACGTCCAGCACGAACGCTGGTCCAACTGAGGCGCCAGGTGGAAATGGCATGGCAAGCCGTTCCACAGGACTACATCCAGCATCTCTACGATCGTCTCCATGGGAGAATAGCAGCCTGCATTGCTGCGAAAGGTGGATATACACTGTACTAGTGCCGACATTGTGCATGCTCTGTTGCCTGTGTCTATGTGCCTGTGGTTCTGTCAGTGTGATCATGTGATGTATCTGACCCCAGGAATGTGTCAATAAAGTTTCCCCTTCCTGGGACAATGAATTCACGGTGTTCTTATTTCAATTTCCAGGAGTGTATATGCCATAATGCTTGCCGTCATAGAAGTAGACACAATATGCTTCATTACCCCCGCATTGACGAGTTATCGTACACACTAGCGGAGGCCAACTATTTCGTTGGGTAGAAGTGTTCATTTCACACCGTTGTTGATCTGCTTGTATGACAAGGCCACTACTGTTATAGTCCTCATTACTGAGATACGAAGTATGCAGGGACTTTTCGTGATTCATACTCATCTGATGACTAACTTTCTGAGATATACATCATTGTGGAATTACTTGTAGGTCAATGACCAATTACTAGTCGCAAGGAATCGTGTGTTATTTCCAAAGTTACACGAGTCTAGTTCAAGGCCTAAACCTGCCAGTAGCTTTATTAATTTTGAGGCTTTCCGTTGTGGTAAGAAACTTGCTTGGAACCTTTTATAGAACATAGTTTTTATTACAGGAAATAGCGATCTATAATTATTATAAATAAACTGGAAGCAGTCTTGATCGCATAAATTTTTTTATGTTGTGACCGGTTTCTTTCGAGGGTTGCCATGCGCCACCGCGACCGGCAGACAATGATGGTCAGAAGATAGATCTTATGATAAGATCGAAACCGATCAACAGACAAAAAAATTTATGCGATCAAGACTGCTTTCAGTTTATTTAAACATGCTTGGATAGCTCATTTCGTAACAGGTTTGTTCTTTAATGAAACTTTCATGATGGGATCACATTGCTGTGACAACGAAGCAGCTGTGTAAATTAAATTAAATGAGCATTGTTCGCAGTCTGAATCCAACTGATGCCTTGTGTTTATGGTAACCGGATGCCTCTTCCCGTTTGCTGTAGCACGCTTTTGTAATTAGGGGGGATGGGTCTTGGGGAAGAGGGGAAGGGAAGGGGTGACCGGAGAACCGAAACAATAGCTCTGATCCCTCTTCTGACGTCTCCTGGCGGCTGATGACGACTCGTTCCACATTTCCTAATTGTAACTAAAATATTAGTTGAATAGTTCAACAGCTCGTTTGTCTGTATTCTTTATTATGTTTCCAGTAATATTCGATAGAAAAAAACTGTAATATGTCTTGCTGTAGTTGTTCCACTGTTGTAACAACAGATCATCATTGGCTCACAATTACTACAGTACCTCTTTCATAAATGTCAGGAAAATTCGACGTACAGTACATTCCGAATTCTTGCACGTGCAAAACCTTTTCATCTGTGTCTCTTCACAAGTTGAAAACAATCTGTCGCTCCTTGTATGTTATCCCGGTAAATTTAGTATGTCAATGAATATATTTCAGTCAGAATTGTCAAAGGGTTTCTGTAAATCTACAAATATTGGGGATGAAGGTGTCACTTCTTTCAGTTTAACTTCTACAATAAATTACGTCAGTATTGTCTTGCGTGGCCCTGTATTTCTTTGGAACATTAATTAGCCATTGCCTAGATCGACTTTCGTCAGTCGTTCCATTCTTCCGCTAAAAGTTTGTGTTAGTATTTTTTCAGGTACAAACGATTCCTGAAACTACGAGCGCATAACGGTAAACGAGCGACAGTTCGCCCTGCACATGGACCACCTAAATTGAGATTCATGCAAGTAGTACTCGACTGTACAGTAAAAGAATCTCTGGGCATGCGGCGATGGCACAAATCTTGGGAAAGCGTGTACTAACTCTCTGCCTTGAGTTATTTATTTACTCAGTATTTCGATAAGCGCCAGTTTGCCATCTACATTTTGCTTATTAATCTACGTGTAACATAATTTACGAAATTTTATGAGACATATTAAATACATCTTATAACTTCTTAAACATACAATATAACATCGAAAGTGCACTCTTGCTAAGTTCCAGCGGTGTAGTAACACATATAAGTGGTACGTAATTTATCATTTTGCTGCTTTAATTAGACATACACTGGTGATTGCCGTATTAGCAGGTTAGCGGTTATGGGTGATAATATTATGTGGTTCCAACGCTTGTTTACAAAAGTGAATAGTGGGTTATAAATAAACTTCCGTACAAGCAACAGAGATGAGGTTTCTATGAGCGGTAAGGGGATGCGCACAAGAGCCGATAGAATTCGAATTTCTGAAATTAGAGAAGAACTCAATATATTTAACAACATCTATAAGATACAAGAAAACTGGATAAAGTATTCCTTTCTTTAATGGGAATATTCTACTATTTCCTGTTCCAATTTCCCTCCTCTTGTTATTTATTTCCGGAAGAGAATGACTACATGGAGGTAAAGTCTTAGAAATGTATCTTACCTAATGCACTTAATATGTTTGTCATTTTGTTACCAGTGGTAATCGTATGATCTGTGACAATCATAAAGTTCACATAAATTTTAACGTTTCTTCTATAACTGGAACTTGGTTTGGTTTTCATATGCATTATGGCGCTTCTACCAGCTGTACAGCATTGCAGGCATCTTTTAAGTTAAGTTTTATATTAATTGGTGAAATTCTCACTTTTAGTCGGTATCTGGCTGTCGACAGCTCCGCCGTTATCTCTGTCAGTATAGGATCTGAATGGAACAGGTGCGATAGTCTTCAACAGATGTAAATCGTTTAATAGTCCTCACATTTGATTGTCATCCATGTGTCATCCGTAGTCTCTCTGTCTCAAGTGTTATTGTGAATTTTGAAGGATAGTCGAGACGAATATCGTGAACATTTTGTGGATTGGTATTCAACAGTAACAAAGTTTTTGCCACAGTTGCTTACACAATAAAATGTCCCATAACTCTTATCACGGAGAACGGCAACGACGAGCATAGAGGTAGAATGATATAGACACATTAAAAAAAGTTTTGCATCACCTCGGTTCTGAGAGTTTCGGGACCAGTAGAGAAAATTGGAATAGATATCAACATAAATATCATTTCCGCCCTTTTCATTCCTCATTAAAACCACACATTGCCATGTTTTACCACCATACAGCGAGACCTTCAGAGGTGGTGGTTCAGATTGCTGTACACACCGGTACCTCTAATACCCAATAGCACGTCCTCTTGCGTTGCCTGTATTCGTCGTGTCATGCTATCCACAAGTTCATCAGAGCACTGTTGGTCCAGATTGTCCCACTCCTCAACGGCTGTTCGGCGTAGATCCCTCAGAGTGGTTGATGAGTCACGTCATCCATAAACAGTCATTTCCAATCTAAGATTGGAAATTTGTGGTAACGACTATGTGACCAAACTGCTGAGGTCGTCGGTCCCTAGGCTTACGCACCACTCTATATAACTGAACGTAACTTACGCGAAGGGCAACACACAGACCCATGCCCGAGGGAGGACTCAAATCTCCGCCGGGGGCAGTTTTCAATCTATCCCAAGCATTATCGGTAGGGTTCATGTCTTGAGAACAAGCTGGCCACTCTAGTCGAGCGGTGTCGTTATCCTGAAGGAAGTCATTCACAAGGTGTGCACGATGGGAACTCGAATTGTCGCCCATAAAGACTAATGCCTCGCCATTATGCTGCCGGATGATTGCACTATCTGTCGGAGAATGGCATTCACGTATCTTACAGCCGTTACGGCGCTTCCATGACCACCAGCGACGTAAGTTGGCCCCACATAATGACACCCCAAAACAGCAGAGAACTTCCACCTTGCTGCACTCGCTGGACAATGTGACTAAGGCGTTCAGCCTGACCGGGTTGCCTCCAAACACGTTTCCGACGGTTGTCTGGTTGAAGGCATATGCGACACTCATCGGTGAAGAGAACATGATGCCAATCCAGAGCGGTCCATTCGGCATGTTGTTGGGCTCATCTGAACCGCGCTGCGTAGTGTCGTGGTTGCAAAGATGAACCTCGCCATGCACGTCGGGAGTGAGGTTTCGGATCATGCAGCCTATTGAGCACAGTTTGAGTCCTAACACGACGTCCTGTGGCAGCACGAAAAGCCTTGTTCAACATGGTGGCGTTGCTGTCAGGGTTCCTCCGATCCATAATACGTAGGTAGCGGTCATCCACTGCAGTAGTAACCCTTGAGCGGCCTGTGTGAGGCATGTTATCGACAGTTCCCGTCTCTCTGTATCTCCTCCAAATTCGAACAACGTTTCTTTGGTTCACTCTGAGACGTCTGGACATTTCCCTTGTTGAGAGCCCTTCCTGGCACAAAGTAACAATGCGGACACGATCGAACCGCGGTATTGACCGTCTAGGCATGGTTGAACTACAGACAACACTATCCGTGTACCTACTTCCTGGTGCTAGTACTGGAACTGATAGGCTGTCCGGCTCCTTTCATCTAACAGGCGCTGCTCATGCTTGGCTGTTTACTTCTGTAGGCGGGTTTAGTGACATTTCTGAACAGTCAAAGGGACTGTGTCTTTCATACAATATCCACAATCGTCGTCTATCTCAGGAGTTCTGCGAACCGGGGTGATACAAAACTTTTTTTGATATGTCTATAATATTAATTTAATGTGACAATATTTACACATTTTCCATTTGGCAAGGTATGCAGTAACAGCAGCAACACAAGCCCACAACTGCTAAACAACATCGTTGTTTTATACTTTGCATTTTAAATATGTTGTACCTAATGTGTACCTCTGACACCTGAGAATGGATGCTCATCCGAAGGTACGTAGTAGCGAAGAATATAGAAAATAGTGGATGACTTAATAGTAACAAAAACACCCTGCACGGCAACTTGATATCATTCAAGAAATTTATCATGGTGTGGACACTTGTGCGACGACAGTTGCTGTTAACTGACACTTCGTCAGTAATGAGCTGTACCTCCATCTTCATCTACATAGAGGCACCGCAAGCCACTGTAGGGTACGTAGCGGAGGTTACCCTGTACCACGACTTGTCATTTCCCGTCCTATGAGACTCGCAAATAGACCGAGGGAAAAACGACTGTCTGTACGCCTCCATGTGATCCCTAGTTTCTCGTATCTTATATTCGTGGTCCTTAAGAGTGATGCATGTTAGCAGGAAAACAACCGTTCAGCTGTCAGCTTCATATTCCGGTTCCCAAATTTTCTCAATAGTGTTTCCTGAAAGAAGTCTGCCTTCCCTCCAGGGATTCCTATCTGCGTAACACGTTTAGTTCGAGTCTACAGGTAACACATCTAGCAGCCCTACTCTGAATTGCTTCGATGTCTTCCTTCAGACCGACCTGGTGCGGATCCCAAATACTAGAACAGTACTCAAGAATAGTCAGCACCAGCGTCCCATATCTTTACTGTCAAGCAAAACATTAGTCGTACCGTACCCTAACATTACATGTTTGATCTTCCTACTCATCCTCATTAACTATACTTCTCCCATTTAGGGCTAGCTGACATTCATCACACCAACTGGAAATTTTGTGTAACTCGTCTTGTATATTCCTACAGGCACTCAACTTCTAAAGGTTATCGAACACCACGGCATCATCAGCAAACAACCGCAGACTGCTACCCACCCTGTCCGTCAAGTCATTTATACCGGGTGATCAAAAAGTCAGTATAAATTAGAAAACTGAATAAATCACGGAATAATGTGGATAGAGACGTACAAATTGACGCACATGCTTGGAATGACATGGGGTTTTATTAGAACCAAAAAAATACAAAAGTTCAAAAAATGTCCGACAGATGGCGCTTCATCTAATCAGAATAGCAATAATTAGCATAACAAAGTAAGACAAAGCAAAGATGATGTTCTTTACAGGAAATATTCAATATGTCCACTATCATTGCTCAACAATAGCTGTAGCCGGGGAATAATGTTGTGAACAGCACTATAAAGCCTGTCCGAAGTTATGGTGAGGCATTGGCGTCGGATGTTGTCCTTCAGCATCCCTAGAGATGTCGGTTGATCACGATACACTTGCGACTTCAGGTAACTCCAAAGCCAAGAATCTCACGGACTGAGGTCTGGGGACCTGGGAGGCCAAGCATGACGAGAGTGGCCGCTGAGCACACGATCATGACCAAACGACGCGCGCAAGAGATCTTTCCCGCGTCTAGCAATATGGGGTGGAGCGTCATTCTGCGTTCCAGCAGGTGTTTATCAGTCAGGCTGGGGATGATGCCATTCTGTAACATGTCGGCGTACCTCTCATCCGTCACGGTAGCAGTTACGAAACCAGAATCACACATTTCCTCGAAGAAAAAAGGCCCGATAACGGTAGATGTGGTAAATCCAACCCATACCGTGACTTTCTCATCGTGTAATGGAGTTTCCACGACAGTTTAGGATTTTCGGTAGCCCAAACTCTGCAGTTGTGGGCGTTGACAGACCCACGGAGCGTGAAATGACCTTCGTCGTTCCACAACACGTTACTCAACCAATCGTCATCTTCCACTATCGTTTAAAATGCCCACACTGCAAATGCCCTCCGCTTCACTAAATCGCCAGGTAGCAGTTCATGATGCCGATGGGTTTTTTACCGATAGCATCGGAGGGCACGCCTAAGTGCCAACCAAACAGTAGCGTATGAAATGCCGGTGTGACGTGCGACTGCACGAGCACTGACTTCCCCGTGCATAGACGAACCCGCTACAGTCTCCATTTCTTCCAGAACTGTCTCAGCAGCATTACGCCTTGTGCTCGGTCGGCCACTACGGGGTCTATCGTCTAAACAACCCGTGGCTTCGAACTTCGAAATCATTCTCGCCGCAGCTGCATTTCTCAACGCACCTTTAGCCGTTCGAATCCCCTTCCTATGGCGATAGGATCGTAACGCTGAACTAGCAGATTCCCCATTCTGATAATACAGTTTCACTAAAAGCGCCTTTTCAGGTAACGTCAACATGCTTTGACTGCTGGCGCATCTGATTCTCTCTCTCATTACAGCTCCTTTTATACACGATTGTCATGCGCAGTCACTGACATTTTGCTGTCCAGCGCCATCTGTCGGACATTTTGTGAACTTCGTTTTTTTGGTTCTAATAAAACCCCATGTCATTCGAAGCATGTGTGTCAATTTTTACCTCACTATCTACATTATTCCGTGGTTTATTAAGTTTTCAAATATATACTGACTTTTTGATCACCCGGTATATAGCGAGAGAACAGCGGTCATATCACACTTCCCTGGGGCAGTCCTGACGATAACCGTGTCTCTGATGAACGCTTGCTGGATAACATACGGGGTTCTATTATTTAATAAATCTTCGAGCTACTCACATATCTGCGAAGTTGCTCCAAATGCTCGTACCTTCGTTAACAGCCTGCAATGGGGCACCATGTCAAATGCTTTCCGGAAATCTAGAAATGTGGAATCTGCCTGTAGCCCTTCATCGATAATTCTCAGTATATCACGTAAGAAAAGGGCAAACTGAACTTCGCAAGAGCGATGCTCTCTAAAACCATGCTGATTTGTACAGATAAACCTCATAGTCTAAAGAAAGTTTATTATATTTGAACTGAGAAGTTAGAGATATTGGTCAGTAACTTTGTGGGTCCGTTATTTTGCCTTTCTTGTATACTGAAGTCACCTGTGCGTTTTTCCCGTTTCTTAGGACTTTGTGCTGTGCGAGAGATTTGTGATAAAGGCAAGCTAAGTAAGGGGCCAGTGCCGTAGAGTACTCTTCGTAAAATCGAACTGGGATTCCATCTACACGTCATGATTTTTTTTTTCAAATCTTTAAGTTGCTTTTTTACGCCAGGTACGCTCAGTTCTATGCCGTCCATACGGGAGTCTGTCTGATGGTCAAATGACGATATGTCCGTACGGTTGTCCTGCGTGAATGGTTTGTTGAACGTAACATTTAAGACTTCGGCTTTCGCTTTGCTATCTTCAACAGACACTGGTCAACAAGGGACTCAATGGAAGCCTTAGACTGGTTCACTGATTTTACATGCGACCAGATTCTTCGCGGGTTCTCTGCCAGATATTTTGCTAAGATGCAACGGTGGTAGTTGTTGCACGCTTCGCTCATAGACCTTTTCGCAGACCCACGAATGTATACTAACCTTCGCTTGTCGTCGTTTGTGTGTCTCCTTTTGAACTTGAAGTGCAATAACCTCTACTTCCTCGGTATCTTACGAATTCCGTTGTTAAATCGTGGTAGAATTTTTCCATCCTTCATCCAGTTACTAGGTACGTAACTCTCCTGACAATCTGCTTAAACTTTGCCCATAATTCCTCTACATCCATGTTACTGGTGCTGAAATGTCAATTCACAATCCAAGCAAGACGTTAATAGCTGCTCATGTGTCCTATCTAGCAGAAACACTCTCCCAGTCTTCTTGACTGATTAATTAACTTTAGTAATACTTGGTGGCTATAATGACATCATGGTCGCTAATCCCGTTTTCTACACTGACACTATCGATAGGTTCCGGCCTGTTTCTAGCAATAAGGTCTAAAACATTTCTGTTGCGTGTCAGCTGCCAAGATAGCTGCTCAAGAAAATTTTCAAAAAACGTGTTCAAAAGTATTTTGCATGACAGTCTCTCTATATCCTCCCAAATGAATCCACATGTTAAAGTTTCCTCCAAATTTTCTTCAAGCTTCGTGCACCAACTTTCGCTGTCGAGAACCGTATAAGGAACTCATCGCTTTAAGGTCTCAACAGCGACTGTGCAAAGGCATTAAATTTCAATTCAGAGCCCGCATTCTGTTGTAACAAAGTATTGACATTAGTCACAAATACAGTAAAATGTTTTAAATCATGGCGAAATGCTTGAGATATCCATGAGTTTTTGAGAATATATCGATACTGTGCTAATGTCATTGAAACGGAGGAACTGTAGCAATAGATTCATTACTATCATATTATGAAACGGATCTGTATATCTAAACAGAGATACAAGTATGTATCACAGTACGATTGGTTTAGCTTTTCTGATACCATCGATCGCGTTACCTGTGCACGGCATTCGATTAACTTTGGTTCTCAAAACGTTTGAAATACCTGTTTGTAGTTTTCTGCATCAATTTTATAACAGAGTTCTCCAATGCAAAAGTAAATGAAAAGACAAATCGCTCCAAAAAACTGACATTCATATACCGTCTCATATATATCTCCTTATTGCTAATGTTCTTCAGATTCTTTTAAAATTCAGTGATCAGTTACAGGATTGCATTTGTGGGAATGAATGGAGTACACTTGTATTATTCATAGAGTTTCAAATACTTCCAAGATAATACACAAATTTAATACTATGCTGAGTAGGGCAGACATATGTCTCACTCGAATGTCCGTTTCGCACATACGTTCACAAAACAGGAATCGGAATTAACACTTCCCACGCGTTTTAGATCGTAAAATACGCCGCCGTGTCTATAAATACACCCGGCGCATTGAATGGGCGTCGCGTGCTGCCCTGCAGTTTCAGTGCGGGCGCACGCGATGCCCTTCGCCCCTGCGAGCAAACAGCCCGCACACCACGTTCCAGCTGCGGCATTCTTGCTATTGGACCGTAAGAACGTTGCTTCGGCAGTTTCCATCATGCGCAGAGGGCTATAGGGCACGACCAATATTTTAACATTTGTAAATAGAAAGACGCAACTCTCAACCGTTTTTGGGAATATTGAGGTTGAAAAACTTTTGCTTCATGTATGATCGGTGGGATTGAAGGAGCCAATTGTCCAGTGAGTAAGAGCTTAGTTTCATAAAGATTGAGGCTTGTGAACAGTATTCCGCTGCCGCTACTGCTTTTTGTTTTTCATTTCCACTTAAACTTTCCAGGAAGGAGCTGCTCTGCCAAGTGCAATATTCAAATAATTCCTCCAAAGTGTACTCCGCTGTGCGCACTTGCGACGTTTGCCTTTAAAGGCATGTAGAGGACCTTATAAAAGAACTACAAAAGTGTACGTACGTCATGGAAAAGAATAGAGAGAGACAGCTCCTAGATAAGACTGCATGAAACTTCTATCAATCGTATACCATCACTTGTCAGTGCCAATATTTGTTGAAATGCTGCGACATGCACGGTACGCCGCGAGATTATGTGACGACCAAGAATAGTTTTTGAATGTAATCGAAGTTTTTTTTGTAATAGAAAAAAACTAGAACGTGCAAAAATTCAGCACTCACCACGTGTGCTATATTTTGGAATAATTATTATTTCCTCATTTCTGCGATCGATATCATGTTAATTCGTGCAGTGCTCCATAGGTTACAGGTTATATTTGTCACAAATGTAGGTACAGCAATGTACATAAATTAACTGTAATGATTCCATTAGAATTTGTCTTGTATCTTTTTGATACCAATCTCCTTACGAAAAAAAAGTTTTCCTCCATTTTTCACCAAATAGATTACAAAATTAATAAATGTCTCATTAGCTATTGTGATCATCTGTTGTTAGAATTATGTGGTAATAAAAAAGTAGTATCAGCTGGGAGATTCGATCGAGAAACCTTGGACTTATGAAACACTGTGCTTATGCTCCACACTCTTCATTTCTTTCGTCATTGTTCACGGAATTTCGTCTGGACGGACGTCACACGGCGGCGCTTCAAGTTCACTTTATATCCTTCACCCAGGTTTCTTTTTTATTTATTTATTATTATTTTTCTTTCCTGTCTCAGAAGTTAGGTCTGGTTGAAAATGGAAAGTGACGCGGACCTTGATCAAGCGTGACTTCCTTTTAACTGTACAGTATATGTTACATTTCATTTAGGAACTTTCGGGTAATTGAACATATATCAATAATTACAGATTTCTGTAGTTGTATATATAAGTTTGGATGTAGCTGTATTGTGTTGATGTAGTAGTGGATATTGTGTGGTATGACTCCTGTAGTTGATAATATAATTGGTATGATGTCAACTTTATCCTGATACCACATGTCTTTGACTTCCTCAGCCAGTTGGATGTATTTTTCAATTTTTTCTCCTGTTTTCTTCTGTATATTTGTTGTATTGGGTATGGATATTTCGATTTGTTGTGTTAATTTCTTCTTTTTATTGGTGAGTATGATGTTAGGTTTGTTATGTGGTTATCTGTTATAATGGTTCTGTTCCAGTATAATTTCTGTTCATCACTCTCCAGTACATTTTGTGGTGCATACTTGTATGAGGGAACGTGTTGTTTTATTAGTTTATGTTGTATGGCAAGTTGTTGATGAATTATTTTTGCTACATTGTTATGTCTTCTGGGGTATTCTGTATTTGCTAGTATTGTACATCCGCTTGTAATGTGATCTACTGTTTCTATTTGTTGTTTGCAAAGTCTGCATTTATCTGTTGTGGTATTGGGGTCTTTAATAATATGCTTGCTGTAATATCTGGTGTTTATTGTTTGATCCTGTATTGCAATCATGAATCCTTCCATCTCACTGTACATATTGCATTATCTTACCCATGTGTTGGATGCGTCTTAATCGATGTGTGGCTGTGTTAGATGATACGGGTGCTTGCCATGTAGTGTTTTCTTTTTCCAATTTACTTTCTTCGTATCTGTTGATGATATGTGATCTAAAGGGTTTTAGAAGTGGTTATGAATTTGCAATGGTGTAGCTGATGTATTTATATGAGTGATTGCCTTGTGTATCTTGCTAGTTTCTGCTCATTCTAGAATGAATTTTCTTAAATTGTCTACCTGTCCATAATGTAGGTTTTTATGTCCATAAATCCCCTTCCTCCTTCCTTTCTGCTTAATGTGAATCTTTCAGTTGCTGAATGTACGTGATGTATTCTATATTTGTGGCATTGTGATCGTGTAAGTGTATTGAGTGCTTCTAGGTCTGTGTTACTCCATTTCACTACTCCAAATGAGTAGGTCAGTATTGGTATAGCATAAGTATTTAAAGCTTTTGTCTTATTTCTTGCTGTCAATTCTGTTTTCAGTATTTTTGTTAGTCTTTGTCTATATTTTTCTTTTAGTTCTTCTTTAATATTTGTATTATCTATTCCTATTTTTTGTCTGTATCCTAGATATTTATAGGCTTCTGTTTTTTCCATCGCTTCTATGCAGTCGCTGTGGTTATTCAATATGTAATCTTCTTGTTTAGTGTGTTTTCCCTTAACTATGCTATTTTTCTTACATTTGTCTGTTCCAAAAGCCATATTTATATCATTGCTGAATACTTCTGTTGTCTTAGTAATTGGTTGAGTTGTTGTTTTGTTGCTGCCAGTAGTTTTAGGTCATCCATGTATAGCAAATGTGTGTATTTGTGTTGGTATTTTCCAGTAATATTGCATCCATAATTTGTATTATTTAGCGTGTTGGAAAGTGGGTTCACAGCAAGGCAGAACCAGAAAGGACTTAATGAGTCTCCTTGGTATATACCACGCTTAATCTGTATTGGCTGTGATGTGATATTATTTGAATTTGTTTGGATATTAAGTATGGTTTTCCTATTTTTCATTACTATGTTTAGGAACTGTATCAATTTAGGATCTACTCTGTATATTTCCAATATTTGTAGTAACCATGAGTGGGGTACACTATCAAAAGCTTTTCGGTAATTAATGTATGCGTAGTGTAGCGACCTTTGTTTAGTTTTAGCTTGATATGTCACCTTTACATCTATTATCAGTTGCTCTTTACATCCTTGTGCTCCTTTGCAACAGCCTTTTTGTTCTTCATTTATAATTTTGATCTGTGTTGTATGTGTCATTAATTTCTGTGTAATGACTGTATTTTGTACATTGTTGGTAGGCATGTTATGGGGCGATATTTTGCTGGGAGTGTATCAGGGAGTGTGTATGGGTCTGGAATGTAACTGTTAAATAATTTAGTTTCATGTGAATGTGTTGAAGTGAACTTCTTTAGCCAGAAATTTGCTATATTATCTTTTCCAGGGATTTTTCAATTGTACATAGAATTAATTGCTCGGGTGACTTCTTGTTGCAAAATTATCACTTCAGGCATTTGTGGTATCATCTTGTGTGTCTGTTTCTGGTGTATCCACCGTGCATGCCTGTTATGTTGTACTGGGTTTGGCCATATGTTGCTCCAGAAGTGTTGCATGTCTGTTATGTTTGGTGGGTTGTCTATTTTAATGTGTGTATTATCTATTGTCTAATAAAATTTCTTTTGGTTTGTGTTGAATGTTTGGTTTTGTTTCCTTCTCTTTTCACTTTTTTTGTATCTTCTAAGTCGTTTGGCCAATGCTTGTAACTTCTGCTTCTTTGATCTAATTGCTCTATCACTTCTTGTTGTGAGATTTTACCTAACCTTTTTCGTTTTTTTCTGACATTTCATTTCTTATAAATTGTGTTAGCTGTCCGATGTCTTTTCTCAGTTTTTCTATTCTGATCTGTAGCCTGTGTTGCCATGCTGGTTTTGTGGGTTTCTTCTGTGTGTTGGTTGGTTCCGATCTCTGCCTAGTGTGTATATTTAGTGTAGTGAGTGCTCCTATATAAACCAGTAGTTGTAACTCTTCCATAGTTGTGTTTTCATTTATTTTGTTGTGTATGATTCAGTTGATAGTTCGGGTTCCCGGGTTCGATTCCCGGCGGGGTCAGGGATTTTCTCTGCCTCGTGATGGCTGGGTGTTGTGTGCTGTCCTTAGGTTAGTTAGGTTTAGGTAGTTCTAAGTTCTAGGGGACTTATGACCACAGCAGTTGAGTCCCATAGTGCTCAGAGCCATTTGAACCATTTGTTGATAGTTTTTATTGTTGTTTCGACTTGTGGGTTATTTGGCGGTCTATGCAAGAATGGTCTGATGTCTGTATTTGTGTCTTTGTATTCTATATATGTCAGCTGAAATTTTTCTTCTCTATCTATTTGTGCTTGTTCTGATGGCTGTCTTAAGATTTCGTTTTCCTCTGATTGCTTAATTGATGTGTGTTGTTCTTTGTTTGTTTGCTCTGGGATGTTTGAGTCCATTACTGTATTTTCTTCTTCTTCGGATTGCACATTATTTTGTTCCAGTATTTGTTGTACTTGTTGTTTGATGTTTTCTAATTCGGACTGGGGTATCCTGTTATTTTTGATTATTACACGGATATGATCAGCTAGTCGATGTTCTGTTAAAAATTTTAATTCTGGGTATCTGCTAATAAATGTTGTGTATACTTGTGATCTGTATCCAGTTGTGTTGGTTGCTAGGTGTGTTGCTTTGTAATAACAGAACATGAGGTGTCGATTAACTTCATCTGACCATCTCATCCTCTGTCTTTGTTTTCCTTCTAGGGTGGTTGCAGGAAGCATATCCTGCAAAACACCTCTATTTGGATTTGAGACATTTTCCAGTTGGCTAGCAGTGTCGTTACCATTGTGGGCGGGCATAGGGTTCAAGCGTCGTCCCCGACCAAGACGGCGCTTGTTCGAGGCTTCTTTAGTTCTGTCCTGAACCAAGTAATCACACTAAAAGGGGGGTTAGCCCTATTAGTGGTTTGTTCTTTTCGTCGCCTTTTACGACTGCCAGAACATCCCGGAGGCCCATTCTTTCCCCGGGCCTCCACGGGAATTATTGTTATTATTATTATTATTATTATTATTATTATTATTATTATTATTACTATTACGGAGAACAGGCAGCCCTCTTACAGAATACACTGTGGTACTGTGCCGGCGATCACTTTTCTGCGGACTACAAGTATAGACTATAAGTAAGCCTAAAGCTTTTCAAACTCGATTTTCTCAAAAACGATTGAGAGTTTTGTTTTAGTGTTTACAAATGTTGAAGTCATAGTTGTGCCCTACACACCCTGTCGATATGATTCAAATCGGTGAGGGCAAGTTCGTACCTTGCCCTTGTTTGCACAGCTAGCCTACTATTAGTTGCGTTCTTAGCGTTAGGAAGTGCAAACGCCTTAAGAATGTAGTTGATATTAACAGCGTGAGTTATTTATTACGAGTATAAACTACAGGTACGTTATGATTCAATGATTACGTAGTCCAGTTTACTACCATTACTATCCCATCAGCTGTTGACGACCTCTGTAAATTGCCCTACATTGATCTTCTTTTACAGCTATTGAACTCCCTTGATTGTATTTAGCATTCAGAAATGATAGCAAACAAAAGTATTTCGTCTAATGAGGATATCTACTGCGTTGATATGGAAATGGATGACATGTTGCACGTCTGGAACCCATCACTGCTCAGAAGAGGGAAGTGCACCATGGGTAAATGGAAAAAATTAACTTCAGAAGTATAAAATAAGATTCTGCTACATCTTGCCTAACTGATTTCGTGAGTACGGAAATTTATTTTATTCTAATCCCATTTGTTGCCGGAAGCCCTGTTGTTTTTCGCCGCAATTAATGTAAGAGAGGGAACTCGTGTGCGCCTTCTGCGTATCTGTGTATGAATCGCGTAAACATTGCTTTGTGCTTATCATATGTTAACTGTGTGTGTATTGCATTTTCTAAGGCAGAGAGTGAGTACCAGGCTTGTATTTTTCTAAACAAGAGTGAGAATCCGCCTAAAAGCCACACTTAGGTTGGATGGTGTGCCACAGCAACGGCCGTTTTTGGGCCGCGCAGTTTCATTCCGGGACTGTATCATCACCCTCTTTCGCAGATTAGATAACAGCTCCCTAAGCAGGAGGTTCAAATGCCGTTCTATTGAAGGAAATTTAAAATTAGACCTTCATATGAAGGAAAATATTAAGAGACATACCAAAGTATGCGGGACGAACGGAATCTATGAAAAATGTGCAACTGAATGAATCAGGGGTAAGTGACGCATCCTCTAAGGATTGTAAGTATCGATAACTTGCTACTGAAAGAGACAATACAGAGAGAACCTGAGCAGGCGCAGATTATAGGTACAATGTGCGTAACTGATCAACAAAAATAATGGGTTTGGTAGATATGAGAAAGAACTATACATAAACAATATTGACACTAGCAATTCATTTTCGTAAAAACTATAATTATATTTGAGAAATTCAAACTAAGTTTTTACAAGCACTAGTGTGGCGGAACTCTTACTAGTATCGTTCAGGGTCCTACCAATTTACCCAAAGGAACACAGGTGCACAGAGTTAAGTTACCGGCCTAGTGAGATTGCACACGAATATGGGGTAATAATCCCTAACCCATTCAAACACTCTAAGACAAAAAAAAGGGCAGCAAAAAGGAATTATCCCGACGGGGTGGGAATCGGTAGATTTTACATACATATACAGACAAAAAATTCAAGTTTCAGAAAAAATGGATGATTTACTCAAGAGAAAGGGCTTCAAAAATTTATCTACATCAACGTGATTACTCTGCTATTCACAGTTCAGTGCCTGGCAGGGGGTTCCATGAAGCACCTTCAAGCTATCTCTCTACCGTTCCACTCACGAACGGTGCGCGGGTAAAACGAGCACTTAAATTTTTCTGTGAGAGGCCTGATTTCTCTTATTTTATCGCGATGTTCATTTCTCCCTATGTACGTGGCTACCAACAGAATGTTTTCGCAATCGGAGGAGAAAACTGGTGATTGAAATTTCATGAGAAGATCCCATTGCAACGAAAAACGCCTTAGTTTTAATCATTGCCACTCCAATTCATATATCAGGTCTGTGGCACTATCTCCCCTATTTCGCGTTGATACAAAACGAGCTGCACTTCTTTGAACTTTTTCAATATCATACGTCAGTCCCACCTAATACCGATCCCACATCGCACAGCAATACTCCAGAACAGCAATACTCCAGAATAGGGCGGACAGCCGGCCGAAGTGGCCGTGCGGTTAAAGGCGCTGCAGTCTGGAACCGCAGGACCGCTACGGTCGCAGGTTCGAATCCTGCCTCGGGCATGGATGTTTGTGATGTCCTTAGGTTAGTTAGGTTTAACTAGTTCTAAGTTCTAGGGGACTAATGACCTCAGCAGTTGAGTCCCATAGTGCTCAGAGCCATTTGAACCATTTTTAGGGCGGACAAGTGTAGCATAAGCAGGATCTTTAGTAAAACTGTTGCACCTTTTAAGTGTTCTGCCAATGAATTGCAGTCTTTGGTTTGGTCTACCCATAACATTATCTAGGTGATCGTTCCAATTTAGGATATTTGTAACTGTAATCCCTAAGTATTTATTTGAATTTACAGCCTTCTGATTTTTGTGACTTATCGCTTAATCGAAATTTAGCGGATGTCTTTTAGTACTCGTGTGAATATCTTCTCACTTTTCTTTATTCAGGGTCAGTTGCTACTTTTCGCACCACACAGATAGCTTATGTAAATCAATTTGCAATTCGTTTTGGTCATCTGATGACTCTGAATGACGGTAATTGACAGCATCATCTGCAAATAATCTAAGCTGGCTACTCAGATTGTCTCCTATGTCGTTAATATAGCTCAGGAACAATAGAGGGCCTATAACACTTCGCCGGCCGGGGTGGCCGAGCGGTTCTAGGCGCTACAGTCTGGAACCGCACGACCGCTACGGTCGCAGGTTCGAATCCTTCCTCGGGCATGAATGTGTGTGATGTCCTTAGGTTAGTTAGGTTTAAGTAGTTCTAAGTTCTAGGGGACTGATGACCTCAGAAGTTAAGTCTCATAGTGCTCAGAGCCATTTGAACCATTTGACCCTATAACACTTCCTTGGGGAGCGCAGGATATTACTTCTGTTTTACTCGATGACTTTCCGTCTGTTACTACGAACTGTGACCTTTCTGACATGATATCACGGATCCAGTCGCACAACTGAGGCGATAATCCATAGGCACACAGTTTGGTTGGTGTCGAAAGCCTTCCTAAAATCTAAAAATATGGAGTCAGTTTGACATGCCCTGTCGATAGCACTCGTTACTTCATGAGTATAAAGAGCTAGTTGTGCTCCGCACTGTGGTGCGTGCCCCAGGACTCCAACCGCGTGCTGATGTAGTCGACGGCTTAGAGTTGCTACTGCCACAGCTCTCGCAGCAGAGTAGACACGATGAGATATAATGTCAGTCCCTGTAGATTAACAGGAGAAAAAAACCTGAAAAACTTCCGAAAAGGCGTTCCTCGCGTAGCCGTTGTATCTCAATTACAAGTCCGCAGCGTTTCTAGGATTGCACCATATTCACATAAAAAATCCATTCCCCAGATGCACGGTATAGTCATTTTAGACACTTTCAAGAAATTACATACCAAATACACTTCTTGCAGTTCTACTGCTACCACCCGGACTTGTTTAATTATCTTCTGCGCATTAGCGCTAAAAGCCCCCGAAACGGTACATCCCGACACGTAAAGTGAGCAGCTTCGGTTGCCTACTAACCATACTTAAACAATTACTCGTCATTACGCTGACCGTTGTACCTGTGTCAATCAGAATACTTATAGGAATACTATTAATCTTAGCATCTACTATAGCCTGTAACGTAAAATCCTCTTTGGTGACTTCAGCCCTTGTTTCCTTCATTAATTCGTCTTTGATGTCAGAGCCGTTATTATAATTAAGGACATTGATTAACCCGTGAAGTTTGCCTCCCTCCTCATAACCAACCATCCGAGGAAGGCCTGAAATGACTGGCTTTCGTTTGACCGCCCGTCAACTGGGTTCCTCGGTGGTTCATGTATCTCAACTAAATGCACTTCATTCCCATTTTGTTGGTACACGTCATCTCCTCTTACATTCCTATTATCAGGTAATGGTATAGGTCGATTAGCATTACGTGGACTACAGGCAGTATTGGGATTATTCCAATCTAAATTAGTCATTTGACACGTTCCCCATCTAGATTTGCTCGAAGGCTCCATCGGAGCACAGTTGTTTTGTCGGCCATCGCCACAACATTGGTGGTTTGGCGATTGCCGCCCTACATACTTTTTTTCCGATTCGTGGTTACTACATTTACTCGTTGAAAACTATTTTGTCCTTGCCCTTAGTTATTGTTTGGTGTAAAAGCACCTTTAGGACGATTATAATTTCCGTTCCAATTTTGATTTTCTTTTTGCCTACGATCGTTTTGTGCATTGCCGTTTTTGAAGTTGTGGTCTCAGTTAATAAAACTCTTATTATTATTAGACCTATTTTGGTTCCAGTTGTTGTTATTACCATCATTCCCACTATTATAATTACTATGGTTGCTGTGCCATTGTCTGGCGTCTTCCATTAACATATCTATCGAGTCAATTACTGGTAACAACTGTTCTACTTCATAATCATGTGCATGAGTAAGGTTTTCCCTTATATTGAAAGGCAGCCTGCCCTTCAGTATACGGATTACCTCTCTATTTGAAATAGGTTCTGTCCAGTACCTAGTTTTATTTATGTAGCGCTCAAAATATTGCCTTGATGTTTCTTTTCTAGGGTTATAAAATCCGGGTTGGTAAACTTCTTTCCGTAAACGTTCTTGACGACTCAAGGACCAATATTTCGCCAAGAAAACCCTTTCAATATCTGAACACGTCTTACACGTTTCGATAATTTCCGCGGCCCATAATGCAGCTTCTCCTGTTATCTTAGACACGATAAATTGGATATTATCAAATTCTGACCAGCTGCGCGGAAATATTCTCTTAAATGAATTTATGAACACTTTGGGATTAATGTTGTTTTTCTCACTAGAGAATGTAGGAAATTGCCTATTCTTAAATATGCTGTGTTCCACCTTTAAAGAAGAAACACAACTACGTTGGACATACGGGTCATCCTCTACTTCTCAATTTGAGTTTAATTCCCACGGATCACTAGTAAAGGTGTTAGACTGCATATAGGGATGCTTTGTATCGCAGTTGGATTTCCTTTGACTACCTATATGTTCATTTTCGGGTTTTGCGTCGTTATAAAATTGTCTTTCTAATACTCAAGCGAAAACTACATGATAATCACGAACAACATGATTTTTAATTATATTAAATTGATCAATAAACTTATATGTTAATTCTTCATATTGTTTACCTTAACCGATTAAATAATTATTGATCCATTTAACCGTCTTTTGTTCAATTTTATTCGGGTGGTCCGTGATATTACTATAATTATCTGTTAATGAATTAACCCTTATGGATACCACATCGCATTGTTCCGATAAATTACTCAGATTTTCTTGCAATTTATCGATACAATCGATAATTTTAACATCCTGTTTTTCATGTTTGGTTAACCTGGATATAACATATTCAAATTTGTTATCTACTTTAACTTTTTGATCCTCAAATCTAGCTTCAACATCCTCTTCCCGACTCTCTATTTCTGAAATTTTACTATTTATGGTTGCCTGTGATATTGCCTGTTGTTCGGCTAATTCGGAAAATTTACTGTGAATCGATGGTTGCTGTTCTGAGAATTTAATATCTTACTGTTCGAGGACTTCAGAAAATTTATTATTAAAAAATGCCTGCTGTTCTGAAAATTGCTCACTCATGATATTTAATTTTGATAGCATAGTACTTAGTAGGTCTACACCTCCAGAGATGTTCGGTGCGACATTCATTCTACATTCTCGATCGGTACCTTCTCTAACATCAGAATTATTGTCTGGTAATTCTACGACTTTATCCCTTGTTCTAACCCCCGATACACTTGGTATCGCTTCCTTCTCTTGTTCAATAAACGTGTCACCTCCGACATTGACAATGTTCCTATTACTTTCTTCCTGTTCTGGCAAATCACTAATGTCTCTTCTGATTCAGGAATTCTCTTATCTACATCACGAAGCAGTTTTAAACTTCTTTCAGACATCATGATAACTACTGAACACAACCACAATGAAATCTCAATTAGCACTACAGTACAAAATCTATTCTAACATACTGAAATGATCACTTATTTTGTGGATAACTTACTTTTCTCTGTCGTGATGGATTATCGTGGCGTGGGTGTGGTCACTGTTGACTGTTGTCCGACGCGTTGCATCGTTCTGCTTGTACTTCACTCGATGTCGTGGAGCGTTGTCTGCGTTGTGAAGGAGTCACCCCCCACATCGTCTCTGCAGTTGTCGTTGAGAAGAAACGTCGGGCGGTGTGATTTCCGGCGTCGTTAAGTCCAGTTAAATCCTGTAAACAAACAATGTGTAGTTGTTGCCCACAACTAGCACTTCGTCCTTGCAACGATCCGTCTAGCTTCGTCTTCTCGTTGAGGCGTCGACTGGCGTCTTTAGGCGCTGCGTTGTCTCCCAGATGAGACGACAGCTGGCGTCTTCGAGCTTCGCGTTGTAGGCGCCAAAATGGTGTGTGTGGCGCGTGCCTCCTGCCTCCAACCGCGTGCTGATGTAGTCGACGCCGTAGAGCTGCTACTGCCACAGCTCTCACGGCAAAGTAGTGACACGTTGCGATATAACGTCAGTGCGCGTAGATTGACGGGAGGGAAAAACCTTAAAAGCTTCCGAAAAGGCGTTCCTCGCGTAGTCGTTGTATCTCAATTACAAGTCCACAGTGTTTCCACTTACGCGAACTCGTATAATTGAAGCTTTTTATTATTAATATTGTTTTGTTAATTGTCCGGATTTGCAGTAGTTATCAGTTCTTCTCTCGTTCGCATAGCACACACCACTGATTGCGAGGAAATATTTTAGTTAACTGTTTTTTCTTACGCTGTTGTCTCGTTGCTATGGAATTGTTGTGCTGGTACGCAGCGAGATCCAGAGATACTCTTTGATTCAGTCTTTGTAAGATTGCGTCGCAATACGAAAATATTTTAAGGTTCACTTCTCAACTAATGACATGAAGATTTACACTTCAATGAAATAGTCTTTCATGAGTAGTCGTTGATTTAGTCATTTATCAATCTATTTAATGATGTAGTCCACACCGGGTATTTAACTCGTAACGAACAGTTTATTGTCATTAAATACATATAACTCCCACACCACTCGCACACGGATTAGTTTAGTTAAGTCAGTCCGATTGAGTTATAGTTTCTAGGCTAGTACCACAACTCAACACTTTAGCGTAATTGTTTTATCTTCATGACGTCGTGTACTTGGGTCCTACGCAAGACTAATTGCGTGTATTATTTCATAGAATGTTCACTTCATCTTAAGGTCCAACTAATTTAAAGTTAAGTCCAATGTTCACTAATTCCGTTATTAGATTTCAATTAATCCGTAGTGACGGTTAAATGAATCTATCTGTTCCTGTATCAGTTCATAAAATCAGTTTCTTAAGCCGTGAATCCCGTCGCGCAACAAACACTTCTGGACTCGAAAACAATCTCGTCACGATTCGCAGTCTCAATAATTCAGATCAGAACTGGTCTCGTACGTCTGCACTGGATGAGTTCTAGCAAGCGACTTCTTCTGTGGAAGAGCATTGTAGGCGCATTGAATTTCTTCGTTGCGCTTACAACTCTCTTCCACATAAAAGTTAACTCTGATGACATTACTTTGGACTTAACTTTTGAGATATTAATTTCACATTTGTCACATGGATATTTGTCCATTGCTGAAATACGATGTTTCTTCTTTCTCTTTCGCTAACAAATATGCTCAGTGGTGTACAATGTAGTTAGTGACAAAACTCTTTCGTGTTAGCTCATCGGCAAAGATGTAATTGCTAAGATAAATTTCCCTACTTCATGTTCTTTCTTAATTGACTTTAAGGTGGTCGTTGGGGCGTTACAGCACGAACCATATTTTCAGAATCCCTGCTGGCTATGTGTCAGGAAATCGTTTTCTTCGAGGTACTTCATAATGGTCGCATACTGTATGTTCCAAAACCCTACTGCAAATCGACGTTAGTGATGTGGACCTGTAATTCAGCATATTAGTCCTATTTCCCTTCTTGGGTATTGGTGCGACATGAGCAACTTTCCATTCTGTAGGTACGGAACTTTCTATGAGCAAGCGGTTGTATGTAATTGCTAAATATGGAGTCAGTAACGTGCTGGTCGACCTTTTCCCCTGACGCAAGCAGTTATTCGGCTTGCCGTTCATTTACAAAGTTGTTGGATGACCTCCTGAGGGACATCGTGCCAAATTCTGTCCAATTTGCGCGGTAGGTCGTCAGTATCAGGATGTGCTTGGACGGCGCTTACCATAATGCTCCAAAGTTCTCAGTTGGTAGGGATCCGGCGTCCTTGATGGCCAACGTAGATTTTGACCAGCAGGAATTGAAGAAGCTGAAACTCTCGCCGCATATGGGCATGCGTTACCTTGCTGAAATATAAGCCCAGTATGGCTCGCATGAATGGCAACTAAACAGGGCAGTGAATATACTCAACGTACCGCTGTGTTGTAAACACGTCGCGGATGGCAGCCAACGGGGCCCTGTTGTGTAAAGATACGACACTCCAGAACAGCACTCCTGGTTGCCAGGTTGTCTGCTTGTGACAATTAGGTTGGTATCCAACCGGTTGCCGTGGCGTCCTAGACACGGCTTTGGCTTGCAATCTCATTGACGGAAGTAGTCTTCAGAGATATGTCCCGCTTCAAATTGAACCCCAATAACCAGACACAGATGATCAAACTACATATCACTTCCAGCAGAAACTGAAATCAACACCTCTGAATTTTTTCACAAACCTTACAGTCATGCACCTCTTAGAATCTCTATCTAGACTTGAAAGAGAGTCCTTATGGTTAAGGATTACTCCAGTATCCTGCTTGAAGCGATGCTGATCAATACTCGCACGAATACATAACAGAAAATAATTTATTTCAACGTTAAAGAAAGAATCAATTTGCGACTGGCGAAGTTCAGACACACACATGGCTCTGAGCACTATGGGACTCAACTTCTGAGGTCATTAGTCCCCGAGAACTTAGAATTAGTTAAACCTAACTAACCTAAGGACATCACACACATCCATGCCCGAGGCAGGATTCGAACCTGCGACCGTAGCGGTCTCGCGGTTCTAGACTACATCGCCTAGAACCGCACGGGACTGGTGAAGTTACGGTCTCTTTGGCGTCTACTTCATCCTCTTCCGGCCGTGGACTGAATGCTGGTAGTGGCCAGGGGGCTCATCGATCGTTTTATGAACAGTGGCCACTGTATCTTAAATTACGCTATGATGCATTGTGCAACATGTCAGTTTTTATGAACACATGGAAAATCCCCCTTGTCCGGACAGACTGCCCTTTCAGCTGCCTATGTGACTTCACATTATTGCCTCCTTACACAGAGCGATCTTCGAGCAAGCTAATATATCTCAACTATGAGATCCCATACTCCGAGGAGCATAGGGAACGATACGGGAGACTCGCACTGCCGACTAGGCAAGGTCCTAGTGGAGGTGATTTGCCATTGCCTTCCTCCGACCGTAATGGCGATGAATGATGATGATGAAGACGACAAGAGGCAGGGAAAATCTCTGACCCTGCCGGGAATCGAACCCGGGACCCTGTGTGCGGAAAGCGAGAACGCTAGCGCAAGGCCACGAGCTGCGGATAAGGTAATATAACAGGACCGATATAAGCGGTTCTTTACTCTAATCCGCCCTCCTGTACAACTCTAACGCTGGATCTCTGAGTCACGTGCTAATTGATTTCAGTAGGCTGTGTATAGTTCCACCGTAACTGTACCCTCCCGTCAGCAACGAAATTCTCATTCAGGCGTGACCCAGGCGCATCAGATGCCGACTGAGGTGTACGGCCGCACGTACGTTGCTATATTCGCGACACAATTGTTGTCAGATTTTTGGATCCGCATTGAGCATTTTGTGCTCTTTTCACACATCGATATATTTTCGTAAATATTGAATTTAAACCCATGTTCTTGTGTGGTTTTTAGAAAGGAGAAGGAGGCTATCTTACGGTTTAACGTCTCGGTGATGACGAGTTCATCAGATATAGGCCAGCAACTCCTAATAAGGATAAAGTCGGCGGTGTCCTTTGAAAGCAACCATCCCTCCGCGCGGCCGCTACGGTCGCAGGTTCGAATCCTGCCTTGGGCATGGATGTGTGTGATGTTCTTAGGTTAGTTAGGTTTAAGTAGTTCTAAGTTCTAGGGGACTGATGACCTTAGAAGTTAAGTCCCATAGTCCTCAGAGCCAACCATCCCTGAGTCAGACTAAATTTGCTTACAGTAATCACAGAACACCTAAATCTGCATGACCGGACGCATATCTGAACTGCCTTCCGACAGAATGCGAGTCCACTGTGCCAACAAGGTGCCATCTCATTCGGTAGTTACTGAGATGCAGACCTGGAGAACAGCGTGACTAATAACATATACATCCTTCTCCTACCTCTTCAAAGAAATAGGGGGCCATTCTTACGGAGTAAGTAGCTTGTGAGATATGCCCGGTGACATTCTTCTGGACATGTGTCGATTCTGTTGCTTTGAAAAGCGTGAATTCACTTTGCGAGCCTACAGTGTGCGACGCCCGATCGCCAAGAGTGATGTCTACATGAAGGACTGAATCACAACAGTTGTAACCATCAGAACACTGACTACTCTTTCGACCATGTTTGCCTGTTTGAACGACATTGTATTGTGAAAATACAGACGCTTTACAAACACAGACTTTGTAACTACCAGTCTACATTTACATGGCTTGTAACTTTATCGCCGGTGCTATGAAATGGTGGTATGGTATTATTGACCAGAAGACCACGGCTGTTATAGTTTGGCCGCTTAGTGCTGGTCTTGATATGAGACGCCACTTCAGCGACTCATGCATCGATGACGATAAGACGAAATGATGAGGACAACAGAGACACACAGTTTCCGAGCAGAGAAAAAAACTCC
Organism: Schistocerca americana; assembly: GCF_021461395.2. Lineage (NCBI taxonomy): Eukaryota > Metazoa > Arthropoda > Insecta > Orthoptera > Acrididae > Schistocerca > Schistocerca americana. The sequence goes on along the minus strand of NC_060122.1, from coordinate 365,874,854 downwards.
GATAAAGCGGGAAATCGAACCCAGCTTCTCATGATCTAGAGGTAGTAACTGATTTATCTTGTACAGTAGGCGCCTTTAACTGGAATTATTGCCGACTGCGTCGTCAGAAGATTGAGTTTGCAGTCCTTAGTCTCGGTTTAATGAACTGCAACCGGTATTACAACTAAGCAGTCCGCGTTTATGCTCAAGAGCCTCTCCCTCCTAGCATGAATTCATGTCACATAGCGACTCTCAAGAATACGACAGCCGTAAACGTAGTTCCTTCAATTTAAAAGGATCCATAAAGAGATCTGCGCTGTGGCGCAGTGATATGATCACAGCCTCAAGCTGAAAACGCGATAACTATCACGTCAAGTTGAACAAGTCTACGTTACGAAGTGATGTGTTTTAAGAACAACTCTACGAAATGTTAAACACAATCCAGTTAAGTTACAATGAAAGTTGTTTTGTTGTTCAGCGTCCGATGTCACAAAATAATTAAGTGACAACTTCAGGATGTTAGGAACTATGTTTGAGGTCAAATACGCCATTGAACGCTATGAAGAGTACAAAAAGATGTGGAACAGGGTCAGTTAATACGTCCACAGTCCTAAAATCAGGCACGCTCGCTCTGTTATGTGGCGATGCGAGTCATATGATTCTGCGGAAAAAAAAATCCGTAGCTTTGGTGCCGAAAACATATATTCATAAACTGTTTTTCTCTTCCCAGCTGACGAATTTAATGGTTTTCAGCGTCAGTCAATACCAGCCAGTTTCTAGAGGACTATAGCTCAAGAGAATCCGCCAGATTATACATCTAGTGCTGAAACTTTCCACTTAACACATAACAGTAAACAGAAAAAGCAAAGCCACGAGGAGAAACTCTCCAGCCGTGATAGATGATGACGTTGTCAGCATAGCCATGATCAATAACGTTGCGGAGAGTTTAATAGCAGAGTTGATGGATTTAATTTCTTTCTAGTGCGTGCTATACACTCCATCAGTCCAAAAAATTTCCAGACGCAGAGAAAGATTAAGATTTTGATATTTTAAAGGTTCAGGTACCCTGAATAGAGTCCTCCCAGTTGCACATAAGCACAGAACTTTTATAGAACCATATAAAACTGTCTCAAGAATCCGTTTTTGAGATAATATGCAAATCACTCGTCACATTCGCACCTTCTTTGGTCTTGGCGAACCATCACAGACTCATTCTGCACTTAGTCGTTTTGTGGCAGATTCGTGCTAATAACACCAAGTCTCGTCACGCGTTATTATTTATTCCAGAAACGAATTGTCCGTGTGTTTCATTTCAGTCAAGTCGCAGCAAGTGTCCACGTGTCATTGTGTTTGTTACAGAGTCAAGACGTGCGGGCCAAACTTTGCCCTCACTTTTCTCTTCTTTAAAACATTCTGGACAATGTTTTCAACACTTTATTTAGAGATGTTCACTACTTAACACTGCTACTCACAATTGACTGGTCGAATACACATCTGTGTTTACAGTTGTTGGTTAAAGCTGCCACCATAGTTACTGAGCCGACGTCGCTTACACACCAGGAATAAAATGAGCCTAGCAACGTTTTGGGCAGACGGTGTGTGTGATACTCAATGGAAGTGAACTACAGCCCAGCCTGTTTGTAAGAACGAAAGCAAACAACCACCTTGTGATTACCGGCCAGTTAGTATCTTACCGGCTGTATCATACGCCCTGGAATATTTTGTTTATGGTCTACTGAATGAATAGTTACGCAATGGGACTGGTCAGTGTTCAGGATGTCTGACTGGCACACTACACAAATGTGAGTGATTCGAATACAGCGTTCTATGTCCGGAATGTTTTCACAGTTCCGTAGGTAATCTACGTACTTCTGAAATTCTGTAGCTGCTGATCACATTACACAGTTTTCTCGATGCCAGCCTGAACTAATCAGCTATTTCTCTTGTTTCTCAAATCAAGTATGTAACTGGATATTTCAAGCCAATATAGAGCAGAAGTGATCAAGCTTTCTCTATATTTATAGAGAATACTCAGCAATCACGAGAATATTCAAAGTCATGAAATGAAAAATGAAGTATATGAGATACTAATATCATCGAATAATGTCATCCTAAAAGAAAATTAGTAGAGTAAAGGTTTTTATTTGGCAGTAAGCGCCGTAGTTAATTAAACAAGGTAATAAACTGGTAGTGTTTACTGCGTATGAAATAGTCCCTAATAATGACTACCAATCCTTAATATTTGTAAAAGGAACCATCTTTTCAACCTTAAAACTAAACATCATAGAAGAACCAAAGCTGCTCAGTCTTAATTGAACAAACACACAATTAAATTATTGAAACACAAAATATAAGTTTAGCGATTCACTAGTAGTAGTTTCCGTTCCGCCGCTACCGACAAAGACATTCAGCTGATCGTGCTTAAGTGTAGATAAAATACTGAAACTAGCAGTGCCCATTCGTTTACTTTCAACTGGTACCCCGTCCTCCCCCCTTTCAGCACGACTGATTCATATTTTGCGGTGCTGGTGAGGTTGAAATTAACCGAGGACTATAATGGACTGACTTCCCAAATATCCGCTTTACAGCTAGTAGCGTTAACGATGTTTTAATCACACTTTAATGTTATAAATCTTATTGTTATGAATATTAGATCGAGGCCAATTATTCTTCCTTTTCTTCTACTTCGCTCCAGGGATAAGGCAGGGTTCTTGTTCTGGCTTCGCAACATGACTGACTATCGTTTGCTTCCAGAATGAGATTTTCACTCTGCAGCGGAGTGTGCGCTGATATGAAACTTCCTGGCAGATTAAAACTGTGTGCCCGACCGAGACTCGAACTCGGGACCTTTGCCTTTCGCGGGCAAGTGCTCTACCAACTGAGCTACCGAAGCACATCCCGGATATATTCTTCCCTCTGGCCTATAATAGCACATTCTTCTTGTGATCCTCTCCTATGCAGTTCTGTCAACATGCTTTCTCCAATCGTTTCTGTAGGTGATCATTTCTTCTACCAAAGAATTTATTCCTAGTTCCTCCATTACTTTTTCATTTGAAATCTTTTTTAAATGAGTACAACCTTTAACTAGTCTCAAGAATCTCATTTCGGTAGCCTGCATCTTGTTTTTATCAACATTTGTCAACATACAAGTTCCAAATACACAGAGAAAAGCAGGAACCGCCATTACGGTGTGGAACTTAGTGTTTTTTTCTGGTTTTAGTGTCTAGGCTTCTATTTATTGTACCGCATGTTTGCTGAAACACAGAAAATACATTTTTTAAATACTTCTCCTATTTACAGCTGACTTATGTTCCTAATTAATTAACACACGTTATTTATTCTAATAAAGTATTATTCCCATTTTGGTTTGTACAGTTTATTTATCTTTTAAGCCGACAGTTTTTATCTTACTTCTGAAACGTTTATAATTATACTTCTCCCGTAACTTCTGTTATATACCCTACTACCTTTGCAGCTCGTCTTCACTTTCGTTTAAAACAATCTGATCATCAGCAAATAACATCGTCTGAAGAGTAAAATTTGGTACAATCCAAATACTTCAGTTTATTTTAAACATCCATTGTCTAATCAGATCAACTAAATAAATTGTAAACAAAGTAGAAGACAAACCATAACACTGCCTTATATCTTGCTTTATATGTATCTTTTTAGTATGCCTTCCTTCTTCGACAAGTGTGCTGATTGTTGTATCTTCATATACACATTTTCGTAAATTAGTTAAGTGATTCGAATATCCACTGTAAATCATGATTTACCGTAACTTTTCCCTACTTACTCGATAGAATGCTTTTTTGTAATCAGTAAAAGCTATAAGAATATTAGTGTTACAGTCTCTACTTTTTTTAGAATACATGCTTAGCCGTGAAAGTGGCACCTGAGTGGGATCATCTGTTTCTACAACTGTTTACCTCTTGTAGTGATTAAACAAGCGTGATGACTCCTACTCTAATACTTAATATTCTTGTATATATTTTACAACCTATTTTCAGAACACTTACACTCCTACAATTTTCATATCTGTTCCTAGCACAGTTTTTTAAATAATGGTATAATTTGGGCATGTGACCATTATCTTGGGATCGATATTCTCTCCTACGTCTATTAATTAATTCAGAAATCTCAGATTTGGTACTGAGCTTCCATGTTTCCATAACTCTGCGTTTATTCTTCCTGTTGTCTTCTTCAACTTCATTTGTTTCAAAGCTATTTTAAATTCTTATAATTTAATGGGATCGACATTTACTTAAAAGGCTCATCATTTTATCCTTCTTCCAGGGAGTTATTAGATCACAAATCAACTGTACGTTGTCGTTCGTCTATTACATTTACATTTGCTATTCTCTTCGTACGTTATCTAGGTGCTTAAGCATTTTATAGCCCATCATTTGGCTCCCAACAGAAATTGGCTCGTCAACAGAAATTTAAAATTTTAGAAACATTCTTTAAGTGGAAAGTGAATAGCGATCGTTGTAAAATATTAAAATTTGGTAAACCAGTGTTTGTGGCAACGGGTGTTAATTTGGGTGCCAACCGGTTTCAGTCTATAATTTCGACCTTCTTTAGGCCGTAGACTCCATGATGGCGATGGACGGAGCAAAACTCGTAAGAACATGGAAGTCAGTTGTCAACTGTCAAGGTGGCGCCCGTGTTTTTACTGATGTTGTTCTGTCCACTGCCACAAGCCGCCAGCAAGGTGCCTACGGAATGAAGATGGTCGAAACTGTAAACCAAAACCCGTTGCCAACCAAAATAAACGTCTGTAGCGACCGAAAATGTTGTACTGACTTTTAATCTTCAGCGGCGCTGATAAATTTGTACCAATCCGATTGATGAGTTTCTCTTAAAATATTTTTCGCTTCATTTCGTTTTTCTCCATACACCCCTCCTGTTTCATCCGTTTCCTGTTGTAACGCTTGCTTTTGCGATTTCTTCACTCCATATCCTGAATCCTTTTGTCTTCCTATTTTCTTTTTTAACTAACATTTCCTTAGATGTAGTGCTTACAATTTTTACAATGTTATCTCGTTCCTCATTAATATTGTGGCTCCTCTCTTGTTTTTGTAAATAATGAGATAACCTCCTTTGATATAAAACTTTTATATTCTCTTCTTGCAATAGATAAATTTTAAACACGTCTTTATTCGTTCCTCATCGCTTTTAATTTTATCCCATCTTGCTAGGAGTAGTATTACTGATGTTAGGAAACAGTGATCCAATGATGAATCACTTCCCCGATACACTCGTACACCTTTTACTTTCGATAACATTTTTTATTCGTAACGACATAGACTGTTAGCGATCTCCGTCCTCTTGCGCCAAAAGTATACTTTAAGGGGGCCTTTTGTGTAGAAGAAGCATTCATTATTCTTAATTTATGAAATGTGCTAACGCTCTCAGCTTCTCTCCATTACCCTTCAAATTACCCTCACCAAATGTACCTACACTCCTGGAAATGGAAAAAAGAACACATTGACACCGGTGTGTCAGACCCACCATACTTGCTCCGGACACTGCGAGAGGGCTGTACAAGCAATGATCACACGCACGGCACAGCGGACACACTAGGAACCGCGGTGTTGGCCGTCGAATGGCGCTAGCTGCGCAGCATTTGTGCACCGCCGCCGTCAGTGTCAGCCAGTTTGCCGTGGCATACGGAGCTCCATCGCAGTCTTTAACACTGGTAGCATGCCGCGACAGCGTGGACGTGAACCGTATGTGCAGTTGACGGACTTTGAGCGAGGGCGTATAGTGGGCATGCGAGAGGCCGGGTGGACGTACCGCCGAATTGCTCAACACGTGGGGCATGAGGTCTCCACAGTACATCGATGTTGTCGCCAGTGGTCGGCGGAAGGTGCACGTGCCCGTCGACCTGGGACCGGACCGCAGCGACGCACGGATGCACGCCAAGACCGTAGGATCCTACGCAGTGCCGTAGGGGACCGCACCGCCACTTCCCAGCAAATTAGGGACACTGTTGCTTCTGGGGTATCGGCGAGGACCATTCGCAACCGTCTCCATGAAGCTGGGCTACGGTCCCGCACACCGTTAGGCCGTCTTCCGCTCACGCCCCAACATCGTGCAGCCCGCCTCCAGTGGTGTCGCGACAGGCGTGAATGGAGGGACGAATGGAGACGTGTCGTCTTCAGCGATGAGAGTCGCTTCTGCCTTGGTGCCAATGATGGTCGTATGCGTGTTTGGCGCCGTGCAGGTGAGTGCCACAATCAGGACTGCATACGACCGAGGCACACAGGGCCAACACCCGGCATCATGGTGTGGGGAGCGATCTCCTACACTGGCCGTACACCGCTGCTGATCGTCGAGGGGACACTGAATAGTGCACGGTACATCCAAACCGTCATCGAACCCATCGCTCTACCATTCCTAGACCGGCAAGGGAACTTGCTGTTCCAACAGGACAATGCACGTCCGCATGTATTCCCTGCCATCCAACGTGCTCTAGAAGGTGTAAGTCAACTACCCTGGCCAGCAAGGTCTCCGGATCTGTCCCCCATTGAGCATGTTTGGGACTGGATGAAGCGTCGTCTCACGCGGTCTGCACGTCCAGCACGAACGCTGGTCCAACTGAGGCGCCAGGTGGAAATGGCATGGCAAGCCGTTCCACAGGATTACATCCAGCATCTCTACCATCGTCTCCATGGGAGAATAGCAGCCTGCATTGCTGCGAAAGGTGGATATACACTGTACTAGTGCCGACATTGTGCATGCTCTGTTGCCTGTGTCTATGTGCCTGTGGTTCTGTCAGTGTCATCATGTGATGTATCTGACCCCAGGAATGTGTCAATAAAGTTTCCCCTTCCTGTGACAATGAATTCACGGTGTTCTTATTTCAATTTCCAGGAGTGTATAACATCTTTGATCAGTATTTTACCAACTCGGGTATTCTACTCTCCTAATAACACACGGTAATCTCTTTTTACAGGTTTACTAATCTCTGTTCAACTCCTCGAAGAATCTTTCACTGCTTCCTTTCTGCCTTCGTCATGGTCATATACTACAGTTACTGTCAAGCGATCTTTTAGCTTTCGCGTTAGAAGGAAACTGAAGACGTAGAAGTAACTGATGACAGAAATTATGTATAGTATTATGGAAAATCATACGAAGTAAATATAGCCAAACGAGATCGGTGAACAAGAGCGAAAGCAAAAACGAATTACTGCATCAATTTTGCCCTCGTGAAAAAGGAAAACAGATTATCTGTTGCCGACGAAGATCAATTAATCAAAGGCAAATCAATAATTTCAAAGAAAATTTCGAAATTTCAATAGGATTTACTAAAGGCTGTCTTCAATGAGAGTGCGGTGGCTTTCTTTTAACACTCTCTGTGAGGGACGTAACAGTTACCACAAATGTTATACGCTACAGAAGAATATATACTAATATTGGTATATCCATAATTGAAACGGACGACTTGGGACGTCAGTTAGTATAATATATGTTAAATAATGACGAAATTCCTCCAGCTGTATTATGTTGTTTTTTTTTATTGGCAACTAGTTTCGATGTTGTTACATCATCTTCAGGCCCATACTTGTTGACAGCAACCGTATGTGTCTAACATGCGGTGTTGCTGTCAACAAGTATGGGCCTGAACATGATGATGTAACAACTTGGAAACTAGTTCCAATAAAACCAACACCCTAATACAGCTGAAGGAATTTCGTCATTATTTAATATATATATATACACTAATAATTCGTAATTACACCTTCGCGGGTTGTTATTTGGTAGGATCAAGTAAACATTACGTCTTCGTTTACCAGGCGGCCTACTGGTGGCTTTTCTCGACTAGTACAGCTCCGCCGTAAGAGGGCTGCTGCTGCTGCCTCGACAAGGCCGTGCTCACGTTCACACACAGCTGTTGCTGCAGGAGGCCGCACTTTTGTTAATTATCCTCGTAAAAGGGGCGGACTCCAGTGTTATTTCCAAGCTACCTGTTTTCTTTGTGCGGACAAGGACATCTTGCATTCTTTTTTTCATCTTACCTGGTTCTGAATGCTTGTTTGTATTCAGCAGTGTTTCTGAAAGGTCTTTAACTCTCCTGAAAAAAGCGGTTTCTTTTGATACGATAAAAGAATTATCGTCGGTCTAGAAAAATTTTTTTTAGTAATACATGTGTCATGAAAATAATTTAACTATCACAATATACACTCATCTTCAGAAAGAAAACAGAACACTTTGAACGACAAGAGATAGCTGGTTCATATTCACAGTACATATCTTCTGCAGAAGTGATTAGCATTTCAGTCACGTCGGTGCACCGTGTGCCCTGTTACCTAGTAGGCAAAGGTCGACCACGGGCCCTGATAACTTGTTTCATGCGTGATGGCATCGACGAGAATGAGGCTTCAATGGCGTCCTGTGGTATAGCTATCAGTGCTGCATTCATTTGGTTCCAAAGTTCATCTGCGGTGGTTGGTATTGGGTCACAGTGACGCACCCGAGTTTTCACCATATCGAACACAATCTCGATTGGCGATAAGTCTGGTGACCTAACAGGCCAGGGCAAAAGGCTGACATGCTGTTACACGGAGAAAGTGCATGTCCATGTAGGAACTTGTGGCCGTTCATTGTCTTGCTGAAACGTGGCGTCTAGCGCGTTGTCCAGAAAGGGTATGGCTATCGGCCGCAGGATATCATTCACGTGGGTCACACTGGTCACAGTGCCCTGGATACGTATCAATTGTGATTTGTGTTTGTACCCAATAGCACACCACACCCTGAGGCCTTCAGTTGGTGCCATCTCTCGTGCTAATGCAGTCACTGTAAACCCGCTGGATTCGTCCAAAAACAATCCCTGATGCCATTCCTACCCTCGGTAATGTCATTCCGTACACCACTGCCGTCGAGAATGTTTCTGCAGATTCATCAAAGTTGGGTGGAGAAGAGGACGACGTTCACGTAACCCATCCCTTAATAAACGGCGACGAAGTGCCATCCCTGATAGTGTGCGATGTGTTACACAGATCCACTGTTGCGCCAGAGCCGCAGCTCAGTTCTCCAGTTCCATTCGGATTAGGTGTAGATCTTCTCGGAAGGTGGTCCGGGTGATGTGACATGATCTATCTCGTCGTGCTCTACGGCCTTCCGTGAACCATTCTGCACACGTCAGTTCTGCTGCCGAATCGCTTCGTCCCACACGAGGAGCAGTTTTCCGCATGAATGCATCGCAGTCTCTCATCCCAATAATGTGCCCTCAATCAAACTCACTGATCTGAAGGTACGGTCTGCGCGTACGTCTGCCAGGCATCCTGCTCGTCTGCTCGAGTTACACACATCCATTAAACTAGTTGTGTAGCGACAACGAAAGTCGCAGGCACATTTTATCGGTAGGTGGTGTTTCGCCGCGATGTCGATGTTGACCTTGAACATGAGGTCCGACATGTTTCAAATGCTAATCATTCCCGCAGAACACACTAATGTACATGTCCTGTGGATACCAACGTCCTATCTCTAGTCGTTCAAAGTGTTGTATTTCTTCTGAGCACGAGAGTATTTCGAAAAGAATTACATGTATTCGGCTGCATCAGTGTTATCCACAAAACGCTTCTGGAAATCTGTATTCGGGATCGCGTGTAATTCTCTCAGCGAAGCGTCCTTAATTTCATATCGGCCTATGCTTGCAAAATGACGATCCTTTACGATTTGTTCTACTTTTAGGAACAGAAAAAAGTCACATGGAGTCTCGTGAAGCTAATATGAAGGATATAGCATCATTCCAGAACTGTTTTTGACCAAAGATCACGAACAAGCAACAAGGTATAATTAGGAGCATTATCGTGGCGCAAAAACCACGAACTGTTTCGTCATTTGTTCGGGGGATTTTTCCGGATTGGCCCATGTGGAAGACTTTGAAGTTATAAGTAGCACTCCTTATTAATCGTTCGATTTTGTGACAAGAGCTAATGATCCACTTTGCTCTTAAAAATGAAGAAGACAATGAGCATAATCTGCAGATTTCATCGCACTTTTAGAGCTTTTTTCAGTCTTGGCCATCCAGACCACTTGGGAACTTGACACCGACACAACTTCTTTCGTAACGTCTTATTATTTCACTAATATGTTCATTTTGATCACTCATCCACTTTTGACTTCTTATCAACATTTATCTCTTAATATTCACAATATTCATTATAACTAAGTGTCAATCGAAATTGTCGTACCACATTTCAGTTCTAGACTATCGACATCCACCATGAAAATGCTCCCCTGCTCTAATCGAAAAGCTCGCATTGTCCCTAAGACAATGCCCAACGAACGTCCATGTTGTAATGAACTTGTCAGCCCACTGTATGGTACGCTTAGAAGCTGTAGCTGATGTTTTTGTGGCGAAATTTTTATAATCAGATACTAAGTCGTTGAACTGAAACAACTTTCCTCCCTGTTTCTAAATTTTCCCGACATCCTCCCCCCCTCCCCCCCTCACCCACCCACAGCCGCCATCCTTACGATGGAAAGCTGCATCATTACACTGGTCTCGCCATATATCCTTTAAAAACTGTATTTTAAACATTGATAGGAAACTGTTGATTTGTTTGGCTGTAAGTAACACCGGAAAAACCAACAGTTTCTCTTTCACCGATTGGAGTCCAGGCAGCGAACCCACAAAGTATCAAGACATGTAGCACTTTAGAAAGACATCGATATCTGTCGTCGGAATGTTACGCTAAGGATGGCAATGCTAGTGCTCTTGTAATCAAATAATACATGTGCTACAATGAAAACTGAGGAAAATCTCACATAACAAGAATGAGATTTTGTTACTTTTCGTTACTTGGCTGTTATCGACCGTCATGCGTACTGACACAGAATCAAGAATACCTCGACAGTCCTTTCTATATCTGTCGGGTGTTCAGTGTCTACAGTCGGTTTCGAAAACACGATACTTCGAGTGCACACGTTGCTGTTATCTTCAGGTAACACTTGTAGAATGAGCGTCTTAACTACATCGCGCCGCCTTATTGCTCCTCTGCCTCACCACTTCCAAGGCTATCAGGCGGCACGCCTCTTCGAGCAGAGTGGTGGAGGGATGCGACCGCCCAGAGCTGGACGTGAACTCCACTCCCTCAATGCTCCGTCATCCCGTCGGGCGCTAAAATCGCTCTCGACTGACGTTGTGACTTCACCTAGCTTAGCACTAGGTCCCAGTCTTGACTGAGAGTGAACCCACTGTCAGCCCTGATTAGGCGTCAGTCAGTCGCATCTGTGCAGCTTCCTTTAGAAAACAGTCCCGTAACTGTGAGTCCGAGTTAGCAGTTCCGTTTGTTCATATTTCGATGCGTCCCCTGAGAGCTGCGCAGCCGCTGAATTTTGAGTAGGTTGCGTTCGGCGCGCCTCCTGTGCTCCTGGCACCTTTCTTCGAAAGTGCCTTACCGCATGTGCGTAGAATACGGTCGACAACCGGCCTAGAGAGCCTCAAAACATTGTTCGTCGTACCTAATAGCACACGTGTTTTTGGAAATGTACGCAAAACGCATGTAATGCTACACCCAGCCAAGACTCTGCTGATTTTGTTCCATTCTTTACCGGTGTGTGGTAGATATATCAATATGTTATCCAATTCGTCGTGTTTCATTTACTGGGTCTATGCCTTCTGCTTGAAGCTCTATCGGATTCTTGTCTCGACTTACTTGTTTATCTTGAAGACGTCAAGGTAGCTGAGCTCCCTTTGTAATTCTTCTTCTTCTTCTTCTTCCCATAGTGCATGCCCCTGTGTATCCGTGCACGCAGCACACTGTCACGATGTGAAAGATGATGGCTGCTGTCGAAACATAGTGCTTCGAAAACGACTGCATCCGGCTGGACGCCTGAAAGCAAAACAATTGTTAATTCGCCGGGAAAGCTTAACATCACTCATCACGACAAATCACGGACGTGTTGTTTGAGAAACATCATAACGAAATTCCGTCTGCTGGGGCGAGTTAAAATGGAAACGTACGACACGCGCAAAAATTTGTAGTGTACCATCGACGGCATTGGATGACCCAGACATTTACATCCCGTTTCCGATATTACCGCGGCGCGGACCGGCGGGTGCGCATGTCCTCCGTTTTAGTGTCCATCCGCGCGTCGAGCCGCATGCAGAAATAGCGCGCTCCCGGCCCCCAGTGACGTCGTAAACCAGCGGCGGGTGGGGGGATTCCCGCTGGCGCATGCGCTCTCACCGCCAGCGCGTCTGTGAACCCCCGTCCCGACTGTCGTATTTCACCGGCCCGGCCGCGTGGCGCCGAGGCGCGCATTTCAATCCCCTGCAGCCCCGCTCCCCGCTCACTACCCCTTTCCATCGTCGCTCACCAACCGCCCCCAACTCCCACCCCCTCCGCACCAGCCATTTGCACTCGTCTCGCCCCGCCCAGACACTTCAGTGAGACGCAGACGGCGAGCGAGCCGGGCAGCAGGTATTTTTTTCGCGTCCCGCCCTTCTTTGCTCGGCGATAAGTCCTGAGTAGCCGTGACTTATGGGCCGTGAGGCCGCGGCCAGAACCCGATCGGATTTTCGCAGCGCCGGTCGCCGGCTGCCGAGGCTGAGCCACCAGCTGGCCAGATTGCGGCGATCCTGCCGACCTAAAATTAAATTCTTTCTGCTGATCTCGATCAAGGCATGGATTTCACAACACGTGTCATCCTTACAGGGCTCTATAAAGCGGAAAATCAGTAACTGAAGAGTGGAAGTATCAAACGTTGTAGGTGCCAAATCTCATATTTTTTAGGAGAATAAAAAAAAGATTTATTTCTTTTCCTTCATAACTTATTCACACATCAAAAAAATTGAGGTGGTGTTCTGATATCACAGAACTATGCTCCTCAACTTGTCACTGCGAAAAATAACGAGAAAAATTAGAAAACAGATAATTTATTAGAAAGGGAGCTGACTAGATCTAAGAGCCGGTAAGGAAGTTTTTGTTAGAACTGCTATTAATACTGAGCCACTCCGTTGTATTAAGCGACAATACAAGCATATAATTACAGCAGCAACATGTTAACTAGTAGAACTGTAGTGAACGAAAAGCTTTTCTTACAGTTTTTCCTTTTTGAACAAGAGAGTAAGAAAATGAAATTGAAGACAAAATTCTTTCACTATTGATTTCTGTTTCTCATACAACTCAGTTCTTCGGATCAGAGGTGTCATAGTTTACTGTGGAAGTCCCGTGCTGTTGCGGAAGAAACGGCAACATCGTTAAAAGATCTTTCTATCTCGAAATTGACAAAGGTGGCTGGTCATTTGGATGGAATACGGTATGGCTTACATGAGCTACCGTCTTTCGTTCTTGAATACATTGGTATTTTTCCATTCTTATTTTTCAGACTAAGAATTTTTAATAGCTGTTTGAGATGGATGAGTATTAGACAGCCGGCCGGAGTGGCCGAGTGGTTCTAGGCACTAGAGTCTGGAACCGAGCGACCGCTACGGTCGCAGGTTCGAATCCTGCTCGGGCATGGATGTGTGTGATGTCCTTAGGTTAGTTAAGTTTAAGTAGTTCTAAGTTCTAGGGGACTGATGACCTCAGAAGTTAAGTCCCATAGTGCTCAGAGCCATTTGAACCATTTGATCGTAGTACACTTCGAGGTCTTACACTCCTACATCGACAACAGTGTTTCAGCATCATCTTTAATATCATTGTAATTACGTAGCCTTGGTTCATAGTTGTATCTGAGACAACAATATTGTGTAAACCTTGCAGAACAAATGCGTTGTTGCCCCTCTTCGTTCCACCATATTATCAAAATAACTTTTTTTAGTATATTTTTTTAAACTTACTTTCCTTCTTCCATTACCAAGATGTGTTATTGGTACTATAATATACCTAATATCCGGGGTATAGCTACTGGCTGTTGGTGGGGCTAAGAGGTTATAAAATATCACTCCCTAGGAACGAAATCTATATCGTAACACAGTAAGCTACGCACAAAACAAACCGTCTGGTGGACGGGGGCAGTGGAGGGAAGGGGGGGGGGGGGGGGGGAACGGTGGGTGGACGGCATAGCTTTCAGTAATTAATTAAACAGTCTCATCGTTTCAACATAGAGTATAAGTTCACTTGTAACCAAAAGATGGAAGAAGAAAGAGAATAACCCAATTACTTTAAGAAGAGGGATCATTTAATTCGTTGGGTAGCAACGGATAACGACTTGTTTAATACTTTAAAGTGACCAGAGGCAGTCCACTTATAATGCTTCTACTACTAACAATAAGGAATAAGGATAACTTTACTGTACCACGGCCTAATGCAGATATATTCTAATAATTCAGACTGAAAAACTGGTAAAGTGATTAGCTGAGTGGTACGTATGATAATAATTTGATATTACTAAGAACTTCCATATGGAATTCATTATTTGACAAAAGCATGTTTCACAGAACGTTTAACAAACAGAGAAATAAATGAAAGTGGTCCCCACTAATAATGATAAGAGCAGTTTAGTAAGCACACAAAGACACTTCATATTCCTTTAAAAACGTGTTCGTTGAGAGTACCTTAAGCATTTATGGAGTCGGGATGGGCACGTGGTAGCGCTCGGTGGCGGCACGCAACTTAATGTCAGTCTTTCCTTCGTGTATCAAAGAGGCTACACTCGAAAAATTTCTGTAGTAGTGTTCCAGCCTCACTGCGACGTGCTCGACAGAGACGAAAATTCCGCAAGAGACATTCAGCTATTCACGAAGGTAACTCACCACAATACGGCCCACTTAATTTAGCGAAATTTGCCATATATACGGATAGCGGATAGATTTTGGAAATGCAGCTCTATTCATGTACTAAGATAAAGGAGACTACGAGGTGTCTGAAGGACAAGTGATTGGTCACTAATGAAGAACGAAAACTCTTGTTTATTTCTGGTATCTCAAGTGTGATAAACATTATCCTTACGATCCGAAGATAAATATGCTTACAATGTTGTGCTCCGATTAGTTATCCACACCACAGAGGCCTATAGAGTGTCCAAGGACATGTGCTTAGCCATGAACGAACAAAGAACGAAGAAACAACAAGTATTATGACATAAAATTGTGCAAGAATTTGATCGCTACACGCAGATCTAATAAATGAACGACTCATTAATGGTTGAAATTCATTCTATAGGATCCCTAATAAAAACACACGTGGACATTAGCTCGGCACAAGGCACAACTTCCCAAGTCTCCCAGACTCACATAATACCAAAATATCGCTCTTGCGCAAATCTTATGATACATTGCTCAACCTCGACCGTCACCTACATGTATAAAGCAGTGGTGGGAGAAACGACTGTGCGGAAGAGGCTTGCCACACCCTCGCCAACTTACGGGTGACTATTGCTTACCACTGCACCTGACTGCCGGTACTGCTAACCTATCAGTCCACGCACTAGTATCAAAAACACTGCTAGATTCAGTTAGAAAAATGCCACCGACAAGAAGATACGTTAAATTCATTCTATCATACATTCAGATTGACACATAGGATTGAGAAAGAAAGTAATAATCCTAATACCCTTTAGAAAAAGGGAAAACAAAGAAGCGCATTGACTCTTCTCCTTCGTCGAAGGCAGGTACTGTCACAGACAGATGGAGACAGATAATGAACACATAAAGCAAGATTAATAAGTGTGAAAGCGATATAATAGACCCTTTTCTACACAAAAAATGCTTCCCGTACATACTATGCTTCAACTAAATCAAGGAGACCTTGGAAACCTGCTTTGTTAACAAAAAGGCACTTAGAGCGTTTGACAAAAATGGTTCAAATGGCTCTGAGCACTATGGGACTTAACTTCTAAGGTCATCAGTCCCCTAGAACTTACAAGGGAACCTCCCCATCGCACCCCCCTCAGATTTAGTTTTTACTTGGCACAGTGGATAGACCTTGATAAACTGAACACAGATCAATTGAGAAAAGAGGAAGAAGTTGTGTGGAACTGTGAAAAAATAAGCAAAATATGCAAACTGAGTAGTCCATGGTCCACATAGGCAACATCAAGGAAAACGTGAGCTCAGGAGCGCCGTGGTCCCGTGGTAGCGTGAGCAGCTGCAGAAGGAGAGGTCCTTGGTTCAAGTCTTCCCACAAGTGAAAATTTTACTTTCTTTATTTTTGCATAATTATTATCTGTCCGTTCGTTCATTGACGTCTCTGTTTACTGTAATAAGTTTAGTGTCTGTGTTTTGCGACCGCATCGCAAAACCGTGCGATTAGTAGACGAAAGGACGTGCCTCTCCAATCGGAACCGAAAACATTTGATCGCAAGGTCATAGGTCAACCGATTCCTCCACAGGAAAACACATCTGATATATTCTATGCGACACTGGTGACGGCATGTGCGTCACATGACAGGAATATGTTGTCGACCCACTTAACTTGTACACTTGGCGAATGGTTAAAAAGATTCTTCTACCTTGCCCGATTTAGGTTTTCTTGTGGATGTGATAATCACTCCCAAAAAAGTGATGAAAACATAAGAGTTTGTCACATAAACTGAAAATAAAAAATTAAAGTTTTCACTCGATGGAAGATTTGAACCAAGGACTTTTCGTTCCACAGCTGCTCACGTTACCACGAGACCACAGCGCTCCTGCGGCCCCAGTGTCCTTGATGTTGCCTATCTTCCCCTGAACTACTCAGTTTGTATATTTTGCTCATTTTTTCACAGTTCCATACAACTTCTTCCTGTTTCCTCAATTGATCTGTGTTCAGTTTTTCAAGGCCAATCCACTGTGCCAACTTATAACTAAATCTGAGGGGGGTGCGATGGGGAGGTTCCCTTGTTAGAACTACTTCAGCCTAACTAACCTAAGGACATCACACACATCCATGCCCGAGGCAGGATTCGAACCTGCGACCATTGCGGTCACGCGGTACCAGACTGTAGCGCCTAGAACCGCACGGCCACACCGGCCGGCCAGCGTGTGACATTTCCACTCTTCAGTTGCGGTGTGCTTATAAAACTCCATACTGGCCAAAGTGATTAAGCTATCAGACTAGATTTCACAAAACATAATATAAAGATAATGACTATATACTGTTGAAATACTTAGAAACATACCCTTATTTTGATAACACAGACAAATGGAAATTCATATTTTGAATACTCTTTCGAAAGAAAGTAGTAGCTTAAGTTCGTAGTTTTTCGATAGCTGAATTCGTATTTGAACTGTATGTTCCGTTAAAATTCTGATTTTATTGAAAATGTGACGTCGTTATAAACATGAAAATTAGTGAAACACCTAATAACAGAATTAAAAATAAGCCGATAGTGTAAATGTGTTATCTCTATCGTATATATGTAAACAGAGGTTTCCTGCTCGTTTCTATATACATATTCAAACCTCAGTAACAGCTTTACGAATTTTGATCCGGTCTTGACTGACAGATGCGCTGATTCACGAGGAAGGTTTTTGCATATAATTCACAAATATTTCTTATTGGTCTGAATTATGATGAATTAAAGTTCATGTGTGGAAACGATACAATTGCCACGTAGCGAACAGCCGCCAGATCTCTAGAGAGAAGCAATGTCCCGAGAATGGAGCAAGCACGATCAATCTCGCATCTGGTGTGGTGGATTAGGACCGAAAGAATGAAAAATTCTGCCAGTTCATACATCTTTTGTAAGAAGCAGAATATTTTAAAAATTAAAACACCAGAAAAATACGTTCCAGACGATGTTTAGAGTTTATGCCGAAGTACAGCTTACTTCTATTATTTCAAGTTAAATAAGAACATATTTCTAATTCATACAATACGCTACAAATAACACCAAACACTGAAGAAGAAGAAGAAAGTTTTGGTTTTATGAGTGAACAGATATTTTTAGTTAATTTCAAAGAAGAAGAATTTAGTTACTAAAGAAAACTTAAATACAACTGAAGGGAGGTACCCGATGAAGGCACAACCCGGTGACTGCAGGGGCAGGTTACAGCGGTGCCTGGAAGCCAAAAGAAATAGTAAAAGTAATATAAAGTTTCTAACGCTAGAAAGTGTGGCTGGAAATCGAAAAGCTGTAGTATCGAATCCTGACTGGGAAACATTTTTTCACACTGCCAATTATCCTGGCACTCAGCTCTGAATGATATGGAGATACACATTGCGAAATATGACGACGATTTCATACTGACACTTTCTGCGTCCCTCAGATAAGCAATCGCTGGTCACTCCCTTAATTGTCTACAAATTGTTCAAACAATGGGCCTTGAGTAACTCGACTTTGAAGTATAGTAATAAACATCACCACTTCATCGCCAGGCTGTGATTCGAGACTTACTCGGAAGGAATCAAATATTTTTAACTCATAGTTCCCCTGCAGTCGTTAGAGAATAACTTCACAGCGAAGCAACATGGGAGTCAAAGTATGTGGTGTTTTATTTTTTTTGCCACGAGTGAAATATTTTTTCGAAAAACTGCTCCAACATCTTCAGCAACTTTGCTCTGTTTACATAGAGAGCGTTCTTTCAGTAGTTTGGCAGATGGCTAAACTTCAGCTTTCATCCTTCTTTCTGTCAAACGTTGATGTGAATCTGGTTCTTTGCGTAGCATGTCCAAGAAGTCTACCATAGAGTGTCAGTGACAAAGAATTGCGGCAATGAATCTCAACAATGCGTCACAGCGCTTACTAAGATTCATAAGAGGACTGCTGTGACACGAGCTAGGCATGTTTTTACCTATTTGTTTTTTTTTTTTTTTTCGTTTACTTTTGACACCCCAGCCAGCCTCCAATACGTACTGAAGTACTGAATCTCCCCCCCCCCCCCGCCCCCCCCCCTCTCTCTCTCTCTCTCTCTCTCTCTCTCACATACACACACACACACACACACACACACACACACGCACAAACACACGGACACCGATGACTCACACAGGCCGGCCGGTGTGGCCGAGCAGTTTTAGGCGCTTCAGTCTGGAACCACGCGCAGGTTCGAATCCTGCCTCGGGCATGGATGTTTGTGATGTCCTTAGGTTAGTTAGGTATAAGTAGTTCTAAGTTCTAGGGGACTGATGACCTTAGATGTTAAGTCACATATTGCTCAGAGCCGTTTGAACCATTTGACTCGCTCACAATATTCACATTGGTTCTAAACGTATTACGCACTTCACGCTGTGCTCCTGTCATTGCCATGATGTGTCACTCCAAGCGCCAATTCTATGTGGAACACGTAACATTCATGCCTCCAGACAACTCCTCAGCAGCGCACTACATGCATGAGTGCGATGGTGTTTAACATTGTTCTCTAAAATTCATTCGTAATTATACGCAATGGCCCACAAACAAAACACACTATGCCACTCAAGTCGTTTGGCCACAGATACTAGATGCTACCCGTTGTAATCTCCCCACAAAATTTAATAAATAATAATAAGAATATGATTCTATTTTTTGTGTAACCTCAGAACAAAATTGGTTCCCATTTAATGTACCCACAAAATTCTTTTCTCATTTAATGTAAGCTCGAAACAGAAAAATTCCTAAACCTCGTAATAAAAAATAAATTCAGTAACCTGGTAAATTTTGGACGACAGCAGTGCTGCGTCATGGCCCTGTAAGATCATTCTGAATAAAAAGCAAAAATTCTTACCTCAATAAAGTCGCCAACTATCTGCTCTTATAATATTTTTTTTCCGGTACAGCTCTGTGCAATGCTGGCCGATATATTTGTCATTTATGAAAGGAAGCAACTGATTTTTCTTTTGCAACAATCGGAATGATTATGGATTGGAGAAATCAGTAAATTCTTTAATTGAAATGAATGCTTGTAAAAAAAAATTACTTTATATCACAAAGATTATTATTAGGACATTTTAAAAACATTTACATCGGAGTTCACATAACATTACTAGGTATGTGCGAGGCCGGTTTTTACCTTATACAATAATACTCAGGCTCCGGCATCGCTGCACCGCGACCGGCCAGCCAACACGATACACCAGACCAGAGCAGAGCAGACTCCACACAAGCGCAGACTAGCGCAGACTAGCAACAACTTACTGCTACAGCTACACAGTCAACACTCCTCTCTGGTCAGCGATTCTCTTATACCTTGCATATCGCAGGCAGCGCATGAGCAATACATCGAAATTACATCTGCTCGGACCTCTTACATAAAATTACATCTGTATTACATCTGCTCGGACGTCTTGCGTAAAATTACATCTGCTCGGACCTCTTAACCGTGCTAAGCCGGACCGGGTCGCTGGTTGAAGTATAAACCTGAAGTTACTTCTTCAGTAAAAATAAAGTTGTTTACTGAGTCTTGTATTTCATTTATCTCCTGTCTTTAAGCAGTCTAAGACAGTTTCTTTCTGTCATCCTTCTTTGTGCAAAATGTGACTGACGAAAATTGAAGGATTAATATTGAATATAATATACACGGCAGGAACAAAAAAATAGGGCACCTGGAAAGACGACGTCGATTTTGAGCCAATGACGGCATATGCCACCTGAAGGATAGCAGAGCGCCATCTGTGACTATCCTTTAATAGGGAATGCTCACAGCCAAAAGACTCAGCACGGAGTGAAGCAAGCAGGCGACCATGACACCGAGACGGACTCGTGCTTCCTGCACGAAACTGACCGAGTTTGACGGGGATCAAATTGTGGCCTTCCAAGTGACAAGATGGTCCTTTCAGAGAATATCTACTCAACGCCGGGTCAGTTGTGCGAAGATGCTGTTACCACTGGTCAAGTGAACATTCTCACACCTCTGTAAGAGGTTCTGGACGTATACTCAGCACAGGCGCCGCCACGATCGTCGTACTGTAAGGGTAGCAGCCGGCCACTGTGACCGAGCGGTTCTAGGTGCTTCAGTCCGAAACCGCACTGCTGCTACGGTCGCAGGTTCGAATCCTGCCTCGGGCATGGATGAGTGTGATGTCCTTAGGTTATGGCTCTGAGCACTATGGGACTCAACTGCTGAGGTCATTAGTCCCCTAGAACTTAGAACTAGTTAAACCTAACTAACCTAAGGACATCACAAACATCCATGCCCGAGGCAGGATTCGAACCTGCGACCGTAGCGGTCTTGCGGTTCCAGACTGCAGCGCCTTTAACCGCACGGCCACTTCGGCCGGCCGTCCTTAGGTTAGTCAGGTTTAAGTAGTTCTAAGTCTAGGTGACTGATGACCTCAGATGTTAAGTCCCATAGTGTCTAGAGCCAATTGAACCATCTAACGGGAGCAGTGGCATATCGTACAGCTACCACAGCACAGATAACAGGTCTTGTAAGCCCAGACGTGTCAACACGAACTGTTGCGAACCGCTTATTAGCAGTGGGACCACGGGGATGCATACCTCTAGGCTCAACTGGTGGCGACAAAAGATCACTTGGAAGTCAATGACGTGCCATGGTCGTCAGCGATGAAAGCAGATTCTGTCTGCGCACAGGTGACGTTCGTTTGCGCATCCTACGTACACCAGGTGAGCGCTGTCTCGTTGCGTGCATTCGCCGTGGCCCAGGCGTTATGGCCTAAGGTGAGTTCACTCTCGTCCACCTTTGCTGTTTCTGGAGGGGACGCTATCCACTACTCTTGAGGCACAGAATGCTGTTACACCGGTTCTTTTGCCGTTCTTAGAACAGGAAGGTGAACAGTGCTCTATAAGACGAGCAGCAACTTCTGGCTTCCCAGCACGATCTCGAACACTTGTGAGATGTGATGGGACGAGAAGTGACTCGTGCGACCAGCCAACTAACAACTCTTACAGAACTAAATGAAGACGTCGAGCAGGCGTAGCATGAAGTATCCCAGGATACTGTTCGCCATCTGTACGACAGATTAGATTCCAGAGTTAGTGCCTGCCCGCAGTGCCGCCCTTGTAGGGTATATCACATACTAATAAATGTGTTTCAGCATGGGACGAAACCTAGAACCGCTTATGCTACTACTCCAGAAATATAATCGTTTCTTGTACTCCATACCTACTGTTGCAACAATAAACTTGAGAACTAATTTTTTCCGGCAGTGTATGTAACTTTAAACTCTGAGATAAAATGTATAAATGTTCTATACACCACTCATATCCCTTGCTTCTTCACCTAAGTACAGCATGAACCTACCTGAGATACATGTCCATACCTTCTCAAGAATCGGGTATAAACATTGCCACAGTTAGTTTTTGCAGACAACGACACTGAAAAAAAAAGAACATTTGCATACTCTAGCAACCTTTTTCACACTCATCAGTAGCTTGGTGATATTTACCCTATTTATGATTTTAGAATTTCAGGCCCTATATACCTTTCATTGTAAAATGGGAGTCGGCTTGATTTCATCATTACTCGTTCATTATTTCAAACGGCTTAACGGTGGTAAGACGAAAATTGGCACTTAAATCTGCTACTGTAGAGAACAGAGATTACTTTGGAGTGTTGTTGTACATAGAAAAACGCCATATAATTGGAGACCAAAAGTGAATAATGTTTTGACAACCACTGTCCGCACTAAGGAATACCCCTCGACAGAATTGCTAGGCAGGTAGCTTTGAGTTGCTGTGCAAATTCCGAACATGCGTTTTACAGCATCTTCTTTAATGGTGGCTTCTGCTTCATTCTGAATGTCTTTAATTACAGCTAGAATGCCTCCTCAGTAATAGAATTTCCAGAACCTTCAGACGTTATGGCGAGCAAAACTATACACAAACAAGCATTCGGAATGCTATTGAAACAGGAAGTTGGCTTTATTACTCTTGCTGGCGTCCACGATCTGATGTTAGAAAATACATGGAGCAAAGGTAAGCTAGTTATAATAAATATTAAACATTGTTTTTTAAAAAAAATAAAATACAGCAACTCGCCTCATTCATTACTACAAATGTATTTACTCGATACTACTTGACAGGATAATAGTAGCTCCAGGACTCGAAAAACAACGGCCGCCCAGCGGAGTGCTGATCTCATGCCCCACCATACCGCGTCCAGCAACGACACTGGTGGAGGGTGACACGGCGGTCGATTGGTACCGATGGGGCTGCCAGGGTGTGTGTATGGAGTTAACTTTGACGTTGCAGGCTGTTCAAAGTGTAACATACTCATTGTTACTGTGGTCTTCAGTCCAAAGAGCGGTTTGCTGCATCTCTCCATGGTGCTCTATCGTGCACAAGCCTCTTACATCACAGAATAACCCTCCTTTTAGTCACCCTCTATAATTTTTACCCCTCATACTTCCCTCCAGTACTAAATTAATGAGCCCTTTGTGTCTCAGAATGTGTACTGTGGAAAAAAAATTCTTTTCTTTCGAATTCTTTTTAGAACCACATCATTAATGACGTTATCTATCCATCTAATCTTCCGTGTTCTTCCGTAATACCACAGTTCAAAGGCTTCTATTCTCTTCTTGTCTGAACTGCTTGTCGTCCAAGTTTCACTTTCACTACAGCTGTACTCGACACAAAGACCTCCTAAAAGTTAAATTTGTATTCGATGTTAAAAGATTTGTTTTCTTTAGGAAAATGGATTTCAAACCCTAAATACGTTTTCTCTGTTGTCTCAGTGAAGTGGTCTTCCCTCGTATTAGTTATCAAGAGGTCCTGATACCTTCTTCCCAATTCCTGATGCCATCATCTAAATGTAGCGGCACCACCGTTTAGGATAGGTAGAGTTTGTTTTTTTCAATATTCTGAGCACAAGCTACAGACAGGTGTGGGCCAAAGTGGTGTGTATGGCAAAACAGAGGTGCACAGCCATGTATAAATAGGTGCGGGTTTCTAATGAGATTCATTCAGGTGTGGCAGCTCTCCAGCGTGTCACACCACCAGCCACACGCAGCAGCATATGGGGCGCCAGCATTCCAGTCCACGGCGGGTCGCTGATTCGACCCTCTGACGCACACACGTGGTCCGTAGCCAGCCAGTGGCGGGCCGCTCCATGGCTCGCTACCGTGGGCACTCGTCCTGGCTTCCAACACATGCCGGAGGCATCCCGAGGCGAGGGCCGCAAATTGAAACGCCGGATCATGGGCGCTTGTTGTCGCCGCGATCTCAGCCACACCGGTGAGAAGCAAGCAGCTGTCTGCCTACGGCTCACACCGAGCAGCACTGAGTCGGCAGGAACTCAGACCGCTGAGCCAACTGATGGCATCATGACAACGCTGCATCTCCGCTTGCATACAAGGCCGACACACAGTGCGAGCACAAGTTGCTGAGGCAGCCATTCCATGCAAGCCGTTTGGCAAACAGTGAAGTGGTGTCCTTAGCATTGTGGGAACAAGTGATACAGAAGGAGAGGAATGGGGGCACTGTAGTTGGAAACAATAAAACACTTGGAAAGCCCATACAAGCCTTAATGCGGTGTCTTCTGTCTATTTCCACTACAAAAGAGTTCATCTTGTTTGTTACTGCCTTCACACAAATTCCAGAGACAAATTAAGGTGGTTTACAGATAGTGTATCTTGAGGCTCATAAACAGCATACCTGCTCAGTTTTTTTACAGCGTGTTGGCTGCAAGAGAAATATAATGTGGGTCAATTTTGCTGGCTAAGAATGTACTGACAAACATCTCCAATGGTACTTAAGCCTTAGATTCTATCACAGACTTTCATGATTCAATGCTGGAATCAAATACCATTACTCGAATGTCGAGCCCAATGAACACAGTACCGTCACAGACTGCTGCACAAGAACCAACAGAATGTGTAGAAGTAGTAACAGAACTTCATTTAGTGTCGAAGGGATTTCTGCTAATATGTTTCTCTCTTTCATCGTCGAAGATTTTCATGCAAGTCAGTTTTTAAGCTACTATATAGCACCAGTATTTAATATTACTAAATGAAATATGATGAAAAGTGTGTAAAATTAAAATCGATAAAAATTCATTATACACACATCAAAAGAAGTTTTGCATCGCCCTTGTTCCCAGAACCCCTGAAGACAAATGTTGTCTCTGTATATTGTAACATAGACACAGTCCCTTTGACTGTTCAGAGATGTCACTAGACCCGCCCGAAGACGTAAACAACCATGCATGAGCAGCGCGTATTAGATGGATGGAGTCCGACAGCCGATCACTTCCAGTCATTCCACCAGGAAGGAGGTACACGGCTGGTGTTGCCTGCAGTTCCACCATGCCTAGACGGACAATACCGCAGCTCGATCGCGTCCGCATTGTTACTTTGTACCACGAAGGCCTCTCAACAAGGGAAGTATCCAAGCGTCTCGGAGTGAACCGAAGGCATGTTGTTCTAACATGGGGGAGATCAGAGAGACAGGAACTGTCGATGACATGCCTCGCCCAGGCCGCCCAAAGTCCACTACAGCAGTGGAAGACCGCTACCTACGGATTATGACTCGGAGGAACCCTGACAACAACGCCACCATGTTGAATAATGATTTTCGTGGAGCCACAGGACGTCATGTTATTGCTCAAACTTTGCGCAGTAGGCTGCATGATGCACAACTTCACTCCCAACTTCCATGGCGAGGTGCATCTTTGCAAACACGAGACCATGCAGCGCGGTACTGATGGGCCCTGATGTTTTGAGGTGGCATTATGTGGGCCGACGTACGCCGCTGGTGGTCATGGAAGGCGCCGTAACAACTGTAAGATACGTGAATGCCATCCTCTGACCAATAGTGCAACCATATCGGCAGAATATTGGCAAGGCATTCGTCTTCACTGATTGCAATTCGCACCCCCATCGTGCACGTCTTGTGAATAACATCCTTCATGATAACTACGTTGATCGAATAAAGTGACCAGCATGTTCTCCAGACATGAACCCTATCGAGCATGCCTGGGACAGAATGAAAAGGGCTGTTTATGGACGACGTGTCCCACCAATCACTCTGAGCGGTCTACTCCGAATCGCCATTGAGGAATGGGACAATCTGAACTAACAGTGGCGTGATGAGCTTGTGGATAGTATGCCACGATGAATATAGGCATGCATCAATCCAAGAGGACGCGCTACTGGGTATAAAAGGTACCGGTGTGTACAGCAATCTGGACCACCACCTCTGAAGGTCTCGCTGTACGGTGGTACAACATGTAATGGGCAGTTTTCATGAGCAATAGAATGGACGGAAATGATGTTTACGTTGATATCTATTCCAATTTTTTTGTACAGGTTCCGGAACTCTCTGAACCGAGGTGATGTAAAACTTGTTTTGATGTGTGTAGTTCAGTATTGACTTTTAATGTTTTTATAGTAGGTGTTATCACTCAGAATAATAAGACCTACGACGATAAGCGACTTTAATTAAAAAAGATTTCCATCATCGACCCGTGCAGCTTACATGAATCAGTGTGCCCTAATACTCCCAATTTTGCTACTACTGTCATTCTAACAGACAGCTGTATATTAAATGATCAAAAGTATCTGGAGACGCCTAGATAATGTGGAACTGAACATTTCTGCCACGAGAGGAGGATCTGCTAGTATAAAAGGAGGCAGGGAGTATCATGATGCCACTGGAAAAGTGGTAACAGCCAGGGCAGCTCACTGACTTGGACGTGGACCAGTCATTGGATGCCAACTGAGTAACAAACCGACCAGGAGCGTCACAGTCCTTCTAAAGATGCCCGGCTGTTGGGGATGTGACTGTGACGTGGAAACACGAAGGAATAACCACAACTGAATCTGGACCCTGCAGGGCCAATAACACTGCGGAGCGTGGGTCTAAAAATCATACGAAATGAGCGCAAGTAGTCACTCTTGAGCTCCAAGGTGCTACCAGCAGTAGAGCTTGCATAATAGCCATGCGTAAGAAGTTAAATAGATTGGGGTAGCATGGTCGTGCAGCTCCTCGCAAGCCACACCTTTCTGTAGTCACAGCTAGGCTACGCTGAAGGTGGTGCAAGCAGCATAGTCAGTGGACAGACGATGACTGAAATCGAGTTACCGTTATTGACGATTCACATTATGCCCTTTGGAAATCCAATGGAAGGATTTAGGTTTGGAGAATACTTAGAGATCGTGACCTTTCATCATGCGCAGTACCAGCATATAATTGCGAAGGAGATGACGTCACAGCATCTGGTGTTTTTCTTGTTTAGGATGTGGTCCCCTTATTACACTTATGGAAACGCTAAACGTGGAAGGAAATGAGCACATTGCATAAAATTGTGTACTGCATGCACTACTGGAACAGTTCGTAGACGATGATGGTTTGTGCCAGCACGGCAGTGCACCCTGTTACAAAGCAGCGTATGTATGGCAACGGTTTGTGGACTATAACATTCTTGAAATGGACAGGCCTGCCCAGGGTCCCGATTTCAACGCAGAGGAACACGCTCGAGATTAATTAGAGCGTCGACTTCATCCGACACCAAGGCGTCCAGCATCACTGACTTCTCTGGTTTGGAATGTTGAGGCAGAATGGGCTGTCCTCAGAAGAGTTCAAGTCGCGATGATGATGATGATGGGTGGAGAAACATTATATTAATGTCCACTTATAAGTGTTCGGATACTTTTGATCGAATAGTGTACATTCTGTGGATTGTCAGGTTGCATTTATTTTTAAAAAATAATTCAGAGATCCCATAGCAATGATGATGGTGACAGTTAAAACGTGGGGATCAGATTTACTACAGAGTGACTGTACGTTCCTGATTTAGCCACCGCACAACCACATATCGGCAGGCGTCCCGGTTTCGGCCGATATCGCTCGCTATCTAGCATATGGTAACACAATGGCGTGTGTTGATCGTTACACAACAAGTGCCACCTATCTACAGATAGTTGGGAACCTCTCCAAACACTGCCGATGCGTTGGTTATTGATTGTATTAATCATACCATACGGCTATATTATCTGTTAATAACATTGTCTGAAGGGGCATAATGTGATTAGATAGGAGCCACACAGCACTGATAATGATTTGGAGTTATTCTCCCTCTGGTTACCGTACGCTAGACCTTGATCAACCGTTGACGTTTTCTTCTCAATTTTCAACTCAAATATTTTATGGAGATAAGTTACTTTGTTGTGAGAGATCGACCTGTACTCTGACAGTAGAACGTCTGAAATCTTACCTAGGTACTTTGAATTTTGTCAACGCATTGTGTAAGAAACAAACAACGGCGAAAAGAAATACACGCAACTAATCTGTGAACAAAATAAAACACACAAATATTAGATAGGCGCAGACTATAAATTAAGAACCTCAGGAGGACCCATGGTAACCGTTTGTAGCTCCATAACGCTTGCAGTAAGGGGAGTCAGACATGGGCTAGAATCCACAATGAACAAATTCACATCGTTTGGACTCCCCAGCGAAATCTCCTTAGTGAATATTTGTCTTGTTTCTTGTAACAACATAAAGTAGTCCACAGTCTGCGCATTTACAATGAGCTCACTGGACAATATTTTACTCACCTTCATAGAAAAGCAAATCCGTCGGTATAAGGTGCTGTAGACGATTTGTATCTGGCATCAGGTAGCCATGGCCATGCACCCCTAACCTAAATCATGACAGTGCATTGGTGTGTATATGCCAGCCAGACGGATTAGGGAATTAGGACAGTTTGATGGGTCGACGTCTCGACGTGACAGAATAACAGGAAAGACGTGCCCGTGACCAAACCGTGAATTCAGTCGCTGATTTGTTACTATGTCGACATGGACTGTTCAACACGTCCAAAATGGAACTGCGTTTCATTATCAGAGATGTGAAGCGCCGTAGGAATGGTGGCCGTAAAGGGACACGAGCCGAC
Source organism: Schistocerca americana (assembly GCF_021461395.2). Classification (NCBI taxonomy): domain Eukaryota; kingdom Metazoa; phylum Arthropoda; class Insecta; order Orthoptera; family Acrididae; genus Schistocerca; species Schistocerca americana. The sequence continues at coordinate 365,846,224 of NC_060122.1, read as the reverse complement.
GGGCAATAGAGATTAGTGTCCTTGTCTCTCCAAGTTTTCATCCAAACGATGTAACATTTTCCCAATTTTTGTACCAAATTTTGTCTAATTTCTCATTCTAGTTTTCAAGATTTATCTCAGTCCTGCTGTTTAGCCTGTTACTTTGTTTGCCTTATCTCTCCCCTTTGAGTTTCTCAGGCATATGTGAAAGATCGGCACTATCGCCAACTACCTCATGCTGAAACTTTGAATCGGTGAACAAATACTGTCTGAATCTGCATCTACTTCTTCCCCCAAACTATTCTCTGTCATTAAAAGTATTTTCAACTGTCTCCTCGCTGTTTTGTATAAAATCTTCTGCTTCCTACAGCTCTTGATTGTCAAACCTACTGTCGTCACACACCAGGAATATTTTATACGAAAACCACACAAAACAAAAAGAAAAGAAAAACTCTCCCAAAGCAAAAAGTCTTCCACGCGGTCTACTGAATTTGTGACGTTGTAGAAAAGATCAAACAATTGTACCGCTAGTACTCACAGTTACATGGTACAGTTTGCTCGTCCTCGTAAGTTTTTGGTCCCAGAATGTTTCGGTGTCTAGTCCAAAATTGTTCAATCCAAATAAAATAGTTTTTAGTGTTGATGTTGAACATGGTACAACTGAAACTCTGAAGTTGGGTTTAGGACTTTGACCCGAATTAAAACATTGTTCCAGCTCATTCTCCTTGTTAATTACAATTGGCTTCTGTCTGGACATGAACTTCTGCTGTCAGTGAATTCAAGCCAGTCTCAACCAGTTTCTAAACGATTATTGAGAAAAAACTTGCATGCGATAGACGTGTCGAGGCTCATACCTCGCAGAAGGACATTGCCTACAGCCGTGCACGACGCTGCATGTTTTCAGTGGTCAAAAAAAAAAAAAAAACTGAACAATATCCTACTGGAGACGTGTAGTATGGTCGGACTTTCGGCGATTTTGCGTATTTTGAAACTGTGGAAGGTATCGAGTGGACCGACAATCCAATCAGGCGTTTAAATCGTCGTGTGTGGAGGATTTATTTAGGGCCGACGTTGGTTCAGTGATATTTTGGGAGAGCTTTTTTCCCATTGCTTGGTGCTACTCACTCAAGATACCGTGGTTCTAAACGAGGATATTTTTAATTAAACATTCTCGGTGACTGTGTGCAGCCATTTCTTTATGATGAGTTGGCTTTGAACACTTTTACCTTCGAAGCTAACGAAATCCGTCTTTACAAGGCTTCACGCATGCTAAATGCAAATCGACTCGTCCTTTGAAAAGAAAACGTCTAGGGATATTTGGAACAGTGGGTGAAACTTAGCAATCGACATGCACTCTGTTCGATAGCTCTACGGGATTTAGTGTTTAATGATTTCAGCTGGATGTACCAAACCTGAAGCAACCTGTAGATTTTCTCCCTCGGCCGACTGTAGGTCGGTATCAAGTCTAAAGCCGTGGGCACACTGACTGTGCTCTCGGCCAAATGTAGGTCGGTATCAAGTCTAAAGCCGTGGGCACACTGACCATGCTCTCGGCCAAATGTAGGTCGGTATCAAGTCTAAAGCCGTGGGCACACTGACCATGCTCTCGAACGTCAACGCTGAACGTGCCGAGTTCAATGTGCTGCTGAACACTCAGGAACAATCGGACTTGTGCCTGTGGTACCCCTGCCTCAACGTGGAATACGCGACCGCACCGTGCTCCAGCGGCAGTTCTCGGGTACTTCTGGCTCACAAGCACACTGTTTATGAAAAGGACGGGAGTAAAATTTCTGCGTTAGCTCTATTGAAACTATTTATCCTCTCTTGTCGATGTGCTAGGCACGTTGTTCTGTCCGTAGTATACATAAACAAAAACTTCAGTATCCGTGAACATGCTGTGAATCACAACGGGAACCACCTAACCAGTCAATAAGGACATCCTCTTATAAAAGTTCCATTACAAACAGTGCGATACAAATTTACTGTAGGTCTCCACGTAAGATAAAAATTATGAACCTCACTTTTTAGTAGAACATCAAGGTCATTTTTACTTGATCACCGCGCCTGTTCACTAACACAATCTTTACAGTATATAAATTACAACACTTGAAACAAGAAGCTGCAGAATATCTTATTGCAATCAGAGCAAGCTCTCTTGTAGATAAAGAGAGTCCAATAAACTCACTGCTAAAAAAGAGGGCACTTACATTTACATAATATGGGATATTACGGAATATACTTCTGTCAGACTAATAACGGAAAATGCGAAGGTTAGTAAAAAATAAAAGTTTGGATCCTTTGAGAGGCAAACTAGCAATGTATCACTAGTCGCTTTGCAAGTCAGTGTCTACATCCATTACGCTGCAACGAACACGAATGATATAGAACACAATTTACACGTTACCATCTCCTAGTAGCTTTAATAGTAGACGCGTTATCAACTGACATTAAATTATGACGAACTCCACCAAGAACAATGCGCTTTTGATGGAGCCTCAATGCATCATTGTCTTGAAACGGCATACCTTCATAACACGCAAGTCGCAATAATTATTTAATCAGCAATACGACATTCCCCGCCGTTTTACTACAGAAAATCGCGCAATAAACGGCAGGTTTTCAAGAGATCCTCAATTTGCTGGTGCTTAGAAACTGCATTTATACATGTGGAGTCCAACTGAAAGCCAATGTGGCGTCTCCTGACTCTGCACTATAGAGATGGCCTCGTGTGGGGTAGATGGCGTTCTTCCATCTCACTGGTCTACTTCTAAAAGCACGTTCAGGATATCGGACATTCTAAATATTCCGCTGAGTGCTTTTATGGCGCTATGACGTCAGAAACTCGGAACGCTCAGCGTTCGAATGCTCGGTCCATGTGCCGACGCATTACGCTCGCCTTACATGGCGTCTGCGTGGCAACATCTCGGAGTTGCTAATTTTTTTTATCTGCTTTATTTAGTTTGTTTCTACAACATGACAGAGAAACTGAAGTGAAAAGAGACGGATTTCTGAAACATCCAAATTTGATTACATTTCCTTGGATTGTAATGTCTTTTCGTCGTGTAAAATTACATGGATTGGCTGAAGTTACAAAAAACTCCCAACAGTGGGCTTCTCACAGCTTATATTCCTCAAACAATATTCTTGGAAGTTTCGAGAACGTCACGTTCTTTATTCCATATCCTGAACTGGCATAGAATACCAAGTAATTCTAGTCAAGTTAACATAAACGAATGAAACATGTTTGTTTTCACAAATAAAATTTGTGTAACATACTACCAGACTGTATACTAATTACCGTTGTTTTCGGAGATTCGAAAGAAATTTTAGTTCCTTATCGAAACGTTAATTACTGGTAAAGGTTGAATTCAGTAAAAAGAATCACCCCAAAATTGCTATATATCCACTTTTCAATTGAAAACATCTACTTTATAAATCCGACAGTGAGCTGAATATCCTGTTGTTTTGGCAGCCAGTTACACCTCCGGCGACCGGTAAGAAGTGCCAACGTGAGCCTGGTCGCTGACATCAAGTTACAGATAAGACCCGGCCTCCGAGCTTTTCAAGATACTTCAAATCGTGGTTTGTGATTGTCTCTTCCTCACTTACAGACGGCCGCTATGGCCGAGCGGTTCTAGGATCTTCTGTCCGCAACCGCGCTGCTGCTACCGTCGCAGGTTCGAATCCTGCCTCGGGCATGGATGTGTGTGAAGTCCTTAGGTTAGTTAGGTTTATGTAGTTCTAAGTCTAGGGGACTGATGACCTCAGATGTTAAGTCCCATAGTGCTTAGAGCCATCTGAACCATCTCACTTCCCATATGCTTTTGTGACCTGTCTGTTTACTGAATTTTAACTGGACTACGTTTTGAGTTGCTGTTCTTCGGATTATTGACGGAATGACCTTACCCTGGACTATTGAGATCATAGTCTTGCTGTGTTCTACAATTTCCGACGACCGACGCCAACTGTAATTGTAAAGTATCAAGTAATTACATTTAATGCATATTTTCTGTACAATAGTGGTATGTTGCCCAATAAGAGGTATTGTAAAGCGTTAGAGTTGTAAACGAGTTTTGGAATTAGCAGATGAGAGTCATAACGAAACCAGGGAAACGTGAAGTCGGTGAAGGAGCTGCGTAGTCAGCCGCTTCGCAAGACAACGGTGGCAACAGACGATACTTCTTCCGAAGCGTGACGGAGCCTGTAGAGGCATAGCAACCTAGGTACGACAGCTCGGAGATCAGCGACACGTTCCAGACGCTTGGGTGCGACGTACTCGCCGCAACAAACAACAAAAACCGTCAAGGAGATGCAATATTGAAGGATGCTCGAACCAGCCTGTCATCGTCGAACAGCTGGGCAGTTATGTGACCCAGAGTCTGCGCTACTCCGTGCCGCGCTACTGATGTACACACTTCTGCCTCAACTTGGGCACAAGCCACCTTAACCTGTGGGCGCCAGGACAGCTCCGCAGTTGGCCGCCGCCCTGCGAAAAGAGCAAGGAGGTTCCAGCCATCTCTGCCCTCTTCAGGTCTACGCTGCAAGCCCGCGGAGTGACACAGCACGATGTCTGTTTGCTCGCCGCTGCTAGCCACACTCATTACGGCCAAGAAACAGGGCAACTTGACGAAAAAGCACCAGCTGTCCAACAGCAGGACGTATGGTTGAATAACAGCCCACCGTAAGCACACGAAGCTCAGAACGTAGGGTGGGGATATCTCATACGACTGTTCATCGCTCGTTGCGTGAGGAGTTACTGCATCACGGGAGAGTTCATCACTTTCACGAATCGGACTACCTGGGAGTTATATTGTGAGCCTGGATTGTGCAGATTTTTCGTCGGAAGAAAGCATTTCTTTAAAACGTACTCATGACAGATAAACTCACGTTGCTCGCGAAACTCTTCCGAATATGCTGAATTTCCACACCCGGGCTGATGAAAATCCTCACACCATTCAGCAGGGCAAATTTCAAGCCAGATATTCTCTCAATATGCGTGCCGGGATCGTCGGAGATACGCTGCTGGTTCCCTTGCGGGGATCACTGGTAATTGCTATCTTCAACTGTTGCAATCTTGAAACTTCCTGGCAGATTAAAACTGTATGCCGGACCGAGACTCGAACTCGGGACGTTTGCCTTCGCGGGCAAGTGCTCTTCCATCTGAGCTACCCAAGCACGACTCACACCTCGTCCTCACAGCTCTACTTCTGCCAGTACCTCCTCTCCTACCCTTCAATCTTCACAGAAGCTCTCCTGCGAACCTTGCAGAACTAGCACTCCTGAAAGAAAGGATATTGCGGAGACATGGCTTAGCCACAGCCTGGGGGTTGTTTCCAGAATGAGGACGGGTCCTGATTCGTGCTTGGGTAGCTCAGATGGAAGATCACTTGCCCGCGCCAAGGCAAAGGTCCCGAGTTCGAGTCTCGGTCCGGCACACAGTTTTATTCTTCCAGGAAGTTTCATATCAGCGCACACTCCGCTACAGAGTGAAAATCTCATTTTGTTGCAGTCTTCATTGGTATATTTTCTGGATGACATTAGATACACTTGAGAAACGTCTCAGAACGTTGTCTATTCATGGTGGGATATCTTCTCAGGTCAGCAGAGAAGTTGATCGGTATTTAGATCGCCACTTTTCAAACAAATGAACTGGCCAGGGAGGCCGTGATTGCTGGACGTCCGGATTCTCGATTTAAATCCACTGGATTTTCGTTTATTGGAGGCACCTCAGTGAACTCGTCGGTAGCCACTCTAAGACGACTAATCCAAGAAGCTGTCACAATCACAAGAGCTGACGCCGGTGTGTGGTCACGGACGGGTCAGAGCATCGTGACATATTCGTTTAAAAACCCTGCCTTGCAGCTAACGGAAGCCACTTCGAACATTTGCTTGGAAGAACGCGACAGAAATCAGGGTGGTTGTTCTCTCATTTACGCTCGTATGAGCCTTAATTTCTAGCGTTCTGATTACCTTAGGAACCACAGAATGTGAATTTTCTCTTGTATTGAATCGTAAATAAAGTTCTGCATTATGTACCATGTCTTCCTATTTTCCGTTTGTTTCTTTTTTGGTTATTTGTCTTTGTTTTTGTTTTGCATAACACATCAGTGTTATGTACATTAAGAGAAACGGTGCAAGGATAAGCATTGGCAACGCCAGGGTAAGCATTAAATCCACAATTAAATGTTTTTCAATCTTCGTAGCCAGTTGTTCCTTGTTTGCGGTACGATACACCTTAGATAACACAAGTAATGGTTGACAAATGGCTGTTATTTCACAAATAGTGGTTACTGAGGTAAGTACAAACCCCGACAGGTTCCTCCATCTGTTGAATGTTGCGGGAAGGTAACCTCCATATCCGTTAACCCACTCAATAGCACCTCCGCTGATCTGTGGGACAATAAACAATAATGGCTTGCTTATGCCACACGTACGTGGAGGTACTACTCAACCTAAAAACATACGATCTGTAATAGTTACAATTATTGGTCCGCAAATGACATGAATACTGATGTTGTTCACTACACCATCCTCAGTGACCAACTGAAAGACTTACACTTAAAACAGTTACACCCTGTATGTGCGTGAAACGTTATAATGCAAGCATAGCATGTCACATGCTCTAGGATGTCCAATTATAACGCAGAAAGTGTGAATGTTGTCCATATCACATCGAACAAGTCTGCGACGTTGAAGATTAACAGAAAAGATAAATTTGTCAAACTTGTCAGTAAAATCCATTGCATTTTCTTACATCGAAGCTCGTTGTATGATAGCCGGCCGAAGTGGCCGTGCGTTTAAAGGCGCTGCAGTCTGGAACCGCAAGACCGCTACGGTCGCAGGTTCGAATCCTGCCTCTGGCATGGATGTTTGTGATGTCCTAGGGTTAGTTAGATTTAACTAGTTCTAAGTTCTAGGGGACTAATGACCTCAGCAGTTGAGTCCCATAGTGCTCAGAGCCATTTGAACCATTTGTATGATAAGATATTTGTGCGTTGCCCCATTGCAGTCAGCTTCATCAACTAATAGCTTTTTAAAGATAATGATGTAACTGTGATTATCCGGTTTGCTATATGGATTACTTTTGTTTCTTTCAAAATACCTCTTAAGAGTGAAAACGCCTGTAATAAGCAGGTACCAAAAAGTATCTTACAAAACATACAGTAATGCAAAAATTCTCAGGCGAAACACGCACACATCTGCCGGGATGTGTTCGGACTGTCCTTTCAGTGTACAATACAGTACGCAACAAGTGCTGACCTGTTCCCTCGCAGGTATTGTTTAATCTTACGACCACCATAGTAACGGGAGAGTTCAGTGCTGCGCTATCTCCAGTCTCATGAGTTTGTCGTACTACTGCCGCGGCAGTGGAAGTCCTTGCAACTACGTTCGTGTGAACTCTGAACGGAGTCTCTTAAACTAGGCTTTTCACATGCACCAGACGAAGTCTATTGTAATTATCCGTGATGACCGAGCTGAATGTAAAACAAGACGAAAGCGACTAATACATTCTTCTGAAAATTTTCATTTTTGGGAGGTCCACAGTATCTACGTTTTTGAGAATAAAAACATGGTCCAAGTAGGCTCTACGTAGACAATGATTTCATCCGTAATCCATTCTGTACATCAGTGAGCTCCCTAGCACCTACAGAGAAGTGTGCGGGACTGCCGTTTTCAACGGTACTCAGATCTTAAGCATGCTTCAGAGCAAAGAGGAAAATCGGTATCACTGGTTTGTTTCCAGACAAGGCAAACAGAACACTCCGTTCAAAATTACACTGTTGTGCAGATTCCACCGGCCAAACGAGACCCCATTTCTCTGTAACGAGCCACAGTAGACCGTGGACCCTTTGTACAAAGTACTCAGGAAATGTTCCTTAACAACCACGACCCCGAGAGCACTTTATAATGCGTAGCAGGTGGTATTGGGTGCACATGTTAGCAAATACCACTCTCTTGCCGTACGCGTATTGAGCGAGGCGAAAATGACTGTCTGCATACTCCTATAAGCACCCGAATCCCTCTTACCTTAATTTCAGTCTGTATGCGAGATGCCCCCCCCCCCCCCCCCCCATGAACCATGGACCTTGCCGTTGGCGGGGAGGCTTGCGTGCCTCAGTGATACAGATGGCCGTACCGTAGGTGCAACCACAACGGAGGGGTATCTGTTGAGAAGCCAGACAAACATGTGGTTCCTGAAGAGGGGCAGCAGCCTTTTCAGTAGTTGCAGGGGCAACAGTCTGGATGATTGACTGATCTGGCCTTGTAACATTAACCAAAAGCGGCCTTGCTGTGCTGGTACTGCGAACGGCTGAAAGCAAGGGGAAACTATAGCCGAAATTTTTCCCGAGGACATGCAGCTTTACTGTATGATTAAATGATGATGGCGTCCTCTTGGGTAAAATATTCCGGAGATAAAATAGTCCCCCATTCGGATCTCCGGGCGGGGACTACTCAAGAGGACGTCGTTATCAGGAGAAAGAAAACTGGCGCTCTACGGATCGGAGTGTGGAATGTCAGATCCCTTAATCGGGCAGGTAGGTTAGAGAATTTAAAAAGGGGAATGGATTGGTTAAAGTTAGATATAGTGGGAATTAGTGAAATTCGGTGGCAGGAGGAACAAGGCTTCTGGTCAGGCGAATACAGGGTTATAAATACAAAATCAAATAGGGGTAATGCAGGAGTAGGTTTAATAATGAATAAAAAAATAGGAGTGCGGGTTAGCTACTACAAACAGCATAGTGAACGCATTATTGTGGCCAAGATAGACACAAAGCCCATACCTACTACAGTAGTACAAGTTTATATGCCAACTAGCTCTGCAAATGATGAAGAAATAGATGAAATGTATGACGAGATAAAAGAAATTATTCAGGTAGTGAAGGGAGACGGAAATTTAATAGTCATCGGTGACTGGAATTCGTCAGTAGGAAAAGGGAGAGAAGGAAACATAGTAGGTGAATATGGATTGGGGGGAAGAAATGAAAGAGGAAGCCGCCTTGTAGAATTTTGCACAGAGCATAAGTTAATCACAGCTAACACTTAGTTCAAGAATCATAAAAGAAGGTTGTATACTTGGAAGAATCCTGGAGATACTAAAAGGTATCAGATAGATTATATAATGGTAAGACAGAGATTTAGGAATCAGATTTTAAATTGTAAGACATTTCCAGGAGCAGATGTGGACTCTGATCACAATCTATTGGTCATGAACTGTAGATTAAAACTGAAGAAACTGCAAAAAGGTGGGAATTTAAGGTGATGGGACCTGGACAAACTGACTAAACCAGAGGTTGTACAGAGTTTCAGGGAGAGGATAAGGGAACTATTGACGGGAATGGGGGAAAGAAATACAGTAGAAGAAGAATGGGTATCTCTGAGGGATGAAGTAGTGAAGGCAGCAGAGGATCAAGAAGGTAAAAAGACGAAGGCTAGTAGAAATCCTTGGGTAACAGTAGCAACATTGAATTTAATTGATGAAAGGAGAAAATATAAAAACGCAGTAAATGAAGCAGGCAAAAGGGAATAAAAACGTCTCAAAAGTGAGATCGACAGAAAGTGCAAAATGGCTAAGCAGGAATGGCTAGAGGAGAAATGTAAGGATGTAGAAGCTTACCTCACTAGGGGTAAGATAGATACTGCCAACAGGAAAATTAAAGAGACCTTTGGAGAAAAGAGAGCCACTTGTATGAATATCAAGAGCTCAAATGGAAACCCAGTTCTAAGCAAAGAAGGGAAAGCAGAAAGGTGGAAGGAGTATATAGAGGGTCTATACAAGCGCGATGTACTTGAGGACAATATTATGAAAATGGAAGAGGATATAGATAAAGATGAAATGGGAGATACGATACTGCGTGAAGAGTTTGACAGAGCACTGAAAGACCTGAGTCGAAACAAGGCCCCGGGAGTAGACAGCATTCCATTGGAACTACTGACGGCCTTAGAAGAGCCAGTCCTGACAAAACTCTACCATCTGGTGAGCAAGATTTATGAGACAGGTGAAATATCCTCAGACTTCAAGAAGAATATAATAATTCCAATCCCAAAGAAAGCAGGTGTTGACAGATGTGAAAATTACCGAACTATCAGTTTAATAAGTCACAACTGCAAAATACTAACGCGAATTCCTTACAGACGAATGGGAAAACTGGTGGAAGCCGACCTCGGTGAAGATCAGTTTGGATTCCGCAGAAATGTTGGAACACGTGAGGCAATACTGACCCTACGACTTTTAGAAAATAGATTAAGGAAAGGAAAACCTACGTTTCTAGCATTTGTAGACTTGGAGAAAGCTTTTGACAATGTTGACTGGAATACTCTCTTTCAAATTCTAAAGGTGGCAGGGGTTAAATACAGGGAGCGAAAGGCTATTTACAATTTGTACTGAAATCAGATGGCAGTTATAAGAGTCGAGGGGCATGAAAGGGAAGCAGCAGTTGAGAAGGGAGTGAGACAGGGTTGTAGCCTGTCCCCGATGTTATTCAATCTGTATATTGAGCAGGCAGTAAAGGAAACGAAAGAAAAATTCGGAGTAGGTATTAAAGTCCATGGAGAAGAAATAAAATTGCAATTCTGTCAGAGACAGCAAAGGACTTGGAAGAGCAGTTGAACGGAATGGACAGTGACTTGAAAGGAGGATATAAGATGAACATCAACAAAAGCAAAACGAGGATAATGGAATTTAGTCAAATTAAATCGGGTGATCCTGAGGGAATTAGATTAGGAAATGAGACACTTAAAGTAGCAAAGGAGTTTTGCTATTTAGGGAGTAAAATAACTGATGATGGTCGAAGTAGAGGGGATATAAAATGTAGACTGGCAATGGCAAGGAAATCGTTTCTGAAGAAGAGAAATTTGTTAACATCGAGTATAGATTTACGTGTCAGGAAGTCGTTTCTGAAAGTATTTGTATGGAGTGTAGCCATGTATGGAAGTGAAACATGGACGATAACTAGTTTGGACAAGAAGAGAATAGAAGCTTTCGAAATGTGGTGCTACAGAAGAATGCTGAAGATAAGGTAGGTAGATCTCGTAACTAATGAGGAGGTATTGAATAGGATTGGGGAGAAGAGAAGTTTGTGGCACAACTTGACTAGAAGAAGGGATCGATTGGCAGGACATGGTTTGAGGCATCAAGGGATCACAAATTTAGCATTGGAGGGCAGCGTGGAGGGTAAAAATCGTAGAGGGAGACCAAGAGATGAATACACTAAGCAGATTCAGAAGGATGTAGGTTGCAGTAAGTACTGGGAGATGAAGAAGCTAGCACAGGATAGAGTAGCATGGAGAGCTGCATCAAACTAGTCTCAGGACTGAAGACCACAACAATAACAACATGCGAGATGCACGGTGATGGCAACATAACTGTCGCCCTGTCTTCCTGAATAGCATACCCCTCAAAAACCTTCACAGTGAGTTTCCCAATAACGTCTTATATCCAAAGATTCAGATTCCGACTAAGATCTCTGAGAATCTCTGTTACACTGTAGTATTGACTATAATGACATAGTGCTGTTCTACCAGGGAATTCCCATTCAGTTCGATGTCTTCTATATTTCGTTCTTGATTAGCACCTCTAAAGCTTGAACACGACTTTATAATGCTATTACATCTAAACGTAAAATTTACAGTGTTAATATTACAACTGTGCACGTGCCTCGGGTCGGACATTCATAAAAGATTACATCATTAATTTAAACGAGTTTTTAACCGTAAATTAGCAGTTATACTGTATTCCTAATCCCAAAGTGGGTTTATGGTGAATTTTTTTGTTTCGCTTTAATACTCATGATTATCTTACATTTTAACAAAGAGAAGGTATTTTGCGCCACTGAGTGCAGGCGCCATCTAAACACATTTGATGCTTCGAAACAATACAAATAACAGTAATTAACATGTTTGGAAAGATTTTCAAGGAAACAAAACGCAGTACGTAATCCTTAATGGGACGAAAACGACAGGTGGAAAATTAATGCCTGGAATATCCACAGAGAATGATATAGGGCTATTACTATTTGCGCTATCTGTACATGATCTAGTAGACAACTTCGGAAGCATTATAAGGTTTTTTTTCAGACGAGCAAGGTTGGAACACCAGAAGACAGTAGCGAAATGCAGAAGGACTTGTGGAGGATCGATGACAGGTGTACGGATTGGCTGTTGACCTAAACATTAAATAAATCACCGCAAAATACCTAGGAGTAACTGTCCGGAACGACCTGAAGTGAAATGAACACCTAAAATAAATTGCAGGAAAAGCAATTCTACCCTGAGATTCTCTGGAAGAGTCTTTAAGAAGTATAAGTCATCTACGAAAGAAGTGACATACAAAATACTGGTTCCACAGATTCACCAGTATTGTTCATCAATCTGGGACACTTGTCAAGTAGGACTAAAACAAGTGATAACGTCCAACCAAGAACGGCACGTTTCGTCACAGGGTCGTGCAGTAAGCTCCAGAGCATGACAGAGATACTCAACAAACTCCACTCGTATTACACGGGAGGTGGTGTGTATCACGGAGGAAGTTACTGTTGACATTCTGAGAGCGTACGTTCGAAGACTGGGGAGACAATTTATTTCCATCCATGTATGATTCGCGAAATGACCACGAGGAAAAAAATCAGAGAAATTAGTTCACATACGAAAGTTTATCGATAGCCGTTCTATCCACGCGCCACTCGCAAAAGAAACAGACAGGGGTGAATTGTAGTGGTTACGAAGATACCCGATATCGCACACTTAGGGTGACTTGGAAAATACAGATGCCGATCATAAAGGAGGAGGACTGTTTTGGTGCAACTAAGAAAGCACATACGTAAGTTACAGATACATAGAAAGCCACAGCGCGTCAGATCAGTTAGTAACAAAAAAATAGTACTGTTGGAGTCTGTAAACGAAATTTCTTGCATCTGAAATGGTATACATTTTAAGTCGCAGATGCTTAACAGTAAGTAGGGGCGCAGTCTTCACAGAAACCGTAAATTCCCCTAAATCACATGCACATACACGTACCCTTAAATACCCGTTCTTGTCGTGGTGTGACGTTTCCACGTTGATTGATTCTGTACTATACAAGGATCATTACAAAAAATAAAGAATGATATTTCTGATATGTGTACTAAACAGCATTTGTGGTGTGGTAGAAAAGGATAAATTTTGTTTTCTAGGTAAATGACAATTTTTTGACACAGTTGCCCTCACACACTACGTGTTCCGCAGTCAGCTGCTTGGACAACACTTCAGGTAACTGGAAAACGTCCTGCACAATGTGATGTGCTGAACGCGGCCAAAGATTAGAATTGCAGTGGTGCCATGCATGTCACACGCTGATTTTTCATGAGGACGTTTCCAACAGCCGCCGTGATCTTTTACATCACTACGCAACGTACATGACCTTACCAAGAGACGATGGCTCCGATGCCATGACCTTTCAAGATAGTTCGATAACATTCTGCTGTTGTGACTGACATGTGCCCACGACGATTTCTAATAGGTTTCCAACTTTCACAGTAACGGAAACTTATTCAACTTTGCCAAGCGCATGAAGTTCGGAGAGGGTGTGGAATCTCAGGCGCTTGAGGGAATTTTATTATTGTTCATAAGACTGTGTAATTTAACTCACATAATTTATCCCCAATTTTCCATTCATGTGTTCATAACTCATTGCTAGGATCATATGACTTCTGGATGGCCAGTTTTTATGTGACACTACATATACCCTAATTTTAGCAAGATTCCATTTCACGTGAATCCGGTGGAGAAAATGACGTATCAAGTGAGGTTAAGCAAAGCAATGTAATACGTTTAATTTTCTGCTTTATTTAGTTCTTTTTAGAATTGACTTTTGTTTTGGTGACGTAAGTGGTTCAGATTAGACTTAATCTAAACAGAGGACACATAATTATTTAAGTTCAGTGTAAACCAAGTTCATTCAAATTTGAGCAATTCATTGTCTGCTGAAACACATATCTTATAAATACTCGTATTTATGTGGACTGTACCATCCACTGCCTTCTGAATGGAACTAAATTGAGGAGGATAAGTATATGTACCAAATTTCTCGGTCATTTTCTAATTCATCCTACACTAAATGAAGTCATTGTTTCGAGTCAGCATCCAAATCACTTAGGTCGTTGGGGTCACGCAGTTCCCTCAAGCTTGCCTCTGATTCAGATTCAGATGATGAATACTCAAGGTTTTTCCAGTAAATTGTAGGTCTTATATTAGCGGGCTTTCCTTTCTTCTCAATTCATTGTTGCTTTCGGATCCATGCATTTCCTCTAAACTTTCGTCTTTATTCCTAAATTTTCGACATCATTGTTCATGGGACAGCCATCAAAATTGTCGAGTGTTCTTTCCCATATTTTCAATCGTATAATTACTATAAAAAGTTAAAATCTACTACTCTGGAGTTTGCGACATCCAGTCATTCTGCGCCAATATAACCCAACGTGCATTAGTTGACTAAACACACTGCGAAAAACAACTATCAAATAAGATCTATTAAATACTCTAACTCTGTGTTAAGTTCACAGTAGTAAACTTACAGCAAATGGCGACATTGATTATTTCACTGTTCCGATTCAGCGGCAGCTGATGGCTTCTTCATTAGGCTCAGTTGATTGTATCTACGTGAACTAGACTGCAGAACCTTTGAGGAGCTCACTGGTTTTAAAAAATGACAAGGTGCCGAAATGCGTCATATTCCTCGCCGCGGTAAATTCCTCCAACCTCAGCTACAGTACATTGGAGATCTGATTCGGTTGTAAGAAGTTATGCAACAGTGTACAGGCTACGGTAGCGATGTTTATGATTTCTGTTATATATTTGTGATTTATATTTGAATTGCCATCGAACATCCTGTGCCTGTTCTTCAAACAAAATGTACTTCTTCGTATATCAAGTAACTCTCTTATGAGACTTCCGTTGAAAGATTCTAAGTACTTGGTAGCAATTTATTATGGAAATTGGTTCAGTTGGCAAGCAGAGTCTCATTTCCTATTCATTAGCAAACACTGGTACAGCTCGGGTGACACAATGCAACGTGGGTTGCAGAGCGGAGGAAGACGCTATTGTTCTTCGTCGGAATTCCGAATCAATATGCGCTGCTAAATAAATTTCCTAACATACGGTGAGTAAGGGTGTGTACGGAGGTTTTAGTTTTAATACTAGAGAAGACTACCGGTTCTACCCATACGAATCATATGAAGACATTTGCAATGACTGAAGTAAACGTCTGCTGATTTCACATCAGTAGCATATGTTCTTCTCTGTCTTTTAATGCTTCAAATATGTGCTGAAGTGTGTACGTCATACGTCTAAAAGAGGTCGCATTATTATCCTTACAAAGGCGATGTAATTTCTATTAGTATGGAATGTCACATTTACATTATGAATGGATGGTCTCTTTCTTTCCAAATAACTTTTTCAAACAACCACGCATTTGTGTTTATCCCTTATAAAATGTAAAATCATGTCTAATATTGATCATAATTTTCCCGCAATATTTCTTTCGTTTGCTTGACAATAATTTTATTAACTTCTGAGAAATATCACGAAACAAATATAGCCTCGTGCATCTGAATTATCCATGCTGCAAGTAATGTGTTTTATTATATTGCGACCCTAATGTGATCCTATTTGCCATAGCAAATAAATATGTGCTGTGCAAGTGAGACTACAATCTAACGTTTTCTTCATCAAAACTGTAAGTGTTGCTCGGCAGGTGGATACCAAAGCTGTAAACGTATTCCCCAAGAGTAAATTGGAATACTAAGCGATATTAGAATTGTTTTTCGCTACCTTTGATGACTGTACTCCCATTCTTAGAAAATAATATAAAAATACCTTTTTTTTCGGCATCGAGTGTTGACGCTTGTTACAATAATTTACACCCTTTTATTCTTTCATTGGTACTGCAGCATCTCTTCGATGAGCGAATAATATCACAAATCCATGAACACATCACTCTGATACCAACAAGGTGGAAGCCGATTTCTACACTACTAAGTAAATGCTAGCCGTTGTTTAACATTGTTACCAAAAATCGCGAAAAGTACTCGACCGATTTGCTTCAGATTTTTACACAACAGTCTAATAAAGGTTCGGACAGATATAAGCCACATATTTTTTCAACATAATGGAAAACTTTATTAGCGGAAATATGGAAAAGTTCTTGCTCGATTTACTTAAATTTTTTACACTAAATACTTATAAAAGATCGCACGGACATAGGCGACATTTTTTTTAAATATGTATGGTATATAAATCTCTATTTAAATCTATACTACTACTATATAAAGGTAAGTCGATTGTTGTCAGTGTTACTAAAAATTACGAAAAGTTCCTGTCTGATTTGCTTTCAATTTTTAAACGCTTCTGTAATAAACGTTCGAACGGACATAAGCTACCTCCTAAACCACAGTATCAAGCTCAACCAAACCTGACCCACTTATTAGTTTCTGTCAGGACAGAATCGCTCTGGAGGTAAAAACCAACTGTCTATAGAAAGGGTATGGGTGGGAGTGATAAAGAAGCGTGGCCCACAACACGTGAATACCAAGATCTGTTTCATCCAGAACTTGAGAATGAGAGGGCTTAGTGACTTGTAAAAAATTTTGCAAATAATTTCTGACATTTTTCGAATTATTTTCTCGACTGTAGACCCCACAACATGATGATGAGAGAAGAAGTTTATCGCTTTCTAAATTTTTGCTGTCGATGCAGTAAAACTGTCGCATCACACGTAACGTTTTAATTTATTACATGTTCTGAACTAACTGTATTCGCCTCACATTTTACACACAATGTTTACAAATACTACTGAATATGCGTGAAAAATTGGGAGTATCTCATTTGCGACACACATTTCAGAAGACATGACTTCATTAGCACTGATATATATGAAAAACTGTAGCATGATGCATGATGTTTCAATTTATTACGTCCTTATTAGTAACTCTGCTAACGGCCTCGCCGCAGTGGTAACACCGGTTCACGCCATATCACCGAAGTTACGCGATGCCAGGCTGGGCTTGCAGTTGGATGGGTGACAATCCGATCAACCGAGCGCTGTTGGCAAGTGGGGTGCATTCAGCCCTTGTGAGGCAAATTGAGGAGCTACATGACTGAGAAGTCGCCGCTCCGGTCTCGGAAACTGACATACGGCTGGGAGAGCGGCGTGCTGACCACGTCCCTCTCCATATCCGCATTCAGTGACGCCTATGAGCTGAGGATGACATGACGACCCGTCGGTACCGTTGGGCCCTCATGGCCTGTTCGGGAGGAGATTAAGTTATTTGTAACTCTATTCGCAAAGCATTTCTCAGACGGTATTAAAATATCCCACTGAATGTAGGCGCAAAATTACATCACTTCGCGACACATTGTTCGGGAAATATGACTTGGTACACATGTTAGTTGCCATGTGGTAAGAAATACAGTAGGTAGGAACCACTAGCCTGTTGTTGGAATGGGGATGATAACTTCGCAGTGAAGAGAGAAGCTAGGGAGGAGGAGATAGACAGGGAAGGGCAATCAGGAAATGGACAAAGATAGGAGGGAGGATGAGGTGCCGGCCTGGGTGGCCGAGCGGTTCTAGACGCTACAGTCTGGAACCGCGCGACCGCTACGGTTGCAGTTTCGAATCCTGCCTCGGGCATGGATGTGTGTGATATCCTTAGGTTAGTTAAGTTTAAGTAGTTCCAAGTTATAGGGGACTGATGACCTCAGATGTTAAGTCCCATAGTGCTCAGACCAATTTGAAACTTTTTTTTTTTTTTTTTTTTTTTTTAAGTAAATGGTCCCATTCATTTTTAAGTACTGTCACTCTGAGCTGCTCGAACATGACATAAAGGAAATGGATGAAACAGGGAGGGTATCCAATGTTTGCCACTGACACGTTGTAAACTTAGTTATTAGTAATGCGTTTGTCGTGACGAGTTCGTCAAGGCCTTGGCTGCTGCAATAGCTTAAGGTAAAGTATTATCCACATTCAGATCGAAAATGTAGATTAAACCCGTAAAAGAATTGTTGGGGCGAAAATAGATATCATGAACAGCAACATTTACACTAGTATGTCTATCAGCCCTATTAAGCAACAAGTTAACCGTCAAGTACCAGTTTGCTTTGGTTCTACAATATTACTTTTATTGTTAACGGGTTTTCGGCTTACTAGGCCATCTTCATAAATTTACTGAGTATTATCACCAAAGAAGTTAAATGTTAGCAAACAACATTGGAAGAGAAGTAAAACATCTAGACTGAAGTAGAAACATACAGTAAATAACATCTATGCAATGAAAAAGTAAAGTCTGATCAGTACATAATTTACAGTGGAGTAGACAGGAAAACCTTTAACACAAAATAGGAATACCGTGCCTACATAACAGTTTCTATTAATAAACAAAACGAATAAAATAAAATTAGTACTAGACAAGGCTGCATCAGGAGGTACGAAACATGGAGAGTGGTACACAGCCAATTAAAGAGACAGTTATCAACGAAACTACAGAATACATAAGGGACTTAAGCAATATCAATAAGATAAAAAGAAATAAATAAATGTAGGAAAATGGAAGTGTTTGAGGGAACCTACACTTTGAGAGTGTGGTGGTACTCCATTGAACATTAACATTATAATCAAAGCAGTGGTTGTGTAACAGTTGTCATTAAATAAATGAGCAAAGTAAAATATGAGCAGTATTTGATGACACAACTACAATGGGTGTTAAACATGGACAGTAATACAAGTAGCAGTTAAAATAAAGCCTTAACTATTGAAACTACAGTCTATGTGGAATACAAAGACAACTTCAACAAAACAAACAACTTAATGAATACAGGAAAATGGGAATATGTTGGAAGAGAGAGTGTGGGAAGTAACGAACAACAAATATGATTATATGAAGTTTAGGAGAGGGGAAGTGTTGAGCTGTGTCTGGTCATTTAGGATGAGATCTGGACAGTGAGCAAGATGTTTGTTAATTTTGTTACATTACTTTCCGGATAGATCTTGTCTGTGATAGAAACTTAAAAGTTTGCTGTCGGTATGTAATTCTTAAATACATGATTTCCAGCATCCCAAACTGCTCAACTAATTAACTTTTGCAACGTATCCGATTCTGAGCACATCATTTGGTTCGTAACAGGAAAACCAATTTTTGTACTACAAAGGCTTTGAAGACAAAAACCGTTGGTGACAGTTTTAGTGGGAAGGACTAGACTATCACTAGCCTACTTTATCTAGACCTTGAGCTACACTGCAACCTTTCTTCCATATAGTAATATAGAAGCGAAATAAATTAGCGATTTGTTGAAAAAAATGAAATAAGTGTATGGCATCGTTGGTCGGGAGGCCCTTAACCGGGGAAGTTCGGCCGCCAAATGCTAGTCTTACTTCAGTCAACGCCACATATTGGCGACTTGCGCGCCGGTGATGAGAATGAAATGATGATGAGGACAACACAACACCCAGTCGCCGAGAAAATCTCCAGTCCCACCGGGAAACGAACCCGAGCCCGCTAGCATGGAAGGCGAGCACGTTACCACCCAGCTAACCATGCGGACGGTGATTTCTTATATCCCGGTCTTTAGACTTGTGGCGTGACACGCTACAACATGTATAAGTCACGTACCAAAGCCGACAACCAATATCAGAAGACTCAACCCAGCCGCATGTAGTAGCGCCTCGAACCATCACTCCCGGCGTTCGTCCAGTGACACTCAATAGTGCTATCTTTCACGGTGCGACGCTGTGATCACCAAGCTAGCACCTGGCACGTATTCTGCGATCACTATGAGCACACGGTAATCCTATAATACTTTGCAGGAGCGGGGTTCAAGTTCTTGTTCTTGTCCAGTTATCATAACTTATGCTATCATTACCTCTCTAAATCACTTAAAACTTGTGCCTGGATGGGTTCTTCGAACAGTCCACGGCCCATTTCTGTCTCCTTTTTTAGTGAATCAGAGTTACTGTCCGTTTATAACAAGACGATAAATGCTAATTTATCCTTCCCCCACCACCTAATACTCATTTTAAATCATGTTGAAGCACCACCAATACGAAATTACTACCGGGGTTGGCCATATGCGGATTGTCACTCTTCAGCCATTTATTTAAAAAACTGAAAATAAAATAAGTACAATCCTGACCATTAAAATTGCATCACCATGAGGGCAACTTGGAGGAACCGTCAAATTAGAATGAAGTGTGCTACAGGCTTGGATATAAAATCCATTAGCATTTCAGCAAATCCACACAACGTAGGTGAATGTAAACCAATTGAAAGGCAGCAATCAATTCACCCTTTCATATAATTTTGTGGTTTTGTCAAGTCTGCAGAGGGCGCTTTGTCCGCCTATATTTTCTGGTATTCCTTCCATGCCATGGAGGAAGATCACTCTGGGAACCTAAATTGAGTGTCTCTTATTTTCATTTTTATTACCTCTGATTTTCATCTCACCATGTACTTTTTTTTATTCAATCGACTATTAGGAGAGCGATTGAACTTCATTTCACTATTTCATTTTTGGATTTTTTCCCTCTTCCTCTTCCAGAAACTCTACATATTCTCAGAATGTTCTCTCTTCCGTTCGTCTGTCCATTTTTTACCAGGTTGTTGCGTTGTTCTTTTCTCGAACTTCACATTCATTATTTTACTCCGGCAATCGTTGCAGTATTCAATGTTTTCTATGCTGATCTGTTGCATGTCCCTCTGGACCTCTTTTGGCCACTCCGTGCTGCATTTACTCGTTGTTATAATGTCGAGTGGTTTCTTTGTTATTCTGGTGCTCTTTAACATGCAGATGTCTGTGGAGAGCTTCGCGCGGGGTTTCCTGATTTCTTCGGTTATTTTGCTGGTCTTTTGATAAAGTTCGTTCTGAGGTGTCTTCATCAAAATGCCGTTTTTGTCGATTGCTCCGTAAATCTTCCTAAGAAATTTTCGTTCTTGTATTTCTATTTCCCTAATTTTGGAGTGACCGCCAATTACCACTGTTTCATCTGCGTTTGTTGCTTCTGGAAAGATCAAAGTTCTGTAATGTCTAAATTTTGCGTCTGTCGAAATGCATTTCTTGTTGTAGTAGGCCCATGTTAATTTATATGCCATTTTGCAGCTTGCTGATTCTTTGTTCATTGGTGATTGTGTTTAGTCCTGGTGACTGTACAGATTCGTCAAGATATTTAAAGTGGCTGACTTGTGTGATGTTAGCGTGTTTCGTCATTAGCTGGGATTTATTTTCTGGCCGTCTTTCCATACACTGGTTTCTTTCAAATGAAATTTGCTATTCAGTTTTCTGTGCAATTTGATGTAGTTTTCTAACTGCGTGAATCCCTTCTGTCCTGTTCTTTGTGATACTTGCAATATCGTCCGCGAAGACAAGGCATTTTACTTTGTTACGGTTTTCTTTTCTGGTATCAGGTTGGACACCCTGTACATGAGGTTCCCATTCTCTGATGAACTTTTCTAGAACTATATGGTATACAAATGGACATAGTCCGTCGTTCTGCCATACTCCCCTTCTGATTTCAGAGAGTCCCGACATTTCGCCCATTAATTTCACTTTGGAAGTTGTTCTTATAAGTGTCTGTTCCATTATATTCCGGGTATTTTGGTCGATTATGAATTCTTCCAGGGTTTTAAAGAGGGTTTCGCAGTCCATTGAGTCACAATCTTCCGTGTAATCGATGAGTGTAATTACTGTATTCCTGAATTTTCTCATTTGTAGTAGCGTCTTTAGGCTCCAGATGTGTTCCGTACATGATCGCCCTTTTTTGTATACGGCCTGGTACTCACCACATAGTGGATTCGCCTGGGGGTTCTATTCTTTTGAGATGTGCTTTGGAGAGGATTTTGTACGCCACTGGAAGTAGGGATATTCCTCTGTAGTTGTTGATGTCGGTCTCGTCACCCTTTTTACGTAACGGATGGATCATAGTGCATTTTCAGTCTTCTGGTATTTCCCCTGTCTCCCATAAGTCTGAGATTAGGTGATGAAGTTCCTGTGCCAGTGTAGGATCGTTTAGTTTCCAGAGTTCTGTGATAATCCCACATTATCTTAGTGCTTTGTTGTTCTTGAGCTGCTTGATTATCGCCGTAATTTCTGCGAGATCTGGGGCTTTTGAGTCCGTTGTTTGAATACCGGGGGTGTGAAACCAAGTTTCTCCTGTGGTGCTTCACAGTTACGAATGGAGCGGGAATACTGGGCTAATATTTTGCAGTTGTTTTTTGAGTTGATTTCCAACGAACCGTCAGGTCTTTTGAAGCACAGACTGGGTGATTAGTATAAATTTAGGTTTTCTCTAAACTTCTTGTAGAAATTTCTTGTATTATTTTTGTCGAAATGCTGTTGCATTTCGTGGAGTCTCTTGTTGTCATATCCTCGTTTCTCTTTTCAAATCACCATTGCAGTCTGTTTTCGAGTTTTAATAAAATTTTCCCAGTTTTCCTCGGTTTTGTGGCTGTTAAATTTTTTGCAGGCTGCTATTCGATTGTCTATTGTCTGATAGCAGACTGTGTCCCACCAGCAGTGTTTCCTGGTGCGAAGAGGTTGTCCTAGTTTCATGGCTTCCTGAATTTTCCTTGTTAATTTCTTCCAGTCTATCGATTTTTCCTGATTAATCTGTTTGACAATTATGATTTGTTGAGTTTCCGGTAATCTGGATCACGCTTCATGGTTTTGGGTAGATATTTTTTCCTTCTATTGGGTTGAAAGCATGTCTTTGTTTGTAGGAGATGGTGTTCTGATTCAAAAGCGCCTTGTGAGGTGTGACGTTTAGAATTTCTTCCTTAATTTCCTGCCGGCCTTTGTGACCGAACGGTTCTAGGCGCTTCAGTCCGGAACCGCGCTGCTGCTGCGGTCGCAGGTTCGAATCCTACCTAGGGCATAGATGTGTATGATGTCGTTCGGTGTAAGTAGTTCTAAGTCTAGGGGACTGATGACCTCCTCAGATATTTCCTCCGAAATAACGATATGATCAATTTGGTATTCGGCCTGCCTCAAATTAGGCGATCTCCGTTTGGTTAGTTTGTGTGTAGGGTTTTGAAATTGGGTGTTCATAACTTCAAGTCCAAAGTTCCTGTAGAAGTTAATTAGTTTCTCATCGTTCTTGTTGGTACGTTTCTGTTTGGTATAAGAGCCTGTTATATCTTTGATTTTTCACCCTTTTCGTGGCTGTGCGTTAAAATTACCCAATAGGATTTTCACATAATGCCTTGGTATTTTGTTGGTTTCTTCTTCCAGAGTTTCCTGGAAATTATCCACGGCTTCAGGATCGGTTTTGTTAAGTTGACTTGTAAGGGAGAGTACACTGATTTGTTTGTAAGCTTTATTAGCTGATTTTACTGAAAGTAATGAGATTCTTTCATTGGTAGAGGTGAAGTCGCTCACTGAGTCGATGCTTTGTGCGGTGAATCCGGTTCCCAGGAGTGCTAGTTCGTCACCAACGTTTGCGGCAGATTTGCCCTTTTAGATTCTGAATTTCTCTGTGTTGATGTGTCCTTCGCCAGTATATCTGGTCTCTTGGAGTGCGACGATTCTTATGTCAAAATTTTCAAGGGTGTTGGTGAGATCCTTTAATTTGCCTTTCTTGGT
The DNA here is from genome assembly GCF_021461395.2 of Schistocerca americana. Lineage (NCBI taxonomy): Eukaryota > Metazoa > Arthropoda > Insecta > Orthoptera > Acrididae > Schistocerca > Schistocerca americana. The sequence continues at coordinate 365,822,647 of NC_060122.1, read as the reverse complement.
AACAGTGTTCACATTAATTGTGTCAATAAAACATTAGTCTTGAGAGTGTTGAGAGTTTATGAGGAGCTCCTGTTCTTCTCCGCATGGTGTCCCCGATCCTCCAGAATCCTATGATCAGATGAGTCCAGTCTATCGACTGGTGCCTGGGGTAGTGATTCCAAGATCATCTTTCCCACCATGCGTTCAAGTTGAATTTCAGTTTTTTGGTGATTTCGAGTGAGATGTCTGTGAGACAGAATGTGCCTCTCCGTATCTCTCACCCATTGAAAACTTCTTGTCAGGGTTGCCAAGAGACTTACACGCCACCACTATCCAGCCACTGCAGGAGAAAAACTTGGTATAAAGTAGATGCAGCCCCTTATCTGTAAACTAAACTTATTTGAATTCGATAATTGTTTTGAAGGGTCACCGAAGGACATTTCATCAACGAATCTAAACTTAATATTCTCAGTTTAACAGGATGCAGACCTATGACTCCGATGATACGTGATCTGTCAGTTTAATGGCAATATGGCTTCGGCATTGTGTTCATATGTAACACATATTGCACACATCTTCTCCCTCACCCCCTTCGTCCATCTCCTACTCTCCTCCTCTCTGTCCATCTCCTCCACTGCCCTCTGTCTATCGATCCCCTTCTCCCCCATCTCTTTGTCCAGTTCCTGCTCTCCCCCCTGTGTCTTTCTATCCTTCTCCTCCTCCACTCTCTCTGGTCAGATGTGCTCATTGCATGTATAGCTCTCGAAACGCATTCCAGCACTATCCACACAACATGCTGCTCATGGAGGGCAGCCAGTATTTCAAGCATCACCAAACTTTTTTACCCAAATCGCCATCCTTACCACATAGATCGACAAGAAAGCGTGTTGTTATTGCTCTGTCATTCGGTTCTGAACTGCGTTTAAAATATCATGTATCCGGTTCATATGCAAGTTAGTTTAAAATCAGTTGTAAAATTTGTAATGAACAGACAGAGACACAATGAAGCGACCTAATTAAAACGGGGTCACTAGTCACAGTTTGGTTTTCAGCAAAAACTTCTTAGTAAATGTATGTTGGGTAATTGTGACGAATCTATATGTTCTCCATAGGAAATATTTAGTTTTTTTGCAAATGTTTGGTTTCCATTCAACTTACTTCAGTTCTGTTTTGACGTCTCATTATTAGTTAAAATGGTTTTAAGACGTCCATGCATGCCTGTCCTATTGCAATGATGTGCATTTTCGTTAGCCTATCAACATAAGTGGGACTGTGGTTAAACTGCTCCTGCGAATGATAACATTGATTTCCTTCCGTATCCTCATCCAATCTGAGGTTCTGCTACTAATCCAATAACATCATCGAGAAAATATAGTTAAATCAGTTATGACGAAAGCTGTGATCTGTCCAACACTATAAACCATTACGCATTATAACTTCGTTGCTAGTTTCCTCACAATATGCGAATGTGCTTACTGTGGTCACAGTAGTGGAAATTTACAACCGTTTGCTATGGGTATCATTTTTTAAGGCCACATTGCTTTTAGGAAACTGTTAGAACACTTGCGATATTTTTGTGTCTCCTAGGTGTTCCATTTCTTACTAGGTCAGCCACTGCACATTACTAAGCAGAGATTTTGATAACGCGCATAAGGTCTTATGACTATCACTATCATATGCAATGCAGTTTTTCTCGTAATGGTGCACCTATTGAGCTATTTGGGATAGCAAATTCCGATTGACTAGTTGATTCCAAATTTCAATTAACGTTGCGATGCAAGTCAAACTGCTGTGATGGAAATCCTGGTCTTTTGCACAGGAGCTTCACTGCTACCTGTCATACCAGTACACTGTTCATCTCAAGGAGACTCGAGGGTGGGCTGAACCCTCCACTACCGGACTTCGCCTTGCTCTCATCAAATAGTGCTGATGAGTGAGAGCAGAGCAGATTCCTGTCAGTATTTTTATGTTTTGGAATGTAGTACCTGGCGACAAAATCATCAGTAGCGCGGCCTGACGTCTAGGGCAGTTATCAGCTTTGTTGCTATTTGGTTGAGCGACCATACGTGATGTCATGAAAAATGAGGAGGATATTTTAGGCCTGCTGGATTCCGATGGAAGGTTTATGTCCGCCAATTTGATGACCTTATGGGTCAGAACAGATGGTTGGCATTTACAGGTTTAACATTTTGGGTTGAGATAGCCATTTCTTAAAGGGTAAATACTTCGTCTAACAGAATGGAATACCTGGTTTCAGGTAGTCGGCCGATGATTTAAATGATTTAAAAATTATGTCCGTGTTTGTCGTATCTTGTATTTTGTTTCTTTCTTTATTCTCAGTTTTTTTCACGGTCCGTGTTTTTCCTATCTTGTATTTTGTTTCTTTTTTATTCTGAATTTTTTGCACGTATGAGGGTTACCGAGCGTTTCTTTCTTCAACAATTCTTTATTGAACATAGTGACAATTAAACAAACAAAAGAACGGTGTTTTACCTAGACACTCCATTTTCCCACGTAATCTCCATCCCGTTCTATGGCCTTCCTCTAGCGCGAAACAAGGGCTTGTATGCCATGTCGGTACCAAACCTTGTCCTGGTAGCGGAGCCAGATATTCACTGTGTGAATCACCTCCTCGTCGTCCTCAAAATGCCTTCCATGAATGGCACCAAATCAGGTGTAAGTCCGAGGAGGTTAGGCCAGGGCGGTCAGGTGTGACAGCCGTGGTTGGTCTCCCCAACCGCTGCAAATCGTGGAGATCCGACGTACCGCCTTCTGGTGAAAATAAAAAAAAAGCTCCATACACTTTTACACAAGCCCTTGTGAATACTACTCACAGTTTCTTCCTTTGCAGTGAGAAATTCAATGATGGCCGGTTTGCTTGTAACGTGCATCACCTACACACGCCATTTTGAAACTGTCCTGCAGCTACGTTATCTGTCAGAGGTGACAGAAACTTGGCGCACTCAATCAGGAGACTTCAGATAATACATACGTAACGTTTCGCATTCGTAGCACTGTTTTCGGCTGAGGAAAAAAATGCAGTGCTTTACTTTCTGGTCACACCTAGTACTTTGAAGTATTCTCTACAGTTTTGGCATCCACATGACTATTACGGAAACGACGTAGGCCAAAGCAGTAAATTAAAATTGGTACCATCACCAGGTTTTTTATCTTGATCTCCTGCTTATTACATAGATGCACTGTCCATTACTCCACTCGAGCTACAGGTAGCACAGCTTCACGCACTACATTAGTACGCCTCCTTTACCGGCTCACGGGCTCGAATTCCCGCACCGATAAAAATATTAATGCATTGCTTTGGACTACGTCATCATCATAAATAAAGGTGAAACCCAGTATGCCTCAGGAATATCAGTTAAATATAATTAATATGTCAATTAACATCATTTTAATTAATGTTATTAGTTTTGCCTTTGTTTCCTTTAACGCTGACGCCGATTATGTACTAAAGACACCTCGCCTACTCCTTCACAGTACCGTTTAAGTGCTCTTTTTTCCCGGAAGACAATTCCGTCATTGAAACTAGGATGTAATTCATTTCTCTCTGTCTTTAATCAGTTGTTTTCTTGTAGTTCTTCCTATTCATCATAGAGATACAGGCTACACAAGGAGCCGAAGAATAATCTTATTTTTGATATATTTATTGAATAATTTGGTGAAAGGCTTTCCAAGTGACAAAACATCAACGACTTGAGGATAATTCAGCTATTTAATTACTGAGGCACCGTTTTCTGTTGTTTCAAGAATCCGAGTGAGTTTCTCCTTTCCACTATAACACGACGTGAACACAATAAAACGGAAACGGGAACAACTGCATCAACTACGAGACACACAGTTCTTCTGAAATAAAGTACAGGATCTGAATCATTTGACCACCAGAAAAAAGACACACTGTAATAAGGAACAGAGCCATCTGGATTCCACAAACCTTCGCCGCAGTCAGAAGTTAGAAATAGGCTACTAGGGACGATGTTACCGCAGCTCGCTTCCTTGTGCGTGTGCTATCTGGAATCGCCGTAGCATCTCTGAGCCACTTCGGGCACCCTCGCCTCCGCTCGGGGCGATTCGTGTGACAACGGAGCGTCGCCGAGCGCTATATCCAGCGGTGCGCGCCGTCGAGCGGCCATTATTAATAGCGACGTCTCAGGGAGCGGCGCGCGGTTAATTTCGCGCCAGCGTATATCAGTCAGCCTCCGTCTCGCCGACAACGGTAGCGCCGTCATTAATCGCTCTCCCTGGAATCAACTATTCAGAAGACGCCGGCCATCCAAGAACGCGTCGCACGTTACTTTGCATGCCCAACGCGTTCAATTTGAAAGGTGTTAAAAGAGGAATGTTAAATATGAAACGAGCGATCGACCCAGTGGAAGCTAGAAAGCGCACATAAAAAACTTTAGATACCATTTAGCTGAGTGAGTATGGAAGGGCACCTAGGTAACGTGTTGGTGGAATAATCGTAAATTAGTAATTATTACTTCGAAGAAATCACTCTTCGGCGTTAATACTTGTTGACGTTGTAATTACTTCTCTACATATTGATCTTTCAGTGTGATACATTTAACAACAACAGAAGACTTGGCAGAAACCATGTGGCTCTATTTTGATCGTTTAGGAAACTTTGATCTCCAGAATTACCTCGTCGTTGTAGAGCAGTAAGCTACACAATGGCTTCTTCATCCGAGGAAAGAATAAGAAATCACTGGATACCATCTCAGGGTCAAACGGGTGATAAGACAGCATTTCATAACCCAAAGAAGCAGCTCATATGAGTTTCTCATAGATCAGGGGCAGTCAAATGAAAACGACCGAGCTGGAAAAAAGCTTGTAAACTGCCTGGTAATTTTAAAAGTAGTCACCTTAACAGTTAATACATTTATCCCACTTTGAAAAAAAGATGGTCAATACCTTCACCGGAAAATGGTTAATCTTGCCTACGGAACCACTATTGCACCTAGGGGTGCACCCTTTCGTCCGAAGCAAATCAACGGCCACAAATGTCTTTCTCTAGTGCTCCAAAAATATGGATGTCACATGCAACAAGATCAGGACTGTGTGAAGGATCTGTAAAGACATCTCAGCGAAATTCTATAGTATAGTTTAAACTATCTTGGAAACACGTGGGCAGGTCCAGTTCAGTTCCGACTACACTACAGAAATTTCGCTGTGAATCCCTTGCACACATTCCATACAGTACGGATCTCTCCCCAAGCGACTTCCATATTTTTAGAGCCCTGAAGGAAGACATTCGCCACCGTCGATTTGGCTCGGACGAAGAGACGCACGTCTGTCTGTAGTAATGGCTCCGTAGGCAAGCGAAAACATTATTCCACGAAACCGTAGGCCGGTCTTACCTCACAGTGGGATAAATCTATAATCAGCTATAGCAATTACGTTGGAAATAACTAACAGTGTACTTACTTTTTTCATCTGTCTCGTTTCTAGTTTACAGCTCCATATACAGAATGACCTGTGACTTCAGCGTGAAGGTATGATCCGTCCTTGGGCAACTTGTCGCAACCCATCGTCTTTACAGCCTCCCCTAAGTTCTTCAGAAGCTTTTGGTAATAATATCCTCTGACGGTTTGTCCCTGAGGAGAATTACCTGTTAGCACCACACCCCGGTCTGAAATTATAGAATAAGGCTGCGTTCAGAGTGGTTCCGACAATGCTCACCAGAAGCGGCAGCCAGAGGTCGCCCGATAACATCGGCCGACGCTTTGGCCAATGTGCTTCCGATCTCCTTCGTCAGTTTTTGGCGGTGTCATGGTGGTTAGGAATTCTAACTCATATCCGTTTCAATCACGAGTGAGACAAGCACTGTCCACTCTTTCCTCAGTTATTGGAAAGCAGAAAATTTTTAAAGATATATTAGATAAATACCACATAAGCATTCTTCTTAATGGCACTTCATCGAGAAGAGGAGGAAGAATTCGTCTTGAGGAAGTTGGCATACGCTGTGCCGTTTAGACTACCATTGATGAAGCAAGGGCCGATAATTGTAATACCAAGCATCCTACACCAGACGTTAACTCTCCACTGACGCTGATGTTCCACCTGTCTAAGTCGTGATGGATTGTCGCTGGACCTATAAGGCATGTTCCGCTGCCTGTGTATCATTTCGCCTACCTTCAACAATACTACTATAAAAGAAACGTAATGTCAATGCCGTTTGTTGGAAGGACAGCATTTACTGTATGACTACTCTACACAACATAATTTAAAAGGACTAACTACTGTACTAAATGTACCGATACGTAAGAAAGCAGTATTGCAATTACTGTCCTGCTAACTTACGTTCCCCATACGTGAGTAGCATTTCTACCTTCTCTTCGCTAGTGTACAGTCTACTCCCACAACTCTTCAACTCACGATTGTTGACGGAATGACGGGTGTGTATTCTACTTATGTTTACATTCGTCCTCTGTCAATGTCAGCACGTGGGTGTGTTCCATTACCGCCAGTACCTGCACTAAGCGCTAGGAGCGTTAACGTCAATATAGTGTTATGTAATTAATAACGTTGTGTTTCAGTGAATGGAACACTGTGATACATTTTGGAATATGTCTTTAGGAGAGGAAATGAATTAGCAAATAAAAAATACAGGAAGCCATTTAAAAAAAGTCATACCGCTGTTCATACCTTTGTAAAAAAACAAAGCTACAACGAAGGCGATCATGGTGATTGGTGTCCCCCTGACTGCTAAAGAACATTTGCTTGAAACATTTTGTAACTTGCATCTGGAAAAACATTTATTTAGGGTGGTCAAGATAAATGGGACAACCTGTATATAACATTGGCGAGCACGATGGTCGCATTCGGGAGGACGACGTTTCAATCCCGCGTCCGGCCATCCTGATTTAGGTTTTCCGTGATTTCCCTCAATCGCTCTAGGCAAATGCCGGGATGGTTCCTTTCAAAGGGCACGGCCGACTTCCTTCCCCGTCCTTCCCTAATCCGATGAGACCGATGACCTCGCTGTCTGGTCTCCTTCCCCCCAAAACCAACCAACCAACCGAGCACGATGGGAAGTACTGCGTCTGTAATTGGAAATTTGTGGTGAGGTCTTGTGGGACCAAACTGCTGAAGTCTTCGGTCCGTAAGCCTACGCACTACTTAATATAACTTAAACTAATTTACGCTATTGACAACATACACACCCATGCCCGAGGGAGGACACGAACATCCGACGGGGTGAGCCACACGGACCGTGAGAAGACGCCTCAGATCGGACGGCTACTCCGCGCGGCTACTGGGTCTGTATTTTTTTTTAAATTTATATCTATCCATCTTCGTTAGGCGTAAGCCATTGTGAATTTTTTCCTGTTTTTTTTTTTTTTTTTTTTTTTTTTTTTTTTTTTTTTTTTGCTATTCAACAAGATCTTTTCAGTTGCTCAGATTTCTTTTATATTTCAGATTTTTAATTTTCAGTAACAATTTAATGTTACTGATGTATGAAGAAAAATATTTTTTCCGAATAATTCGTTGGATAACCAGTACAAGATTATCATACGGAGTTAATATCAAATTGTTGAATAAAAATGATGTGTACCTATCACATACCAATGAAATATGCTTACCACTGAAATGTAGTATCAGCATACTCAACCTAAAAACGTTGAGTGTACACCTTTTTGCGTCGTCAGGTTTTATGACTAGACTGGTGTGGCCCGCCAGGAATTCCTCTCCTGTGCCACTCTTTTCATCTCAGACTAATGCTTACAACCATTGTCCTCCATTATTTGCTGGATGTATTCCAGTCTCTGTTTTCCTCTATAGGTTTTACTTTCTGCAACTCCCCCTAGTACCATAGCAGATATTCCCTGATGTCTCAACAGATGTCCTAACACCCCGTCCCTTTTCATTGTTTTCCATGTATGCCTTTCGTTGCCGGAACCTCCTCATTCCATGCCCTATCAAATGGTTCAAATGGCTCTCAGCACTATGGGACTTAACTTCTATGGTCATCAGTCCCCAAGAACTTAGAACTACTTAAACCTAACTAACCTAAGGACATCACACAACACCCAGTCATCGCGAGGCAGAGAAAATCCCTGACCTCGCCGGGAATCGAACCCGGGAAGCCGGGCGTGGGAAGCGAGAACGCTACCGCACGACCACGAGCTGCGTTGCCCTATCAGTCAGCCTAAATTTCAACGTTCTTCTGTAGCACCACATCTCAAATGCTTCGATTCTCTTCTGTCCCAGTTTTCCCACTATCCAAGTTTCACTGGCATACAATAATGTGCTTCAATCTTACATGCTCAGAAATTTAGTTTTCAAATTAAGAGCTACTATTAATCCTAGTAGACTTCTCTTGGCCAGGAATGTCATTTTCGCCAGTTTCAGTGGGTTTTTATGTCCTCCTTGCTACGCACGTCATATGTTATTTTGCTGCGCACGTAACAGATGTCCGTAACTTCATTGCTTCGTGATCACCTATTCTGCTGTTAAGTTTCTCGCTATTCTCATTTCTCCTACATCTCACTATTTTCGTCTGTCTCTTATTTACTTTCGATCCATACTCTGTACTCGTTATACTGTTCATTACATTAAACAAATTCTGTAATTCCTCTTCGCTTTCGTTTAGGATAACAATGTCAACAGCTAACCAGTGATATCCTTTCACTTTGAGTTTCGTACACCCCTGGTAGTTGAGTAGTCAGTGCGACGGAATGACATACTTAACGCCCCGGGTTCGATTCCCGGCTGGGTCGGAGATTTTCTCCGCTTTGTGTTGTCCTTATCATCATCATCATTCCACCCCCATCGACACGCAAGTCACCGAAGTACCGTCAACTCGAAAGACTTGCACCAAGCGAACGGTCTACCCGACGGTAGGCCATAGCCACACGGCATTTCCACTTTACAATGAATTTAAATCCCACTCTTGAAACTTTCTTCCATTTCTGTCACATTGCTTCTTCGATGTGGAGATTCAACAGCAGGGGTGAGAGACTGCACCTCTCTCGTACTGCCTTTGGAATCCTAGTACTTCGTTCTTGGTAATCCACTCTTATTGTTCCCTTTTGCTTTTTGTAGATATTGTATTCCTATTAATCCTTTATTATACAATGTTTTGTTCAATGCCAATCAAGTTTGGTTGCTAGGGCAGTATAGCTTCACCAAACTTATATAAACATCAAACTTACATAAATATCAAACTTAGATAAATGCCAAACTTACATAAACGTCAAACTTACATAAACGCCAAACTTACATAAACGCCAAACTTACATAAAATACCAAACTTACATAAAACACCAAACTTACATAAAAATCGGAACTTTTAGAATTTGACCTTCTTTGATTAGTTCCTATGGACTTCCATGCAGAGCAAGTACAGTCTGTTCCAGTCATTTTCGAAAACCGTCTCGTAAGGGTCCAAATGTCCGATTACTCTTCTCTAAGACGCCAGGCGGCGTTTTATTGAATTCACCTTCAGTGAGACGACGGGATTTCACCGATCTAGCAGGGTCTACTAACCAGGTGCGCTGCTTGTGCATACTAACTATCCCAGGAAACTGACACGATTGATTTTGCAAGAGATATTTTTAACAATAATTGTCTGTAAGTGAAGAAAGATGTTTTAGAAACGCGGTCTATCGCCATACATGCGGATTTGCTTATAGGCAACACACATTACTGACGAACACACAGTGCAAACGCCCTGGCTCCTCTCAGGGGCAAAATCTATTATTGAAATCGGCTAATGTCGCCAGGAAGCGTCAACTAGTATTTGATCTCCAACAATTTGTTCCCCGTGATCTGATCTATCACCCCTAGACGTTTGTCGTGAAGACTTTTAAGCACCATGCACATAAAGGTACAGACACTGCTGAATTCTGCTACTGCAGAGCTGCAGTTAATTGTATCAAGTATTTATTTCTTTGCCACATTACATAGATTAACATGTTGTTCACTGCTGCTATTTTATCTGATCAGCTGTCTTTGTGGACTTAACTGTGTTGTTGCGTGCCTCACGCGGAGCTGCGGAGTGGTAGCTGGTGGTAACTGTGCTGCCAAATTGCTCCGCGCGAGTTTTGTAATCTTCCGTCCGTTTCAGCGGAAGCATGCCGAAGTAATCTGGCAGAGGCTGCTACTTGTACACACACACACACACACACACACACACACACACACACACACGCACATACTCTCTCACACACGTGTTTGACATTGGAGGTAGAAGAGAAGGGGTGAGTTGGAGGTATAACTGCTGGCAAGGAGATAGAACCCAGGCCGTCAATTCCACTTCGTCTCCTCTAGCTTGATTACGTATCGCGGCAATAGGACGTTAGCTCTCACAGACGGCGATACCACTCCGTGAATTTGTTTTCGCCTCCACATCCGTCTAACTCACTACAGCAGCGGAAACACATCTCAGAGTACTTTTCGAAAATGCCATTTCATCCGCTGTACTCCAACTTACAGTCGGAATCAAACGACCAATATATCCACCGTAAACGTTACACCGCTAGCGCTTTTTCGTTTACAAACCAGATTCATACAGTAACTTTCATACTTAAGGAGCTGCCAAAGGACCTGCACATGCGCCAACGCACTTAAACCGACTGAAACCTTTCTAGAATCACAGGTGACACAAATGAAAAGGGTTTGCTCCTGATATTGGGCGAGATAACGTAGAGTCAGGGATTAATGATCTTCGTACCATCACAGCGACAGTGGTTACTATAGCTGATACATCATTCAAGAACGGGTTGTGCTAGAAACAAGAGATGGGCAGTTGTCAGCATCCCTTTTAGACACTCAATTGATGTCATGTAAATCCAGCATGGTGGACGACAGGAATTATGGGCAAACCTTAAATGATCTGTAAGTAGTGCTCTTTATATATGCTGTGGAAGTGGATAAGTACGGAATGGACCAACTGTTGTTTAACAACGAACCTCGGAAAACGCTGAGGAAGCTAAGGCTGTTGCATTCTGGGTTCAAAGTGAATACGCTAATGACGACAGGTAAAAGTTAGCAGCAATTCTTGGGTCTGTAAGAAGAACGACACGCAAATATCTACCAACGTCATACCTTACCAAAACACCTTACCGGTAACCCGAGAAAATTCTGGTGCTACGTAAAACCGTTAATCGTGTCTAAGGCTTCCGTCCACTCACTCGTTGACCGGTCTGGTGCGGCAGTAGCGACAGCAAAAGAAAAACCGAAGATTTAATTTCGATTTTAAGAAATCCTTCACGCAGGAGAATGGTACAAACATACCGTCGTTTGACGATAACACAGGCTTCAGTATGAAGGACATAGTAATGAGCATCCTTGGCGTAGAGAGAAAACTGAAAGGGTAGAAAACAAATAAAGTCCGGGTGGAAATCACTTTTGTTGTACAAAGGGTGCTCTACGGCATTGGCGCCTTATTTATCTTGCATTTATTGTGAATATCTGTCCAGGACAAAGTTCCAAGCGATTGGAAAAAAAGCTCAGATGACTCTTACGTATAAGAAGGTTAACGGACCCGCAAGATGACAGACTAATGTTCTTAACATCGGTTTGCTGCAGAATTGTTCAACATATTCTCAGTTCAGTTACAATGAATTTCCTTGAGATAGAGAAGCTTATGCCCACAAATCAGCCTAGTTTTAGAAAGCATCGTTTGTGGGAAACTCAGCTTGCCCTTTTCTCACATGAAATACTGCGATTGTATGAATGGCAACAGGCAAATTCCATATTCCCTGGTATCCGGAAAGCATAATCGTAACTAAGGAACGGACATAGAAAATAGATTTCCAGTTATGTGAGTGGCGGGAAGACTTCTTGAGTAACACAACTCAGTAAGTTGCTCCCGGCGGAAAGTATTCATCGTGGACAATGCTAGCGTCAGGAGCGTTCCCGGAACGTACGATAGGACCACTAGCAGTTTGTATAGGCATAAACGATCTGGTGGAGAGGGTGAACACAATCTACGCTGTTTGCTGATGATGGACTGATGTACGGGACCGTGTCCTTTCTGAATGACTGTACGAGAATACAAGATGACTTAGACAAAATTTCTGGTTGGTGTGATGGATGGCAGCTAGCTCTAAATGGAGGAATCTGTAAATTAATGGAAACTAGTAGGAAAAATAAACCTGTAATATTCGAATACAACATTAGTAGTGTACTACTTGACACAGTGATGTCAGTTAAAAATCTAAGCGTAACTTTGCAAAACGATATGAAAGAGAACGAGTGCGTATTTATGATTGTAATAGGAAAGGCGAATGGACGACTTGGGTTAATTGGGAGAATTTTAGGGAAGTATGGTTCATCTGTGAACAAAGCCGCATATAGGACACTCGTGGGACTCATGCTTGAATACTGCTCGTGTGTTTGGGATCATCACCATGTCTCATTAAAGAACAGCGTGGAAGCAATTCAGAAATGTGCTGCTATACTGTTACCGATAGTTTCGAATAACACGCAAGTACTGCCGAGATACTTCAGGAACTCATATAAGAATCACTCGTCTGAGTGTGCGTTCTTTTCGAGACCCATATTGAGAAAATTGAGAGAACCGGTATTTGACGCTGACTGCAGAACGATTCTATTGCCGCCACCGTACAATACTCATAAGGACGACGAAGACAGATACGAGAAATTGAAGTTCAAATGTGTGTGAATTCCTAGGGGACAAAACTGCTGAGGTGTTCGGTACCTAGACTTACACACTACTTAAACTAACTTATGCTAAGAACAACACGTACACCCATGCCCGAGGGAGGACTCGAACCTCCGACGGGAGTGACTGCGCTAACCTTGACATGGCACTTCAAACCGTGTGGTCACACCGCTCGGCATTTGAGGTTCGTAGGGCGGCAAATAGATAGTAGTTTTTACCTCGCCGTCTTTGCGAGTGGAACAGGAAAGAAAATGACTAGTAGTTGTACGGGATTCGCTACAGCAGGCACCAAAGTGAGCTTATGGAGTAACTATGTAGACGTAAATGTACGTGCAGATAAATATTAGTAGACTGTCGGGATCTGAGATTAATATTCTGCAGGCGCGGTAATACTCTCGTTGTATCGCGAAATACTCGCTATCGCCAAAAGACGGAAACGACGACAGAATCCGAATGTCATTAGCGAAGCTTGAGTGAAGTAAGGGACAGTTAAACAGTAGCATGGCAGGTGAGTACCTTCCAAGATAGACGCTGCTGCGGGTGACACGGTGCCAACTAGCTGGGCGGTCAAGCGGATATCTCTTCCCTGCGGCGTCATAGAACTGGTTGCTTCTTTTCTGTCATAGATGTTTCCTATCCTGGTGCAGCCTCAACTGCTGGAACGCCTGGCTTTTCTTATATTCCAGCGCGTCCAAGAAGCCATTCCGTTAAAACTCTAATCTTTTTAATGGCTGCCGCTATACTGAACGAATGTTAATCTTTTCAAAATGACGTTAGCCGAAATCTGTTTCCTCTGTATGTAAGCAATTATTAAAGTTTCCTTCCTTTCTGTAATTACTTCAAGTTTTCACCCGTGTTTGAGTTTTTAGGTACATCGAAATAAAACTGATACCTAAACTATGGATACGGCAGCGGTTTGCTCCTAATCAAAAGGTCCACAACCTCTCAGCTGATTCAAAGTTCATTGATTATTTCTCGACTCATTCTTTGTTTCCAGCCTTGCGCTGCTGCCAACGCGCTCATCACGGCACGCGAATTCGCAACACAATGAGTTAAACACAGTCACACTTTTTAGAGGTGTGTCACGTTTTTTTCCCCCTAATCTGGCGCACCGTTTAAAAAAGGGATTAACTGTAACCATACATTTATTCTCCTTACCGGACAGTAGCTCTGTAGACGGCTAGAGAGTTTTCGGCACTATCGCTCAGGAACTACCATACGGACATTAGCCTGTAGTTGTTAAAATGTTAAAACTGGAAGCTGAACCAGTAAATTTGAAGGAATCACAATGACCTATTACACAATCACCCATTACTGTATAAATATGTCTAATATTGTTTAATCTAATTTCTATTTTCTTTCGCCCACTACTTATTTGTAAATCTACACATTATAAAAGACTTCTTCTTCATCCCACAATTTGCGCAGGGTTGGCACGGTTACAATCGGATTTGGCATGGTTAATTTGAAGGGGTGGCCGGATGCCCTACCGAGCGAGGTGGCGCAGTGGTTAGCACACTGGACTCGCATTCGGGAGGACGACGGTTCAATCCCGTCTCCGGCCATCCTGATTTAGGTTTTCCGTGATTTCCCTAAATCGCTTCAGGCAAATGCCGGGATGGTTCCTTTGAAAGGGCACGGCCGATTTCCTTCCCCATCCTTCCCTCACCCGAGCTTGCGCTCCATCTCTAATGACCTCGTTGTCGACGGGACGTTAAACACTAATCTCCTCCTCCTCCGGATGCCCTTCTTGCCGCCACCCCTTACCCCCCAGGACGGAATCAGTGTACCCCACCTGTCTGCGTCGAGTGTAAATCATGAAATAGTGCAAATGTGTTTCAAATGTCTGCGAGTCGTGTATCTCAGACGGGACGTGGGGACCAGCCCGGTTTTCACCTAGTGGGATGTGGAAAAACGCCTACAAACCACATCCAGGCTGGCCGACACATCGGCGCTAGGTCGTTAATCCGCCGTCGGCTTCGATCCGGGACCGGCGCACTTACACGAATCCAGGAAGCAGCGCATTAGTGCTGTTGGCTAACGTAGTGGGTCACACATTGCAAAAGACTTAGTGAACCTTTACATGGCCTCCAGTCTTTTCACAACTGAAGTGGTTCAACAGGTTTAATTTAATTTCGTATGGCGAGCCAAAAAGAAAAGAAACAGAAATCGGAAAAGTGGTTTTAAACCTGGTTCTAAATTCGTTCATCTCAAACAGATTTTCCTATAAATGGAATTGCATATAAACGTATCTATTTTCTCATTAGTAATGATTATTTTGGGTAGTAATTACAGCAAAAATAGTTTTACCAACATATACATTTGGCCTAATGAAAAGTTGATATATTAAAGATCTTTTTTTCTACGCAATTCTGAAAAAGACGATTTGTGTCAGTGCCTGTTAAATAGCTTCCTTTTATTTAACTGACAAAAAGCAACATATTCTAAACTTTCCAGGCTAACTAATGCTATGGAAGCACGGCTTCTTCCGAATGTATTGCTGACCAAAACGCGATTCTGCTTTCATAATGAAGTATTTTCATAAAACGTTTTGTCTACTATTTCACCTTCTTGGTGGTTTAATTTCCAGAAACATTGAAACACGTATTTTTTGTTTTTTGTCCAAAAGTCAAAGACAAATTTTCATAGATGTAGCTTTAAACATGCTCTAATAATTTATTAATTATTATTTATTTTCCAAAAAAAGCTTTCTCGCGCTATCTTACTCTCTTAGTGTTCAAATTTTCACAAATGTTGAAACACGTGACTCTCTTTTTATCTCTAACCGAGAATTCAAACACAAGTTTGCATGGATGTAGCTTCAGAAATGCTTCACTAGTTCTTTAATAATGATTCATTTAAAAAAAATCACTTATTATTTCGTCCCCTTACGAAGTGACTTTCCAAATATGCCGAGAAACGTATTTTTATGTTTCTGACCGAGAAACCAAAAGCCAGTTTTCGTTGTTCTAGCTTCCAAAATTGTCTTACTGGCTACATATTCTCAAAAAACCATTCGTCCCCTATTTTACTTCCTTTGGGGCAGAATTTTGAAAGGTCTCTACTTAAATGACGCCTACAGTAACATCCTTCCCAAATTTTAATTATCTGTAAGGGCTGGGCGAAGATGAGTCAGTCAGCCAGTCAGCCAATCAGGACATTTCCTTTGATATGTAGAGGTTACCAGGAGCATGAAGTCGGAAGCGCCATGAGGTGGTTTGTGGTTCAAACTGTTAAATTATAGGGAAGTCGTAACGCCACAAGTTTGTAACGAAATGTAGGAAGACCTGCAAAGAATCTACTAGTGGAGCTTTAACTTAAATAAATATATCGTATTCCACATAAATTAAGCAAAGGGCCGTTAATGTTCGATTTCTCTATAAGCGAAAAATCACTGTATACAGTAACTGCCTGAAAACCTCTGAAAGTATTCGCTTCGAGTAAAGAGGAATAACTACAAAAACCAGGATGCCAGATTCAATGCATTTCGAGAGTCCTAAGGAGATGTAATGTACCCACGAAAGAAGTAGCCGTCAAAACCGTCGTTCGACCCATTCTAGTGTTCTGCTCTTCAGTTTGGAATCCTTATCTGGAAGGCTGGATAGAAAAGCGTTCACAAGATGCGAAAACCTGAGTGTCGCGTTTCGCCACGAGTCCTTCAAGTAAACGCGACAGCATAACGGATACGCTCAGGAAGCTACAGTACCAGGAGCAGCAAGAGGGTCGTTGTGCATCACGTTGGAGTGTAAGTTATAAGAATAGTCGGGGAGGGTAGTGATTCATTCCGCTTGCCCCTCGCGACCTGGCCACAAAGGTAAAATTATGCTTAGGTCTAACAACAATCGTTTTTGCCACGCACTATTCGTGAATGGAAAAAGAAAAATTCAGACGTAAACTCCCTGCACAGTTCCTAGAGAACCCATCGGCAAACGACCGACATCCGTGACGTCCTCCGCCGATGGTGGTATTTGATGGAATACGGAGAGGTGTGGGGTAGGGAAGCTGGTAAAATATCGATACATCGATAATTATCACAAGAAATATACATAGATATGTGTGTGGATATATCATGTTTACAGATATATCAGGTATAGATATCGAAATGTCAATACCGAGTGCCGATTTTTTTAATTTTGTGTTACTTTTTTGGCAATTTTCGTTAAATATTTGAAACTGTTCTTTTGAAATTGTTGTGGAAGACAGTTCTACTTTCACTGTGTGAAGGGATCTTGTTACTTTTTAAGCTTTCATCACGACCAGTCTTTCTAATCGATTGTGTGAAGCAGTAGGTGTGACAAAGGACAAGTACGATTGCGCTGAGGGGTGGCGGTTTGAATGGAGCAACAAGATTTCCTTTACGAAGAAATGAAATAGCATAACAGTTGCGTTAAAAAACAATTTTTAAAGCAATGGGTGCTCTACTTCTTCACATTGGTGTTCTTCAAAAACAGATGCTGAAAATGATGAACAAAAATCTAAACGACAAGATTGGTCTTTCTCGTGGGCGGAGACATGTGAGGGGAACTTCTGACGCAATCGGCGCTCGGCACTACTAACTGAAACTGTGACGTTTAACTTTACCACACAATTTTGACACAACAACTGCTAGGTGGCTATTGTTTGCAGAAATGAAAAAACCGCGAAGTAGGTAACGAAACCGAACGACGGACCCATCGGAACCTTTTAGTATGCCACTGACGTGCAGTTAACATTGTTACCAAAAGCGTGAACATGCATAGTTTTCGTTTCAATTCTTGTTCTAAGGGGGATAAGGAGGCAGCTAACATTTTTTTGTGCGGAATATCTAATAATAAAGCAATACTTCAATATACAGCTCTAAAACCGGCAGTTTATTTATAATGTCATGCCGATTTTTCTGTAAGCCAATTCGAACATATCTTTTCGTCTCTCTATCAACATATCATGGCCTTTTCCGATATATCGAGGGTCAATAATATTTCTTTAAATATCGGTAAGTTGGATTCCCGATGTATTAAAAAATCCAACAGTTCTAGAGTGGGGGTCAGCACACAGTGCCCCTGGCCGTTGTAATTTTTCGTGACATTGAACCACAAGAGTACATCCCTTATTTGGAGAGACCGCTGTGGGATTTCTCTTGGGGATACTTCCGTGAAGGGTATACCAGTCAACAGCAATGCATGTGCCATTTTCTGTTGGCGCAATGGCTTGGCTTGGTGAGTATCGTGCGAGAATTTAACATTCAGTTCGAATTTGGCCGACATGACTCTTTTCGTGCTACAAAAACTGTTTCAATTTGGGAATCAAACTTTCGAGCATCAGTTTCTGAATTTTATAAAAAATCTACTGTACCGTCTCGGACTGTAAAAGCAATCTGCACTTAAACATGTAGCTAGCCTGGGATTGTCTGATAGGAGTGTAAGAAGATTTTTGAATAGCGATGTACACGTTAATCTATACAAAATCGTCATCACCCAAGAATTAAGTAAGATATGCTTTGAAACTCACGGAGCTTTGTGTGTGGAAATTCTTAAAAACATTTCCCCTGCCATTGTTTTGATTTCTTCCGCTCAGGCACACGTTCACATTTCGGGTACTATAAACAAACAAAATTTCCGCAACTGAGCAATAGAAAACCTCCAAGAACTTCACCAACGACTACTTCACAGCCATCGTTTGACAATTTGGTGCCCTGCTGCTGAATCTGGTCTGTTGGGTTAGCATTTTTCGAATAAGATGGCGTAATGGTAACAGTTAATTCAGATGTTTACTGTTACACGATAAAGACCTTCCTGCGGCCTAAGCTAAATCATTGTTTGGGCGGAGCTTGAAGGGGGAGAAGTCTGGCTGGCTCCAACAAGATCGAGCCATAGCAATACACCTCGACGTTACCTAGATATCCAGAGAAAGTTGTTTCCTGGACATCTTCTCTTCGCGAGGAGACATTTACTAGCCCTAAGATCACTCTATTTACCATCTTTTGTGTTTTTATTTGTGGACACTTACAGAAAGGCTCAAGCGTATAAACATCGCTCACAACTGTGTAAGCACTTTAGGTGGCAATCGCCGAGAAGTGGCTGCCACTCCAACGGAAATGACGCGAAAAACCATCGACAGCTTCTGGAAGCCTTCGTCAGTGTGTCAACAATAAAGGATGCTATTTACTAGACCTTAATTTTAAAACCAACTGATGTAAAATGGCACAGCATTTGTTGTTCACAAATAAAAGTATTTCCACTGTTTCTATCTTTGTAACTACTTTTTGATATAAGGGAGGTCTTTTTGCCGGACCCTGCAACTGGTCAAGGAGTGCGTCAATAGCAAAGCCGAATGCATTCGGTTCCAGTCTTGTCACCAAGGAAAAATATTTTGCAGTACCGGGAATTGAACCCGAGCTGAACGCATGGCAATCTGCCGCATTGTAAACTCTACTGCGGAGGGGGACAAGAGAGTATCGTAAGTATCCTCTGCTACACAATGAAAAGTGGCTTGCGGGTTATAAATGTACATGCAGAAAATCCTTGTCTGCTTTGTTGAGCTCACTCCAACCTGTACTTAAATTACACTTATTTTTCCTTACATGAAAATGAACCCTAACATTTCCGGGAGAAAAATAAGAATAGAACGTTACGATTGTACTGAGATTGCTGTAAGGGTTTTACAGGACTGCAATAACTCAAAATTCTGTTAGTAAACTAAGGGAGGTGAAGTATTACTTAATACCTAGACCCATTTTCCGAAGGATCTGAGTTCGTATTATAGTCGGTTCATGCTCGTCTAAATTATTATCATGGCATGCTAATATCTCGGTGTATCTTCAAGCAACACCATGGATTGCTTCCATCTCCGTCCAAGGCAAGTGGAGCTGTATTACATTCCAATTTACCTCGAAACTGAAAAAAAAAAAACATTACAACTCGGCAATGTCTTCTTATTCTATTAATACTTTTGCAGTCATAATATTTGTCTTCTTCACGCTCTTTCGGAGTTCCACCTGAAGCTGTTCCAGTATTGATTGAGACAGTAATAGTTCTGTTTATTTGTATAAACTTTACGGAAATTGTAGTTGTTCCCTGTAGAAACATTACTCTTGTCTGTGATTCGTTTCCAACATCATTTTCATCCATCGAAAAGCTGTTCAAGAGTGTATGAGCGAAACAAAGCAGAACTCACATTTTTTTTCAAATAGTTCAGTTCTGTCACATAAGAGGATGAGATTTGTTGTAGACGCAAGAGAAAATTGTCGCAGGTCTGTGGGATCAATTACGAGATTTTTGTACCACCTGCATTTTGCAGCCACATATTGGTATGACAAAACAAAAGAATAACCCATTTCTTTATCAGAACCTTCAACATCGCAGCGCCTCAGCAATCGTTGGTTAATATATTGAAAAACTAGAAACCCGCCTCGATTGCGAAAAAAGCACGTAGTGTTAACCTAGGTTTCAGCGTAGATAACTACACCTTCTTCAGAACAATAAAACCCACAAGTGCCTAAGAAGACCTTTGTCAATGATTAAAAGAATACCATGGCTATACATTTATAAACGAAAAAAAGGAAAACACAAACAGTACATATGTACAAAGTCTAAACCACTACTTAACTTAATGGTGTAACCTCCACCTCACACCGGCCTATGTTCGATGGGCCATGACCCGCCATAAACTGCAGCTACAAATGGTCGCTCACTTACACGCTCGACCAGCTACCTATACACATGCGCAAGACAAGGGAAGTTACTTGAATGCGCATGCGAATACAAATACGTGAAATAACCCTTATATTCCCAACTGTGGACCAACGTATATGAAAAATATAGAATAGATAGAATAAGCGACGAGCTAAATAGGAGATGAAGCCTAAAAATAACCGCACACGGTTGCTTATGCTAGGAAATAAACATATATGAAGCTACCTATAACAACAGGAGGAACTCTTAAAAACTATTCCTAAAGCCAATAGTTAGCCTGGGAGGGGGGGGGGGGGGTGCTGGGGGGACGTAATCTAAAGACGTCGTGGTAATAAAGATATAGAGATATAGGGATAAAACGTGAGGTGTTCAACGAGCTAAAATCACCTTCATCGTAAAAGGAAATGGGGAAAAAAGAAAAAAGATGAACAGCTTGACCAACCGCGCTTGCCAATCAGCGCACGCATGTGAAGATCTCCAGATCATCAGATTTACAAGTGTAAAGAACAAATTAAAGGTGCGAAACCTTCAAAAATATTTTTGTATCTTAGTAGGAGTTGATCGTTAAGGATGTTGTCTTTATCATGTTGCAGATGCTTAAAGATCTGCATTTCTTCCAAAACATCCAGTTTTAAGCCCTTAACCTCGGCATGACTAACTGAATATTAACTGGAGGGCTCGGCGCATGAGCCGTTGGAACAAGGTGTTCCGCATAAGTAGAGCCATTAGTACCGTCACCGCTTCTAGTAGGAATATGCTCTTTATACCTGAGACCCAGAGCTCGTCCCGTTTGATCGATGTAAAATTTTGAACAATCCCCGCATGTAATTTTATATACTCCTGACTGGGAAAGTTTATCGCTCTTATTGTGCAAGGAGTGGATTAAATTCCTATGTAAACTATTATTAGTAGAATAGGCGACTCTGAAATTATGGGCTCTGAATAAACGCCCCAATTTGTAACTTATATTGCCAATGTAAGGGATAGATATCGTTGCCACTTGTTTGTCATCTAACGCATCCCCTAGGGTGGAAAACGTAATATTATTTTCATTTATTTTCATGTTATTATCTGTCTTACCAACTGAGGCCTATAGCCATTATTTATAGCAATATTCTCAAGTTTGACCAGTTCAGTTTCTACCGCATCTGGTGCAAGAGGGATAGCTGTAACTCTGTGAATATTAGAATGAAAAAAGGCCATCTTATGGGCGTACGCATTGGCCGAGTCGGCAGGTATAATATTGTCGAAAAACGTATTTTTCCGAAAAATATCAAATTTAATGCTGTTGTCAACCACAGTTAAAGTGAGGTCCAAAAAATTTAATGACCTAGTATCGGATTCTCGCTCAATTGTAAAACTGATATTATGGTGAAGCTCATTAAAAATCGAAAAAACGAGGTCTACATCACTTAGAGAACCATGAATGATTAATAGAATGTCGTCAACATATATTTTGTAAAATTTTATTCTCCTAAGAATTTGTCTGTCACTGGCAAAAAAATAAGACTCTAAGTAGTTCATAAACATTTCTGACAAAATCCGAGCTAGGGGGCTCCCCATAGCCAAACCTGCTGGTTGTAAGTAAAATCTCCTATTAAATCTGAAGTAGTTGTGTTTTAAAACGATCCGTATCAGCATCATCAACTCATTGACCTCTTTATCCAAAAGTTTTTTATGGTGACGCAAATTCCACTGTAGTATTTGCAGTGTGTGATCGACCGGTACATTAGTATATACACTTGTTACGTCAAATGATACTAGTTTAGTATCTTCAGAACAAGATACCTCGCGTAAACTGGTAGCTACATGAATGGAATTTTTAACCGAATAGTTTTTACTAAAAACGAAATTTTCTTTAATTTTCGTATGCAAGTATCATGCCAGCTTATGATAGGCACTTCCCGTACTGTCAGCGATGGGGCGAATTGGGTGATTTAAGATATGAACTTTAAACTGACTTCTCTAAGATAGCTTGTAGGATCTCAACAGTTCTAATTACTGTAATTACTAATTATTTTATATTACTACACAATGATTGCAGAGATTTTTCACTAAGTGGTAATCCTTGAGTCGTTGTCCTCATTTGCACACATCGATAGCTAGAAATATCTCGTACCAGTTCTCTGATTTTCTTTCCCTCCGTCCACCTCGCTTCAGCTGTCCATTGCTGTAATTTTCCTGATATATTAATCTCTCTGAGCATGGAATCCATACAGCGGTAAACTTTCAAACATACTAACATATTTACATATTTCACGTAACATAAATAATGCTAGTAAAAGGAAGCGAGAGGAAATTATTTATATATATAGCCGGCCAGAGTGGCCGAGCGTTTCTAGACGCTACGGTCTGGAACCGCTCTACCGCTACGGTCGCATGTTCGAGTCCTGCCTCGGGCATGGATGTGTGTGATGTCCTTAGGTTAGTTAGGTTTATGTAGTTCTAAGATCTAGGGGACTGATGACCTCAAAAGTTAAGTCCCATAGTGCTCAGAGCCATTTGAACCACATTGAAAAAATATATTATGCCAGGTAAAGTCCGATACAGAATGGTACCAAAGCAGGAAGTTTTAAGAGAAACATATTGTCAACGACGCTGTCAAATAGGTAAAAAATTAACGACAATCTCGATTCATTCACCTGAACCACCTTACACCGAGGTAACACTAGCTATACACCAAGCTTTCCAGTTGAGCGTAAAGTTTAGTGCCTTGCCCCAAATCTGGGTTCAACTCGTCGCTTTCCAGTAGTCCAGCTGCAACCTGTATTACTCTGAAGCGTGATATGGCGTGAGGCGTGATATGAGGTGTCATAGCAGAGCAGGTTACTGGCGCAGCGCAAACACTGCTTGACGTGACGTGACGTGACGTAATGTGACGTGGCGGGACGCGAGGCGACGCTGTGCGCGGCGGCGCTATGCGATGCCAGCCCTGCCGCTCATTACCGGTAATGAGCGCGAGCTGTTGGCACGCCTGGCCGCCTGCCCCACGAGACGCGATAACCAGCAGAGCAGTCGTCATTCAGTTTGCCGCCCTGCCACCGTGGAGCGCCCGCCGCCTCGGCCCTGTGTTAGTAAACACACTTGGCTGCTGTCAACAAACAATTTTCCGCCGTTGTTGACTCTCTGAATTCGCTTTTCATCTTCTCCAAGTTTGTTTTATGATTGCATGGCTGGAGATAAGAGCAAAGTTTTAGGAACGTGAAACAGTCGGCGATGGATTGGACGCTAGTGTGTTAAAATGTAACGACTGTCTTTGTGATGACTTTCATCATCACCTGCTTGTTTGACGGAGTTACGTGGTTTTTAGTCAGTTGGAATACACAGAGAGACTTTCTGAATAATCCACAATCACTCCATAAATGTGCTCAACAGGAAGACAGGAAGTATGTCATGATCAGAGAAGTGCTACCTGTAAGGTTTAGGAAAAAAGAGGCAAACCAGTTGTTTCCATCTACCTCGATTTCTAAGAGAGGGATATAGTTCCTTGCAACCATGCAAATATTACATTACAAACTACTAATGTGGTAAAACTCGTGAGCTGTACTGCTCTAGATGTGGAGCATGGTCTTGATGCATGACGAAGGGCGTCTGAAGGAAGTTTTGAAAAGAAAGAGAGGAATAAATTAAATTTAGGTAATATTGCCCACATATGGATATATAAATACTGGCTAAGAGACGGCTGTTAGTATCAAACATAGGTATTAATTTGAGGAAGAAATTTCTGAGAATGTACGCTTGGAGCGCAGCTTTGTATGGCAGAGAGATATGGACCATGGGGAAACCAAAACAGAAGATAGTACAAGCATTTGAGATGTGGTGCTACAGAAGAATGTTGGAAATCAGGTGGCTGATAATGTAAGAAAAGAGGATTTTCTCCACAGAATCGGCGAGGAAAGATATACCGGGTGATCTAAAAGTCAGTATAAATTTGAAAATTGAATAAATCACGGAATAATATAGATAGAGAGGTACAAATTGACACACATGCTTGGAATGACATGGGGTTTTATTAGAACCAAAAAAATACAAAAGTTCAAAAATTGCCCGACAGATGGCACTTCATCTGATCAGAATAGCAATAATTAGTATAACAAAGTAATACAAAGCAAAGATGATGTTCTTTACAGGAAATGCTGAAAATGTCCACCATCATTCCTCAAAAATAGCTGTAGTCGAGGAATAATGTTGTGAACAGCACTGTAAAGCATGTCCGGAGTTATGGTGAGGCAAAAATTGGTTCAAATGGCTCTGAGCACTATGGGACTTAACATCTGAGGTCATCAGTCCCCTAGAACTTAGAACTACTTAAACCTAACTAACCTAAGGACATCACACACATCCATGCCCGAGGCAGGATTCGAACCTGCGACCGTAGCGGTCGCGCGGTACCAGACTGAAGCGCCTTTAACCGCGTGGCCACACTGGCCGACTTATGGTGAGGCATTGGCGTCGGATGTTGTCTTTCAGCATCCCTAGAGATGTCGGTCGATCACGATGCACTTGCGACTTCAGGTAACCCCAAAGCCAATAATCGCACGGACTGAGGTCTAGGGACCTGGGAGGCCAAGCATGACGAAAGTGGCGGCTGAGCACACGATCACCACCAAACGACGCGCGCAAGAGATCTTTCACGCATCTAGCAATATGGGGTGTTTTGTTTTCGTTTCTAATAAAACCCCATGTCATTCCAAGCATTTGTGTCGATTTTTACCTATCTATATACATTATTCGGTGGTTTATTAAGTTTTCAAATTTGTTACTGACTTTTTGATCACCCGGTATATGGAAAACACTGACAAGAAGAAGGGACAAGGTAGCAGGACATCTGTTAAGACGTTAGCGAATAACATTCATAAAAGAGATGGGAAGGAATCGCCTGGGCTAGGAGTGAGGGTGCACGATAAATAACTTCTGAAGTAACTGGCTTTCGAGAAGAACAGAGACACAGACATATTACCTAATCTGGAATACGAGAGAGACGGTCGCACACAGCTTAAAGCCATCTGTTAGAGGTCTGGAGTCCAAGAGAGACAAACCGGGTTCTGCATCGTTTCCCACACATTCCTGTTAGTTGCCTACAGACATGTAAGGGTAGCTATGTGAGGAAAGTACTGGAAACTGTTCTAGCAGGCACTTAGACTCGTAGGTAACCCATGGAGGTAGTTGAAAAGCTTGCGAAGAAATTAAGAATACAATTTTATTCAGCAACTGCAAAATACTCCAAGAGTGGTGAGGAGTCTTGGTTCTAGGCAGGGATTTTCAACGTTGAGGTGGTGTAAGTAGATGTGAACAATTTTATAAGAAATGGATCTCGAGATACTGGAATATTGTGTGTTCTAGACTGCTGGTTAGTACAACTGCGGCACCAGATAGGACAGCAAATAACGACATTTTACTTACTGTGAATGTACAGTGTAATAGGAAGGAAACATAATTGATTTTGTAGGTATTCTGTGGGCGTGAGCGGTACGAAACTTACTGCCCAGAGCGGCCACCTCTAACTGCCACCTCCAACAGCAAGCCGGCCGGAGTGCGGTTCTGGGCGCTAGAGTCAGGAACCGAGCGACCGCTACGGTCGCAAGTTCGAATCCTCCCTCCGGCATGGATGTGTGTGACGTCGTTAGGTTAGTTAGGTTTAATTAGTTCTAAGTTCTAGGCGACTGATGACCTCAGAGTTTGAGTCGCAAAGTGCTCAGAGCCATTTGAACCATCCAACAGCAACATCATCTCTGACCCTGCTGGACATCGAGTGGATCTGAGTTTGGATGACAAATGTCGGTGAGGCATTCCGTTTTGCACAACTCTGTGACAGAGTTCACCATTCGCAGCAGGTGTCTTGTGATAAGCCCGTCTCTTAGCAACCCAGGTCAAGATGTCTTCTGGCCGAGCGGTTCTAGGTGCTTCAGTGCGGAACCGCGCTGCTGCTACACTCACAGGTTCGAATCTTGCCTCGGGCATGGATATGTGTGATGTCCTTAAGTTAGTTAGGTTTAAGTAGTTCTAATTCTAGGGGACTGATGACCTCAGATGTTAAGTCCCATAGTGCTTAGAGCCGTTTGAACCAAGATGCCTTCAATGTCTGAGGGATACGGTCAGGGTAAAAACTGAACATCTTCTTTGTCTGTGGTAGGTCAGGACACAATGGATCACATTCGGTCTCGCATTATCTTGTTGAAGGATAATGTCATGGAAACCATTAACACAGAGTAATGTATCTCCTGCTGGTGAAATTACCGGTAATGAAGTCCTAGCAGTGCTCGTGCTATGTAACCAATGATCTTCTAACCCACCAAGCCAGATGCTGGGCCCATGTGATTGCAAGGTAGCCACGTTCGTTCTCCTCGTACCTTCCACACCCAGACATGTCCATCATGACCTTGTATGTGGAATCAGGACTCGACTGTAAAGATGACATGGTACAGTTTCGCAGTCGGGCATACCACTGTTTGCACACCTACCTCGTTACAGCTTCAAGGAAAACTGACACAATGGTCATCGTACTGGCCGTTTATGGTGCTTCTCACGTCACCGCAATCTACATCTACATCTACATCTACATCTACATCTACATCTACATGGATACTCTGCAAATCACATTTAAGTGCCTGGCAGAGGTTTCATCGAACCACATTACAATTCTCTATTATTCCAATCTCCGACAGCGCTTGGAAAGAACGAACACATACATCTTCCCGTACGAGCTCTGATTTCCCTTATTTTATCGTGGTGATCATTTCTTCCTATGTAGGTCGGTGTCAACAAAATATTTTCGTATTCGGAGGAGAAAGTTGGTGATTCGAATTTCGTGAGAAGATTCCGTCGCAACGAAAAACGCCTTTCTTTTAATGATTTCCAGCCCAAATCCTGTATCATTTCTGTGACTCTCTCTCCCATATTTCGCGATAATGCAAAATGTGCTGCCTTTCTTTGAATTTTTTCGATGTACTCCGTCAGTCCTATCTGGTAAGGATCCCACACCGCACTGCAGTATTCTAAAAGAGGACGGACAAGCATAGTGTAGGCAGTCTGCTTAGTAGATCTGTTACATTTTCTAAGTCTCCTGCCAATAAAACGCAGTCTTTGGTTAGCCTTCCCCACAAACTTTTCTGTGTGTTCCTTCCAATTTCAGTTGATCGTAATTGTAATACCTAGCTATTTAGTTGAATTTACGGCTTTTAGATTAGACTGATTTATCGTGTAATCGAAGTTTAACGAGTTCCTTTTAGCACTCATCTGGATGAACTCACACTTCTCGTTATTTAGGGTCAACTGCCAATTGTCGCAGCATTCAGATATCTTTTCTAAAACGTTTTGCAATTTGTTTTGATCTTCTGATGACTTTATTAGTCGATAAACGACAGCGTCATCTGCAAACAACTTAAGACGGCTGCTCAAATGTATCCCAAATCGTTTATATAGATAAGGAACAGCAAAGGGCCTATAACACTACGTTGAGGAACACAAGAAATAACTTCTGTTTTACTCGATGACTTTCTGTCGGTTTATACGAACTGTGACCTCTGTGATAAGATATCACGAATCCAGTCAGATGACTAAGACGATATTCCATAAGCACGTAATTTCACTACAAGCTGCTTGTGAGGTACAGTGCCAAAAGCTTTCCGGAAATCCAGAAATACGGAATCGATCTGAAATCCCTTGTCAATAGCACTCAACACTAGATCTGAATAAAGAGATAGTTGTGTTTCACAGGAACGATGTTTTCTAAACCATGTTGACTGTGTGTCAATAGGCAGTTTTCTTCGAGGTAATTCATAATTTTTGAACACAATATACGTTCCAAAATCCTGCTGCATATCGACGATAACGATATGTCAATGACATCACTCATCTTCACTGCAAACAAGTCCATTTCTTTACTTAAGGAACGTGACGTGACTGAACCGTCTTGCACGATCGTACGAACCATACACTGAGATAATAAACCTTATAGGATACCCATATACGCACATACATGTGGCGATAGTATCGCATACACAAATTATGGAAGGGTAGAGCATTGGCGGATCTGTCATTTGTTCTCAGGTGATTCATGTAGAAATGTTTCCGACATGATTTTAGCCGCACGTCGGGAACTAACGAACTTTGAACGCAGAATGGTAGTTGGAGATTGACGAATGGGACATTCCATTTCAGAAATCGTTTGGGAATTAGATAGTCCGGCATCCACAGTGCCAAGGGTGTGTTGAGAATACCTAATTTCTGGCATTACATCTCACCACGGGCTACGCAGTGGACGGCGGCCTCCATTTAAGGAGAGAGAACAGAAGCGTTTGCGTAGCGTTGCCGGTGCTAACACACAAGCAACACTGCGTGAAATAACAGCATAAATCAAAGTAGGACGTACGACTACCGTATCTGTTAGGACAGTGTGGTGAAATTTGGCGTTGATGGGTACGACGGGAGACGACTGACGCACGTTCCTTTGCCAACACCACGACACCGCCTGCGGCACCTGTCCAGGGCTCGCCACTATATCGGTTGGACCCTGGACGATTGGAAAACCGTAGCATGGTCATATGAGCCTAGATTTCAGTTGTTTAGAGCTGATCGCAGGACGTGATTGTGGCGGGGATCCAAGCGATCAACAAAGCTCTGGGCTAGCTGGCGATGGGTCAATAATGGTATGGGCTGTGGTTGCATGGAATGGACAGGGTCCTCTGGACCAGTTGAAACGATCATTGTCTGTAAATCATTACGTTCGCCTACCTGGAAACCATCTGCACCCATTCATGGAGTAATGTCCCCTAACAATGATGGAAATGTCGCCAGGTCACAGTTGTTCGCGACTAGTTTGAAGAACATTGTGGACAATTCGAGCGAATAGTTTGGCCTCCCAGATCGCCCGACATGAGTGCCATCGAACATTTATTGGACATAGTCGAGAGGTCAGTTCGTGCACAAAATCCTGCACCGGCTACACTTCCGCTAATACGAACGGCTAAAGAGACGTCGTTTACAAAACACGTCCAAAATTATTTAAATGCTTTTAAAGTTCTCTATAAAAGATTCTTGAACGAAACTGTAATTAAAACACCTTCAGCTGAGTCGTTTGTGCAAAATTACGTCACTCAGTCCAACTGGTTTGCGCAAACTTTTGAAATTATGATGTCGTTTGTTTCTTCTTGGGAATTATATTTTCATAGTAAAATCAGATTGTAAAACCTTTAAGATTCAAAAAAATCGAAATCAAACTCTTCTGAAAATTAATATCTTGGAAAAATTTAGTAATAATTCTTCCACAATATAACTCTTCATAAATAATTCTCGAACACGTATTTACGCTTTAGAGCATACACTGTTATATGGTTCAAATGGCTCTGAGCACTATGGGACTCAACTGCTGAGGTCATTAGTCCCCTAGAACTTAGAATTACACTCCTGGAAATGGAAAAAAGAACACATTGACACCGGTGTGTCAGACCCACCATACTTGCTCCGGACACTGCGAGAGGGCTGTACAAGCAATGATCACAGGCACGGCACAGCGGACACACCAGGAACCGCGGTGTTGGCCGTCGAATGGCGCTAGCTGCGCAGCATTTGTGCACCGCCGCCGTCAGTGTCAGCCAGTTTGCCGTGGCATACGGAGCTCCATCGCAGTCTTTAACACTGGTAGCATGCCGCGACAGCGTGGACGTGAACCGTATGTGCAGTTGACGGACTTTGAGCGAAGGCGTATAGTGGGCATGCGGGAGGCCGGGTGGACGTACCGCCGAATTGCTCAACACGTGGGGCGTGAGGTCTCCACAGTACATCGATGTTGTCGCCAGTGGTCGGCGGAAGGTGCACGTGCCCGTCGATCTGGGACCGGACCGCAGCGACGCACGGATGCACGCCAAGACCGTAGGATCCTACGCAGTGCCGTAGGGGACCGCACCGCCACTTCCCAGCAAATTAGGGACACTGTTGCTCCTGGGGTATCGGCGAGGACCATTCGCAACCATCTCCATGAAGCTGGGCTACGGTCCCGCACACCGTTAGGCCGTCTTCCGCTCACGCCCCAACATCGTGCAGCCCGCCTCCAGTGGTGTCGCGACAGGCGTGAATGGAGGGACGAATGGAGACGTGTCGTCTTCAGCGATGAGAGTCGCTTCTGCCTTGGTGCCAATGATGGTCGTATGCGTGTTTGGCGCCGTGCAGGTGAGCGCCACAATCAGGTCTGCATACGACCGAGGCACACAGGGCCAACACCCGGCATCATGGTGTGGGGAGCGATCTCCTACACTGGCCGTACACCACTGGTGATCGTCGAGGGGACACTGAATAGTGCACGGTCCATCCAAACCGTCATCGAACCCATCGTTCTACCATTCCTAGACCGGCAAGGGAACTTGCTGTTCCAACAGGACAATGCACGTCCGCATGTATCCCGTGCCACCCAACGTGCTCTAGAAGGTGTAAGTCAACTACCCTGGCCAGCAAGATCTCCGGATCTGTCCCCCATTGAGCATGTTTGGGACTGGATGAAGCGTCGTCTCACGCGGTCTGCACGTCCAGCACGAACGCTGGTCCAACTGAGGCGCCAGGTGGAAATGGCATGGCAAGCCGTTCCACAGGACTACATCCAGCATCTCTACGATCGTCTCCATGGGAGAATAGCAGCCTGCATTGCTGCGAAAGGTGGATATACACTGTACTAGTGCCGACATTGTGCATGTTCTGTTGCCTGTGTCTATGTGCCTGTGGTTCTGTCAGTGTGATCATTTGATGTATCTGACCCCAGGAATGTGTCAATAAAGTTTCCCCTTCCTGGGACAATGAATTCACGGTGTTCTTATTTCAATTTCCAGGAGTGTAGTTAAACCTAACTAACCTAAGGACATCACAAACATCCATGCCCGAGGCAGGATTCGAACCTGCGAACGTAGCAGTCTTGCGGTTCCAGACTGCAGCGCCTTTAACCGCACGGCCACTTCGGCCGGCATACACTGTTATATTGTCTTCGTATAAGCTACATACAGATGTGAACATCAGACTCGACAAAACAGAACTGAATAGAATCCAACATCAACTAAACGTTCTGTGACGTCATTACAATGGAAAATTACGAATGTTTATTTATTTGAATGTTGGAGGTTCGCCGCAACAACCCTGTTACAGGATCTTCTGCTGCTCTTTGGCCATTGACCCGCGACGCCTAGTGGCCAGAAATTTTCTTTCTGGTTCCGGCACTGAAGATGCTGCTTCCGCGAGTTGCGCTGCTCTCTCCAAACATGAAACATACAAAACAAAAATACCAAACTTTAAATATTTACAAACATAAAAAAATATTACAAATACATAAACAAACCCCTAAATTAAACTCATATTTGCCTGCAATCTGAACTGATCCTTGTGAGTGGGTGACGCTTTACTTTCGCGTCCCATTACAGTAAGTGTTTCCCCTTCATACACGAGCCACACAGACTGTTCTCTTCCGAAAATGTAATCTATTCAGATCATATTTACATAGCTCCCGCTACGAGTATTAAGATTTGTAAGGGTAAATTAGAAACATTTCACACAGTGTTTACTCTCAGAATGGTATATTTCGTGATAATTGACGAAAAGTCATCGAGTAGAACAGGAGTAACATCTTGCGTTACCCAACGAAGTGCTAAGTGTCCTCTGCTGTTCGTGATCTACATAAACGATTTAGGAGACATCCGATAAGGAAGCCCTTGAGAGCAAGGCCGCAAAAGGCCAATAATGTTTAAGGCATTCGACGCCCAACATATTGTGTACCATGCAGCCACGTTCTTAGCTGCTCATGACAACAGGGGGAGGGACTGGAGGTATCCTATGGTGGACACAGCATGAGGCTACGGAGCGTAGTTGAACTGCTTACTCGACGAGTAACTCCCAGCAGTGCTACAGTGCTAGTAGCGATTACACAAAGCAGAGCAACGGCGACGATAAATAAGCAAACGTTGCATTACATGTACACCAAGAGTTGTCGAGGTTGACATTTCATCAGAAAGGAACCAAAGGGATTTCGCAGAGAAAGAAGTGGCAGATGAAATATTAGCGGTTCTGTAAGCTGAGTTAGTGGATGCGAGGTGTCGTATACGCTTGATTATGTGGACAATATGTATCAGTAGTATAATGAAGACGATACGTGCTTGTAAAGTGAAAGAGATCCTGACACAGGGATCGAACCATGTAGGTCATCATCCCTGTCGGACAGGGAGCTACAAATCCCGTCTCCAGTGCGAAACATAAATTTCAGGGGAAACAGTGGATTGTTTCATGACTTCAAACCATGCTACAGTATTCGAATACCTAAGACAGCGAAATTTCAAAGAAAGCGTCACCCTGACGATGCATAGCAAACTGTGGAATCGACCCGAAAATTTGTAGATAAGATGACCAAACTTATCCCATCTTTCAGTAAGAAATTTGTTTTCAACTCCACCCAGTCGATATTTGAAGACATAAAGTAAATGAAAAGAACCCTGGAAATTGTACGTACCAAGAGAGTTGTATCAAGATCAGCCAACATCAGTGCCTTAAAACATTCGTATACAGTTATCCACTGTAAGTTATTTATTGTTCTGCAAGAAGTTCGAGTTGCACTGCCTACGACGATTCATCCGCGTGTGCGATATCTTGCAAGGGTAGTTCGGAAAATTTGCGTCACAGCAAGCAGAAGTGGAAAAATTGGGGTAAGAGAACTACAACTATGGTACTAGCCCTGCTTTTGGTCGATAGCTGGTCAAAAAACTTGCCTGGTCATAAAACTTCCTGGTCATAAAAATCGTACTCCTTTAGAGGAAACTATCCCTCCTGAAAAGTGTGTGACTGTGCAGTTCATACCTCCTAGAAACACTGTACATATTCAGCGTAGGGATGTTTCCTTTTTCCGTGCCTATACAACATATTATCGCACTGTCTGCAGCTACGCCTTCAAGGATAGCCAGTTTCACCGTAAACTCCACGGCAAACAGTTTCAAACACGGTTACAAGCCGTCACATTTCATCAGTTCTCATCTCCCTGTTACACGAATATGATTCTGCATCCAATATTTAAGAGTGGATACTAATCGAACGTTCTGCACAGTTTGTAACGCCCAAGGAGGTAGCATTAGAATTTGATCGTACGGATGTTTGTGATCACTGTAAAGCACCATTTTTCATTCAGTGTTCATGGTGCAAATTAATGATTTGTTTTGAAAATTTCTTGAACGTCGACGATGTCCATTTTGTGACTTGTAATACATACATCCCACAGAAAGTCGTTCCCTGCTACTCCAGGACACTAACTTTCTGTCGCTGAACACATCATTAGCTGCTTGTATTTTTCGTGTCATAATTGTTAAAACAATACTTTCAAAGGAACCTTACTAAAGACTGAACTTGCGATCTTGGACTCAAGGGGTTTCTTGTGAGGAACCCTTTTGGACTGTTTGTGGATGACCCAATCATTTACCGTCTTGTAAGGTCATCAGATGATTAAAGCCAATTGCAAAAGGATGAAGACGAGGTATCGGTGCTGTGCGAAAAATGGGAATTTACTCTAAATAATGAAACGTATGAAATCATCCACATGAGACCTGAAAGGACTTCGCTAAATTTCGGTTGTACGATAAATTACAGAAAGATAAAGGCTGCAAATTGTACTTAATACGGATGATCACTTAGGTATTGTTGTGGGTAAAGCAAACCAAAGAATGCGATTTACTGGCAGAACACTTAGAAAATGCTACAGGTCTATTAACGACCCTGTTTACACCACAACTGCCAGTTCTCTTCTGGAGTAATGCTGTGCGGTGTGGGAAACGCATCAGATAAGATTGACGGAGGACATCGGAGAAGTTAAAATAAAGGCACCTCATTTTGCACTATCGCGAAACAAGGGAGAGAGTGTCGCGGATATGATACACGAATTGGATTGACAATCTTTAAAACCAACGCAGTTTTCATTGCTGCAGGATCATCTCACGAATTTCAATCCCCAATGTTCTGCCCAGAATCTGAAATTAATTTGTTGGCGGTCATCATAATAAAATAATATAAGTCAAAGCTCTCGCTGACAGAATTAAATGTTCGTTTTTCACGCATATTATTTGAGGGTGGAGAGGTGGAGAAATAAAGCCGGCCGAAGTGGCCGTGCGGTTAAAGGCGCTGCAGTCTGGAACCGCAAGACCGCTACGGTCGCAGGTTCGAATCCTGCCTCGGGCATGGATGTTTGTGATGTCCTTAGGTTAGTTAGGTTTAACTAGTTCTAAGTTCTAGGGGACTAATGACCTCAGCAGTTGAGTCCCATAGTTCTCAGAGCCATTTGAACCAATTTTTGGAGAAATAACTTCAGGATGGTTCTATGAAATCTGTGCCAAGCACTTAATTGCGAATTGTAGATGTAGATTCTGTCTCTTTCGAATTAGGCAAATATATAGGACGTAAGTGTATATGCAAACAAGAAAGAAGTGTATAAAACATTTAAAGCTCTCAGTAATAAAGAAAGGGTTATCCGCAAATCGCTCCGTTAATCGCCTTACTAGTACACTCAATTGGTGTTCAAAACAGAGCCTTCGAAACAATATTGCTAAAGCTTTTTCTCAACGGTTCTATATTTCATATTCAGCTTTCTTTTCAGTGTTATGTAGGACCTATCTAATATTTTGTAAATATAATTTTTTGATGTTTTCATCAAACATTCAAAAATGGTTCAAATGGCTCTGAGCACTATGGGACTTAACTGCTAAATTCATCAGTCCCCAAGAGCTTAGAACTACTTAAGCCTAACTAACCTAAGGACATCACACACATCCATGCCCGAGGCAGGATTCGAACCTGCGACCGTAGCGGTCGCACGTTTCCAGACTGTAGCGCCTAGAACCGCTCGGCTACTCTAGCCGGCTCGTCAAACATTACATCCTGACAGTTCATTTAAAACAACCTTTCTTAAGTATAGCAAACCGAAAGCATAGCGCCGGTGTGTGAGAGCGAGAGAGAGAGAGAGAGAAATGGGCCGTTTGGCAACTGTCAG
The DNA here is from genome assembly GCF_021461395.2 of Schistocerca americana. Classification (NCBI taxonomy): domain Eukaryota; kingdom Metazoa; phylum Arthropoda; class Insecta; order Orthoptera; family Acrididae; genus Schistocerca; species Schistocerca americana. The sequence goes on along the minus strand of NC_060122.1, from coordinate 365,787,357 downwards.
TAATTTTCACATTGTTCCCTCGCCTCTTATCATAAAATAAATTTACAGGCCTCTTTTGTAGGAAATATAATGTATTTTACGTGGTGTAGTGTTGTTGTTGATAACGTGCATATTATTCTAATTGTTGAGGTCGAGAGAGCGCTTTTTGATGTTTTTGCTAAAGAGCTAAAAAAATGCTGCTTTGCAGCGCACTGTACTGCCTAAATCGTTCGTTAGAAAATCAAACCGGACTAGTACAATTAGTAGGAAAATTTGTCTACTTCAATTCCATATAGAATGCTCATTTCGGAAGATGCATAGACTTCAAGATAATAGTGAAAATTTGAACAGACACAGAAGTTTTGAGGTTTCTTGCGTTTTTTCACTGTGAAGCTGATGTCCTAAAAGGCAGGCAACTTGAAATTCAGATCGAGCACCCCAAAAAGCATATAGAGAGTTGGTAAGGAAAATACTTATGCAATATTGTTACGGGGAAACCACCATTTGACTGGACTATATGTCAATAATATAAGGGAAAATTCCAGCTGAAACGTCAGTAGCCTGAAATTATTCAGAAGTCGCTTGCAGTAGTTCAGAGAGTCGATGATGTTTTATTTGCGAAAATGAGAAGTAAGATACGCAGATATCTTGGATGAGCCGTTTTACTTGCATGGCACTACTTAGTTTCAAGCAAATGTTCACTATCCACTATCACAATAAAACCGACTTTTTTCCCTTTCTTTTTATTTCTATGCTGTTCAAGATACGTAAACGCAAGAGACAAAAATGGTTTAATGCAAAAGATCATGTGTTAACATAACCTTTTTTATCTTTTGGTAATTCTGCAGCATGTCCCAGATTGATGTACGATCAAAGCTGACGTCAGTTTTTAATTACCAACGCACATTTCATATTGCGCACAAGGCAGTGCCAATCACATTTCTGGAAATTGTTCCTATTCTGCGTGGGTTTAATTTACGTTCGTATCAGTGAGTGCGGAAGCAATGGAAGACAGAGAATCCTTCAGTCTCCCATCCGACACACAGACGATGACTGTCGATGACATCTCAACCACTAATAGGTTCAGAGCGATTTGGGACTCAAACAAGAACGCTCGTGTGAAGTTTATACATTACGAACGGCTTGGCATTTCATTTATAATAATGCTAATTTCGCCCGCCATCGCCGTTATAAACTACTACCACCGCCGATTGCCTATAATTCTGAATGCGGTAGTTCCAGCAGTAAAGAATAGAGCCATTTTCATTTCACTGCAACCTTTTTGTCACTGATACGTAATAAATTGTAACTCTTCGAGCCCACTTTACTCGTTTCATACTTCTGACCCGGAATGTCATTTTTCAGTCCGACAAAAATCTGAAACGCACTTAAAATTCGAGGGTGAATGACAAGCAGTTCCCTTCCGCAAATTTGAAACTCATCGCTCATCAATTTTGAAATCGGCCGTCGTACGTAATATATAAAAGCATTTACTGTGTTCCTGAAGACCGTCGTCATGATTCACAACTGAATCTTAAATCAAATCAACGATCACTGTTCTCTTGCTCTTAAGAAGGTATTTTTCCCAAACTATTGCACAAGGCTTCACACATTCTAAGACAGAAACGCTTCTCAAAGGAACTATCCGAATGGGACGGAAATCGACAGATGTAACATACATCTACAGGCAAACAAATGATTACAATTTCAGAAAACTGTATGATTTATTCAAGAGAAAGAGCTTCATAAACTGAGCAAGTCAATAATGCAATGGCCCACCTCTGGCCCTTGGCATTGATTGACAGAGTTGTTGGATAGCCTCCTGAGGGATATCGTGCCAAATTCTATCCAATTGGTGCGTTGGATTGTTAAAATCCCTCTCTGATTAGAGGGCCCTAGCCATAATGCTTCAAACGTTGTCAATTGGGGAGAGACGCGTCGACTCTGCTGGCCAAGGTAAGGTTTGGCAAACATGAAGACAAACAGTAGAAACTCTCGCAATCTGCGAGAAGGCAGTATCTTACTCCTATATAAGCCCGGGATAGCTTGCTGCGAAGTGCAAGAAAACGGGCGTACAATATCGCCGACGTACCGCTGTGCTGTAAGAATGCCGTAGATGACAACCAAAGGGGTTCTGCAATGCAACGAAAATAACCACAGGTCATCATTCACGGCTGTTGGGCCGTAATGGTGGGCGACAGTCATGTTGGTATCCCACCACTGTGAAGGGCATCTCCAGACACGTTTTCGCTGATCATCGGGGCTCAGTTCGTAGCGGGAATCATCACTGAAGAAAATTCTTCTCCAGTGAGAGAGATTCCAGGCCGAACGTACACGACATCAAATGGAAGCGGGCTTGTTGCTGTACAAAGGTCTATGGGGAGCGCCGTGAGCTCAGACCTGTTCTGTAAGCCACCTATTAATGGTCCTTGTAGTCAGTGAAGCAACCGTTGCATGTCGGATCTATCATAATAACGAATCCGGAGCTGTGAGTCTCTCTCCGACGACTGTTCGTTCTCAAGTTCTGTTGTGTCTCTAGGTCGACCGCTTCTTTCTTGACCCTGTGTTTGGTGCTGTTTCACCCATTCCTGTCAACATCGTCGAACTGAGATATCGCCCTTATTAAAATGTTGAGCTATTCACCGAGTTCTCCAGCTGGCTTCCTTGAGCCCAACTACACATTCTCTCTCAAATTCCGTCGTCTGCGTATATTGATCACGTGCCTGTCTGCGAGACATAGTTTCCGTCCAAGTGAGTGCACAGAACGTAATTTGCAAAGACTTTATGCCCTAGTATCGACATGTCTCCTACCTAACTTTGGCCGAGCGGTTCTAGGCGCTACAGTCTGGACCGCTACGGTCGCAGGTTCGAATCGTGCCTCGGGCATGGATGTGTGTGATGTCCTTAAGTTAGTTAGGTTTAAGTAGTTATATGTTCTATGGGACTGATGACCTCAGTTGTTAAATCCCATAGTGCTCAGAGCCATTTTTTCTCCTACCTACTATCCTCCAGCTGCATGCTGAAGGAATATTGCGCTGCAGCGTCACACATTCATCTACAGGCAGCCAAAGTTTACAGCTTCGCATTTTCCGTCGATACCTTTATTCATAACTGCTTCTCGGTCCGTCGTTTTCTGCCTTCCTGCCCCCCCCCCCCCTCCCACACACACACACACACTAATTTTTCTTAGAGTGTATATATTCAGACGAGGGGGAACATCCATTGCTGTTCTTTTGAATTTTCCGTTGATTTTCTTGTCATTGATATGACACTACCTTCAGGAGACGTCTTCCAACATTCTTACGAGGCAAATTTTGCAATAAGAATGGATGCTGGTGACACAATCACTAGTGATTGAGAGTTACGAAAAGCTGTATCTGACAAGTTGTTATAGGTTGGTGACACTTTATTTTTTGATTAGAGTTCTTTTCACTTTCTGGATTTCTTAATTTTGTATCAAACATAAGCAAACTTTCTTAATAGTGTACGAAGAGCTGTCTAAATTGTTAGTTTTTTATATAATTAAGTGCCGATATTATATTTCAACATACTATTGAAATTCAGGAGAGAAGGAGTACGCACAACATCAAATTCAGTATTAGCTTAACTTTCGGTGCATCATATCAACAGTAAAACTGAAAGGTAATGGCCACTATATTTCGGATCTTTAGATTGATTGAAGTAGTGAATAAATAAATATGTTGCACCTGTTTAGTTGAGGAAATTTATTTTGAGGTAGCTGTATTTCCGCTCTTTTTTCAATACGAAACTTAAAATCTGCCGAGATCACATGAAGAAGAAAACTGAAGAAAATACCTACAAATACGGTCCTGTTGGTGGCAAGTGGACTCTGAAACCTACATATTAACCTGTTTTTCCAAGGAAGTAAACAAACAAAGTAATGTGTGCTTCAAGTTACCTGCCTCACTTATTTGTTCTGACATTAACAAATTATCCTTATAAACAGCTAACAAACAAGATCTTTGATTTGGTAACAGGAATGGCGAGAGAGAGGTGACCACTTCATTATGAACCTCTTTATCCAACTGGACCAATGCTAAATCAGCTCTTATTTCAGTGACGTAGCAAACTATCCCTATTAACAAGTGAGAGGAATCCCTCTGATTCTGTGACAGGAATGGCGGGAAAGGAATGAGGCCTTGCATTTACGATACGTTTTATTTAGAGTTATTAACTGGCGATATTGCTTTCAAGAAACACTAATTGTGAATAGCCGCTGTACTAACACCAATATTTTAAATGTCTTTTACCTGGTAGAGCCGTTCTAAGACATTGTTTGCCTGCACACATTCGGTTGCACATACCTTTGCAGAACTGTATTTTGGCAGCAGATGGCATGTATACAGTATGTTGCATTCGAGTTTTAGTTTGGCATGAGCTGCTTTGATTCTTTTTCTCCCAAAAGAGGCGCATACAGAAATATTTAAACGCAAGTTTCGTGACCTTCATTCTAGGGAACACATGCTTATACGTTTACACTGATTTACGTAAAAATCAAGTGATATTTTGAACAAGGGAAGAACTGATCTGCTTTCAATCTGCACCTCATATACACTGTTGAAAAAAAATCGCAGCACAAAACTGTAATTAATGTAGAGTAATGAAATTTCGGAAATCCATTCGTCTAGGTAACATATTTAAGTGATTAACACTGCAGTATCACAGATTATTGTAAGTGCAAGGTAAGCCATTGCAGACGTGAAATGGTGGTACATAAACAACTGGTACAGGTGCCGAATGTCAGTTTGTGAGATGGAGTTCCATGCGGGTGCACTTGGTCGGCCAATACAGGGACGATAAATGCTTGTTGCGGATGACACTCAAATTGTAGTCAGATAATGCCCCATATGTGCTCGGTTGGAGACAGATACGGTAGTCGAACAGGCCAAAGCAGAATGTCGACACAGTGTAGAGCATTTTCGATTTAAATAGCGGTATGTGGGCGAGTGTTATCCTATTGAAAAACACCCGCTGATATGCTGTTCATGAATGGCAGCACAGCAAGTCGAATCACCAGGCTGATGCACAGCTTCGCAGTCACGAGAGTGCTCTTGCTATCATACATAACAGCACCTCACATCATAACTACAAGTGTAAGTCCGCTGAAATCGTAAATGACAGTCGTTTGGGGTCAGTGCAATGCGGGATACAGGACGTCAGTCTCGGAGCTGTCCTTGAACTAAACGATTTGTAACAGTTCATTACATCACTGTGGTGCCAATTGCTACTCACATTACTGTGGCAGACGCAGTGCGATGTGCGAGAGCCATATGACGAACAGGATTGTCTTCCCTTTTCTTAGTGGCACGTGGCCGTCCGGAGCCCGGTCTTCTTGCTACCGTATATTTCCTGACCTCGGCTGCCAGCAATCATGTGCAGTGCCTACTTCCCTACCAAGTCTTTCTGCATTATCACAGAAGGGTCATACAGCTTCTCGTAGCCCTATTACACGATTAGGATTTGAAATTCACTGATTTATTAATAATAGCGTCGATGTCGCCTTAAAGGCATTCTTGACTAGCATCAGCTCACCACGTTCAATCTCAAAGGCAATAAAGGTGCTATTAGCGCCACTCTTATGAACACGTATCTTCTTTCACATGAAGAAACACACGTACCAACTTTCGTTTATGTCATACAATTCTTTGGTTTTGTGACTTTTTCCCGTCAGTGTATTTTTAAATAAATAAAAATTTAATTGCAATACATATTTCATTACACCCAAGAGGCCGACTTTGGTCGAAGAATCACTGCGATAATTTGTAGAAGAACATCGCTCACGGGTTAAGCCTTAGGTCTCTTCCGACTTGCTGACTGCTGCCTACAAGGAAGTACGAGGAGCGGTCTATGATCGTGGGTCATGTTATCAGCATAACCCCAACCTGTCCCACAATTTTTGCCGGTAAATGAATCATGGTGATGCCGCTGCTTCTTGAATTCTCCACCGAAGCAGCTGCTCGTTTTCCCTCACGAGGCTGAGTGCATCACATTCTTGACTCCCGAAAATCTGAAACTGAGCCCGGATCCTTCCGCGCTAACGTTACCATTCGGTTACGTAAGCGAACCCAACAATTTGTTTCTCAAGATTTTAAAGATGTGCCTTGTAAAGGGCTGATATGTATATATACAGGATGAACAAAGAATTAGCATAGCCATAATACTGCGCTGAATTTGCGGTGCCTAGTGACCCCACATCGCTGGCGTTTGGTTTACAACACTACATCATGACTGGAGAGGCGCTAAATCTGTGCAGCTTGCCGTGAGCAGTGGAGTCGCTGTCTAGGGCGCCTTGTCACGGATTGCGCGGTCCCTCCCGCCGGAGGTTCGAGTCCTCCCTCGAGCATGAGTGTGGGTGTTGTTCTTAGCATAAGTCCGCTTAAGTTAGTTTAAGTAGTGTGTAAGTGTAGGGACTGATGACCTCAGCAGTTTGGTCCCTTAGGGATTCACACACATTTGAACATTTTTTGTCTGCAGCTTGTTGGCAGCAACTTTCTCAGAAGCGAAAAACGCAGAATACTGCAAGTGCCATCATTCGGTATTCCGGAAACTTCGGCCAGTGCAAGATGGGTCGAAATAAGCGAACATTTCTCTCACCTCATACTTAGACACTCCACTATTTCTGACAAAACAACGGTCGTAGTTTTCGTGGTAGTTTCAGGTACTTTACGTGCGTCTTACCACGATACATCCTGAGACGAAATCGTGGCTCAGTGCTTAGCGTTGCCGCTTTTTAATTTTGTTGCAAACTTGAGTATTACTTTTATTTTTGTTTTTATTTATGACCCATGTCTGTAGAACATAATTACATGAATGTTTTCAGTTTATATTGATACAATGTTGTCTTTAATCGTCCCCTAATTGTATGTCAGAGGAATGTGTGATAGCGCCGCTGGAGATCTCATTTGCCGACTCTCACCGCCAGCGGCCCAGGAGAAAGCCGGCCAACCCCATGCTGCGAGCGCGGGAGAAATGGACACTGCAGCCATTCTGCCAGCACAGAGGGGTAGCCTGCTGACGCCCTCGCCTCACTTAAGAACAGAGCATGGAGGACAATCAGAAGCGTCGGAAAGCTGATAGACCCCTGCAGCCCTTAGAATGGAACGTCAAGACTATACGCACGAAAGAATGTGATTTCTTCTGGACTGGCCGCAGTCGTTTTATCTTCCTTAGAAAGCAAGAACGAGTCGACTGGAGGAGCGTAAACAAAGTGCAAAGAAGTCGCACAGAGCATCTTGCAACGAAGGTTTTTGGACTGTAAAGACTTTCGTTATAAATCACGGACGCCAGAGTGTCTGAGACAAACCCCAGACCTGAGTCTGTCCAGGCCTCACGCGGAGATAGCGACTACAGAGAAGGGTCGTGTGGCTGCTCTCACAACAACTTAGGAACGCAGAAAAATATTGTAAGAATGTGAAATCGTGAGAGAGACGCCCATTCCTGTGGCACACAACAGCCCACGCAAGACAGGAAATTTTCACCCTGTATGGTGAGGCGTGGCATTGAAACGACAGTCAGTCATTGGGCGGAATTACAAATTGAGTCAGCCAATGACAACGCCGCGAGAGGAGACAATTTCGAAGAGTAATTGAGCTGGCGGACGGATGATGAGTGAAGGACAGGCGGCGAGGCAGCGTGGAAGCGAGAAGACATTGATGCCCTTCCATCCGTCCCCAACCTTCCGACACAGTCATAGCACAGCTTCGGCCACGCAACCGACAATAGGCAGACAACGCGGAGATCGTACCTGGGATTCGCTGCAAAGCCGCGATTGCTGATGAGGGCAGCCAACACACGCCACACAGCTCCGAGGCGACGCACCGTATCGACACATCGCCTGCCGCCGACAGCACTACAAGGCGAATGATCGCGAATGATAGTGAGACGATTCGTCCCCTCCTCTTTCCCCTTAACAAATGAGTGGTGTCCATGCACAGTCAAATTGGCCCTGACATTTGTAATTTTGTTTGTTTTATGTAAACGGTACAGAAGTAAATACAATTTCATAATTTTTAACATTTGTATGCAGCGACAGCAACTGATATTGTTTATATAAGAATATACAGCCTGCAGTTGCACATTAACTTTATCGTTTACCTAGGTTTCAACGTTAATAATAACGTCTTCTTCAAAACCTGAAAAAATTTAATATTATAATGTGCTAGTAAATTATATTAGATATGGTCATCCTACAGGATGCAACGTGTAGTACTTACATAAAATATTATTTAAATGTTTGCCTAAAACAAGCCATGTCCTAAGTCAATACAATTCTTACATCAAGCAATCTATTTCATTCACATGTCACAAACTTCTGTGTTTGATTTCATTTAATAACTGATATCACTGAATTATTGGCTTCCAGTCCGGGGCCATCTCATTGGTAATTTTTATGATATGTGACGTCAATAACAATTTCTCGAGTTCATTACATTTTTGGACCCCAACGTGCGGTGGTCTCATTAGCAATTCACATGCTATATGGTATCACAAACAATTTCTCGATTTCACTACTAATTATTAAAAAATAATGAGAAAATTATTTGAAATAGTTTTCGGTAAGATTCCTGTAGTATATCTTTATATATAATCAGTTACAAGCGCCAGTTTTCAGAAAAGTAACCAGTTATGTACGGTTTACAGCGAAATTATTGCCAACGCAGGAAATCTTCACCACTGTGAACGACGTTGCTCTCCCGAATGAGATTCATACGAAGAAATATCACTGTGGCAAGCCTGACTTCGTGCAATGCTCGTGATGTTGGGAATATTTGTGTTTCGAAGGTGTCTACGATCCGTATCATCCAAGGGAATAAACCAAATCTTCCTGAAGAATAAACATATGATTAAAAGTAATAATTAGTATAAGAATTTATATGAAAATGAAATTTCTGAATTGAGGATTTCAAGATATTGTGACCCCTCAAGATAACATACACATTTATGTTATATAATAATTGTGTGACGCTTATTGTGAAATCCATTGTAATTTTACAATTAATATAACGCACTTGTATTCCCTAATTTGATAAGAAACATTTGTACAGTAATCTTCTATGGACATGGCTAGATAAATGAAAATAATGAAAATAAAATGAAATAAATGAAAACAATAAATGGGTTTCGAACACGGGGCGCAAAGTTAAGAGTCCGCCACGCTGTCCACTGAGGCACCATTTCCCCTGAGTACCTCGAAACTGACCATTATTTTTCAAAAACGGTCGAGTACCTACGTATAAGCCGAGGCAAGTGTTCGCTTATTTTGACTCCGCTTCCACTAACTAATGTTGCTGGGAAAACAGATGATGATTCTTGCTGTTTTCTTCCCCTCAGACATGTATCCGCGCTGATAGTTTCCGTTGATTACTCTTCTACATCGAAGGAAAACACATACAGTGCGTTTCAGTTTCCACCCTGAACTGGATGATCTAATATTATTGGTCATGGAAGTACTGCAGTACCTAGAATGATACAGCTCACGGAAGTAAAGCGGTACATATTTACCACGTGACCGATACAGTGATTTGGTCTACGTACCGAAGCAAGCAGCAGTCTCGGGTACTCGATTTGTTTGCTCTGATTTCTTTCCAATGTGTTAAAAGCCATATTTCGCAACATCATGCCTTCATGCGCCCACGTTGTAATCCCGCTACTATTTTTATGTATTGCTCGGAGTGTGTGAAATTATGTATTCAGAACATAACACGTACTCCTTTGACCGTAGAAATTATTTATAATGCAGTATGACCGTATTTCTAAAACGTATTATAGATGAGTTAGTACCTACTTGGTGCAACGGAAAGAATTGGGGGCATAAATGAATATCTGAGTGAATTGGCTTATTTCAAGAAATTTCATTATCATATTTCAGGAACGTATATGTGATCAACACTAGGTGAATCGTGCGTGACGCACATGCGTGACTCCATCTTGAAGCTAACACCTTAATGCCCAAAATCTGAAATGTTAACATCCAAAGCTTTGACGTCATAAATGAAATGGTAAAACAGTAAACAGTCGGAATCTCCACCCTGTCACTTACCTTCCAACTTCGAAGATGCAAAGAATAGCGAAAATATTTTGCTTATTACAGTTCTGAAGAAAGTTCATACTCATGGCGATTGTGCCTCGCGTGAGAGTTGGTATTTGATATGAAGGGCAGAGCTCAAAATACATACAAAGTCACATCATTAATGGTATTTTTGAACCTGAACTCACCACTGACACTAGAAAGTAAATAAATAGTAGAGATTCAGTTCAATTTATAGTTATTGTGACTCAAATCTCAGTCATTGATACAAGAAGGAGAACAATTTTCTGTACGTGCTCCACATGGCGTACATGTGCAACACATAAGGAGGAACTGATCAAACAGGAATTCTAGATACATTATAAAATCCTGGAATGACTTAAATAAACGAAAGTATGATGTATTTAACGCGCTTCCTATTCGGATGTATTAATGGAAACCCGATTCTGCACCATGGCCTAACTACTTCACTTCAACAAGGGCATTAAGTTTGAGCATAAGCAAAGTCACAGTAAAGAACATAAAATGCTGCAAGGATGTAATACACCAGGCTACAAGTGACAATCACAGAATAGTTTATAATGCGTTGCGTGAGAGTCACCATTAAGAAGCAACTTCAAATCCAGTTACTACGTCAGTCACCCTTTGCGATAAGGTGAAGCAACAGTGAGGTTCGTTAGTTGAAATCCAGCTGGGAAAACAGACAGTTACAGACGGGATTGTTTTGTTTCGGAGAAGAAGATTAGTGTTCAACGTCCCGAGATCATTACAGACGGAGCACAAGCACGGATTAGGGAAGGATTGGGAAGGAAATCAGCCGTGGCCTTTCAAAGGAACCATCCCGGCATTTGCCTGAAACGAATTAGGAAAACCACGGAAAACCTAAATCAGGAAGGCCAGAGACGGGTTTGAACCGTCGTCCTCCAGAATGCGCATCCAGTGTGCTAACCACTGCCCAACCTCGCTCGGTGCTTTGTCTCGTTGAAACGGGACACATTCAGAGACTTTGCGGCCCCGCTGGCTTGCTACTGGCTCGCACCTTTACTCTCAAAGAGGCTCTTGTCACACATGCCTTCTCAACTAGTCAGTTCGGCAATCGATAACTTGTTACTGGACATCTTTTCAGTACGCTTATGATACAGAATACGCGAAAGGAAGAATAATTTTGAAAGTCGACATTGTGACAAGTAAATTTGGATGTAAAAACAATTTTCCTCTTGAAAGCACGCGTTGCCTTAGCTCCAGTCAGTGAAGTTTGGAATATTTCCTGTACGTAAGATATGAGAGGGGATTTAAGAGACAGCGCACTACCGGGGTCTCGTTACCGAGATGGGGCACAGGGCCCTGTTTGATCACCAGTGACACAGATAATGCGCGCTCAGCAAAAAATAGCGGCACGCGCCAAAGGTACCGCGGCCGAGTGCGCGCGGTCCGTGTGATGTGGCGGCCGTGTGAAGTCTGGCGTGCGGCGCGACCCCGACACACTCCACACGTCGCGGGGAAGGGGGCGAGACAGGCGCTTCCTACGGCGAAGCTCTTCATGAGAACTCGTGCCTACCGCAACTTCCGCAACCGGCACATAATGTGAATCGCGGCAGAGGAGAAGGCGTGTCGCGTATCGTCGACTGGCAGTGTTGCCATACTTACGTCACATGCCAGGAATGGTCACTAACCTCACTTTTTAGAGCCACGTAATTATGAAACCGATTCGAATAGCACTGTGTTATTTAGAGACTAACAGGTAACGCTAATGAAGGAACATATGGTTGAAAATATTTAAAACTACCTGCATAACATGAGGATGTTGAAAATATTTTGGTGGTAAATGTTCAATATGAATAACACGATGGATAGGAATGAGTTCAGGGTATGTGGTATGTGTGAACAGCTCCACACGCCCGTGTTTGTTAGCTGTCATAGCGCACCTTCTGTGGCGATACTGACAATTTTCCCAAAAGGCACTGAATTTTCCAGTATGATCGGCCATGGCAGCCGAGAGCGCTAACGTGCTGATTCCTGGACTCGGGTAGGCGCGCCGGCCCCGGATCGAATCCGCCCGGCGGATTAACGGCGAGGGCCGATGTGCTGGCCAGCCTGGATGTGGTTGTTAGGCGGTTTTCCACATCCCGCTAGGTGGTCCCCATGTTCCGCCGTCAGTTACACGGCTCGCAGACATCTGAACACTTTCACACTAATCCACGGATTACACTCGACACAGACAGTTGGGGTACACTAATTCCGTCCCGGGGGGTACGAGGTGGCGGCAGGAAGGGCATCCGGCCACCGTTTAACCATTAACATGCCAAATCCGATTAACAATGGCTGACCCTGCTTAACTATGGGACAAGGCTCAAGCGATAGAAATAGAACTAACTGGATTTTCCACTGTAACGTCATCCACGGTTCACTTAATAGCACAGCCTCGAGTTGTACTCATCTGTGTAACCTAGTCGACGAACTTTTCCATCACTTCCAAGAAATCTGGTTCATAGCTTACAAGTAATGGTAGCTGCACTCACTGGTATTTTTTGAAAATTGCTCACAATGAAACGTCGCCTACTGCGTGTCTAGTAGCGTGCATTTGGCCACTCATTTTACGCAGCTTCTAATCTTCATGTTCTAAAATATAACTTGAGCATCTTTATTCTTTATAAATTCTTCTTCCAGGTAAACAGTTTTCTTTTTACATTTGCATCATTTAAACATAGTTACATGTCTTCATAAACATGGACATACTTCTAATCTGATCGTGGAAAACAGGAGAACCTTAACAGGAGCCGGCCGGTGTGGCCGACCGGTTCTAGGCGCTTCAGCTTGAACCGCGCGACCGCTACGGTCGCAGATTCGAATCCTGCCTCGGGGATGGATGTGTGTGATGTCCTTAGGTTAGTTGGGTTTAAGTAGTTCTAAGTTCTAGGGGACTGATGACCTCAGATGTTAAGTCCCATAGTGCTCAGAGCCATTAAACAACTCGTGTGTGTAATAGAAGGAATAAGTAAATGAAAAATGTACAAGCAAAAGCTTGACGTTTTTCAGTTACTTATGTCTAGGAAGAGCTGAGACGCGCTATTTGCGTCCAATAATGCGACAGGAAATCCTACAGACCTTAGCTTCGTAAAAATACAACTCCTCCCACACATGCCATGAAGGCCCAAAGGTACCGACTGGCCGCCGTGTCATTCTCAGCGTACAGGCGTTGTTAGATGCGGATATCGAGGGCCATGTGGTCAGCACATCGCTCTCCCGGCCGCACGTCAGTTCAGTTTCCGAGACCGGAGCCGCTGCCTCTCAGTCAAGTAGCTCCCCATTATGCCTCACAAGGGCTGAGTGCACTCCTATTGCCAACAGCGCTCGTCCGACCGGATGGTCACCCATCCAAGGCCTAGCCCAGCCCGACAGCGCTTAACTTCAGTGATCTGACGGGAACCGGTGTTACCACTGCGGCAAGGCCGTTCGCCATAAAAATACAAGGGGTATCAAAATGTTTCCGTTCGAAGGTCGTATTGTCCAGAGTCGGTTTGTCAATCAGGCAAAATCGCCGTGAGCATTGAGACAATTATCCCACCGAAGAACACGGTTCAAAGTATCCGTTTGGTAAAAGGGAATGTCCTGCTGCCTGAAGAGGTCAGTGACTACTTGCTGCGCATCCTCGTTCGATAATGACCGTCGACCATTCAAGGCTTTTTTTAAGTGACCAAAGACGTGATAATTGCTTAGGAAGAGATCAGTACTAGAGTGCGGGCGGCAGTCATTCGATTGTTATGTGTGTTTTACGGTGGTCCTGTTTCCCAAGAGTATAGAGATGTCCATGTTCACAAAGCAAGTACGTTTGGTTCCTAACGACGTAAAAAGTAGAAGAAAAATGTTTTTCGTGGAAGGAGAGTTTATAAAGAAGAAAATTACGCAAGTTAAATCTATTTTAGATAACGAAAATTATAAACTGCTGAATACGATAGCCATTACTTCTGCGTTACGGCATTTGAAATAAGGCGACGTGCGCTATCATGAAGCAGCAGCACCCAGCGTCGAACTTGGCACACATTCCACAACGGTGGTTTTCCTCAGTCATGCAGCCCCACACATTCTTCATTCTCCGATGGATGTGTTCCGGAATTTATCCTTCGGCTACCAAGAAAAGTATAACAGCACGTTGGCCCTATTTTGTCACATTTGGAAATAACGTAACCACAGTTCACTTTTCCACCTTTACCACACGCTCGTCGGAAAGACAGAAATGCCATACTAATCCCTTTTCTATGTGACGGTGCTTATATACCCGCATCGGAGTTGCAATGCGTTGCATCTACGCTGCACAAACGCCCTCTAACGACAACAGTTTGATCGCCCCTTATAACATGTTAATCAATATCGACATTGGAAGTATTAGGAATAATTTGGCCTCCTGATTATTGCATTAAATATTTTTGCATTTCACGGAACTAGATAAAGGAACCGATGATGATGGCGCCAAGGTAGTGCACCATGCAACAAAGAGGACAGCTATTTTCGTAATGGCGGACCTCAGTTTCAATACCTGTAGGGAAAAATTGTGTTAGAGAGATATGTTTGCCATACCTCAAGTAATCAGTTCTCGTTACTGTAATTTTTTGACTTACGCACTATTGATGTAGCAACTCAAATAAAAGTTAGCATCGATCATTGACAGGGTTTGCGTAGTTGAGTTGAAAGCGCGACTCCCCCAAATTATAGTGACATTCTCCTTAATTCCACAGTGAAATGAATGGTGCTATCTCTCGGTAATTTATGAACGACTTATGCCGAAATTTATAACTGCCTCTAGCAGATCATAGAAAATTAACAAAGTTTTGTAATGGAGAACATCATCGAATACAGGAAACTGCGGTTGGTTTCATTACCTTGATATTTACTAAAACAAAATAGCGGCAAAATGTCAACATCAGTGTCCACTTTGGTAAGGGGAAAACAAATTATTTTCATACAGGGACCGGTGATTAGCTTTTAATGCAGCAGACACACACGCGGAATTTTTTGGGTGAGTTGTATCAGTTCCGCCTTAGTTAGAAGTACCAGTTCTGTACTTCTGAGGAGAAACGTATCTAATTCAAGCATTGCACATATAACGACAGAAAATAGCAACGTTAATGACATCAAAAACGGCAGTGTGAAAGTTTATTTGGTTGCTATGTATTGCGGTTGCTCTGAAAGCGACAAATGTAGTTTTTCACGCCACGACTGGTTAATTAAAACTTGTTCACGTATAACATATTATTTTGAATCTTGAAGGGGCAGCATTGAACTGAAATATATCGTTTTAGATGATGCTCCATATTTGTAGATTTGCTGTGCAATGGTACTTCACAATAATTTCATAGCATAAGTGTGTGCTATAAACAGGGTGTTGCTTTGGGTTGTGTGGTTCGTTTACTTCAGACAAGAAAAGTATCGTAACTGTTGTGATTACGTTATGTCTGGCCACAAATTGTGCTGTAACCCTTTCATTACTAACAGCAATTTTAAGTAACAATCCGCCCCTGTTGCTAAGGGGTCAGCATAGATGGCTGACATGCGGCGGACCCGTGTTCGACTCCTAATTCTGCCAAGGATTTGCTCTTGATGGGAGGACTGGGTGTAATGGGTGTAGTAATCCTCGTGATGCCAGCTGATGAGCAAGTTAAATGAGAAATGGAGAAACGGCTATACGTGTGTTGTGCTGACCACATCCATCAATATATGGCATCTGTCTGGCGCCTTAAGGCGAGGAATGACAGGGCGGCCCGTCGCCATCCTTTGGGAATTAAAGGTCTGAACGAGGAGCTCGCTTCTATTTCAATCAACGTCGTAGTCAGAATTAAAAATAAAAAAAAATATATATATTTCTCCCAGTTTCGTTTTCCAACCGCATGCACTGGTGGGACATACACGTTCCAATACTAATTCGAAGTGGGACCTGTATAGTCCAGTTGTAATAAATCAATGATCGTCCTATTTTCCTTTTCTGATATATATTTTATTGGAAGAATTTAGATCGTATTTAAGATTATCTATATCTGAAATTTTGGCAGATTATTCAAAATGACAAGCTCTTTATCATTACATGCGAATTCGAGTGTGTCATGTGGCAGTCACATCGATCCTCCTGCTTGTGATACAGTGTTAAACTAGTTTTGCGCAAAGCAACTTGGCACACGGTATATACTAATGATAGGCAGTAATTTCCAAATGGTTCTCTGATAATCTGCCGTGGGACACATACGATCGAATGGTATGGAAACGTTAAACATAAATGTAAGATAGCGGTATAAGCGGTATATACCAGGTAAAATGAAAATATACATAAATTCGCCCCCCTTCCCTCCACGGCGTACAGTCCTCGTTAAGAGAGATGACTACAGATGGAAATGATAGCCTCCCTTATTCATTTTGGGGTGTGGGTTTTCGAAATTTCAAGAGTAAAACTCTTTGCGAAGCGCAGCATCTTTCTTTCAAAATTCGCAACGGAGTTTACTGAGATTTTTACGTCATTTTCGTACAAAGTGAACGGACCTCTCACATATTGCGCAGTTGTACTTTGAATCTTCTGTAGCCTTTCTGATTAAGCCGCTTGATAATGTTCCTAGAACGGCGAGTAGTACTTGATTATCAGTTGAACTGGAAATTTGTAAGAGGCGTTATTTGCAGCTGAATAATATTTTCGCAGGCTGCTTCTGCTAAATTTCAGTTTAGCATCTTTCTTCTCTACTGCTACATATGCAGTGCGTTGAGAAATTTAGTACCCAAACCGATGGATACGATGACGGAGGCAACCACAAATATATTTAATTACGGAACCAAGAGTCTGAAACTAATATCGCCTGAGTACATATTATCCGGTACGTCATTAAGTGTGACTTAGAATGAAACAATGTTAAACATGTCTTAGTCCTCTATTGTTCTGACGAATGTACCAATAATTGATGATAATGAGATACTCATTTTACTAAGGTTTGAAGCTCCTCTTATCGTTCTTCCGTGGTTGCGATTTATAATCTTTGTTGTTTTGGAAATCAGCCTTATGCTAACACAATTAGTTTATTTTTATATTTACCCAGGCATGTTTCGATACCAGTGTGTCATCTCCTGTGGGGGAGATGACACATTGGTGTCTAAACCTGTCTGGGTAAATATAAAAATAAGCTAATTGTGTTTGCATAAGGCCGATTTCCTAAACAACCCAGATGAAAATTAGGGTAGAGCACAGAGACGTAGCAGGGCTCTCGCGTTCGATGGAAAATATGTGGCTTGATCTGTATGTTTACGGCAGCTGCAAGTATTCTTGCAACTAATTCCTGCCCTTACTCCACAGGAGTCGAATACTCTTCGGTTTTCGTGTAGTTCCAGCAAAAAAGTGTAATGGGGGTGAGGTCCGACGGTTTTGCCAACCAATGTACAGGTCTCCCCCGGCTGAACCACAGATTGTCGAAAGTACCGGTTATATCTACTTGGACTGATTCTAAAAACTGTGGCGCCGGCGCCCCGTCATGCTGAAATCACATCCTCCCGCTGATGCGTATGAACAGCTCTTCAAATAACGTCAGCAGGTGCTGTTGCTAGAATAGTGTTTACACTGGCCATCTGAGTCGAGAAGGCAACATGTAGGACCCAGGTAAGTAATCACTCATAGTACTGGCATTCACGTTCACTGCAGATTGTCTTTGACGTTCTCCTATAAAAGTTGTGCGTGGATTTTAATTCGCTCATACGTAAGAGTTATGACAAGAGTACATACGCGTACATTCCCTGGTAATTTGAGCCTCATCCCAAAGCAGAACGGCTTCACGACGTTGAGGTTCTTCGGTAGACTTTTAAAGAAACTAGCATACAAATTCAATGCGGGGTGGATAATCATGTTGGTCCAGTGCCTGTACTCTGTCAGTATGAATGTGATTAAGTAACTATACATGCCATACAATCCATCCTCAACTGTGGCGAATACTGAACACAGCCAATATTACTCTTGTACCTGCATCTAGTCTGTTCTAAAGTATAACGGCACTTCTCCCTCAAACGTAGATCAATGCAACGTCCGTGGTCTGCCTGCATTTGTCCTGAATACTATCAATGTGCCGGTACTGCCCAGTTTTTATATGTGACATGACTGAGATATGTTCGTGCTGAGAAACGTTCTGTGTACATTCGCTCAGCTCACCGACCATTGCCTAAAGCTGCGTGGTAAGCAAAGTGTGTGTCTCGCAGTTCTCTCCAGGTGCAGCGCTCCGTTGATGTAAGTGATGGTCAAGCGGGCACTACAGCGCCAAATGCTGTTTACTGGCTCCAGGGGAACAACACATCATAAGGCTGGTACCCCATCGCTCATTGCTGTAACGAAGTTGGGAACAAGTATTTTTTGTTTATCTACGTAGCCACGGGCAAGTTTATGACATCAAATGAGGGTTATTCATAAAGTAAGAAACGATCACTCGCAAAATGAAAACTACAGTGAAAATCCGATAAAGTTTTCCACATATGTGTTGGCCAGTGATTCTAGTATGCCCATCGATCGCGTTACGTCGTTGTTTTTAGTTCTGTGCACACAGGGAACACGCAAAGATACCTAGAACAATAGTGTCTCCCGCCAAGTATGAGGGCCTGCTGAGAAATTTCACCTGAAGCTATGCAGCCAACATTACATAACTGTCGTGCGCTTTCTTCTTCAAGACAATTCTCAGCTACATTCTGTAGAGGCGGTGAAGATATTCCTGTATCGTTTTCAATTGTAAATGTTTGATTACTCACAATACAGCCCGTAATTGTCTCCCTCTGAGTTTCATCTCTGCTCACATGAACTGCTGGCTATGAAGACAACATTTTGGCATATACAATGAGCCGAGTGCACCGTAGAGAATAGGTGGAAAGCACTGGCGGCTGCCTTCTATAACGAGGGTATTGGAAAGTTGGTACAACGCTACGACAAACGTCGAAGTCAGATCGGCGACTATGGAGATAAGTAGCAGGAAGTTGTAGCTAACTGTCGAAAACAAAACAGTTTTGATTTTCACTGTAGTTTCCATTTCGCGACCTATTGTTTCTTACTTTCCGAATAGCCCTCGTAGTATGGGTCTCCGGCCCCTTGTTCCTCAACGCAATATATTCCTCGTTAGCTCCATCATAATTTGTCAGTATGGGCATTGAATTTTTCAAAATTCTATGTATCGCTGCACCTGAAACCGAATATGGGTGATGCAGGCAGAGATGTACAAATTGTTTCTCCAGCCTGCCTGCCCGTATCTCCGCCGCATCCATTAAAGCATCTCAGTCGGAGCCAATGGAGACACAAGAGTACGTGTGTACTGAAGCATAGAGGTTGTAGCAGGCCAAGTAGGGTATCCTCAAGCGTGGAAAGATTGACGGGATCCGTTCAGGCTTGTGCACCTGACAAGGGGTTGCACTGTTAATCAAAAGAGACTACAGAATAGCTAGATGTATGTTTGCGAAAGTTATTTCACTTACTGTAACGGTGGGAGCAGCGAAAAGATCAAAACAAATGAAAGAAATGGAGAATGAATTAAGAACTGGGAAATATACCAGTCACGAAACTGAACCCAAGTCCAGCATAGAAACGTTTTCATGTGTTGAGAGACAGCTTTAGATAAACCTGTGGGTATCTAAAATGCATTTAGGGAATTTAGAGTGAACTATTTTGCCCACTTAGAACGAATTCAGCGAACTCGCGGCACTCACCCTGGAAATTAAAACTGGTATGACTGTGGTCTTATTTGGCCGAAACGCATTAAGGTTACAGAAACCGGACTTTCAAAACCTTAATTTAGTTGGTTTTCCGGTATAATGGATATCTACAAATTCTTAGGTGCAAAGGAACTCGATTTTCACGGATGGTTCTGCTTACTACAGAAACCACGTATTAGAAGTGACCTGGTGATGGTTGCAATCGAGAATAGCCAGTACTAGTCTAAACAGAATGGAGTTGCAGAGCAAACCGTTAATGTCGGAAAAAAAGCCCGAAATACAGGAATAAATAAAGTCCACTGTTTTCTGGCCTAAAACGAACCAAATAAATATTTATATATATCACTGAGCCTCGTCTTGTGAGGTTCGGTTTACTTCTTTTAGAAAAAGGAAAGAAAAGAGTCAGGCAAACATGGACAGGTTAAAAGCGGAATGTGTACACCTCTGGACATAGGACAAGTGACCAGAAATTGCTTTCACATTCGTAACATGAGGAATATTGGACGGTGTAATTTTGCAACCAAGAAATAATACAGAATGAGAAGTGGTGTAGCAACACAATTTGGTTTGTATAGTCAATGGCAGCCTGACCCAAAGGCCCTAAATTTTAGCCGCTGATATCTGGTGAGACAGCCTGTCTGTTGAGTGAGGAGGCGGGGGAGAGGGAAAGGGAAAGGAAGGAAGAAAGAAGACTCTTCAGTTATATATATATATATATATATATATATATATATATATATATATATATATATATATTTGAGGTTCAGCATCACCTGGGAGCAAAATATGGACAAAAAGAACTGAGTCACATGAAGCGGTGTACAGACGTTTGTAATACACAATATGCAAGTTTCGTGAAGTTGAAATCGAGAGAATCGAAAATGCAGAAAAATCGAAATTGCGAAAGGTGGGGTCTTTTTCGACTTCAACGACCATATTACAACGAGGGAAGAAACAGACAACCTTAGAACACCCAATCAAGAGACGACACACAGTAAATAAATTGTATGCCATACTGCTAAAGTAAAACGGTTTATAATCTACAAACAGCAAAACGTAGAAAAATATTATGCGCATGACCGTACCAGAATGACCACTATAGACGCTTTGTAAATAAAAGTGAAATGCGTCTGGTGAAAACACTCTTAAACTGCAGTTGATTTAAGTCCAGAAAAATAATAATATTTAATATTCGAGTTCTTGTAATAATACGTTTGATTTCGTTTTCGAATTTTTTCTTTCTGTGAGAAGACGAATTTTCAGCATTGAAGTCTTAGTATTACGTAAACTGCTCGTATGGAGTAATACGAAGCGCTCTTGTTCTTATTAACCCTGGCTGGTGCCCCAGCCAGTCTGACTGTGGGTTTCAGGCCATTTCCTACGCTCATTTAGGCAAATGCTGGATTGTCATCACGTCCCGCTTCGCAAAATACGATACTCAAGCAGCTAAAATATGACGAAACACAGAACGAAGATTACACAATTCACAGGCAGGTGCTACAGGTGACTTCCCTCCCTTAACTGACGACTGCTGCGTACAGCACGGTAGAATGGAACTGGTCACTGACCCACTTGTATTTTTATTATACAACACGATAGAGCGAGGTGACAATAGTCATGGGATAGTGACATGCATGTATACAGATGGCGGTAGAATTGCATACATAAGATATTAAAAGACACTGCATTAACGAAGCTGTCATTTGTACTCAGGTGATTCATGTGAAAAGGGTTCCGACGTTATTATGCCGCACGATGGGAATTAACAGACTCTGAACGTGGAATGGTAGTTGGAGCTGGACGCGTGCGAATTCAGTATTCCGAGATCCAGTCTCAAGAATGTGCCGAGAAAACCATATTTAAGGTATTATCTGTCACCACGGACAACGCAGTGGCCGACGGCCTTCACTTAACGACCGAGAGCAATAGCGTTTGCTTAGAGACGTCAGTGCTAACACACGAGGAACACTGCGTGAAATAACCGCAGAAACCAAGTTGGGACATACGACGAACATATCCGCTAAACCAGGTTGGCGAAATTTGACGTTAATGGGCTGTGGCAGCATACAGCCGTCGCCTTTGCCAATAGTACGTCATAGGCTGCAGCGCCTCTCTTGTAGTCGCAACCACATCGGTTGGACCATAGACGACCGGAGAACCTGTCCATATGAGTCCCGATTTCATTTGGTTAGAGCTGATGGTAGGGATCGAGTGTAGCGTAGATACCACGAAGCCGTGGACCCAAGTTGTCGACAAGGCATTGTGTAAGGTGGTGGTGCTACATGATGATCTGAGCTCTGTTTGCACGTAACGGACTTCATCCTCAGTTCAAAGTGAACCCATCGTTGGCTGAAAATGGTTATATAAATATAAGTCCATCCTGTCTGGAGTGCGAGAATTGGGCTGGTCGATTTCCAATAATAAAATACCAACAGCCGTTATTTTGGTTTCATTTGTTACGCAACCAGTTTCGGCATTACATTTTGCAAGCCTGAAAATGGCATAATGTAATGCCGAAACTGGTTGCCTAACAAATGAAACCAAAACAACGGCTGTTGGTATTTTACTACTGGAAATAATCGACATAATCGAGAGGCCAGTTCCTGCACAAAATCCTGCACCGGCAACACTTCCACAGTTATGGACTGCTATCAGCAAGGCTCAGCATTTCTGCAGGGAACTTCTGCGGTCTTTTTGAGTCAATTCCAGACGAGTTGCTCCACTACACCGGGTGGAAGGATGTCCGACACGATACCAGGAAGTGTCCCATGATTTTTTCCACCTCAGTCTACGAACAATAAAGTCACCAGTCGAGGCAATGAAATTTTTCGCTCAAAAATGATTCTTGATTTTTGCAAGCATTCTGACTAATGGTAAAAAATAATTTGTTTTATATTTAGATGTAAAGCTGTAATGAAAAGTTGTTTCAGACACAAGACTGTACTACTTAAAAGATGCACTAGATGTTATAATTTTGAAATACATCCATATTAATTATAATTGTCTCTACCATTTTAATGAACATTTATCGCATTTGTAGTGTCAGTCGGCGAAATCATAAATTGTACATGTTTCTCTAGCTAAACACATAGGTCATCTCCTTGGCTTTTTGGCGTATTTCAGTAGTGGTTACTGAGAAGGGTGGATTGTGAGCCGACGTGGTGTTAAGGGGAACAGTTTCACAGAAATGTTTTTGTACTGCAAGATTTTGTGAGTCCCTCAAAAAAAGTATAAAACGGTGGACAAAATCTTGAGGAGAGGTTGCACAACAAATTATTTCGTAAGCTGACAATGAAACAATATGACGATCCTTGATCTCTCTACTTCAAACAGGAAACATAGTTCTAGATACACATGCCAATGAGAAAAATTGAGAAAACTGGTAAGAGGAGACTGCTGTGTCGTCCGAACAAGACACAGCCAGGGCAAAAGCACCACGGGTGCAAAGATGCGAGATGGTGCCAGTGCCATAATGACTCGCCACCTGCAAGAGTTCCATCAGCGCCACGGGTGCCGCTGAGGATGAAGACGTCGACTTCGATTCGACCAACAGTCGACCGAGTAAAATCTGCCAATGAGCGGACGACAACGGACAGAAGCAATGTCGGGAGATAGAAGAGCAGCTCTTGCCTTCTTGGTTATAGATCGTCGTCCAGGGCTGACTTCGACAGGGAACGTCAAGTGAATTCTTAGAAGTGAACAGACAGTGGTTGTAAATTGTATTCACTGTGTACTGTGAAGTTTACCTGCGATTATTTGCACTTAGCCAACGAGGGTCTTTTTCTATGATGCATTACAAGCAGTGTTGTAGACTTCAGTATTCAACTTGTCAAAAAGATAAGTAAACCCTTTAACTGATTTGTGTTACTTACTGATTTACTGGAATGTTGTAGAAGCTTCGTTCTCCTGTCCTGTCACCTGACCCTGTGGCATAGTTGCGTAATAGTGGCAAGGAGCAATTGCCTTAACGGTGTACTGCACCAGAAGCCGTTTCACGAACTCACAAACTCGGTCTACCGTAACAACGGTGCCAACTCAGCCTCCGCAGTAACTCTACAAAACTGGCGACGAGGGTTTACAGAAGAGACAAAAATGACAACTAAACTATTCTAAAGGATATATATACTTAGATGGTACCTGTTCTTTCGAACATGTCCGAAAGAACAGGTACCATCTTAGTATATATATATAGTTAAGGCTCACCGGCCACTTCACCATCTTCTTCTTCTGTGCGAATGCACATACAGTGCCCGAACTCTTACGGGAATCGGCAACGCGCGGCGAGTAATGAGTATAATGGGCGGGGGCACTACGAATGTAGTGCGGGACAATATGTTGAGAATGTGGGTTTCGCAGGAGGCGTGCCAGAGATAAATCCCTCTAGTCGCGCTATCCTCTGTGTCCTCGGTGGCTCAGATAGTTGCCGGCACGGTATCTCAGCGTGTTCGGTCAGAGAGCTGACTGGCCTCTTTAATAAGAAACTGAGTGGAAGGACCAACAAACGAACTTTAACGGATGTCATGTGATGTCCGCAACGACCCAATACAACTACGAACAAAATGAAAACAAAGGTGGATAGAGCGTCTGCCATGTAAGCAGGAGATCCCGGGTTCGAGTCCCGATCGGGGCACACATTTTCATCTGTCCCCGTTGACGTATGTCAACGGCTGTAAGCAGCTAAGGGTGTTCACTTCATTGTAATTTTATTCTAAAGGATTTGTAAGTTGTTGTTCCGTACCACACACTGCTAAAATTCATTACTCTTCTAAGTGCTTTCAAAGTATTCAGAATTATTTACACAGACAACACGAGAGTTGACCAAAGAGGATTGCTGAACAGTTGTAAATATTATTTTTACCCCATTACTTAATAGTGGTGTACAATGGGATTAGCAATAACTGAAAGATGAAAAGTAGTTTGGTGTTGTATAAAACGCTCCTGCGTTATTACTCCTTATAATGGATGGCTGTGTCAGTGTCATGTGATCACTGGGTGTGGACCGTGTGCGGCGATCGGGAAGGCAGTAGAAGCAGCCGCACCGCAGCCCGGCGCACTGTGCAGCCGCCAGGCGGTCCACTCGGCCCGCCCACTCCACTCGTGATTCAGGGCGCAGAGCTGGAGGCTCGCCCCGTCCCGAACCCGCCGCACACAAAGTTGGCCGCTGGCAGGGCAGCTGTCTCCGAATGGCCGTTTACCGCTGGCTGCGCCGGAGGCGTGCGGACGCCGCTGACGGGAAATCGATGCCCGGCCTGAGGCCGTCTGGCAGCGGGGAGGCTCCGTACCACAGCGCCTGTCGCCGACACCGTCTGCGGAAGGCGGCCACCGGGCCACGCAGAGCGCGGTCCGAGCCTCCAGCGGTCTGCCACCTGGCTGTGCGGGTCCACAAGTTGTGATTGCGTTTCCCGCGGTTACGTCACATCATCTCCAGCGGCTTCTGCAAAGTCCGGACACCACGAAAGAACTGGCTCCAGTACGTATACTGGCGAAATTACTCCAGGTGATACCTGGAGCTATTTCATAGGGTATTGCAGGAGGAAAAGTTAGTATTCAGGGACATAGCAGGAATGAGTATTCGAAGTAACCATGTCTAGTCAAGTTGGATTGTAAAATGCGTACTTTAAGAGCTATGAGCACTTCAACATCTTCGATACTGTGAAACTAATCTCTTCTGCTGATAGCTCTTTGTTCTCAAACGAATACTTTACGAGGTTCGAGCACATGTTCAGTAGAAAAGAGGTACTTTACATTCGCGAAGAATAAAAAGTGCACTTAGCTCTTAACGTACGAATTTTGGAATAAATCTTTACCACACAATCCTGCGTCGAATGATTGTTCCTGCCATATCCCTGAAAACTGACCATTCCTGCTCGTACACCCTGTATAAGGAAAGGAAATAAATCTTTATGATTAATATATGCAGACTGTAGCAATGAATGAGAAGTTTTACCAAGGCCAGGGTTCGTAGAAGGGTCTCCTGCTCAGTGGGCAGAATCGCGAACCACTACGCCACCCTGGCACAGCGGCTTCGCACAACTCCATGGGCAACCCCAGGATGTCTCTCTCTTCTGTCCGAATTCACATTTACGCCTCAGCCCCCTTGGTATTCACCCTAAACTCAAACAGCGAGGCCGTCCAACTACACTACTGGCCATTAGAATTGCTACACCACGAAGATCATGTGCTACAGACGCGAAATTTAACCGACAGTAAGAAGATGCTGTGATATGCAAATGATTAGCTTTTCAGAGCATTCAGACAAGGTGGCGCAGGTGGCGACACCTACAACGTGTTGACATGAGGAATGTTTCCGACCGATTTCTCATACACAGTTGACCGGCGTTGCCTGGTGAAACGTTGTTGTGATGCCTCGTGTAAGGAGGAGAAACGCGTACCATACGTTTCCGACTTTGATAACGGTCGGATTGTAGCCATCGCGATTACGGTTTATCGTATCGTGACATTGCTGCTCGCGTTGGTGGAGATCCAATGACTGTTAGCAGAATATGGAATAGGTGGGTTCAGGAGGGTAATACGGAACGCCGTGCTGGATCCCAACGGCATCGTATCACTAGCAGTCGAGACGACAGGCATCTTATCCGCACGGCTGTAACGGATCGTGCAGTCACGTCTCGATCCCTGAGTCGACAGATGGGGACGTTTGCAAGACAACCATCTGCAAGAACAGTTCGACGACGTTTGCAGCAGCGTTGATTATCAGCTCGGAGACCATGGCTGCATCACAGACAGGAGCGCCTGCGACGGTGTACTCAACGACGAACCTGGGTGCACGAATGGCAAAACGTCATTTTTTCGGATGAATCCAGCTTCTGTTTACAGCATCATGATGGTCGCATCCGTGTTTGGCCACATCGCGGCGTGATGGTATGGGGTGCCATTGGTTACACGTCTCAGCCAGCTCTTGTTCGCATTGACACCACTTTGAACAGTGGACATTTCAATTGTGTTACGACCTGTGGCTCTACCCTTCATTCGATCCCTGCGAACCCTACATTTCAGCAGGATAATGCACGACCGGATGTTACAGATTCTGTACGGGCCTTTCTGGATACAGAAAGTGTTCGACTGCTGCCCTGGCCAGCACATTCTCCAGATCTCTCACCAAATGAAAACGTCTGGTCAATGGTGGCCGAGCAACTGGCTCGTCACAATACGCCAGGCAGTACTCTTGAGGAACTGTGGTATCGTGTTGAAACCGCATGGGCAGCTGTACCTCTACACGCCACCATGCTCTGTTTGACTCAATGCCCAGGCGTATCAAGTCCGTTATTACAGCCAGAGGTGGTTGTTCTGGGTACTGATTTCTCAGGATCTATGCACTCAATCTGAGTGAAAATGTAATCACATGTCAGTTCTAGTATAATATATTTGTCCAATGAATACCCGTTTATCATCTGCATTTCACCTTGGTGTATCAATTTTAATAGCCAGCAGTGTATATGTAGACTGAAGCGATGAATGAAAATTATCACCAAGGTGAGGAATCGTAGAAGGGTCTCCTGGCAGTAGGCAGAATCGCGAATCACTACGCCACCCTGGTACAGCGGCTTTGCACATCTCCATGGGCTACCCCGGGATGACTCTCTTCTGTCCAAATTCCCATTTACGCCTCAGCCCCCTTGGTATTCCCCCTAAGCTCAAACAGCATTTCAGAGGCCGTTCAACTATATCAGAATAGCAAGGCTGGATACCCATTTTGTTCGGCCGGCCGTGGTGGCCATGCGGTTCTAGGCGCTGTAGTCCGGAACCGCGCGACTGCTACGGTCGCAGGTTCGAATCCTGCCTCGGGCATGGATGTGTGTGATGTCCTTAGGTTAGTTAGGTTTAAGAAGTTCTAAGTTCTAGGGGACTGATGACCTCAGATGTTAAGTCCCATTGTGCTCAGAGCCATTTGAACCCATTTTGTTCCGATACTGTGGTGTTATTCCAGTACAGCAGGAGAACCTCTGTAGTGCTGTTGGAGTTTAGGGGTAGTACCAAGTTGGCTGAGGTGTCAAATGGAATTTGGATTGAGGAGGGAGGCATCCTACGGTAGCCCATCGAGTTGTGCAGAACCAGTGTGCCAGGCTGGTTACAGGCTAGCCCATCTGCCTAGTGTGGCAGCACGGTAACTCAGCATGTTTGGTCACATGGCTGGTTTCCCCCTGTACTAAAAGAACTGAGCAAAGCAATCAACGATGAACCTGAACGGATGTCATGCGACATCCAGACCAAAAGCAGCGAACAATATCCAAAAAAACAAAAAAATGAGCAGGAGAATTGTGTTCAAATACTGATCTTGGTATAAAATTTTATTTATCGCTTCAGTCTGCACATATACGTCTTACATCTTGAGCCGTGGTAAACATTACTGTTTTGCAGAGAGCACCGCAGCGCGTAGTGTGAAGCAGTCGCCCTCCGTTTCTGGCGGTGGCACCGCTGTGGCAATCGCAGCTTTGGTGTCTCTCTCTGGTAGGAAAGTGGAAAGTGTGCCTATTCACGTTCATTTAAGGGGCGCTATCAGCTCGCCAGTCGGTCAGTCTGGGTCAGTCTGTCGTACCCAGCTTGCTAGTCTGTCTCTTGTCCGCATTTGTTAGGCAGTTAGTGTCTGTCTGTCTGTCGTTCGAAGTGCTAGTGTGTCTGTCGTTCGGATCAACCTTTAAAGCTAGCAAAATGAGAGTCTTTCCACCCCGCCAGTAAAAGAACTCAGCGACTGGTCGCCCGGTCGGGGCTCAGGTCCTTCATCTCAGTCTGCACGTTAGGTAGCCAGTCCGCTCGAGTTTGCTCAGGCAATGGTCATTGGCGGTTGGATCGATCGGCTGGACGGTCGCTCACTGAAACACAAGATCACTTGTCCGTCTTGAGCGTCGGCGCATGTGAGGTCGACACGTGAGTCCAGTGGGCCGCGGCGTATAGCGAGGGGTAGTGACTTCGCGGTCGACACGAGAGCAACAGGAGTCAACCCACGGCATCATTGTGGCCGGTGCGAGCTGCGACGCAGTGAGACGGGAGATCGGCGCGCCTTCCAGCATCCGTTGAAGCAGCTAGCAGCGGATGGTTCGGGAGAGCGTTATGGGGGTGCTGCGCTAGGTCTTCTCGAGAAATCGCAGTTTATTAGAATTAAGTGATTGGTGATATGTTGTTTGATATACTCTTGTTAAATTCTACTTGTTTTCTTGGTGAGGTCATCAACTGTTTTGCTTTGGGGTCGTCCCACCATTCCTCTCTGTTTGCCCACCCGCGGGAAAGTGGTTGTTTATAAATTGGTTGGTCCGTTTTTCCCTTGTGGAGTAGGAGTGGGTTAGAGCAACCTGCGTTTCGGGTTGTTCGGTAGTCTCCCTATCAATCTACCGTACGTTAGTAGCTGCCTCTTTCATGTTTGTCGGATTTGGTGTGTTAACGAATTTATTGCTTGGAGTGTAACGGTCTAATACCTGAAATATGATTTGATCTTTGTTAACTTTGTTATTATTGCCTATGATCTGTGTACTGTACAGCATCTTAACTAATGTTTGGCATACCTTGTAGAATTTTATATAAGATTGCATTTCTTGGCCTTTCATTAAAATGATCACTTTAGTATATAAAGTTGCCACCCGTTGACCGTAAGACTTTTCTTAGAAGTTAAAATCAAGTTACACCTTCGTTGGCAAGGTTAATATTTTAATTGTTAGTGTTTTGTACCATTTCCATCCCTCCTACGGCGGCTGCATAGTTAGTGTGCTTGTGTAAAATGTTAAAACTCTTAGTTTAAAGTTATCTGGCGTGTTGCAGATTTTCATCAGTGTAGTCTTTCAGAGGCTGTTGTGAGCGGTCGTAACTACGACCATGGCAAAAGGGAGCGGCAAGGTTATCTGCCTGAAAGCTCATACAGTCAACTCTTGTTTCTTTCTGCCTCTGAATAAATTGTAACTTTGATATTTAGAGGGTGCTTTCTGATTATAATTTTAAATCTGTTTCTTTTAAAAAAATGCTTTTGGGCACTATTAAAGTGAATAAAATTCCCATTTGTTAAAATGAATTTGGTTATGATTTCATCAGTTATTCCCTGGTAACTACTTTCATGCTTATATTGTGTGGTTAAATGTGTTAATGTTCTTGATGAATCGCTAGTAAATAAAATAAATTCTTAAGAATATTCTTTGAAAATAAATCACGGTTCACATCTCTGGGACTTCAAACGACCTCTTGAACCATATAGCTTCATTTGAAAAAAAATATTTGTTCATTGGTTTCTACCTGGTACTCGCGTAAACTCATGATTTTTTGAGCATTGAATCGGTATCTGAGCTTAGTTTTCTATCCGTCACGTACATTTTTAGCCGTTTCGTTATAATTTAGAAACACATCTACTTCCTTTCAAGACGGGTCTGTAGTTTCCATCCATACTTTAAAATCGTTCATGCTTCCTTGAACTGCTCAGTTTTACACCTTCTATCCAGAATGTTCGAGAATGATTTTATTCCTGTCTATGAGCGGTATCACAAACTGCGGTGGCAGCTTGAACTAACTACTGCAAACATACATATGTGAATTCGACCAGTCACTTGTGAGCAGGCAGTTCTTAAGTAGCCGTAGTGTGTCAACGGTCTTTTTTTTTGCCACAAATCGTAACGGAAGATCTTTAAATCAAATTTGCGAGACATTCTCCAGAATGGTTTTAAGAAGAGAAAACTGGGTGCAATGTCTGTCCCGGATACGCTGAGTCCCCTAACGGAAACAAAGACGAGTGGACGCCCGCTACGACTTGATTGAAATGCTAACGTGGACAATTCTTTTCTGAAAATAAAACAATCACTGGTGACATGACTTGGTACTATCAATACGAATCTACCATAAAATTACAAAACTCAGAAATTCACATTTCACCGCTTAGACGAAATAAACCGACACTGAAGATGAGGTGATGTGCTAGTTGAACGGCACTGCAAATATCAACTTCTCTAAAAGTTTCACGAATTTGTGTGAATATTCCTTACAAATGGTTCAAATGGCGCTGAGCACTATGGGACTCAACATCTATGGTCATCAGCCCCCTAGAACTTAGAACTACTTAAACCTAACTAACCTAAGGACATCACACAACACCCAGTCATCACGAGGCAGGGAAAATCCCTGACCCCGCCGGGAATCGAACCCGGGAACCCGGGCGCGGGAAGCGAGAACGCTACCGCACGACCACGAGCTGCGGACAATATTCCTTACATTGCGCTCAAGCATGGGGAAATTATATAAAAGAAATGAAGCATTAACGTTTCTCGAATTTTTATTACTTCCTTCTCGAAACTTTTTGCACTGTCGGTGAATGTTATTTATGCACCAATCTGTAATTTCAGACGTAGTCCATTTTCAAATACTAATCACCTATTTGGCTATCAGAATTTTTTGGTGACAGATATTACCATCCTGTTCTGTTGTATGATATAGTATGGCAGCACGTCACTTTGATAAACTTGAATACGATTGAAATACATAATCACAATTGAAGTGTGCGTATAATACTTGCCAATTAATAGTAGGTTAAGTGGAGTGCTTTATGTACAACAAATACATTAGACCATTACGGCAATATTTGCCATCATAAAAATTGATGACTAAAATGTCGACGATACGTACTTCAAAATGGCCGAAGGTTTAAACTGTCGAACTATAACAGTAACAGTTGAAGGCGGAATGGAGTCATTTGTGTAAGGAAATGGAATGAAAATTAGTTTCTTTTTTGTTCCTGGTTTTATGCGTTTGCGTTTACCGATAGCCCAAGGTACACATCAAATTTAAATTGTGGTCTTCACTTGTACCCATCTGTCCACAAATTTTCCTGAATATTTATTTATCAGAATCCTTTGTATCAATGTGGCCGGTGATGTAAATTTGTTCACTTCGTCGTGGTTCCCGTTTCATGCTTTGTCACGGCAATCTCTTCTCCAACATTTTTGTCCTTTGTCCTTAACATATGAGTTATTGTTTCCCACAAAATCAATAATTGATCTTTTGGCACATATTTTCGTTCTGTTAAGATGATTGCTGACCCTTCCCACTTCGATATTCATGTAGACCGTCTCCAAAGTCCATCTCAACTAACATTAATCTTATCATTAAGTGGGATTTTACTGTCGATACTTCCGATCCATATGTTATAATGCTTCTAATAATTATTTCGAAGATTTTTCTTTCGTTTCCTTTCTAATTTGTCCATCCCATGATGCATAATTTTATGTTCCAGTTGTGGTATTTCCGTTTATTGCTCTTGAATTACTTTCTTTATATTGTGTGCCTTTTCGTGTGACCATTACTTCTAGAAACCTGTAATGTTCATTATGCGCAACTGCTACCGGTATTCCTTCTTGTATCAAGTACCGACCTGTTCCGTCTCACACCACGTATTTTGTTTCATTCATGCTGAACTAAAGAAAACATTTTAAACTGCTCTATTAATTTCCTTGTGATAATACGTCTTCTCACATCTCTCCCAAAATTAATTGGTCGTGAGCAAAGGACTGTGCATGTACAGTACCATAATTAATTGGGATCCCCGTGTTCCTACACATCTTCATCCAAGTTTCCACTGTTTTCTCTGCATATACTTGGTGATTCCGTGATGATGTTACGAGCTTTCAGGACTGGTGGAGAGGGCAAATATACCTATCTGAGGTAAGGGACCCAGGTCAGGAAGCGACCGAGACCAAACTTATAAGCGAAATACATTCCGATAACTTTGGTAGTGGAATAATGAATCATTCCCGATAACCCTTAAGATACTGATTTTAGAGACCATACTTATTGGATTTTTTTTCTTATTTTAGTCCATACTACGACATTTTAAAGTTGCTTGCCCTACAATCTCAGCTACAAAAGAACAGGTACATGCATTCCGTTGTCAGAGGTACCACAACGATTTTTTCTTATGACTTTCAATTAAGTCGTTTCCGGATCAGGGTTAATTACCTTAAATTGATACATTTACCCTTCTCCATCATTCCTGACAATTTTTAACATCATCGAGGAGTCACCCCGTATTGTATGACGTGTCGATGACAGGCGGCATCCCTGATGCAAGTCCTCTGTAACTTTTTGGTCCTTGTGAGAGAAAGTTTAATATTTCTATTCTTTCTGCAAGGTTTTCGTAAAGGTTACGAATTCTTTAATTATGATTGGAGTATTAATAGATGCAGCAGAAAAGTAATTTAACTTTTCATAATGAACAAAGGTAGTCCACGACCGCAGCACAAACATGGATATACCGATTTATTACATAGGAAACATGAGCCATTTGCTCTATAATTCGTTTCTTCCTCCCTGTGAAACAAATATGGTTATTTTTCGAAGATATGCCTGTTGTACGTCTCCATGAATTGACCAACATAAGTCGACCGTGATATCAATATTCGAGAGGCACTTGTGCTATGTTCATCATGACGGCGCCTACTTTGTTCCTCACTAACATCACACAAATTTTAAAGTAAAAAACAAAGAAGGTGTTCCAAAAGCTAATCATGAGGTTCATCAAACAGTTTAACTTCTTGCACTTTTCCAGCGTTTCGGCTAGAAGAGAAATGCAATATTGATCCCTTTTGTCACTTAATGACTAAGCAATCTCCTCCTTGAATGAAATCAAACCTACCTCTCACTCACCGTCTAATTTTGATTGAAATTAAAACAGTTTTTAAATGAAAGGACCAACAAAAGTACCTTCTTTAAATTACATTTGTGATACGTAAGGAAACATCTTGCAGAAGTGAGCTTAACACAAAGTGTGGAGATGGTGAAGGAATATATTTGCGGATATACGAGTTTGTTGCGCCTAACGAAGACAAGCCGAAATAGCTTACTTCCATATAAAAACAATGTACAAGACCTTGCTAGAATCTGGGATCTTTGCCTTTCACTGAATGGTGCTCAGTTACTTGAGCTATCCAAAAATGACTCAGGACACGCCCTCAGACCTTTACTCCCGCTAATACATCTTGTACCTTACATACTTCACAGATGTTCTCCTGTACGCGAGACAAGCATTGCTGGAAGAACTTGATATGGCGGACATATGGCGTAGCCACATCGTTGGGATTTGTTTCCAACATAAAATTTCACTCTGCAACGGAATATCCGCTTATCTGAAACTTCCTGACAGATTAAAGCTGTGCTCTGGACTCGGTCTCGAATCTGCGATTCAGGCGTTTCACGAAGTACTAGCGGATGTGAAGATCTGAGGGCGGGTCGTGAGTTCCGCTCGGATCGCTCATTCGGTTGAGCACTTGCCCGAGAAAGGGAAAGGACCCAGATTAAAATACTCAGTCAGTAAATACTTTAATCAGCCAGGATGTTTTAAAACAACGCGCACCCTGCCACAGAGTAAATATCCAAGCATAAAAGCCAAATAACTTACCACGGTAGATACTAATAAGTAAACCACTGCCACCGAAATTTAAATTCATATTTTTACTACCCCGAATACCGTCTGACATGTGAACCATGGAAGTTTCAAAAGTATATTGTTGAAAGTATTGAGTGGTAAAGGTGAAGCTACACTGAAGAGCCAAGGAAATTGGTACACATGCCTAATACCGCGAAGGTCACCCGCGAGCATGCAGAAATGTCGCTACACGTCGTGGCAAGGACTCCACTAATATCTTAAGTAATGCTGGAGGGAGATGACACCTAGAAACCTGCGGGGCTGTCCATAAGTGTACTAGGGGGTGGGGATCTCTTCTGAACAGCACGTTGCAAGGCATCCGAGAAATGCTCAATAAATGTTCATCTCTGAGGAGTTTGGTGGCTAGCGGAAGTGTTTAGACTCAGAAGAGTGTTCCTGGTGCCACTCTGTAGCAATTCTAGACGTGTGGAGTGTCACATAGTTTTGCTGAAATTACCCCATTCTGTCGGAATGCATATCAGACATGAATGGACGCAGGTGATCAGACAGGATGCTTACTTACGTGTCATGTGTCAGAGCCGTATCTAAACATATCAGGAGTCCCATATCGCTCTAACTTCACACGCCCCACACCATTACAGAACCTCCACCAGCTTCAACAGTCCACTGGTGACATGTAGGGTCCATGGGTTATGAAGTTGTCTCCATATGCATATACGTCTGTCAGCTCGATACAGTTTGAAACGAGAGTCTTCCGACCAGGCAACATGTTTACTGTCATCAACAGTCCAATTTCTTAGTTTACGGGCCCAGGCTAGGCGTAAAGCTTTGTGTCGTGCAGTCTTCAACGACACACGAGTGGACTCTCAGCTCCGAAAGCACGTATCGATGATGTGTCGTTGAATGGTTCGCACGCTGACACTTGTTGATGGCTCAGAATTAAAATCTGCGGAAGGATTGCACTTCTGTCACATTGAAAGATTCTCTTCAGTCGTCGTTGGTCCGTTCTTACTGGATCTTCTTCCGGCCTTGACGAAGTCGGAGATTTGATGTTTTACCGGATTCCTGATGTTCACCTTACACTCGTGAAATGGTGGTACGGGAAAATCCCCACTTCCTCGGCAGGTCAGAGATGATGCATCCCATCGCTCGTGCGCCGACTGTAACACCACATTCGAACTCATTTAAATCTTGATAACCTGCCATTGTAGCAGCAGTACCAGATCTAACAGCTGCGACAGACACATGTTTTACATAGGCATTGCTGACCGCAGTGCCGTACTCTGCCTGTTTAGATATCTCTCTATTTGAATGCGTATGCTTATACCAGTTTCTTTGGGACTTCAGTGTATTTTTGTGTAGCTCTTTTGATATCTTTCAGCACAGTAAAATCCGCAAGATAAAGTTTTTTTCTTTTATTTTAAAGTTTTTTCATCTTTAGCCTTAGTTATTTCAAAGGAGCCACGGACATAATTTTCTCCATCCTTCAGATAACGGACCTATTGAGTCACTTCGGCGTCTGACGTTGGTGAAAATTCATAAGACATGCATTGCGTCAATGCATCACTGCTACTGACTTCATATAACGTGATTACTTCCTTATAATGGTTGTCTTATACAGGTATCGTTCCGCCGAGCACGTCGTAGAATCCTTGAACACCCAAAGCTTTGTACCTTGCAGGTTCGCAAACTGGCGAAAATCCTTGCGACCGCAGCCAGGACAGTGACTTGAGTAACACACCATTTGAGGCGAAAAGCAGAGCGCAACTACGAATGTTCCAATATTTCTCAGCCGAAAACTATCAACACTCGATGGACGTTTAGCTAAGGGTTCACGAAAATATTTAAACGATCCCGCTGGGGAAGGACAGTCCCTTACGCTGCAGTTACAGTATAGGACGGATGGAAGCAGCATTGGGGCATTTATTTATTATTTGTTTATTCGTCACAATTACAGCCTAGTATCTGAGAAACGAAAACAAGCCATACATATCACATTTTCATGGATAATAATAAATTTACATATCAATTTTGTATTACATGAACTTAATTAAAAGAACTATTTCTACGAATATGCTAGTACTACAAGTACTTCTACTACTACAAAACTACAATAAAACACTTAACCAATTACGGTCTAGGCGCTGCAGTCATGGACTGTGCGGCTGGTCCCGTCGGAGGTTCGAGTCCTCCCTCGGGTATGGGTGTGTGTTTGTCCTTAGGATAATTTAGGTTAAGTAGTGTATTAGGTTAGGGACTGATGACCTTAGCAGTTAAGTCCCACAAGATTTCACACACATTAACCAATTACCCAAATACTAATATTACTGTTGGAAAGACAGAATCTGTTCTTTTTCTATTCATTTATTCTGGTGCATTTCAACTGTAGATGGTTGTTGCCGCTACTAGATCCGCCACTATGCTACTCTGGTCAATAACCATGGTCTACTAGATTCCATGGGAGTAGGGCAGCATATTAGCAGCATTTCCACTATGGCTACCAATTCCACGAGTCACTGTTACGTCTTGGAAGCCACATTTCCGTGATCACTCGCGCATGCGAAATGCAAATTCTTGAGAAACCGTTTCGTTCAGTGGTCGCCGATCTCAGTTATCTTTCGTCCACCAGTAGAGTACGTTGCCTAGCAGAGATGGCAGCGTGCTGACGTGTTGTTAGGCAACTTGTGAAGTCCTTCTCCCGCTTCCTGGATACGCCCCAGTTTGATTCGCTCCTTAATGCTGCGCTGGGATCGAACAACCTTTGTGCCTAACGGCCATTACGCGTCGCATCTTCGTAGAACGTGTTTTGGAGTGTCCACATTGTCGCGGGCAATTGAATTTGTATAGATACGTAGCATACGAGCCATGAGCAGCCAGGCAATATGTAAACTCACTCTACGGGTTGTTGTTGTTGTTGTTGTTGTTGTTGTTGTCTTCAGTCCTGAGACTGGTTTGATGCAGCTCTTCATTCTACTCTATCCTGTGCAAGCTTCTTCATCTCCCAGTACCTACAGCAACCTGCATCCTTCTGAATCTGCTTAGTGTATTCATCTCTTGGTCTCCCTCTACGATTTTTACCCTCCACGCTGCCGTCCAATGGTAAATTTGTGATCCCTTGATGCCTCAGAACATGTCCTACCAACCGGTCACTTCTTCTTGTCAAGTTGTGCCACAAACTCCTCTTCTCCCCCATTCTATTCGATACCTCCTCGTTAGTTATGTGATCCACCCATCTTATATTCAGCATTCTTCTGTAGTACCACATTTCGAAAGCTGCTATTCTCTTCTTGTCCAAACTATTTATCATCCATGTTTCACTTCTATACATGGCTACACTCCATTCAAATACTTTCAGAAACGACTTCCCGACACTTAAATCTATACTAGTTGTTAACAAAGTTCTCTTCTTCAGAAACGCTTTCCTTGCCATTGCCAGTCTAAATTTTATATCATCTCTACTTCGGCCATCATCAGTTATTTTGCTCCCCAAATAGCAGAACTCCTTTACAACTTTAAGTGTCTCATTTCCTAATCTAATTCCCTCAGCATCACCCGATTTAATTCGACTACATTCCATTATCCTCGTTTTGCTTTTGTTGATGTTCATCTTATATCCTCCTTTCAAGACACTATCCATTCCATTCAACTGCTCTGACAGAATTGGAATGTCATCGGCGAACCTCAACAATTTTATTTCTTCTCCATGGACTTTAATACCTACTCCGAATTTTTCTTTTGTTTCCTTTTCTGCTTGCTCAATATACAGATTGAATAACATCTGGGACAGGCTACAACCCAGTCTCACTCCCTTCTCAACTGCTGTTTCCCTTTCATGCCCCTCGACTCTTATAACTGCCATCAGATTTCTGTACAAATTGTAAATAGCCTTTTGCTCCCTGTATTTAACCCCTGCCACCTTCAGAATTTGAAAGAGAGTATCCCAGTCAAAATTGTCAAAAGCTTTCTCTAAGTCTACAAATGCTAGAAACGTAGGTTTGCCTTTCCTTAATCTATTTTCTAAGATAAGTCGTAGGGTCAGTATTGCCTCACGTGTTCCAACATTTCTGCGGAATCCAAACTGATCTTCACCGAGGTCGGCTTCTACCAGTTTTTCCATTCGTCTGTAAAGAATTCGCATTAGCATTTTGCAGCTGTGACTTATTAAACTGATAATTCGGTAATTTTCACATCTGTCAACACCTGCTTTCTTTGGGATTGGAATTATTATATTCTTCTTGAAGCCTGAGGGTATTTCACCTGTCTCATACATCTTGCTCACCAGATGGTAGAGTTTTGTCAGGACTGGCCCTCCTAAGGCCGTCAGTAGTTCCAATGGAATGTTGTCTACTCCCGGGGCCTTGTTTCGACTCAGGTCTTTCAGTGCTCTGTCAAACTCTTCACGCAGTATCGTATCTCCCATTTCATCTTCATCTACATCCTCTTCCATTTCCATAATATTGTCCTCAAGTACATCGCGCTTGTATAGACCCTCTATATACTCCTTCCACCTTTCTGCCTTCCCTTCTTTGCTTAGAACTGGGTTGCTATCTGAGCTCTTGATATTCATGCAAGTGGCTCTCTTTTCTCCAAAGGTCTCTTTAATTTTACTGCAGGCAGTATCTATCTTACCCCTAGTGAGGTAAGCCTCTACATCCTTACATTTCTCCTCTGGCCATCCCTGCTTAGCCATTTTGCACTTTCTGTCGATCTCATTTTTGAGACGTTTGTATTCCTTTTTACCTGCTTCATTTTTATATTTTCTCCTTTCATCAATTAAATTCAATATTGCTTCTGTTACCGAAGGATTTCTACTAGCCCTCGTCTTTTTACCTACTTGATCCTCTGCTGCCTTCACTACTTCATCCCTCAGAGCTACCCATTGTTCTTCTACTGTATTTCTTTCCCCCATTCCTGTCAATTGTTCCCTTATGCTCTCTCTGAAACTCTGTACAACCTCTGGCTTAGTCAGGCCCCATCTCCTTAAATTCCCACCTTTTTTGCAGTTTCTTCAGTTTTAATCTACAGTTCATAACCAATAGATTGTGGTCAGAGTCCACATCTGCTCCTGGAAATGTCTTACAATTTAAAACCTGATTCCTAAATCTCTGTCTTACCATTATATAAACTATCTGATACCTTCTAGTATCTCCAGGATTCTTCCATGTATACAACCTTCTTTTATGATTCTTGAACCAAGAATCTACGGGTTAAGAAATCTCATTTTTAGTCTCTGCCTGACGTTAGGGGGAAATTCGTATATTCACTTGTCTGTGCCCGAAGTGTCCCATTAATTTTACCACAGCTGTTACTTGCAGTCGTTTACTATGTTTTCGTATCGGCCTCAGTTCATAGTATCCTTGGTAGTTCCATTTGTTTGCCTCTCTTTAGCCAATACAGGGCACATTTCTCGTGGTTTCAAAGTCCAGTGGGCAATTTCCTAGATTAATAACAGTCCATCATTCGGGGAAGTGCAGTAGGCACCCGTTAATCATAGTAGCATTCCTCGTTGAACTCTTCTGATTAATGGAGATTGCTTCACAGTCTGCAATCTACGTATGAGCACAATTGCTCGCACCATACCCTACGACTGAGGGTAATTTAAAACGAGTGAGGTATAAATGCAGATATTTTTATATTTGGTATCTTAACGTGTAGACACATCAGTGAGTCGGTTGTTTTTTCCCTGCATCAGTCTGTCTTCCCAGACACATGAAAACTTTGCTATCTGATGGTTTCTGCACAGCTGTTGCTGCAACACTAAGTTGACTGTGCCTGTCCGTATAGACTGACCATTTTGCGTCCATGCATCCACACATCAACACCTGACCTGTTTCTCAGGAGGAAATAACCGTTAATGACTTGCTCTTGCCACGTTTACTTCGAGGTTCTAATCACATTAAGAACTGCTCCAAGGTTCAAACCAAATTAAGAACTAACGAGTTGTAATAACTGTAATTATTAGTCTGCATATGACTTAAATACTTTAAGGTCTCCACGGGTGTGGTGAGGGATCCTAAAATCAATGTGATTCAAATAACTTTTATTTTAGGGTCCAGCACCAAACCTGCTGAGACTTTCAAGATATATTACACCGAGAAAACTTACGGAGACGTAAATACTGAATGTAATGTTGAACTCAGTCACTAATGGAAATATGAAAGTTGCAATATGCGGTATATGTATTGGAAGGCGGCGAATCATTTCTCAGAACTTAGAGGCATACGAAAAGCGTTTTTAAAATGACCCACAAGATTTTGCTGAGTTATTTAAGTAGGAAGTGTAGCAAGATTAGAGGTTAATGTACTCTCGATGACAAATCATTAGACTAAACAAAACCTCGGGTTGATGATGTTCAGGGAAGGATATCTGTCTCAGCATTTTCAAAGGAACCGTCGCATGTGTTACTAATAATTTATTGGTCACCTGGTAATTTTCTTTCAAATAATAACTCGTATGTGTACCAAGTTCAACCCATTCTTACGTCAGAACATACACACCTAAACGTACTCCTAAATTATGCATAATGGACTTTGAGCTCCATTCGTGGGGTTTTCGGAACTGAAAATGGATTAAAATGGTCCAACTACTTGCAGTAACACAATTATGTTTTATTTTCCCAAACATTTTTCACCGCAGCTATGACAGATTAGAGGGCGTACCCTATTGGTTTATTACTAAAATGATGTACTCGGTCTATGCAAATAAAAATGCATATATTCGTTTGTCGAAAATCGTGTATTTCCGAAAGTATTTCCTTAATTACTTTGAACCTTTGGTGTAATGCTGCATTCGAACACGCTTGTATTTTTGTACGCCTGCTTGATTGCCGTATAGTATATAAACTCATGTTACATACAAAATAAATAAAAATATTATATATACGTATCAATGAACTTCCGGAGGTTTAATCTTTTGAACAAACAGCATGAAACTGCTCGTGACAACGTATCCCACATGTACTTCAGTAAGTGTATAAAACACGTGTGTCTGTCAACAGAGCAGTGTAATGAACATTCGGACGGACATAAGTGGAACGTTGTTAGCAAACAGTAGAGTGTTATTTATGTCTTACTGGCTTATAATTAGAATATTACTGCAGAATCTGAGTACACAATAACAATAAACAAGTCTATGGTCAGAGAGAGGGAGGAGGAGGAAATAAAATGGGTCAAATGGCTCTGAGCACTATGGGACTTAACTGCTGTGGTCATCAGTCCCCTAGAACTTAGAACTACGTAAACCTAACTAACCTA
Organism: Schistocerca americana; assembly: GCF_021461395.2. Taxonomy (NCBI): domain Eukaryota; kingdom Metazoa; phylum Arthropoda; class Insecta; order Orthoptera; family Acrididae; genus Schistocerca; species Schistocerca americana. The sequence continues at coordinate 365,746,004 of NC_060122.1, read as the reverse complement.
AGGACATCACGCAACACCCAGTCATCACGGAGGAGGAGGAGATGGACAGAGTGGTACGAGGAAATAGAGATAGAAATTGGAGAGGAGGAGATGGACAGAGAGAGGGGAAGATGGAGAGATAGATGGGTAGAAGAGGATGGACATGGGAAAAGGGAGGAAGTGGTGAACAGAGAGAGGAGAAGAGATAGAGGAAAGAGAGAGGAGAGAGGAGAAGATGCACAAAGAAATGGTGGATGACACAATGCACTGAGAGAGGGAGAGATAAGGGGGGAAGAAATTACAGAGAGGAGAAGACCGACAGAAAGACAGTGAGAAGGTGATAGAGAAAGAGGAAACAAGAGATGGACAAAATAAGGAGATGTTTAGAGACAGGAATGAGAAGGAGTTTAGGACGTAGATCCATCTTCCATAATATTAGAAAAGTATGCTCTCTCTTTTCTTCATTTTCCATTTAAACAGACTGAGCTATAGTAACGCGTAACCGGGAGCAGCTAGTACTTAATAAACCTACGGTATCTGAAATTTGTCAGAGTTTTCATCGAACTCAATAGAAAATTGGTGTACTTGTCAGTAGCCCAACGTTCACACAATGGATTTTGTGGTTGGTCCAGCAGTTGTGATACGGCTGACAGCCCAGCCATCTCTTTGCTGATACTCACGGGGCCTGGGCCTGGTCTGTTTATTAACAAGCTGGCTCGCCGTCTGCTATCGGTCGTTACCTCGCAGTCGATAAGGAATAATTTCGACACAGGCTACCTACAATTTGAACAGCGTGCGCACATAGATGTCATCAGTCGGCTAATCGCCACAGATATTTGGTGCGCCCGGCGTGGCGCGGGTCGCGTTCCACGACCCTCAGCGCACGACCCCTGCAGAGAAACCGCAGCGAGTGCGGCGACCCGCGAGCAGATACAGCTAGCTGCCGCGAGCGGCGAATTCCCTCAATTCATCGGGCAGCGCGCAGCCGCATTGTATTTAGTCCCGGCGCGATGCCCGCGGATTCCATTATGTGGCTCTGCGCTAGGTACACGGACCATAAACGAAAGTCAATAGACGGCGACAACAGACGCCGGACAATAAAAGCGCCGAGCGACCGCCGAATATGCAGGGTAAACACGGCGCAGTCTGGCCGCCGCTCTCCGCCTAACGACCTGCGCAACGCGCCTGCACTGCACTGCGCTGCGCTTCTTATGCAATCCCGGGCAGCATTATTCGCTCTCCCACTCAGCGAGGGCTTGCCGATTCTGCCCTTGTCCCCAGGCTTTAGACGTAACGAAGCTATTCGAACACGCTGTGTGTCTGCTCTACAGTAACACGATACTCTCTCTTTCCGGCAGGGACAAAAAATGCCGTGTTAACGGCAGGTTTCCATTATTGTACAGTCAAGGTTACACGAATAGTTACGTGCTCAGTGGCAACCAAGGTTACATGAATAGTTAGGTGATTACTGGCAACCAAGTGCGAATTACCCAACAGTAAATCTTTCTAGAATACATAGTAAACAGCTGCTACTGCGTTAATAACCAACATTTTCATTTTTCAGTTTATCATGTTTCAATACTGTCTGTTGTTAGTGAGAATTTTCGCTTGTGTAGTTTAACAAAATAGCAAACTCGTGTTAACTCCAGCGACATCAACGCCTTTTCTGTAACATATACCTCAAACGGGGTGAGGAGTGGAGTACTTTGCGACAACCAAATTAATACAAATCACATTAACTCTCGACTTTTATAACCAAACTACTTTTTGAAGTACGAGGATTGAATGAAAAGTAATGCCTCCACCTTCGTTAATTAGGTTTGGATGGGAATATTTTAAGAAATCAAACGCACAAATAATCCTTAAATGTGATCTTTAATTACCAATATTCACTTTTCCACATAATCAGCACCCATTTGGATACATTTCTGAGGCGGCCGTTGTGGCCGAGCGGTTCTAGGCGCTTCAGTCTGGAACCGCGCGACAGCTACGGTCGCAGGTTCGAATCCTGGCTCGGGCATGGATGTGTGTGATGTCCTTAGGTTAGTTAGGTTCAAGTAGCTCTACTTTCTAGGGGACTGATGACCTCAGAAGTTACGTCCCATAGTGCTCAGAGCCATTTTCACACTCTGTTTCCGCAACCACAGTCTCTCAGTTCTCAGAACGTCTTCGTCACAAGCATAATGATGTCCCATGATTGAATCGAGAAAGGCGTCACCTACATTCTCGTAACGCGATAGGAGTTCCTGGCAAATTTCAAGTCTGTGCACTTTCATTTTAGGACTCAGCACAGGGGGTACCCGTCGTGCACAGATCTTCCGATATCCAAGAAAATTAATAATATGACCCACATGTTCTTGTGAAATGCGTATTGTGCTTGCAGTTTCTCTCTGAGTAATACGACGATCGTCCTGAATCAGTATGTCAACATTTGCTCGTGAAACTCGGTGGTTGCTGTCACAGGACGTCCAACTCTTTGTTTGTCACGCAAGTCAGATGTTCCCGCCTCGACATCTGTAAACTTACTCTCCCAAAGACGCACAGTACTCACATCAACACAATCACCATAAACTGTTTCATTCTCTGATGAATCACCTTTGGGGCGATACCTTCTGCTGTCAAGAATTCAATGACTGCGCGCTGCTTAAATCGCATTAACCGACTGTCTGCGCAGGGTTCCATACCTTACTCTGTAAAATCACAACCTTTCAATGCTAAGGCTTCCCGCCAACTGTAGCTGTAGAGAAGATACTACGGAACAAGCCACTACATACCGCATACCAATATTGCCAACTGTTGAAGAGGTACGAGGATGGAGGCAGTACTTTTTAGTCAACCCTCGTAAATTAGTAATTAGGTTCCGAACCTGAAAATACAGCTTAATTCTCTTATTCATTCAGTAAAAGAATCTGTGCGAGAAGTAGCTTGTGCTACTGAAAGGGGAAGCGGGGGAGACTTTCTGACCATCCCTATTAAACTTGAATATCCAGATTAAGATTAACTGAAAAATATCCACCAGTTACACAAACGAAATAAATACTTGCTTGAAAGTCTAAGAATAGTCTTCACAGCGTAGTTAAGCAATAACTTTTTTAAATCCCGTTATTTTGTCTTTTTGCGATGCAGAAGTTTGAAATTTTACTCTCAGGTACCTAGAATTTCTCTGTAATTGTGCAAAATCGCGGTGACAATTCAAAGAGCAAGGCGCCGAAACCTACGAAAAAAATACCATAGCTTAGAAATTAATGTAAGGTGTAAGTCTGGTTATTGATGTCACATTGGCCCTAAATTTCACCACAATATTGCCCAAAGCCATCGTTTCACCCCTCTGTTTGATGCGTCTGGTGGACGTCAGAATGTACTCGTACTCAAGTTGTTTAGGTTATTTGCCTTCTTTAGCAACAGTAATAAAAGTCTAATTAAGACCAGACACGTTTCGTTTTCTTTTAAAGCACCTCAGTGGTCTGTGTAAAAATATGTTCTTTTTTCTTACAAATTTGTTTGTTTTTATGATTAACAGTTGCGTGCTTTACTTATGACTATAAACAGTTTCTGTTCTTTTCGTCACTGACGTTTTTGTGCTGTTTATTCCATTCTGCTTCGTTTTCTGCCTGTATGTGTTGAATATCTGCGTTTGAGCGCAGCACTTTCACTGGACGTAACACATTTACAGTTCTGTGCACTGTCATCTCGTCATTTTGCATGTTTTGTTTTGCTGTTGCTAGATGCGTTCGTGTTTTGTTTATTTTGATAGTGGTGCAGGCGTCTACCATCGCTCTGTTAGTGTTTATATTTAATCGCTAGAAAGAGAGAGACAGAGAGCGTGTTTGTGGGTGTGCGCGCGCACGCCCGTGTGTGTGTGTGTGTGTGTGTGTGTGTGTGTGTGTGTGTAGTGAGCTAACCTGTACACACACACACACACACACACACACAATCACACAAAATAAACTCCCCTTCTTAAAAAAAATTACGTTAAAAAAATAAATACACAAATAAAATAAGAAAAATAAAATAATAGAAAAATGTGATTTCTCTCCCCCTCCCCCTCTCTCTCCCTCTCCCTCTCTCTCTCTCTCTCTCTCTCTCTCTCTCTCTCTCTCTCTCTCTCTATCTATCTATCTACCTTTCTTTCTTCGTAGTCAGAAAATATAAACACTGACCACTGAAGGTGCTTTAAAATAAATCTAAATGCGTCTGGTCTTACTCAGTCTTTATTACAGTTGCTAAAGAAGTCAATTAACCTACACAATTGTATATGTGCAACTGCGAAAATAAAGGGGACAAAACACAATAAGACTACGTCGTAATGTTGTACAACGAACTACAAACTGTCGTGTTCGATCGCAAAATGTGTGGAATTAATGGCCCTTAGTGTAGAGGTTGCGTCATTGACGCCATTACGACACCTGCTGATGCTTTCTCACGTCGATACTGAGCGGTAGGGTGTTCGAAATATTTTCCTCGTCCATGAAGAAGGACTCCCCGTGATGTTAAGGGCAAGCGTCGCGGTTCTGACCTCTACCACAGGCATCAAACGGAGGGGTGAAAGTGAGCGGGAGGGGAGGTCATGACCTTCCACTCATGTGACATGTCCACGCAGGCGTTGGGCAATATTGTGGTGAAATTTAAGGCCAATGTGACATCATTAACTAACCTTACACCATACGCGAATTTCTCAGGTATGGTACTTTTTTTCCCAATGTTTCGGCGCCTTGCTCTTTGAATTGTCGCCTAGCTCGAGAGTGACGTCGCAGTGCGCCGCGATTTTGGAATATTACAGAGGAAGTCTGGAGGTACCTCCGAGCCATATTTCAAACTTCTGCATCGCAAAAACGCAAAATAACTGGATTTCATAAACGTTATTTCTTAATTGAACTGTGCAGACTATTTTTAAATTTTCAAACTAGTATTTGTTGTTTTCAGTTATCTCTCCAAGTAACCGTTGTAATTTTTTGAGTTACTCTTAAACTGGAAATTCAAGTTGAATATGTTGTGAAGACACAGACACTGTATAAACACAACCATTGCCACCGTCTGTGATGAATCCATGTCTCCATGTGCTAAAATGACGATATGATATTTGTATCTGTGTGCGGGAATCACAAATCGTGCGAGCATAGGGGTTGGGACTACGTTGAAATATGGATGTTTAGATCGGCTGTGGAGGTGTACTCGGATAGCCGAAGTATGTAAGGCAACCGCTTTCGGTAGTCGGGAAATGCAGGTTTGAGTCCCGGTGTGGCACGAATTTCCATGTGTTGCAAACAGCTGACACCAATGCATAGTCGCAGAATGTGTATCAATTTCATAATGTATGTCTAATACATCTCCAGCCATTATATTCCTTAGAAGTACCAAACTGCGGGTGTGCTGACTGCTACATATCATTATGCTGTTCCAGACAGTCCACGAGATTGTGAACTGCAAATTTATGAGTTAGTCTAAATGCTTAGATGTTCGTCAAACTATGAATCTATGGACGCAGCCTGTGGAAGACGGGAAGAAGAGAAAGAAGAGGAGGAGGAGAAGGAGATCAGAGTTTAACGTCCCTCCAACGACGAGGTGCAAGCTCAGATTGTGTGTAGTATTTGGAAGAAAGTCGACGTTGTCCTTTCACAGAAACTATCCCGGCATTTGTCTGAAGCGTTTTAGGCAAATCACGGGGAACCTAAATCAGAGCGGATGAGCGCGGGTCTGAACTGTAGCCCTTCCGAATGCAGGTCCACTCTGACAATTACTGCGCCACCTCCCTCAGTTTGAAAGACGGAAGTCTCCATTCAATACACATAAAGCTCCTGAAGAAACCGCTATACCTGACTACCAAGAATGGTGAAATAAGCATTCTGGTCCATTTTGATGGATTCCTGAATGAGTAGGCCGAAATCATCAAGATCTACATCAGTACTCAGTAAGCCACCTTATGGTGTGCGGCGAAGGGCAGTTTGGGTACCATCCACACTTGCACCTATCCTGGTACAGCCGCGCATCGTGTGCGGTACGAACTTGATACGGGAAACATACCCGGAACGAAGCATAACAAACTCCGGCTTCACTCTCGATACAATTCAAGTGTGCACTCGATGCCTTGTATCATTTTAAAAGAGGCAAAATCCCAACTCGTCGGCTCACATTACACGCCTTCTGTCAGATAATGGCTAGCTTCTGTGTTATTCGAACCACTGAAGATGTTCACTGCTACGTGTAGCTGCGAGAAAAAGTATTCTGCGGGGTACCCGGGTACAAATATCGATTGTATGCATTTCCCTTCGCAGCGTTCTCTCGGAAATTGGTTCAGATGGATCTGCATTCACTGATAGCAGTAATTCCTGTGAGGTTTGAAACTGATTGTCATTGACAACGTGTGACACTCGTGCCCCATCCCTGTCCTTAACACCAATGTTCTTGTGGCGTATGAGATTGCTGAAAATAGAGCACAGTTCGTTGTAGATACGTTGGACGGATCTCGTTGATGCACCGACAAATCATGCAACTTCAGTCTCGCTGTGATCGTTTGTACATCTGTAAAAGACAGTTTCTTTCTACCGTACTCTCACGTCTTTTAGTCGATCTAGAGTACTGCTCTGATACCATAGGACTGACTGGAACATACACTCCACTTCAATAACACGAGGACCACGTTAAAAACAGGTCGTGGTGCGTACGTCACAGCGCGTGGCACTGCAGGTCTTAACTGTGAAACAGCCATCTCCGCCGGGGAGCCAATAACTATTTCCGAAGACTTTAATAATTATTGATGGCCCGTTTAAATTCTTGCAACCTCTGAATAGCACACGACGAAGTTAAGACCATTAGTGGGTGCCTTTTCAACTGTACACCGATTTCCCGTGGGCCCTGCACGGAGCAGAGCGGTCATTAAACGTGGTGGACATGCAGACTAGTGTGACGGTGACGTCACAGTTTCGTTGCTAAACCCATTTTTCCTCGACGGTCCCGACTAACAGGACTAACGTCAGCGGTGGAAGGTCATGTGATCATTTCGTACCAGTTCTACGCCATCTACTCCGCTTCAAAGCGATCTGTGTGCTATTTTAACGGTGTGAATGCATTAAAGTGCTATGAACATACTGCCAGCTAACTAATGTCTCACAACAGAACATTTATAGTTAGACAGTTTCAAACATTTCTCGTCGACAATAAACTTTTTAGCGAGAGCAGGCATGGCCTGCAGAGGAAACAACGATTATTGAAGTTTAGTTTATAAGGACAGCCACAAGTCGCAATCAGTATGTTTTATTTTTACCGGTTTCACTCTATAATTTTACGAGAGCGCCATCTGAAACTCTGGAATTTAATAGAACAAAACCTGACAATATGGTACCGTAGGAAGACTTGCGGATTGTAATAACTTGATAGAGCCACAGAATAGCAGGTGAATCCAATGAAACTGTGAACTGACTTAGAATATCGATTTCGAGCAGTTTGCGGATTGACCCCACACACCTACTTACAGGATATACAGGTGCTAGATTGAGATGCATCGGAAGAATTCAGGTCTTAATTAATAACGACGAATGTCATTTATAAAATAGGACGAAGAGATTAGTGTTTAATATCCCGTCGACAGCGAGTTCATTAGAGAAGGAGCGCATGCTCAGATTAGGCAAGGGGGGAGAACGAAGGCGGCCGTACCCATTCTAAGGAACCATTCCGGCATTGGCCAAGCGATTTAGGGAAATCGCGGAAAACCTAAATCAGGATGGCCGGACGAAGGTCAACCGTCGTCCTCCCGAATGCAAGTGCATTGTGCTAACCACTGCAGTACTTCGCTCGGTATTCATAAAACTATCACTGATATATTGTTGAGAAATCCTCATCAGTGAAAACTTTAGTAAGTTTTTTTAAAGGAATTGATAAAGAATACACAAAGAGGAACCGACCATATCGTCATGCAATGCTACGCTGCAGACTGTTAACTATGGTTCGAGGATACATAATTCCATCTCAGATGCGTTACTGGATCGAAGATTTTTTAAAGTAACACAGGCCAGTTCGTAGTCCTGGACGACAAGTGTTCATCAGAGACGAAACTGTCATCAGTAGTACCCAAGGAAAGTGTGATACGTCGCTCTTGTTCTGCACTTACAAGTACCATCTCTCGCGTATGGTGAGCGGCTGTCAGTGACTGCTGACTCCCCGTAGTTCGCGGAAAGTATTGGCGCTGAACTACTGTAGCACAACAGAGGATGGCTTGGACATATTTTCTGTCTGGTGTGATTAATAACTGCTTCCTACAAATGTGGAAAAATGTAAATTGATGCACACGCGTAGGAAAATCAATCTCGTAATATTCGAATACAGTATGAGTGGTGCCCTGCTTGAAACAATCATGACGCTTAAATATCTAGGCTTAACATTGCAAAGGGATACGAAAGACGACGCAGGAGCACTGCTCGAGAATTTGGGACCTCCGCCATGCCAGACTAAAGGAAGACAGCGGCGCAATGCTGAGGCGAGTTGCTAGATTTATTACCCGTTGATTCCATCAGCATGCGAGTAATTCCTAAATACTCTGTGAACTCAAACGGGAATTCGTGGGAGGAAGGGAACGACCTTTTCGCCAAACACTGCTAGGAAAGTTTTGAGAAGTGGCATTTGTGACAGCCGCAGTTTGATTCTGTTGCCACTAACGTACATCTCACGTAAAGACCTCCTTCCAAAACTTGGCAAAGAAAGAAAAGACAAGAGAAATCAGGAATTGTACTGAAGATCCTAGAGTGTCGTTTTCTTCTCTCCCCATCTGTGAGATTGACAGGAAGGAAAATGACCTGAAATGATACAAAGTGCCATGCTTCCTTCACTGTTTGTATCTGCTGAATATGCAAGGACATGTAGCTGAAGATGTAGAACGTTCAGAGCGTTAATTTGTATGCGAAGCGGCTTACTTTCCAAATTCGAGAACACACGTTCCAAAGTTAGTCTCCCACATATCCGCGGCGTTATGACCATGAGGGAAAGACAAAGAAATTCCGCTGCAAAGTAAACAGGAAAAGGAACAAAATTATTTCTGGTTACTATCTGCGTCACGGTACCTACTGTACGGTCCCTAACAGAATATACATCTGTGTATGTAATGCACCAAGTACGGTAACTATTTAGTCATTCCGAGATGCACCGATTACAGGTGTCTGATTACTTAGAGATCTTCCTCTGTGGTAGAATTTCAGTTCAACACATTCGGCAGCGGCAGAGCTGCAAGGAGCCTAGCAGTACTGTAGGAAAGGAGTCCGGTCACGCAGACAGGTAATCGGGTAATGGAAGGCACATGGCTGCTCGTTCCGGAATGGGTCAGCTGGCCGTGCAGTAACCTCAGACCATCCACGTGTTGTCCCATGTCGGCTTCCTGGATGTTCCACAGAGGCACCTGCTCGGTGTGGGAAGCTCGCTTGTCATTTCTGGGCCAGTCACTTTCCGTTATCTGAGAAGATATAAAATGCCCAAATTATGCACTCGATGAGTACAAAGAAATGGTTCAAATGGCTCTGAGCACTATGGGACTTAACTTCTGAGGTCATCAGTCGCCTAGAACTTAGAACTACTTAAACCTAACGAACCTGACATCACACACATCCATGCCCGAGGCAGTATTCGGACCTGCGACCGTAGCGGTCGCGCGGTTCCAGACAGTAGCTCCTAGAACCGCTCGGCCACCTAGGCCGGCCGATGAGTACAAATTGTGCTACTCATACCTCACTGTCTTTTTACTTAGTATAGGTGTCGTCTTCTATGAAAGCTATTTAAGATGTGTTGCAGTGTGTGGTCTAACAACGAGCGAACAGTAGAGAACCGGTAGAGCTACCGAAAAGAGTAGTGAAAATATGAACCTAAGTGGTGGCAATGAACTTTAATTGATAACAAATTGTGTCGAAGGATCGATTCTGTTTTGTACACGGGAACAACACGTATTCACTTAAATAAATTAGAAACGATAGGATGTCTTAGCTCACTAACCCCTACAGAAATTACCCGTAATGTACTTTCCAAGGATTCCACAGGTGCGAACATATTACCGGATTACTCTTTTATCACTGCAAAAGACGTAATCGGATCAGTATTACGTAACTACAGTTAGTTAGCTGCTTACATGTTCCACAGACCATTTGAGCGACTTTTATATATATATATATATATATATATATATATATGGAAGTGATGTGGAGCTAGTCAGTTTACAGGATGTGTTAAAATGATCAGTGTCAACGTTAATGAACACACAATTTTTTAGATATACCCATGCCACTACACTTCTAAAAGTATTTATTTTATCTATTTTTTTTATTTTTTTTAGTCGCTACAACATTTTAAATAGATATTCGTCCTTGGAGTAAAAGAGGTTGTCCAGGATAAATAATTTTGGGTCAGACATAATACTTGGTTTGCAACCTGTTAGATATTTTATAATATCGTACCAATTACCAATGATTTTTACTGTTTATTTTGTTCATACCTGTAGTCCACAACCTGAGCAATAAAAAGTCAGTCGTCAACTGCACAAAGAGTTTTATTTGGTACAGTTTATCGGTTTCCACAGTTTAAACTGTCGTCTTCCGAAGTGAAGTTAGCTCATATCATTGGTAAGTCAACGTTAACATAAGAATCGGATGACGATATCTTTTGTTATTCAATCAATAAATTGAGTCACATCCAGTATCGCGATTTTGTTTTATTTATATTTATTTATTTTATTATTTTATTTTATTTTTGCAATATGACTTATTGGCGAAGCGAGTGAACACCCCATATTACGATTAGTGTTCGCATATGTGCAATGAATATTTTCTTTCTAAGTTATAAGTTATTCCACAAAATTTATTGCACAGATTTATTTCATAAGGCATTACTAAGTCGAAACATGCAAAATATTTCAGAACGTTGATTTGTTTGATTCCAGAACTAGCAATTACGTGAAGAGCGAAAGTTGCGAAATGTAGTTTTTTGAGGAGTTCAATAATGTGTTTCTTCCAGTTCAAGAGTTCCTCAGTACGTATGCCTGAAACTTTGGAGTATTCCAACTTACTTACCAACTCCTGTTCATATGCTACATTAGTTATTGACGCGATCCTTTTTGTTGTACAGAGCTGAATATAGAGACATTTCTCAAAATTAAGAGATGGTCCATTTTCAGATATCTATTTAATAATACTTTTTAAATGATAATTAGTAATCTCTTTTGTTACTTTCTCTCTAATAGAATTTATTGCTATCTCAGGAACAAATTGTGCTTGTTGACCATTATGTGGAAAGTCATTAGCATATAGAAGGAATAAGAGTGATCATGAAACTGAATTCCGTGGTACTCCCTTTGTGTGTTGTTCCCAGTTACCAAAATTCTCTTCCTTTCCAACATTGCCTGAGTTATTCAACACGTGAACTAATCTACGTATTTGAAATATTGCTGTGTGTTATATTGTTCTTCAAAGGAAAGAACAGTCTCAACTCTAGCAATAAGAACATACATTATTATCCCAAAGAAATGTTGCTTATATCATATCTGGGAGTTAATGTCACTGTAATGTTAAACTACATTATACTTGACCCTAAATTACGACAAGAAAACATTTGTGGCCTCCATTAAAAATCAAAGCAAAACATAAAAGAGTTAGTTAAAAGCGTTAAAATATACTTTGGTTCGCATCTAAGTTCGTTAGGTTTCATTCATTTCTTGCACGTACAGCTTCAATTTCATCTTTATGTACTTGGTTTATAATTTTCATGGTTCCATACCTCCAACTTAAATCCTTCCATTGCGTTATTCGCTCTTTTCTGCAATACAGGCCTTTCTCCCGTACAACAGCTTTCGATAGACGTGCTGTTTGACAAACGCTTTGCTTGATTTTAGGCCAAGATGAAATACGTATTTTTTCCTCATTTTTTATCGAGGAAAACTTTCTTCTTCTCCGACCATCCGTTCATAGTGCCTGCAGATATATTTTACTTTTCCTGCGACGTCTTTTCAAATTGTACTGATCGGTAGGTCACCATTCGCATTAGTCGTCGTCCGTAGATCGTGGTCTGGTGGCTAGCGTTGTTGACTCTGGATCACGGGGTCAGGGGTTCGATTCCGGCAGGGTTGGGGATTTTCTCTGCCCGGGGACTAGGTGTTTGTGCTACCCTCATCATTTCGTCATCATCATCATTCGTGACAGTTGCCAGATTGAAGTGTGAAAAAATCTGGACTGCGTAAAAATTGGGACTTTGCAAGGGCGCTGATGACCGCGCAGTTGAGCGCCCGACAAACCAAACATCATCACCACCACCACCATCGCATTAGTCATAATCACTTTCGTCTTTATTATCAAGTTTCCTAACCAAAATTCGCAGATAAGCAGTCAACGCGTAACACAAACCTGCCTTCAACAGTTCGTTACCTTTAGTGGGGCCGGACGTAAATCGTGAGAAGGTTTTCACTGTCATCTTTTCTCCATGTTCTTCTATTCTTATGCCTAGGTTTCACTGTTACTTCATCATACGAAATCAAACAGTGATGATAATAAGATCGCACTTTGCCATTCCATCCTCTAAAATGGTTTTTGATTATATGTGTTATAAAGTTTGGGGCATCACGCTCTTCCATAAAATCTCAGTGACCCGATCCGAAAGCACAAATGTGACAAATGTGTGCTTTCTTAAATTTCTGTCTGTTACTTAGTACATCTAAAGCCGCCATTACACGAGGTATCCAAGTGAACTTTGAGATTACCGTGCCATTGCTGCCAACGAAGATGGTGAGCGATTGCAGCGCTCTCCAGCTCCAATTATCTTCTACTTCGACAGCGAAAAAAACATGGCTTTTATTTCAGGAAATGGGCACATAAGAAGTAGCTACGTTAACTTTACAAGCAGTTGTCGTTGATGAATGGAGGAAATCACAAACTGAAGATTTGATTAGTATAACTAGTTGGAAACAAAGCTTTACAATTACACTACTTTCTCTTCGTAAAATATCAACGGTCGCTGATATGAAAAAGAACGTGAATTTTCCAAGTTTTGTTGGAGGTTGGTTTTATTTCCAAACCGCACCATTGTAAAATTTTACGACATTTCATTGTAAATAATCCTACTAAATATGAAGAATTTGTTATTAATGTTTTTATTGCGTCCCAATGCTATAAGGAAAGTATTATTCTAAACAAATCAAGATAACGTTTTTTAAACTGTAGAGTCATCTGCTCTACGTAATAAACAGTATTTATGTCAATTCATTATTCTATTGATTCCTGCAGTAATATTTTATACGTCGTGAATAAAAAACGCACAACATTTACGTAATACTCTAAAATGTTCATTATTTAACTACCAATACATATATATATATATATATATATATATATATATATATATATATATATATTTAGGAGCCATCAGTCTTCTGACTGGCTCGATACGGCTCGCCACGAATTCCTCTCTCATTGCAAATTCATAGACTCATCATCAATAGTTGCTTTGGTACTATATACGCTAATTATTTGTTGTATGTATTCCAATCTCTGTCATCTTTGCAACTGTTTCGCTCTACAGATCCCCGTAGCACCATGGATGTCATTCCTCGATGTCTTCACACATGTCTTACCGTCCTGGCCCTCTTGTCAGTGTAACCCATTTGCTTGTCTTGTAGCTGATTCTACAGAGAACACACTCATCCCTTATCTTACCACACATAATTATCTGCATATGTATATTGTATTTTATCTCAGACGCTTTCCTTCTCTTCTTGTCCGGTTTTCCCACGTCCATGTTTCACTACCATTAAATGTCGTGGTCCAAATTTTTTGTTCGTCACATTAAGGCCGATGTCTGGTAATAGCAGATTTCTCCTGGCCAAGTGTGTCCACCTTCCTATGCTAATATTTCTTTTTTTTCTCTTCTCGATTCGTTTGGAGCGTGTTATTTTGCTTCAAAGTTGGCCGAATTCTTGAACTTCGTCCATATCGCGGTCCTCGATGTTGATTTTAAGCTGATAACCTATATCATTTGTGCTACTCCTCATTACTTCCATCTTTTTTCGGTTTACTATCAGTACATATTCTGTACTGATACGACTGTTCAAAAATGGCTCTGAGCACTATGGGACTCAACTGCTGAGGTCATTAGTCCCCTAGAACTTAGAACTACTTAAACCTAACTAACCTAAGGACATCACAGACATCCATGCCCGAGGCAGGATTCGAACCTGCGACCGTAGCGGTCTTGCGGTTCCAGACTGCAGCGCCTTTAACCGCACGGCCACTTCGGCCGGCGATACGACTGTTCATTCCATTTAACACGACCTGTACTTTTTCATTTTCAATGAAAATACTGTCATGTACTAACTTTATGTAATTCTCTACATAATATCCTTTCACCTTGAATTTTAAACCCATTTTTGAAACTTTTTTTTAAATTTCTGACATTGTTTCTTAGATGTGTAGATTGAACAACAGGGATGAGAGAATCCATCCGTGTCTTACACCCTTCTTAATCTGGGGACTTCTTTCTTGATCTTCCATTGTTATTAGTCCCACTAGATTCTTGTACACATTGTACATTATTCGTCTGCATCTATAACTTACTTCTACCTTTCTCAGAATTACTAAAATCTTGCACCATTCTATATTGTTGAGCGCTTTTTCCGGCTCCCCAAATCCTACGAATGTGTCTTGATTTCTCTTAAGTGTTGCTTCCATTACATCAGTCTCAACATTAGAAATGCGCCAATAACCAAACTTAACAAATATTCATACACGTATTTTGCTTAATTTATTTTTCTTCTCTGAACAGTTGACGTGAATTACCATTTAGTTCATTAACTCATGTGGCATGCATTTATTTAAGCTAAATGTTTGTAGTTTACATTTTATCGAAGTAGTTGTTCTCACGTTAGTGGAATATCGAACCTTAATAACTGTCACGTTTGACAGGTAGTTGAGAGACTCTCTGGACACATCTCGTGTACAATCCTTGTTCCCTCATAATTCACAGTGAGGCATACAGGGGTTGAACAAAAATATGGAAACACCAGAAGAAGTAAACGTTGAACCTAAATGCAGATGCTAGGCAACCCTGCAGATTACACTATTGTATCTGACCACGAACGGCACCTATTCAGTGTTCTCAATAAGGTGCAAGTGGCAGTCATGGTAAGACAGTGTTGCGTGTAGTTACGTGTGCATCTAAACGAATCCGAACGCGAGCAAATAGTTGGTGCTCGTGTTGTTGTGGATGCCTCCGTAACCAAGGCAGCCGAATAACCAGCATTATCAAAGAATTATACCGCACACAGGGAAGCGAAATAGCGTTGTCCAGTATATGGTGAAAGCGTGTTTTGTCTGAACGTGATAGACGTTCACTGTAGAGGATAAGCGAAAGGCAGCTGTTGAAGGCACTGCAGAATAGAATGCCGCACTCGCCAACACTGTCAGCACAGGAAGACCCCTAAGAAATCTCCATAAGGAGGGACTTGCAGAGCGAGTTGGAATTCCAGAACCACACATCAGTGACGCAAATGCCCGCAACAGAAATAAAACCTGAATTTTGGAAGATAGTCATTTGTCGGATAAGACTTGTTTCACACTGTTTCCCGCTTCTGATCGCGTTCACGTCCCAAAAGGAAACATGGCGCGTATGTGGTGCTGATTTGGGCAGCCATATCGTGGTAATCCAAGGACTCCATGGTTACTCTGCAGCAAGCTCGGATTACTGCCAAGGATTCTGTAACCATTTTGGCTGGTCCGGTCGAACCATTACTACAATGTTTGTTCCCCCATCGTGACTTTGTGTTCCAAGGTGACAGGGCCCCCGTTCACATAGTTTGCATAATCGAGGACTGGTTTTGTGAAGACGAGGATGAATTGTCACACCTCGACTGGCCACCACAATGACCATATCTGAATATTATTGTACCTTTGTGGTTTACCTTGAAGACACGGCGAGATTTCTGGGGATCATTTTCGACTCAAAGCTTAGATGGTTACCTCATCTTAAAGACCTGAAACGACGGTCACTGAAGGCTTTAAGTATTTTAAAATGTCTTAGCCACAGTACATGGGGAGCCGACAGGACTTGTGTGCTCCAGTTTTACAGGGCGTTTGTGCGATCTCGGCTCGACTATGGATGCACCGTGTATGGGTCTGCGAGGCCTTCTTACTTAAAGATGTTGGACGTTGTGCACCATGAAGGGCTTCGGTTGGCCACTGCGGCAATCAGAACGAGCCCCATACGAAGCCTCTGTGCAGAGGCTGGTGAACCGCCACTTCATATGCGGCGGCGGCTACTTACGTTGCGCCAGGCGTATGAAACTTTGTCGACACCATACACACCTGCATACCATACCGTGGCTCAGATTACTCTGGCACGGCTATTTCATAACCGGCAACGAGCCACGCGGCCCTACGGGATTGGCGCACAGGATTGCCTCTCTGCGGTGGATATGGCTGGTCTTCATGTTCTCCGTCACGGTTGGATCAAATTTCCACCATGGCTCTTCCGGAGACCCAGACTTATTTTGGATTTGACTAATTTTAAGAAAGATAGTACACCAGATTTTACACTCTTAGTTTTTTAACACTAGATGCCCATCACGGTTTTACCGTCGTTTACAAATGGCTCTGAGCACTCTGGCACTTAACATCTGAGGTCATCAGTCTCCCGTCGTTCACACTAATGTTTTACTGATGGCGGCATGCTTCGTCCCACGCTTAGATGTTAGTAGGCACGTATTTTTCCAAGCTTGTTTCCTGTGTCTTACATTCTGTTTTGTCTTATTGTTCTGAGTCTTTTCTTGACACCGGTCTCAATCTGTTACTGAGCGGGCACTGAAGACCTTGCCGTCGTGCGCCCCTAAAACCCTCTCCATCCATCCACCATTGGAGAGAAGTGTGAGTGATCATTTTCCTGCCTCCATCACTGATAGCTGAACTTGTCTCTGTTCTGCTAGAAGAGCGATATTAGATTGCACTGGAAACAGTACAGGACCTGTTTGAATCCATTTCAAGACGAATGGAAGCAGTATTATGTGCCAATGGGTTCCTTCACCGTATTAGACATGGCAATGTGTTGTACAAAAACGTGAAAAGAGAAAAGAATACAACGCCTGTATTTATCTTCATTCATGATAGTGGCTTAGAAGGAGAAAATCATTAAGTAATATATATATTGCAGAATATTACTTAAATGTCACTTGTTTTCCATTCATAATAATCGATAATTTTCCCTGCTTGAACGTTTAGTGACATTCCGTCAGATACATCAGCAAAGGAGTAGTAACTAATGGTCAACTAAAATAAATACTAAGTAAGTGTTTGTATTTCATATTTTTTGTCTTAAATCGAGAACAAGAAATGTTTTGTCACACAGAACACGGCGTCGAGGAAGTTGAGAAGCGTACCTTCTGCAAAGCATTGGAGGGATATTTCTGATGAGGAGGAATTCGAATTGTAACCAGTTATACTTGCCGTTCGAGAAACGTAAATACTAACACTTACTTACATACTGACGCCCGTATGCACAACAAAAACCAGTGTACCTGCAGTTGTACCTAATCTAGACCTCGTAATTTCAAACAGAGAAAATGTATCGTCGTCTTCGTTAATTACCTCCTTGGCCTCCCCGCCTGCTAAGAACGATACCCGTCAAATGTGAGTCACTCATAGCCGAGCAGTTCGTAAATTTATCTGTCAGTTTTCGGTACAAATAAAAATCAGTCGACTCTGCAGTGGTTCGAAACAGTCTTCTAGACAGTTTCTCAGCAAGACAAAGATACCAATTCCATTTTATGTTTATGTACAGATGTCCTTATTGAAGCTCGAGGCAGAACAACGAAATAATATTGTAATTAAAATGTGGTGGCTTGATTACGTATTTAGAAAGTGGTAATTGTGTAGATGTGATACAGTAACCATAGAAATCATAAGTTTCATTCGTTGGTATTGATTTTCTCGTATCATTAAAATTTGTGTTTTCGTCAATGTATCTTTATATCACAGAAAATCATTTTTATCAGTGTGTCGGGTACCCTATACTTCGAGATTTTTCCTGTCAAAGTTTCCATGCACTAAAGACAAATAATTTTTTTCCTGTATCTAAGTCTGGTACAAGCCGTTTTCTTTGAACCAGCTTTTTTTTATTTGTGTTTCAGTTTCACAACATCTTTACCACAGCAGATTTTTACTCGTCTTCATGAGACTGGGTGGGCCCTATCTAATCGTATCTATGCCAGAGGAATATCAGTAGTTACCGTGAATCGAATCCTAGCCATACGCAAACAGAGGCGATTCTGCATGCAAATTTATGGGGGCCAACGACCGCTTGTATGTTGCTGAAAGGATCTTAGTAAATAATAAAACTAATAATTCAAGTTCGCATGATGGATGCTAAAGCCAGTACTAGTCTACGATAATCTAACTCTTATGACACATGCTTCGTTCTATACTCAGAAAATATATAATTCCTTTCCTTTCAGCAATGTATTCTCCCTTGGTTATTTTAGTCATTATCTTACTTACCACTTTACAAATTAGATTGCCGTACAGCTGTAGTCAGTGAGCCGTTCATCATCCCGCTCCGTTGGTCGCAGCTGGTTTTGGCATGAAAGATGTGCCCCGCTCAATAGCCGATCTGAGGCAGCCATTTAAATTTTCCGTTCCACCTGTTCACCACAGAAGCTGATGAGATGCTCGTAGCTCACTACTCCATCTAACTGCATAAGCAACCCGACGAATTCCAATTTCCGGTGGAACAAAACTTTAAATTATTCAGAGCTTGTTAAAAATCTCTCCAGCCTCAGTTGCTAAGCCTTCAGCCGTGGTCAGAAGAGGAAAATTGGAAATACTCACGCATCAGTTGACACATGAAACTCGACAATACAGACAGTGTCCATTTTACGCGTAATGGCCTTGCAAAGAGTGGTAGTTTAATAAATTAAACGCAACTAACTCATGGTGGTATAATATCTATAAACAATAAAACGCTCTCTGTGAGATCATTTATGACATGTAGAAATTCTTTTGCTTTCATGCAGCCTCAAGTAAAACATTTGGTACAACATAGTGCTTCAAGAAGTAGAAAATACGGAACATATTTTCATTCTGTGTGAAAATAATAGAACATAGATAGACCATGTTCACAGAAACAGTGAGACCGTTACTAATATTTCAATATGTTAGGTTACTTCAACCGTACTTCTTCCTCGCAAACACTCAACCAGAAAAGGGGTTATGTACGCCTCCCAAACTTCCTTATTTTATTCTCGTGGTCCCTACGCGATTTATACTTTTCTGGTGGTATGAGGTTGCGTAGTCGTCTTCGAAGACAGTTCCTTCAAATTTATCCCAAAGGACAGTATTTTGCGTTCTATTGGACCCGCAATATTATGGAAATGAATTCTCCAGAGCAGCCGCAATAAAGTAATACGTTTTCTTTGTTTTTAATGTTTTACACGACTGGCAGGTTTAGGCTTACTGTGGTTAACAAGTTACCTGCGAAATAACATTATTAACATTATTTGTATACAAAATGTGGTTGTTTTACGTTTGCCGGCCGGTGTGGCCGGGCGGTTCTAAGCGCGTCAGTTTGGAACCGCGTGACCGCTACGGTCGCAGGTTTGAATCCTGCCTCGGGCATGGATGTGTGTGATGTCCTTATGCTAGTTAGGTTAAAGTAGTTCTAAGTTCTAGGGGACTGATGACCTCGGTAGTTAGGTCCCATAGTGCTCAGAGCCATTTTTTGTTTTACATTTACATTTGCACTGGTTCTTACGCCTATTTGGAAGTAATGACCATATTGCATCTATAGTAAAGTCTTTCTGTCATGTCTTGCTAAGTATTGTAATCGTTGTTGTTATGAAACGTAGAAATACGTATCTGTCACACATTTTGAAACTTCATTTTTGCCAGTTCTTTACTATCAAATCGGTGAAACGTGTCATTGACTTTAAATAATTTCTCAACCTAGACTGTTTTTGTTCCGAAACAGAACAGATAATATAGTAAATGCCAATTCTAATCATCCTGAAACACAGAAGCATGCCCTCTTTCACTCCATGATTAGTAGAATAATTAATTTACCACTAGAACAACCAGCTATAAAAAAAAGTGGAAACAGTCTGTTACATAGACTACAAAAATATTTTTGATCCAGGTACAGCAACAAAATTGTTTAATAATCATACAAAACTGAAACGCGTCATGATGCATATTGATATACATCTAATCAGAGAAACCTTAGCAAAACATGGAACAACCTACATACCTTCAATTTACCTAGGACGAGTATCAAATGAGATAAATGCCCTACCTGAATCCATACACATACAACTAGCTTTCCGTACAAACAAGCGCTACCAAAATCTCACAATGTGCCACTTCCGGAATATACAAAATCAACTGTGACGGTTGCAACAATTTGTATATTGGCCAAGCCGGACAAAATTTTAACACCAGAGTTAAAGAACACACTAGAAACAGTGATAGTAATCCGTCAAGCTTCTGTTTACATCTGAAAACTCAGCATCACAATTTAAACTGCGTTAGAGATATTACATAAAATAACGAAAGGATTTACTATAAACATTCACATACAAGGTAATTTTCACACGAAATTCTAAATGAACACACAGATTTTAAACATAAGTGTACTATATAAAAAACTTTATTGACATAATGGAACACGAAAAGATATAGTCAAATGGTAAACAAAACTTACGCGGACGATAGATAAAATGTAAAGGAAAATAAGAACGACGTTAGGTAACATCATCTCTGGTAAACTGTATATAATTTGTAAACATATAACGTTATGGTAAAGAACTGTCAAAACTGAACTTTCAAAATGTCTGACAAAAACGTATTTATATGATTCGTAACTACAAGAACTGTTATACTTACCGACACATGACAGAAAGATTTTACTATAAATTCAATATGGTCGCCACTTGCGCCACCAGCGCAAATGTAAATGTAAAACAGCCACACCTCATGTACAGATAAACTTAATAATGTTATTTCGCAGGTCACATGGTAATAACAATAAGCAGAAACAGGCCTGTCGTGTATCATATTAAAAAAAATTAATCTTATTCCAGCTGATTTGGAGCATTCATTTCCAGTATTATCCAATAATGTTCCGCGAGATATGCAGAGTGACACATAGTCCTATTACAAGCTTCTAGCGGTCATAGAGGGTGCTTTGTGGACGAAATTTTGATACGAAACCCCTTTCCGGAAAATGTACGATTTTGATACGAAATAAGTTTGACGTTCGGATCACTTTCGAACTAACCACTTGACGCACTGCACACAGGCTATAAGAGGGCTTCACCGTCATTTCAAGTTGTAATTGTGACATCACACAACACTTCCGTCCGGCAACAACAACAACGGCTGCGAGAAATCGGTACGTTCGAAACACATGAGGGTTGGCTGTGGTGCTTCACGGACGCGCTGCAGTCTCGACTTTGCGAAGGACGGCCATCGACATGTAAAAGTTAATCCAAAGACAAGTACCAGAAAAATTTTCCATGCCATGGGATCCTGCAGCACACCGGTCTGAGCTCATTGTCTCTGTTGTGTGCGTAGCCTAAAGCAGGAGATATGAAAGTGATTCGATGTTTAACCCCGTTTTACATCCAAACAGCACATTTTGAGGCGTGTATTGCTCATCAAAACTTCATCTACTAAGTCCCTCTACCACCCCTAGAAGCCTGTAATAGTTTTTTACGTCACCCTATATGAGGGATATTCAAATAAAAATGAGACAGACTATATAACTAGCATGGTGCGGACCTTTCGGACGCTGGTAGAAGTGCCTTCTATTGGGAATCTGGAAGGAGCTGTGCCAACATTCACAGCTGTGCCATCCGTCTGTTACACGTGCTCGAAAGAGTGGCCAGTATGTCGTCTGTGCGTCCGACATCAGCATCTGATCTTGTCGTTACCACATCTGCCATTGCTGCAGTGGATGTTGCCGTTGGAAATGACAAACGGCGGGCTGTGGAAGACTTTCGGCTGATGTTGGTCATTCGTCATGGTACCGCTCGCGCCATCATGACAGAGCATCAGAAGTTCCGGAAAATCTCTGGGCAGTGGGTTCCCCACAGGCTGACGGAGGAGCAGCGGTTGAACAGTGTTTCAACATAACTGCAGCATCCGTGACGGTCTCCTGCTGGAGGATATACTTTCGTGTCCCATATTGTCACGAGAGGCAAACGCAGCTTTTCCCTGAAGGCATTAACTGTCTTTTCTGACTGCTGGATAAATGTATTAATAGCTATGGTGATTGATTTTGAGGTAATGAAAGTTTATTTCCTTATACTATCCGCCTCGTTTTCATTTGACAGCCCCTTGTGCGACGTTTTTCTTCCAAGAATACCCCCTTGAATGTACCTGACAATTTCTGTTACATTCTCGCTTAGTTACGACCGTAGCAGCGCGTCTCTGAATTCGTTCCATATCAACTCCAAACCATAGAACAGTAGCTGTTGATATACTTTCCGGGATGTGAGGTCATGGTCCAAGAACTTTTCTGCTCCTTACGTTTCGTCCAGAACTGCGCTGGACTTCCTCAGAAGCGCTGCTCCGCTGAGTCTTGCAGAAAAGTTCTTGGACCACGACCTCACATCCCGGAAAGTATATCAACAGCCATGTCACCCGGTCGTGAAAGCCTTCATTCTACAATGGAACAGTCCTCCACGGTCGGTTGCAGAACTTCTTGTAAGCGACTTCCTTCACCGACACATTGCATTTTTCCAAGCAAACTTCTGAGAAAACTAAATCTGCAATTTTGCTTCACTATTATTGACTTCGGTTGATTGTTTCCTGTCATATAGCTTCTTGGCATTGCCCCAGAATACCTATACAGCGTGATGCATTCATGATGATCACCACTTATATTGTAATCAGCTACTATACATTTCTTTCTCTTTCTTATAGAGTTTATTCTGAATTTAAGTACGTTCATTGGACATAAGTTAATTCACTAGTAACGATATGTTGATAACGAGAAGAATCGTATAGGAGTATCTGCCAAGAGAAAATATACATTTAACATATACATATCCGCAGAGATACATTTGGTGATACTAAAAGCTTAACACGCAATGTCACAAACGTTAGGCAGATGGTGATCAGATGATTCGTCTGCGCTGAGCGTTCAGAGTAGTTTTATGGTAATGTAACAACACGATTCTTTCCTAACTAACAGCTTTCCCTCAGCAGAGTGTGTACGTGCATCTCGGGGCTCTCCTCCCAAAGCCCTGGATCGGTTTCAACCAAATCTGGCACTGAAACAGCACTCCTCAAAAGTATCAGCTCTATAGTGTTTATAACTCCAGCATGAGTGGAGATTTTGGGAAAACTTGTTTCTTCCAGCCCCTGGCGTACAAGCTTCGCTGTGTGACAAGCATTTTGTGTGGGAACAGTATCAGACTGCCAAATCAACCTGCTTTCCAAGTCAGTCTATATGTCAGGGGCATGAAACGCTTTACCGTGCCCGGCACGTAGGCTGGACTGCACAACAGGTGTATTGTTGGTGTGGTTTCAGCCTGCTTTATCAACCTGATTTGCTCGACGCCTTGTATGTCAGGAGCAAATAAACGATTTTCAGCCCCTTATACGGTAGATTCCCCATCGTGACAGGTGTGTTATGGGAGTAGTATTGGCCCGCTTCGTTAAACTACGTTTTTGGGGCTACATGTCCAATGAAATTGGCTGGGGCAGGTTGAGACAGGTAGGGGAAGGGACTGACAGAGTGAGAGGGAGCAGGACTTAGGGAGATAGGAGGAGGGGAGATGTATGAGGCCAGTGGAAGGTGTAGAGTTGTAGTGGGCAGGTAAAAAAGTAAGTGGGTGAGGTGGAGATAGAAAGAGAGAAAGGGAGAATATTATGGTCACAGGAAGGAGGGAGAAATGTATGGACGTACAGAGTGGAGGAGGAGGAGGAGGAGGTGAAGAGAAAGAAAGAATGGGTAGAATGTGACAGACAGACAGAAGTGGGAGGATGAGGTGGACAGGTGGGAGAGGAGATGGAAACAGAGAGGGGGAGGGCGAAGTGTGTTCAATACAGTCAAACACTTATGCAGGTGAAACTATCAGGAATGACCAAATATATATAGTGTTTGTGTGTTTGTGCAAGTCAGTGCATGTGCTTGTGCCTTTTAAATTTTTGTTCTGTTGATTACTAATTTAAATATTTTTAAATTTTCTCACTGCCACACCGCTTTGTAAGGATTACCCAGCAAATTCCAGTGCAGGTTACTATGTAAGTTTCCAAAAATCTTTTTAATGATTTTAACGAATGCAACGAGGAAGTACAAGACTGCTGAGTTGACGTTGACACCTCAATCTTTGCGACTATAAACAGTAACAACAAATAAACGTAGGAAATGAGACGGTTTTACTTCGGAACGTATGCAGGCAGCTTCAGTTGCTGGGTCGTGCAGGCGTCTGGCATGAATACTTGTTAATTGGGAGGCCGTTCTACTTACTTTTTTTGACGGTTTATTCTGCGCTACTTCTTTTCGAAAGAACTGCGGCTTCCATTGAGTGAGCACAGGAAGCACAGGAAAGTAGGTATCTGTATAATATTCTGTCGACCACGAAGTGTTGAAAATTCGAAATGGAATAATACTCGGAAGGAAATCGGCCACGATTTTTCCTAAGGAGCCATTCCGACATAGGCTTGTGATTTAAGGAAACTGCATCTGCTTCGCTAGAGTTGCGAATGAAGGACACAGCTCCAAATGAGAGTCCAGTACCCGTGCCATCTCAGTTGGTAGGATTAAAATGTGTCCGTCTTGAAACAGAGACAGCCGGCCCTTTTGTCCGAGAGGTTCTAGGCGATTTAGTCCGGAACCGCGCAGCTGCTACGGTCGCAGGTTCGAATCCTGCCTCGGGAATGGATGTGTGTGATGTCCTTAGGTTAGTTAGATTTAAGTAGTTCTAAGTCTAGGTGACTGATTATCGTAGGTGTTAAGTCCCATAGTGCTTAGAGCCATTTAAACCAATTGGAACAGAGACAGCATAGAGGGTGGAAGCCGGTGTTGGTGCCTAGGATTAGTCGTGAACTACTATCTCGAGAAATCGAGCCGCGACCATGAAATGTGGTGGTGATTTTTGTCCATCTCTTCATATGCACCCCTCAGGACGACACACTCCTCCCAGTTATGGACGATTTGGTGGAGACATTGGTTGTAGAAGTCTGCATTTTGGATGTCCAGGAAACAGCCTGCCTCAAAAATCAACTCATCGTCCCTCTGTAAATGCTTCCCACATAGTGGTTTCTTGATCATAGAAAATAAGAAGAAGAAGTCACTGCATGCCATTTTAGGAGAATATTGTGTGGAGTGGAAAGACCTGATAACGTGAAAGAAGGTGCATGTCTGAATGCGTCCAGCCTCACCCCTTTTCTCCACCTCACAAGGTTTCATGACACCTCATGTTGACAACCAAACGTAACCTGATTAGAAGATTTTAGTAACACGCTTTTGTGACGTTTTGCAATTTACAAGCACAACCTATTAGCACCAAACAATGGATCTCCCAAAAAACATCATCAAGTTGCCTTACAGTGGTTACACTTTACCGTATTTCTATTTTTTTATTTTATTTTACTTTATCTTATTGTTTGTTTGTTTGACTGTGATGGGAGAACGTGGTTCCTGTGCTTGCTTTGCTCCTTTGTCTCGCAATCACCATTTACACTTATCACTTGTCCACGGTTATTAGGCGGCTAAATAAGTCACCTGGACTGTCGTGACAAAGCAATAACGTTTCTGCTGCTGCTTCCAAAGTTCCTCATCATTAAAATATGTTTCAGCATGTTGAAATCTAGCACATTGGTCGGCCAAAGATATGAAAACACCAAATACATGACGTATCATCTTCCCTTTTTTTTTTCTCTCAGTGAGTTTTTACCGTTCTTCCTACAGTAACAGTTGAAAGTTCAGGTAATGACGACCGTGGTAGGCAGCGATCTAGCACCCTTCTCTCCCTAGTAGACCAAACAGCCTCCATACTAATGAGAACTAGTAACTGTGGCGACCATGGTAGATGTGACAATTCATCGTTGTTCTCGCAGTAACAGTACGTGGCGATGCTGGCTGTGTGAACAGTGACCCCGTCGTTTGGGGAGACAGCATCGCTACTGGGGAACTAATATTGTATTATGCGATGGACCTGATCAGCCATAATGGTCACATAATCCTTGGTAGGAATGCGATCTTGCAGAGTAACCATGTGGCCATTAGAATGCCTATATATTCCCTTCCAAAGGCATCACCGAACCCCTGGCCCTGTCACTCTTGGGACATAAACTCGGCCTGAATTTGGAAACAATGTGAAACAGTATTCATCCGACCAAACGACTTTCTTCCATTGCTCCATAGTTCAGATTTTGTGGCTTCGGCACCACTTTCTCCTGTTACCGTAATTTGCATCACTGATGAGGGGTTTTGGAACTCCAGGTGAGCCTGCAGTTCACTACTTATGGAGCTCCCTTCGTTTTATTTTGGTGCTGACAGGTTTCGTGTCTGTGACATTGAGGTTTGCAATGGCTTTTACAGCTATCTTCTTCTTATTTTTCGTGACAATCATAATTAATGACCGTCTGTCACGATCACTCAACGCACACTTTCGTCGGCGTTATGAGTTAACGGTTGATGTTTCGCCGATTTTCCAGTATGCTATTTGAATCTTCTGTACGGTGCCTGCTGAAACGCAAAACACTTCAGCTACTTTGGTGACGGAAGCACCGACCTTACGAGCATCAACAGCCTACCCACATTCGAATTCACTTAGCTCCGACATAATGCACTCACAGCTACACAGAACACTGTGGCGGCCACGACTGACATTTGCCACTTACTGAGGACACAGCACAGGTGCTGCCCGTGGTGGACTACCAGAGCACACCCTGCAGGCCTGGCTAGCTCCTTCATTTACGCCCGAGCGCTCATTTCTCGTGGTGTTTCCATATTTTTGTCCAACCGCTGCACATGACTGGTTTCCCATCTTCCTGTTATTGCCTAGACTGTGGTTGCCTGGTCTTCGAGCACAATGGCCTTCACTGTACGATTCCATGTTCTTGACTGACAGTCAGCCACACCGTTCTTCGCCATTCAGACTTATCTGATCAAAATTGGTTCAAATGGCTCTGAGCACTATGGGACTTAACATCTATGGTCATCAGTCCCCTAGAACTTAGAACTACTTAAACCTAACTAACCTAAGGACAACACACAACACCCAGCCATCACGAGGCAGAGAAAATCCCTGACCCCGCCGGGAATCGAACCCGGGAACCCGGGTTATCTGATCACACTGGGAGCATAAGTACCACCTAACCATTGTGTCATCTTATGGTAGGTTATTGCTGTACGTTTTCGCCAGCTCAGCAGAGGTTATTGCAGCATTGTTTCCCTTCAATTGAAGGAAATGGATTGACGTACTATATTCCACTTCATATTAGAGCACCACCATTTTATTTTGGACCGTGCAGCGGCATGTTACGATACTGCAACTCGGTATTTCTAATATTTAAAAGGTACCTTTTAGTATCCAATAATTAATTAAAGGTTTCCAGAAGTGACTGCAACCAGTCACATTGTGTAAGAACGCACAGTCTCGCGGCAGTAACATTTGATAAAAGTTCTCGGGTTTTCAGCCGCGTTAAGTGATTTAAATTACACCAGCGTTCGGCCAAGCAACACTTGGCAATTGTCAAGTGATATGACTGCCAGTGGACTGCTGGTACGCCCTGATACACACCAGCTGCAGGCTGTGACGTCACTGGTGCCGTCGCATCGCCGTTTAAGGGCATACGTGGATTCGGAGTTCGATGCTCCTGCTTCAAACGCGCTATCGCTGTATCCCACGCCGTGCCAAGCTGCAGACTCCTGTCTGTATTTAGGGTGTTACCGTGTTATCAGTGATTTTTATTTCAATGACTTCTTTACAGAATCCCAAAAGCAGCTTGCGCGGGGCTATGACAGATGTTTCGTCAAATTTTACCCAGTGTCCGTTTTCTAAAGCATGCTCAGCTAAGGCAGATTTCTCGGAGTAGCGCAGGCGATAAAACGTCTCATGCTCTTTCTTGCTTTGTTCCAAAGTGCATGCTGTTTGTCCGACGTAGGACTGGCCACGCTCGCAAGGTATCTTGTAGACCCCAGATGTTCTGAGAACTGCAGCATTTTCAACTGGTATCAGTAATTGACGGATATTTGTCCGCAGTAATTACCACAATGCTGACACGTGGAATGCAGCCGTAACAATGGAATACACTGAATGTGATACGAAAATCTGCACATTGCTGGACGAAGATGCTTATCAAAAAATCCCACGCAACCGAAGTCGGTAATTATAAAAAAGACCTTTGAACTTTTCAGGCACTCTCCGGAGGAAGACACTGTGGTCAAGAATCTTCTCCCGTAGGTACCTAGACCAACTAATGCTTATGCTCTTACCGTAGCTCCACAAGGCCGGGACGCTATTCCGCCTCTTCGTATCCATCACTGTTTCACCAACGTACAAGCTGGCGTCGTACTTGGCCAGTCTCCTCGCTCCACATGTCGGGCACTGCGAACAAAATTTTAAAAATTCAGCAGATTTTACTTACCGAATTAACCATCTTTGACAGTGGGGGTGACATTATGGTTAGTTCTAATGTGGTGGCGCTGTTTACGAATGTGCCTGTCAAAGACTGTTTGGACCTAGTATCTCATTTACCTGTAAATGAAGTGGTCGAGATATTTAGGCAATTTCTTACGTCTTCTTATTTTCCGTACAACCGCCAGTATTACGATCAGACGGACACCGTTGCAATGGATCGCCCGTTAACTCCAGCTGTTGTAAGCCTCTTCATGGAGAATTTTGGGGACATGGTCTTAGACACAGCGACAATGAAGCCGAGTTCTTTCTTTCGATACATTGACGACCTGTTCGTCATTTGGCCCCACGGATGTGAGAAACTTGACGATTTCTAGAAAAACTTCAACGGCATTAGCAGTGTACCATGGAGGCAGAAAAAAGATGATGCATTGGCCATCCTCGACGTTCCCGTCCGCCGATAACGAAATAGATGCCTTGGCCACAGCGTCTAAAGAATACCCACCCACGCCGTTCTATGTTTGTACGCTATCAGCCATCGTCACCCAACACAGAAGCGCACTGCTTTGCAAACACTGAAGTGCATGGAGTAAGAATGATAATAGGCTCTAATGAAGTGCCCGATGAGCTGAGCCACGTACGCAAGGCCCTCAGCAACAACGGCAATAACCTCCATCAAATAAATGAAGTGATTTCAAGCAAGAATCACTAGAAGACTACCGATGAGACACAGGAAAAGGAATTTGCTTTCTTGGCGTTCTTTGGCTCCGCCTCAGTCAAGATAAGCCGCCCGCTAAAAAGACGGATGGTTAAATCTATCTTCAGGCCTCCGACGAAGTTCGCCTATTACTGAGACCAGTTATAGATGCAGCAGGTCTCCTAAAACCTACGGCCTGTAAGACACCTTGCAAGTGTGGCCAATCTTATGGCGGACAAACAGTACGCGCTTTCGAACGACGCAGGGATGAGCATGAGAGGTTTTATCACCTACGCTATCACGAGAAATCTGCTTTAGCTGAGCACGCTTAAGAAAAAGGACACTGGATAAAATTCGACTAAAGATCATTCGCGGCTAGCACAAATAGCTTTTGGGATTGTGTAATTAAAGAAGCCATAGAAATAAAAATCACTGATAATACCATTAACAGAGACAGTGGTCTGCAGCTTCCCGGCGTGGTATCCAGCGATCGCGCGGCTGAAGCGGGTGCATGGAACGCTGAGTCAACGTACGCCCATATACGGCAATGTCGCGGACACCAGTGGCGTCGCAGCCGGCAGAAAGTGTATGCAATGGCGTTCCAGCTGCCCACTGGCAGTCATACAACTTGACAATGGCCAAGGAGTGGCTGGCCGAAAGTTCATGTAATTTTAATCACCTGACGCGGCTGGAAACCCGAGCACCTTTTATTCAAAAACCTTCTATCCAATCGAGTTTCGTTTTATTCTTCTATTTATACTCACCGTGACCGGTTTCAAATCTCCTAGTGATCCACTATCAAATGCTAAATATTTATGTAACAGTGATACTTCGTTTTTATATCAAGCCATAGCTACAAGACACTCGCAATGCTGCAAACATGCAATAAAAATGCGCCATATGCCGATGGATGGTGAAGGGTTTCGAACAGGTCATAGTAAACAAAAATTGAAGAGCTACAGTAGTTTCTGGAGAACTTTACTCATCACAGTCGCAGTTTTTCGCATCCGTGATCGTTAAAAGCGTTAAATACTTAATTAGTTGTTAAAATGCGTGATGGAGACAATCCTGTCTTGTAAATCAATTGCCGCGCGGAATTAGTCGAGAGGTTTAAGGAGCTGCAGTTATAGACTGCGGGGCTGACCCCGGCGGAGGTTCGAGTCCTCCCTCGGGCATGGGTGTGTGTGTTTGTCCTTAGTCTAATTTAAGTTAAGTAGTGTGTAAGCTTAGGGGCTGATGACCTTAGCATTTAAGTCCCATAAGATTTCACACACATTTGAACCTTTTTTTTTAAATCAATTTATTTACGACCGGTTTCAGTCATAAGGTCATTTTCGCAGTGGAAAAATATCTTTTACAAAGCCAGCATTACTTTGCATTCATAATTTCAAAGGTGACATGTAGAACAGTGAATGACTTCAAAAACGCGAGAAAAAAATGGCTCTGAGCACTATGGGACTTAACATCTGAGTTCATCAGTCCCCTAGAACTTAGAACTACTTAAACCTAACTAACCTAAGGACATCACACACATCGATGCCCGAGGCAGGATTGGAACCTGCGACCGTAGCGGTCACGCGGTTCCAAACTGAAGCGCCTAGAACCGCACGGCCACACCGGCCTGCCTTCTTGGTAGTACTGAAGATTTTTTTCCTGGTGAGAGGACTGGAACGAGGCTCTCTAAGCCCCATTTACGAGTTGACTAGATAACTGAATAAGGAGCAACAGCTCCAAGCTCTGAAAAGCTGACAATAACTGAAAGAGAGGATCCCCTCCGTATTACTCCCTAACGGCACCATTTGGTAGAGAATGACGCTGCGGACGGATAGCGTCACGTGGTCGTCTGGATTTGATAGGAGCTACTTTTTTCATTCAGTGATAGAGTATGAAGACGTTTCTTGTATCTTGTTTCAGAGTCGCCTCTTTGTTGTTTAGTATAAATCATAAAACAGCTACGTCGACGACGTCCCTCAGAAGGTCGTTGCAGATGCTCTCTCGTTTGATGTAAATTAGCCTATTTATTTTCCCACTAACGTAGCTTTCATATTAAGAAACTACATACACCTTGGGAACGAACACCACCAAACCGAAATTGACAGTTAACAGTGCGTAAACTTACCAGAGTTTTTCTTCTGTTCTATTTCATTTCATGTTTTCAATTTGGTTGGATGCCTCTTTGCATACGCTCTGGATATAAATGTTTTCTTTTTTCAATTCCTGTTGTCATCAGAGTTATCTAACTAACTTACTGAATCTGTTAAGTGGTCTTTGATCTTTGTCGTCTGAAAATGCAACCCCTGAGTCGTAAATTAATTTATGACTTAGTGTGGCATTGTGGTGTGACGATCCATTCCCGTGTCTCAGTTTATAGAATTTCTCATTACCTTTTATGTTATAGTACGTCAAACCTGTTCTTTTTACTTCGCGCGTTCTTTCCTTACCTATAACATAGTTCACAAGCAAATAAAATTATTCATCAGCCAGAATGTTTAATATTTCACACTTCGACTGCCAGAAATGTCACTGAGTCTATTACTCGTATTGGCATATCAAAAACATAACTATTTTTAGAATCGGGTATTCCTGATTGCTTGTTACTCTCCTTTCCTGGTATCTGCATGAAATTGATCGCATGAAGAGCCGTGTTCAACATATCTAATTGTTATGTTGAATATATGTGAAAGGAGAGGGTGATTTTAATTTAAGTATTTAATTTAAATATTCAGAACCGCAGCAGAAATAACACCACTGGTCAGAATGACGTCAAATTGCAAAGGAGTATTATCAAAGAAGGTGGAAAACGCATGGCAGAAGAAAAATGAATAGTTACAATACGTAGTAATAGATGGCGCTGTATGCATCATAATTTAGCAGTGGTTGACTACAAATGACAAATGAATCATACAACAATGCCTAAGGTGTACGTTTGACGTTAAACAAACTGTACTACTCATTGTGTTTGCGTGTACAGATGTGATACTGTTAGTTACGTCACGGCAAGGTCATATCACATCGACTGGGAAAAATCAGTTTTTAAGTGTCCTGAAGCCAAAAAAGGCACAAAAAGTATCACACACATCAGTTTTTATTTGTCCAGAGGCTTAAAAACCGCATAAAAAGCATCAATCAAAATCAAATCGGATTATTAATTTCCGTGTGACTGGCGCTAAACATGTTCAATATGCTGTCCACAGTTTTCTGCAACAAGATGAAATCTAGAGAAGGCATGTTCCACAACTGATCGAAGTCTTTCTGAGGTCACATTCAGAATGTGTTGCGTAATTTCTGTCTTCAATGCAGCTAAGTTTGCAATGGGAACACTGAACACAACATCTTTCAGATAGCTCCACAGCCAGAAGTCACACGGATTAAGATCAGGTGATTGGTACGGACAGGCTGTATGGAAATGGGGGCTGATAATTCTACCATTTACGAAATGGCGCTTCAGTAGCTGGTTAACTGGATTTTTAATGTGCGGAGGTGTGCCATATTGCATAAAAATGATCCCATCCACACATCTGTGCTGTTGGAGAGCTGGAATGACGTGGTTGAGCAAAAGACACTCATAGCGCTTACCAGTGACGGTACAGGTAACAGGATCGGAAGCACCTGACTCATCGAAAAAATATAAGCCTATGACAAATGATGCCGTATGCCCGCGCCACACAGTGACCTTATCAGGATGAAGAGGTACTGGCTGATCTGTGTCCGGATTTTCTGTTGCCGATATTCGACAACTCCGCGCATTGACATATCCTGTCACATGGAAGTGTGCTTCTCCACAAAATACCCCATGGCCAATCGTTGTCCACTTTCATGCGAGTAAGAAATTCTGAAGCAAATGTCTCTCTTGCTGGCAAGTCAACAGGAAGCAACTCGTGCGCATGGGAAATTTTGAATGGATAGTAAAGATAGAATTCTGTAGGAGTTTACGCACCGAGCTCACGGATATGTCCAATGTTCGGCAATTCTCCGTGCACTAAAGGTTTGCACACCACCACTCGTCCCCTACTACATTGCTGTGGCCACTGCTTCCACTGACGTCGCATCAATTCGTTCCCTCACTCTACCAGGTTGCACACTGAAAGAACCCGTCTTTTATAATTTTGGAATCATTTTCTCCAGACCCATGGCAGTCAGAGGACCAACCCCTTTTTTCAAAACCTTCAGTGTCTGGAACTTCTGCAGAGCGACGTGTGCACAGTCATAATTCTTTTAATACAGCTTTACAAGCAGTGCGCGATCCAGCATTGTGACAGTCATGGCGAAAGTCGCAGACGCGAAAAGAGCAAAGCCCTGTAGCCGGCGAGTTTATACCTACTTCAGTGGGTCGTGCGCATGACAAGTGTTTTATTTACGTATTCTGACACACATAGCGCCATCTATTGATCAATTTTTCACACTACTTTATTTTCTTCTGCCATACGTTTTCCCCCTTCTACGATAATATTCCGTTGCAATTTGACATTCTGACTAGTGGTGTTATGTCTACAGAGTTTTGAAAGTTTAATTATAATCACCTTGTATTTTAATGAAATACGGTGTATGTCTATAAATAATAATTTCGTTACTTTTCGTTTTTGCAGGTGAGTGGACTCCGCGGGGAAAGGGGAAATCTATGTGGTGAGTCAAGAACAGAATATATATATACACTCATAAGTTGCGTTATAACAGCACAACGTAGTGTACTAACAGCCTGGTAATATTATCACTCTACGTGTTACTGGAGAATCAAACTTACGTGAATTTCTTATATATACCACATAAATTCTGTAATTTACATGGTTATAACATCGAATTTCCCGCACTAGTTAACGATAGTAAATAATTTCCTAGCACTGTAGTGATACTCATACGCAAGGGAACCAACTGATGGAATTCATTTCAGGGCGTGGCAAGTCGTAAAATCCTTTATGATCTATGAAACGTGGTTGTCTGTGCACCACAAACATAAAACAGCCACCGCACTCTTTATTCCCGACTTCTTTTCCATTTTGTGAGCCTGAAATCAGTTTACTGTGGCAGTTTACCAGTCATACCAAACAGATGTCTCACTTTAAACACCCGCCAGACATTTTAACGTTTTTGTGGAAAGATGTACTGCAAATGCACGCGGTTCCTTCTCCGTAAGAATGTAATTCCTTAGCAAAACGGTTTATAATAACTGCTAAGTAGCCGAGAACGTATTTCACTCATCAACATACGCCTTTGCTTCAATGCACAAATGAACTTACCATTCCTCCAAGGTGCATTTCGATTTATTGTATATAAGTTGTCGCTGAATATTTGTAATTACTGTGCATTGAATGAGTGTCTCCTGATTGCAATTTTACAAGAACAAGAACGCGCGAGGTGGGATCCTTACCAGATAATATCAGCGGAGTGCTTCGAAAAAGTTGAGAGAAGAGCAGCACTTTTTTGTGTTACCTAGAAATGGGGCAGAGAGTGTCACGGACATTACACAGAATTTGGAGTAGAAATCACCAATACAAAAGCATTTCTCAATGCGACGTTATTTTCTCACGAACTTTCAACCACCAAATTTCTCCTCCGAATGCGAATATATTATGTTGACGACGACCTACTTTTGTATCCCGCCTGGAAGGCGGCGTGTGGGGTCTGCTCCTGTAAACTGAAGGGTAGGCCGAATGCAGGAAGTTAGTAGGAGCAGGAAAAGGAGAAATGTTTCGGTAATGCGTTTAAATTTAAATCACCTTTGCTACAGGAAAAATATGAATATATAACTTTGCACTGAGCAGCACGTAGGTGAGAAGTCAGATGTCTCAAAGCTCACATAAGTTACACAGGCAAAATCTGTAGTGGCTCGCCCAGTATGAAATAGAAGCAATGTTCCTTGATCGTCTGCTCGGGTTCAAATGGGCAGAATCCGAAGCGGCGCTCGTAGAGGTGCACAGCGCCGGCTAGAGGGCGCTTTCGTCGGTGTCGATGTCGTAGTGCCAACCTAGCAGAGCGCACCTACGTTGTGGCATCGTAGCTATCGATACCACACCTACGGAGGGAGAAATGATCATCATAGTAACAAAAGGGAAATCAGAATTCACGGAAACATTGTGGTGTTCGTTTTTTCTGCTCGCTGTTCTAGAGTTGAATGATGGAGAATTAGTGCGAAGGTGGTTCAGTGAAACCTGTATGTGTGATTTGCAGAGTAGCGATGCTAGTGTAGTTGTACAAGTTGTATTGGCCCCACTGCTCTGCCGTAAGTAGTACTACGAGGATACATGTGCGCAAATGCTAAAACAAAATATTTGCCCTTAGACACAGCAGTGAAAACAATGGAAAATGGTTCAAATGGCTCTGAGCACTATCGGACTTAACATCTGAGGTCATCATTCCCCTAGAACTTAGAACTACTTAAACCTAACTAACCTAAGGACAATACACACATCCATGCACGTGGCAGGATTCGAACCTGCGACCGTAGCGGTCGCGCGGTTCCGGACTAAAGCGCCTAGAAAACAATGAAAAGAAAATTAAACTATAGACTAGTAAAATTACCTGAAGCAAAGGAAAATAACATATTTCCACTGATATTCAAGCAATTGAAGTAGAATATATATTATGGTTAGCTACTGGCTGAGGTTCAGCGTGAGCTACAATTATGGTAAGGTAGCGATACTTCGTAGCTATACTAATGCGTTAATGTGGAACCGATTTACGCAGGAAACAGTTCTAATTTTGGCCACCAGGTGGAAATGTGGTGCTCTGCACCATTTGTATAACTGTGTGACACCCACCTTGTCATTTATGTCATAACGCTATCTAGAAGAAAGAGCATGTGTGTTAGTGAACCTGTTTCATGTGAACAGCAGAAATTACACTGCTGCATTGAGAGAGCATCGCTGACTGAAATGTCTCAGTGGACGCTCGACGTTATTAAATGGTTTAAAGAAGATTGTAATGTGTTTCAAAGACATGGGTGAGCGTGGTGTGGCAACTGGAAGAGGAAGGCGTCCTATCCGGCTGGAAGTTACTGACCAAGTGGCTGTTGCTGTAAATGACAATGCAGCACTTGCCCGGGTAGCTCCAGTTGTCGCACAGACTCACGAGAATTCTCTGTGCCACTGTCTACAGTACAGAAAGCTTTGTGGTCTGTATTTCAGTGATATGTATACAAGATCCAGACAGGGCAGCAACTAAAACTTCATGACCGCTGCAACGTTTTGAATTTGATCTTAAGTTTCTTAAACGGGTGGAAGTTGATGAGATATCACCACCCAATATTTTGTGGAGCGGCGGCTCACATTTTACACGTCATGGTGCAGCGAATACACACAACTGCCGTATTTGGGATACTCTTAAACAGTGCGATGTGCGCTAAATGCCATTCACCCTATATGACTGTGTGGTGTGAGTCACTAGCACCTTTATTGCCCGCAAGTATATATCCATAGGTTTTCCATATGCACGGCATGCAAGATCACGTGATCTGAATCTGCGTCACTCGTTCACATCGGTCTCTACCCGATCTGAAGGCCAGTATGCAGGAAGATGTTGCTGAGATTTCACCGAAACAGCTGCGGGCCGCTGTTGATCACGTCTTTTCATAGATGCAGCATCTAGACGCCGTCTCCTGTGCTCATAATGAACATATTGTGAAAGCAGCTGTTGATAACAAAATCAAAATAATGCCTTTTTCGCTTGTTTGACCTTTCCGGCCCACGTCCCGTTCCTAACCATTATATGTGGACACTTTTCTACGCATCTTCCTTACTTTCACAACGCCAGATTTGCATCTGGTGACTAAGATCGGCACTATTTTGTTCGAACGTGAATCGGTTCCACATTAACGCATTAGCACACCAACCAAGTTTCGCTGCCGTAAGATAGTTGCAGCACACACTTGACATCTATGAGTAATTGCACTTTAATTATAACTACTGGGGCCGATCAAAAAGTTGATGTTGAAAGGCCACAATGTCCCCTTGCCTACATGTCGGTGTTTACATACCAGCGTATGAGTCGCGCTTGGTGCTTATATACTGCACCAATGCTGTCAAATCGAAGCTTTTTCATCGCCATTATATTTAACTCAACATTAACTGCGTTTATTCGTACAACAAAATACGAATATAGGGAAAATAACACTCCATTTTGACCAGTAATCAGATAACAAATCACCTGATGAAATACAGCAGTATTGTTATGTGAGCTTTCCTTCAGCCACATCGGACCACTGCCAGCTCCGAATGCCCCACGCATCTGGGTATTAGACCGGCCGGCTACGCGGAGACACACAATGAAGTCCCTCTCAAAGTCTGTCAAAACTGGAAAGAAGATTACTGTTTTACGTCATGTCGACAGAGCGGTATCTAGAGACGCAGAAGCAGCTCAGATTACGAACGGATGGGGAAAGAACTTACCTACGCTCTTTTCAAAGAATCCATCCCGGCGGTTACCGGGGGAGATCTAGGGAAATCAAAGAGAAGCCAAATCTGGGTAGCAGAATGGGGATCTGAACTGTTATCCTCTTACGTGCGAATGCAATCTACTAATCACTACACATCTCACCGATCAGGCGACGTCTCAATGTCCTGGCGCTTTTCACGTCACACACTGAGGTGACAAAAGTCATCTGAAGCCTCCTAATATCGTGTCGGGCCTCCTTTTCCCCGGCATAGTTCAACAGCTCGACGTTGCTTGGACTCAGACTGTCGCTAGAAGTCTCCTGCATAAATATTGAGCCATGCTGACTCTATAGTTGTCCATAATTGGGAATGTGTTGATGGTACAACATTTTGTTCATGAACTGACCTCTCGATTATGTCCCACGAGTGTTGCATGGGATTCGTGCTGGGTGATCTGGGTGGCCAAATCATTCCCTCGCATTGTCCAGAGTGTTCCTCAAACCAAATGCGAACAGCTGTGGTCTGGTGACTTCGCACAGTGTCATCCATGAAAATTTCATCTTTGTTTGGGAACATGAAGTACTAGAATGGCTGCAATTGGTCTCCATGTAGAAAGAAATAAGTATTTCCAGTCAATAATCTGTTTAGTAGGAGCAGAGGACGTAATCATTTCATACAAACTCAGCTCACACCACTATGGAGCCACCACGAGCTTGCCGGCCGCGGTGGTCTAGCGGTTCAGGCGCTCAGTCCGGAACCGCGGGACTGCTACGGTCGCAGGTTCGAATCCTGCCTCGGGCATGGATGTGTGTGATGTCCTTAGGTTAGTTAGGTTTAAGTAGTTCTAAGTTCTAGGGGACTGATGACCATAGATGTTAAGTCCCATAGTGCTCAGAGCCATTTGAACCACCACGAGCTTGCACAGTGCCTTGTTGACAACCTATCTTTGCCTTCGTGGGATCTGTGGCACACACCAACCCTGCCATCAGCTCTTACCAACTGAAATCTGAACTCATCTGACCATCCGACCGTTATCCGATAGTCTAGGGTCCCACCGGTATGGTTAGCAACCCAAGAGAGGCTCTTCAGACGGTGTCGGGCTGTTAACAAAGTCACTCGTGTCGTTAGATTGCTGCTTTAGTCCATTGATGCAGAAACTCGCCGCACTGTACCAACGGATACGTTCGTCATACGTCCCATATTGATTTATACGGATACTTCACGCAGACAGTTCTACACAAACACCGTTGCTCCCAGTCGTTAAGTGAAGGCCTTTGGCCACTGCGTTAACCATGGTGTGAGGTAATGCCTGAATTTTGGTATTTCGGCGCACTCTTGAAGCTGTGGATCTCGGAATAATGAATTCCGTAACGATTTCCGAAATGGAATTTCCCATGTGCGCAGCTCCAACTACAATTCTGCGTTCAAAGTCTGTTAATTTAGAGCTACATCTTAAACGCAGTTAAAGTGAGACAAAACACAGTGTCCTTTATATCTAACAATTAATGGATATAAATTAAAGATGCTTACACATATAAAAATTTTTCACATTTCATTTCTTTAGAGTCGAAATAACGCTATGTTAGAACACTGTCCGTGAGAAAT
Source organism: Schistocerca americana (assembly GCF_021461395.2). Lineage (NCBI taxonomy): Eukaryota > Metazoa > Arthropoda > Insecta > Orthoptera > Acrididae > Schistocerca > Schistocerca americana. The sequence continues at coordinate 365,706,769 of NC_060122.1, read as the reverse complement.
GAGGAAGAGTGATTAAAATGAAAGAATGTTGCTCGAGATTCGATCCATTATAGATCCTACCACACAAACACCAGGCGACCTAACAGTATAGGAAGCAGTAATTCCAGTTGCGAATGTTCCGGAAGGGATTTTCAATGCCAGTATTTTCCGTACATCCGAGGGAAGTCTCCAGAAATCCTTAGTCAGAAACAGAGTACAGTCGATAATTTCCTGGACTTGTGAAGTGTAGCTCTATCGCTCAAAACTGCCTACAAATTAAATGTTTACTAATAACGTGACAGTATCGTTTAAAGTATAAAGCTGTTCAAAGTATCATGTCAGACAAATTCGCCGTAACTGTTACGGTTTGGATTTGTTCTTAAACTTCACGTAGATTAGTGTAAACTTTAAGTGCTCGATAGTTGTAGGAAGACGTGGCTCAGTTTATGACGACGTTAAAAGTGCCATCTGTTCAATGACAAAGTGGTTGTGTTATAACTGTAAGTAATTAATTCAAATCAGTGGTAGACCCCTATGATAGAAATCACATTAAAGAGGTTCGCCGTAGACTGCAGACGGTGGATCCAAGCTGTATGCCCTTCTCACATGCCTTCCCCTCAACCCCCTCCCTCCTCCACCCTCTACACCCCCGTCCACATGAAAAAGGCCGTTGGTGCGCCTAGAATACAGTAAAAGCGGTTGGAATAAGATGTAGAAATTTGACGATTTCGCGTTTGTAGTCTCGCAATCAAACTCAGAGAAACAGTGCATGGTTCCATAAGCAGGATTTACAGCGACCCACCCCGAGGCTCTCCAGTCAAGCAGCTGGAGATGAAGCAGTAATCGCAACACGCCGCACCCCCTCTGCATATTCATACGGTCCCCATTCACGGGACACGAGCAAACAGTAATTCAGTGCGCTGCGGCAGCGGTCACTCTATTTGCACAGCCTTATTGGGTTCGTTTATTCTCGACATGCAGTGCTAAAACTGAACATTCAATCAGTGATCATTACCAGGACCTGTAATTATAACACACTCTTGTTTGTGTCGCTAATTATCAAAGTGAGCGGCAAAACAAATTCGGTCACACAAAAAACGTCAAGAAGCGATAACTGCAGAAACAGCGCTACAGGACGCTAGCAGGAAGTCAGCAAATGAATTAAATTAGTGGAGGTTAAACCATCATTCAATAGTAAAAGGCCAATTAGTGTAGAGTATCAGTTCCTAACCTCCGCAGTATTCTGTCGGTGATCCTCATTTTGAGACATATTTGCGTCTACTGCATCAGAAAGAATCATTCTTCTCAAAACAAAAAAGAAATTTGTCACCAGTCTGCTTCATCTGTACTTAAGTGACAGCTGTTGACAATATTTCACATCCAGCCCCTTTCATTCATTTTTTTTTATCGAAGTGGTATGCATTTTTTGTGGGAATACGATTAAGAAATACCCGAAAAAAATCGATGAAGAATAGGGTTCAGTCAAGGTAATCTTCAACAAAATAGCGACATAATCCACCTTCGAATTCGAAGTCACACTTGGTGCCAATGGACTGCCTCTGTTTCTTCTTTTCTAACGTCTTTAGCCAACTGCCACACTAAATTTGTGAGAAGAGTAACTTTTGTTGCACCTTCTGCGGTGCAACATACTCTTTATTTCGCAGAGAATATTGATCCACCGTAAACACTTGATCAACTGAAATTAGAGCCTACACAGGGTACTCGCAAATTGCACAACACACCAAGAGATTAAACCAGGTAGTTCAGGGTCAAACCAGTCCTTCAAGTATCCATATGACAGCAGTCCAAAGAACATTCCAATTGAAATCCAGGAAACCGTCAGTTCATGACAGCATGGTGTAAGGGAGGTACAGAATTATCACATCACGATGCTGAGTGTTAACAGGAACATGGTGGTCAAGTTTTATTTTTGGCTTAACGTAAGCGGCCAAATCCATGTGATCTCATGCTGGCGCCTCTTACAGTACGCAAGCGAAGTTGCTGGCGAACGTCGAAAGGTATCGATCTCACTGTCAGATGCTAGCGATATAGCGTCCTTCCCACCTTAAATCTGCAGGTGGGACCGGAAGTGTCACTGTTGGTACCACAATCGCTGTATAAGTAGACGGAAGGTATGGTTGGCCACGCCAAATAAGAGTTCACTGTCGTTCTCGCCATCTGGTATTGCTGTGTTCTCTACTTGCGGCGGTGATGTGTTGCTGACGCAGGTATCAGCCTGAGCCAGAATTCTGGTTTCCTGGACCAGGCCGGAAGTGAGTGATTTTAGAGCTGGAAAGTGTCCCATTCCATGGGACTGCGCTGAAGTCGGAAGTTGGGGCTACCAAACCTCTGATGTCGTATTGAGCTGCCTCCACGGGGCTGGTGGTTGTCTCGACGAGGAAGCCGCTAAGTGTGTATGCAACTGGTTGAGTGCCATATCAACATGGAGTCATTGGCGTCCACTGTGAACATTTGTCATCTATGAACAACTCCGATGACATCTGGTATCCATAAAGAGATCCTCTTGAAGGTTCTAAACAAATCCTTTATGTGGGGGAGATAGTTGTATTGGCGTGGGAACGTTGTAGGTGATTGGAAGTCCCAGGTGGTCCGCTGTCGGTAGCCATGCTGTAGGTCCACTGGAGTGCACCCAATATCTGTGCAGTGGTTCTATAGGAGGCCAGGAACTGATTCAGAGACTCGGCATTGAGTGTAGCTGAAAACATCTTCCGAAACTTGAAGGTGCGGACCAACCATTCGTTTTCGGCAGGGGAGGCTGGGTGGAGAGGCGCAGTGACTGGCAGGTTCAGCCGTTTTCAGTCCATAAATTCTAACACATACTGGAGGAAAGTTGAAAGCCATTACTCGAAAAGATTGTTTTTTGGCGCTCTTCAATGGCGATTATCTTCTTAAAGCTATTAATAGCTTCGCTTAAAGTAGTATTTGACATTCGTAACAAGTAATGGAACTTGTAAAGTGAGTCTGTGACCTTGGGTAACATCTGTCTGAGGAAGCGGCAGGCATAGCCCACATAGGCGCACTGCCATTGTCGCTGAACCGTTAACCAGGCTTGGAAGTATTGTCGGGGGTGCTGACTGGGTTGATACGCATGTCTCGCAGGAATAGGCTGTGCCCTTGGTGTCCTGCGTGATGTCGGGCCAGTAGGCCTGCCACCTTCCTAGCACATTCACGCGAGTCATTTCCCAGTTAGGAGTGCGCAGCAGGTTGACGACCTGCTGACGCATTGGCGGCGAGGGAACCACCCGGCAGTTGTCGTATGGTGTCTCCAGTATGTACGAATTCATCAGACGCCACTAACTCATAAGAATTGTATTTTCATTAAACATTGTTGTTTGTATAATTAATATTGATCCATGGTTCGTACAAATTAACTAAGATACACAAGACAATTCGCCTGGTGATGATGCACAAATGAACACTAACGCTGCCTTTGTCGTACATGTGTACTTCTACATCTACATCCACATCCATACTCCACAATCCACCATACGGTGCGTGGCGGAGGGTACCTCGTACCACAACCAGCATCTACTCTCCCTGTTCCATTCCCAAACAGAACGAGGGAAAACTGACTGCCTATATGCCTCTCTACGAGCCCTAATCTCTCTTATCTTATCTTTGTGGTCTTTCCGCGAAATGTAAGTTGGCGGCAGTAAAATTGTACTGCAGTCAGCCTCAAATGCTGGTTCTCTAAATTTCCTCAGTAGCGATTCACAAAAAGAACGCCTCCTTTCCTACAGAGACTCCCGACCGAGTTCCTGGAGCATTTCCGTAACACTCGCGTGATGATCAAACCTACCAGTAATAAATCTAGCAGGCCGCCTCTGATTGCTTCTATGTCCTCCCTCAATCCGACCTGATAGGGATCCCAAACGCTCGAGCAGTACTCAAGAATAGGTGGTATTAGTGTTTTATAAGCGGTCTCCTTTACAGATAAACCACATCTTCCCAAAATTCTACCAATGAACTGAAGACAACTATCCGCCATCCCCACAAATGCCATTACATGCTTGTCCCACTTCATATCACTCTGCAGTGTTACGCCTAAATATTTAATCAACGTGACTGTGGTAAGCGCTACACTACTAATAGAGTATTCAAACATTACAGGATTATTTTTCCTATTCATCTGCATTAATTTACAATTATCTAAATTTAGAGTTAGCTGCCATTCTTTACACCAATCACAAATCCTGTCCAAGTCATCTTGTATCCTCCTACAGTCACTCAAAGACGACATCTTTCCGTACACCACAGCATCATCAGCAAACAGCCGCACATTGCTATCTACCCTATCGAAAAGATCATTTATGTAGATGGACCTACCACACTTCCCTGGGCCACTCCAGATGGTACCCTAACCTCCAATGAACACTCACCATCGAGGACAAGAAGTCTTTGAGCCACTCACATATTTGGGAACCAATCCGATATGCTCGTACCTTAGTTAGGAGTCTGCAGTGGTGCACCGAGTCGAACGCTTTCAGGAAGTCAAGGAATATGGCATCAGTCGGATACCCTTCATCCATGGTTCGCAAGATATCATGACCCCTTTTAAAATTTTGAAACTGGGCCTCAGTATCTTATCTTTTTATTGTCATTCTTGTGCAAAATGGCTCGGAGCACTATGGGACTTAACATCTGAGGTCATCAGTCCCCTAGAACTTAGAACTACTTAAACCTAACTAACCTAAGTATGTCACGCACATCCATGCCCGAGGCAGGATTCGTACCTGCGACCGTAGCGGTCATGCGGTTCCAAACTGAAGCGCCTAGAACCGCACGGCCACACCGGCCGGCGCTCAACCAGAATGTAAGGGAAGAGTAACACATCTGTAGATACCAGTTGCGTTCATTCTTACTTCAGGGAAATAATGTCCCGAAAAGGCAAATGGCCTTTCAGACCAAGAAGCATTAAAAGCAATTCGATGTTAAACATAATTAAAAATTACTTAGAAATGTGAAAAAAAAGACTTTCTTAAGGCTCGTTGGGGAACAAAAGCGGCAAAATGTTCATAATGCTGATATCACAGATGATATATACACTGTGGTGCTAAACGTAAGGGCGTAAGTAACTTTCACGTGAGTTGTCATTGCCAAGCCCGATTAAATTTGGACCATACGTAGAAAGAACAGCTACAGTGTAGTCCAGAAAGTCATGACACGACCAGAAATAACACTTTTATTCAAAGACAGTGCGCTGCAAAGCAATCGCCACGATTCGTGATGGTCACCTCTACATTACACAAAATTGGACGTGGTTCTTAACACGATTTGCGATCACCAAGGACAACAGTGCATGGTCTGAAATGTGCTTCCATGCTGACCACAAGGTTAGTAAGGGGCCCTTGCGGTACAGCGTTTCATTCCTCCACTGGCGCGTTTGATAACTGCTGCAAGATTTAAGTCGTGGGGCCGGCCGGAGTGGCCGAGCGGTTCTAGGCGCTTCAGTCTGGAACCGTGCGACCGCTACGGTCGCAGGTTCCAATCGTGCCTCGGGCATGGATGTGTGTGACATACTTAGGTTAGTTAGGTTTAAGTAGTTCTAAGTTCTAGGGGACTGATGACCTCAGATGTTAAGTCCCATAGTGCTCCGAGCCATTTTGCACAAGAATGACAATAAAAAGATAAGATACTGAGGCCCAGTTTCAAAATTTTAAAAGGGGTCATGATATCTTGCGAACCATGGATGAAGGGTATCCGACTGATGCCATATTCCTTGACTTCCTGAAAGCTTTTGACTCGGTGCACCACTGCAGACTCCTAACTAAGGTACGAGCATATCAGATTGGTTCCCAAATATGTGAGTGGCTCAAAGACTTCTTAAGTAATAGAACCCAGTACGTTGTCCTCGATGGTGAGTGTTCATCGGAGGTGAGGGTACCATCTGGAGTGGCCCAGGGAAGTGTGGTAGGTCCGCTGTTGTTTTCCATCTACATAAATGATCTTTTCGGTAGCGTAGATAGCAATGTGCGGCTGTTTGCTGATGATGCTGTGGTGTACGGAAAGGTGTCGTCTTTGAGTGACTGTAGGAGGATACAAGATGACTTGGACAGGATTTGTGATTGGTGTAAAGAATGGCAGCTAACTCTAAATTTAGATAATTGTAAATGAATGCAGATGAATAGGAAAAATAATCCTGTAATGTTTGAATACTCTATTAGTAGTGTAGCGCTTACCACAGTCACGTCGATTAAATATTTAGGCGTAACATTGCAGAGTGATATGAAGTGGGACAAGCATGTAATGGCATTTGTGGGAATGGCGGATAGTCGTCTTGAGTCTGGTTTAAAAGAGCAAAGTCCGCACCAGATGATATAAATTTAGTAGAACCCCCAACATTATTTTTCTTGCGCCATCACTTATACGATTAATACTAATGTCACAAGATACAACTAATTTTTGGTACTTTCTGTAAAGTGAAACTAGAATTCTCTCAAGCTTCATTAGTTATGTCCTGAAATCAGGTTAGGGGATCTTCAGGTATCTATAGTTACAAGTTAAGTGTCACTAAATTGAACTGCTCCTGCACAACAGTCACTGACTTGTGCGGTGCAGTGCTTTGATACGGCAGTAGATTCAAATAGGATACAGTTTTTCACGTACATGGCGTCACTCCACGACTCCGCAAAGGGCTCTTCGAAAAATAAGCAGACAATCTACATGTAGGTGTAGGAAGACCCTCAACTGCCACATTGTGCTCTGAAGTATATCTAATGTGAGCGTCCACTTACGCAATCAGTTCACTAACTTTATCTATAATATCTCTAAAGTTTTGGTGAAAATTGCTAATTCCTACAATGCTTGGATATATGGTCTTTTTGACGGTTGTTCCTTTGTTATAGAGACGTGCGTTAACCAATGATGCCTCTCAGTTGACTTCAGTCTAAAAAGCAGCAGTTGTTATATTAAACACTGAAGAAATTTTCCCTTGAGTGATCTTGCCACCCTTATTCACCACGTTAATATGGCTAACAACTGTACTGAGGTGTGGCCGATCACGACTCTGACTGTTGTAAGAGGTGGACATTCGTGTCATCAGTCTGAGTCCTCCAGGTCACCAGCTATGTCATACTCCCTGCTCCTGTCAAGAACAGTCCCAGTTTCAACCACATTTCTTTCATCACACCCACTTGCAAAATTCCTACGTAACTTCCCTACGTCCTGTCACTTGATTCAACCCTGCACTGGGCTTCAAAATGCTTATGACCTAGTACTCATTTCCCAAAACTTCCTGCTGTTGGCCAACAATTTGCCTTGAGAACAACCTGACACGAGAAGCTTTTGCTTCCTGGTTGAATTTATAACTGCTTTTGGCTTCTTGGCTGTTGAGGTCTGTTCATGTTTCCAGCACCTCCATCTACAACTATAAAATAGTCCTCATCTCTAAACTCTAACATTGGACCAAATCAATTTGTTATATATAGAGCGAAACTGCATGAATATATCCTTCTGCTAGCTACCACCCGAGCAACTTCCAGTTACCATTCTCCAGGCGCCAACTCTCCCAGAACCCTATCTACTTACTCCATTTCGTTTTCTGCCTGCACCTCAAGGGCACAGATTTTATGCTCCTACTCTTCTCTTGAACTATTTTTGGTAGATATCCTACAATTCCAGGAGAGGCTCTGACTAAAATAGCCATAGGCCTCACAAAAATTCACTCCAATGGAAATTACACCCTAAGACAGAAAAGAAGGCGAACTGCGAAGAAATTACCCGAATGGGACGTAAATCGGTAGATGTGATGAACATGTATAGATGAATAAATAATTAAAATTCAGAAAAATTTGTTTATTTATCCAAAATCCCTAGATGGTTGGAGGGTCTGGCCCATAACGTTCCAAACGTTATCTACGGGGAAGAGATCTGCCGACACTGATGGTGAAGTTAGAGGTTTGGCAAGCAAGATCAGTAGAAACTCTCGCCGTGTGCATTGTCTTGTTGAAATGTAAGCCCAGGATGACTTTAGGTGAAGCCAACAAAACTGGCAGTAGAATATCATCGACGTATCACTATTCTGGAATGAAATGACACTCAGTTCATCACTCTTCGTTGTCAGGGTAGCGTGGCGGGCGACAGCCAGGTGAGAATACAACCGCTGCCTGAGGGGTTACCACACACGTCCTCGATGGTCACAGGGGCTCATTTCGAAGTGGGACTAATCACTGAAGTGAATGCTACTCCAATCAATAAAATTCCAGGCCCAAGACGTGCTGGAGACGCCACGGACAGTGGTGAGACACCAACATGACTGTCACCACGCGGCGTGACAACCAGGCGTTATGGTCTGCGATACCATTTCTTTTCATAGCGGGAAACCTCTGGTAATCATCTGCGCATACAAGTTTGTTTTTTTGTCATCAGTCTACTGACTGGTTTGATGTGGCCCGCCACGAATTCCTTTCCTGTGCTAACCTCTTCATCTCAGAGTAGGACTTGCAACCTACGTCATCAATTATTTGTTTGACGCATTCCAATCTCTGTCTTCCTCTACAGATTTTCCCCTGTACAGCTCCCTCTAGTACCATGGAAGTTTCCCTCATGTCTTAGCAGATGTCCTATCATCCTGTCCCTTCTTCTTATCAGTGTTTTCCACATATTCCTTTCCTCTCCGCTTCTGCGTAGACCCTCCTCATTCCTTACCTTATCAGTCCACCTAATTTTCAACATTCGTCTATGGCACCACATCTCAAATGCTTCGATTCTCTTCTGTTCCGGTTTTCCCACAGTCCATGTTTCACTACCATACAATGCTGTACTCCAGACGTACATCCTCAGAAATTTCTTCCGCAAATTAAGGCCGGTATTTGATATTAGTAGACTTCTCTTGGCCAGAAATGCCTTTTTTGCCATAGCGAGTCTGCTTTTGAAGTCCTCCTTGCTCCGTCCGCCATTGGCTATTTTACTGCCTAGGTAGCAGAATTCCTTAACTTCATTGACTTCGTGACCATCAATCCTGATAAGTTTCTCGCTGTTCTGATTTCTACTACTTCTCATTACCTTCGTCTTTCTCCGATTTACTCTCAAACCATACTGTGTACTCATTATTAGACTGTTCATTCCGTTCAGCAGATCATTTAATTCTTCTTCACTTTCACTCCGGATAGCAATGTCATCAGCGAATCGTATCATTGATATCCTTTCACCTTTTATTTTAATTCCTCTCCTGAACCTTTCTTTTATTTACATCATTGTTTCCTCAATGTACAGATTGAAGAGTAGGGGCGAAAGGCTACAGCCTTGTCTTACACCCTTCTTAATAGGAGCACTTCGTTCTTGATCGTCCACTCTTATTATTCCCTCTTGGTTGTTGTACATATTGTATACTACCCGTCTCTCCCTATAGCTTACCCCAACTTTTTTCAGAATTTCGAACAGCTTGCACCATTTTATATTGTCGAACGCTTTTTCCAGGTCGACAAATCCTATGAAAGTGTCTTGATTTTTCTTTAGCCTTGCATCCATTATTAGCCGTAACGTCAGATTGGCCTCTCTCGTCCCTTTACTTTTCCTAAAGCCAAACTGATCGTCACCTAGCACATTCTTAATTTTCTTTTCGATTCTTCTGTATATTATTCTTGTAAGCAGCTTCGATGCATGAGCTGTTAAGCTGATTGTGCGATAATTCTCGCACTTGTCAGCTCTTGCTGTCTTCGGAATTGTGTGGATGATGCTTTTCCGAAAGTCGGATGGTATGTCGCCAGACTCATATATTCTACACACCAACGTGAATAGTCGTTTTGTTGCCACTTCCCCCAATGATTTTAGAAATTCTGATGGAATATTATTTATCCCTTCTGCCTTATTTGACCGTAAGTCCTCCAAAGCTCTTTTAGATTCCGATTCTAATGCTGGATCCCCTATCTCTTCTAAATCGACTCCTGTTTCTGCTTCTATCACATCGGACAAATCTTCACCCTCATAGAGGCTTTCAATGTAATCTTTCCACCTATGTGCTCTCTCCTCTGCATTTAACAGTGGAATTCCCCTTTGCACTCTTCATGTTACCACTGTTGCTTTGAATGTCACCAAAGGTTGTTTTGACTTTCCTGTAGGCTGAGTCTGTTCTTCCGAAAATCATATCTCTTTCGATGTCTTCACATTTTTCCTGCAGCCATTTCGTCTTAGCTTCCCTGCACTTCCTATTTACTTCATTCCTCAGCGACTTGTGTTTCTATATTCCTGATTTTCCCGGAACATGTTTGTACTTCCTCCTTTCATCAATCAACTGAAGTATTTCTCCAGTTACCCATGGTTTCTTCGCAGCTACCTTCTTTGTACCTATGTTTTCCTTCTCAACTTCTGTGATGGCCCGTTTTAGAGATGTCCATTCCTCTTCAACTGTACTGCCTACTGCGCTATTCCTTATTGCTGTATCTATAGCGTTAGAGAACTTCAAACGTATCTCGTCATTCCTTAGTACTTCCGTATCCCACTTCTTCGCGTATTGATTCTTCCTGACTAATGTCTTGAACTTCAGCCTACTCTTCATCTCTACTATATTGTGATCTGAGTCTATATCTGCTCCTGGGTACGCCTTACAATCCAGTATCTGATTTCGGAATCTCTGTCTGACCATGATGTAATCTAATTGAAATATTCCCGTATCTCCCGGCCTTTTGCAAGTGTACCTCCTCCTCTTGTGATTCTTGAACAGGGTATTCGCTATTACTAGCTGAAACTTGTTACAGAACTCAAATAGTCTTTCTCCTCTTTCATTCCTTGTCCCAAGCCCATATTCTCCTGTAACCTTTTCTTCTACTTCTTCCCCTTCAACTGCATTCCAGTCGCCCATGACTATTAGATTTTTGTCCCCCTTTACATACTGTATTACCCTTTCAATATCCTCATACACTTTCTCTATCTGTTCATCTTCAGCTTGCGACGTCGGCATGTATACCTAAACTATCGTTGTCGGTGTTGGTCTCCTGTCGATTCTGATTAGAACAACCCGGTCACTGAACTGTTCACAGTAACACACCCTCTGCCCTACCTTCCTATTCATAACGAATCCTACACCTGTTATATCATTTTCTGCTGCTGTTGATATTACCCTAAACTCATCTGACCAGAAATCCTTGTCCTCCTTCCACTTCACTTCACTGACGCCTACTATATCTAAATTGAGCCTTTGCATTTCCCTTTTCAGATTTTCTAGTTTCCCTACCACGTTCAAGCTTCTGACATTCCACGCCCCGACTCGTAGAACGTTATTCTTTCGCTGATTATTCAGTCTTTTTCTCATGGTAACCCCCCCCCCCCCCCCCTTGGCAATCCCCTCCCGGAGATCCGAATGCGGGACTATTACGGAATCTTTTGCCAATGGAGAGATCATCATGACACTTCTTCAATTACAGGCCATATGTCCTGTGGATGCACGTTGCGTGTCTTTAATGCAGTGGTTTCCATTGCCTTCTGCATCTTCATGTCGTTGATCATTGCTGATTCTTCCGCCTTTAGGGGCAATTTCCCACCCCTAGGACAAGAGAGTGCCCTGATCCTCTATCCGCTCCTCCGCCCTCTTTGACAAGGCCGTTGGCAGAATGAGGCTGACTTCTTATGCCGGAAGTCTTCGGCCGCCAATGCTGATTATTTATCAAAATTTAGGCAGTGGCGGGGATCGAACCCGTGACCGAAAACGTTTTGATTATGAATCAAAGACGCTACCCCTAGAGCACGGGCGTATCAAGAGAAAGTACGTCGATGATATTCTACGCCTTTCATGGCAAGCCATCCTGGACTTACACTTCAGCAGTAAACTTTTTGCCCGTTCACACACGGTGCGAGTTCCTACTACTTGTCTTCGTGCTTGTCGAGGGCCTGGTCTTTGCCATTAGATCGCCAGGTCTCTATACAATTGAAAATGTATCTAGAAGTTTAGCATTATTGGTAGGGCCCTCAAACCACCTCGGGATTTTGACGATCTAACGCGCCAATTGGACATAATTTGGTGCGATACCTCTCAAGAGTATGTCCAGTAATGCCAAGCCGAACACCACCTCGCATAAGGGGTCAGAGGTGGCCCATCACGATATTGTCTTGTATATTTTGGCAAGCACTTTCTCTTGAATCAGTCATGCAAATCTACTGAATTGCGTCACACTCGGATAATTCCTCGTGTTGCTGTTTTTCTTTACTTTTCTTTTAGCGCATACTTTGCATAAATTCCGTACCGTAAATTACCATTTACAAACCTACGAATGTGCGAAACCTCTCACTCGTGGTAACACAACTACAACTGTTAATAAAAATATGCGCCTACGAAACCTAAGTTTGGTACAGCAGTGAAAAAATGTATGAAATACCAGCAGTGATTTCAAATTTTACTCTCTGGAAAGAACGTAAGTAGTACTACCAACACCACTTTTCCACATCTAATATCACTACCAAAAATATTTCACATGATTAGTTGTCTAAAACAAAACTCCTGGGCGTCCACCAAACTGAACTTCATATACTAAGCGAACTTTTCCTGAACTTTATTCTGTTTGAACATGTGACTTTTGGCTACGGGCCCTTGGCAGGAAATAATGGTTAAAAAGTACTAAAATTAGTAATATGCTACAATGGGCAAACAATTTTATCAGTACTTGGCTTTCAAATCCGCTCGAACCTCGAACTGCCTGTGCGGAACGTAGGCAAACTCGGCTGGGAGACTTCAATGTTGGCATAAACACACTCATGGATGACAAAAGATTTGATGCAATAACTCACAATATATTCAAAAATAAATGAAAATACATTAATGAATTGTTTTTAGAGCAAATACTACGACAAATAAGTCTTAAAAAGTATTATTAAAGCCTAAGACTACCTAAAAACCAGGAGAGCGATTGTAATAGCAGTATGCCACTGACGCACTTACGACGTCACTCCAAAGATCAGTCTTCAGTAGATTTCAATACTCGCTGAAAGACTACGCAGGTCATAGCTCTGGAAGTTTGTGGTTGACACAACATCCGTCTGGAACAAAGTTTCCATTCTCATTAAAAAATAAAACACGAAATTTCTGTACATGGCTTCGACGAAAGATTACTAAATTCAATTGATAAATCAAATGCAACAAAAGACTCACAATTTTAACGAAAATGCGTACAGCTCTGGAATGAGTCATCTCTCGTCGTAAGTGCTGACCGCGGACTCCTCCCTCTCCCAGTACAGAAGCGGGCGAAGGGTCTGTTCTCTGATTAGTCGAATAACACAGTAGTCAAATCAGCTTCATATTTCGGCTCACAAAAACCATACTCTTCCTCTTCTAACCTATCCCCGACTCTGAAATCAGTTTACATGAATTACAAAATTATACATTTTCAAAAAGCATACTAAAACATTAATCTTTAATAGCCTCAAGGACTGAAGTAGGTTCTATATTTTAGAAATACGTAAAACTGGTTGCTTTGCAATTATTATTTTCCCTTGTGCATGTGACGCAAACCACGGCTGAACTGACAGATTTTCACCCTCACTCACACTTAGTTATTCACAGTTTAGGTGACTCGTAATTCATATAGATGTGGCGCTCATAACCACATTTCACTCATACAACAAAACAAATGACAGAAGTATCGCAGATCAAAAAATTTCCATTTGGTGCCGTTGCTGCAGCGTGTATGCTCTGTAGTCCTGATCTCTCCCCATCCCATTATGAAGCCTTCGGTCTTTTGTAAAGATGTTCGAGCGTCGACGATTCCTCAGGATATGGAACCATCAGTTACACACTTCTTGCCGCAGCAGGACGCGGTGTTTTACCATATGGCTACTTTGAACCTGGTGCGACTGTGGGACGATTGCTTGAGTGCTGACGACAATTTTGCCTGATTGTCATAACGATTCTAGACTGTACGGCCTTCCATCGGAAACTTCTTAATCGCCCCATATAAAATAATACCAGCAATAAGAAATGTTAACCTATCATGTACGTTTTCAGTTTTTTCAGCAAAATATTGTTTACTTCGTTATTTAAGGGTCAGACGATTAGTTAATGTCCTTATCTGACTTCTACACGTAACGCACTGACATGTTAGGAAATTATTTATCACGGAAAATCATAAATTATTTGTTTTTAAGTAAATTTTTGTGTACCGGGTAACAACATGAAAAGCTGAAATTCATAATCTTTTTAACTACTATCTGCACAAAAGTCTGAACAAATTTCACAAGTTCGCAACAGTTCGAATATTAGAACTGCCTTTAATAATTGACAGCAATGTATTTCATATTCGATCGCTGTTTTGTTCACGCACACGGCATGCAGAGATGACTGATTCAAGTGCAATCGCATGTTACTTTAGGCTTTCGGAAGCGTTCGCTGAGGTCATGACTCTTTCATTTCTCTCAGATTCCATAAGCGCGATGTATACAGATACCCCCTGTAAGGCTCCCCTTCATCCAGCATAGTTTACTCAGATGATTATCTACCTCCACCCTTACGCTTTACACTCCCTCACCCGTAGACATTAAATCTAGTCATGGCATTCTCCAATACGCTTAGTGACACCAAAAGCTATTTGTTTTCGATTATTTTTAAACCCTGCACTTATGTCCTTCAGGATTAGTATTGCTTCATCTCACATAAGTAAGTCATATATTTCGACGTTTGGTTGAGAAAGGTGATATGTTACACCGTTACGCTGACATATCACTACTTTCACACCACTACCTCACCAATAGGGCTACTAGGTGATTATATCCGCAAGAATAATTGTACCCTTGTACTAAGTTCTTTCCGGTCTCTTAAAGTAACATACGGCCGGGAGAGCGGTGTGCCCACCACATGCCCCTCCATATCCGCATCCAGTGACGCATATGGGCTAAGGATGACACGGCTGACACGGCGGAAGGTCTGTACTACTCCGCCTCCTAAGGCCTGCTCGGACGGAGTTAAGTTCTGAGTCCTTTATTTACCAATGTTCAGGAAATTGCTGCAGGAGTTGCATAGTTAAACTGAAATACATACACACACACACACACACACACACACACACACACACACAAAACATCGCCTGCAGAAACTATGGATGAATTTCAGGCGAAAGTTCATCTTCCTTTTTTCTTTATTTGGACAAAGAATTAGTCAATATTCGGGACAAAACTTTTACTTATCGAAACGACTTACGGCAAAAGACGGTGGTCAGAACAGGTAACCTTGCTTACAAATTGCGACAGCGAGCATGAGACTTGCTGGCTAACTGTCTCGTATGGACAATATGCAGCGAAACGTATGCCACATTTGATCGATGACAGTCGCCAAGTAACTCTGTCAGCCAAGCCCAGAGGGCCCACAGTGATTTCATAGTTACAACGTTCTTTCTTTTCTTTTATACTGAGATTTTTCACCAACTTTGCTACCAACATACTGTGTTTAGAGTAATCAGCTCCACTATATATTCGTGTGCGATTATATTAATTCTGAATTAGTTTGTTTCATATTTGTCTGCTTGTCACTAGTGAATCTCAATAAATTATTGATAGCTCTAAACACGTTGGTTTTTGTGAAAAATTATATGTTCTTATTGGACTCTTTCCGGCATTATTCATTAGTCATTTGATTTCATGTACAAATAGGAAAGTTATCCTACAGTTTGGCACCTTAGCCATATCAAATCAGCGTTCTAAGGTCTCAGATAATTCCCTTCCCCCCCACCCCTCCGAAAGCTACAGACTTTGCCGTAGATACAGACTTGCCTACAAAACAATGTATAGTGTTGCCAATCACTCAGGCCGTTATCTTTGTGTTAGTTACATTTAACCTATAACTACACAAATTCATTCATATTCAAATACATTTAACGAAACTTAATTCGATATCTGATGTGAAGTTTCCAAAGGTGGTGCTTCTCCTAATTGTTATTTCACAGCGTTTCCTTCATGTTAAGTACACTATGTGAACAAAGAATCAGGACACCTGGCTGTAAATGACTTAACAAAATTCATGGCGCTCTCATCGGCAATGCTGGAATTCAATACAGTGTTGGCCCACTCTTAGCCTTGACGACAGCTTCCACTCACGAAGGCACACGATCAATCAGGTGCTGGAAAGTTTCATGGGGAATGGCAGCCCATTCTTCACGGAGTGCTGCACTGAGGAGAGGTATCGATTTCGGTCGGTGAGGCTTAGCACGAAATCGTCGTTCCAAAACATACCAAAGGATTTCTATAGGATTCAGGTCAGGACTCTGTGCAGTCCAGTCCATTACAGGGATGTTATTGTCGTGGAACCACACGTGTCGGTTGAAACTTAAGCCATCCAGAGTTTCCGCCAACAGACCTCGCACTCCGATAAGGACTTTCGTCGATGTCGTGTACTGTTGTAGTGTCCTCTGAGTGCAACACATAAATCATTCCTAAGGGTGTACAATAAAGGTATATAGTTTTGTAATTTGTTTGCTATTTCATTGAAATAATTATGAATATGTCCCCCTGGTCTACCCCCTTAACCACTCTTGACAAATACACCTAAATTCTTTTAGTTTAACGAAACAGATTCGGTTATCGTTCGAGTACAAAGTCAGTTTCTGTATTTAAATTAAGAGTGACCATTTAGTCGTGGTATAAAATCCAAAGAAATTCCTTTTCATTTCTATGCCTGTCACTCTACCGCAGTTCTGTACATGATAGTACAATTCAGCGAGTAACTGTTCTTCCATACGCGGAAGTGAAGCTGAATGGTGGGGTAGGTTCTGTGCCCGCGACGTGAACCCCGCCCTTCCAGAAGGTCCGTCACCCTGCCATTCTCTCCTCCCCTCTCCACCCTTTCCTTCCGCTGCCACCGCGGTCTCTTGGCTATTCCGGTCCGGACTCTCTCCCCAGGGAGCACGACGGTCTCCCCCCTTTCCGTCGGCAGGAAGGGAAGTGCATATCGAGCGCCGTGAATTAGCGGCCGTGCAGAATCAATGAGTTTAAAGGGCGATGTGCCGCGAGAGGGTCCTATCTGCGTTCCTATCGATTCCACCCACTCCTCTCCTGATCTTCCAAGGGCCTTTAGGAACCGCACGGCTCCCGTCCCGTAAACATTCCGCGCAGCCCAGCGGGCGAGCTGAAACAGCATATAGCCTACACATGCTTCACAGCCAGACAAGATATTGTAAGTGGAAATGTCAAACGGAGTAAGCGCCAAATTTTTCATCTGTCAGGAGATTCAAAAAAAGCAATATACCTCGCTTTCTATATAACTTATTTACATTCAAGAAATTGAGAACATTTTCTTATATGGTGGAACTATGCTGGGCACCTCATATTAATCACTTATTAAAAACGCTCTAACTGCCAGGAAACTGACTGGTTCTGTCAATAAAAAATATTTGCCCCACATGCCGTTGGGGATTTATCCCTAAACATTATTTATACAGAACAGGCTTATTTTTTGTCTGTTGATTTCTATACTTACTTCAAAATGACTGGTTTTGTACAATATCACGCATCTTGAGATCATGTCTCGTAGTAACAGAGTAACTTGTCCTAACGAGACAATCAGTAAGTCCATGCCTACTTCACCTCTTATAACTTTTAAGATTTTTACGAGAGGATAACAAAATTAAAATAATAGAAAAAGTCTCTCACTATTTTTTCTGTTTCTTGTACAACTTTTTCTCGCGATCATCTGTTCCAAAATTGACTGTAAAATTTACATATCCTGTTGAAGACATGGCGACATCTTCGATATGTCTTAATGTCTTGAGACTGATAAACATGGTTGGCCTTTCAGACGAAGCGCAGAATGGCATGCATCAGCCATGGTATTTCCTCCTTTGCATATATCGACTATCCGCATTCTCCTGTTTCAAAGTAAGAATTTTTAATACCCTATTGAGATGAGACACTTTGATAGTTTCGTGATTTGTTACGCCTGCATTGGCAACATTGTTTCAGCAACATCCTTATTGTAAAAGAAGTCAGTTCTTTACATTGGAGTTACATGGAAATTATTTGTACGCATTTACGCTCTATATACATACACGTAAAAGTAAAACAAAGGTAACGGAATGTAGCTTTAGTTGATGAAACAATCTTTTGTACATATTGCGGATCGAATTCCTCATTACCTTCTTTCACTTCTCTATGATTAAAGAATTTCTTTAGCAGCTCAAAAAGAAGCTTTACCACTTTCCAAACACTTGTGCCTTAAGAACTTCCCAAACTAAATTCAGAAGTCCTTGGTCTATGGCACGTGGAAATCGAGAATGAAGCACCGCTTGACGTAGAGCAATGCGACATCCAGTAAAGAAACAGCTCGTCATAGACCAATGAATATTTTAAACATTTTCTCCAATATTTATCAACTGTATTAAGTCTGAGGGCATAAAACAAAGTACTGAGAACACAGTGGCACTGAAAACCTGTTTTTCAAAAAATTGGCATTTCACACATTTGACGCTTCCACACTCCGCATATTAATAGTACTCCTTTCATAACGTATGCCTCGAAAATTACAGGTGGAACCTCTTAATTCATGCTTGCATAAAAAAATTATTTGTACGTATGTACGCTCTATGTACGTACACGAAAAGGTCAAACAAAGATAAAGGAATGTAGTCGAATTAAATTATATGATATTGAGGGTATTATATTATGAAATAAAATAGGAAAATTAGTGGATGCATTTTGTATTTCTCACCAAAATAACCAATGATGGTTCAAGAAGACAAGACATAGAACTATAAGGAAATTCTTTCTGAAAAAAGAGGAATTGGTTACATCTAATGTAAGCTGAAGTGATATGAAGTCTTTTCTAAGAGTATTTTATGTAGGCCTGCTATATATTAAAGATTAAAAGTGAATGATGAGCAAGTAAGACAGGGGGGGAATAGAAGTTTTTAAAAGTTTGTGCTGTATAAGGGTTTACAGGTTGAGTGAAGGTAAGAGTCAGTTGACAGGACACATCCTGACACATGTAGGAATCATCAGCTTGGTTTGCACACTGGGCGCTAAAATTGAAAAGGGGACTAAAACTTGACAGCAGTAAGCAGGCTCAAATGGGTATACGCTGCAGTAGTCATTCATAGATGAAGAAGCTTTCAGCAGTTAGAACAGTGCAGGGAGGTTCCTCAAGCCATTCTTTGTATTGAAGATTATATCATCTTCAAATTTAATATTAATATGATGTTATATGGTAGTCTAGGAACATATTGTGACTTCAGTTTGTTCTTTGTATCCAAACATTAGATCATATGGTGTAAAACCTGTATATGAGGGTGATTGCTTTTTCATGTTCTCTAGAAACTGATTTAGATAATCAAACCATCTTCTTTGGTATTCTGAGCAATATCGTCTCATAAACCAGAGAATTTCACAAAAATCTTGTTCTGCTGGGCTGGTTTCTGGTTGGAATTTTGATATAAGTATTTGATTAATCCCTTAATCTACTATAACTTGCACCATAATTTTCAAGTAAACTGACTTCTGTTATTTGATATTATTGTGCCTAGTGTCCCATCCAGCAAAAAGTAGTTGTCACTGATCTTCTTAATAATCACTGTGCTTATTATGTTCTATGTCGCATTGAATTTCAAATACTTCATAAGCACATCATAAAAAACAATATCGTATTTTGCACCTCTTCACCCTTTTGGCAAAGCACCTTAAATATTCACAGCAATTATTTCTAACGGTTCACTGGAGACTATTAGATGTAACTCTCCTTTTCTGTACTCATTGTTTGTTTTTGTTATTTGACATACTAAATAACATCAGAAAACATTCTGTATTTTTCGTCTTACGTTGTGGGAGTCACACTACTAGTTTAACTTACACGTTATTTGACACCAAAGTGCCCCTCCCCCACCCACCCAAAAAAATGGCTCTGAGCACTATGGGACTTAACTACTGAGGTCATCAGTCCCCTAGAACTTAGAACTACTTAAACCTAACTAACCTAAGGACATCACACACATCCATGCCCGAAGCAGGATTCGAACCTGCGACCGTAGCGGTCATGCGGTTCCAAACTGACGCGCTTGGAACCGCACGGCCACACCGGCCGGCCCACCCACCCTCCAACACATCCACGCACACACATAGTGTGTATACGAAATCAGTTTTTGTTTCTGGCATCCAAAGCAATGCATACTAATAAAGTGTCTGTGTCAGGTCATCTGCAAAATAATATTTCTTGCTTGATGTAGTGTGCGAAAGAATTGGCAACACTGCGTCGACGCGGACACTTCGAGTATTTGCTGCAATAAGTAATTATAAAAATCGTTGTTATTAAGCTGTTTTAAACGTTTACAGTTGTTATAAATATAATCTAAGTGTTCTTAGATTACTGGAAGTGTTAGTGCAGTATAAAATAAGATTAAACGGGGTAAGAAGCGTATTTTTCTTCTCGCGCCTGTAGCACGAATCTTTGGCCGAATTTCACGCGCGCGAATCGTAAGTAAGCATTGAATTAAACTTACAGGTATACGTTTCCAGTTGGTATAAATATAATACAAGTGTTGTTACATTACTGAAAGTGTTAGTGAAGTGTTATAAAAGATTAAACGGGGTAAGAAGTTTATTTTCCTTCTCGCGCCTATAGCAAAGATTTTACGCTTAATTTCACGCGCGCGTATAGTAAGCAAACAGTGACTTAATCTTGTATGTAATCTCCAGTTTTTTTATTCAGTAATCTTTCAGTTTATTTATATCTGCCTGAATAGTTTGCAGGGCCCTTTGTTTATGTTTTAGTGAGTACGTAATCAGTTTATACGATTTCTGTTTTTACCTTGAGTGAGAAGTGTGTGACAAGCCGTAGGATCGTTAGTTCTGGGATGTGGTGTGATGGGTGCGGCAGTTTCTCTCACTGGGGCGAACGTAGTGGCGTAGGAAATGGGGACATAAATGAGGGTCACCAGTGGTTTTGTAGGATCTGCAGTGGAGATAGAAAAATACTGGAACAGGAAGGGAAAATTGTCGCTCTTCAAGCTGACTTAGACAAGGCAAGGGAGGATCTGGACAGGTTAAAGAGGGAGAAGGGTGAACCGAGGTGGGAAGTGGTAACAGATAATAGGGGGGACGGGCAAAGGAGAGCATCAGACAGCTTTGTCATACATCTGTTGCCTCAGTCAGAATCGGATGAGCCTCATGTAGCTGAAGCTGTAGAAAGGGCACAACAAGCTCTCAAGGACTTGAAAAATGTAGGGAAATTTGTAAAGAGGAAGTAAGTTCTGTTGTTAGGTAGTTCCCATGGTAGAGGTGTTGGCCAACTACTGCAGGAAAATTTAGGCCCAGAGTACCATGTCCCAAATTTTTTCAAGCCTAGTGCAGATCTGGGTCAGGTAACAGAGGATGTAGGTTCTTTATGCAAGGATTTCACAAAGGAGGATGTCGTGGTTATAGTGGGTGGTCCGGGAATAGCATTGACAGAGACTCCGAATATTCCATTGAGGGTGAACTGGTTAAGATAGCATCAGCAACGAAGCATAGTAGTGTGGGATTTGTGTCTGAGTTGTGACGACACGATCGGCCTCATTTGAACTCTTCCGTCGGGGGGGGGGGGGGGGGGGGGGGGGGGGGGAGTAGAACTTGGAGTGGCTGCTTAGGACGGAAATAGGGTCTCATATTGGTTTGATTCCTATGGATGCCATCGATAAGTGGGACTACACTAGGCATGGCCTTCACCTCAATAGAAAGGGATGGGAAAAATGTCAGGGTTGATTGAAAACTTAAGCGGGGATACTGTCACAAGTGGTAAAATACCAGTGGTCACAGGTGTCAGAGGGACGCCTTTTTTAGGATAAGGAAGGGGGAAAGGAAACGAGTTTTAAGAGAGATTGGCAAACACACTCAGTTTGAAAAAAACAGATGAACAGGAGTCAGATTTTAGCAAACAGCCTCCATTTAAACAATGTTTAACAGAAAGTAATCAGAAACCACAAGTTCATCAACGCCAAAGCAGTTACGATCCCATTAGTGTGCAGTATCAGTTATCTTTATTACACCAGAACATTCTGCGACTCACAAATAAAGTTGATGAGCTACTCATTTGTATTTATGAAATAAACTCATCTAACCAAATTGACATAATCTGCCCCTCTGAACATCAAGTGACCACTGGTATAGGTGTGTTAGCCATTTCAGGATTTAAGTAAGCTAGCTTCCTACCTCTGCAGAGTAGATATGGATAGAGGAGGAGTTGCCACATTTATTAAAAACTGCCATAAATTCAAGAACATTGACATTAATAAACTCTGTTTAAAGCAGCATCTAGAAGCATGTGGAACAGAAGTAGAGTTCCATAACTGATCCTATATAATAGTTATTATTTACCGAGCACCTGCAGGAAACTACCATCAATTCATAAATCATCTAGAAACACTTTTGGATTACTTAACAGGAAGAAATAAACAAATTTTGATTGCTGGTGACTTTAATACAGATTTCCTAATGTAATCTTCCAGAAAACATTTACTGCAGTTAGTAATGTTGTCCTTCAGTCTAACTCACTCTGTAAACTTTCCAACTAGGATCACTAAATCCTCAGGGACAGCCATGGATTACATTTTTATAGACAAATCAAAGGAACGAGATCATATGATAAAACCTGTAATAAATGGACTATCGGATCATGACATGCAGCTCTTTGTCTTAGATGTAAATTCTAAGCAGATTATCAACACTGATAAATCTGAGTACAGGAGAGTAGTCAATCAACCAAAAATTGAGTATTTTAGAAAACTGCTCAAAGATATGAACTGGAAAGATGTTTATAGTGCTCATGACATGAAAGAAAAATATAACACATTCAAGAACTACGTCAGTATCATGTTTGAAAACTGTTTTCTTGTAAAAGTTACTCAAATTAAACAGAAGTCTATAATAAAACCATGGATTACACAAGGAATAAAGATTTCCTGTAAGACAAAAAGGAAAATGTATCTGTCGACCAAGAATAGCACCAATGCTGATGATTTAGCTGAATACAAGGAATACTGTAAAATATTTAAAAAAGTCAGTCAGGCATCTAAACAAATGCACTACGAGAAGAAGATAGCAATGTCAGGGAACAAAATAAAAACAATATGGGATATAGTGAAAGAGGAGACTGGTAGAACCAGAAAGGAACAGGAGCAAATAGCATTATGGGTAGATGACACATTAGTAACCGATGGGCATAGTGTGGCAAATCTATTTAACAAGTACTTTATATCTGTTACTGATAGAATAGGATTGTCAGGATCAGTAAATAATGCCCTTGAATATCTGAAACTAGCCTTTGCAAAGAGCTTCAGATACATGAATATGTCACTCACTTCACCAAAAGAAATAACTTCCATAATAAAATCTTTAAAAACAGAGCGTTCTAGTGGTTACAGTGAAATATCAACAATGTTAATTAAGGTATGTTCTTGTGAGTTTAGTACAATTGTAAAGTACTTGTGTAACCAGTCAATTATAACTGGGACATTTTCTGAGTGGCTAAAATATGCAGATGTTAATCATCTATTCAAGAAAGCGAATAAAGAGATACCATCAAACTACAGACAGATTTACCTTTTGCCAGCATTCTCAAAATATTTAGAAAAAGTAATGTACAGGGAGATTCTCAACCATCTGACCACAAATAACATACTATCAAGAACAAAGTTTGGATTTCTGAAGTGTTCTGATGTCGAGAAGGCTGTTTACACCTACAGCGAAAATGTACTTAAATCATTAAATAACAAATTACAAGCAGCAGGTATTTTCTGTGGTTTGTCAAAGGCATTTGATTGTTTGAACCACAACATCCTTTTAAATAAATTAAAATTCTATGGTGTCACGGACAATACTGCAAAATGGTTAAAGTCATACCTCGCTAAGCCGCGCAGGATTAGCTGAGCGGTCTCAGTCGCTGTAGTCATGGATGGTGCGGCTGGTCCCGGCGGAGGTTCGAGTCCTCCCTCGGACATGGGTGTCTGTGTTTGTCCTTGGGATAATTTAGGTTAAGTAGTGTGTAAGCTTAGGGACTGATGACCTTGGCAGTTAAGTAACATAAGATTTCACACTCACATACCTTGCTAACAGGAAAAAATGGGTGTCAGTGCAAGGGACAGGTGAATTAAGTCATCAGTCATCATCTGAATGGGAAGAAATTACATGTGGTGTCCCACAAGGATCCATCTTAGGGCCATTGCTTTTTCTTGAGTACATTAATGATCTCTCATCAGTTACACTGCCAGAAGCAGATTTCGTTTTTTTTTGCAGATGACAGAAGTATTGCAATAAATAGTATGTCGATTGTAGTTCCATAAAGATCTGCTAATGATATTTTCATGGATATTAATAAATGGTTTAAAGACAAATCACTGACATTAAACTTCGAAAAGACTCACTATATGGAATTCAGAACCTGTAAGAGGTTTCCACCCAGTATATGCAAAAAGTGTGAAGAAGAACAGATAGAAGAGGTTGTCTTAAATTCCTGGGATTACAACTTGATAATAGATTCAGTTGGGAGGAGCACACCACAGAACTGCAAAAACGCCTTAACAAATCTGTATTTGCAATTGGAGTGTTAGCAGACATAGGCGACATAAAAATGAAAAAGCATTCATACTTTGCCTACTTGCATTCCACAATGCCATATGGCATAATATTTTGTGGTAACTGTTAAAGTCAAACAAGACAAACAAAAGCGTGTAATATGTATTATTTGTGGAGTAAATTCACAGACGTCCTGTAGAAACCCTTTCAAAGAAGTGGGTATACTAACTACTGCCTCTCAGGATATTTAATCCTTAATGAAATTTGTCCTAAATGATATATCTCTTTTTCCAACAAACAGCTCAGTTCTTACATACAATGCCAGGAACAAAAATGATCTACACAAGGACTTAAAAGCACTTACTTTAGTTCAAAAATGGGTCCACTACTCAGGAACACTCATCTTCAATAATTTGCCAGCGAACATAAAAAATGTACTTACAAATAAAGATCAGTTTAAAAGGAGCCTGAAAGACTTACTAGTGGCCAACTCCTACTCCATTGACGAATTTTTTAATAGAAACAAATGATGTATTGTATATACTCATACTATTAGTATTGTCATTTCATCTTTAAAAAATGTATTGTATATACTCATATTATTAGTTTTGTTATTTCAGCTTTTTTCTAAAAGAAAATTGACATGTTCCACATCCACGAGGATCTCCTCATCGCGGATCTATGGAACGAAAAACTAATCAAATCTAATCTGCTGTTTGTTTCCGCTTAGAGAGTTTCTTTTACATTTGACCAGGTACGATCTGCATTTTCCACTTGACTCACATTTTTACACATGTGTAGGAAGCATTTGAGATATGTTCCATTAAAATGAGTATATCTTCTGCCCAGCTCATTATTCATGATATCCTTAGTTGCTTATATCACTTGTATATTGGACTCACAGCCAAATTTTGTACATATGCTGATGCTTGTAGGAATTGTCAGCCTCCGTGATATGTGGTATGAAAAAGAGGGAGTGTATTTTAGAACGTCTTGGGATGGATCAGAGAAGTGTCTTCAGAGCGTAGGAATACTAAGCTCCCATTCTGAACTTCAACATCCCAGATAGCATTTCAGAGATGTCCAGTAAAAGAGGACGTCAGGAATTGTGAGATTTCCCGACATTTCTGCTTTACTCGATCAGCCAGGCAAGCGCCAGCAACATTTCCCTTTTACCGTTGCAGTGAACTTGGTGACTTTTACGAGTGATAGCCCCATGTGTTGTTTCTTTGTAAATTTGAATCCATTTACAATTTCCCATCGTCTTCTGCAAGCCTTACCGTTATATTCAAACATGATCTCCTATTTTGTTCTCGAAGCAATATCACTATGTTTGGTAGAGTCACATTTGTCCTTTCTGTGATTCTGAATGGTATTGGACACCATGTGGCACCACCTGTGTTTTACAGTTAATTATTCTGTTGGCCAAGGAGAGCACGATTCTATGATCACAACGAATGACGTTGTAACTAATATCAGTTCCTTGGAACAAATTCTGCTGAATTCAACTGATTTTCTCCCACTGGTTGGTCCAGTTTCCTTTACCCATTTCAACCCCTAACTTAACCATACGGTAGTAGTGCTCTCGAGTAAAATTAAATCCCCTATGCTCGATACAAATAGCTCTGATCAGTTGGTATCAGAATAATTAAATTCTTAGCAGTATGTTGGACATAGATTACAGTTGTCCATGCCCCATTCCCTCAGCCCCATCCCCAATATGACCGATTATGGGACAATAATGAGATATCGTTTGAAACTTCCTGGCACATTAAAACTGTATGCCCGACCGAGACTCGAACTCGAGGCCTTTGCCTTTCACGGGCAAGTGCTGTACCATCTGAGCTACCGAAGCACGACTCACGCCCGCTCCTCACAGCTTTACTTCTGCCAGTATCTGGTCTCCTACCTTCCAAACTTTACAGAAGCTCTCCTGCGAACCTTGCAGTTTCATATCAGCGCACACTCCGCTGCAGAGTGAAAATCCCATTCTGGAAACATCCCCCAGGTTGTGGCTAAGCCGTGTCTCCGCAGTATCCTTTCTTTCAGGAGTGCTAGTTCTGCAAGGTTCGCAGGAGAGCTTCTGTAAAGTTTGGAAGGTAGGAGACGACACACTGGCAGAAGTAAAACTGTGAGGACCGGGCGCGAGTCGAGCTTCGGTAGCTCAGGTGGTAGAGCACTGGCCCGCGAAAGGCAAAGGTCCCGAGTTCGAGTCTCGGTCGGGCACACAGTTTTAATATGCCAGGAAGTTTCATATCAGCGCACACTCCGCTGCATAGTGAAAATCGCATCCTGAGATATCGTTTCTTCATCAATTTCAAACACCCTACCCCATATTTCTCTGAGAGGTGTTTTTGCTAAGCCATTTAATCAGTTTAGTAAGTGCCTTTCCGTGTGTGAGGGACCACAGTAAACTAAGATTTATCCGTGATGTTATCATTGTTAAACAGGTTGGAGACTATGGGTCAAGCTGCTGGAAAACCATTCTGGAGTGTAATTAGCAGTCTTCGAAAGGGAGGTAAGAAGGAAATGACAAGTATTATGGACAGGTCAGGAAAACTGCTGGTGAATCCTGTGGATGCCTTGGGCAGATGGAGGGAATATTTTGAAAAGTTGCTCAATGTAGGTGAAAATTCCATCAGTAATGTTTCAGATTTCGAGGTAGAATGGGATAGGAATGATGATGGAAATAGGATCACATTCGAGGAAGTGGAGAAAATTGTCAGTAGATTGCAGTGCAATAAAGCAGCTGGGATGGATGAAATTAAGTCGGAACTCATCAAATACAGTGGAATGTCAGGTCTTAAATGGCTACACAGGATAATTTAATTGGACTGGGAGTCGGGACAGGTTCCATCAGACTGGACAAAAGCAGTAATCACATCAATCTTTAAACATGGATACAGAAAAGATTGTAACAACTACAGAGGTATCTCTTTAATCAGCGTTGTGGGTAAAATCTTCTCAGGTACTGTTGAAAGGAAAGTGCAAGTATTAGTTGAGGACCAATTGGATGATAATCAGTGTGGGTTTAGGCCTCTTAGAAGTTGTCAGGACCAGATCTTTAGCTTACGGCAAATAATGGAGAAGTGTTATGATTGGAACAGGGAATTGAATCTATGCTTTATTGATCTAGAAAAGGCATATGACCGGGTTACTAGGAGGAAGTTATCTGTTCTACGAGATTATGGAATAGGAGGCAAACTTTTGCAAGCAATTAAAGGTCTTTACAAGGATTGTCAGGCAGCAGTTAGAGTTGACGGTAAATTGAGTTCATGGTTCAGAGTAGTTTCAGGAGTAAGACAAGGCTGCAACCTGTCTCCACTGTTGTTCATATTATTTATGGATCATATGTTGATAACAATAGACTGGCTGGGTAAGATTAAGATATGTGAACACAAAATAAGCAGTCTTGCCTGTGCAGATGCCTTAGTTGTGATGGCAGATTCGATTGAAAGTTTTCAAAGTAATATTTCTGAGGTAGATCAGAAATGTAAGGACTATGGTATGAAGATTAGCATCTCCAAAACGAAAGTATTGTCAGTGGAAAAGAAATATAAACGGATTGAGTGCCAAATAGGAGGAACAAAATTAGAACAGGTGGACGGTTTCAAGTACTTAGGATGCATATTCTCACAGGATGGCAACATAGTGAAAGAACTGGCAGCGAGGTGTAGCAAAGCTAATGCAGTGAGCGCTCAGCTACGATCTATTCTCTTCTGCAAGAAGGAAGTCAGTACCAAGACTAAGTTATCTGTGCACCGTTCAATCTTTCGACCAACTTTGTTGTATGGGAGCGAAAGCTGGGTGGATTCAGGTTACCTTATCAACAAGGTTGAGGTTACGTATATGAAAGTAGCTAGGATGATTGCAGGTACTAGTAGATGGGAACAATGGCAGGAGGGTGTCCACAATGAGTAAATCAAACAAAAACTGGGAATGAACTCTATAGATGTAGCAGTCAGGGCGAACAGGCTTAGATGGTGGGGTCATATTACACGCATGGGAGAAGCAAGGTTACCCAAGAGACTCATGGGTTCAGCAGTAGAGGGTAGGAGGAGTCGGGGCAGACCAAGGAGAAGGTACTTGGATTCGGTTAAGAATGATTTTGAAGTAATAAAGTAATAGGTTTAACATCAGAAGAGGCACCAATGTTAGCACTGAATTGGGGATCAGGGAGGAATTTTATAAGGGGGCTATGCTCCAGACTGAACGCTGAAAGGCATAATCAGTCTTAAATGATGATGATGATGATGATGATGATGATGATGATGATGATGATGATGTTATCATGGTTTTCTTTGGGCTGAACTGAAACTTTATATAATAAATAATTGATTTTGTGGGAACTATTCACCAGTTTGATATTCACCCCCTCAAAGGCACCCAGCTGCAAAAGCATACAAATGATGCACTCAGTTGTGATAAGTATTAGGAATCTCCGTAATATAGTATTGTTCAAAGATTCAGTATGACCCTTCGACGTGTGATGATTGGCGTTTTTATGTTAAATACTTAATTATAATTGTTGGAATTAGCTCAACAATCGATCAAAGAAAACTCATTTCATATGATGAAAGAGGAGAATTATAAAGAAAGGTGGTAGTGTAATGAATAAGTGAATGTCGGTAAAGATCATTTTGTCAGCCGCAACTGCTTACAATGAGAAAGAAGATTACCTCTTGTGCCATGTTTCATCAGTAAATCTTTACATCCACAATCTCTTCCTTACACAAAAATAATTCGTATATTCGTTTTGGTAAACACTACAATGCATCTGCACATATTTTATGTTCTTCTATAACGAAAATTATTTCAATACTGTATTTATATAGGGACAATGCCCACAATGCTAACTGAGGACATGTAATTTATGCTCTTGCGTATTTTGGTGAATGGTGACCTGATAAATGAAAGTGAAATATCTTGACTGCCCATACTGAGATAAGGCTTCAAGTTTGGTGACTGAATATGACTTCTAGAAATTTGTTAAAATTTCTACTTGTAATTAGTATGGTACAAATTATATGTTCTCCATTAAATATTTGAATCTGAATCAAACAAGTCTACGATCCAGCACACGAAGCATCAATTGTTAGTCCATAATGAAGGTTTTAATCTGGCTTGAATTTGTTCTTTTTCAATTAAACTTCCGTTCCCACACTGTACGTTTCTTGAATAGTCTGTTTAAAATTTCACTATTGAGTGACTGCTTTGGAACAGTACTTCGGTGGTATTTAACTGTTTTATGAGACGTGGCGTAGGAAAATTTCGCACTCATGTAATATTGCTTTCATCAGGAGTTATTCTTTCTTTTTTATGTCTGACTGCAAATCCAGCTCTTCAAAATGCTTGCAGTACCTCTTATATGAAATCCAGATCTTCTTCTCATGTTGATACAGCTATTAAGAAAAACATACACTTTAACTTGTAATTGTGGTCTCGGTAATTGGTCTAAGCCAGCATTGAATACACCTACCAAGCTGCAGAGCTTTAAAGTGGTAACCTCTGCAAGCACGTCTGAGCTCTGATACTTCCGCAATTCATTCGTCAAAGGGATTTGACAACAAGATAATTGTAGAACTACACTTGTACCCATTTTGTGAAACTTCATTTGGTGTAATTGATAATTTGAAACTATTTAACTGCACAATCAACTAGACATACGCTCATTTGAATTCCTATTGTTAAGTTTTTCTCAGTTCACACGTCAAAGAAATAAATTTCACTATCGTATATTACCTGGACTGAACCACACAAAGTAACAATCTTACAACTGTCAATCAAGATGAACATAAATTTGATTTAAACAGTGTTTGCAGCTGCGCGCGTGTTTACTTATAACAGCGTTCCGGTTCTCCTTTCTGCATCTGCCGTTGCTTCAATGCACTGCATAGCCATGTGAAATCAGTCACCAAGGAATAAATACTGCCTAATTATTCAAACATTACAACTATGTTTATCTTGGTGCCGACTTCATAATAAATAGAAGCGTATCAAGTCCATATTTTTCCCTTCGTGATTGAATCATCTTTTGTTTGGTATACCTTCATTACTTCTTTTCTGGCTTCTGCATATTCTCCTACTGTTCCTGGTGTTCAGTGACTTGGCTGTTATTACGCTACCTGTTTCATCCTGCACTTACAAGTTGTAAAGGCGATGTATGTGTAAATTTTACCGCAGAGTTTTGTAAATTTTAATAGCATAAAATTAACAGTTGAACTGTTTTGGCTGACTGTCATTCTTACTATGGAACTACTGGACTTGCAGTGATTGTGTTGAGATCGAATTGTGAACGTAATAACTCTATGAATGCCGTTAGGATGTCGTCTTTCCTTTCACCACCTTCACGGGACAATTTAAATTAATAATAATAATGGAGCAGCTGACTAAGCCGGTAATCTAATAGCCCAGCCAATGAAGACCAAACAAAGTTTAAAGTGGCAAATAATCCCTCATGAGTCACGGACGTTGCCACGCTAAGTTGACTTGCTTGCATCAGCGATACACATATCCATATCGTAGGTGCAACCACAGTGGAGAGGTATTTGTTGGTAGGCCACACAAACGTGTGGTGTGGTTTCTTCTCTTTATTGTTCAAATGCTTACGAAAATAGTTGAAAA
Organism: Schistocerca americana; assembly: GCF_021461395.2. NCBI lineage: Eukaryota > Metazoa > Arthropoda > Insecta > Orthoptera > Acrididae > Schistocerca > Schistocerca americana. The sequence goes on along the minus strand of NC_060122.1, from coordinate 365,675,701 downwards.
GTGCTATTACTTATAAGTATTTCTGCACTTTGCCAGCATTACTTCGAGAGAAATATAAGTAGACTGTCCAAATTAGCCGGCCAGTGTGGCCGAGCGGTTCTAGGCGCTACAGTCTGGAACAGCGTGACCGCTACCTAGATTCATCCGAAAAAAGATTTGCCGTTCGTGTACCCAGGTTCGTCGCTGAGTACACCATCGCAGGCGCTCCTGTCTGCGATGCAGCGTCAAGAGTAACTGCAGCCATGGTCTCCGAGCTGATAGTCGATGCTGCTGCAAACGTCGTCGAACTGTTCGTGCAGATGGTTGTTGTCTTGCGAACGTCCCCATCTGTTGACTCAGGGATCGAGACGTTGCTGCACGATCTGTTACATCCATGCGGATAAGATGCCTGTCATCTCGACTGCTAGTGATGCGAGGCCGTTGGGATCCAGCACGTCGCTCCGTATTACACTCCTGAACCCACCGATTCCATATTCTGCTAACAGTCATTCGATCTCGACCAACGCGAGCATCAATGTCGCGATACGATAAAGCGCAATCGCGATAGGCAACAATCCGATCTACATCAAAGTCGGAAACGTGATGGTACGCATTTCTGCTCCTTACACGAGGAACCATAACAACGTTTCACCAGGAAACCTCGGTCAACTGATGTTTGTGTATAAGAAATCGGTTGGAAACTTTCCTCATCTCACCACGTTGTAGGTGTCGCCACCAGTGCCAACCTTGTGTGAATGCTCTGAAAAGCTAATCATTTGCATATCACAGCATCTTCTTCCTTTCATTCCATCGATAAGGAAAATAAAGACCTGTGCAGCTCCACGGAAGCTTTTTTTAAAGCGTTGGTCTTTTGACAGCAATGGATCTCACTTTGATGGTGATCTTCACTAATGAACATATTGGTAAATACACATATTTGCAGTATTTGCCTTGTTGCTGTCGTATGAAATTTCTCACAGATTAACATAGTCACGGCGCATAGACACATTTCAGTGACTAAGAGGTGTCACACATTAATAAGTCATGACATATACTTTGTGTGTGTGTGTGTGTGTGTGTGTGTGTGTGTGTGTGTGTGTGTGTGTGTGTGTGTTCCACTAAAACACTGCTCTATTAACTATCTTTCTCATGGTATAAGTACGTTTTTTTCATAGTAATAAGATTTAATAAGCTCAGTAAGAATTATTTATACCTTCTTTTATTTACCTTCCTGAATCAGAGTTAGAAGTGTTTCATTGCTAGAAGTGCTACTGTTCTGCAAAATGGACGGGAGTTACTACAGTTCATTGAAATTTCTGTTTAGGTGATGTTTCACATTCTCTGGAAAAAGACTTTAAAGAGCGGCTACCTTTTATTTTGAGTTCCGCACCAGTTTCACGACAAAGGCATTTACGGTTCAAGTGAGGAAATCAGCACGGTACTTCAAGAAACGATGAATGTGAGTAAATTCATAGAATTCAGTTGAAACTTCGCACACTTGTTAATTAGTTTTCTTGGAATAAAGCATTCCGGACGCTGAACTAAAGTCAATATCGCTGCACCAGTAAAGTAACGATAGGCCTCTTGACGAGTAATGAGTGCCGCTGCAATTAACTGTCGTCATTCAATCCACGAGCCAAACTCTGTGACGGTTTAACGAACTGTGTGCCCCGTGCCAGCTTTACCGACTCATGTTAATTTGGCAGCTGGTTCTGAAAATAGCCTTATTTCCAAATAACAAAGTATTTTTTTAATCTTCACACCATCGTTTAGATGAAAATGAAGTGTATGAAGCTCATCTTGGTGTCTCACTGTTGATTTCCAATCACGAATGCATGTATTAGTTTCCCACTTCATGGTCTTTTTTTAACTACACGAACAGCTCGCATTTGACTCACTGCTCCAGATGAAGACACATTCCGCACGCAGTCTATGATATAACGAATGTATACTTAGGGTATACTTTCATCATGTTCATAAAGCAGAAACGATTGCATAATTGTAGCAATAGAAAACCTTTATTTTGTTCTGGGTGCATACCATAGCCTCTATATATTTTAAGAAAAACCTCGTTCCACCACGTGTTATAGATACATTTCGAAAAGCATCAGCCCCGAAACTAGCAATACTGAAGAAAATGCTACTTCAAAATACAGTCCTGTGGAATGACGACTTTATTCAAATAGTAAATTGTACTTCATTTTCACTGAGATATATTACTTTCCACTTTCCATCGATCGGAACACTTCTAGCAAGTATTGTCTACCGATCTTGCCAAATAACATAAATTCATCCAAACAAAAACATTTTCCTTCAAAAGTGAAAGTTAATAATACAAACCAGTAGGCATTTATTGTCACTGACAGATTGGTGGTATTGTTTGTCACACACATCCAACGCAGAATGGAAATCAAGAAGAAGAATATGAACAGTGGAGAGATAAGTAGAAGGAGCGTCAGCTTTTAACCCACTATCCGCAACTGGGTGAATAGTGACCAAATAATAACATAGCTGGTGCCCCTCAGTAGCGGACAAAAAATGGTTCAAATGGCCTTGAGCATCTGTGGTCATCAGTCCCCTAGAACTTAGAACTACTTAAACCTAACTAACCTAAGGACATTACACACATCCATGCCCGAGGCAGGATTCGAACCTGTGACCGTAGCGGTCACACGGTTCCAGATTGAGGCGCTCAGCGGACAGTCAGTGTAATTGGTTACTTGGTAGAATACCAGGATTCGTTTCTTGGTACCCATAAGAGATTCTGCTCGTTAAAACGTGGTACTTAGGTCAGTCGGTCTAACGAGCTCAAGAATAAATTGCGACTGTGGTTCGATAGCCGACAATAACGACCCACTATCCGCGTGATGACCACAAGCCTCATTGACGCCTTGGCCAGAGTATGTGTCAGCCGTCGTTTGCGTGGTCAAAGTGTTGATTGTTCTACCAGGCTAGCATCTGCCACGTAGTTACGCCGCGCTTACGGTCAACAACATAAATATTAGACACATCTGTCTACTGGAATGTACAGTGTATAGCATAGGATACACAACATATAAATGTATTTCTCAGCTGATGACCCCTTGCGCCATGGTGTGTACTCCACTTGGTGCCTCAAGCGCTGGTCAGCTGTTTTGCTTCAGGTGCGACCAACCGCCAACCTTATGCCACGTTCTCAGCTACATCCACTGGACGCTCATCTCGATCAGTGACTTCGCAGATGTGCTCAATAGTCTTGTGAGTACTTTAACTGAGGGCCACAGCAGACCACCGGTATGGACGTGGAGCGATCCTCTCACGGTTTCGATGATGATGATGATGATGATGATGATGATGATGACGACTGGTTTGTCGGGCGCTCAGCACCCGTACAAAGTCGAATCTTTTACCCAGTCCAATATTTTTCACAGTTCAATCTAGCCACTGTCACGAAAGATGACGATGATGAAATGATGAGGACAACACACCCGGTCCCAGGGCAGAGAAAATCCGCAATCCATCCGGGAATCTAACGTGGAGCGCCGTGATCCAGAGGCAGCAACGCTAGCCACTAGACCGCGAGCTGCGGACCAATTCTGATTCGAGAGCGATTGGATGGTGCACTATGAGGGTACAGCTGTCGTGAAACTGAACAAGAGGAAAGAAGGCTAAGGCCGATTTATTCAAATAAGAAGAGAACTAGTGAAATATATAATTTCAGCTCTAGTACCAATCCCTTAAAATTCAGTAACAAAAGCAAGGCTCACAAATAATTTAGTGAAACATCTCGAGAGTACAAACGAAGTGTCACAACTTTGAAACACTGTGACAAAATAAGAGCTTTAAAAATACAGCTTAATAGTAATAAATTAACATATAAACTGAATATAAAAAACACTTACAGAGGCTGACGAAAAAGGTGGATATTCCTAATGGCGTTCAATATATCCTGGACAAGCTCCCAGCCGTACTTGATCACGTTGGCTGCTTTTAAACATCCACCTGGTTTCAGTATACGTGCTTCATAATTTTGGCTCAGCAACCTATCAACTGTGTCAGAGCAAATTAACCGTTACTCAATGCTTTCCCTCAAACAGTTCATTCTTAGACAAGACACACGACATGTTAATATCACTTTAACGTACCCATCTCTGGTGACGCCAGATAGCCGGAATAGAACAGAAACTAAGACGTACGTTTAATAATAGCATCTAATAATTCAAACCAGCCTCCTGTGTCAACTGGCCGCTAGCAACTGATTTAAAACAGTAACAGCCCCTAATATGGAACAATATTTACCTTCACTGTGTCATCTAACATGATAAATGACAGCCAGTGAATCTAAGTACATATTACCAACCACTGTTACGTTACTCCACGTTGGCGAGCGCGGAATTAAAAGACGCCGCTACCTGGCCAAAAACCACTCTTCCGCACCACATACTAACCCACGCACTTACGGATCACACAGTTAAATGTCCAGAACGTCAAAATTCTCAGCCATGTTAGCCCACACAACACCGGCGAGATACACGTTCGAAAATGCTCTGTATGTGTACTCCGACTAACAGGACAGCGCGCTACCCTCACTCCTGACGCCCTATGCCGTTCGCAGTCTGCACTCATCAAGACTCTCCTCGGCTAGCACCGAAGTCGCGTCCACAGTTCGTAGACGCGATGTATAACTAATTCCGCCAGAAGGAGGAAACACCATCTCTGCTCCGTGTATCAGTGAAGAGAGCGGTGTAAGCCTGGTTACGGAAACAATCGTGCCACTCCTAGCACACTGGGCAGCAGGAGGGGAGTGTATGGAATTAATTGGACGCACATGACAAAACAATTACATCTGCCGCTGTCAGAGGACGACCGCCCAAACTGATGAGCACTATATAATGAAATGGATCTGGACACTTATTAGTAGACTTCATTATTAGGAGTAGTGGTCGCCTACTCCCTGGCTGCAAACCCCTACTGTAGGTCGGAATTGATACAAAGAAACCTGTGTGGAGTCATCAAATGACTTCATTCATCGTGACCGAAATGGTAAATTTTTCAATTTTCTGACTGCTTTGTCAAACCGCTGATGGGTGCTGCTGCGTCCTTTTCAGAAGTTCTTACGTAATGTTACAAGTGTAACGGAGGCAGGGTGGTCTGCAGCCGTCTAAACATTTTCTGCTGCATTCACTTGCAGGCGTACAAAGAATTGTTGATGTCGCATGGTTAGTGAGTGACTAACAATGCGCAATATTTATGCCTAGCGGCTGGCTCGTGTTGACAATTCCATGTGCTTGAACAATGCCGTTCTCTTCGGACCTCACTCACCTGATCTCTTACCTTCTCGACTTGCAACAGGAGTGTCTCCTCCCTTAGCCTTTATGAAGGCCTTAACTCTGCTGGAAACACTTTTATTGAGGTGCCTGAGTGTCTATGGAGGAATGGCAGGCCATTCATCCTTAACAGCCGAAGTCTGAGATAGTTGTGATCCCAGACAGTAGAGTCTGGTGCGTAGTCGACGCTCTTGACTCATCCAACCGGCGTTCCATTGGTTTCTGGTCGGAACTCTGCGAAAGCCAGTCCATTTCTGAGATGTTAGCATCCACAGACAAATACCGCACAGAGTCTGCTTTACGACAGGTTGCATTGCCAAGCTGAAACAAAAATCACGCCTGAACTGTTCATGTACAGCACACAGTACATAAGGTGTTCACACCCTTCTACATTTAGCGTTTACTTGTTCATAATTACGTGATTATACAATAACCACGAAAAATACTCCCATGCAGTAAAACCGCATATATCGTACTTCACTGTTGGCACAACACACGATGGCACTTAACGTTCTCCAAGCACCTGTCAACCCAGACTCTTACATCTGATTGTCACGACGTATAGCCTGGTTCATAAAGAGCCGCCGTTCGTTACACCACCTCAAGCATCGCTTAGCACCGACCACAGAAATGTGTGGCTTGCGAGGAACTGCTCAATCATTGCACTCAATTCCTTTTAACTCATTACGCACAGTAATTGTACTAGCAGGACTACAAGTAGCATTTTCGAGCCTGTGACTTTCCTTCAGATGATTTCATGCGGATTTGTACAATCACCCTCAACATTGCCGACACTCCCAGTACGTCCGTACATGAGGTCTGCCTGGTCCTGATTTACATTTAGTTGTTCCTTCTCGTTTCCAATTCACAGTTTTAGTATTTATAGTGTTTGTTTCTATGATTTAATGGAACCTATAATTTTTGAAAATATTACTATGAATTATGTCTAGTTGAATGTGAAACACAGTAAATTAATAACATACTTCGCTGCAGGCTCTATGTCTGCAGAATAAAAGGTGACATAGATAAGTATTTGTCTTACTCTCTTACTTAATTTTGTTGTTATCTTCACGCCAGTTACATCAGACCAACAACTTTGTTGCATGGCGACATAGTTATGTAGCTAAGACCGATCAGAAACATTGCGCCTTTCGAATGTAAACATAGCCCGAATCTCGAGTAGAAAAGATCGGAAAAATTATCTCAGGGACGCATGGATCAGTGTTCGGTCGATGCCATCAAACAAAGTTCCCGCAACTTCTCTCCAACGAGGCCTGAAACATGGGCTAGGAAGGGGCATCGAAATAATGACACGACTACTTAACATCAACCCACCATAATTATCCAGTCAAAGTACAAGAACATGAGGGACACTTACGAGATACATCTGCCGCGACGACTAGAAAGAGAGAGCGTGTTTAAAATTCACATTTTTACTCAAGGCAAGAGAAGGAAGTGCGCTGTCTTATTCCATACAGAAAAGTTAATTACACAATTCCATTTCAAAGCTGGAATCGTCAACATAGAGTTAAATCTTCCGCTTATAAAGGGTTTCATATGATTTTACACATTTTTGAACACAGAGAGGAACATAAATTATTTATTATACTCAAAGAACATCCTGTAAGTTTAGGGCTATTTTGGTTCCTTGTCCTTACAAAGGATGATACGTCATATTCTTATCCAAATGGTGTGCCAAAGTAGTGAATGATGCACACGCATTGAAGTAATAACTGTATTTACATTCAGCATGGACTACGTACGTAAACTGGCTACCGCTGGGAAAGCGATGTGCTGACCACATTCCCCATCATTTCCGACTCCAGTGACGCCTTTGAGCTGAGGATGAACGGCGGCCGGTCGGTGCCGTTAGGTCTTATGGCCTCTTAGGGCGGGTTGGGTTTGGGTTGGGTTCTTTGGGGAAGGAGACCAGACAGCGAGGTCATCGGTCTCATCGGATTAGGGAATGACGGGGAGGGAAGTCGGCCGTGCCCTTTAAAAGGAACCATCCGCAAAATCTGTGACATGGCGGCTCAAACTTCACGGCCACTCCGGGCGGCAGTCTATATGAAAAGCCATCAAATGAAAATAGCTCCCCCATTGCATTGCTGTTGGCAAATGGGTATGGTTTTCCACGTATTTCTACTTTCATACGAGTGTGAATCAATTTTTACTGCATCTCAGCTGTTTGGGAAACCTTTTGCCATGCTTCGAAACGCCGTTGGCAGTGACCGAGCTTGCCTGTCTGCCTCTGAGGTGCGGCGAACAGAGGTTCACATGTGGGGTGGTAGGTCCGTACGCCGTTGCGAGGAGGTGGCCCTCGATGATATGGTTGCTCATTGGATGCTTTGGAACCTACACACAAGTGCTACACTATATCCTGTCACCAAATCTCTCAACAGCACGTTGTTGAAGCGGGAGTTGACCCTGGCGGCAGCGGATTCCACGATTTGATGTGGCCATTCACGTTACATTTTTAACGAGGAAACAACTGAGATGCTGTCACATTGACCAATCGCATCACATTTATTTATGTTCAAGTGATGTTCATGTGATGTCCTTTCGACGCAACGTCAGTTGAACGAATCCTTCTGGAAGTACGGACATCACGCGATACTCCAGATCGGTGAGTGGCGAAAAAGTTTGCAGTAGCGCACACTCCGCTGTAGACTGAAAATTTCATTCTAGAAAGTTTGCAATGGTATAATATCTGCGGTTGTCATCAAACACATCTTCAAAATGATGCCTTTGAACAAAATAAATGTCACTTAAAATATTCTCATGACGTTGGCTACTTACTATTTTCCTTTTACGTAACAATTAACAACGTAAGTGTTTTTTCTTGTAAACAAATATGACGTACTTTTCTATACAGTAAGTAGACAAATCTCGAATGTCTCATATTATAAATTGTTAATATTCGGTAGTATCGCACATAATAACGTCAATGACTAAGTGCTCTGCGTGGCTGCCTGGCGTATGGGAAACCCGCGTTTAATTCCCGGAATAGCCAGGGATGTTTCCTTGGTGGGTGGATTAAACGGAGTGCGCTCACTCGAAAAGTCAACTGAAAAGTTGCTTGGACGCTCTGTAACAGTTACAAGGTAGAGAAACTCGACGACAATCGGATGAGTGGTATGTAGACTGCATGACCTTCCATATGACATCCAATGACGCCATTGACAGGGAATGACACGGCGGTCGGTCGGACCTTACTTCTTAGGCGGTACCCATGGGGAGGCGCCGTACGTCTTCTTCAACACCACTCACAACACTTATCAGAGATAGTGCAGGTGCAAAATTTAGTTCCTTACCAAATAGAGACAGCGTCGTATCGTCCAAATTTTCCTCCGTGAATTTGACAAGGGAACGTCATGCTGTTTTTCCCTGTGACGACGACTGTTGTGCCACCAAACATTGAAACTGTAAAGTAAGAGGGGCACTCGCCGTGTTCTTTTGACAGTTCCTCCTCAGCGCATTAATATAACCTCCGAAGAAAGAGCTGCACTGCGAAATCTCCCAGAGGATCCGGGCATAGTTTTGCTGAAGGATGATAAAGATAACTCAGCTGTTTTGTTACCTTGTAGATTTTGTTTGGAGAAGATGTATCGTCTACTTAGTAAAACTATGTACAGTATGAGTGATCACGATCTTACACCTCGTGTACAACGGAAGGCATGTAAACTCCTGAATTCTTCCTCCATAGACAGCCAAGCGGTTAAAATCACATGGCAGCGTACCACCAAGGCTTTATGGTCTTCCCAAGATGCACAAAGATGGTCTTCTTTCACGGCCTGTTGTGAGTAGCATTGACGCCCCCACATATGATTTATCCAACATCTTGCTTCCATGGTGAGAACAGATTTTATAAACAGACTGGGGGCTCTACACCTAAGTAGTTCGGATCATTTACTCAATTTTGATGTACTGTGTTTTTTTTACTAATGTACCACTTGCTGATTCCTTGTCACTAATTGTTAAACGGTTTCATGTAGGCATCACAGCTTTGTCGTGACAAGCTCTTTCCTCAACAACAAATAACGAAGAATATTTTGGACAGACTGATGGCGTCGCCATGGGCAGCCCTTTCTCTCCCACAGCGGCTAACTTTTATGGAGAATTTTGAGGAAATAGCACATAAATCAGTGGTTTTTAAACCAACTGTTTTTTGGAAGTAGATGGATCATACTTTCATAGTATGACGCCACGGAGAAGATAAGTTAGTGGAGTTTTTACATCATGTTAACTCGATTCATGAGAGCATTCGATTTACTATGGAATCAGAGAAAGAGGGTTGCCTCCCATTCCTGGGTGGCTTGACTAGATGGAAGAGTGGCGGTTTTCTGGGAATTCTGTTGATTGTAAGTCCACTTAGATTGATTTGTACTTACCCTCTTCAAGTTGCAAACAATGAATGTACTTAAAACTCTTGTTCACAGAGTCCATACAATGTCGGAGGCAGATAGCTTCCCTGAAGATCTTGCACATTTAAAGACAGTGTTCAGTGACAATGGATATCCTACCCTGCAAATTAATGGGGCATTCTCAGCTAAAACCAAGATTCACGAAGTGGATAAAGAGGAGAATGCGTCAGCAAAGTACCTAGTTTTGTTCCCTTCCTTGGAAAGATTTCCGTAAAAATAGCAAAATCCCTAGTAATTTTCAGGTGAAAGTGATTTTCCACCCACCATCTAAAGTTTCGAACCTGCAGAGAGCAGTCAAGGGTAATTTGTTATTGCGGAATGCGGACATTTACAAAATACCTTGCCAATGCGATATGGCCTATGTAGGACAAATAACACGAACAATAGAAGAACGCTGCACAGAATATAAGTGTTGCACTCGCCTTCTGTAGCCCACCGAGTCTGCAATTGCGGCAGATGGTATTCCCAACCGAAATTCAATAGAGTACGACAAAAAATTAATTTTGGCAACACAAACAGCTTTTTGGGACTTTTTCGCAGTTTCACGAGCGAAGGTCACCGTAACTGCGACCCATGCGCCACAATAGTTTCAGCGCTCTGTACAGGGCAGAATGGAGAACGTCTTCGTCAGTCTTCGATGGCTCAGCTGAAGATGACTGTGATAATTGATATATATGGTAATTGTTCAAGGCCGGTTATTGCAACAGGAAAATTAAGAGTATTTTGCGGTCAGCTTTCTTTTCTTGATGAAAGAGAAAGCAAGACAATTAATTCAGTGAGGATCCATTTCATACTTTTCTACAAGGATCGTTCAGTTAGTAATGCAACACATTCTTTATTTGTCAGTTTCGGCTGAAAAAATGCCGGCATTTGTTGTTGTACATCATGAAATATTGCCGCTTCAGCCCCTACAGTTTCAAGAAGTTAAGATAGGTGGCGGCACTATATATAGCCTTCAGAGTGGCGTCGTGACGACGGGCGTTCAAGGAGAGAGCTGTCATTGAGTTTCTTTTGGTGAAAACCAGAGCATCGCAGATATTCATAAGCGCTTGCAGAATATCTATGGAGACTTGGCAGTGAACAAATGCACGATGAGTCTTTGGATGAGGCGTCTGTCATGATCGCAACAAGTTCGTGCAAATCTGTCCATTCCCCCGTGTGCTGCCTGCCGCCCACACCTGAGACTCATGCAGAAATGGAACGTGCGGACAGTCTCATTCCCTGCATAACTGGACGTCTCTATGAGTAGTGTTCACAAACTCGCCCACCTATTAGGGTATTCACAGGTATTTGCCCATTGAGCTATTCATCAGCTCTACTGCCCGGATCTTGCACTTACCGACTTTCATTGGTATGGCCAAATTAAAGATACACTCCGCAGAAAACAGTACGTGGAGGATGAGGAGGTTATTGACGCAGCAACACGTTGGATCCGACATCGACCAGTGGAGTGGTACCTTGCGGGCACGTAGGCCCTCCCAGTAAGGTGGTGTAAGGCTGTAGCATTGACCTGAGATTACGTTGGAAAGTAGGGTTTTGTAGACAACAGAGTGGGGAACAATGGGGTGTACTGGAATCGTTAATAAAACCATCCACTCCCAGGTATGTTGCATTACTTGAACGCTCCTCGTAGAATAGCATCTTGATGGGATGGAATATTCGGTGTATCTTGGGAGGGGGTGGGGGACGTGGGGGAGGTAGGATGTGGTGGAGAGGTAGGGTGATACCGAGCTTAAAGTGACCATCTTGAGAAGGATCAACGACTAACTAGCTCTCACTTCATGATACATTATTACCGCAACTGAAGTTCGATAAGTTGACGATCAGGAACGTAATGGCTACTCTTGACTAAAGCAGGATAGATCTTTTACTTTAAAGACCGGTGTGGAAAAGTCCTACATTACTAAATTCTTGGCAGTCCTGAATGGAATATAGCGCTGCCCTCTTGCCGTTGAACCACGATTGGAACGGTGCTTTCACGTGTGGTCTGCAGACGCGTGGGCTGGTGATTTTTTGGTTGCGGATCAGTTGAGCTGCCGCCCGGCTGCTGCAGGTGATTAGCATCTGTTGTGGCGCCGCGTGGCACGGCCGGATATTGCCTTCCGGTGGCGCGAGCGCAGGAAATTCGCTGGATATTGCCAGTGTCGGTGGTCTCCACGTGCGACTCACCTGCGTGCGAGCTTTCAGACACCTGGCGTCCCATACGATGCATCCTTTTCACTAGCGACGAGCGGAGACATTCGGCGCTGAGAACTTACTCAAGACGATTTGCTTGCTGGTGAGATGGTAGTTAATGTTGGCAACAAAATTTAGCAGCACATTAAGATCAATGTAATATTTCTTCCCCCCGCCCTTCTCTTATGAACCACGTATCTTGCCGAGGTGGGGCGGCTTGTGTGCCTCAACAATACAGATAGCTCCACTATATATAGGTGCAACTGCAACGAAGGGGTATGTGCAAAGAAACCAAACAAACGTGTCGTTCGTGAAGGGGAGCAGCAGCGTTTTCAATACTTGCAGGGGCAACAGTCTATATGATTGACTAATGCGACCCTGTAATATTAGTAAATGTGACCTTGCTGTATTGGTGCTACTATTTGCTGAAAGCAAGAGGAACTACAGCTATAATACTTTTTATCCGAGAACATGTTGCTCTACTGTATCAATTAACGAAGATGACAGCTTCTTAAGTATAATATTCCTGAGGTGCAATAGCTCATCATTAGGATCTCCGAGCTAGTGAGAATGATATCTCCAACAGGAGTGTGGAATGTTAGATAGCTTAATGTGGTGGATAAGTAGGAGAATCTAAAAAGTGGCTTCGAGAGATTGAAGGTGGATATAGTAGGAATTACTGAACTGTGTTGCAGGAAGAACATGACTTTTGTCTAGGGTATTATAGAACTATCATCACGTCACAGACAGGGGTAATGTACTAGCGTACGTTACAGTGATTAGGGAAATAGGAATTCTGGTCAGCAACTAGCAACAGCATAGCGACACATTATTGTAGCGGCCACTAATTCGAAGGCTACACACGGGGCTGTGGTGCGACTTCGTATGCTAACTAGCTCTGCAGTTGATGATGAGATTGAAGAAATGTGTGATAGCATAGAGGAATTAATTCAGACAGCTAAAAGGGGTGGAAATTTAGATGTGATGGCGAACTGGAAGTCGACAGTACGAAAAGAGAGAGAAGGAAAAACAGTAGCAGAAACTTAACCAGGAGAGTGAAATAAAAGAAAAAAAATTATATGGCAGAATTTGGTACAGAGCGTAACTTAATCACAGTCAACACTTGGTTTAAGAATCGTGATATAAGTTTCTATACTTGTAAGAGAGAAGGGGGCAGTGGAAGGTCAAAGGTTTATTATACAACGGTATGACAGAGATTTCGAAAACATAAGTCTACCTTTAAGGTATATCCAGGGGCAGTTGTGGACTCTGGCCATAGTTTATTGGTTATGAATTGCGGCCGACTCTTGAATAAACTGCAGAAAAGTGAGAAATTAAGGAGACGGAACTTGGATAAACTGAAGATTCCAGAGGTTTTTGAGAGTGTCTGAATGAGTATTACGCAACGATTGACTGAAATAGAGGACTGGAATACAATACAATACAAATGGGTAGTTTTGAGAGATGAAATACACTGACGGAAAGAAAATCGCAATTGCAAAAATTAATAATATAGAAGCAGATTAATCTAAGAGCGAGATAAGACATTGCAAATGTAAATTTATGGTACTTTAATGACCGGTGTAACTGCCAGAACGTTGAATGCAAGCACGGAAATGTACCTGCACTTTTCGTGCGGGTCGGGATGTCATTTTGTGGATAGAAGTTCTACATCTACATCTACATCCACATCTACATCTGCATACATACTCCGCAATCCACCATACGGTGCGTGGTGGAGGGTACCTCTTACCACAACTAGCGTCTTCCCTCCCTGTTCCACTCCCAAACAGAACGAGGGAAAAATGACTGCCTATATGCCTCTGTACGAGCCCTAATCTCTCTTATCTTAACTTTGTGGTCTTTCCGCGAAATGTAAGCTGGCGGCAGTAAAATTGTACTGCAGTCAGCCTCAAATGCTGGTTCTCTAATTTTACTCAGTAGCGATTCACGAAAAGAACGCCTCCTTTCCTCTAGAGACTCCCACCCGAGTTCCTGAAGCATTTCCGTAACATTCGCGTGATGATCAAACCTACCAGTACCAAATCTAGCAGCCCGCCTCTGAATTGCTTCTATGTCCTCCCTCAACCCGACCTGATAGGGATCCCAAACGCTCGAGCAGTACTCAAGAATAGGTGGTATTAGTTTTTTATAAGCGGTCTCCTTTACAGATGAACCACATCTTCCCAAAATTCTACAACTGAACCGAAGACGACTATCCGCCTTCCCCACAACTGTCATTACATGCTTGTCCCACTTCATATCGCTCTGCAATGTTACGCCCAAATATTTAATCAACGTGACTGTGTCAAGCGCTAGTCTACTAATGGAGTATTCAAACATTATGGGATTCTTTTTCCTATTCATCTGCATTAATTTACATTTATCTACATTTAGAGTCAGCTGACATTCTTTACACCAATCACAAATCCTGTCCAAGTCATCTTGTATCCTCCTACAGTCACTCAACGACGGCGCCTTCCCGTACACCACAGCATCATCAGCAAACAGCCGCACATTGCTATCCACCCTATCCAAAAGATTATTTATGTAGACAGAAAGCAACAGCGGACCTACCACACTTCCTGGGGCACTCCAGATTATACCCTCACCTCCGATGAACACTCACCATCGAGGACAACGCACTGGGTTCTATTACTTACGAAGTTAGATGCCGGGTGCAGCTCGTCGGTCAATACAGGGATGGTTAATGCTGTTGCGGATGATGCTGGAGCTACCGTCCGTTGATGGTCCATATGTGCTATAATGGAAACAGATCTGGTGATTGAGGTGGTCAAGGCAACAATGCGTCACTCTTTAGGGTACCTTGTATTCCAATAGCAGACTGTGGGCGAGCTTTGTCCTCTTGGAAAAGAGCCCATGGAATGTTGTTAATGAATGACATCACAATAGGTCGAATCACCAGACCGTCGTACATATTTGCAATCAAGGTGCGTGAGATAAGAAGACGAGTGTTCCTTCTGTCATACGAAATCGTAAACCCAGTCCACTACTCCAGGTGTAGGTCCTATGTGTCTAGCACTCAGACCAGTTTGTTGCAGGTTCTCAACTGGCCTCCACCTAAGGAACACACAGCCATCGCTGGCACCGAGGCGGAATCAGCTTTCATTAGATAACACAACAGACCTCTAGCCTGCCCTCCTATGAGCTCTCGTTTGACACCACTAAGGTGCAAATGGCTGTGATTTGGGGTTAGCACAGTGCACGCTACCGAGTGTCTGTCTTGGAGCTGTCCTTGAATCTCGGAGCTGTCCTCGAAGTAACTGGTTTATGCAGCTTGTTTTGTCGCTGCGGTGGCAAGTTCTGTTCAGTTTGCTGCTGCAGATACAGTCTGATGCGCCAGAGCCATACGCCGAACACGATGGTCTTTCCTCTTAATAGTGCAACTTGGCCGTCCTGAGCCGGGTCTTCCTGGGACCATATATTCTAGTGACAACCGCTACAATCAGTCAGTTACATTGCCTACATACATGTCAATTTTTTCCGCAGTATAGCTGAAGGGACATCCAGCTTTTCATAGCCCTACCACAGGACCCCATTTAAACTCCGTAAAGTGTTGATAATGGCGTCTTTATCCCCTTAAAGGCATTCTTGACTAACATAAACTCACCATGTCAATCTCATAGGTAACTAACGCTCACGACCGTTACAGCATGCATTTAAAGATACTAGCGTCACTATTATGCGACTGGCGTGGAATTTGAATATTCATCTTTCAGATGTAGAAACACGCCAGCTAACTTTCGTTTCTGTCACACAACTCCTTCTTGGTCTAACCTTGTTTTCCGACAGCGTTGATAAGGCAGGAGAGGATCACACAGGTGAAAAGACAAGGCCCTGAGTACTGGGAGATATTGATTTTAAATAACGAGAGGAGAATATATGGAAGAGCAGTCAATGGAGTAGATGGAATTCAATATAGACGTTTGAAGCTGAGATTGACAGAAATTGTGAAAAGGTTAAGCAAGGAAAGACAGAGGACAAATGCAAGGACGTAGATGCATGCATAACAAGGGAAAGGTAAATGGTGCCTATAAGAAAATTAAAAAGACCTTGTGTGAGCTGTTGGATATCAGTTGCTCAGATGGCAACCCAGTCCAGAGCAAAGAAGAGAAAGCTGAATGGTGAAACTGTTTATATAAGGGGAACACACTTCTGGAAAAATTACAGAAAAACAAGAAGTAGGTGAAGATGAAGTGGCACATACGAAACCGCTAGAATAATTTGGCAGAGCAATGAATGGTCTTGGTGGAAACGAGGGCAGTGGAGTCGTCTATACTCTCTCGTAATTATTTATATCTTTCGGAGACCCAGCCTGACAAAATCATCCAACGTGATGTGAAAGATATATGGGACACGTTAAATACCCACAGACTTCAGGAAAACTGTAAAACGTTTATAGCGCTTGTAGAATTAGACAGAGCTTTCGGCGATGTGGACTATTAGAAATTCTGAAGATAGCAGGGATAAAATATAGAGAGCGGAAGGTTATTTCCAAGCTGTACAGAAACGGGACTGCAGTTATAAAATTCAAAGGACATGAAAAAATGTTCAAATGTGTGTGAAATCTTATGGGACTTAACTGCTATGGTCATCAGTCCCTAAGCTTACACAGTACTTAAACTATATTATCCCAAGGACAAACACACACACCCATGCCCGAGGGTGGACTCGAACCTCCGCCAGGGCCAGCCGCACAGTCCATGTCTGCAGCGCCGCAGACCGCTCGTCTAATCCCGCGCGACAAAGGACATGAAAAGAAAAGCGTAATTCAGAAGGGAGTGAGACACGATAGTAGCCTATACCCGTCGTTACTGAATCTGTACATTAAGTAAGCTGTGAAGAAAACTAATCGAAAATTTGGAAATAGGAATGAAGTTAAAGGACAAGAAATAAAAACTCTGCAGTTTGTGGAAGACATTTGCATATTGTTAGCCGGCTAATGATTTGGAAGAGCGGTTGAACGGAATTAGTAGTGTCTATAAAGGAGATGGGGAGATGAACATGAGAAAAAGTGAATCAATGGTAACGGAATGTGGTCGAATTAAATCAGCGGATGATGTTGAAATTAGATTAGGAAGTAAGACACTAAAAGTAGTTGATGAATTTTACTATTTGCGGAGCAATACAAGTTATGATGGTGGAGGTAAGGAAGATAAAAGTTCAGATTGGTAATAGTAAGAAAAACGTTTCTGAAAGAGACGATTTTGTTAATACTTAATATAAATTTAAGCCTTAGGAAGTCTTTTCTGAAGCCTTTGTCTCCATCGTGTACGGTTATTAAACGTGGACGATAACCGGTGCAGACAAGAAACGAATAGAAGCTTTTGAAGTGTGGTGCTATAGAAGAGTGTTGAATATTAAACTGGTAGATCGAATGAGATACTTGTAAGTGCTGAATCGAATAGGAGAAGAAATAAATTTATGGCAAAACTTCACAAAAAAGTGGCTCTGAGCGCTATGGGACTTACCATCGGAGGTCATCAGTCCCCTAGAACTTAGAACTACTTAAACCTAACTAACCTAAGGACGCCACACACATCCATGCGCGAGGCAGGATTCGAACCTGCAACCGTAGAAGTCTCGTGGTTCCGGACTGAAGAACCTAGAACCGCTCGGCCACAGCGGCCGACTTTAACAAAAAGTATGGATGGACTGATAGGACACATTCTGAGACATCAAGTATTAGTCAGTTTAATAAAGGAAGTAGGCCTAAGCGGGGTGTGTGTGTGTGTGTGTGTGTGTGTGTGTGTGTGTGTGTGTGTCTGTTGTAGAGGCAGATAAAGGCTTGAACATAGTAAGCAGTTTCAAATAGCTGTAGCTTGCACTGATTATGCGGGCATGAAGGGGTTTGGAGAGACAGGATAGGCCAGCAGAAAAGCTGCATCAAACAATTTTACTGATTGAAGACCGCAACAAGAAGTAGTTTTCACTAGTTCATGTTAAGCTTTTTTGAGTTTGTGTGTATCGTAATGTGTGAGATGTGTTACATTGTTTAGTCACTTGAAACTGGATAGGCAGAGTAAGAATGTGGGTCGAGATTGCAGAATTATATTACATATGGTGAGCATATGCATTGCGAAGGTGACAGCTACCTTCATCTTTCGATGGCGGGTGATCAAATACATCTTCATTATTTTTGTATTTTTCTTAAGTGAATCAAAGTTATTTCATATAAGTCATTACATAATTTACAAACTGCTGACACTTTAAGAAATTAAAACAGTTTGGAGTAATTAATGACGCAAGCCGTTGAATGTAAACCTCTGCAAGTAACTGAGTCATTTGTTTGTTATATCTTTCCTGTAACAGCGATTCACGGGATGGTTCTTCCGAATGGGTATGGCCGATTTGCCTCCCCATTCTTCCCTAATTTGATGTACGGCTTTAATGATCTCGCTGTCAATGAAACCACGTAGTTCATGAGATTGCCCGATTTGTTGGTCCGTTAACGGCGACTGTTCAACGTGTCTACAAGGAATTCTGTACCATTGGTAACCACATAGCGTAAAGTAAGATGAACGGGCCATAAAAAGATCCTAACCGACAGGGTTGGAGTCGATTGTCGATCCTTTCCGATGGCAATCGACTACTAAAGCGACAGGAACTGCAGTTGTCAGTGAATGCACGTTTCCGAGGGAACGTTATAAAAGAAATTATATCTAACTGACATTTTAAGATGGGTACCCTTCAAGAGGCCATTTCCGACAGCGCCACATAAAGCTGCGCTTATTCAGTGCTTCAAAACTTCTAATCGTCCAATGGACCAAAGAGACGTTTGATCCACGGTGTATGAAAGTGTGGTACTCTGATATATTTTGTACCACGACTTGCGACCATTCTTTCGGGATACTGGGAACATGAACCAAGACTTTTATCTCAGCATCTATTTCTACCTTTCAGTACTGACCCTTTTGGGGTTTCCTACTTCAGTCAGCAAAAACGGATTCCTTTGTTGTCCATCTGTCTGTCTGTCTGTGCGTCCCACTGAGAGAAAAACCCTTTTCATCAGGAACTGGTGGGCGTATCAAGCTGTAATCCACATACTAATGACTGCGGTCCCCTACCGCGCAGAAAATTGATTCGAAGTCAATGAAATCAGAAGATACGGCCATTTATGTCACATATCTTGATACGCGAGAAACTCTCCCATCAAAACGTGTAGATAACCTCCCGTTGGCTTAGAATCATGACATGTGGCGTGAAACAAGAAATCACAGTACAAACAAAGGAAAAAAGTTGTAAATTGTATACCTGCAACATACCATACAAAATTTTTTTTTCTCATTTGTCATCCGTATTTCTGTCCGTCCATCTTTTAAGACCTCTTTTCTCGGAACCAGGTAGACGTTTCAAGGTGTCACATACTGACATCTATAGACTCTTGCGATATTACAAATGAAAACTTCTAAGACAATGCAATACAAAGATGCCGCCCTTTATATCACTGTTTTTGATACTTGAACTCCCGTATCAAAACATTTAGGATATTTCCCATTGGCCTAGAACCATTACATTTGGCAAGAATTCGCAGTAAAGTAAAAGAAAGTACCTAAAAACTGCGAATTTGTAAGTATATCCCATGAAAAAATAATTTGTGATAATTGTCATCCGCCTGTCTTTCTACCGTCTGTTACTATGCATTTTCCTCATACCGGATAGGCTTATAAAGTTAAAATGTATGTCCGATGGAAAGTTCTATGACTCCTTGGTGGTGTAGGAAACTTAAGCTTCTAAGTGAATTCAGTCAAACGATGCGGCCTTCTGTGTCACATATGTTGACACCTGCAAACTCATTATAAATATCTTGGGTATCTCGCTTTTACCTAGATTCATAAATTTGGTAGCAAGTAGGGTTTCAGCGTAGACGCGAACGAAAAAGTGAGAAAATTGTTATTTCTTTAATCATATCCAAGAAAAATATTTATTTTGTCATTTGTTATCTGGCTTAAAACTTAAAATTAAAACATTTCGTAAGTTTTAGAATTAGCGGAACCGATAACTTGCTTGTATCAATGTCGATAATAGGCAAACATGGTCGATATTCTCGATTTCCGGGAAGGATGAACTCTCTGTGTACATAATGAAGTTTGTACGGAAGGCTCAGAGCGTGGGCCCTACTGTCAGCTGAGCAAAATTTTCTGTATCACTACGATGTGTGGACAATTCCGTCTTCCACGATGACAGCTGTGCTCTTCAGAGAGCTTCATGCAAGCATTCCTGGTTAGACGAATATGCAGACAGTTTCTCGCATCTCGACTAACGCGCTAAGTCACCCAGTCTTGATCCCTTAGAAAAAGTCGAAGAGTATTCGCAGCAATGGGTGATACGTAACAACGAACACTATCGCAAATGCTACACCACGGCATCTAATGGTCAACAAAACGTGAAAGACACTCCGATCTCTATCTCTCCGAACTGAGGCCTTTTTTGTCCGGAGTGCTTCATTCATGAGCGTACCTACCCTTGCCCCAGAGACGCGTATCTCACGAGCACTTTATACGTAAAGTAACTGACGCAATCCTTGATTTTAATATTGCGTGCGGGGAAAATGTAGAATACATTTCAATGTGTTTCTATTAGACGCAACCGTCTGTGAAAACCGATTTCAAGGTGTAACAGCTTTAACTCTGTGGTGACTGCTGTGCGGACCTGTACAATTCTTATTTTCATGTATGATTCTGCATGTGAAAAGAGAGGGAAAAATTCGATGGCAATACGTTGCCCAGTCCTTTCACAAAACATCAAAGTACATTAAGACTAAACCGTCTGACAGACGGATCATCGACGTTGTTACAGGCCCTAACTCCCATTAAACACTGAGAAAAATGAGGTATGTAACTGAAGATATTAGGGCATATTTAGTCTGAATACTCTCACATTCGAAATGTATAGAAGTATGTAATTATGTAACACGATAAACTGCACAGGTACAAACATTTTATTCTGTGCTCAGACGTACTAATTGTACAACGTTCCACCAGTACATATAATAGTTTTCTGCTCCATTGCCCTTACCAAACAGTAATTCACTTCCTCTTCCTTTTTATCCAAATCTGGCCCTGTGGCTCAAAGGAAATGGAACAGCCTTCATTCTCCTCAACATCAAAGGTCGGCTCACAGTTTCCGTAGTCAGCCAGTTGTGCAATTGATCGGAGTCGAATTCTGTTTGACCACTACTAGCTACAGTAGCATGCGCTCTCTGCTAAAGAAGAGTGTTACCTCTCAGGAGGTGCTTGGCTCAATAATTGCAGCAGAACATTATTCAAGCAATGTAATCTCAACTTCAGTAAGTTGTTACTTAATAACTGGAACTGGAAGGAATATGGTAAGCTTCCTCTGCACTCCGACAACTCACAAGTTGAGAAGGTCAATAACGCATTGGTCCACCCCTGGCCCCTAACCAAGCAGTTATTCAGCTTGGAATTGAATGATGAAGTTGCTGGATGTCCTTCTCAGGGATATCGTGCCAAATTCTGTACAGTTGGTGCATAAGATCATGCAAAACCCGAGCTAGTCTTAGGACTCTACTCACAATGCTCCAAATCTGAACTGGGGACACATTCGACAACTTTGCTGACCAAGGCATAGTTCTGCAAGCAATAAGACAAGCAGTAGAAACTCCCACCATATGCGGGCGGGCATCGTCTTTCTGAATTGTAAACAATGGAGTCCGGCCGCAGTGGCTGAGCGGTTCTAGGCAATTCAGTCCAGCACCGCGCTGCTGCTCATTTCTGATTCTTGGGCGTATGGTCGGTACAAGTTGGTATCCCAACACTGTCAGGGGCGTTTTCAAACAGGTTTACGATGGTCGTCAGCGCTTAGTTCGAAGCGGGACTCATCTCTGAAGTCAATGCTACTCCAGTCAGCGAGATTCCAAGCCGAAGACGTGTCTGGAGATGGTCCGGACAGCGGTGGGATATCATCCTGACTTTCGCCCGCCATGCGGGCCGAAAAGCCGGTGATTGTCTGGGGTGCCATTTCCTTTCATAGCAGGACCGCTTTGGTCCTCATTCGTGGCACCCTTACAGCACAGCGGTACGTTGATGACATCTTAAGCCCGTTTTGATCGCCCTTCATAGCAAGCCTTATTGGGCTTGCATTTAAGCAAGATAATCCCCACCTGCACACATCAAGAGATTCCACTGCTTGTTTTCGTGCATGCCAGACTCTCTCCAGTTGACAACGTTTGGAGCATTATGAACAGAGCATTCCACACAGCTCGGGATTTTGACAATCTAACGCGCCAAGCGTACAGAATATCACACGATATACCTCAGGAGGGCATCCAGTAACTCTATCAATCAATGCCAAGCCGAAAGAGTGCTTGAATAGTGGCGAAAGATGAAACAACGTGTTATTGAGTTTCTCACTTCTTTTTCATGAAAAAATCGCCCAAGTTTTCTGAAACTGTATTCGATTGTTTCCTGTAGATTTACAGATTGCCGTCCCATTTGAATAATTCCTTCGTGGTGCACCATTTTTTGTAGCTTAGGGTGTATGTCGGAAAGTTTTGGCCGATGTAAACCTCTAATCAAAACATCCGAAATCAATACAACTCCATTGGCTACTATTAGGACTGACAGAAAAAATGCAAGTTCGCGATCAGACCCAGTGGATCAGGCTTTTCCATCATCTGCCATGCGGTTTCATTCAGATGCGATATGGAGGGGGGAAATGGGATCTATACTACCCTGTCCCAGCCCTTGTCAACCCTACCCGTAATTGTTGAAGCAGCTCCTCAAGTGACCTTAAAAGTGGTCTTACTCGTACGAGGTTCCGAATACGCTGTTCCTCTCCTCAAGGAAGAATCCCAGGCGGTACCGGAATTTGAACTCAGATCTCTCGCTTGATAGTTAGACAACCACGAATTGTAAAGAACTATTTTAATCTATGTAGATATTACTTAAATCGGTGTGTGTTTGTGTATGTGTGTGAGTGTGTGTGTGTGTGTGTGTGTGTATGTGTGTGTGTGTGTGTGTGTGTGTGTGTGTGTATGGCTGTGTTTGTGTAGAATGGGGGGGGAGGGGGAGGAGTAGGCAACAGGGACGGAGGTATTTGGCAGGGAATCGAGAGCATATCTCTCCATCTTCCTTATTTTATGTGAGGCATTACGTATATAAAGTAGCTTTCCGACAAAGTAACCACAGCGTATTGTTGTAGGCAGAATGTGAGGAAATAGACTTTTTTTCGTACTACCTTCTCTATCAGATATTCAGTATTAGCTCTTACCCCAGCTGCACTCGCGTATCATTAGTTTCGCTACGATGAATGACGGTGATAGGTAAGCTACTGTGCGTCTACTGACGTCAGCTGCATCTTCAGACAAGTATAGCCTTTGGAATGCTGCCACCCCCTCTCGTTTCCCGGCCACTGCACCCCACCCCTTCCCGCTATTGCGCTACGCAGGTGTAGCATTACTCATGTGCAGTGCGTGCGGAAGGGCATGGGCAGCAGCTGCTAAAGTATCTACATGGTATAAAAAGTGTGCATTATACAACAAATTTAATAATTAAATTTAAAAAAAACATGGTGCTTCTTCACCGATGCAAAGAAAGATGTTTCATTTAATACTTCACCCTTTTAGGGGTCGCATTTTTTCCCTTTTTTTCTTTGTTTCAAGTACCCTGTGTTCTTCGGCAGCGTTTACTCGTGAAAAGGTAACAAACACATTTTAGCATTTATAAGATTGGTATTGATTTTCTGCTATATCTATTGAGATAACAGCCGATGTTTTCTACAATTTTACAGCAAAACTTTTCATCGTAAATGTTTTAGGGACTTACCATCTACTGAAGGTAGAAAGTCTCATCTCCTGTAAAAAAATTAAAAATGTCAACTGCTGAACGGTAGCAGCGTGGCGAAACCGTTACTTTGATTACGAAATCTGTTACAAATTCAGTGAAACGTCTGAGGTTTGAGACGGTTCTTATGAAGCTGTTAGAAGCTAAAATAAGGTGTTATCTCTGCCAACAAAACAGAAGTGGTTGATATCTTCGGAGTTACTAACCGTCGTGATGCTTTGATCTGAGCACATATTTCATTGCTTCCTTTCGTCAGGAAGTGTCACAGAGTACTTCGCCCAGTAATTCTGAACTCGTTCTCCTGCACGAACGACATTCCACGTTCTCCTCCTGCATTATGTCACCAAAACCTTTCCAAAATGCTGATGTTTTCCTGATACGTGAGCTCCTTTAGAAACATAGTTACGGTAAAAAGCTTAAAAATCTGCAATAGTCTCTGTTCGCATACCTTTGTTGACAGTAAACTGATTTATATCCTGGAGCTAAAATAGAGCTGGTACGCAGTGTATTACACAATACGGGTGTTGTTCAACACTACCAACCACTGAAAAGTCGGATGTAAGCCGACGATCTGAAACACTATACTGAGCAAACACTAAACCTGTATTTTAGAGGATTGGCGTTGTCTGATCATTTATCACCCGGCTAGATAGCGGATAACATCCTCCTTTAGCGAGTAGTCAACTTGAAACAGATGTGACAGGTTTTGTTGGCGAATTGCCTTAAATTTGTTACAACAACTTTATCCATATACAGTCTCATTCCATTTTTTTGTTCGGCGTCGTCGAACTACCACCTTTCGAGCACCAGTTGGCCATATTATTTCTAAACCACAACAATCTATTTCTATTACTGTGTATCTTAGTTAGTAATAGATATTGCAAGATCGCATGTGATACATTCATGGTATTTCAGTATTTTTCTGTTTAATAGTAATAACTATTGTGCTGGACGCTATGGCGTAAATACGCACCGCTGAATGGCAATGGCAGTGTCGATGGTAGGTATTTACAACGTCAAAACGAAGTGTTAGCGTAATGTTCACTGGAATAAACAAGTTATTTACTGGAATAAATAAACAATTATGTGACACGCATATTTACTCTGTGAATACATTAACAGAAGTTGCATTACACAGGAGTACTTGTAATCCGAATTACTATCGACCAACAATGAAATTCCTTATAAAGAGCAGTGCTAAATTGGTGATTACAATTAAACATTTACATCTCTGTACAAAATAAGCATTGATGTACAGTATAATGAAGTGCCAATCACTACTACTTATGAGTATGCAAATCTGAAAGGGGGCTACACTGTTTACTGTATTAGGATTGGGTGTCTGTACGAGTTGATGCGAATGACGCGTAGGATCACTTAGGAATTAATATCAGTACTGCAACATACACTCCTGGAAATTGAAATAAGAACACCGTGAATTCATTGTCCCAGGAAGGGGAAACTTTATTGACACATTCCTGGGGTCAGATACATCACATGATCACACTGACAGAACCACAGGCACATAGACACAGGCAACAGAGCATGCACAATGTCGGCACTAGTACAGTGTATATCCACCTTTCGCAGCAATGCAGGCTGCTATTCTCCCATGGAGACGATCGTAGAGATGCTGGATGTAGTCCTGTGGAACGGCTTGCCATGCCATTTCCACCTGGCGCCTCAGTTGGACCAGCGTTCGTGCTGGGCGTGCAGACCGCGTGAGACGACGCTTCATCCAGTCCCAAACATGCTCAATGGGGGACAGATCCGGAGATCTTGCTGGCCAGGGAAGTTGACTTACACCTTCTAGAGCACGTTGGGTGGCACGGGATACATGCGGACGTGCATTGTCCTGTTGGAACAGCAAGTTCCCTTGCCGGTCTAGGAATGGTAGAACGATGGGTTCGATGACGGTTTGGATGTACCGTGCACTATTCAGTGTCCCCTCGACGATCACCAGTGGTGTACGGCCAGTGTAGGAGATCGCTCCCCACACCATGATGCCGGGTGTTGGCCCTGTGTGCCTCGGTCGTATGCAGTCCTGATTGTGGCGCTCACCTGCACGGCGCCAAACACGCATACGACCATCATTGGCACCAAGGCAGAAGCGACTCTCATCGCTGAAGACGACACGTCTCCATTCGTCCCTCCATTCACGCCTGTCGCGACACCACTGGAGGCGGGCTGCACGATGTTGGGGCGTGAGCGGAAGACGGCCTAACGGTGTGCGGGACCGTAGCCCAGCTTCATGGAGACGGTTGCGAATGGTCCTCGCCGATACCCCAGGAGCAACAGTGTCCCTAATTTGCTGGGAAGTGGCGGTGCGGTCCCCTACGGCACTGCGTAGGATCCTACAGTCTTGGCGTGCATCCGTGCGTCGCTGCGGTCCGGTCCCAGGTCGACGGGCACGTGCACCTTCCGCCGACCACTGGCGACAACATCGATGTACTGTGGAGACCTCACGCCCCACGTGTTGAGCAATTCGGCGGTACGTCCACCCGGCCTCCCGCATGCCCACTATACGCCCTCGCTCAAAGTCCGTCAACTGCACATACGGTTCACGTCCACGCTGTCGCGGCATGCTACCAGTGTTAAAGACTGCGATGGAGCTCCGTATGCCACGGCAAACTGGCTGACACTGACGGCGGCGGTGCACAAATGCTGCGCAGCTAGCGCCATTCGACGGCCAACACCGCGGTTCCTGGTGTGTCCGCTGTGCCGTGCGTGTGATCATTGCTTGTACAGCCCTCTCGCAGTGTCCGGAGCAAGTATGGTGGGTCTGACACACCGGTGTCAATGTGTTCTTTTTTCCATTTCCAGGAGTGTATATCCAATGCAATATCTTTCTCTAATCTGCTTGAGTGAAAACGAAAGAAAAGAATTACACGATTTTCATTTGACGAAATAATCACTCTGTTTCTTGTTTCCTGTAGTTGGTGTTAAAATATTTTAATAAATAGCTGTCTCGGCAATCGGTAACAGTAATTACTGAAAGATATCCACGCAAGAGTACAAAATCATTCGTATAACCACCAAGGGAACATTATGGTGACAAGGGAATTATACCGTAAGTAATTACAATAATATGGTACATCAGATTCATGTTTATACGGTCATCTGTGCGAACGCTTTCTCTCTCAAGATTCGGAGAAAAAGAACTGCAAAGAAGTGTTCTGCAGAATTAGAATGGCATTGATCGCAGTATACGACTCAGGGATGCATCAGAGTAACACATTTTGCTACGCAGAATGGAGAAGAGCGGCCTCAATGATTGAACAAACGAAGTAAAAGGCCTTCCAGTATACTACATCGCATGAATCTTATTATGCTAAATTCCGGTACCACCATCTACAAAGATGAGCGAAAGTTTAATTTTTTTCATTGCTAGTGTCCATTATGTTTAATTCAGACGGTACTGTAAGAGCTGATATTTACCGTTACGAGAATGCGAATCAGTAACAACTAGGCTGATTTGAAAATTGATACTATGGAAACTGCGTACTAAAATTGTACAGCATATATGAAAACAAGACAGGTGAAAGCTTGTAGGGCTTGAAACACATTGTTTTCTGCAAGATAATGTTACTATGTAACGATTATTTCACTTACGAATTATTTTACCTACGAATATTAAATTTCTGTATGAAAGATATACATAACTGATGTTGGGAAAATAAATTCCATAGATGGTTACTTATATTGACATACTGTAATACACCAAACGATGACAGTTAGCATCTACCTTAATCTCAAATCTTGTTCATTGTACATCATTTAAAACCGAGCGAGGTGGCGCAGTGGTTAGGACACTGGACTCGCATTCGGGAGGACGACGGTTAAATCCCGTCTCCAGCCATCCTGATTTAGGTTTTCCGTGATTTCCCTAAATCGTTTCAGGCAAATGCTGGGATGGTTCCTTTCAAAGGGCACGGCCGATTTCCTTCCCCATCCTTCCCTAACCCGAGCTAGCGCTCCGTCTCTAATGACCTCGTTGTCGACGGGACGTTAAACAACACTAACCTAACCTAACCCATATCATTTAAAGGCTTTATCAAGCCCCGAAATAATCTAAATCGTAGAGTAATTGGTTGTGACTGTGGAGATAAACGATCATTTTATAGCACAATAATTTGTGTGTGCTATTGACAGAGTATAGTCGAGCGTTTTCATGCGGTAATATGACGTTTGTTGATAGTATCAAACGAGAATACTCACCACCTACAGCGATCTTTAACGTAGAATTATTAAATTGACTCAGGCGTATACCTAAAAGTGATTCATTTATTTACAGATGCCTTTGACATAGTTGATTTGAATCATACTTAACGAATGGAGTGCAAACAGTTGTGCTGTATAATTCAAACTGTGGGCGAAGGAGAGAAAATTATAGTGCCTGGGGAGAAATAACGAAGGAAGTCCCACAACGTTCAGTTTTGGATCCACTCCTATTCCTTATAGATGTGAATGACCTTCTACAACACTCGTCAGTCATAGTGCGTTCTTCTCGCAGACGCTACCAACGTTATAACACATCCCTTTAGGGAAGAACCAACTGAAGAGAATGTTCATAATGTTTCTCAAGAAATTATTGTTTCTTTTAAGATAGGCTCCCCATAAATTTTTAGGTAACACTCTTTTCTCAGGTCTGTACCACCAGCGGATTCACACCGACAGTTGATGTACCTCATGAACAGGAGTCAGTAAGCAGGTTAGAATGCAACGTAAGAGATAGTTAATTATGTCTTTCAAAAGAAGCATGTTAATAAGCTGCTCAAACAATTATTTCAGCTGCTTTCGGTATTATAATTACTAGTCCTGGGAAAAGGAAATCAACTTACTGGTATATTTTGCATATTTCCATCCAATAATGAGTTACAGAATAATTTTTTGGGATAACTAATCTCTTAGGAAGAAAGTATTGACTACACGAAAGCGAGCAAGACGAACGTTCACCCACGTTTTTCATGCAGGTTCCTCACAAAGGGATGAGTTTTTTTAACGGATCTATCAATATATATATATATATATATATATATATATATATATATATATTTGCTATTGAAATTCGTCAGAAATGATACTGATACATCAGAATTGGAAAAAAATTGCTGGTGTCTATACTTACGACCCTAGAGGGAAAAGGGATCCTTGTTACCTAATATAAAAGCTTGCAGTGTCTCAGGAAGGAGCTCAGTATGCAGCAACAAAAATATTTAATACGTTATCAAATAACATAAAATGTGACACAGGTCGCAAGGAGAATTTTAAATCTAGCCTGAAATCATTTATCCTGGACAACTCATTCTAATTAATCGACAAATTTTTATATAAAAACTTCTAGCCTGTACAGAAACCTAAATTTAATAGAGTAGTTGCATGAGTAGCACTAAAAAACATGTTCAGTAATGCTAACACTAATGTTGTGTACGTATCCTCTGTCCTGACCCGTTCCACATCATTTCAGTAAAGGATTCTATTAAATGAGCTATTGCAGAAAACTAATTAACTATGAAACAAAATTTTTGTAATGTAAAAAACTTTTAGCGCTTAGACCACTGTTTTTTTTGTGATACAATTAGGGCTTGATGACTAAGTAAAACCATCTTCAGATCGTCAAAAGTGAGAAAAAACGGTGAATATGCAGTACAAGCTATCTTCATTAGCTGTAGTCATGCAGTGAGCTGCATTCGTAAGTGGGTCAGTAGGACTGAGAAACCTTAATCTCGCAATACGGTGGTAATAAAGAAGGCGAATGGCCAGTTTCATTAGGAAAAATTGCGTCAAAAGCCCATCATTTTCATTTTTACAGCAGGTATTATAGTGAAAGCAGTATACGCAACGATTAGAACTGCCAGCTGTTCCATAGCATGGCTACAAAGGAGCGACCCAGCTTGGCGTATAAAGTAGTCATTTTTATAAAATTTGCATGAGCTTAAGATTGAAAGTGAAATGCTAGAAAATTAACCGGTCTAGCTCCTCACGCAAAGCTTGGTCTATTCTTTCTAAGCCAGGCTATGGAACAGCTGACAATTCTTGCAACCGTTGCATATACTGTTCTCACTATAATGTCTGCTGTACAGTAGCAAAGAATAGGCTTTTGACGCAACTGCCCGTTAACCTTCTTTATGACCTTCATCTTGCGAGGTTACCGTTTAGAACGCAACCCGCTCGCGATGAAGTTTGTAACCCAAAATATAATAGCCTTGCAGACCCACATTACAAATGCATGTAACCGCGTGACTACAGTTAATGACGAAGGTTTTCCTTGCATATTCACCACTTTTTACGATTTGGACGATCTCAAGAACGTCGTAGAGAGCAACTGAAACTAGTCATCGAGCTTTAACAGTATAAGGAAAAAGAAAACCGCGAGCTAGAGGTTAAAAGTTTTTCAAATAAAATATTTTTATTTCACAAAATACATTAAGATCACTGTCACCTCCCGGACAATGACAGGAGTCACTAAATAATTAACTAATTAAGAGTGTCGCTGAATCAGGTGGTAGGAATAGTAAACTGATTGTCTAAAATCGGTGTATAAAATTTGTTAAACTGTGACGCAAAGTAATACAAATCAACCTGCAAAACTGTTTTCAAAATGTATGCGAACAAAGGTAGTAATGAAAATAAAATCAAGATGGTTGTGACATCCTTCCAGTTGAAATTGGCGGTGAATGAACCGAAGAAGTTCTTTTCTTTATTCTAAGAACAAAGGAATGGCTGAAACGAAAATGTAATGTACAGTTGCTAAATTATGCAATAGTAGCAGTACGAATGCGTATCGCTATGACTGTGATGCACAGCTACGTCTATATGAGGCCTTCATCCACATCTATTGTCACCTGGCTATTACTGTTGTTACTGCTGCCAGTTCTTCCTCTCCCTCTCCCTTTTCTTCTATTGTAATCATGATGATGATGATGACTACGACGACGACGTGATAGTGTCCCGTAATACGGTGCACAGTTACCTGCTGAAAGATATTTGTACACGAGAGCTCTTATGTGTGAATCATTCCAATTACAGTATTTGTATTTTAATACCTTTGACTTTTGTTTCTTTATTTTAATTTCATCACTTTCTAGAGCTGTCTCTCTAAAACCCAATAGATACTGCTGCAAGTATCAGCACGAAAATTGACTTCCCCTTTCAAGAAAGTTATTTTTTCTTCGTCTACTTCTTGCGTATCTCATTGTAACGTCCTACAGTGCACCAGTTCTCTCCGTATTTACAAATACTTGTTTTAATCTTAGTTTGATTTTACGGTTGCTTAGTGAATCCATCAAATGTTTTCCACCGGAACTACGTACTTACGTTGTCGAAATGTTTAACGAATTGATGGTGGTAGCTTTGCGTATAGGAACTGTTCGTCATCTGTACGTTTCAAAAACCAAACGCAACTAGACAATGGGCGTTACTGATCACTGTTATTTGAAAAGCTGATTTTCCGTCCCATATGGTATGATGTGGCTACTACGAAAGGTTTCATGATTGGATACGTCATTCCTAATACCAAAACATGCCTTAAACCCTGCTTTTAACCGCAGTTTATTATATTTAACCCTATTGTTAAGGTTATAACGATCCATTCGCTTTAAAGGTACTTATTCATGAAAGGAGCGTCTTTATATAAACTTCAGGAAGTCTTTTTACACTTCAGATCTCCAACTGAAACACTCATCACTCTGTAACAAACATAACGGTGACTTGTCACGGAATATTTATTTTTAGAGTGATTTAAAACTTCACTTCACAGCCTCTGCAGCCGTATTTGACGCGAACTCTTAAAGTTTTAGGTGAAGGAGAAACCTTCTCAAGCAGGTAGCGAACACATAAAAGATGGGATGAAAATATAAAACATCTTGATATAGCAGTCTCAGAAACACACACCGTCATATGCCCCCGGAAAAGGTGAGACGAACATTTTAATATCGCCCCTTGCAGCACAGCTTGTCCATGAGTCTAGCAATATCTTATCCGAAGGAGAAAACTTCTGAATTCAGTTGGCTGCTTGCAGACGTGACGAAGCTATGAATGGGACGAGGAACTGGTATCCGAAATATAACAATGTGAGAAGTGTTCTTTTCGATGGCAAATGCGACTTGCAACTGGCGTCAAGCTGTTCGCCTTACTGAGTCACAGTACTGCGAGCTACATGTGGCCAGAACGTCCATACTGCATGTTGTCTCTTCATCCAGAAAAGGCCAATACCTACGCCGAGATTCGGGCCACAATCGTTGCCGACATTCCTTAGTCACCCAGTAATCGTTAGATACGTGTATGTCCCCCATACAATTATTGACTAGTATCGAACTGCAGCAAATTCGAACGATATTGGGCCTTTGGCGACTTCCTTGGATTGGACAGAAAAACTGTTACGAAGCTGCGATAAATGTCTTGCAGCGTTTTGATGTTAGGGATTATAATGCACTGAAATGTGTGTTTTCAAAGGACGGAAAGAATTACGTAAGCTAGTGAGAAACGAAAGACTAACAATAGAAACAACAAATTGCTACAACAGGTCACAGTTCTTTGGTCTGCATACTAAAATGCTTTTCAGAGGGTTATATCCCATTGTAATTTGATTTACGTCAAATAATAAGCATTCCTATGTTGTATGTATGACATTGAGTAACCTGTGGCATTTTCAGGCAGCACAAGACAAAAAATTACATAGATGAAAAAAGTGCTGCATCACCTCGTAAAGCTGTGCAGCTGTGTTGGCATTGCAGCTGTTCCTGTACTTATCGTAACGTCATCTCTTACATTGTTTGTAATCATATACGCGCTTATCACGGGAACTACTCACGACTAGAACACAGCTCTCTGACTGACTGCAACATTTCAGCTGGAAACCGAGCGCCAGTAAGAAGACAGTAGTGACTTCTCTGAAATACTGGAGTGAAAATCTATCATGCCACGAAGGACAGCCGCTATCAATAATTGGGCCCACTTCGCCACCTTATAACGCGTGGAAACCTTGTCGACTAGTTGCTCGACGTTTGCACCGAAGTTAAAGTGATATGGTGCGGACATGGAATCGGTTCCAACAAATAAGTGGTGGTGATGATTTACGCCACATAGGCTGTCCACATTCGACAGGTGCAAAGGACGGACACTCTCTACGACCTTCGAGTCGAAGTAACCGTCTGCTGAATGCTCCATAGCTGAATTGGGCATAGAACGTCATGTATTGCAACAAACTGTTAAGAGACGAAGACATGATACGAATCTGCATTTCCGAAAACCATGGCGAGCACCACGTCCTGCACCACAACACCATGGCCTCCGTTGCAGATGGGCACGGAATCGTGCAGAACTGACGCCACAGAATTGGCGTCTGGTGGTGTTTATGGACGAATCTTGGAATTCTTCTTTTTGACTAATACTTTTCTTGCTGCTGCCAGTTCGGAATTTATATCCTCTCTGCTTCTGCCATCATCAGTTACTTGGCATCCCAAGTGGTGGAAATCAGTAACTACTTTTAGAATCTAATTTTCTAATCTAATCCCCTCACCATCCCCCAAAATTAATTGGATAACATCCCATTTGCTTGTTTTACTTTTGTTGATATTCATCTTATAACCTCTTTTTAAAACAATATCCATTCCGTTCGACTGCTCTAGTGAGTCCTTTGCTGTCTCTGAGAGAATTACAGTGTCATCGACAAACGACGAAGTTTTTACTTCTTCTCCACAAACTGTTCTCCTTCATTTGCTTTACTACTTGCTTAACGTACAGACTGAGTAACTTCGGCGGTAGGCTATAACTCTCCGTTGAGATAGCACCAACGTTTTGGCTTCTGGGCATGCAAACCACACTTCCATGGCAAGCTCCCTGTTTCATGAGGAGCATTTCCTTCAACTGCACAAAAGATTATCTTAACCATGTGGCCTGCCAGAGATAAATCCAGTTTTCACTAATTCACTCTTGATATCCTACTATGCAGAAACTTAAGAATAAATTTAGATAGTAGAATTACTTTGTACGTGATTAAACAAGGTATTTCACCATTTAACTAACTAAAAGAAAAGATAGAGATGAATACACGAGAAATGGAAACTATCATTGAATTGACGGTGTCCCGATTGCTGCGGATCAGGCTGTATACATCCTAGGACGCTGAAACGTTGTAGGTGTGTTCATTAATCGGTGCGCTGAAAAAAAAAAAATATGAAATAGATTCTGAGTTGCGATTACGATCAGATGTAACAGGGAATGATGACATTGAATATTCGTGTTGGACCAGGACTCGAACCCATATTTATCGCCTTAAAAGCTTTAGCTATCCATGCACGATTCACACCGAGTCCAAAACCTCCACATGTCGTCGTTCATACGTCACAGCCTGTACTCGTACTCACACATTTACTTCCTGTACAGGTGACGACATTTTAATTGAAAGCCACTGCCCGATATCGGCGGATAAATATGATATTGCAGTGCCTGTGTTTTTAAGAAGAACAATGAAATGTTTCTTCCGACATGCATGCTTGCTTGCACCACTTGGCGTCTGCTCATGGACGGGTCCTCTTCCGGAAGTACCAAAACTTCCTTCCGAGAAATAATCATTCATGGCTAGAAGGGATGACCGGTATTGCTTTTGAAACCTGATACCAGACTTACACTTATGTGCCAAAATATTATGACCACTTACTTAATAGCGTGTTGATCCACCTTTAGAATGCTATACAGCAGCGATTGTACAAGTGCATGGTAGGTTTCTTGAGGTCTGCACGCAGGTCACAGAACTCCTGTACGGTACGTATCGGTCCTTTGTATGCATAGAGCCTTCGGTTCGGATCAGAAGAATTAATTGCGCAAGACATCAATGTGAACTCACTGTCATGAGCCTCAAACCTCTGTAGCATGATTCTGACTGTGCCGCAGAAAGTTATACTGCTGGAAGATGCCACCGATATCGGGGAAGAAATCAAACATGAGGGGATGAATTTGACCACAATAATGTCAATGCACATCTCAACCGCGCGGAGTGGCCGCGCGGTTAGAGGTGCCATGTCACGGATTGTCCGGCCCCTCCCGCCGGAGGTTCGAGTCCTTCCTCGGACATGGGTGTGTGTGTTGTTCTTAGCATAAGTTAATTTAAATAAGTAGTGTATAAGTCTAGGAAATACACACACACCCCTCAACTGTCATGGCACCTTCAGTTACCACAATAGGTCTCATGGAAGCCTAGGGTAGTGACCTGCAACGTGGCGCATCTTCGGAACAGACGTTACAGACGTTCGCGAGGATAACGACGTATTCGGACACAAGCGTCTACATGGTGTAGCAAGACACGTGGTTAGTCCTGCCTGGCGACAAGTTTCTGTTGGTGCACAATCCAATATGAACACGTAGAGTTCGTCAGCTAAGGAGTCCCACGTTCAAATATGCTCGCTGAACAGTGTCTGCATGTGTCTGCATCAGAATTGTACCCTCTCGTTAGATCTGTTACAGATCGCCGCCTATCCTGCTTTACAGAACAGACAAGCTCCTGAGCTCTACGTTCATTGATCAAGAGTGGATGTGTGACAACGTGTCTCCTACTGCTGGTTTCGCCGTCCTTCAACCCCTTTCCAGAATTGCTCATGACAATGCCACGCAAACAGCCCATCAGCGTCGCCGTCTCCCAGGTGCTACTTCCCAGACGGCGTGCCATAACGATCTGCCCTTTGTTAAAGTCTATAATGTCATTGTATTTCACCGCCAGAGTTCCGTATCTTCGTTATATTGATATCCCATTCGTTTCTGCTTAGCTTACATACTTTCCACACGTATTCAAACACCGCTGATGGCATAATATCTCTAGATCGGCAACTGTCATAGTATTTGTCTCCTCTGTGTAATACAGAATAATTGAATTATATTCAGAAGGCGTAATACACGAGCAGTAAATTTCTCAGAACTACGGAGTCCTACTGGACCTGGAAGAAAATGTGACGACTGTAGTAAACTAACTGTGGTATACACAGACGCTACAGTTTTGGAAAAAATAGAGGCAGAAAATACGATTATAAGAAGTATTTGCAACTACTAGGGCCGGTGTAGTCTTAACTGATAAGAACATGGAATCGAATTATGCATAGTATTTCTGTTGAATAATATTTCCGCATGCAATTGTACAGTAACACTGCCATTCCCATCAACTTTCCTGTAACAAAGTAGCATACAGGTGGTTTCGTTACTTGCATACTGGTAAATGTCACAACGCTGTCAACAACCAGACTTGTCTGGTACATAAGACAAATAACGAATTATGACGAGAACAAAGGACTATGGAATAACACAGCTCACTTGCATGAATGCTGTTAGTCACAGTGTTAGAACAATCATTACAATGATGGCTAGTAGGTCACATAATTAATTGGATTACACTGGACTCGCATTCGGGAGGACGACGGTTCAATCCCGCGTCCGGCCATCCTGATTTAGGTTTTCCGTGATTTCCCTAAATCGCTATAGGCAAATGCCGGGATGGTTCCTTTGAAAGGGCACGGCCGACATCCTTCCCCATCCTTCCCTAATCCGATGAGACCGATGACCTCGCTGTCTAGTCTCCTCCCCCAAACAACCCAACTCAATTAATTGGATTAACAACCACAACCCAAGGGCACATTAATACCATCGTTCTATAACTTCTTAACCCTAGTGCGCCGACACTCATTTTCACAGATGAGTTCCTGCGATAAAAATGATCAGTTTGTCGTCTGTTTTCTGTGTTGCCAGTTTTCGGACTGGTTTGTGGCGGCCCGCCACGAATTCCTCTTTGTGCCAACCTCTTCATCTCAGAGTAGCACTTGTAATTTACTTCCTCAATTATCTTACGAATGTATTCCAATTTCTGTTCTCCTCTTCAGTTTTTACGTTCTACAGCTCTCTGGTACCATGACAGTGTGATGTGACAGATGTCCTATCATCCTGTCCTTTCCTCTTGTAAGTGTTTCTCATGAATTATATTCCTTGCCCATTCTCTGGAGAACCTCCTCAATCCTTACCTTACGAGACCACCTAATTTTCAACATTCTTCTGTAGCACTGCATCTCAAATGCTTCGTTTCTCCTCTTTTCCCGTTTTCCCGAAGTCCACGTTCCATTACCATACAATGCTTCCTCGGAAATTTCTTCCTGAAATTAAAACCTGTGTTTGACACTAGTAGAGTTCTGTTAGCCATTTTTTCCAGTGCTAGTCTACTTTTGATGTCCTCCTTGCTCCATACCCTATGGATTATTTCGCTGCCTTGGCTGTAGAATTTCTTAACTACGCGATGCGCAATCTGGATGTTACGTTTCATTCTGTTCTCATTTCTGCTATTTCTAATTACTTTCGTCGTTCTTCCATTTACTATCTGCCCATATTCCGTACTCATCAGACTGTTCGTTCCATTAAACCCATCATGTAGTTCTTGTTCAGTTTCATTGAGGACAGCAGTGTCATCAGTGAACCTTATCTTTGATGTCCTTTCGCCTTGACTGTTAATTCCATTCTTCAAGTTTTCTGTTAATTCTGTCACGTGTGGATTAAACAATAATGGTGAAAGACTACGTCCAAGTGTTGCACTGGTTTCAATCCGAGCACTTCGTTCTTGGTTTTCCACTCTTGTTTTCTCTTGGATGTTGTACATGTTGTATATTATATGTCTTTCCCTATGGCTTACCCCTACTTTCGTCTGAATTTGTAACACCTTGCACTACTTTACATTGTCGAACGGTTTTCCCAGACTGACAAAAGCTATGAACGCCTCCTGACTTTTTTTCAGTCTTGTTTCCATTTTGCACCGCAATGTCAAACCCACTACTTTGGGGCCTTTTCCCTTTCTATAGCCAAACTGATCCTCAGTCATTTTACATTCTTCTCACTGCTATTCTTGTCAGCAATCTGGGTGCATGAGATGTTAAGCTGACGGTGTGATAATACTCCCCGTTATCGACTATTTCAGTCATCGTCTCATACAACATACTAAAAGATTAATCTACATTTTCTGATACATTCTGCGTCGTTATATATGAATACAAAATGTCGCATTAGGGAGTGCCAGTATGCGAAGGTTGGAGGTTGTTTTTACGATATTGTTTAGTTTGCCTAGCGTAGAGGCTACACTTTTTCTTAACTGGTACTGTTACAAATATACGTAAGTCGGCTTACAAGGAGCCTCACACATGTCATCCTACACTTAAACCATTCCTCGACAAGAGTACCCCATTGTTACAAGAAATTACATGTTTCTGCTGCGGTTTGGGTAAAAGGTGTTCCACAAAGTCGGTGTAAATGGGCCAAATAGCTGAAAATGCCCATCACAGTTAAAGTACGCAGGACAATACAATTCTTGTGAACAAAACATCTAAACTGCACATAGATGCCCCGTGAAACTTTATCGGTATGTGGACTAAGTGCAATGTCGGGTTCATCTGCAGTGAAATAGAGCCAATAATTTGATAAAGGCCGTAGACACGTAAGAAATGGTGATAGGAAAGAAAGACCATAGATAACAACCACAGCCGACAGTGTCCAAGCAATCGAGGAACTGATTTGCAGACACACCAGATTTTCCAAAGCTGAGGACGAATAGTATATCATAAATATATTGTGACATATGATAACCAGAGTATCTATTTTGTAGCCAGTTGCGTTAAGATGTGCTTGTGCGGGAATTGTTACGATGCCATTATTTTGTTCGAAAACGGCTTAGAAAAAAAATGTGTGTATGCATAATTTCGTTTCCACCTTTGTTAATCAAAAGAGATGCGTCGGACCTCCGTTGCTGAATAATGTCATTCTGTATATTAAACGACTGAATGCAGTTGCACGAATTCAATCACAGTGCGCTGCGGAATATTAATTGCATATTGAAATATGAATATACGATCATCAGTCTCATGTGGTTTATTGAATCATTTACATATAATAGCATTCCCCGATGTCTTCTACCTTTGTACCACGTAATTACGTCAGGTCAGAAAAGCTGGAGACTCGTGGTGGCACGTCGAGAACCTTCAGTTTCCTACTGTTTTTTTTTTTTTGAATTAAATAACTGGCTCTTATACAGCGGCAGCTTGCGCGAGACTTTACCAATGTCCTAAAAGTCTGCTATGGTATTCAAGAAGAAATAGTTTATATTTCACTATATCGTCATGCTAGGTGCTACTTAACACAGGTTCAATATTAGCTTAACCCAACGCACTACTTTCAAATACACTGTTAATACGTTTTTGAGGTCCACAATGTTTCACTATTAACCCATTACTGTGTCCTAGATCTTTCATTCCCTCCACATGTAATTGCTTCCAAACAGCGAACATGGAAATAAAGAAGAGGATTGAAGACACCACACCTACAAATTCAACACACTCCATACACTTTCATAGTAAATTTCCTCGTATACTCGTTTTTCTTACAACCTACAGCCTTTTGACTTAAAAGAGTAATAATCATAATTAAACTTAATATATTAATTTTACATATTAAATAAAACTATTTCAATTTAAATTTTTTGGTGAATAGTTTAAAGATGCGAGGAATAAATCGGCGTACTTGACCACTGCGCTCTTCGTCCTATACCCGTAAATCTTCATAAGGCGTTTATCTTTTCCTATGACGCACGCAGGCGAAATATTCTAGAAACCTGAAAGGATCATCAGCCAGCTTCAATTCATATAGTTTGAACTATAACTGTTAGCACCGTCCCACTCTCTCCCCTTGTTTGATTTAAGTTAGGCGGAAGTCTCTCTCGCTTTCTTCTCCAAAGATCTACTGGAAAAGCGCTTCTTTACCAGATCATCTACATAATTCACAATGTTACTTGCGTAATACTTTACACCCACTTTCAAAGAAAAATATTCACCTTGTACCAGAATAGTACCCTCAATGCCGACTATTTTAGCACAATTTCTTTCTCGCATTCGAAGAAAAATGGCAAAATTATAGTGCAGTGTTTACATTTTGCTGTAGCACATTAGCACAAGTTTACTGCCTGCAACGGGGCCCGAACCATTAGCCGAGCAACATTATCAAGCACTCCACAACCACGTAATAATTTACCAGACGCATCGACCCAGGCAAGTTTAAATGTAATACTTAAATAAAATCCGAATAGCTTAGCATTCAACCGTAGTTGCAATACTAAAGAACATCACGCAGCCAATCGCGAATGGCTCCTTGAGCAAGGAGCGGATTTCTATCGTCAAGAAATTAAACAATTAGTAGAACGTTCCATCTGTTATTTACAAAGACTTGGTGGGTATAATGAAAAATTATATCAGTTTCACTTTGAAGTGTAGTGCCGAATTTTGTAAATGTTTCTTGGACTACCGTAGTAAGTCTAACTTACATTTAAAATCCCGTTATACGTAGTGTATTTCGAGTGGAAAATGGAGGTGCATAGAGCAGCTGATGGTATCGAAGAGTGTAATCTTCAGTAATTCCTTATTTGCTCCAAAGCAGCGAACTTTCAAATATTTGAAAAAGAATTATCATTTGTAAGTATTCCATCCCTGCACAGCGTGTCTGTGCATTACACGAATAGAATAAGTATGGCAGTATACCCTATTCGTCTTACTTGTGGAATAAATTTTTGTTAAGGTTTACTGTTAATGCGAATAACGTTCATGTTAAATTTAATCTGTGAATCGGACCCGTTACAGAAGTTCAAGTCCTAAATGGAAAAATGATTAGTAATCAATGAATATTTGCTGCCATCAGACAGGATACCACTGCACGACACTTTATAAATCCCAAATGTTCCACTAAGTGGATGCTCAGTATTTACCCTTTGCCTAAATTTGATTACATGATTTATAAACGAGGCTTAAGATATTACTTAAGATAACACACAGATACTTCTTTTGACATTTTTATTTGACCTAGAATATAGACAATCTTACCTTCTCCTTAGAAGTGATCGCGAAAGAGATTATTAAGAAATGTCCTTAAGAACGAGCCTTGAACATTAATTATTTTATGCTTTTTAACTTCTTAATTACTAATGAGTGGATCTTAGAAAAGCACGGAATCCTTATATTGCATTTACGTATAGACGCTTTGGAGTCACGTACTCCGAGCAAAAATACATTTGTGGGGCAAAGTGTGCTCTCGTAAACATCACATTACACCTGGAACTATCAAACATTACGCTGCATGCATATTTCATTATACGTGTGACACCTAAAAATGCAAGTATTTAGTTAGGAATGGATCAATTAATATTAAATTTGTACATTCCGAGTTTGGGAAACGAATGTTTGACTTGACCAACACATAATTGGCTCCCTTACGTAATTCGTTCTGAGTTCATCAAATAGCTCATCTGAAATATACAGTGGAAAGTATTTCTCCGTGACCAGATAAAGTACAAGGGTGTCAGGCTGGTACCTGTGGAGCCACTTCGCAATTCTTGATATCCTCACAACATCAAGAATTACCTGACTGATGCAATGGGCACTTATTTTCCTCCGTTTCCTTTCTGTAGCTCTTCACAATTTCTGCAGTACATGTGACTTTGTATGCCATACCTAACTGATATATCAACATTGCTTCATTACTCCAGCTCATTTATATACGGTAGGAGCAGGGTGGTAGTACTGTGTAGGGTGGAGGCGGGTTAACAGCTTGCTCGTAAGCTGCGTGGCAGCGCGAAGAGGATTATGAAACTTGGTCTTAGCCTGTTAACGGCCCGAGTGGAAGACGGCGATGTGGTATCGTATTATACAGCGGAACACATAGCGTAGCAGTGAAGCTAGTCCGACGCGAGTTCTTTATTTATGAGGATTACGCTTGGCCAACTTTGGAATTGCTTCCACATACAAAACTTTGTTACAAAGCCGAAATACTTGAGCTAGATGCGGGGTACATGATTTCAGGACTGCGAGAGCTTTAGAAAAAGCGAACTGAAATCGTGGCAGACTTTTATACAGCTATATGTGAATAAAAGTTTTTCGTTAGTGTCCTATTTTTACTTCCGGCAGATGTACCATGAGTGTAAGTCCCACCATCGCTTGGGACGTATCTATCAATACAACTGGAACCGCGAAAAATACCGATCTTCTCTCTACAGTGAGTTGAGAATAGAAACGTAGACGAATAAATAAAATATCCAAATGCAAGAGAACTTATACGTTCTAGTAAATCAGAATGCAAAAAACAAATATGCATCTGCTCTAGAGGGTATCGCTGGTTGTGATATGTAATAAAAAATACCTTCCTGATACGTATTGGAGACCTATTAAAATTATCGAGATTGTTCTGCAGTTTCTCTGCTGGGGGTAAGAAATAATAGTTCAGATGGAATTGATCATGGCAGCTTTTCTTGTTATAGATCCTAAAATTTGAATACATCTTATACTTTTAGCTGGATGTGTACATGTTGTGGAATACTCTAGTTTTAACGGATTATTAGGTACAAGCACAATATGTCCAAGCTGATCGAAGACATATTTCCAGCCCTTAAAAACTGCCATTGTTCATCTGATACAAGGGTTGCTGCTGACTGTACATCTATAGATTGTACAAATCAGCACCTCTGAGTTGTATGTTTATACCTGAGACACAACTAATCATGTTTTGTCGATGACGGATTGTACCATCATCTTTTACTTTACCCCGTCGTCTCCCTGTTTCATTGTCTCATCTTGCGTGACATTTATCCATTTTAGGTCGCTATCGCTCTTTGTTCAACACCGGATACATTTACTGGCATGAAATCTCAGTATTCTATACTGTTATGATAACGACACATCTTAAATATCTAGGTATTACAGACAGTGTTGTGTGGTCGAACCTGCAGTTATGTCTGCTAGAGCTGTTCATTGCGTCAATTAGAAATCGTGGCTTTTGGCGCCTGGCATGCCCCATGCGGGGCAGGTATTCTGTTGATATTCTGTATAAGATAGGCATCTGTGTTCTTTATATCTCTGAACAACCTTGTTGGATATTTACGATAACTAACGCTTTGACTGAAGCCTGTTTCAAGGCAATAACGGAGGAGTTCATCCTTCTTTGTCGAATAAGTCTTTCCTCGAGAGGTTAACATCATATGGAGCTGTTGTTCACCACACGCTAGTTTATTTACATGGCCAGCATCATGAGAGAGGTAATAACTAGTATTCCTCAGCAGCAAAATTCATTTCGAGTAAACATAAAACTGAATTATAACCTAATGAACTTGTGTCTTTCGGTAATTCAAATTACCCGTTCGAACCGAATCATTGTGTTTGACCCGCGCTCTACGTTGTTGGATGAACATATAGATCGTTTTAATGTATGGCTCTGTATCGTTGTAAAATTTCGAGAATGACATCTAAAATCTTGGAAAAGGTATTGTGAAAATAATTATTTCGTCAGCGACTATGGCTAGATCGGTCACTGTGTAACGAGCACTCCCAGGGTTTCTTTCACAGCCGATTGGAATTCAAATATCATTAACATTACTATTGTTCAGTCGATATTCCGTCACTCTCTCTCTACTTAAATCATGTGTACAATTATAGACCGTGTAGGGATCTGAACGGCGAATGATAAGTACACTGTTGATCAGGTAATTGATTCCGTAATTGATATTAATTTACCAGAAAAAACCAGATTCCTTAAATAGTCGATTACCAGCGTGTAAAAAAGTTCAAAATCTATGATAACTTCACAAATGAGTTGGTGTTATGAATATCTGACGTTAAGCAGGTAACCCAGAAAGATTTTAGAATAGTTATGAAATTATATGTAAAGTTGGTCGGAAGTAGCTACGTCCTCTCAGTATCAGATATTAGCTGACTGTAGTGTGGTTAATTTACGCACGATTTTAATAAAAACTGGTTTTTCGTATTTCTCAATATTCTTGACTTCTAATCTCTTAAACCATGTGTCGTGTAGTGGTACAAATTGCCAGATACTTTCAGAGATATAGATGGACACTGTCCACAGAATGAGGTACGATTACAGCTGTTAACAAAGAAGTAATAAATTAAAGCGT
Source organism: Schistocerca americana (assembly GCF_021461395.2). Lineage (NCBI taxonomy): Eukaryota > Metazoa > Arthropoda > Insecta > Orthoptera > Acrididae > Schistocerca > Schistocerca americana. The sequence continues at coordinate 365,632,032 of NC_060122.1, read as the reverse complement.
CATGCCTGCATGAAGAGCAAATATCTACCAAGCGTTAAAATATTTTCCTGTCTTTCACTTGGAGTGAGGGGGGGGGGGGGGGGGAGGAGAGTAGGGGAGGGTAGGCAGTAGGCATTGTCTGAGAGAAAAAAGTTTGGTTTTAAATTATGCGTAAAGACTGTTGCAAGTCACTAAGTGCCTACATTTCCATATACTGCAAGAATAGGATCTGCGTGTTTGCACACCGTCAATTATGCTGCCTCAAGGCAAAAATACACTATCTGTGATATTTCTCCAGTTGCGTTAAACTTTTAACGTAAGGTTATGTATGTTATGACAGCATATTAATTTTTAAAGTCAGTACATGTCTATATGAGACACCGAAATTCAAATTTTTTTTTGCCTCTGGAAGTCGTTAGACAGACATCAACTGGTAACGGGTGCCATGTACGCGGTTAGCAGTTCAGTAATCCGGATGAATGGGCTACGTAATCTGTTCCAAAATGCCGCGTATAATAACGGGACTCTTCCGGGGCTCTTACCTCGGGTTCCGTTGGTGATATAAAGCTTCTATGGACCATTTGTATAACAAACAGGAGGATCATCTTAATGTAACTATCTTACAGTACCGGGCCAGTTTTTGAATTGCACGCTTGCTCCGGCTTAGGAAAATGGAACAAATCGGTTGTATTTCCTTCTTTTTGCTTATATGGTCTACTGTACGCCTTATGGGGCACATACACAATTCGGTGTTTTCACGATTTTTACGCCGTCGGCAGTGGATATATCAAGTAACAAACCCGCAGAAAAGTGCTCAAGTTTTAGCAGTATATTGCTTAGGCGTTTATCTACAAGTGCTATCATCTCTTATCGAGAAACAACCCAAAACCACGATTTTTGTGTACCAAAACATAACGACGATTTCCAAGACTGCTACATACAGAGAATGGCTAAATTTTTACGATATATTCCTAAGACGCCGACCTCAAAGATTTTCTTGATATCTTTATCTGTTTACGGGATGCAGAGCTTTAAGGTCGCCCTACTTGTACACGTATTACACATACGTAAAACCTGCTATTAAGAAAAAATGCAGTTCATAAAGTAACGTAGCACGGATATATATGCAGTTAAGCGCGTCCGATATCATCAGAAGGTTTCTGGAAAACTTATCTTGTTGTGTTCAAACACAAAAAAATTTTTTTTTCACGTCTAATCCAGTTTGAGGTGTACAATCACTTTTGCGTTGTTTCAGTTTCATCTAAGTAAACTATCAAAACTTTACTGAGTCATACAGTTCTTTTCATATGAGTGACATGCCCTACTGTAACACGGAAAATAAGGGGACTAGCGGACAAATGCTCCTGTCGGAGCACAAAAAAGTAGAATAACCTCCTCTTCACCATTCTGTGACTGAAAATTGGGGTACCAGCTGCCTCATTCTACCGTTTTCGGCATCTTTAAAAACTTTCCAAAACTTTTGGCATGAAAACATATTCGTGCTTTTTTATGCTGGGAGAGGAGACTGTGTCAAAGTGAAAGACGGAAAAGTGACACAGACAGTGTTTGTGATGCAGAAACAGCGAAAGAAGCAATGGCAATGTGAGAGAAAGAGAGGGACACAGTGGCAGTGGAATATAGTTAACAATGACAGGACACTTTTAGAAAAGAGCGAAGGAGACAGTACCAATGGTTGAGGAATAAAGAGGAGAGGAAAAAAAAGTGTGTGAGAGCCAGTGATAATTAGAGACAGAGCCTGTGAGAATGGAAACAAGGAAGAGAGAGAAAGTGACAGAGAGAAGAGACAGTGGCAACATTGGGAAGGAAAAATTGGACAGTTCGAGTAAGGACGAGCAAGAGGGAGACAGTGACAGAGGAGACAGTAGTAGTAGGGTAGAAAGGAGGAGACTGTAGCGTTGAGGCAGGAGACAGTCGCAGAGAGACACAAACAGGTAATAACATGAATTGGTCTGAATGAGTAAGTGAGAAAGGGTAAGTGAGATTAGATTTCTACCGCCCCGAAGCCGCCATTGTTTTGATCGTTCCCTTTCTGCTTGAATGTTAGCCGTGCTTCGGTCCCCGAGTGGAGTTTTGTATCCTCCCCTCCCTTACAAGCCTCAACAGTGCCCCAGACGGCTAGTCATTTTCTATGGCGGCGACGCGTATACCTTCATGACGTATTTCCTGCCTCAAGTCACACCCTCACGCAGTTGATTGGGAACGACTGACCAGTTAATTGCTTAGTTGTCAAAAGTAATAGTTGGAACATTAATGTCAATCTCTACTTCAGGTTTCTCGTATTCAGTGGATAAATAACAACACCTTAAGCACCAACGCCGAAAGATAATTTAAAGACTTGAGAAACTATATGTTATTTTTACCTGCATAACTCATAAACTAGCTGTTAGACCGAACAAAATTAATAAACTCTATCGGTGGTCAGTTTCTTCTTTTTAATGGTTGAAGTTAAATTGCTTCTTTCAGTTACTGAGACTTTCAGAGAAATGAGTTTACCTCAAATGGACCTGTTCTAAGGAAACTGGAATTCCTCAAACTTTAAGCCAATTACTGTGCATTAGCTGAATAACTAATACAATAATCTTTGACTGACTCGGTACTGGTCTGTATCTCCCCAGTTTTTACGTATAGTACTGCGATATTGGTAACGTAGCAGCCTCGGCGACGGCGGCTACTGCACAATGCATCCCCACAAACCCCTTAGTATTCGACATCGATTTATTCTGCGCACTGGAAATGTGCTGTATAATCAGTTTGAAGGCTGAAAATCAACTGGGATAATTGCAAGTGGATCGGTTGTATTGTTTGTAATGATTCAAAAATGTATTCATTGTCCAATCAACTGTTGCTCTGTGATCTCATTTGGACCATCCACTCTGGATACAGGAGACAACATCTACTGAACAGGGTGATGTAGCCAGTCACATGTAGTTTTCACCAAGCTCGTTGGCATATTATAGTCTTCATTCTGTTACACGAGTTAGTTCACAGTGTTTCGTACAAAGTGTGTAAATATATTCTTGCTGTAAACAATCGGTTTTCTAGACTTTGCAGACTTTCAGATCCACTTTCACGCCCAAATCGTGACACGTGCACCGCGTTTCACAATAAGCATCTTTAGTTCAGTTACATTACGAAAAGCTTTTTTACTTTGATGTCAGTACACTCATGCTCACAGTACAATGCGTCCACTATCCACCTTATCAGGTGATCCGTTTGAGCGCTATTCCGCCTGCCTTGACAACCCGAAGGCCGGCTGTTGAATGTTTTGTTAAATCTTCCCTGACTTGTGCTCAGGCATCAATTTTCAGTTGGTATTATTCAGCCAAATTTTACCCTTCCTTATATACAGATGATTTAGATACCTTTCTTGTCTGTCTAATGTACTATCTGATTTAGTTAATCTTCTTTGCCTGTAATATCTAACATATGTTATTGTGATGGCCGCTGCGGCCGAACAGTTCTAGGCACTTCAGTCCCGAACCTCGCTGCGGTTACTGTCGCAGGTTCGAATCTTACCCCGGACATAGACGTGTGTGATGACCTTAGGTTAGTTAGGCTTAAGTAGTTCTAAGTCTAGGGGACTGATGACCTCAGATGTTACGTCTCAAAGTGCTTAGAGCCATTTGAACTATCAGTTTAATAAGTCACAACTGCAACATACTAACACGAATCCTTTACAGACGAATGGAAAAACTGGTAGAAGCCGACCTCGGCGAAGATCATTTTGGATTCCGTAGAAATGTTGGAACACGTGAGGCAATACTGACCTTACGACTTATCTTAGAAGAAAGATTAAGGAAAGACAAACCTACGTTTCTAGCATTTGTAGACTTAGAGAAAGCTTTTGACAATGTTGACTGGAATACTCTCTTTCAAATTCTAAAGGTGGCAGGGGTAAAGTACAGGAAGCGAAAGGCTATTTACAATTTGTACTGAAACCAGATGCAGTTATAAGAGTCGAGGGGCCCGAAAGGAAAGCAGTGGTTGGGAAGGGAGTGCGACAGGGTTGTAGCCTCTCCCCGATGTTATTCAATCTGTATATTGAGCAAGCAATAAAGGAAACAAAAGAAAAATTCGGAGTAGGTATTAAAATCCACGGAGAAGAAATAAAAACTTTGAGGTTCGCCGATGACATTGTAATTCTATCAGAGACAGCAAAGGACTTGAAAGAGCAGTTGAACGGAATGGACAGTGTCTTGAAAGGAGGATATAAGATGAACATCAACAAAAGCAAAACGAGGATAATGGTATGTAGTCGAATTAAGCCGGGTGATGCTGATGGAATTAGATTAGGAAATGAGACACTTAAAGTAGTAAAGGAGTTTTACTATTTGCGGAGCAAAATAACTGATGATAGTCGAAGTAGAGAGGATATAAAATGTAGACTGGCAATGGCAAGGAAAGCGTTTCTGAAGAAGAGAAATTTGTTAACGTCGAGTATAGATTTAAGTGTCAGGAAGTCGTTTCTGAAAGTATTTGTTTGGAGTGTAGCCATGAATGGAAGTGAAACATGGACGATAAATAGTTTGGACAAGAAGAGAATAGAAGCATTCGAAATGTGGTGCTACAGAAGAATACTGAAGATTAGATGGGTAGATCACATAACTAATGAGGAGGTATTGAATAGGATTGGGGAGAAGAGGAGTTTGTGGCACAACTTGACCAGAAGAAGGCATCGGTTGGTAGGACATGTTCTGAAGCGTCAAGGGATCACCAATTTAGTACTTGAGGGCACCGTGGAGGGTAAAAATCGTAGAGGGTGACCAAGAGATGAGTATACTAAGCAGATTCAGAAGGATGTAGGCTGCAGTAGGTACTGGGAGATGAAGAAGCTTGCACAGGATAGAGTAGCATGGAGAGCTGCATCAGACCAGTCTCAGGACTGAAGACCACAACAACAACAACTGTTACAATGGAAAGCGGCTTCCTCACTGTCCCCACTAATCCGTGAACGCCCTGGTACGTCTTTTTTGCTCATCTTACGGGCGATGCAACATTTTTCAGCTTTTAGACCGCAACATTTCACCTCACTCCAACACTGAAAAGAGATGATTTTTTTTCTGAATAAAACATAATCGTTTCACAATCATGTATTCTCACAAGACTAATTCAGTCTTGTTCCGTATACTTATTTGTTTTAAAGAGCGAAGACTGTTTATGCTATCACTAACTTGAGTTCCGCATCTACTCTTATACTCCGTAAGCCCCCTTATGGTGTCACTTACCCCGCTTTCCTATACCAATCGCGAATGGTCTGCGGGGAAAACGATTATTGCTAAGACTCCGTTGAGCTCGACTCGAAATGTATATAAAGTTTCCAAAAGCGAACAACTACTTGTTGTGATCTACGCCAGTGACTTTCCATTGTGTGTATGCGTCAAGTGGGTGAAAGGCTTATGTCTGGAGTGTAGTAGTGTAAGTAGGCTGTTTAGGTTTTTATGTTGGTAATTCCACGTAGTGCTTTGTATGAAAATTACTAAATGTGCTGTGTGCAGTCTGTGGCTGGTTTGCATTGTTCGAATTTTTGCTATTGTAGTGTTGGGCAGTTGGATGTGAACGGCTCGTAGCGTTGCGCAGTTGGAGGTGAGCCGCCAGCAGTGGTGGATTTGGGGAGAGAGATGACAGAGTTTTGAGAGCGGACGATGTGGACGTGTGTTCGTCAGAAAAACGAAATTTGTAAGACTGGATGTCATGAACTAATATATATATTATGAGCTTTGAACACTATTAAGGTATATACATTGTTTGTTCTCTATCTTAATCTTTCATTTGCTAACTATGCCTATCAGTAGCTAGTGTCTTCTGTAGTAGTTAGAATATTTTATTTAGCGAGCAGTATCGATGCTCGCTGTATTGCAGTAGTTCGAGTAACTAAGGTTTTGTGAGGTAAGTGATTCATGAAAGGTATAGGTTATTGTTAGTCAGGGCCATTCTTTTGTAGGGATTATTGAAAGTCAGATTGCTTAGCGCTAAAAATATTGTGTGTCAGTGTAGTGTTGATCAGAATAAGTAAAGAGAGAAATGTCTGAGTACGTTCAGTTCTGCTCAGCTGTTTGAAAAACAAATAACGTAAGAGGTTTACGAGCACAGTCATTTAAAATTTTCCAAAGGGGACGTTTCAGTAGTAACGTTTTAACCATTGCCATGGGAAACGTCTCGCTCCGACCATGAAACCAAGTAATTGTGTTAGCCTGTCTCTAAAAAGTCACCCTCAAATGCGACATATTTTTCATCGACAGCTGGGTTAACGGAGTCGATGGTTGTAGAAGTCTGTATTTAGGCTCTTCAGGAAACGTTCCGCTGCAAAAACATCCATAATTTTTAGAAGAAATACATCTTTGGAAATATGTGTCGCGGAATTCTAACAACAAAATGGTGGTGTAGATTTTATCGTCTGAGGAGTGTGGTTTTGTCATGGAGAAACAACAATCCAGTAGACAGCTTCTCTCGATGCTTTGTCTTTACAACAACCAGCAATCTTGTTGGTATATATCGATATTGTATTCTAAGACACAAGAATTGATGCACCACGAAGCACCTATCCGAATGGGACGAAAACCGGTGGATGTGACGCATATGCACTGAACAACAAATCACTACACTTTCAGAAAAATTGAGTGATTCACTCAAGAGAAAGAGATTTTACAAATAGAGCATGTCAATAACGCGTTTGTCCACCTCTGGCCCTTACGGAAGCAGTTCCCTCAGTGGGATAGCGTGCCATGTTTTGTCCAACTGACGCGCTACATCGTCAAAATACCGAGATGTTTGGATGACTCTGCCCTTAATGCCTCCTACGTTCTAACTGGCGTAAAGAGACATTGCAACCTTGTTTACCAAGGTAAGTTTGGCAAGCACGAAGACAGGCAGTAACCGTCTCCGTTTGCTGGCAGACATTATCTTACCGAAATGTAAACCCAATATGGGTAGCCATGAAGGGCAACGGAACAGGGCGTAGAGTATGGCCGATGTACCGATGCGCTGTAAGGGTGACGCGGATGACAACCAAAGAGGTCCTGCTATCAAAAGAAATTGCATCCTGCCCCCTCACTTCTGTTTGGCCGGCCGTACGGCGGATAACTATCAAGTTCGTATCACACCGCTGTCTGGGGCTTTTGCAGACGTGTTGGTCGCTCTTCGGGGCCGAGATTGGAGCGGGATTTATCAAAGGCCATTCTATTTTTTATTTACTCCTCAAATTCCGTAGGACCAAATTGAGGAGCAAATTTCCAAGGTCATGAAACCAGTCAGTACATGAAATTACAACATAAACGTAATAACAGATAAAAATAAATGTTCATGAACGTTAAAAAAGTCAGTCCATAAGCTTAAGTAAACGCTATCAGCAATACAACAAAAATCAGCTTAATTTTTAAAGGAACTCCTCGGAAGGAGTGACCCATGAGAAAAATATTCAGTTTCAACTTTAAAGCGCATAGATTAGTGATAAGATTTTTGAATTCCAGTGGCAGTAGTATACTGCACACCTTTTTGCACAAGAGTTAAGGAAGTCCGATCCAAATTCAGGTTTGATTTCTGCCGAGTATTAAACGAGTGAAAGCTGCTTATTCTCGGGAATAAACTAATATTGGTAACAAGAAACGACAGTAAGGAATACACGTATTGAGAGGCCAACGTCAAAATACCCAGACTCGCGAAGAGAGGTCGACAAGAGTGTCGTGAACTAACACCACTCATTGCCCGAACCGCCCGTTTCTGAGCCAAAAATATCCTTTTAGAATGAGAAGAGTTACCCCAAAAAATTATACCATATGATAATAGCGAATGAAAATTAGCAAAGTAGACTAATTTTCGTGTTGAACGATCACTCACTTCTGATACCGTTCGAATAGTAAAAATGGCAGTATTAAGTCTTTGAACAAGATCCTGAACGTTGGCTTTCCACGACAGCTTACTATCTATCTGAACACCTACAAATTTGAACTGTTAGTTTCACTAATCATAAGCCCATTCTGTGAAATTAAAACGTCATGTTTTGTTGAATTCTGTGGTAGAAACTGTAAAAACTGAGTCTGACTGTGATTTGGCGTTGGTTTATTTTCTACAAGCCATGAACTGAGACCATGTACTGCATTATTTGAAACCAAGCCAATGCTGCGCACAACATCCTTTACTACCAAGCAAGTGTCATTAGCAAACAGAAATATTATAGAGTTACCCGTAATACTAGAGGGCATATCATTTATATAAATAAGGAACAGGAGTGGCCCCAACACTGATCCCCACTTGACAGTACCCCACTCAGACCCCACATCACAGCCGTTATCAACACTGTGAATAATGACATTTTGCTGCCTGTTGCTAAAGTAAGAGGGGAACCAATTGTGAGCTACTCCCCGTATTCCGTAATGGTCCAACTTATGGAGCAATATCTTGTGATCAATACAATCAAATGCCTTAGTTAAATAAAAAAATATGCTAAGCGTTCGAAACCTTTTGTTTTACCAATCCAGTGCCTCACAAAGAAAAGAGAATACAGCATTTTCAGTTGTTAAACTACTTCTAAAGCCGAACTGTACATTTCATAGGAAATCGTGTGATATAAAATGATCAATTAATCCTTACATAGCCTTTTCAATAACTTTTGCAAACACTAATGGCATAGAAATAGGTCTAAAATTATGTACATTGTCCCTTTCTCCCTTTATATGAAGCGGGTTTATTACTGAGTACTTCAAACGCTGAGGAAACTGATCATTCCTAAAGGAAAAATTACAAATACGACTAAACACAGAGCTAACATGTGCAGCACAATTACTTTAATATTCTGCTAGACACTCCATCATAGCCACGAGAGTCCTTAGTCTTCAGTGATTTAATTATTGACTCAATCTCCCTCTTGTCTGTATCACGGGGGAGTGTTTCACACCTCATTCTCGAAAAGGCATTTTCCAAGAAAGTTATATGATTTCCTGTAGAAACTAAATTTTTATTTAATTCACGAGCAATGCTCAGAAAATGATTGTTAAATACTGTATATATATCTGATTTATCAGTAACAGTAATATTTTTACTGCGAACTGACTTTATATCGTCGACCTTGTGCTGCTGACCAGACACTTCCTTCACAACGTCTACTGTAGCCCACTGAGATTCCAGTCCGAAGACGTTTCTGGAGACGCCCTAGACAGTGGTGGTATACCAACTGAAATTTTAAGCACTTGTTTTTCTGCACTGGTTCAAATGGCTCTGAGCACTATGGGACTTAACATCTGAGATCATCAGTCATTAGAATTACTTAAACCTAACTAAACTAAGGACATCACACACACCCTTGCCTGAGGCAGGATTCGAACCTCCGACCGTAGAGGTAACGCGGTTCCAGACTGAAGTGCCTAGAACCTCTCGGCCACAGCGGCCGGCTTCTGTACGGGTACATAACATCTACTGATTCAGTATCATTCCTTTTTTCTTTTTAAATGTATTCTGTGATGGTTTGCCCTTTACGAGCATCATCTGTTAATACTCTTTTAACATCAAAACATACCAGGCTCAAAGAAACTCTAAATCAGCTTTTCAGAGATGGTGGATCCACATGTTTCCACTGCTTTCTGCTCACCTTTTTCTCGAGGTCATTTTGATAGATCCAGGACTCATCGATACTGATTAGGCTTGTGGAGAAAGCATCTATATTGGTTGTACAGAATTGCGACATCGACGTTGATGCTTCGGTTCGGCGGTCTTTTCATATGGATGTGAGCGGTCGTCAAACCCAGCGAACGTGTATCCCTGTCATGTTCAAAATGTAGTCCAAGATCGTGAAAACTGTTTCGTGACTCATTTTCGTTCTTACACGATTGATTCAGTTATGAGACGCCAGGCTTCGAGCAGCAGATTCTGCACTTCCCCTGAGAATCATTCATCTTCACAGAGAGATGGCATCCTCTATAGTTCGTCATTCAGACTTGTTTGGCCACAATGGGTATCTGCGCCATGTAACAACTGGGTCATACAATGGTACGCTTTAACCGTACATTTGCACCATTTCAGTATGGATGGTTGACGTTTGGATCCCTTCAAGTACAGGAAAAGAAGAACCACACGATACTACACTTCATCGATGACTTTTTACTTTCGCTCCTCCAGCGGTATGTTACGGTTCTGCGGGTCGATATTTCAGTGTGCGCTGGGACTGCAAATATGAAACTGCAAATAAATAAAAATAAATTACGTAAATTTACGTTTTCGTGCTATCGTTAAAGCGTTACCACTCCCACTCGTTTAGTGGCTACAAAACTAAACATAACTACTGTAGATACATATCAAGGAGGCTCGAGAGGCTTTCGTCACATTGTTTAGATACCATAGCAGTTGATCGGAACTACTAGTTCCTCTGTACGCAGCATTTATTTCTACTCGTAACATCGTCAAGCATGATTCTACAGCCTTGCCTGTTTCCTCCGACCATTTCTACTCGGCCGTTTTGTATTTCCTGATAATCTCATTTTTTTCGACTTTAGGATTTCCTTGCAAATTTTACAGTTGTTACATTATATTTGCTGCTTGCGTACAGCACTTGAGGCTGTTTCTCTCGACTCGTACACAAGCCTCTGAATTCTCGTACGTAGCTTCTTCCAAATTTCTCTGCTACGAGTCGTCCTATTCTTTAAATTATTTTGGTTAGAGTTATTGTGTTTCAAACTGTTTAGTTTTATTAAATGGTTATTAATCTACATGTTCGTATGCGTGCGTTTAACTCAACATTACATTTAAGAGCGCACAACAATTTTATATAGGCTCAAGTCGAATGCGTAAACGTGCCCCAGTTACAGAGCACGTTTAAGCACCTACAAGTTACATTAACAAATAATGAGTAAACAAACCACACTGCTGAAAGTTTCAAAATACGTTTTGTTGGCAATAAACACAATTAAAGTATTACGTACACCAATTAACACCGTAAAACACAGTAATTTTACTAACAAGAAACAAATTTTTGACACACTTATGTCTGTTAGCATGTCGTGGCCTACATATAACTCCGAATTTTAATTGAAGTACTATTCATCATCTTTGTCCGAGTTACAATTTATGTATGCAAAAAAATAATCTGTTTCCCTTGTTATAGTCGTCGTCGTGAGAAACCTTTTACTTCTAAAGCGCTGGACGGATTCATAATTTCTTTTTGATTGGTTGTACCGTTTGAAGCAGTAAATACGCAACCAGTTTTCATCCTCTTCACCGAACTACGGCAGATTTCAATGGACTCAAAGAAGAACTTGAACGTTAGTTGAGACGGGAGTGCTTGCTAACAGACGTTTTTGAAGAACTGCTTTGTGAAAGGAGACAGAGAAAGGAGGAGGTACAGTAATCAAAATTGAACTGTGTCAATGACGAAGAAAGCTATGCGTGTTTAAGTGTGTAATTGTGATATCAATGATATATTATTATTTTGGAACGAAACAAACTCTCCACCTTTACGTGCTTTTAACATAAAAATATTAGTAATAAATACGTTTCTGTGTAACAAATACTAATAATAACAAACACGATGAGTGTATCATGTCATGGAATTTGTATATAATTGTGTGGCAAAGACCTGGATGAATAGCGTGATCACCTGGTGTCAGCTCTAGAACCTACTAGACGCTTTTATACAAGGTTGTTTCTCTCAACGGACGATTTAATTTATTGTACGTAAGTTTTCTTTCAGAATATGTGTACAAAAAGCATTTTCCTTCTAATCTCAATTCATACCTTACCGTCCATGTGAGTATAATTACGTGGAAACAATTAATTATTGCTAGAATTCAAGTTTTATCATTGATTATCTGCCACTGACAACCATTCCTTGGAATATAATTAATCAAATGGTTATCAGGCTTCATCTACAATATAAGAGAAAAAAATACTTTAATTATTTTTGCTGTCGCGAAAAGAAAATATTTTTTTCAGAGATGTTTTCATTAAGTATACAGGACGAAGGCAAAGATAACTAATAATAATACAAGTCCCAGGCTTGTTTATGAGTTAATCGCTGACTGATAAAAACTTTGATTCCATTGCCATGAGCCGGCCGCGGTGATCTAGCGGTTCTAGGCGCTCAGTCTGGAACCGCGCTACTGCTACGGTCGCAGGTTCGAGTCCTGCCTCGGGCATGGATGTGTGTGATGTCCTTAGATTAGTTAGGTTCAAGTAGTTCTAAGTTCTAGGGGACTGATGACCACAGATGTTAAGTCCCACAGTGCTCAGAGCCATTTGAACCATTTTTTCCATTGCCATGAATATTACTGAGAACATAATTAACAGAATTTACGTAACGTTGAGCATAATAGTGCAGTTACGTTGGTGAGTATATCGTGTCTCTCTTTGCAACAATATTCTTCTATCGGGCATTAATACAACAGTTCTAAACAAACCACGTGTATTTTTTAGCTAGCCGTGTTTGTTGTCAACATAACTAAACTGTTACACCAAAACCTAGCTGCTCCACTCACAATTTTGCCTACGTAGCAACACTGATGATTGTTGGCATATATTTTAGCCACTACTACAAATGTCTGAAATATACATGACGACTCGATATACAAGTATTTTCATCCACGATTCCTAACGTAATAAACGATACGCTTTATTAAAAAGAAAAAGAGGAGACGATATAATCTCTGTGCTCTGCTATCTATTTCCACACAGCTCAGTATCATAACCAGTACCCCAATGTCTCACTCCCTTAGTTCTGAATGCTGACTGACGACGACCAAGCGAGGGTCAGTCTGATTGTATTCAGAACGTCTGAGGCATAACATATCGACTAGTGAAGGCTTTGTTTGAAAAATTTCGACTACAGAAATGAAGTATTCGACATCGAATGAATATAAAGCTCTTACCACTTTCATTGAATACCGAAAATAAGCTACAAACATTACAGTATTTTGTAAATCTTTGAAAATCATGTGTGTCTCTTCCCTGACTCTTAAATCGTGTAAAGTTAGTTCGTTCTTCTCCTAACATAATTTCATTCTCCAGGTGTCCTTTTATTCTTCGACTACGCAGCCTTCCCAATGATGTGCTAATGGTCATGCTTCTGTAGTTGATACGGTCCTTTTGTGAGCCTTCCTTACGATGTGGTGTCAGGTACGCTTTCCATTCTTCTGGGGGGTCTTCTTGTTTAATCAAACACTTGTTAAAGACGAGGTGAGTAATTTTTAGGGTTTCATTATAGTAGTCATAAGGATTAAAATCAAAATATAAAAATAAAATAACAATAAATATATACTACTCGCGTAACAGTCATCCTATCTCAAATAACTTCATAGGTACTGCATTTCTGCATTACTACGTCTTCCAGTGGAAACAAATGCTTAGAGTTCGTCCGTTCCTGACTAATTCCGCCAATACACGTCTACCAACAGCATATTAAATTTTGTGTGGGGTGTATTTTATATCACCTGTGCTGACGAGGGTGTCCTAGAATGCGCTGACGGAATTATTGCACAAACCTAAGTGCCAACGGCAGTTAACAGATATTGCACACGAAATTAATTTTGTTGAACTCCGAGCAGAAATGAATCAAATGGCTTTCTGTGTAAAAGAATACTAAATTAACACTATTGTCCCTTTTAAAGCTGATATACGCCACAAAATTTGCGAATGTTAACATTTTTGGTATTCTGATGGTGAATTCCGGACTAAAAGAATAATTAATAAAAGTTGCATGAGCAGCTGAAAGTTGCACAAGAGGGAAGTAATTTAGTTGAATGAAATACATTGTACATAACGGTGGCTGCATCAGTACAAAGCTTCATGCATATTAAAAGCCGCATACATGTGCAGTGTTTCATATCGTAATTCCGTAGGAGGCCGCTCCCACGAAGTACATCCAATACAACCAACAAAAACTCGGTTCCAAAATCCGAGGAGTTAGTCTGTTATGTCCATGAAATTCCTGACAGCTTTATACAATGAGGTAAACAAATATCAGTTTGTCTATAGAACATAAAATTCAGAACGATATTTTTTGACGTGTATTGAACTACGTGTGACGTGTTTCTTCCAGAAGTTACACACCGCCGCAAATCTTAATTCAGTTATATAGTCTTACGATCAGTTTAAAAACTGAAAGTACTACCTGTGTATATGTGAATGTAGCTACGAGTTTACAAAAAAAAATTTAATCTCAAATTTAAAAACGTCAAATGACCCATTACGTAGCTCAGGAATTTACAGAATCACTTGCTATAATTGTCCAGACAAATCGACAGGAGTTTTAACATAAGATATAAGGAACACTTGGTAGCGAAGAAACGTACTAATGTTCATAATTCTACTTTCGCGGAACATTTATTGATATCGAGACACTACTTTATGCTTTGGTTCATGTTCTCTTTCACGTCCATTTCGGAACCCTTCTTTCTCCCTTTCCTTTATGGAGTCTGTTTTGGCTTACTGACTGCATGGCAGAAGGCTCTGAACATTCGTTTTTCATCCCGGCCCAGCACAAATTATCATCTGCCGCCATTGAGTTATTTCGATGCTCCACTGCAGCAGAGTCGAGAAATTCTTTTGTCAAAAATTGATCAACGTGGTTCTCATTTTCGACAAATTTTATCGTCAATGCGACACATTTATCCCAACTATGTATACATTATTTATATAAAATATTAAAAATTTTATTTATCCTTGCGAAACACAGTAATCGCTTCTGCACTTATCATAGCAACGTGATCACTACCAACTATTTATTAGATAGAAAAGGTGTCATCTTACTATCACAAGTCAACCAAAAGTAATATTAAAAAGAGAAAAATCTCTGCTGAAATCCACCCAGTTACATTAAGGTTTAAGATCTTTATAATCTTCTGTTTACCAGAAATTGTGTTAAAAAAAAGTGAAACAAGGTAAGTGAGTCATATACGAGCCATATAATCTAGATATTATTTATGTTGACCAAAGCCTTTAGAACACATTTTCATTAAAAGTCAAACCTTTCAAAGGAATCAAAACTTACAATACCTAGAGTACAGTAGATAAAAGCGTTAACCATATCAGAAAAAGTTTCGAGATAGCTCCCTCTTATGGAAGTTACTCTAAACTATAAAAAATTTTAAAAATTCGTAACACTATGCCGTCTGTAATAAAGTTATATCATTTTGCTACTGGTTTCGGTTCTGAACGATCATTAACGGCAAGAAAATTATCACAGATGTATCAAGTGTCATACATTCTTTAACATATGTTACCACAGGGAACCATAATTGCCAAGATAACATGAAATAAAAAATTGTAACAAGATACAACTGTGATGTTACACTGAAACAAGAACAGCAAATCATGTACAGCAATGCAAGTCATCTTTGACTTGACGTTGTATTTGTTTGACGTGTGTTGCTGTACGTTACTTGCTGTACTTGTTGAATGTGCCATCAAATTTTTATCTTGTTACAATTTTTTATTTTACATTATCTTGGCAATTATGGCTTCCAGTGGTTACTTACGATAAAGAATGTATGACGCATAATAAATCCGTGATATTTTTCCTGACACTAATGATGGTGCAGAACTGAAACCGATAGACAGCACATTGTTACGCAGTTTTAAAAATTTGTACATGTAGTTGACCATCACCTAAGCACAATACTCCAAATTAGCTTCGGAAACTTTACAGGCAGTGATCTACTACCTTCGATTGTTCAGGCCAACAAGAATTCGGTCCATGATGATGACCCTTATACACATTTGTTTTCATACTTAAGTGCAGAGCGTTTCATGAGACACACTCACTCTAGGAACAAGTCAAATGGTTGGTTTACAGACATCCATAGTAGTCTCAAACAAGATATGACACACCCACTAATACACTATGTGATCAAAAGTATCCGGACACGTGGCCGAAAATGATGTACAAGTTCGTGGCGCACTCCATCGGTAGTGCTGGAATTCAATACGGTGTTGGCCCACCCTTAGCCTTGATGACAGCTTCCACTCTCGCAGGCATATGTTCAGTCAGGTGCTGGAAGGATTTTTGGGGAATGGCAGCCCATTCTTCACGGGGTGCTGCACTGAGGAGAAGTATCGATTTCGGTCGGTAAGGCCTGGCACGAAGTCGGCGTTGCAAAACATTCCAAACGTGTTCTATAGGATTCAGGTCAGGACTCTGTGCAGGCCAGTCCACTACAGGGATGAACAAGTGCTCGATGGTGTTGAAAGATGCAATCGTCATCCTCGAATGCTCTTCAACAGTGAGAAGCAAGAAGGTGCTTAAAACATCAACGTTTTTGCCTGTGCTGTGATGGTGCCAAGCAAAACAACAAGGGGTTCCAGCCCCCTCCAAGAAAAACACGACCACACCATAACACTACCGCTTCCGAATTTTACTGTTGGCACTACTCACGCTGGCAGATGACGTTCACTGGGCATTCGGCACACCCACACCCTGCCATCGGATCGCCGTATTGTGTACCGTGATTCGTCACTCACCACAAGGTTTTCGCAACGTTCAATCGTCCAATGTTTACGCTCCTTACACAAAGCGAAGCGTCATTTGGCATTTCTGGCGTGATGTGTGGCTTATGAACAGCCGCTTGGCCATGATATCCAAGTTTTCTCACCTCCTGCCTGTCATAGAACTTGCAGTGGATCCTGATGCAGTTTGGAATTCCAGTGTGTTGGTCTGGATAGATGTCTGCCTATTACACATTACGGCGCTCTTGAAGTGTCGGCGGTCTATGTCAGTCAACAGACGAGGTAGGCCTGCCCACTTTTGTGCTGTACGTGTCCCTTCACGTTTCCACTTCACTATCACATCGGAAACAGTGGACGTAGGGATGTTTAGGAGTGTGGAAATCTTGCGTATAGATATATGACACAAGTGACACCAATCACCCGACCACGTTCGAAGTCCGTGAGTTCCGTGAAGCGCCCCATTCTGCTCTTTCACAGCGTCTAATGAGTATTGAGGTCGGTGATATGGAGTACCTGGCAGTAAGTGGCAGCACAATGCACCTAATACGAAAAACCTTTGTTTTTCGAGGTTTCCAGATGCTTTTGATCACATGGTGTAGTTCACCGTTGGGAGAGCAAAGCCAGAGATGTAGGCATGAAACAGTCACATGAAACGTAATTATTCTAATCTAACAAGGCTGCATCCATATGGAAGGAACCTACAACTTTTGCTGCTCCACATACGGCGCTAGAGTGCCACCATACTTAACATATGGAAATAAACATGATATTATGGAGTCATTTTGAGTCCACTTCACTATAACATCCATTGGTATGGCGGGAACCAATGAACATTCGTCTATATCCGCACGAGTCATGCTCTAAGACGGGTCCCAATGCACCGCGCTAGGACAAACACACTTAGCACTCATATCATTAGATTTGTCTGTTATATTGCTTCAACTAGGAAGAACTCTAATTCCGTACTATATATTCCCTTCTGAAACATAACCAATTCCTGTAAATAACCCCCCAGTCGCCGCACTCTAAAGCATCAACCGTACCGTCCGATCTCCCAGAGCACTTTTCTGCTCACTTCACACACACACACACACAAACACACACACACACACACACACACACAAACACACACACACACACACACATACACACACACACACACACACACACACACACACACACACACACATATATACACACACACACACACACATACACACACACACACACACTATCGAGCCACGTGAGCCACTCCACGTCTTTGCTTCAGCGATGCTATTGAGTGATTGGTTCCAACCATTGACTCAGCCTATTTCGCGGCGAATATTGATATTTTCAACGTCTGCTTTTCTCCTTTTTCTCAGGGCCACCCAGCACTCGTTCAAGGTAATAACACAGCAAAAGAAGGCAACTCCAACATTTCCACTGCTGCCTCTGTTTCGAGGGGCTTTTGAATGGGTGTAACCTGTCGTCGAACCCAGTGATCTGCGACAATAGTTACGTTCACAATACACTAAGGTTACACAAGTAGTTTGATACCTACTAATACTTTGTCGGACTTCTCTTTGCCAAGCGTAATGCAGCAAATCGACATGACACTGACTCAATAAGTCGTTGGAAATCCTCTGAAGGAATATTGAGCCATGCACCTCTGCAGCCGTTCATAATTTCTGAAGTGTAAAGGGTGCACAATTTTGTTCATGAACTGACCTCTCGATTACGTCCCAAAAATATTCGATGGGATTCGTGTCGGGCGATCTGGGTGGCCAAATCGTTCGCTCGAATTTTCCAGAATGTTCTTCAAACTAGTCGCGAAAAACAGAGGTCCTGTAACGTGGCGCATTGTGATGAATATAAATGAACTCCATGAATGGCTTTAAATGATCTCCAAGTAGCCGAACATAATAATTTTCAGTCAAAGATCGACTGACTTGAAACAGAGCATCAAGTCCATTCTATGTAAACAAAGATCACACCATTATGGAGCCACCACCAGCCTGCACAATGCCTTTTTGACAACTTTAGTCCATGGCTTTGTGGTGTCTGCGCCACACTCGAAACCTGGAATCAGCTCTTTCCAACTGGAGTCGAGACTCTTCTGACCTGGCCACGTTTTGTAGTCGTCTAGAGTCCAACAGATACAGTCACAGTCAAGAGCCTAGAAGAGGCGCTACAATCGATTCTGTGCTGTTAGAAAATGCACCCGCGGCGGTTGTAACACCCCACTCGTCACTTAGCTGGTTTTGGCGTGTGTTCACCCCATCTAATTGACTAACAGATCAACAGAGAGTGCAAAACTGCCGCAATATCAGATAACGCAAAAAAGTAATATGACCCTGTGACTCTTGATTGAACTGCGGTGGCAGTGTTGACATTAATTTATTCAGAATTGATCACTTTTAATTAAAAAGGGGTGCATGTTAATGTTATATTCAGCTATTGAACACAGATGCAAATGTTGAACATAAAATTAATTAAGAAAGTGACTTGGGATTTCAACTACTTGATTGAAAACAGATTCAGTCGATTAGCACAGATTTATTTAACTCACGACCTTCAGTCATCACACTACATGTCTCTCCTATCAGGCAGTGGTAATAAATTGCGTTTGTGTGGAGTAAAGTGCGGTAACTCAAAAGTAATTCCTATCTGACCCAGGCGTAATGCAAAGTGCGAGAACAATTCTACAATACACAGCCCATGAAACCCTCGTGGAAACTTTGCTGACGTGATCCAACAAATTAATGAGTGGCCGGAGGGGGTGCAATATCACCGAATACAGTGTGGTGGAGCAGCGTCGTTGTGTGGACGTCGGCCGACCTCGTGGTGCTGCAAGGCTGTGCCCGCATATTCATTCCTAGCTATCTTGCTCAGTACATAGCTGAACCAAAACTTTCTATCTCGGACCTCAATCGTTCCATTTGCTAAGTCCTAAACTGCAGAGATGCTCACTCCTTCTCAGGCAAGCTGAGTAAAGAATGCCACGTCCAGACTCTAGGCAAGCTGGAAACGGAAGAACTCTATGGAGGCTTCAGCCAGTCCGCTCTTCGCCTCGGTTTCCCCTCCAGCAAAATCACTTACGCCGATTGCAGCACAAGTCGCGTTAATTACGCATCGCTTCCCAGCGCCGACCAATGCCTGCTCTGGAAAGTGAACAAATTCCCACAAAGTTTCCCATCCTCTCCACTTCTGCTATTTTACCTCCTCCCAGGCCACCCATCAAGGTTAGCGTCTGCACAAACACCAAGTTTTCTGGAATTCTGACTCCCAGGAGAGTACTTCAAATTCCTTGGTCCTACAATCCCATCGGAGGCCGGCATATTTCATTCTGTCGCTCTTCACCTGATTTGCTTCAGACTCTGCGGACTGTGAATTCAGCGTGAAGTTACTATAGTCATGAACACACATATTCTGACCTCTGTTGACCACTACAATGTAGCTTTGCAGGGCTTTCTCGCATGTTTCACAGAAAACAGGACGACAGACATTTATCAACAGGCATAGAAGTTCTCCGTCTGTTTCCCGGTATACCAGCATGGAGTTGGGGTCAACCATCCACTCACTGTCACTCATCTTAAGGCAACTGGAGGCCGCACACCGTTACCACTTTCTCAGAGCTTGAGCCAACCTAAGCTGCATATTGTCGCTTCCCTTAGCCGCTCCCCCGGTGGCCACGGTCAATTCTGAGTATTTCCCTGAGAGTAAACTAGCCTTCAGTAAATCGACGCGTTACCAAAAAGTTATCATGTCGTGTGAATTACTTTAAAACCATCACCCAACATTAATTATTCTAACATGTCCATACTATACCCTCTACAAGATACATTGCGCCTCGTCAGTCATTTTTGTTCAGTCCTAATGTTCACTCAACGTGAGTTAGGTGATCTTTAATGACTTCACGTAAGGGGCATAGTTCTTGCCATTTTATACAGTCGGCTGCTGCCACAGTCCGTTAACGCCAAATATCGCCGCGATGTGCTAACGGATACATTCGACGTGCATCCCTCATTGATTTGTGCTTTTATTTCATGTTATGTTGCGTGTCTATCAGCACTGACAGCTCTATGCAAGCGCTGCAGCTCTCGGTAGTTAAGTGAAGGCCGTCAGCTACTGCAATGTCCATGGTGAGCAGTAAGGTCGGGAGTTTGGTATTCTCGGTATACTCTTGACACTGTGGATTTCGAAATATTGAATTCCCTATCGATTTCCGAAATGGAATTTCCTTGCGTCTCGTTCCAACTGCCATTGGGCGTTTAAAGGTTGTTAATTCCCCGTGTGCGGCCATAATCAAGTCAGGAACCTTTTCACATGACTGACAGTACGAATGACAACTCTGCCAGGGCATTGCCCTTGTGTACTTTGTATATGCTATACGACCTTCAAC
Organism: Schistocerca americana; assembly: GCF_021461395.2. Taxonomy (NCBI): domain Eukaryota; kingdom Metazoa; phylum Arthropoda; class Insecta; order Orthoptera; family Acrididae; genus Schistocerca; species Schistocerca americana. Next base: position 365,611,226 of record NC_060122.1, on the reverse strand, counting down.
TGTATATGTGTATATCGCTATCCCATGACTTCTGTCACTTCAGTGCGTGGCGCAAGATCTTCAAAACCGTTCCATGGCTGGTCATTCACTTTTCCCACCATCGCTCCGATTGCGATACGACAGTCTATGGCGGTTCTCGGCTCTCACAGAGCGATGATCCGCGTTTCGTTCTTCGTGAATCAGACTTTTTTTTTATCACACTGAAAACGTCTGCACGTCTACATCACCTAACAACTATGCCTTGTGACGGTACATTGTTACTGTACACATCCTCCAACTCAGCATGGATTGTTGAAGGTTTGTTGTTCTTCAAATATGATAATTCGTTATTGCGCGGTACTTCAATTTTGTCGATACGCTGCAGAATTTTGTTGAGCCTCTTCTACCGGCGTACTTCGGTAATCCGCTCCTGCAAATCCAGTGTATACCATTAGTGTAGACATGTCCCTCAAACAAACTAAATGTTAATTAAACGATTTTATTTTTTCGTTCTGATAGTGTGTGCATAATTCTTGTAAGTTACATCAAACAGAAATGTCACTAAGTACACTGTCAAGAGAGTTGAGAGGCTACCGACAGTTGGATGGATCAGCAGGTTGTCAATCCATACGTTGTTAAAGACGACTCCTATGCTGTCGAACACAGTATGATAAAAACTTGAAGACAGGCATATATCAGGCATTGATTCACGTGTTGTTTATATATTTCCATGAGCCCCAGTTGGCAGAGTTCAGGTGTCTCTAAAATAAGAGCGAAAACCTGACAACAATTTATTTGGAAATGGATGGACAGCGAAGATAATTGTGCAATCTTTGTTGTGACCAAACCCGCAAAACGTATCAAGATGGTGTGGTTGGTGTCGACTCCTGTCGACCACCTTTCCAAAAATTATTCATTGACCTCGTGGATCCCTTACCGGTATCTAAGGAATGGCACCACTACATATCAGTGAGCTTTAATACATTTACCTGGAGCCCCTGGCGTTGCTCCACCAAAGCAGCAACAACACCTGCTGTTGTTCAGAATCTGAAAAAGGTTTTTGGCATTGTTAGGCTACCTCAATAAATTATAAGTGGTAGTGCGACATGTTTTACACCAGATGGATTTAAAATCGTTTTCGCGTAGGCATTTACATCAAGCATGAAACCGCAATCAGTTGCCAACCCAACCATTCGCCTGCCTAAAGGATGATCCGGTATCTGGAGGCCTGTGCTGATAGCCTGATGAACAAGAAAAATACGATCATACGATCCTGTGGTTGACGACTTCATTTAACACGTTAGAGCCACGAGTCTACTCATACAGAGTTTTACTGAGCTTTACAATTACCACACGGCTGAGTGACCTCTGGTCTATCAGTGACCTGTTATCACAAAAAAAAAAACAAATAATCCACAGCAACTGGCTTTGAGTGAAAAAGTACAAAGAGGAGTATTTTGAGAGCAGATCAGCTTACAACAGCCGAGTGCGGTAGCCAAGGACATACCACGTACACACTATAACACATTAGCCAACCGCCGTGCCAAGGTTGCAACATCGCATTAAGCATTGTCGTGTGTGCCCACTACTTGGATGGTTGCCTGTCCGAGTACGTTGTGCGCAGTTGACAAATTTCTTTTTGCTTTTACGCCAGAAGAGCAGGAGGGAAGGTGGGGTAAAGTCCCTGATCACCAATATCCGCGCCAATGTCCTGGATTAAATTCCGAACTTCTTCTTCTTAGGGAAGTGATGGCATGTGGCACTGTCCACGCGAATCCGTATGTCGGATAGGGATGGCGGCGCCCTTGTTGCTTTTCGAGAGGGGTACGCTGCATGCTGGCATCGGTTTCACCCTCTTTCCCCTCTCATCATCTCAAACATGAACATGCGACTACATTACACACATACCTACAACAGTTACCTACACTTACGTACACAAGTTTAATAATTCGCAGTGGCAAGTTGCCTGTGGGCGCTAAGGATAGGAAAAACCTTTCCGATTGGGCGGCTGAACCTCCCCTTCAGGGTCTCCCAGCCATTCATGCCATACAACTTTACTTTACTTTTGTATCGCTAAATATTTTATTTCTCTCTCGTGGCAGATGAGCATTATTGTTTGTAACAGTAGGACGGTTGCCCGTTTCAAACATCTAATGTAACTTGTTTTCCTATACTACTGCTATAGTGGTGGAATAATCTCGAAAAGTATTGTGGCCAAACTTTTTTCACATTTAACGTCTACCGAGTTTTTCCCATGAGCCTGCGCTAAAGGTAAGGCTCTAAAAAACAGGCACCAGACACTGGCGGGACTAAAGATAAACATAATATTGGAGATTAAAAAGATCGGTGTCAACATGCTCCGTGAGGTGGCTTCAGATCTGGTAAAACGAAATCGTGCTTCCGTTGCTGATCTGCCCTTTTGCGTGTAGGAGGCAAAAGTTTGGCACCACTGGAGGAGAAGTGATGTTTAAAACTGTTGCATACTTCTTCTCGTGAATTATTGACACACAGGGCTTGGCAAACTTTACGTAAAGCTCAGAAGAAATTGCAAGTGCGGTTGGTTGAATGCCATTTAGTAATTTCCAACTTTGTAAGTGATTTTTACTGCTCGGGACACTCAGACATGATTGTTGGAGCAGGTTTTGGGTTATATATTGGAGACATTAATTAAATGGAGGTTGATCTTACAGAAGACTTAATGAGTGTTAGTGGCAGCCAATAACCGACATCTACTGCTTATTCGTTTCTAAGACTAATCACACTTGGCTTAAAATGTGACACTGTCTTATGTCTATGGTGATATCTAGACAAACTGCTAGAGAGCTGTTTAGTGGCACTAGTGAATACCGGGTGACTGTGTTATTAGTCCAGTGTTAAAATCTCAGAATGTTTATCAATGCAGGCAAACTGTCATGCGTGACAGCGAAGTGCGGCAATGGTGCAAGAACCCTGAAAGTGCATGTATCATTAGTATCTGAGTATCGACTACTGTAACCCTTTTTCATGGATCATATTGAGACTGAGTGGCTTCATCTATAGAGATTTATTTGCGAATCGTTGGTGTGATGCATTGCGTAACTTCTCTCCTGCAGTGCGTGTCACTATCAGTGCATGGATTCCAAATAAAATATCGTGAAACAGGTGATACACTATGTTTCATGTTTGTAGAGAAGCTTAATTTGAAATTCCTGACTCTACGCGCATTTATCTGCTGTGTCGAGGCCCTGCACCTGATTAGCCGGCAACCAACAATACAGACTGGTTATGCGAGCACGGCCCTCACAGGGGAAAGCTCTTTAGAAAACAGACGAGGGACGGGCGCGCTCTGGCGGTCAGGAGCGGCATCTCAAGCGCTCCCCGATGTCTATTCTACAGGCCACGTTATCGAAAGTAGTACTTATAGTATCCTGGCGCCTAGGCAGTAATTTGGTCTGAACCCACGCTACGTTCAAAAGTTCATTTCAAGTGAATTTTCTGGCCCATGCAACAATTGTGAAAAGCTTCCCACTATCGTGATCTCACTCCGGAGCCACTGCTACGACGACGACGCCATCTATGTCGACCTTCACCTCCAGGGGCTGCTAGTACGGACCGACACCATTTGTGGCCTCTTCACCAAACAGACATGGCCTCGGATACTGTGACCTGCAATTGGACTTTGTAATTTTGTTTTTCGGCGATACGCCAGAGTTAAACTTTTGCATTTCCATCCCAGAGTTTGATTGTGGCATGCTTAATGTATGGACACTGGATTTTGGAACATTCATTTTAGTGTGACATTTCAAGCATTCACCATTCATGCTACTGTTCTTTCGCTTTTTTAGAAGCGACTTGTCTTCAGTTATTCTATACCACATTAACTCCCGTCGGACAAGATTGTTTATGTTTGTTACAACAGACTCCATGTTAATATTCTACCCAGGTATTTTTCCTGCACCACCTTCGGCGGACACATCACCATTGGTTTCAGATTCCCCGTTACATTAATTTTGTAATGCTAAATTTTGAGTGTTAACATGAGAAATCACTAAGTAATCATGTAATAATACGTGGCCAACTGGTTAAGAATGTAAAACCTCTGTGAAAATCCAATGAATCTTTACGAAGATCTGTTAGACAGTGTCTCTAACGTGACCATCGATTCCGCCATGCCGGCCGGTGTGGCCGTGTGGTTCTAGGCGCTTCAGTCTGGAACCGCGTGGCCGCTACGGTCGCAGGTTCGAATCCTGCCTCGGGCATGGATGTGTGTGATGTCCTTAGGTTAGTTAGATTTAAGTAGTTCTAAGTTCTCGGGGACTGATGACTACAGATGTTCTAGCCCACAGTGCTCAGAGCCATTGGAACCATCTGATTCCGCCATGTGCCACTTTTCAGTACGTGAATATGCTTAGAATGTTAGTGTTTCCCACCAAGTGTGAAGTGCACTCTGTCATTCAATTAGATTTATTCATGCTAAGGGGTTCCACCTAATTTCATGTAGCTCACATAATGTAACTGTCATGCGTGACAGCGAAGTGCGGCAATGGTGCAGGAACCCTGTAAGGACAAGTACAGACATTCATGATGCAGTTGGTTATGGAACAGGGAAGGACGCGAGTGTTAGTTGATGATGTTGTTCAGCAAATGGCTCGGGCAATTCGGGAAAATTGTCTACAAATGACAATTCAGATTCACGGAAGAGACATTCTGTATTCAAGCATTGTCCTTCTTCCTGACAATGCTCGACCGCACACTGCAGCTGCAACAAAGACGCTCCTAAGGCGTTTTCGGTGTGAAGGTTTTGCTCACGCACCGTACAGCCTAGAATTGACCTCTTCTGATTTTTATTTATTTTCCTTCATGATTCGGTGGCTAAGAGGACATCATTTTCGCTCAGTCAATAAGCTTCAGACCAGCTTAGAGAATTGGCGGAAAGCACACGTTGTTACTTTCCTTAACAAGGATGTTGGAATGTTGCTATCACGCCACGAAGTCGGATTGGTGACTATATAGAGAAGTGGCTGAAAACTTCAGATAAATGTTGCAAGTAAAACATTTCTGAATCTTCCTGTGCCTTCCATTTCGCCACCGACTGGGCATTAAAAAGTTACCATCGTCACAATGTGTAGAAACTGCGTCTTGTGTGTCAGATTCGCGCAGAAGTTCATAAACATATCTGGGTCTGTGTCTTCTTTCACACGCTCCCCACAGCATGCACTGTTAAACTGTTTTTAAGAAAATGGAAAATTTATGTACTACAACCAGTCCCAATATGTACGATTATTGACTTTGTCTATTAATCTTATTTCAATATGATTAAACAATGCCATAAATTAATAATCCTGAACATTGTGAATAGTAGCCTTACATACATATAACCATTATTGTAACACTAATGTGTCAGTATGGCCCACGATTTCAGTGATGAAAAAGACTGCTTTTGATTTTTGCTGGTCTGTCATGAGTGATTTTCGGTCACAAGTGCACTTGCACTTAGGAGTTATTACGACGCGGTTTCGCCAAAAGACGCATTAATCCCCTAAAAATAGCATAACTAAAGAAATATCCATCTTACGTGGAAAACATTCGTCTTTAGTTTAACAGAAATTTATATGCCTCGACAACCGATTTATCAAAGGCAACGGCCAGTATATGTGTTTAAATGACGACCAGTAGCAGCTCAGGGACCATTACAGTGGAATCTGATGTTGAAGAACGTAATCATTTACCCAATAAGTCTTCTAATTTACATAAACCAATCGTAAAACTTCCAAAGAGTGCAAACGGTACAGTGCTACCACCAATACTTCAGAATTACTGACTCATTTAATTTTTCTGTTAGGCATGAACAATATAATAAATTGAGCATACGCACTCGTGAGAGAAACGAGAAGCAATTTTATTTATTACCATTACATGTAATATATTTTCGCCTTCAGTAGAGTTCTGCACAATCTGTTCTGAGCAGTTTGTACAGAAGTCATTTAGCATTGATTCACCTGACACCTTGTAACGTACAAAACTTAAAGTAATTTAATTATCCCAATCGATTTGAGGTTGAATGAAGTCCCTTAAAATGATGAAAGTATGGTCGGAGAACATATTTACTAGCGAACTGAAGTTTTCTCTAAAGATTACAGTTGTGGGCAATTCTAGTGATCAATAGAAGGACCTAGTTACAACTTATGGACGCCTTTGATCCTGAATCTCGCCCGACGAAGTTAGCTTCAGTTTGCATTTCGATGAATTTGAGCTCTTGTTTAGTATAAGAAATACACCACCTGCATTTACAATTAGATATTCTATACATACACACTGATATTTAGGCTTTAACCAGCTTCCCGTATCTAACACTATGCCAGCTCCACTGCCCTCTAGGAGTGCTTCAAACTATGGGAATTTTTTTGCCACTTGATCGCTATGATTTCAATATTCTTACTCGAGAAGGCCATTTTTTAATTCTACTCTAATACACTGCCTGCCAAAAAATTAAATCACCGATAAGACGTGAATGTAGCTCCGTACACGTACAAGCTACGGGAGGTTATAATTGGAGTTGTGTCGGAGAGGGTACTCTCGTCTCTCCATGATTAATGATTGAGTTTGGCGTTCATATGAATGGTGCGTCGATATATCCTAAACTGACGTTTTACAGGATAATCGAGCGAAAGATGGACAATATCGCAATACTTGGGCATTTGACATCGTCGAAATTTTAGTTACCCGATGCACGGCACTCTCGAGGTGGTACGAGCCCTGGCTTTTTCTCGCTCCATCCTGTCCATGACCTACAGTAGGTAAACACGACGTCAATAGAATCAATAAAGTGTTAATGACGGAGGTCGTCGTAGACTATTACCAATTGAACTGGTTAGTGTACTAGACACACAGCACGCCTCACTATTGAAGAGGTCACTCGCCTGATTTCAAACTATCGCTACGCGGCACATACGATGCGTTGGCCACTTTCAGTGCTTTTGGGCTTCATTATACACACCTCTATACGAGGACTGTTCGGTATGTAAGGTCCGATCGGGTACGAAATGGAAACTTAAGTAAAAAATCCAGTGAAGCTTTGCACGGTTGTGTTGGACAGTGCCTCCAGTATCCCCGTCGATCGCGTCACATAAATCTTTTCAGTTCTGAGCGCACAGTGAGTACATGAACGTGCCTAGAAAATAGTATCTCCTGCGTATGAGGATATTGCGAGAGATTTCGCCTGATGTCATATAGCCCACGTAACATAAATTTCATGCGCGTTTCCTTCTTCACGTCAGTTCCCTGCCGTACCCTGCAGAGGCAGTGAGCCGGCCGACGTGGCCGTGCGGTTCTAGGCGCTACAGTCTGGAGCCGAGCGACCGCTACGGTCGCAGGTTCGAATCCTGCCTCGGGCATGGATGTGTGTGATGTCCTTAGGTTAGTTAGGTTTAATTAGTTCTAAGTTCTAGGCGACTGATGACCTCAGAAATTAAGTCGCATAGTGCTCAGAGCCATTTTTTAGAGGCAGTGAGGATGCTCCTGAAGCGGTTTAGATGGGAGTGTTTGATCATTCACACTACAGCCCGTAGTTGGCACCCCTCGAGTTTCATCTCTGCTCACATGAAGAGCTGGCTACGAAGACTACATGTTTGCACAGAGAACGAGTTGCCCAACATCGTAGAGATTTGGCGGAAGGCACATGCGGCTGCCTTCAATGACGAGAGTATTGGAATGTTGGTACAACGCTACGACAAATATTTAAGTCTAAGCTGCTACTATGTAGAGAAGTAGCCAGAAGTTGTAGCTGTTACAAATAAAAGACTTTAGATTTTTCACAATGGTCTCCATTTCGCGACCGATCGCACCTTACATTCCGAGTTGCATTCGTACCCCGTGGGCTGCATACGTATTCATTAGAGTATTTTAAGTGTTGAATAAAGAACAGGTTAAAACTGAACAGTTGTTTCTATTTTGCTGATAATATCGTTAGAAACTGATTTTAAATTGGTTTAAAAAGCATTTTAGAATAATTTCTTTATAGAGTAACAATTGTGATTAACAAGGAAGAACAATACATGTAGTCTTTCAGTGCTATAAAAAGAGGAAACGTAATTTTATAGTACAGTCGTATTTCAATTTAAGAAAAAAAGGAGAGAAAGAAGCCTAATAAAATTTCTGGAGAGAAATTTTGTTCGTGTTTGGCAGTAGATCTCATTGCGATTGCATAATCGTGGCGTTGTAATACAGAAATAATATCAGTAATAATTCTGGTTACAAGGGAAACAACGAATTAGAAGACTCGTCGAAAAACAACGTAATCGACAGAAAAGATACTTACTTATCCAAACTTCTGTGCTACACGACATACGGCGAACAAAGGACTGGAACTGTTTGTGTAGCGTCTCACCATAATGGCCCTGACGAAACTGAAGCACTGTACTCCACAATGTAACTTCGTCACAGTTGTTAACACTGAAGCACGGTGACAGATTGTAATTGATCTTGTTTATAGCCGACTGAATCAAAACATGTTTTCCGATCAAGCAAAAATTCGTAACGTGTCCGGTAGTTTTGCTACGTGTGCTGTGACCAAACTAATACTGATTCTGTTAGACGCAAAGTAGTTCCACATGCCGTATAGCATTTGCTGACCATAGGTATGGATGCATATTTGGAGTGGTTTGCAGTTTAAGCAGTGTAGGGGTCAGCCACTCCAGGGCTGGAAACCCCTACTATTTGACCGGGTGAACGAACGAAGAACATGTGTGGCGTAGATAGATGCAATAAAATACGACCAACTAATTCATCATGTATTCCTCTGAATGCATCGTTCCCTTACTTTCAAGGGCATGAGGTGGCTTAGGAAGCCGACGACGAATCTGCCGAATCCAGTAGCTGTCTCAGGAGCCATACCTGCATCAGCCGTATGCTCAAACCAATGACCTCTAGTGAGCAGGTTACCGTCCATAGCATGGAATGCGTGCACCATCGGAAGCTCTGCTCGGAAACTGCGATGATCGTGGTGTGTGTGCGTGTGTGTGCGTGTGTGTGTGTCTCAATCGCTGTGTTGGGAGTACTCTGTCAAATGGTTCAAATGGCTCTGAGCACTATGGGACTTAACATCTGAGATCATCAGTCCCCTAGAACTTAGAACTACTTAAACCTAAATAACCTAAGGACATCACAAACATCCTTGCCCGAGGCAGGATTCGAACCTGCGACCGTAGCGGTCGCGCCAGCTCCAGACTATAGCACCTAGAACCGCTCGGCCACCCCAGCCGGCAGTATTCTGTCTCTAACAGGTCACTGCCCGCGTTGCCCCATCAGAAGGACTGCGATGACGGATGCCGTGAAGTCATCCTGAATTTTGATACCGGCCTGCCACTTCGGCAGTTTAGAGCAGCTTCGCCCCAGGTTGCAACGGTGTTGGTAGGCTCCTGAACTACCCAGCACTGGCTAGCTCCTACCATCCATGGCTACAGATAAATGGTCATCTCTTAAGGCTGCAGGACTATGACTGGTACAGGAACAATCTCATTCACAAGATGTTACAATACAATAATCAGAGAATCTAGTGTAAAAGACATCCTTCTGATCGACTGACCCTAGATTAGCGAGGTCGAGTACTAATGTCATCGTGGAAGGGCTCTGTTTTTCGATATCATTCATCATGACCAAATCGAGTTGCCAACGGTTTCCCATTCTGCTGCATTTGCATAACTAATTGTTTTCAGTGTCTTAACCGCTTTGTCAAACGCTTGATGAGTATTGTTGCGTCCTCCTTAGCGCTTCTTACATAATGTTACAACTGTAAAGGAGGCTCTGAGCACTATGGGACTTAACAGCTATGGTCATCAGTCCCCTAGAACTTAGAACTACTTAAACCTAACTAACCTAAGGGCATCACGCATCACACAATACCCAGTCATCACGAACCAGAGAAATTAATATAAGGAAAGGAAAGGAATGGCTGAGCCGAAAACAACTAACTGAAGGGTAAATTTGGGAGATGCGCCGCATGCGGTATAGACTGCGCACCCGTCGTAGTTTCGGTAAGACACAAAGTGTGCGAGTATCGGCAATGCAGTCGGTCAGTGAATGCTACGCGGTAATAAAAGTGATAACGTTTCGACCGACAAGGTTTTACATAAGTTCTGAGGGAATAATTGAAATAAGTCCACAAATATCTCTTCAAAATCTTTTCAGCGTCACAATTAGTTCTTAGTCGATGCTAAATAGTCTAATTTTTCCAAATGTCTGAGTAATTGTATTATCAGCAAGTTCTGTTGGCCGTGTTTTGACTCTTGGCTATCAAGATCATGAATTTATAAGGTGTGGCGTCTCTCTCCAACAGATCGGGATACATGCCGCAATAAAATCCAGTACATATGCGGCAACTTTTTTGTTGGCGATACTTATTGCACAATTCAAATAACAGTTTTAAATCAGTGAAAACTTTTCGTTTTCTTTTCATTTTTTTCAAACAACTTAACATGCATTTTTAGGGTGTTCACATAGTCAGATTAGGATCAATGCTCGATATTATTCAGTGCACCGAAGATAGATGTTAGCCAATTAGTTAAAATTCGTTCGCCGTATACTGACCCTATAAGTATACACAGTTTGTAAATAAAATCATATTTCCAATTTTAGAGTAGAACACCTAAACAAATTTTGTAAGTAATACTTCTGTTTTTGATTTATTATATCACGTGGAATATTTGACTGTGTTGACCACGTATTAAGTGTGTGTCAGTTTTAATGTTTTCAACTGTCAGTTAGTAAAGGAGTTATCTAAAAAAGTGAATTAATTAGATACATAAGTAAGACATCATTAAAAAGCTATTGTTAACCAAACATCGCCTTATCTTCACTCCACAGCATATTTGTAACCAAAATGTGTGTGTATGTATGTATTTAACAAAAAAGCTAGGTATTTTTGCGGATTTGTAGGACTTGGCATATCAGTCATAGCATAAGGGAAAGACGAAGCAATGTAAAGATGTTTCCATGGTCATATATATATATATATATATATATATATATATATATATATATATATATATATATATATATATATATATTTTTTTTTGTCATCATTCTTCTGACTTGTTTGGTGCGGACCCCCACCGATTCTCCTGCTCTGCAAACATCTTCATCTCAGAGCAGCATCGGCAACTTACGTGTTGAATTACTGAATTATTTGCAGGATGCACTCCAATCTCTGTCTTCCTCTTCACTTTTTACCGTCTACAGCTCCCTGTACCATGGAAGTCATTCACTTATGTCTTAACAGTGTCGTATCATCATGTCCATTCTCCTTGTCAGTGTTTTCCGCATATTCCTTTCCTCTCCGATTCTGCGCAGACCTCCTCATTTCTTACCTTGTCAGTCTACCTAATTGTAAACGTTGGTCTGTAGCACCACATCACAAATGCTTCAATTCTCATTTGTTCCAGTTTTCCCACAGTCCATGTTTCACTACCATACAATAGTGTGCTCCAAACGTACATTCTCAGAAATTTCCTCATCAAATTGAGACCAGTGTTTGACACTAGACGATTTCACTCTTAAAGTCTGGTTCTAATACTGGATCCCCTATCTCATCTAAATGGTCTCCTGTTTCTTCTTCAACCACATCAGACAAATCTTACCCACCACCGAGGCCTTCAGTGTACTATTTCCATTATCCACTCTCTCCTCTGTATTTAACAGTAGAATTCCGTTGCACTAGTAATGTTACCACCCTTGCATTTAATTTCATCGAAGGTTGATTTGTCTTGCGTATATGATAGTCAGCTGTTCAAACAATCATTTCTATTTCGATTTCTTTGCATTTTTCACGGAGCCATTTCGTCTTAGCTTCCCTGTTCTTCCTATCTATTTCATTCATCAGCGACTTTTATTTCTGTATTCCTGAATTTCCCTGAATATTTTGTACTTCCTTCTTTCATTGATCAACTGAAGTATTTCTTCTATTACCCACGGTTTCTTCGCATTTACCTGGTTTGTGCCTATGTTTTTCTTTCCAACTTCTGTGACGGCCCCTTTTTAGAGATGTCCATTCCTCTTCAACTTTACTACCTACTTAACTATTTCTTATTTCTGTATCGATAGCCTTAGAGAACTTCAAGTGTATCACGTCATTCCTTAGTAGTTTCGTATCCGAATTCTTTGCGTATTGATTCTTTCTGAATACTCAATTACACTTCAGCCTACTCTTCATCACTACTACATTGTGATCAGAGTCTATATATCCTCCTGTGTACGCTTTACAATCCAGTATCTGATTTCGGAAAATCTTCCTGACCATGATGTAATGTACCTTAAATGTACTCGTATCACCCGATCTTTTCCAAATATACCTCCTGCACCTGGGATTTCAGAGTATTCACTACTATTAGCTGAAATATATGGCAGAACTCAACTAGTCTTTCTGCTCTCACATTCCTTGTCCTAAGCCATATTGTTCTATAACCTTTACTTCTACTCTTTCTGCTAAAACTGCATTCCAGTCCCCCACGCCTATTACGCTTTCATCTCGCTTTACGTACTGTGCTTTATCCTTTCAGTTTCCTCATGTACTTTCTCTACTTCTTCACCTTCAGCTTGCGAGGTCGGCATGTATATCAGACTATCGTTGTCGATATTGGTTTACTGTCGATTCTGAATAGAACAACCCTATCACTAAACTGTTCACAGTAACACACTCTCTGTCCTACTTTGCCATTCATATCAGATCAGATTTTCTAGCTACCCTACAACGTTGAAGCTTTTCTGAGGTTCCACGCCCCGACTAATAGAATGTTATCCTTTAGTTGGTCATGCAATCTTTATCTCATGGTCACTTCCCCCTTGGCAGTTCTCTCCCGTAGGTCCGAATGGACGACTATTCCGGAATATTTTGCCAATGGAGAGATCAGCACGACACTTTTTTAGTTACAGGCTACGTATCCTATGGAAATACGTTATATGTCTTTAATGCAGTGGTTTCTATTGCCTTCTGCATCCTCATGCCGCTGATTATTGCTGATTCTGAAAGTGCCCTGAACATCTCTCAGCTCCTCTGTCCTCTTTGACAATGCCAATAGAAGAATGAGAATGACTACTTACACTGGAAGTCTTCAACCGCCAAAACTGATTATTAATCAAAATTTAAGCAGTGTCGAGTTTCCAACCCGGGACCGAGGACGTTTAGATGACTAGTCAAATAGGCTACCACTATCCCAGGAATCAGATTTTAAGTTTAAATGTTACACTGAATTTGTAAAAAAAATTACTAAAATTGCACCATGGGGCTTCACGTAAGCCATTTCGAAAATGTGCACCATCTCTCCTGGAATTATCCTACAAAGACCTGCGCTCATGCACAAAAGACAATGGTATGCATCTGGTGGCAGAACGATGTTGTGGTGTACTACGAATTGCTTCCCCGACGTGCGGCCATCATTGCTGACATTTACTGTCGGCAACTGAGATGGACACAATACAAGAACGAAGACCATGAGGACTTCGTGAAATGATGCTAATCCGCGGTAAGACCCTCCCGCATTCTGCAAGACAGATAAAAAACGCTCTACGGAAGTTATCTTATTCGCATGATCTTGCACCTTCAGATTTTCACTTCTCCGCTCTTCAAGGAAGTTCCTTCGCGGATGAAAACGCGCTCCGAACATTGCTCGACGAATTCTTCACCTCTCAGCCAAGTGACTTCTGCGATCGCGGAATAGAAAAATTACCCCCAGCGATGGGACACTGCTGTAAATAGCGAAGAAGTATATATTATTGATGATTAAAGTCTCTGAAACTGTTGTGTTTAACCGCGCGACTGCTACGGTCGCAGGTTCGAATCCTGCCTCGGGCATGGATGTGTGTGATGTCTTTAGGTTAGTTAGGTTTAAGTAGTTCTAAGTTCTAGGGGACTGATGACCACAGATGTTAAGTCCCATAGTGCTCAGAACCATTTGTTGTGTTTATTAAACTTATAGAAAAAGCTCTGAACTTATGCAGCAACGAAATATATGTTGCTTCCGCAGTACTAGCAGCTGCCTTACCTCTTAGTCATTGCTGTAGCACAGTTCAGCTACGAAATTACCTTAGGTTGTGGTTCGACGAGTCAGTTGTAGGTCACGCCATCCACTGCAATCGTTGCTTCATGATGTGACTACTGTTTGCGTATTACCTGCGAAATTAAGTGTTTGGTAATACCGGGCTTAGTGGGCTACCGGTAAAGCACGTGCCTGAAAACTGAAAGATGACCGCATTGAATACCGGTCGGACCACGGATTTTTCAGTCTGTCTTCAAACTTAGCAGTCATCTCTCAGTGATGTGGAGATTCGTCAGGAACGACACAAGGTTCGTGTTCCACGTTAAGCATTGAATCATGGACGAAACTAAATGTGTCATCTGGCCAGTTGAATCAAATTTGTTGTCAACCCAGGTCGACAGACGCGTCCGTATGCACCAACATCCAGGCAAACGTCCGCTCACAACATGTACCGAGTCAAGAGTGCTGGTCATAGGGGACAATATCAAGCTAAGGGAGACAGTCATCTGTGATTCCACGGGACCTGCAGCTGTAATGGAGCGCAGAATGACAGCTGTAAACTGTTTGACCGTTATTGCGGACCACCTGCATCCCATCATGTAAAATGTTCAATGGCATCTTCCAACAGGATAACTGCTCGTAGTACAAGGCCACCATCTGTTGCTGTGCATTGAGTCCTGTGTCAATAAACTCACTTTGATGACTTGGCAACCATATTTGAGCGCTCAGATCGGGATCGACCACATCTGGTGCTATGAGACGTCAGGTAGGCACCTAAACCCATCGTTCCGTAATTAACTGGCGCTACATGACCCTTCAGTAAGCATCACATACCTTCGTAAACCTGCCGTGGACTTGAAGAATCCATGCCAAGCACTATCACTTCTGTATTGCGGACGAGCACTCTTATTTAACAGGTGGTCAGAACGCTCCACCTCAACACTGTAAGAGTAACATTTATCAGTTCCGTATGAAGATGTCACGACAACATGTAGTACGACGTTATTTGTCTTCCTAATGTACAAGAAATATTCTAGAGAAATCGTCACAAAATCCTTTCCAACAATTACCACAGAAAGTGGTAATTAACGACAGAATACTTGGCATTAAAAATTTATATTCTTAGACTACATATATTCTTAGACTATAAAATAATTCCAGTCCAAAAGAAAGCAGGTGTTGACAGATGTGAAAATTACCGAACTATCAGTTTCATAAGTCACAGCTGCAAAATATTAACGCGAATTCTTTACAGACGAATGGAAAAACTGGTAGAAGGCGACCTCGGGGAAGATCAGTCTACATTCCGTAGAAATGTAGACTTAGAGAAAGCTTTTGACAATGTTGACTGGAATACTGTCTTTCAAATTCTGAAGGTGGCAGGGGTAAAATACAGGGAGCGAAAGGAAATTTACAATTTTTACAGAAACCAGATGGCAGTTATAAGAGTAGAGGGACATGAAAGGGAAGCAGTGGTTGGGAAGGGAGTAAGACAGGGTTGTAGCCTCTCCCCAATGTTATTCAATCTCTATATTGAGCAAGCAGTAAAGGAAACAAAAGAAAAATTTGGAGTAGGTATTAAAATCCATGGAGAAGAAATAAAAACTTTGAGGTTCGCCGATGACATTGTAATTCTGGCAGAGACAGCAAAGGACTTGGAAGAGCAGTTGAACGGAATGGATGGTGTCTTGAAGGGAGGATATAAGATGAACATCAACAAAAGCAAAACGAGGATAATGGAATGTAGTCGAATTAAGTCGGGTGATGCTGAGGGTATTAGATTAGGAAATGAGACACTTAAAGTAGTAAAGGAGTTTTGCTATTTGGGGAGCAAAATAACTGGTGATGGTCGAAGTAGAGAGGATATAAAATGTAGACTGGCAATGGCAAGGAAAGCGTTTCTGAAGAAGAGAAATTTGTTGACATCGAGTATTGATTTAAGTGTCAGGAAATCGTTTCTGAAAGTATTTGTATGGAGTGTAACCATGTATGGAAGTGAAACATGGACGATAAATAGTTTATACAAGAAGAGAATAGAAGCTTTCGAAATGTGGTGCTTCAGAAGAATGCTGAAGATTAGATGGGTAGATCACATAACTAATGAGGAGGTATTGAATAGAATTGGGGAGAGGAGGATTTTGTGGCACAACTTGACCAGAAGATGGGATCGGTTGGTAGGACATGTTCTGAGGCATCAATGGATCACCAGTTTAGTACTGGAGGGCAGCGTGGAGGGTAAAAATCGTAGAGAGAGACCAAGAGATGAATACACTAAGCAGATTCAGAAGGATGTAGGTTGCAGTAGGTACTGGAAGATGAAGAAGCTTGCACAGGATAGAGTAGCATGGAGAGCTGCATCAAACCAGTCTCACTACTGAAGACCACAACAATTCTTAGACTACTGAATGAAAATCAATAGACCAACCTTAAGCTGTCGAAAATTGAGGCTTGGTGCACGACTATTGTCAGAGCTCCGGCATACAGTAATGATTAAAGAGGTTTACAACGTTTTAGCACGTGTAGGTAGGGCTAGAACGGTTGCGGACATGGATGCGGGTGACATGACAAAATATGACATTCTGAAAGCCAATGACTAAAGTAGTCAGGTACATGCAGTAATTAGTCACTAGTGAAATGTGTTTCACTCAATACCACACATACACTTCTTATCGAAAGTACGATAGTACGGTGCATCAAGCTATGTTGGGTAAATTTGAGACTTCTTGGCAGAAAGGGAGCAGCACGTTATCTAGGCTGGGAAGTCACTGACAGATACAGAAGTAACCCTGTAGTACAGGGTGGAGTATAAAAAACCGGTCCCTGAGACTAGACTACTCACTATTGCCCACCAATTGACATCTACTGTTCTGAAGCTGATGCGACTACGTTTTATAGTATCAGTACGAAAGCCGTTGCGACTTGGTTCAAACGTGTGAGGCAGACATATCAGCGAGATGTATCCTCTCCAGAAAAGAATTGCAATTTACAACAAGTCTGCCTCGGGCATGGATGTGTGTGATGTCCTTAGGTTAGTTAAGTTTAAGTATTTCTAATTTCTAGGCGACTGATGACCTCAGAAGTTAAGTCCCATAGTGCTCAGAGCCATTTGAAGCACTTTTTTGTACAACAAGTGAGAGTGGGGAGATGGATCCGCTGCTGTGTTTCATGAGTGATGAAGTCTGGTCCTGCCTGACGGGACATGTGAACTACCAGAAGACCAGACACTAGTCAAAAAGCAGTCCGTAGACAAATTTAATGAGAACCGTCTTCACGTTGAAAATATCAGTGTGTGTTGTAACGTGTCAGTAGGTCGTATTGTGGGCCCCACATTTTTAGAAACAGTATTAAACATTGCTGTGTATGTGAGACTCTTCGAGGAATTTTACGCACAACTAACCCTTCATAAACTTATGCATGCTGTCTTTCAAGAGGATAGGGCAACTTGTTACACTTTACACTAGTCGGTGACACGAATTAATGGAAGATTCACAGAAGAAAGGGCTGTCAGAAAAAGGACTGTGGTCGCTGTGGTCGCCAGACGTAACCACTTATCTGTGGGACAATCTAAAGGGGAAAACCGTGCGCAAATAACCCTATACCATTAGAAGACTTGAACAACAATATTTGTTATGACATTTTGAGAACTGATACGCAGAATTTTGCAAAGTGTATATTAACATGTTAGGCCGCGCGCAGAAGTGCTTCTTTCTCAACACCCAATGCAATGTAATGTAAAAGACAAGATAAATTCAGTAAATACACACCGTTCCATTAGCTTTTTTAATATGTAATTTCTCAATTTGTTATTGTATCTGCTCGTGGCGGGGAACAAATCTTACGTAATCGACGAGCTCTCTCTACTAGGGGCCGTTTTTTCGTGCACCACTTTTTAGTAAACTTGGAAATGAATCTGAGATGTTTGTTGAGTTCCTTGTTGTTCATTTTCTATGTTAGTAAACTTGAAGACAATATTAATAGTAAGTTCGCCTTGTCGCAGAGAGTGCAGTTGTCATTAAATACGTAGTGTCTTCAAAAAGCGTGTACAATTTTGCAATCAGATCTTGAAGCCATTTCAAAGCGGTGCAAAGATTACAAGATGTAAATTGTTTATGCACGACGGGGCATCACCCCATATTCTACGGATTGCGCTACAGGATCCCATTGCAATGCTTCATGCGTGATGTTTTTGTCAGGAGGCTCCTTTAACATGGCCTCTGCTTGTCACTAAACTGAATTCATTGGATTTCTGGCTATCGAGACGTTGAAGGCATTGGTGTATGCTCAATCCATCAACAATGTGCTAACTTTACAGGAACATGTGACCAATGCACGTAACGCAGTTTGACGGGAGCGAAATGTATTTTAAAGAGTGCGTGATTCACTGCAGTGAAGGTCTGAAGGAACTGTGAGAATGACTGGTAACCACATACTGCACCACTACCTATAGTGTCTGATTCTGAGTAGCAGATAGATAGCAATGAGGAAACAAACTGTCACGTATCTCAACAGGTATTGGTTTCTGGACATATCATCATAGAAACATTTCGTATACTTTTGAGCTGAAATATCTGACACCTCTTTTAGACACCCTCTATGTCTGACAAACTCTGCCTCCCTAGCTGAGTGCTCAGCGTGTCCGACTGCCATTTTGAGTACCCATGTTTGATTTCCTGTACAGCTAGAGATTTTTCCTTCTAAGAAGACTGGATTGGGGTGCAATCAACCTCGTGATGCAAATTCAGGAGCTACTTGAGTGGGTAGTTGCAGCTCTAGGTCACGAGGTCACATAAACTGGCAATACCGCTCCCAATGACGCCATTGCCAGTGAGTGACACGGCGGTCGATCGGTACCGATGGGCTCACCAGAGCCTGTGGCAGAATTCAGAGTGTGTATCCTTGTTTTCAAGCGACCCTCTTCCAAAGGTCCTGCTGTATTTCGCAAGGGCTTGGAGTCTAACGGTCTACCACGAGCTACTGTTGTAACAGAAACACCAGAGAGGAAAACAAGTGAGTACAGTCGCACAGCTGGTTGTCCTGGCCAGGCAGCCTCCCTCGTGTCTCGGCCTCTGAGGAGCCCCGCACACAGGAAAGAAGAAGGTTGAGGCCAGCAAGAGCTGGAGAGAGAGTGGGGTTCGGGGGGAGGGGGCGAGCCTCAGCAAGCGGGGCTCGCTAGCTAGCCTCAGCCTTAATTGGAGCCGCTGGGAGCGCGGCCTCGCCTAATTGATCCGCGTCTAATTAGCGGCCAGCGCGCCCGCTGTAGCATCATCCGTGTCCCAATGCGGAACGACATATCTGCCCAATTTTCGCACCAATACTGAATCTCGCGCTCTCATCCGCAGCGAGAGGCCGCTGACGCAGACCAGTTTGCTCAAGTCTTAGAGGAATAGTATGTATGGGCCAAGCGAAGCGTAATGGGCCCGTGGCTGACATCATACATAGAAATACTTACAGAAAAAATAGTAAGCCGTTTTACAGATCTCCAAATCACTCAAGATTTATTGTTGCAACATTGTATATGGAGTACGTGGATTACATTCGCAAACCTTTAGCACAGCCGGTTCTGTGGTACCAGATACCGACTCACGCTGAAACGCCCATATCAGTATGTGGTGTAGCTACAGAGACAGCAATGCGGGCGCTGACTTTGATATCCAGTCGGTTATAAATGTGGCGGTGGGCTACAGTATGCCACGCCTGTTCGATTTCATCACGTTGACGAGTCACACGAGCCACTTCTGTACCCATCATATCCCACACGTTTTAGATTGGAGACAAGTATGGAGATCGTGCTGGCCAGGGAAGCTGCTGCACGTTGCAGAGACCACGTTGACTTTCACGGGTGGTGGGTGGGCGAGCATTATCCTGTTTGAAGAAACCATCACCTTCCCGTTGTAAGGACGGCAAAATAACGCATCTAATCCTATTCTGCACGTACCAAGCTTTGGTTACCGTCCCGTCCAGAAACGTCAAAGGTGTACGAGAGATGCAGCTCATCGCACACCAGACCATAAGGCGTGGAGTGGTGCAAATGTGTCTTAGGCGCATGCAGCCTACAAGACACCGCTCATCATGTCTACATAGTACCCGCAAGCGGCCATCAGTTACGTGCAGGAAGAATCTGCATTCATTGCTGAAGACCACGGCCCGCACGATCCATCTTCCAAACGATCCTGTGACGGCAACAACCGAGCCGTGCACATCGATGCTGTAGCCTGAGTGGAAGACAGGCTAGGGGTTTGCGTGCCCGTAATCCCACTGCTAATAATCAGTTCACAACAGTTCGCGTTGAGACGCCTGGTTTCACAAGTCTTCTTATCTGTGCTGTGGTAGCTGTATGGTCTGCCACTGCTGCACTTACAACACGACGACCCTGGCCGGCGTCTGTGCTAGACTTCCAGAATGTCGTCTACATGTATGAGAATGTTCACATGACCACTGACACCATCATCGTTGCACAACTGGCGCAACACGTCCAACTTGTGTGGTAGTTCCCGAATGGACTATTCCGCCACTCGGAAGGCCACTATTTGACCTCTTTCAGTCTCGCTCAGTTGGCTGTAGAAGTCTCGAGTGCGTCTCCGTTGAATGGTTGCCTATTTGCTTCACACGTTTATACCACACTGATCTTTCTCGCTATGAGCGTTCCTTACTAATGCGTTAACACAGGTACGTCGTCTTTTCAGGCGTAACATTTCTTTCACATTTTGTACTCACTTACGTTACTTCTGGCCATATATTTACTCTTAACTATATGGCCAGGAGTAACGTAAATTAGACCTGCGATGTTGTGCCTTCATTACATTGTATCTCGGTGCTAATCAACACGTGTACTAAATACATTCAGTAGTGTAACAGTGTCCCCTTCTCAGCCCCTAGAATATATACTGTCCGCAGTCCGTTGGGTGTACACACTTTTAGAACTGTTTTCATCAGCAGATAAGAATTGTCTATGAAAGCTTGAGTCATTACCTTCGGGTTATAGAGATCCCCACGTCATTGTGTTTATTTTAAATATGTCACTATCGGAAATTGTAGTAGTCGTATGAATTGGTTCGTACGATTAATGTTTTAATTTCTCTGATGATGAACGAAGATTAAACTTACGGCAACAAAAAATAAAATATCGAAAGAATTTCATTCATAAAAATATTTCATTGTGCAATAAATCGTTATTTTGTTGAATGTACTAGTTCGAAGTTCGATATTTCTCGGGAAGCATTCAGTTTAGTTTTTTAGGAAGCCACTTTTCCAGTCCCCCGCAGCGATATTTAATTAAACTTGAGACTAACGATACGATGAAATATCGTAGACAAACTAAAACATATGTGGCGTCCATTAGTTTCCTATAGCAAAACAGGAACATCTGACCTGTAATACTCGTCGCAGACAATAAAATGTACTTGCGTCTATCTTTCAAAATCTTTGAGCCAAGATCATTCCATATATCAGCCGGAAAGTACTGAGATGCACTCTGTGAAACGCATCTGCAATATGCACAATATTCATGAGCAAGATGTTTGTGCTAGTGATGCAATGAAGAAATCTGTAGTCTGATTACGCTACACCGTAGTCACTTCATTTTTGGAATCGCTTTATGGTGGCGATAAATACTCGTATATTCTGTACTGGGAATCTGAAAGCTCCCTCATTTAGTTGCACCTCCTTGGCTCAAATGTACGATATAGCTACACCTGGAAGCTGTTGCCTCTGATTCTTTTTTATGTTGCAAACGTTTCTACCAAGAGGTACCTGCGGTCTTTGCACTGGTGTATCGGAAGCTGTTTTCAATTCTCTTTTAATAGCTCGTAAGTGACATAAACTAATTTTAATGTGGTGTGATGTTGCATTCAAGGATTCTCGTTGTCTGGAACGAATATTAGCGTTTCCAACAGCAACTCTTGTGACGCAGCTGTGACAGACGGCCACCCGCAGCACTCAGTCACTAATGGAAGTGCTACCGCGGCCAATACGTATACTAGAACGCATTATCGCGCTAGACTAGAGTAAATCAAGACAACTATGTCAAATTGTCCATTTTATATTTGACCAACGCCTGATCACGTTACGAGCACAAAGTTATAGGAAACAGGTGTGTTCAGAGGGGAGGTAACATTTTCTGTGCATCATCCATATAAATCAGGAATGCGGAAATGGAGTGGAAGCCACAGATCACACGATGACATTATGTGAGAGATCAGCTGTAAATATGCTTAAATGTTGGAACAAGTTCATTAGAATGACTTTTGTGATAAAGAAATTTATCATAAAATCTCTCAATTCATTGTTGTTTTCCTGTTTAAAACGCCAAACTGGGTGGCTCATGCAATACACAGCATCGCGATTTTGATCCCCGATCAGGCTAAGGATGTTTACCTGTCACTAATCACTTCTTTCCCTCTGTCATTGTTAGTTTACGTGAAAAACACAGAGTTGCTTCGTTTTTGTAGTGATGGCACACTGTAGGTATCCTTATGACTGACTCTGTATAGAAGTTCTATGGTCGGACGAAAGCAACGGTGTGTTAGTTCCAACAGGACCAATCCTACCGAGAGAGGTGGCTCAGTGGTTAGCACACTGGAATCGCATTCGGGCTGGCGACGGTTCGAACCCGCGTCCGGCCGTCCTGATTTAGGTTTTCGGTGATTTCCCTAAATCGCTCCAGGTAAATGCCGGGATGGTTCCTTTGAAAGGGCACGGCCGACTTTCTTTCCCGTCCTTCCCTAACCCAATGAGACCAATAACCTCGCTGTTGGGTCTCTTCCCCCAAACAATCCAATCCAATGAACCAATCCTAGTAAAGCACTGTGGTGTTTCAAACAATCTTCGGATTGATGACAGCATTATTTTACTTTCTTACTTTTGTTAATACAAACCTTCTCCTTTCAAAATTCGTAAGTTTAACGGAACATGTAAAAAAGTTTGCAGCAGCAGCTAATATGGAAATCAGATACACATTGTTTTTATTCGTTGGACAGCTACACATGTATATACCAATAACAACTACAGTTTATTTGGCATAATACTACTGCTGCAGCTCTTCAGTTGACACATTTTCTAATATCAGTTTTTCGAATATTGACAGGGAAATCACGAATTCATGGAGCAACACGGATGCAGGTAGAAGATGTTTCGAAACCCGCTTCGCAGTAGATCAGTCTCTTAACATCTGTCTCTTAACATCAACAACCGCATCTACCTCAGCTAATTAGGCACTAACCAGGCTCGTCCCACTATTCAATGTTTCGTTTCTGTAATAATGTTCGCCGCAGACGAAACATGGCACTTCATATTAAACACTATTCCAGGCACTTGACAATATTTCTGCGTGTGCCTTCGACTGTTAGAGAAACACGAAAGTTTTACAATATAAGAAAGAGCTGACGGTCATCTACAATGAACTTTCACAGTTATTTGGCAGCTGTAAATCCCACCTCATTATAAATTTACATTTTACCTCTTCCTGGTACTGAGTATACAACCCCCATTTGTTAGGTGTAAATGGCTCTGAGCACTATGGGACTTAACTACTGAGGTCATCAGTCCCCTAGAACTTAGAACTACTTAAGCCTAACTAACCTAAGGACATCACACACATCCACGCCAGAGGCAGGATTCGAACCTGCGACCGTAGCGGTCGCGCTGTTCCAGACTGTAGCGCCTAGAACCGCTCGGTCACTCCGGCCGGCCATTTGTTAGGATCCCATACGACAGGACATATGGGACCTGGCATTCAGAGTAGTTCCGTCTATTGCCCCCACCTCCGCACTCCAAGCTGCTAAGGGCCGTTTTGTTATTATTGTTGTCTTCAGTCCGACGATGGTCTGATGCAGGTCTCCGTACCTGTATATACTGTGCAAGCCTCTTCATCTCCCCAAAACTACAGCAACAGGTATTTATTTGAAACTGTTTGCTGATCTAATTTCTCCTTGGTTTGCTTTACAGTTTTCACAATGGAATGAATGAACAGCATGAGAGTATAGGCTACAATCGTGAATCGCTCCCTTCTCAGCCACTGTCCCATTTCATGACTTTTAATTACCTGCAGTATGCTTTCGGAACAAGTTTAAAATAACCTCCCGCTCCTTGTATTTTATACATGCTACCTTTAAAATCCCCAATAGTATAGTCCGTTCAACAGTGTGGAAAGCTTCCCATGAAACCACAAATTCTATGAACTTAGGAATGCCACCTCCCAGTTATCTGCTGAGGCATTTCGTAAGACCAGTATTAACTCACTGTTATTTCCCTGTACAAACGTATGCAGACCGTGTTCACACAATTTCTAGGAGTTACGCGTCATTCCATTCCGTAACACGACCCTTAGTAAGGCGTCGCTGACGCTGTGGGTTTGCCGGCGTCGAGCCACTACGGTTGGAACTCAGTGGACGCGCCGCCTGCCGGGTGTTAAACTCTGTGGACCACAGACGACTGCGAGAAGTTTTAAATGAGGTTTGTTCCCAGGACATGCGGGTAGCTGCACGGAGAGGGCGGCCATGAACGTCTCCATTGACGAAGCTCGCACTAGGAAGAAAATTTGCTAATCGTAGGACATTTCTAAACACGTACATGCAATGAGCAAGAATTTGAGAAGCCACCAGTATAAATCCCTTGCATATATAGGATGTTATGAGCAGTTGTTCAATAAAGGAGACGTGTTTCACTGAAGCGAAGATGAAAGAGTGCCAATAGCTCATGCATTTTAGAGTGATGTTTTCTGTACATTTTTTCTTTTTTTGGTCCATACTACTATCTTTGAAAATTATCTGCTCTACAGTCTTACCAACGACAGTGCTAGTATATCTACTCAAATGTCAGAGGTGTCAGAACGATTTTCCCTTGTAACTTTCGACTCATTCGTTTCCGGACCAGAGTGCGTTACCTCAAATTGATACACCTATCCGTCTACGCAAACCCTGAAAGTTTGTATGGTCATCATGGTATCACCCTGTATATACATACACGCACAAGCGCTGGCGCCTATAGCGGACACGGGCTCTTGTCCTCAATTTATTCTTCAAGACAACTTCCACTAACCCTCAAAGTTTGTCGGTGTAGTTTTGAAATACCGTCTACGTATAATATGGAGCAGACATAAAAAACAAAAACAAAACAAAGAAAACAAAATTAACAGCGAAAATATTGAGGCCTTAAGATTCCATATTACTAACCCGTGGTCTAGGGGTAGCGTCTTTGATTCATAATCAAAACATCTTCGGTCCCGGGTTCGATCCTCGCCACTGCCGAAATTTTGATAAATAATCAGCATTGGCGGCCGAAGACTTCCGGCATAAGAAGTCAGCCTTATTCTGCCAACGGCCCTGTCAAAGAGGGCGGAGGAGCGGATAGAGGTTCAGGGCACTCTCTTGTCCTAGGGGTGGGAAATTGCCCCTAAAGGCGGAAGAATCAGCAATGATCAACGACATGGGGATGCAGAAGGCAATGGAAACCACTGCATTAAAGACACGTAACGTGTATCCACAGGACATGTGGACTGTAATTGAAGAAGTGTCATGATGATCTCTCCATTGGCAAAAGATTCCGGAATAGTCCCCCATTCGGATCTCCGGGAGGGGACTGCCAAGGGGGAGGTTACCATGAGAAAAAGATTGAATAATCAACGAAAGGATAACGTTCGTCGGGGCGTGGAATGTCAGAAGCTTGAACGTGGTAGGGAAACTAGAAAATCTGAAAAGGGAAATGCAAAGGTCCAATTTAGATATAGTAGGGGTCAGTGAAGTGAAGTGGAAGGAAGACAAGGATTTCTGGTCAGATGGGTATCGGGTAATATCAACAGCAGCAGAAAATGGTATAACAGGTGTAGGATTCGTTATGAATAGGAAGGTAGGGCAGAGGGTGTGTTACTGTGAACAGTTCAGTGACCGGGTTGTTCTAATCAGAATCGACAGCAGACCAACACCGACAACGATAGTTCAGGTATACATGCCGACGTCGCAAGCTGAAGATTAACAGATAAAGTGTATGAGGATATTGAAAGGGTAATGCAGTATGTAAAGGGGGACGAAAATCTAACAGTCATGGGCGACTGGAATGCAATTGTAGGGGATGGAGTAGAAGAAAAGGTTACAGGAGAATATGGGCTTGGAACATGGAATGAAAGAGGAGAAAGACTAATTAGGTTGTGTAACAAGTTTCAATTAGTAATAGCGAATACCCTGTTCAAGAATCACAAGAGGATGAGATATACTTGGAAAAGGCCGGGAGATACGGGAAGATTTCAATTAGATTACATCATGGTCAGACAGAGATTCCGAAATCAGATACTGGATTGTAAGGCGTACCCATTAGCAGATATGGACTCAGATCACAATATAGTAGTGATGAAGAGTAGGCTGAAGTTCAAGACATTAGTCAGTAGTCAGGAAGAATCAATACGCAAAGAAGTGGGATACGGAAGTACTAAACAATGACGAGATACGTTTGAAGTTCTCTAACGCTACAGATACAGCAATAAGGAAAAGCGCAGTAGGCAGTACAGCTGAAGAGGAATGGACGTCTCTAAAAAGAGCCATCACGGAAGTTGGGAAGGGAAACATAGGTACAAAGAAGGTAGCTGCGAAGAAACCATGGGTAACAGAAGAAATACTTCAGTTGATTGATGAAAGGAGGAAGTACAAACATGTTCCGGGAAAATCAGGAATACAGAAATACAAGTCGCTGAGGAATGAAATAAATAGGAAGTGCAGGGAAGCTAAGACGAAATGGCTGCAGGAAAAATGTGAAGACATCGAAAAAGATATGATTGTCGGAAGGACAGACTCAGCATACAGGAAAGTCAAAACAACCTTTGGTGACATTAAAAGCAGCGGTGGTAACATTAAGAGTGCAACGGGAATTCCACTGTTAAATGCAGAGGAGAGAGCAGATAGGTGGAAAGAATACATTGTAAGCCTCTATGAGGGTGAAGATTTGTCTGATGTGATAGAAGAAAAACAGGAGTCGATTTAGAAGAGATAGGGGATCCAGTATTAGAATCGGAATTTAAAAGAGCTTTGGAGAACTTACGGTCAAATAAGGCAGAAGGGATAGATAACATTCCATCAGAATTTCTAAAATCATTGTGGGAAGTGGCAATAAAACGACTATTCACGCTGGTGTGTAGAATATATGAGTCTGGCGATATACCATCTGACTTTCGGAAAAGCATCATCCACACAATTCCGAAGACGGCAAGAGCTGACAAGTGTGAGAATTATCTTACAATCAGCTTAACAGCTGATGCATCGAAGCTGCTTACAAGGATAATATACAGAAGAATGGAAAAGAAAATTGAGTATGCGCTAGGTGACGATCAGTTTGGCTTTAGGAAAAGTAAAGGGCCGAGAGAGGCAGTTGTGGCGTTACGGCTAATAATGGAAGCAAGGCTAAAAAAAAAATCAAGACACTTTCATAGGATTTGTCGACCTGGAAAAAGCATTCGACAATATAAAATGGTGCAAGCTGTTCGAGATTCTGAAAAAAGTAGGGGTAAGCTATAGGGAGAGACGGGTCATATACAATATGTACAACAACCAAGAGGGAATAATAAGAGTGGACGATAAAGAACGAAGTGCTCGTATTAAGAAGGGTGCAAGACAAGGCTATAGCCTTTCGCCCCTACTCTTCAATCTGTACATCGAGGAAGCAATGATGGAAATAAAAGAAAGGTTCAGGAGTGGAATTAAAATACAAGGTGAAAGGATATCAATGATACGATTCGCTGATGACATTGCTATCCTGAGTGAAAGTGAAGAAGAATTAAATGATCTGCTGAACGGAATGAACAGTCTAATGAGTACACAGTATGGTTTTAGAGTAAATCGGAGAAAGACGAAGGTAATGAGAAGTAGTAGAAATGAGAACAGCGAGAAACTTAACATCAGGATTGATGGTCACGAAGTCAACGAAGTTAAGGAATTCTGCTACCTAGGCAGTAAAATAACCAATGACGGACGGAGCAAGGAGAACATCAAAAGCAGACTCGCTATGGCAAAAAAGGCATTTCTGGCCAAGAGATGTCTAGTAATATCAAATACCGGCCTTAATTTGAGGAAGAAATTTCTGAGGATGTACGTCTGGAGTCCAGCATTGTATGGTAGTGAAACATGGACTGTGGGAAAACCGGAACAGAAGAGAATCGAAGCATTTGAGATGTGGTGTTATAGACGAATGTTGAAAATTAGGTGGACTGATAAGGTAAGGAATGAAGAGGTTCTACGCAGAATCGGAGAGGAAAGGAATATGTGGAAAACACTGATAATGAGAAGGGACAGGATGATAGGACATCTGCTAAGACATGAGGGAATGACTTCCACGGCACTAGAGGGAGCTGTAGAGGGCAAAACTGTAGAGAGAGATTGGAATACGTCAAGCAAATAATTGAGGACGTAGGTTGCAAGTGCTACTCTGAGATGAAGAGGTTAGCACAGGGCTGCATCAAACCAGTCAGTAGACTGACGACCAAAAACGAGTAGAAACTTGGTACAGGCCTGGCAAGCTTCAAAGCCATCTCTTACTACGCGTTTACTTAACTCCCACCAACCGTGTCCTAAAGCCGTTACGCAGAAACTGGTACAGGGGATGTTTCTATCTACAAGAATAGGTAATCACGGCGACAGACAAGTCAAAAGAAACGTCTTCTCAAAATGGAAGCCACCAACAAAAAAAACTTTTATCTACCCATCTACTTCGCGAAGGGATGGAGGGCATCTTTACAGATACATTTAGGTAGGTGGCAGAAGATTAAGATGGTGGATGTGGGTAGAGAAGTATACACGTTGAGTAACTGACAAAGTGAGATCATACTGATTGTCACAGAGCTGTGTCACAGTATTACAGATAATGTACGTACTGTTTCAATTCTCACGTAATAACAACCGTTGTACGCACAGCTGCACAAACGTTGCGTGACGTTCTCCCATTGGTAAAGACAAAATTTTCACACAAGAAAGGAAAAGTCTTACGCCCAATACAGCTCAATGTGCATGGATTTCTGCCTTCACACTTGGTTTTTGTAAAAACGTGACCGAGGAGACATAAAACTGTAATTATATTGCAGTGAAACTGTAAAACCAACACAGTAAACTAGCCCCACATGCGATACCTGCAACTTCCTCTGTGTTTGGTGCAACACCCTACCAATCAGCTCCAAGCGATCTATGTCTAAGAATTTATCTGGGCTCCCATTCACCTACAGCATCCTTGTCACTCGTAAACTAACACTAGTGTTGTATCATCTAAAACTCTTAAATAGGTATGGGTGAGTTCGCTGCTATAAATAAAGCCCATACACAGTTCTAACGAATTAACTGGAAGGCTTAGCGGCAGTTTCGCTGCTCAGTTATGTACTCGTTGACACGTGTGGATATGTACTACTTGAGTATTGCAGCGTTCGGCAGCGAACATCTTCAACTTGTGTACGTCACGTTGGGCGCTGGACGACTATCTGCAGTCACGTCCAAAACGTAACAGGCGATCAGGACTGAGTTTTATCGCGGAAGTTTCGCCGAACGAGCTTAGCCATGTCTGTTTAGATATTACGTGTTGCACAAAGAGGCTGAATGCAAGGCGACGGGGGAAACTGGAGACTGGAAAATCGAAGAGCAAACTGAAGGGGTTTTCCCGTACATTGTTGTCCATGTCTAAAAATAATGTTTTCTGGGCGCATACAGCCGAATGTGGTCACGGTTGTGATATTTTGAAATTCTGGAATCTTACTATAGTTCCCCTTCCTCTCCTCATTCCGCAGCTATCCTATGACACCGGTATTGTAATATGGGTTGAGGCAATGTTAGTTGCTGACCACATTCCCTTCCTGACGCCATTAGAAGGTTAGGTAATGAAATTAACTTGTGGACTTATCAAACCTTAGCTTTCTTGGTTATACACTGTGTAGCGGCTTAGCAACTAACTTTAATTACTAATTGTAGTTGGATAGTAACTGATCCATTTCTTTATGGTTGGTACTACCAGTTGCCCAATCCAGTTACTCATTTGCCGCCAAATATTTGTTTGATTAATAAATAATTATAGCTGAATCGTAGTCCCTGATTGTCAGGTAACAGTTGTTCCACATCACTCCAAATATACTTCGACAGTTTGGTGAGCATAGTATGCTGCAGCGAACCTGAAGCACGATAGTACCTAGACTGATTGACAGACGCGTCAAAGATTCACGAAAATCGACCACACATTCAGATCTATACCTTCAGTTTTCCAAACACCCAGAAAAGTTTGAAAGTTTGTCTTAAATCTGAAGGTGGAAAGGAAAGGGTAGCAGGCATGAAATACTCGTACATGGAGCTAAAGTATGTCTGTAAGTTGTAGAGCAGACTCGAAGGATATGAATGTTCAGCAGTAGTCGAGAACAGAGTGAGATAGGATGTTAGTCTACCTCCGATTTTATTCAATCTGTTGATTGAGCAGACTGTGAAAGAGGCCAAGGAGAAATTTCTAAACGAAATTAAATTTCAGGGAGAAGAGGGAAAAGTTTTCACGCTTGCTAGTGACGTTGTAATTGTTAGAAACCACAAATAACGAGGAAGAGGGGTTGAATGAAATATGATAGCATCTCGGTTATCAAATGCACATCAACAACAGTAAAACAGTTGTTACGCAAAAGCAGTCGAGTTAAATCAGGCGACGTTGAAGGAGTTAGATCAGTAAATCAGACGCAAAAACCTGTAAGGAATTGTGCTATTTGGCCAGCAAAATAACTTATCACGGAAGAAATAGTGAGGATATAAAATGCAGACTGACAATAGCAACAAAAGCGTTTGTGAAAATGAAAAATTTGTTAACATGGAATATAAACGTTAGTGTTCTGAACTTTTGTCCGAAAGTATTTGTCTTGAGTATAACTTTGTTCGGAAGTAAAACGCAGACTGTAACCAGATCAGATGGAAAGAGAGTAGAAATTTTTGATTTGTGGCACTATAAACGAATACATAAGATCAGATGGGAGGATGGAACAAGGAATGAGGTGGTACTGGAGAGAACTGAGGGAAAGAAAAATTTATCGCACAGCTTAGATAATAATAAAAGTTATCTTTTGATAAGAAATATTTTGAGGCATGCGGCAATCTGCAATTTTGTAATGTAGACAGTATTGTGGGTAAAAATTGTAGAGTATAGTAGGAAAATTCGAGCGGATGTAGATTCCACTAGTTATGAAAAGACAGAGATTATAGCAAGATATAGACTATCGTGCAGAGTTGCATACAACCAGTCTTGGGACTGAAGAGTACAACAACAGCGACAGCAGTGACAATTCTAATACTACTACTACTACTACTACTACTACTGCTACTACTACAGACCGCAAATCCGACAATGCCTTTTGGCAGATGGACTTGGTTCCCAGATGAATACTGGAACGGAAACTCCCCTTCAAAATTTTCACAAATGGGATCCTCTCCTTACCACTCCAAGTTTACTGCGATAATGCATTGTAGAAATATTGTTTTACAACAGTCCGAAAAGTTCTAGTGAGAAGAAAGTAAAAGGTGTAACAAATGAGTCTACTAGGGGCGTACCAAAACAGATGCAACAGTTTTTTTTTCTCAGCCAGTTTTGGTTGACGAAATGTTGAGTTTGTTGTGCGACATGGTGAAATATTTCCGCTTCAGCCCCTATACTTTCATGGAGTTCTGAGAGGGGTCTGCTCTATACGTAGTCTTCAAAATGGTGCCTGTAATGGAAGTGGGTTCCAGATAGATAACTGTCATTAACTGCTGGTAAACCTTTCGGGATACGTGGTTATGGTCGAAGGAACTCTTCTGTTCCTTCACTACGACCTCGCATCCCGACAGATTTAAGAGCAGCTATGTCATCCGGTCGTAAAAGCCTTCAGCTGTCATTAAGTTTCTTTTGGGCGGAAATCAGAGCATCACATATATTCATAAGTGGTTGCAGAATGCCTAAGGAGACAGGGAAGAGAGAAAACGCACTGTGAGCCATTGGGCGAGACTTCCATCATCATCGTAATAAGGTCGCGCAAACCTGTCCGATCTCCCACGTGCCCGCCAGCCGCACACAGTATTGGATCCTGCAACGCAGGAACATGCGGTCACTCTTATTCGAGGTGATCGACGGTTATCAAACGCCTCGCTGCACGACTGGACGTGTCTGTTGGTAGTGCTGCACACTCGTCCACCAGTTGGGGTACTGAAAGGTGTGCGCCCGCTGGGTTCTTTACCACGTAACAGAAGACCGTAAACAGCAACGAACGGCCATCAGTACGTAGTTGCTTGCTTGTTGTGGGGCTAATCGGGATAATTTTTTTGTCGAACATGGCCACAGGCAATGAAACATTGGTTCATCACTTCTAACCGGAAACAAAACGGCGATCCACGGAGTGGCGCCACACCATGTTTCTTCAGAATAAAAACTTCAGACCCTCAGCTGGTAGTTGTGACGCCGGTCCTCTGGGACTCTCAAGGGGTTATTCTGCTAGATGTCCTCCGTCGTGATGCAACACTCAACTAGGAAATATATTGCGCTTTCCTCAGCGTGCTCCTCGCCGCAAAAATGCAAACGAACTTCTCTTTCTCCATAACGTAGGGTCTCATACAAGTCTGCGCACAAATCTTCTTAGGTCTGTTCTTCCTCACGCACCCTGCAGCGTCCATCTTGCGGCTTCCAGCTTCGATCTGTTTGTCCCTGTGATGAATGCACTGCGCGGAACGATGGCGAGGTTACTGATACACAAATGCGTTGGCTCCGCCGTCGACCTGTAGGGTTCTACCATGCCCCCCCCCCGGTCCCCTCCCACCGCCCCCCCCCCCCCCCCCCGGCGCTGTAAGGTGTTCGGAGATTATGTTGAAATCTATGGTTTTGTAACTAAAAGGCACTCCGTCTTCAGGCCACAAGTGGCCCATCGCGACCATCCAATCGCTCTGTCATCCTCAGCTGAGAATGCGGATAGGAAGGTCGTTTGGTAAGCACACCGCTCTACAGGTTGTCATGATGATTTTCTTTGACCGGAACCGCTACTATTAGGTGGAGTAGCTCCTCCATTAACATTACGAGGCTGAGTGCACTCCGAAAAATGGCAAAAGCACATGCCGACCCGGATGGTCACCCATCCAAGTGCCGGCCACGCCCGACAGCGCTTACCTTCAGTGATCTGGTGGGAACCGGTGTATCTACAGCGGCAAGGGCGTTGCGCTTGAAGATAAAAGAGTGGAGTACAATCGTGAATAAAACCAACCTGCTTTTAGAAGAAAAATGGGACGCGTAGTTTATTGAACGCCAGTCGTAAATTATTCCATAATGCACATGGGTCACGAACCAAGTTCACCCGTGATTTGAGGTTGCGCGATGATAATCACCTGCGACTTGTGTGGGTTTGCGACAGGCTGCTAGTGACTGCTCAAGCGATGGAAAACGGTATCTAGAGAAAAGCCGGCTGCTTTTTATTCTCTTCCTATGAGTTCCTCGCACCGCCTATCCCCGATGCAAAAATTAATTCAAATGGCTCTGAGCACTATGGGACTTAACATCTGAGGTTATCAGTCCTCTAGAACTTAGAACTACTTAGACCTAACTAACCTAAGGACATCACACATATCCACGCCCGAGGCAGGATTCGAACCTGCGACCGTAGCGGTCGCGCGGTTCCAGACTGTAGCGCGTAGAACCGCTCGGCCACTTCGGCCGGCTATCCCCGATGCAATGTCAGGTGTAATCTAGCTCCACTAGCCCATTGGTGTTACTCTTAGCATGCTCTGTTCGCTAGTTTAAGCATCGTTGTTGTGGTGTCACCGCAAGGCACCACACTTGTTAGGTTGTAAGCTTCAAATTGGCCACGATCCATCAGTACACGTCGGACCTGCGAGTCGCCACTGCCGCCGCTAGCAGACCGACCGCCGCCACTCAGCTGTACTTAACGAGACAAGCTAGCGCACTGCCCAGTTCTACAGCCGACATGAATAGGATTGGTCCACTTGTTATAGCTTCAGAGATCGTTTGCAGAGACGTCAGTCAGCATAGCCTTCAGCTAAGTCAGTAGCTACGACCCAGCCAGGTGCCACATACAGTTTATGCATTGAGAATTGATCTATACGTGTGAAGCAATCAGAATTGTAAAGAAGTTCAAATGGTTCAAATGGCTCTGAGCACTATGGGACTTAACATCTTAGGTTATCAGTCCCCTAGAACTTAGAACTACTTAAACCTAACTAACATAAGGACATCACACACATCCATGCCCGAGTGAGGATTCGAACCTGCGACCGTAGCGGTCGTGCGGTTCCAGACTGTAGCGCCTAGGACCGCTCGGCCACACCGGCCGGCTGTAAAGAAGTATTCGCAGTTCAGTCTATAACTGCACATGTAAATATTATTGTACAAAGTGATGATCGACGGTCACCGCTGATGCTGTATTAAAGCTAAATGTTTAAATGTATTCCCGTCTACTAACTTTCTTAACACCTAAGGTGTTCCAGATACTTCCCGCCAAGTACAGTTCTTTGAGCCTCACGTCAGCCTACGTGATCAACGCGTGCAATTAATGGCCACACCTCGTGATCAAACTAAGAGTCAAATTGCGTGACTCAGCCGGTTCACCCTTTTTCCATTAGGTCCATAGTTCCGCCTCATGTATAACAGTTGTAACTGTCGATGTCATCGGATGCAGCAGAAAAATCTAGCAGCGAAATTGTCGCTTCAGAAGTAAGTTAGTAGTCCCAAAACACCATCACTAAAGTATTGGCTATGTATTTCCTATGCAGATGGATACTATATTATTATTATTAACGTGTAGGCCTCTAGAGGATCACGTCAAGTTTCCACATGAAATGGGATTTACTCAGGCGCTACACTTCTTTCATCTTCTCACAGCGCATATTCCTCGTTTCTTCCGACCAGGTTGTTCAAGTTTTCAATTTTTTTACCTCTTGACTCATTCTCCTCTTGAGATAGTGCTGAATGTTTATCTGCCCTTCGTTTGATATGCCCGTAAAATTTCAATGGACGTTTCTTCATGTCATGTTGTATATTAGATAGCCGTTCGGTCTCTCAGTTGGTAGAGCACTTGCCCGCGAAAGGCAAAGGTCCCGAGTTCGAGTCTCGGCCCGGCACACAGTTTTAATCTGCCAGAAAGTTTCGTTCGGTCTCTTGTCTATTCCGCAGACTGTAACTTTTTTCCTTGTTATTTCTGATGATTCTTCTCTCTAGATTCTCGTTATATTTCAGTGCACCTTTCCGATCCATGATCAACTTTTCTAATATCTATAGGGTTTTTGGTTTGGTGACTGCTGTAATTTCTCACTTTTACATTGCCTGATATGCATAATTCATTACCATTATCATGTGGTAATTCCTGCAACTGAAAGTGATCCACGCTACAACAAACTGTGTGGCGTTTGTGTAAGCGTAAACCCACAATGCGCATTGCACAGCGCAGACGCGCTAATGTAGTCAAGCCATTTCGAATGACGAAAAACGAATTGGCTGATTATCTCTTCATGAAAAATAAAACATTTCAAGCTAAGTGGAGCACGAAGACCAGCTTATCAGACTCGGAGCGATAGTGCAAGATGTATAAATTTGTCGTGGGGATTTTTTTAAACGTCTTGCAGTCAGATTTTTAGCGCACCCGCAACACAATTTAAGTTCCACTTCTTCGAAACCCCGTAGTTGTCTCCCGATACGACGTATAAGTTTGAAAGTTGACTCAAACGTCCCTACAGCCTTCCTTCGTAATAGTACAAAAGCGTGGCGCCCTGAGAATTCACCATCGGAATCGACGACGCATCTAACAGCAGGGTGTCGACACAAGCGAAAAAAAGACCAGAGCTCAGAAGGTTCATGTGAAGTGTAAGGTGGGTTAATGATGTCACATTGGCACCAAAGTTCACCACAATTCTGCCCGACGCCAACGTGGACGTGTTATTCTACGGGAAGGCCATCACTCCCTTTCTTATCCACATTACTACCCTTCTCTTGATGCCTCTGCGCTCGGGGTGAGATCAGCGCCCCCCAGCGTTGAAATCGCACTGTCTTCTTATGAGTGGCCGAGAAAAAGATATCAGACACTCCGCCACTCTGTATCGACACGAAAAGGTCTCATAAGGGGGGCATAAATAGTATCAAAGTAAATAACGCTTTCCTTGGGACATTGTTTTCCACACACGTCACGATCGACACCATCAGTTCTCAGTGCCAAATGCAGCAGAACGACGTCCTAAACAAATCATGACGCCGCTGACATCCCCGGACCTCTGTGCTCTTCTTTAAGGACGCTGTGTGGCTGCATTCCCTTGGGAGTGCAGCACGATCACAAATTTGAATCTCGTGTGTACTTTGTAAGCACTAGGGACTGTTAAACACCATTTGACAAAATTTGTACGTGACGCGAAACAACAAAGGGTGCTTACACATTTTCAACCCTCCTGTTTCACGGCTTCCTGTGACGTGATCAAGGATGGGAGTGGGAGAATGGTTCCACATTGACTCATGCTTGAAATAAACGGCAAAGAGTCTCTCTAAGCCATTTCACCAATGCTCTCTGTGGCGCCCACACAAAGTTACTGAGAACTTTAAAAATGCACTTTTATGAGACAATCTGTGAAGTATTTCTAGGCACCTACAGGCAAGCAAGTCCTTAACACCCCATCCATTCCGGTTGCCTGTCGGCAGGTGCCTAGGACTACTTCGCAGGTTGTCTTTAATTGTGTTGTGTAGTGTAGGTTGCAATTATCTTGTTTCCGTGGATCTTCGTAACCATTCAAAATCCCTCTGAATTGATGCTACAGGGAAAATGTAGTAGTGTCATGCTGATCTGTATGATGTATATAGCCACCTAATAGCCGTGGACGAGTACGGGTTTACAGTTTATGCCACTATCAACCAAGAAAAAAAAAACAAAAAACGAAGCCAATTGTGGGAACATATGCACTCACCACTGCCGAGAAAACGAAGACTTATTCGTTATTGGGTAAAACTATCCAGTGGTGTGGTGCTGGTAGACTGTGCATATAAGACTGTCAGAGCAAATGCTACCAAAATCTCGCGACGAGGCTCCGGGAGACGGTCGAGGCGGAAAGTCGCGGGAAGTAGTCGACGGTTGTGTTTTCGCTCTATGACAACGATGAAGCTAGTTCTGCACAGAACACTGTCAGTCATACTGTGTGTTTGTGTTGTTAAATCTTTTCTCTTCCCTCCCACCTCCACCGCTTCCTTTATTCCCCCTAAACAGCACCGAGCCGATTCGTCCTCTGTCCTCGGATGAACAACAAATGAAAGGCAGACATTTTCAGAATGGCTTATCAGGAGTTTTAATACCATTGAAGTGAACTGCCAACTATGCTCAGTTTGGACGTGGAAGGATAATGGACATAAGCCCATAGGAAGCAAAAGTAAACTGCATGCATTTACTAAACAATATATTACAAATAAATGCTTAACTTACAAGAAACATAGACACTGTATCATAGTTGGCACAATTTGCAACAAATTCAAAAGACTCTGGTATTGCAGATGCAACGGGTGGAGAAGCTTTCAAGATCAAACGCCGCTTTGACTTTTCTGACACCTTCACAAATACATTTACTAACGTCAGGCTCAGAATAAATCGAAAACACACATATAAAAGCATTACACAGCGCAGCACTGAAACGAATTGGTTAATGACGTCACAATTTAAAAAACAGAAAACTGCTTTCAATCGATCAAACGTTACTGGACGAATCCTGAGGCAACAAAAAATTGCAATAAATAAAACTTTGCACTCAGTAAATGAACCATATAATATTCACTAAAGGAAATGGGGACAAAAATGCAGTAGCATTCACAAAAGGAAATTAAATTAATTTAAACAGTAAAATTCTGAAAGGGTTTTGTTTAAAACAGATCTTACATTACTACAGTTAAAAAATTAAAAACTATCCCCCCCCCCTCCCCCGCCCATGAACCACGGACCTTGCCGTTGGTTGGGAGGCTTGCGTGCCTCAGCGATACAGATGGCCGTACCGTAGGATCAACCACAACGGAGGGGTATCTGTTGAGAGGCCAGACAAACGCGTGGTTCCTGAAGAGGAGCATCAGCCTTTTCAGTAGTTGCAGGGGCAACAGTCTGGATGATTGACTGATCTGGCCTTGTAACACTAACCAAAACGGCCTTGCTGTGCTGGTACTGCGAACGGTCGAAAGCAAGGGGAAACTACAGCCATAATTTTTCCCGAGAGCATACAGCTTTGCTGTATGGTTAAATGATGATGGCGTCCTCTTGGGTAAAACATTCCGGAGGTAAAATAGTCCCCCAGTCTGCTCTCCGGGCGGAGACTACTCAAGATGACGTCATTATAATCAGAAAGAAAACTGGCGTTCTACGGATCGCAGCGTGGAAATTCAGATCCCTTAATCGGGCAGGTATGTTAGAAAATTTAAAAAGGGAAATGGATTTGTTGAAGTTAGATATGGTGGGAATTAGTGAAGTTCGGTGGCAGGAGGAACAAGACTTTTGGTCTGGTGAATACAGGGTTATAAATACAAAATCAAATAGGGGTAGTGCAGGAGTAGGTTTAATAATGAATAAAAATAATAGGAGTGCGGGTAAGGTACTACAAACAGCATAATGAACGCATTATTGTGGCCAAGGTAGATATGAAACCCACGCCTACCACAGTAGTAAAAGTTTACACGCCAACTAGCTCTGCAGATGATGAAGAAATTGATGAAATGTATGATGAGATGAAAGAAATTATTCAGCTAGTGAAAATTTAATAGCCATGGGTGACTGGAATTCGAGGGTAGGAAAAGGGAGAGAAGGAAGCATAGTAAGTGAATATAGATTGGGGACTAAGAAATGAAAGAGGAAGCCGCATGGTAGAGTTTTGCACAGAGCATAACTTAATCATAGCTAACTCTTGGTTCAAGAATCATAAAAGAAGGTTGTATACGTGGAAGAATCCTACAGATACTAGAAGGTATCAGATAAATTATATAATGGTAAGACACAGATTTAGTAACCAGGTTTTAAATTGTAAGACATTTCCAGGCGCAGATGTGGACTCTGACCACAATCTATTGGTTATGAACTGTGGATTAAAACAAGAAACTACAAAAAAATGGGAATTTAAGGAGATGGGACCTGGATAAACTGACTAAACCAGAGGTTGTACAGAGTTTCAGGGAGAGTATAAGGGAACAATTGACAGGAAGGGGGGAAAGACATACAGTAGATGAAGACTGGGTAGCTCTGAGGGATGAGGTAGTGAAGGCAGCAGAGCACCAAGTAGGTAATAAGACGAGGGCTAATGGAAATCCTTGGGTAACAGAAGAGATATTTAATTTAATTGATGAAAGGAGAAAATATAAAATGCAGTAAATGAAACAGGCACAAAGGAATAGAAACGTCTCATAAATGAGATCGACAGGAAGTGCAAAATGGCTGAGCAGGCATGGCTAGAGGACAAATGTAAGTATGTAGAGGTTTATCTCACTAGGGGTAAGATAGATACTGCCTACAGGAAAATTAAAGAGACCTTTGGAGAAAAGAGAACCACTTGTATGAATATCAAGAGCTCAGATGGACACCCAGTTCTAAGCAATGAAGGGAAAGCAGAAAGGTTGAAGGAGTATATAGAGGGTCTACACAAGGGCGATGTACTTGAGGACAATATGGAAATGGAAGAGGATGTAGATGAAGATGAAATGGGAGATACGATACTGCGTGAAGTGTTTGGCAGAGCACTGAAAGACCTGAGTCGAAACAAGGCCCCGAGTTTAGCCAACATTCCATTAGAACTACTGACGGCCTTGGGAGAGCCAATCCTGACAAAACTCTACCATCTGGTGAGCAAGATATATGAGACAGGCGAAATACCCTCAGACTTCAAGAAGAATATAATAATTGCAATCCCAAAGAATGCAGGTGTTGACAGATGTGAAAATTACCAAACTATCAGTTTAATAAGTCACAGCTGCAAAATACTTACACGAATTCTTTACAGACGAATGGAAAAACTGGTAGAAGCCGACCTCGAGGAAGATCAGTTTGGATTCCGTAGAAATATTGGAACACGTGTGGCAATACTGACCTTACGACTTATCTTAGAAGAAAGATTAAGGAAAGGCAAACCTACGTTTCTAGCATTTGTAGACTTAGAGAAAGCTTTTGACAATGTTGACTGGAATAGTCTCTTTCAATTTCTAAAGGTGGCAGGGGTAAAATACAGGGAGCGAAAGGAAATTTACAATTTGTACAGAAACCAAATGGCGGTTATAAGAGTCGAGGAGGATGAAAGCGAAGCAGTGGGTGGGAAGGGTGTGAGACAGGGTTGTAGCCTCTCCCCAATGTTATTCAATCTGTCTATTGAGCAAGCAGTAAAGGAAACAAAAGAAAAATTCGGAGTAGGTATTAAAATCCATGGAGAAGAAATAAAAACCTTGAGGTTCGCCGATGACATTGTAATTCTGTCAGAGACAGCAAAGGACCTGGCAGAGCAATTGAACAGAATGGACAGTGTCTTGAAAGGAGGATATAAGATGAACATTAACAGAAGCAAAACGAGGATAATGGAATGTAGTCGAATTAAGTCAGGTGATGCTGAGCGAATTAGATTGGGAAATGAGACACTTAAAGTAGTAAAGGAGTTTTGCTATTTGGGGAGCAAAATAACTGATGATGGTCGAAGTGGAGAGGATATAAAATGTAGACTGGCAATGGCAAGGAAAGCGTTTCTGAAGAAGAGAAATTTGTTAACATCGAGTATAGATTTAAGTGTCAGGAAGTCGTTTCTGAAAGTATTTGTATGGATTGTAGCCATGTATGGAAGTGAAATATGGGCGATAGATAGTTTAGACAAGAATAGAATAGAAGCTTTCGAAATGTGGTGCTACAGAAGAATGCTGAAGATTAGATGGGTAGATCACATAGTTAATGATGAAGTATTGAATAGAATTAGGGAGAAGAGGAGTTTGTGGCACAACTTGACAAAAAGAAGGGACGTGTTAGTAGGACTTGTTATGAAGCACCAAGGGATCACAAATTTAGCATTGGAGGGCAGCGTGGAGGGCAACTATCGTAGAGGGAGACTAAGAGATAAATACACTAAGCAGATTCAGAGGGATGTAGGTTGCAGTAAGTACTGGGAGATGAAGAAGCTTGCACAGGATAGGGTAGCATGGAGAGCTGCATGAAACCTGTCTCAGGGCTGAAGACCACAAGAAGAAGAATCAGTTGTGATTCTCGAATAATAGTAATCATCCCATCCAAATTAGTGAGAATTTACAACGAAGCTGGAATCTTTCCATAAGACTTACTTCAGAACACAGTTGTGAAGAATCAGTATAATTCTCCTCACCATGTGTGGCTCCTACAAGCAAATTAACGCTACTAGAATATGGAAGTCACTCAGGTGAACTATTTAGAATATTACAGTAAACAAACCACATAGCGAAAGACGAAGTGGATTCTCATTCTTAAAAGAACGATGCGGGTACCTCGTGCCCAATGATTTTACGAAAGTTGAAGACAGAGTCACAAACCGCAACATCAACCTTGTAAGTGAGTCACTTATCCCAAACCAGGCTAAAACTGGTTACATGCAAACGTAATGCTCACAATTCCATGCACTTAGGCGCTGCTTGTTCTCCGTCATAAAATTCTATCAGTCTTGTATCGGGAATCATCAAATATCGGCAGCTAGTAGAGGTAGTTCGTGGCAGCTCCGTCTCACCCACCCGATCGCCTACAAATACACGTCTGTTAACGGACTGATTTACCAACCTTACTTAACACCTAGAGTGGCCGGTCCCCTTAGAGGAGCACCGCGTTGGCCATCAAGATACTACTACGTGTCCATCAGTTAGAGCGACGGCGCACGACCCCCACTAGCTCTTCCCTGCATCGGAGACAACAGCAACTGGCTAGCTAGAGAAGGCACTGCTACTCAAGACCCTAGCAGACGTGACACAGGCGGACGAGACATTCAGAGGCTGCTCACCCTACCTTCCCTGCGAACCCTTATGTCGACTCACGTGACTCGGCCACCTCCTGACGAGTCGCCGGGATAAGGCAGCGTCTAGCAAGGCGCGGATATTTTCCTATCGGTAGAGGACGGGCTCAGTAACAAAGTGCTTTCCCGAGATCAACGGTGGTAAATAAATAGATATTTGTGATAAATGGCACATTGGTCTCAATATAGGCGAGGAGGGTAGACAATGAATAAATTATTAGAATAATGAAACTGTAATTTGTCCTTCGTGTTGCCTAGTGCCGAAGAGTGATCGAAGGGAGAAAGGCCAATCCGTTCACCAGTATGTATATCTACGCACCGCTGTAATATGGATCACAGAAGGAATTTCTTTTAAACATTTCTAACACTCCGTCCTGCTCCACTGCCGTACCGAGTGATGGAAAATACGTAACTATGTAACTGTCCTAATATCATTACTGTTATGTAATTCATACAATATTTATCATTGTTGTACGATCCTGTTTTCGGCTGTTACGCCATCATCATGTTATAAATTACCCCTGTCACTCACATTCCCCATTTTCCTTTCTTTCAGTTACTATGATTTGTCTCGTTGCGTTAAAGAATGTTGTTTTATAATCACAGCTGCTTCACTCACCTGCTTAGTATCACTAATATGTCTTGCCTATTCGTAATTTAATACGTATTAAAGACAAGATTGCAAGACCTGGGCAGAATTGAGGCAAATGGCCAAAGACAGAGACGGATGGCGAGTTCTCTTGGATGACCTATGCCCCCATAGCGACCAAAGGAATTATTAAATTAAAAACAAGATTATTTTGTTCAGACAAATCTTTGGAATATGTCACCTAAGTTCATTATTCAATTATTTTCTTCTATGTACAACCGTTGTAGTTTGTCTACAGTTCATTAGTTAAGTTTGTCACATACTTTATCCCAGTAAAATAATCTTCTACCGCGATTACACTGAAATAATCCTTCTTGTTGGATTCCTAATTCTAACATTAACATTTTTTATCTCTGGAAAGAGAGGTACTCTGAAGATGGACAAGTTCAAAATCTTTGAACTAACAAAAATTCACTGGACTGCATACTAATCTTTGTACCTGATGATGGCGTAACGGCCGAAAAATGGTTCGTGTAGTGAATAATAAATATTGTAGAACATTACGCCAGTGTTCCGTGCGTTTCATTCATGTTGTACAAAATATTATATCAAGAGTTGACAGAACAGTCAATCAACACAATAACTCTTAGGCTTTTTACGAAGTCAGATTGTCAGAACACGGGCAGTTTGAAGTGTTTATTTTCACTTTCAGATTCTCTTGCGTCTCTTTGAAAATTTATTATAACAAATACGGCCCTTACTAGACAGTTTTGGAGTTGACGCCTTCACTAAAACGCCTACTACTTTATGACTCTGACTCGGAGAAAGAAAAAACTTACGATTTCTCAAGTTGTTTGTAGATACTAAAACACATACGAGAGGTATGTCATAAAGTTTTATCACTTAGATGAACTTAAATGCACCCGTCAAAATTAGTTATGTTAGACCGTAATTTATCCGTACTTCAATGGGACATGTGGTTCCTAACGATAAATGACTTGCTCTGC
Source organism: Schistocerca americana (assembly GCF_021461395.2). NCBI lineage: Eukaryota > Metazoa > Arthropoda > Insecta > Orthoptera > Acrididae > Schistocerca > Schistocerca americana. Next base: position 365,567,686 of record NC_060122.1, on the reverse strand, counting down.
GTTCGGGCTGTTCGTGTCTTTAACAACTCCTATATTACAAACAGACAAGATATAACAGTGATATTAAGCAGGTAGGTAAAGCTGCTCTGACTACAAAATTTTTTTTTAATACAATGAGTGGAATTATAGTAACCGAAATAAAGGAAAATGGGGAATGTGACTGAGAGGGGTAATTTACGACATAATGTTGGCATAACAGACAAAAACCGGTTCATTCAACAAATAATAAATATTGTAGTAATTACGTAACAGTAATGATATTGGGACATGCGTCGAGTTACATAGTTATATATTTTTCTCCTCTCTCGGTACGCCAGTGGATCAGGGCAGAGTGTTGGGAATATTTACAAGAAATGCCTTCTGTGATACACGTTACAGTGGTGCATAGATATACATGCTGATGAACGAACTGGCCTTTCTCCCTTCAACATTCTTCGACGCTAGGCATCACAAAGGATGAATTATAGTTTCCTTACACTAATAATTTATGCAATCCACACCCACATTCAGGCTGTAAGTAGGCTGTTTAGGTTTTTATATTGGTAACGCCACGTAGCGCGCTGTATGAAAATCACTGGCTGTGCTGTGTGCAGTCTGTGGCTGGTCTACATTGTTGCAATACTGCTATTGTAGTGTTGGGCAGTTGGCTGTTAACAGCGCGTAGCGTTGCGCAGTTGTAGGTGAGCCGCCAGCAGTGGTGGATGTGGGGAAGTGAGATGGCGGATTTTTGAGAGCGGATGATCTGGTCGTGTGTCCATCAGAAACAGTACATTTGTAAGAATGGATGTCATGAACTACTATATATATTATGACTTTTGAACACTATTAAGGTAAATACATTGTTTGTTCTATATCAAAATCCTTCATTTGCTAACTATGCCTATCAGTAGTTAGTGCCTTCAGTAGTTTGAATCTTTTGTTTAGCTGGCAGTAGTGGTGCTCCCTGTATTGCAGTAGTTCGAGTAACGAAGATTTTTGTGAGGTAAGTGATTTGTGAAAGGTATAGGTTAATGTTAGTCAGGGCCATTCTTTTGTAGGGATTATTGAAAATCAGACTGCATTGCGCTAAAAATATTGTGTGTCAGTTTAGTGTTGATCAGAAGAGGTAAAGAGCGAAATGTGTGAGTACGTTCAGTTCTGCTCAGCTGTTTGATTCTTGGTTTCCAACAATCTTTTTCACAAATCTGAGTCCCTAACCACTAATCATTAATCCTTACCTTATTATACATATACATATTCGTCGACACTTCTTCAATATTTCATCATAATAAATACATAGCATAATCAAACTCCTCATATAGCATCAGCTTATTGATCATAAACATACCTCAACAGCATAATACACATCGTTGTCGCAATAATAACATCATAACATCTCAGTCAAATCTCGAAAACGTCGTAGCTTTCAGTAATAATTTCTAAACCTAAAAAAATTCTCTGCTCATTTCAGTAGTGTCATCTACCTCAAACGTACTTTAAAAATCATGATCCCATACCAAATACTTCATTCAAAGCTCTCATAGTATCACAATTGTTCCGAAAAAAATATGAACAGTTTACAAAGTAGCATGGCTGTGTGCTTGGGCGCCATGTTATTGGTCAACGCCATGTTAAGGCGGGTGACCTTGAACGAGCTTCGCTCAGCTGCCGCTAGGGCTGCGCAGGATCGCGCCAAGTTTTAACTAGGCGCGATCCCCTGCTAAAATGCGTACATCTGGGATACGCCCATCCGGTTGCTCGTGCGCGCGCCGGCAGGCGCGCGCTTTTCACGTCTACTTCCGCTTGGGCTCTGACTAGGACGTGAGGCAACAGCATGCTCATTCGACTCGACGCAGACGCACGACGCACAGCCATGCCGTAGAGGAGGAGGAGATACAGCAGGAGAAGTAGATTGCCAGTCTACAAGACCGTGGACGCCTTTGGTTTTACTCCAAATGAAGTTGTTCAAGAAGAGGTTCCTACTGGTCCAATCACTTTTGTAGGGTGCAAGATTAATTTTCCTTGTACTACTACAGAGGTTATTACTGGTAATTCTTGGTTAACTTTGGATCTAGTACGAGGAAGTGACAAGCCACTTGCAGGTCTAGAGGCTTATTGCTTGCCAGACACATAGTACACAATGTAGGCGTGTACCCCCTGAGGATTAATGTAATTATACCCTCAGGTGTTACAGATTACAGCAATGGAATGAAATGTATCACGGAAAACTTTCTTTGTAATTCTGAAATCTTTAAAAATGAATGTTTTAAGTACAAAATTAATCACTCAAATGCGTGTCCTGTTGCGCTAAATGTGCGTCTTGCTGTAAGATAATTCTGTGGAAGTGTCGTAGTTATCGTCCTCTGTAAGCAAAGTTCAGTGTACCTACCTCATCATAAACAAAAGTGAAATGCTTTGCGTATGGATATCGTAGTTATTATGCTTATTGCCGTGATGAAGAAAGTACTGTACTGTAACGTATTGTTGTGCTACGGAAAAGGCCGTCTCATTGTAGCTATACCACAAAACTTACTACTAGAACATGTTTTACTTTCCAGAATAATACATAAAAACTGTGCAGATATAAAACAGATACACCGCAAAAGCAACAATGTAAATTGTGTCACACATTAGTAGCGTCGTGATATAATCGTGTAGCTGTCAAAGAAACCAAATACCAAGTCATCTTTAATCTCACAGAAAGTACTTCAAATAAAGAATGTCTTTTCAAGTAAACCAAAATGTTGCTTTAAAATCTCCTTAGCAGTATATGTTCTAAGTATGTAAGCCTTATAGTCGTTACGTAATCGTGCAATTAACAAGCAAGAATGTACACACATAATATCACCATGTCCTCTGTTCACTATAACAATGCATTCGTAATTTCCGTTTAAATAAGTTGTCTTGGTTCTTGACTGGATATTTAACTTCAAACATTGTTGTATGTTAACAGATTCTAAGTCTGACAAAGCATACTAGTAAATGTAAAGTGAAAAATTTTATAGCAAAGACTAAGTTAAAAAAATAAAAACCAGATTATCTCTCAATGAAAAGTGAAATGTGGTGCAATCCTTTACTCTCCCTAGTACGCAGAGTTTCAACTTCAACACAATTATCATGTCGTATACGTCGGTAAAGAATACTGGAATTTTTCTCAAGGTTAGCGTCTATGTTATTTTTCTCTGAGCCAGCCGGCGCACGTGGCTGCCTGCGGTGCGAGTCATTGTCTGCTATCTCTTCGTTGGCGTACGTCGTTATTGGGATTAGGAGTCCTAACTTCCACAAATTCACCTTGTCGAGAGGGCCCTGCCCTGTTTGAATCCCGCCAGTTCTGAAGCAATTCAGGTCTGTAGTTACGATCTTATCGTCTGTCGTCATGTCGGTAGATTCCATAGTTTCTTTCTTGTCGGTCACGTGGTGGAGAATTTCTCCCTGAATCGTAACTGTGCACTGGACCGTTTCGTCTGAAGTTATTCTGTTTCCCTTGATAATAATTATTTTGGTTCCCATATTGTCTGTTTCTCTGATTGTCTCTGTGACATTCATTACTATGGAATTGCGATATTTCTCTATAACTATCATTCTGCCAGGGGTTGTCATACGGGTGGTGTCTGTTTTGGTCACGATTTACGTTGTAAGAATAGCCTTTTCGTGTCCGTTTATTAATTCTGTCATCGCGGAATTGTGACTGGTCTGCATTGTTGCAATACTGCTATTGTAGTGTTGGGCAGTTGGCTGTTAACAGCGCGTAGCGTTGCACAGTTGGAGGTGAGCCGCCAGCAGTTGTGGATGTGGGGAAGTGAGATGGCGGATTTTTGAGAGCGGATGATCTGGTCGTGTGTCCATCAGAAACAGTACATTTGTAAGAATGGATGTCATGAACTGCTATATATATTATGACTTTTGAACACTGTTAAGGTAAACACATTGTTTGTTCTCTATCAAAATCTTTCATTTGCTAACTACGCCTATCAGTAGTTAGTGCCTTCAGTAGTTTGAATATTTTATTTAGCTGGCAGTAGTGGCGCTCGCTGTATTGCAGTAGTTCGAGTAACGAAGATTTTTGTGAGGTAAGTGATTTGTGAAAGGTATAGGTTAATGTTAGTCAGGGCCATTCTTTTGTAGGGATTATTAAAAGTCAGACTGCATTGCGCTAAAAATATTGTGTGTCAGTTTAGTGTTGATCAGATTAGGTAAAGAGCGAAATGTCTGAGTACGTTCAGTTCTGCTCAGCTGTTTGAAAATCAAATAACGTAAGGGATTTACCAGCACAGTAATTCACTAAATTTTCTAAGGGGACGTTTCAAGGCCGATGTGGCATTTTTCACAAATGTGTATTTATTTACTACCTTTCTTAACGAGACAGCCCACGATATCTACTACAAAAATAGTTCAACAATCATTGCCTCTGATTGCGTACTGATTGATCATTACATGAACCACCTTCGGAACGTTCTACTGGGCCTCCAGCAAATCATTATCTATGAACACTGTATACTGTCACAATAACTACCCTTTTAAGTCTAGTAAGTAAAATGTTTATTTAACTCGGAGTAACGTAATCATTACTGCTAGGATCAACAACGCTACCAATTTAAAGAGAGTGTATGGTCGGATTTTCATTCGTTTCAATTATTGAAACTGAATTCATTTACATGCTTTGGCTCACAGCCTCATTAAATTTGTTGAAGTAAGTCATTTTCTTGCATAAAATTGTTAATGAAAAACACTTCATTTCGTATAGTACCTGTCAACGTCTTCCCCATAGTCGTTAACAACCTACAACAGAGAAAAATTCGTCGTATGTTTTCTTCCGTCAGCTTATTACTATTCAAGCTTCATTCTTCATTATGGAAAACATTGGCATAATGGCGTCACATGTTGCCGTCAAATGGCATAACGTTGCACATTTGCGAAGTTCTGTATCTAGGAAGAAAAACGGTAACCTGCGTTCATCCTTTGTTTACATTACTACTCGGATACGAATTGGCGAATCATTTAAGCCAATGAGTCTCATTACATTCGCGCTCTCTACAGTTGACAGTAATGTAATTTCAGCATGACCTTTCCGCGATCCGCCTGTCAGGGCTGTTCTATACGCACCACTCATCCAGCACTGACTGAATCCCACGAACTCTGGCTCCCAACGTCATGCAGCAATCCCGATGTTCCCGAACACTACAGTCTAGTTATAATGAATCGATAAATTCCGGGCGAAGATATCAGAAAATGATCAGAAAGTGTTGAAGTTATATTTGTATTGTTAGAATGACACTTGAGGATGAGCAAATTAAATGGGAAGAAACCAATACGTCAACAAGACATAAAAATCTTTCTGTATGTGCGTTTGTTTTAGAGCTTCATGGCCGTGATTAATTTTAAGAGAATCTCTGCGTGAGAAATACTGTGTGTAGCTCAAACCATTTCATGGGGCCTTCTGCCACATACAAGAGCATCTCGACATATTTCATATCAAAGATATTTTTCGGTAGTACTAAATAAAATGAGTACACATCGAAGTGGACCAGCGCAGAGCCAGCAAAATGCGGTTTAGTCAGGGACTACTTCTCGATACAACAAGAACGGCCACTACGACGCCGGACAATTACTGCACCGTGTGCCAAGCGAAGAACCAGTGTGATGGCGCAGTGGCCTGGTTACTTTATCCATCAGCAGTATGTTCTGGTGAGGCTTTATGACGGAATTCGATGCTCTGGCAAAGCAAGTTTGTACAAGCCCGTATACGTCCCCTACATTTTTAAACATATGTATGAATACTGGCAGACGAGTCGCCATAGTTTTACAAGCTGTCGCTACGACACTTGGCCCTTACTAAAGGCATGCGTACGACTGGCTCTGTGTCCCACCTTTAGGACTTGACGCCTTCCAGCCAGTTGACCACTTCTGAGAATACTTTCAGCCGCTACAGCTTCTTTCACTTGAGGGACGTCACTCGAGACCTGGATTGAGCAGCTTTCCAACCACCTTTACCTGTGCGAGCATACTACTGCAGTCGGCTTTTGCTTGCAAGGCCGAGCGCTACTGCTGAGAGCCTCCTGGTGCAAACTGGCCTGAGCTGCAAAGTGGCATACATTCCACGCACACGCAGCTTCACGGACCTTATGTCAGTTTTCCCGCCGAGTCGCTGGCGTGACGTCAAACTGCTGCAGGTAGTAGGCAACGTGCTTATCTCAGTGCTTTGACACTCCCTATGTACGGTACACGCCCTGCACAGCTCTGCCAGCGTAGGTTGTCTCTAAGTTTATTGCAGTTTGTTCGCTGTCGGAATGTTTGTTTCACCCGTGATGTTTTCTAGACGACATGTTAGCCTACGACCAGATAACCACTAGCTCCTTTGTTGCTACGCGGCACAGAGTAGTGAATTAGCAGCTCCTGTTGCTACTAACTCAGATCCACCACCAACAGTAGTGGCCATCCACCACCGACCGACACCATACACAGGGAGCCGAGGTATTTGCAACTGTTCCCTTTCGTGCACGGTTGTTTTCGCTTTGGTGATTCGCTTGAATTTACATTGAGGTGACAAAAGCTAGGGATAGTGATTTGCACAAGTGCAGATGCTGGTAGTGTCGCTTACACAAAGTATAAAACGACAATGCATTGTTGGCACTATCATTTTTACTCAGATTATTCCCGTGAAAATGTTTGCTACGTGATAACCGTCGCACGACGGGAATTAACAGACTTTGAAAGAGGAACGATAGCAGGAGCTATGCGCGTAGGGCATTCAATTTCGGAAGTCGTTAGGGAATTCAATATTCTGAGATCCATAGTGTCAAGATTGATCCGCGAATACCAAATTTCGGGTATTACCTCTCATTATGGACAATGCAGTAGCCGGCGGCCTTCACTTAACGACCGAGAGCTGCGGGTTTGCGCAGAGCTGTCAGTCCTAAAAGACAAGAAAATACCGGCAGGAATCAATCTATAAGGTGTGACGAACGTATCGGTTAGTACAGTGCGGCGAAATTTGCCGTTAATGCGATATGACAACAAAAGACAAATGGCGAGTACCTCTGCTAACACCACATCACCCACAGCGCCTTTTCTGGGCTCGTTACCATGTCGAGTGGACTCTATACAACTGGAAAACCATGAGTCCCGATTTCAGTTGGTAAGATCTGATGGTAGGATTCGAGTGCGGCGCGGACCCGAAGAATCCATTGACCCAAGTTGGCTAAAATAGCTCTGAGCACTATGGGACTTAACATCTGAGGTCATCAGTCCCCTAAAACGTAGAACTACTTAAACCTAACTAACCTAAGGACATCACACAGCCGGCCGGAGTTGTCGAGCGGTTCTAGGCGCTACAGTCCGGAACCGCGGGACCGCTACGGTCGCAGGTTCGAATCCTGCCTCGGGCATGGATGTATGTGATGTCATTAGGTTAGTTAGGTTTCAGTAGTTCTAAGTTCTAGGGGACTTATGACCTCAGAAGTTAAGTCCCATAGTTTTCAGAGCCATGTTTGGACATCACACACGTCCATGTCAGAGGCAGGATTCGAATCTGCGACAGTAGCGGTGGTGCGGTTCCAGACTGAAGCGCCTAGAACCACTCGGTCACACCGGCCGACGACCCAAGTTGTCAACGAGGCGCTGTGAAAGCTGCAATTGGCCCCATAATGGTGTGGTCTGTGTTTACATGGAATGTACTGGGTGCTCTGGTCCAACTAAGCCGATCACTGACTGCAAATAGTTATGTTCTCCCACCTGGACACCGTTTACAGCCATTCATGTACTTCATGTTCCCAAATAACGAGGAAAATTTTATCTATGACAATTCACCATGTCACGGGGATACAACTGTTAGCAATTGATTTGAAAAACATTCTGGAGAAGTCTAGTGAATGATCTGGCCACCCAAATCGCCCATCATAAATGTCACAGAACGTTTGTGGGACATCCACAACAGCCCCAACACTTGTGCTGCAGCCGGCCATTGTGGTCGAGCGGTTCTAGGCGTTTCACTCTGAAACCGCGCGACCGCTACGGTCGCAGGTTCGAATCCTGCCTCGGGCATGGATGTGTGTGTTGTCCTTAGCTTAGTTAGTTTTAAGAAGTTCTAAGTTCTAGGGGACTGATGACCTCAGATGTTAAGTCCCATAGCGCTCAGAGCCATTTGAACCATTTTTGAATTTGTGCTGTTGTGGACGGTTATAGAAGCAGTATGGCTCAATATTTCTGCAAACTTCCAACGACTTCGTTGCTGCACTACGCCGGGGTATTAAGAGGTATCCCGTTGACCTGTACCATCCCACTGTATATCTACGTCTATACGTCACAAGCCCCTTACGTTGTGTGATGGAGAGTACTTTTTGTGACACTCTACTTTCACCTCCTCCGTATTCTACTCGAGAATGATTTTGGGAATAGCAGTTGGTAAATCTCCACAGTAGCTTTTAATTTGAGTTACTTTTCTAATCGCGGCTATTTTTTGAGACGTGGGTTAGAAAAAAATAACGTGTTCCCTAGCCGCTATCGGGACGTACAACTCGAAGCGCCAAGTGTAAAACTCTCCTTCTGTCTTCTAGCGTCCATCAATGGAAAATTTGAGTGTCTCTGTAGCGCTGTCGCACCCACTAAATTATCTTGGGCATAAAGTCAATGTGCATTGGCATTTCTTTTAGGATAGTGCAGTACGAAGACCTACTGGTACGTAAGAATATATTTAAAAACCATGGGGAAACAACGGACGTCTTTACTAAAAACAAAATACACATCCTTCCACAAACAGGAAAGCACTCAGGAAATTTGGCCGGATGTCAGTGTAGCTTCGTACACGACCACATCGTCAGACTGTATGTAAATTATGAAGCTGCAGTTCTCTGTCACAGGCAGAACGGCCACCAGATTGCATTAGCGCTGTTTGTGGATAGTAATGGTACGAGGCTTGATAGATTACAAAAGAGGCGTGAATAGCGTTAGATGGCTGAACACTTTGAAGAACACGGAGACAGCCGGTACTTGTTTGACAACATTACAGAGAGGATCAACTTTGTGGCTGGCTGGTCGAATCGGGCAATATCAGATTTATATGCAGTCTAGAACAAAGCAAAGAAAAGAAAAGAAAGAAAAAAAGACGAACCACGGAGGAATTACCAGAATGGTACGGAAATCAGTAGATATCAGGTACAGGTACAGCCAAACAAATGATTAAAATTTCAGAACGAGTGGATGATTTATTGAAGAAAAAAAGCTTCACAAATTGTGCAAGACATTACCACTTTTGTCCACCTCTGGACTTTATGCAAACAGTTACTCGGCTTCACATTGACTTATGGAGTTGTTGGATGTCGCCTTGAGGAATACCGTGTCAAATTCTATACAACTGCCGCGTTAGATCGTCAAAATCCCAAGATGGTTTGAGAGTCGTACCCGCAATGCTCCAAACGTTCTCAGTTCAGGAGAGATCCAACAAAATGGTCAGTCAATGTAGGGATTGCCAATCACGAAGACAGTCAGTAGAAATTCTCGCTCTATGTGAGCTGGCACTATCTTGCTGAAACGTAAGTCCTGGATGACTTGTCATGAAGGACAACAAATTGGGTGTCGAATTCCGTCGTCGTACCGCTGTTCTGTAAAGGTCTGCGGATGACAACCACAGGGGTCCTATTACGAAAGGAAATCGCAACCCAATTCAGGACTCCTGGTTGTCGGACCATATGGCGGGCGACAGTGAGTTTCGTATCCCACCACTAATCAAGGCTTCTCCAGATAAGTCTTCGGCCTGAAGACTTATTGACTAGAGAAGATTTGTCTTCAGTGATGAGACCCACTTTGAACTGAGCCCAGATGACCAGCGAAGATGTTTCTGGTGATTCTCCTGCTAGCAGTGGGCCATGCGGCTCGACAGCCGGGAGTGCGCATTTGGGGTGCCATTTCTGTCTATAGCAAGACCCCTGCGTCACCGTTACAGCATAGAGATACGTCGACGATATTCTATGTCCCATTTTGTTGCCCTTTATAGCAATCATCCTGGGCTTACATTTCAGCAATATAATTCACACTCACGCGGCGAGGTGTTCTGCCGTTTGTCTTCGTGCTAGCCAGACCTATCTCGGGCAGCAACGTCTTCGGATCTCTCCGGATTGAAAACACATGAAAAGTTATGGGTAGCGCCCTCCAACCCTCTTGGGATTTTGGAAATCAATCGCATCAGTTGTACAGAATTGGGCACGATGTTCTCTATCAATGAATGTCAAGCCGACTATCTGCTTCATGAGGTCCAGATGTGGACCAAACGGCTATGGATGGCTCAGTTTGTCTATAGATGCATGTCACACCTACCGACTTCGCAATGCGTCACTCTTTTTTATTTTATGTGCTCCCAACGCCAGAATTGTTACGGGAATCAGCGACTGCGAGTAAGGAGCTCATGGGTGTCATTGCGTCAAGTGTGAATAACAAACCACTTGAGAATTTGAGTCTGAAGGGAAGCGTGCTTAGATGTCCATAGCAGTTATTACGACCTCTTGCGTAAAGCGGGAAATCCGGGTTCGAGTGCTTGTCCGGCACGAATTTTCATCTGTTACCCTTACTACATTCCAATGTCCAAAAGAGACCAACGTAATTGATAGCTTCGAACGATATCCAGCTTTGTGGGACATTCGCATGTACCATTGGCCCTATGTTGCACTCTATGGGACAGAGAGGACAGTTCTACACGTCAGCAAGGTTCCGGTCGAGCACGTCTGCCCACCACAAAGGTGGATCGCCATTTTGTACCCTAAGCACATAGTACCCCTTCGTATCTGTGTTCTCCAACTGAGGCCAGGTGACAGGTTCCCCGCAATATTCTGCGTCAGCCTGTATACATGAACTTCCGTTAAAAACACAACACTAACGGCTGCATTTGGAATGGTGGTGACAAATGGTTCAGTGATTAATCGTTGTTCGTCGTCGACGAAAACTGCGGTTACGGGTGACGGTTGTCGGCGAGTCTGGAGGTGGCATGGGGAGGGGTCCCTTTCTTGCAATGTTTTTGATAGGCACAGCAGTGTTATTCCTTCTGTCATGTTGTGGGGACCCATCGATTATTATCACCGCTGGCGGTGATTGAGAGAACTTCAACGGCACAATGGTACGTCGTGGATATCCTGCCTCCTCATGTGATCACACTCATCCGACATTATTGTGGTGCCATCGTTCAATACGACGATACTCGTCCATAGATGGCACGTGTCTCTATGAACTGCATCCGTGATATTGTGGTGCTCCCGTGGTTATGAAGAAATCATATCTTCTCTGATACACCACGCGTGGAACAAACTCGGAGATCAACTCCTTCAGTTTCAAGGACATCAAAGACCAGTTACAACAGTTGTGGTCCAGCTTGTTTCAGGAGAGGTTGTAACGGCCTAACGACATCTTTTATAGCCGAATCAGTGCATGCATCCAGACCAGATGAAGTGCAACGTCATAGTGGTAAGTGGTACGAACATCAAAGTTCTCTGTAAATACGACTCTTGGTAATGGCTGAGATACCATTTCAACCCGTGAAGTTTCACTTCGTTTCCTCCTCCCCTAATGGGTTCTTTTTACCTTTTTATGATCAAACAAACTGAATCAGAGCTACAGCTCATTAAATACCATAAGCACATATTACAGAAATGTTTGAGCTACCCATGCAGACATCTATGCATAACGTCCGAAAAGTACGCAGTTGTGCGCTAGTTTACGGAACGCAGGCGTGACCAAGAAAGCTTTAGAAAATCGTACTCTATGCAACACAAATCAGCAACGTATTTTCCTTATTGTGATGTTAGGCTTCTAATGAGATCCTTAGCAACTACCTACATTTACGATTGAGTGTAACAGTTATCTAGATTCTTAGGCAGTGCTTTATTACGATAATCCGGTAACGGAGGCATGTAAGAGAGACATAACAACTAACAAGATCAACCTTGAATTTGATTGCTCGTGGTCCTGCTGAGGTGTGTTACGTTCCCGTTACTAGACACTAGTAGCTGAGGCGTTTTGGAAATTGACAGGTTTTAGACGCTAATCTGTGACCTTCCGCTGTGACAAGTTCCAACAAATTGATCAGCTCAGTACTGTTGGTCTAATAGTTTGCTACATTTTCTTGGGAGCCAGGAAATGTTAGTACCGGCTATCTAGAGAGGTTACGTAGTGGTTAATACTTTATATTTTCACTTGGCAGGACCGGAATTCGAATTTGTTCAAATGGTTCAAATGACTCTGAGCACTATGGGACTTAACATCTGAGGTCATCAGCCCCCTAGTGCTTAGAACTACTTAAACCTAACTATCCTAAGGACATTACGCACATCCATGCCCGAGGCAGGATTCGAACCTACGACCATGGCTGTCGCGCGGTTCCAGACTGAAGCGCCTTGAACTGCTCGGCCATCGAGGCCGCCTCGAATTTATTCTGTGTCATTGTCACTACCTCTTTCTAACACACTTTTTGGTACCTTTCTGAGTCAGTGTTACGATGTAAATCTATCTTTTCCCAATTTTCTATTTACTAAATACTTCGATCTCTGTTTGGCGTCTTTGGTCTACTCTAAGTTCCATTTTCTGGATGTCTTTGCATTACCAGTACAATAAGTTTAATTTAAAATGTATTACTGTGCGGAAGAAGTAAACGTGTAAAGGTAAATATTGCCACTATAGCGAAGATATTTCTAGTTTACGAGCCTGGGGGTAATAAAGTGTAATGTCTGGGAGGATAGGGTCGACCGGCCTTTGGTGCATTCTTGTAGATTACAACTGTGTGCCATAGTTGGATTCGAACCAGAAATCTCTCCCCTCACGCCTTCGAGCCCCAATTCGACACACAATTTTAATCTGTCATCGAGTTCCAACTCAGCGGTGACAGTTTTAAGCACTTTCTGTGATACGAATGAAATGAGAACAGTACTTCAGGAGGAATTTTTGAGTTGTTGAAGAAGAGATTACATACATAGTGTCCCATGTTAGTCTTCATTCACCACCACATGTACATAAAACTGTCTGTTAATGTAAATGGCTGTTAGTGAAATAGAGGTACAAATATTTCGGAAGTGCGATTCGAAACTCTCCCCTTGGCCACTGAAACTGTCAGATTCTTTTTTTAATCAATTTGGATATTTTTATGTGCTCAAAAGTTATTATAATATTACTCGATATCACTGTTAATTAGACATGTTTCATGCCTTATTTAAATATTATGAGCTTTAGTCGATGCATTAACTTTATAGGTAACGACGTCTATGCACATCTGTGTGCAAAATTTCTTCTTGTGCCACTGGTGGAAGATGTGAACAGCGCGAGCTATTTGAATTTAACAACTTGTTCGACTGCGAGGTGTATTCACTTCTGGAACATGTTATGAACTAGCAAACCAGGCAATGCTTCGTGTTTGCTAAATATGCATGAGAACTGGATATGCGTCCCAATCTCCTTTTCGGTCCCACACTTCTACCTCCCTCACCTCTCTGTCTCTTTCCTGTTAACTATCCCTATCTCTTTTTCCGTCTACGCCTCCTCCTCTCCCTAGCTCTGTCAATCATCTTTCACCCGCTCGTTGTACATCTCTTATCCCACACTCACTCTATCCGTCTCCTAGTCCATCATCTCTCTGTCCACGTCCTCCTTCCCCTTCTTCATATCCAATTCCTCCCCACTTCTCCGCCATTCTCCTCCTTCCCCCCTGCCTCTGACCTTATTTATTGTTATTGCCAACGGTACCTAGATTGCGAGTGGGTAAATCAGTTGAAACTATTAGTATATGGGGTACGGGAGAAAAACTTTCCAGCCCGTAGATCTGTGAGGATAACAGCTTTAATGACAGTATTTCGCACGGTTTCACTCTACGAACATGGAGGAGTATGAACCATAAACACAACTGTCCTGTTTTGTGTAGTAAAGGACTGCGAAAAGGAAAACGAAACAGCATATTTTCACGGAAAGCTTAGCATGTTCCTTCTCGAAGCAAGTTTAACAGGAAGTGTTTACCGTATGACATGTCTATATATCCAATAGTTAAGCCTGTGCATTGTCTGTCAGTCAGTCCCAATTGGTCGAGAAGGGATTCATGCATCCGAATATTTCCTTGAATGTGATTTAATTGAAATAAAGCAATCTCAGAAAGATCATGAATTTATTGAAATGAAATAAATCGGAATTCATTGTTCCAGATACATAATGAATCGCGCTTGAGAAATTCTTGTTCGAATTGCCTCCAAACGTGTCTACTTTTTTTGTGACTCTCATTAACTAGACAATCATGTAGTTGGCTTGCGTTGCGCTTGCGTCCACCGACATTTCGACGCCACACGGGTGTCATTTTTCCACAAAGAAACAGACCACAGACTGTAATGAACCGAATGTTTTCAACATCCCGAACTACCGTGAACTGGCATCAGTCATCGTAACACATCAAATATATGATCACCACAGGTAGCACATTGAAATATCGTTTTCAATTATATTCTTCTTCGTAAAATATAGATATTCAATGCGGAATTTTTTGTTGGTACCAAAAATGTTACAGCAGAACTGTGAAACTGAACGTCACTTCTTTTTGTTGTGTAGACATGGGACAGTAGAACTGTCAAAGCGGTCGTCATACTTCTTACTTTAAGATTTTTATATAAAAGTACTATCCAGATTTCCGACTTTTTCTATAGATTTTGCTTTCACAGAAACCCTGTCCTGAGATTTACGAATCCATAAAAATATTTAAAAAGTCTGCCATATGAGTTGAGCCGTTGTCAAATACTCAAATGATGATCTTTAATACCTGTAGCAAGTGATTTTTATTTGTATAGATTAGTGGGTCGGGGGCGATGAGTGAGGCTCTGCAACCTTATTACTAATTCAGGAGAGCATTACGACTAGTTTGTGTGCATCACACACATATCTCAATTATTACTTGCCTTTTAAAGAATTTATATATTTTTACTGGACAACGTAAGCAGCTGAGAGGTTTTCTTATTGACCCAGACAGCAACGGGTCATGTCTTTTTTCTTCAATAACTAGTGCCTTAAAAATAATTTTATAATTACCTACCTTGATGCTAATTTTGTTGACACATTCCATTTTAGACATAAAACGCTTGGATTCCCGCTACACCATTCATATTTGGCTTCTCCGAGATATCCCCCGATTCCCTTACGGTAATTCTATGTTAGGTCAGTCTAGAAAGTGCAGGACAATTTCGTTCTCATTCATTCTGAAAACAGAGATCGTGTTCCATCTCTAATGACCTTAACGTTGACGAAACATTACACTAAATCTACTTTCTTTTCTTCCTTTCTTGTTTAGTGTGGAAGTTAAAATTCCAAAGTAAGGAGATTTACGCTGCCAATCTACGTTCATCCTGAATATTTTCTGTTAGTAGTGGTTTTCTTCAAAGCTCTCACATTTAGAGTCCTTCTGAAAACATGCCTGCACGTTTATTTCCGTGATGCTGCTCTGTTTTGGCCCTTCATAGGAGCGCAACATCATGACTGCACCTCTACTGTAACAGAGATGATTGGTTTCTGTGAAACCAGTGAAAGGGTAAGGGTTCAGCTCTTTGTTGAACAGGAGTTCAAAGGAAGAAAAATGGCTCGATGTCTTCAAAGCAGTATACGTACGCACAGATTAAAAGGAACGAATTTTTGTGTCAGGTGAAATTGTGTGTCGTTAATGTATACAACACTTCATTCTTCAGAAATGTGTTAAGTTAAAATCTTTATTGTTTCGTAATTATATCATCGACACCGTACCGTAGTATGGAATTTGAGAAGATGAAACAGAAAGTTCGTGCTTGTGATGTGCCCTGATCTTCTAGGTGGAAGAGGATCGGCCACAGACGTTATGTGGTGCTTCCACATTCGATTAGACACAGTGTCGGCGTTGAAAAATTGTTCACAGAACGTTTAATACCCCATAATAAAACAAGGTCTCTTGATGTATTGCTAGATACCTACCACAGGGCCAGAAAGGGAGACGGTACGTGTCTGCATTTTGCAACGATAGCAGGAATCGGAGGCGGCAGCGTTCTCACGGCTGTTCTGCATCGGTTCGACTGGTCTCCCTCCCCCACGTAATGGTTTCCCTATAACGAGGACGGAGACGACGGAGCTTCTCTTTTCTCTCTCTTCCCCCTCCACCCACTTCCCCCCTTCCATCCTCCTCCTTCCATTGTCTCCGAAGATATCGAGCGATTGGCCAGCTGGAACAGCCGTCCGCGGGACTTCTTGCGGCAAATAGCGCTCCCGCCAGACGGTACGTACAGCGCGAAGGATGAAAACCATTGAGTACCTTATACCCCAAATGTAATAAGTTTAAACTGACTTTGGTGTGTCCTTGAACCGTACCATTACGCTCTTATGTGAATACCATATCTTCAGCAATATTTGACACTATTATACACTGTGGCAAAAAAAAAGGTAGTACACCGGGAGAGAGAACGCCGATTTTGATCCAGTGGTGGCATATAACCCTAGGAGAATAGTAGATGTACTGGTAATGGTTTCAACGTCACGCGCTGACAGACAGTATAGTGATGTAGCTACCGGACCACCATCTGTGCCTACCCTAGGGAATGTTCACAGCCAGAAGACTTAGTGTGGTGCAAACGCGTGAAGCAAGCATGCGACCGTGCTACGGAGACGCGCTCATACTTCCTACAGCCAACTGAGAAAGTTTGAAAGGATTTTAACTGTGGCCTTCTGAATGTCACGATGGTCCTTTCGGAGAATAGCGACACAACTTAGACGTACTGCATTAGTTGTGCAACGATGTTTCTATCAGTGGTTACGTGAACATTCTCACACCTGTAGAAGACGCTCTGGTCGCCGACGCAGCACAAATGCCCGCTATAATCTTCCCATTGTAAGGGCAGCGGTGGCAGATCGTACAGCTACCTCGACACAGATAAGAGAGCTTGAAAGCCCAAACGTGTAAACAAGAACTGTTGCGAACCGGTTACTATCAGCGGGACTACGGGTACGCTAACCTCTAGCCCGTCCTCCACTTACACCACAGCATCGACGTGCACGGCTCGACTCGTGCCATTAGGAGTTTATCGCCGTGGTCTTCTGCGATGAAAGCAGATTCTACCAACATGCAACTGATGGTCATTTGTGGGTACAACGTAGATACACTGACCTCACGCCAAGCGTTATGGTCTGGGATGCAGTAAGCTACAACTTTTGGTGATTCAAGAGGAGATGCCAACCAGTGCTCGGTATGTGTAGAACGTTGTTACAAGCGTAAAATGTTGTTCATACGGGGAAAAACTCGCCCACACAGCGACTGTGAAACTCAACGGACTCTGCAAGACATGCGGCAGCTTCCTTGGCCAGCACGGTCCCCAGACCTGTCTCCAATCGAGCACATATTGGACATGATGAGATGAGAAGTGACATGAATGACACGTCAACTAACAACTATACAAAACTACGTGAACATGTCGAGCAGGCCAGGCCTAACGTTTTCCAGGACAGTATTCGCCATCTATGCGATGGACTGCGTGCCACAGTCAGTGTCTCCATTGCCACTAATCGAGGCCACATCACGTACTACACTCATGCTCATAAATTAAGGATAATGCTGATACATGGAGAAACAATGCTCTGGTTGGCAGTTTGCGGGTTTAAATCACCTCGGGGTTTGACCATCGGTGCATTTCTCGTGCGGTCGTCGCACGGTGTCGCTGGCAGCAGTCCAAATACGGAGAGGTGTGTTGGTGTATGTCAGAGTACGGTGCAGCGAGTGAGTGTGCAAACGTTTTCAGAAGTGCTAATGGTGACTGTGTGTTGAAAGTGGCTCGGAGAGCACATATTGATGACGTTATGATGGATAGAATACTAGGGCGACTGGAGGCTGGTCAAACACAGCAGGTCGTAGCGCAGGCCCTCCGTGCGCCACAAAATATTATCTCAAGATTATGGCAACGATTCCAGCAGACTGGAAACGTATCCAGGCGCTACAGTACGGGATGTTCACAGTGTACAATACCACAAGAAGAGCACAGACGACGGAATGGACACGGTTTATTCGCCCGGAGACCTGCACGGTGCATTCCACTGACAACTGGTCACAGGAGAGACGGTAAAGCCTGGTGTCAAGAACACAGTACATGGTCATTAGAACAGTGGTCTCAGGTTATGCTCAAGGACGAGTCCAGGTATAGTCTGAACAGTGACTATCGCCGGGTTCTCATCTGGCGTGAACCAGATACCAACCCGTTAATGTCCTTGAAAGGGACCTGTATGGAGGTCGTGGTTTGATAGTGTAGGGTGGGATTATGATAGGTGCACGTACACACCTGCATGTCTCTGACAGTGGAACTGTAACAGGTCAGGTGTATCGGGACGTCATTTTGCACCAGTATGTCCGCCTTTTCAGGGCTGCAGTGGGTCCCACCTTCATCCTGATGGATGATTACGCGCGGCCCCACCGAGCTGCCATGGTGGAGGAGTACCTTGAAACAGAATATATCAGGTGAATAGAGTGGCCTGCCTGTTCTCCAGACCTAAACCCTATCGAGCACGTCTTGGACGCTCTCGGTCGACGCATCGCTGCACGTCTTTGAACCCTTACGACACTTCAGGTGCTCCGACAGGCACTGGTGCAAGAATGGGAGGCTATACCCCAGCAGCTGCTCCACCACGTGATCCAGAGTATGCCAATGAGTTGTGCGGCCTGTCTACGTGTGCATTGTGGTCATATCCCATTTTGATGTCGGGGTGCATGCGTAGGAAACAGTGGCGTTTCGTATAACATGTGTTTCAGGACGGTTTTCTCAACTTATGACCAATACCGTGGACTTACAGATCTGTGTCATGTGTGTTCCGTATGAGCCTATGCTATTAGCGCCAGTTTTGTGTAGTGCCACGTTGTGTGGCACCACATTTTGCAATTATCTTTAATTTATGAGCATGAGTGTAGTATTAATATGGGCGTTTCAGTGTGTATCGATACCGGGTACCTCAGGACACTTGTGCTGAGCTTTGTGAATTAATCATTTCTTGTACTCCATATGAACTGTTTTAACAACAAATATTGAGTGAATTGGAAACCTCTAAAAGGGTGTATACATAGAGTTCATCAGTCACACGGAAGTTCGCAGAATTAAATCCACACTGCAGCGACTATGTACCATGTCTGTCGCTTATACGTTTGCAGCTTGTAAGGATTTTTACAAATCACAATTATCCAATATAGTCTATAAAGTTAAAGTTCCGTATCACCTCTCACCGAATTTCTAACGCACCTGACTCGTGTGTGTTATTGAGGAGCTGGGTTCTGCTCGCCGTTCGATCATTGTACTTTTCGAATCCCGCAGTTCTTCAACTTTTTTTAAAACGATGTCTCGTTGGTTTAATTGGAAAGATGACGTCGATAACCATCCCCATCCTCACCATATTCGAGAGTGAACCCCGCCTCTAATGCTTTCGTCTCCCCATATAGCTCGCCTAAAGTAAGATACGTATAGGGAGTGAACAGAGATATGAAAAGACGTCAAGAAATGCATGTTTGACCATAATTGCAGATGGTACCGAACCCAGAAAGTTGCTCTGCTGTATCTGATCACAACGGCATCTCTGCAATGTCCTCAACAAGTTACAAGTGTCAGTCGTGGTCAGAAAGGCGTTCTGTGCAGTTCTGCCTGCTTTATGTCGAATCTCAGTGGACTCTAACGTGGGCAAATTATTGGTACTCGTACCGTCGCTGCTCCCATAACGCCGGCCGGAGTGGCCATGAGGTTCTAGGCGCTTAGTCTGGAACCGAGCGACCGCTACGGTGGCAGGTTCGAATCCTGCCTCGGGCATGGATGTGTGTGATGTCCTTACGTTAGTTAGGTTTAATTAGTTCTAAGTTCTAGGCGACTGATGACCTCAGAAGTTGAGTCGCATAGAGCTCAGAGCCATTTGCTCCCATAACTAAGGTGACCGAAGTGTTTGGTGTTTTCAGACACTTCGTACCAATGATCTGTACTTCGCGCAGGGAAAAGGAAAAGCCACCATCCGATAAGTCAAAATGCGGATGAAGTGTGTGTTGAGTGATCGTGACGAACGATCATTGAAGAGAATTGTGACGACAGCTGCAAAACTCAATGCAGGATTGAGTATCCTAGTCGTTTGCCCTGTTGGCACCAAAACTACAGTCCGCCCCGATAGCTGAGTGATGCCGTGCGCACGGTGGCTCAGCGTGTTCTGTCAGAAGGTATAGCTATCCCATGTAATAAAAGAACTGAGAATACAGAACAAAGAACAACCTGATCGATGGTCATCGGACGTCCGCCACGAACAAATTCAACGAACAGTATAGAACAAAAGATGGTCAGCGTGACGGACTGCCGTTCTAAGGGGCCCGGGTTCGATTCCCGGCTGGGTCGGGGATTTTCTCCGCTCAGGGACTGGGTTTTGTGTTGTCTTCATCATCATTTCATCCCCATCCGGCGCGCAGGTCACCCAGTGTGGCGTCGAATGTAATAAGACCTTCACCGAGGCGGCCGGACCAGCCTCGTAAGGGGCCTCCCGGCCAATGATGCCAAATGCTCATTTACATTACCAAAACTACACGAAAGAAGCGACAGAAACATGGAACTGCGGAACAAGCTGTGTCTTCAAAGACACTCCTAGTGATACAAATGCCTGTAACTGGACAACATGGTACTGAAGCCGTAAAACCTCGACTATGGAGCAATCGAAGAAAGTTATTTGGTCGGATGTGTCTTGTTCAACACTGTTTCCATCTTCTGGCCGATTTTACATCAAAAAATGGCTATGAGCACTATGGGACTTAACAGCTATGGTCATCAGTCCCCTAGAACTTAGAACTACTTAAACTTAACTAACCTAAGGACATCACACAACACCCAGTCATCACGAGGCAGAGAAAATCCCTGACCCCGCCGATTTTACATCCCAAGAGTGAAACATAACGGGAGCTCGGCGATGATTTTGACTGCCATGTCTGGTCATTCCGATGATCCCATTCATACTTGGTAACATCACGTCAATGCAAAGGGTTCTGTGACCATTTTCGCTTATCATTCCATCCCATGGTGCACTGTTAGTTCCCCAGTTGTGATGCTGTGTTCGAAGACGACAGAGTCGTTGTTCACAAAGTTAGCATCGTCAAGGACTGGTTTTTTGAGCACAACTAGCTCTTTATTCCCCATGAAGTAATGAGTGCCATCGACAGTGGGTCTCCAACTGATCCCATATTTCTAGATTTACAGAAGATATAGAAAGAGACTTCAAAACAGATTGCGTACTTGTGGCGTATCGCTTTAGTTGTGCGACTTGGTTCCTTATTTCCTATCAGAAATGTCACTGGTTACAGTAATCTAAGTTAAATCTTCGAATAAAACGGAAGTAATATCTGACGTTCCTAAGGGAAGTATTATAGGCCCTCAGCTGTTTCAAATCTATATAGACGATTTCGAAAACACACTGAGCAGCCCTTTTAGATAGTTTCTACATCTACGTCTCCGTGATTACTCTGCTATTCACAATAAAATGCCTGGCAGAGGGTCCGCAGCTCGTGGTCGTGCAGTAGCGTTCTCGTTTCCCACGCCCGGGTTCCAGGGTTCGATTCCCGGCGGGGTCAGGGATTTTCTCTGCCTCGTGATGACTGGGTGTTGTGTGATGTCCTTAGGTTAGTTAGATTTAAGTAGTTTTAAGTTCTAGTGGAGTGATGACCATAGCTGTTAAGTCCCATAGTGCTCAGAGCCATTTGAACCATTTGAACCTGGCAGAGGGTTCAGTGTACCACCTCCAAGCTGTCTATCTATCGTTCCATTCACGAATGGCGTGCAGGAGAAACAAGCACTTCAGTTTTTCTGTGCAAGCCCTGATTTCTCTCTTTTTAATCATTATGATCACTTCTCCCTATGTAGGTGTGTAACAACAGAAAGTTTTCGCTATCGGGGGAGAAAACTGGTGATTGAAATTTCATGAGAAGATCCTTTGTGTTAATGATTGCTGCTCCATTCACCTATCACGTCTGTGGCACTATTTCCCTATTTCGCAATAATACAAAACGACCCTCCCTTCTCTCAACTTTTTCAATGTCATCTGTCTGTCCCACCTGAAGCGGATCCCACACCACACACCAATATTCCAGGATAGGGCGGACAAGTGTGGTGTAAGCACTCTCTTTAGTAGATCTGTTGCACCTTCTAAGGGTTCTGCCAATGAATCGCAGCCTTTGATTTGCTCTATCCAAATATTATCTATGTGATCCCTAAGTATTTAGTTGAATTTACGGCCTTAAGATTTGCGTGACTTTTCGCGTAATCGAAATTTAGCGCATTTATTTTAGTACTCATGTGATTAACTTCACACTTGTCCTTATTCAGGGTCAACTGCCACTTTTCGCACCACACAGATATCTTATGTAAATCTTTTGCAGTTCGTTTTGGTTATCTGATGACTTAACAAGACGGTAAATGACAGCATCATCTGCAAATAATGTAAGGGGGCTACCCAGATTGTCCCCCATGTCGTTAACTTAGTCTCATGACCATAAATTAAGGATAATTGCAGAATGTGATGCCACACAAACTTACACTACACAAAACTGGTGGTAATAGCATAGCCACACAGGGATCACACACGACACAGATCTGTAAGTCCACGGTGTTGGTGATAAGTTGAGAAAACCGTCCCGAAACACATGTCCTACAAAATGCAAAAGTTTCCTGCGCATGTACCTCGACATCAGTAAGGGATATGATTACCATGCATACGTACACATTCCGCACGACGGGTTGGAATACTGATTGTCGAGCAGCTGCTGGCGTATAGCCTCCCATTCTTGCACCAGTCCCTGTCGGAGCTCCTGAAGTGTCCGAGGGGTTTGAGGACGTGCAGCGATACGTCGACCGAGAGCATCCGAGATGTGCTCGACGCGATTTAGGTCTGGAGAACAGGCAGACCACTCCTCTCACCTGATATCTTCTGTTTCAAGGTACTCCTCCACGATGGCAGCTCGGTGGGGCCGTGCGTTATCATCCATCAGGAGGAAGGTGGGACCCACTGCAACCCTGAAAAGGCGGACATGACATACTGGTGCAAAAATGACGTCCCGATACACCTGTCCTGTCAAAGACATGCAGGGGTGTACGTGCACCAATCATAATCCCACCCTACCCCACACCATCAAACCACGACCTCCATACAGGTCCCTTTCAAGGATATTAAGGGGTCGGTATCTCGTTCCTGGCTCACGCCACATGAAAACCCGGCGAGAATCACTGTTCATACTATATCTGGACTCGCCTGGGAACATAACCTGGGCCACTGTTCCTATGACCATGTATTGTTTTCTTGACACCAGGCTTTACGGTCTCTCCTGTGACCAGGGGTCAGTGGAATGCACCTTGCAGATCTCCGGGCGAATAAACCATGTCTGTTCAGTCGTCTGTAGAGTGTGTGTCTAGAGACAACTGTTCCAGTGGCTACGGTAAGGTCCCGAGCAAAGCTACCTGCAGTACTCTGTGGCCGTCTGCGGGAACTGATGGTGAGATATCGGTCTTCTTGTGGTGTTGTACACTGTGGACGTTCCGTACTGTAGCTCCTGGACACGTTTCCTGTCTACTGGAATCACTGTCACAATCCTGAGATCACACTTTGTGGTACATGGAGGGCCCATGTTACGACTTCCTGCGTTTGACCAGCCGGCAGTCGCCGTAGTATTCTACTCCTCATAACGTCATCAATATGTGTTCTTAGAGCCATTTACAACACACAGTCACAATTAGCACATCTGAAAACCTCTGCACACTTACTCGCTGCACCATACTCTGGAATGCACCGACACCGCTCTGCGTGTTTGGACTGCTGCCAGTGCCACCGTGCGACGACCGCAGGTCAAATGCACGGCATGGTCATACCCCGAGGTGATTTAAACCCGCAAACCACCCACCAGAGCGTTGTTTCACCAAGTATAAGCATTATCTTTAATTTATGAGCATGAGTGTAGATCATGTATAATAGAGGACCTATAACACTTCCTTGGGGAACGCCGGATGTTACTTCCGTTTTACTCGATTACTTTCCGTCTACTACTACGAACTGTGGCCGTTGTGACAGGTAATCACGAATCCAGTCGCACAACTGAGGCGATATTCCATAGGCAAACAGTTTGGTTAGAATACACATGTGAGGAAAGGTGTCAAAAGCCTTCTGAACATTTAAAAATATGGAATCCTTTTGACGTTTCCTGTCGATAACATTCATTACCTCATGAGTGTAAAGAGCTAGTTGTGTTTAACAAGAACGATGTTACCTGAATCCATGCTGAATATGTGTCAATAAATCGTTCTCTCCGAGGGAATTCATAATGTTCGAACACAGTATACGTTCCAAAACCCTACTGCAAATCGACGTTAGTGGTATGGGCCTGTAATTCAGCGGATTACTCCTATGTCCCTTTTTGGGCGTTTTTGTGACTTGGGCGATTTTCTAGTCTTTAGGTACGGAACTTTCTGTTAGCGAGCGGTTGTACAGAATTGCTAAATATGGTGCTATTGCTTCAGCATACTCTGAAAGGAACCTGACTGGTGTACAATCTGGACCGAAGGCCTTGCCTTTATTAAGTGATTTAAGCTGCTTTGCTACACCGAGGACATCTACTTCTATGTTTATTGCCTTGGCAGTCGTTCTTTATTGGAATTCAGTAATATTTACTTCGTCTTCTTTGGTGAAGGAGTTTCGGAAAACCATGTTTAATTCTGCTTTAATGGCACCGTCATCAGTGACTTCATCGTTCTTATCGACCAGTGAAGGTATTGATTGCGTCTTGCGACTCGTGTGTTTTATGTATGACTAGAATCTCTTTGGGTTTTCTGGCAGATTTAAAGAAAGAGTTCCGTTGTGAAAAATATTATGAGCATCACGCATTGAAGTACGTACTGTATTTCGAATTTCTGCAGAACTTTGCCAATCTTGGGGATATTGCGTTCTTCTAAATTTTCATGGTTTTTTCTTTGCTTCTGCAACAGCGATCTGACTCGTGTTGTGTACCATGGGGGATCAGTAACATCATTTATTAATTTATGTGGTATATCTCTCTCAACTGCCGTCGATACTATCTCTTTGAAATCGTTCGCCGGCCGCAGTGGCCGTGCGGTTCTAGGCGCTGCAGTCTGGAACCGCGAGACCGCTACGGTCACAGGTTCGAATCCTGCCTCGGGCATGGATGTGTGTGATGTCCTTAGGTTAGTTAGGTTTAACTAGTTCTAAGTTCTAGGGGACTAATGACCTCAGAAGTTGAGTCCCATAGTGCTCAGAGCCATTTGAACCATTTTTTTTTTTTTTGAAATTGTTCCTCATCTTTTCTACCCTTACGTGATCAGATCGGGAGGAGTGAAGACCGTCCCTTAAAAAACGCGGTAAGAGAATTTTTATCAGCTTTTTTAAATAGATGCCCTAAGCGTTTCTTTTTGATGGTTGAGGCTGTTACGGTATTCAGCCTAGCAGCAACTGCCTTTGGTCGCTAATCCCTGTATTCGTCATGATACTCCCTATTTGTCCAGGACTATTTGTTGTTAAAAGGTCAAGTATGCTTTCGCAACCATTGACGCTTCGAGTGGGCTCGTGAACTAATTGTTCAAAATAATCTTCTGAGATAGCATTCAGTACAATTTCGGTTGACGTTCCATGCCTGCCGCCGGCTTTGAATTTACAAATTTTCCAGAATATCGAGGGTAGATAGAAGTCGCCACCGACTATAGTTGTATGAGTAGGTACCTGTTTGAAATGAGAATCAAGTTTTCTTTGAACTGTTCAGCAACTATATCTTCTGAATCGGGGGTTCGGTAAAACGATCCAATTAATAGTTTAGACCGATTGTCAAGTATGACCTCTCCCCATACTATTTCGCAGGAGCTGTCTAATTCGATTTCACTACAAAGTAAACTACTTCTGACAGCAATAAGTACTCTACCACCAACTGTATTTAATCTATCCTTTCTGAATACTGTTAGGTCGTTGGAAAGAATTTCGGCTGAACTTATTTTCGGCCTTAGGCAGGTTTCCGTACCTACGAGTATAACTATTTGAGCTTCAGTGCTTTCTATTAGGGCTTGGGGCTTTGGTTCTTTCCAAACACAGCTACAACAATGTGCAACTACAATACCAATAGTTTCTACAACTGCCTTACTGTGTTTTACCTGCCCTCTTTTAGACGGACGCCCTTTCTGTTTTCTCCTGACACCCTCTAACCTAAGAACCTTTGCAGATGTTACTGTTGTTTACCGTCTAGTAAAGTCATCAGAAGATTAAAACCAATCACAAAATGCCTTGGACACGATATCTGAATGGTACGAAAAGTGGCAACTGTCTCAAAGTAAGGAAATGTTAGATGTCATCCCCATGAGTACGCAAAACAAATCGGTTAAATTTTCATTACACGATAAATCACACAAATTTAAAGGATGTCAGTTCAACAAAATACCTAGGAATAAGAATTAGTAACAAGTTAAATTGGCGAGATGACATGAATGATGTTGCGGGGAAGGCAAACCAAAAATTGCGTTTCATTGGCTGGACACTTGGAAGATGGAACAGGTCTAC
Organism: Schistocerca americana; assembly: GCF_021461395.2. Classification (NCBI taxonomy): domain Eukaryota; kingdom Metazoa; phylum Arthropoda; class Insecta; order Orthoptera; family Acrididae; genus Schistocerca; species Schistocerca americana. The sequence continues at coordinate 365,541,157 of NC_060122.1, read as the reverse complement.
TAAAGAGACTGCTTACATTTCACTTGTCCGTCCTCTACTAGCGTTTTGCTGGGCGGTATGGGAGCCTTACTACATAATATTGACCGTGTTCGGAGAAGGGCAACTCGTTTTACATTACTGCGAAATAGGGGAAATACTGTCATGGATATGATAATTAAAACAATGGCATTTTAGATTGCGGATAGATCTTTGAAATCACTAGCTTTCTAATCTGAATGTGAAAATATTTTACTGTTGCCGACCTGTGTATGGAGAAATGGTCATTTTACGAAGAGAAGTCAGAGCTTGTACAGAAAGATTTAAATGTTTATTTTTCCCAAGCGCTGATAGAGAATAAAACAGTAGAGAAACTCTCTGAAGGTGGTGTGAAGAACCCTCTGCCGGGCTCTTAATGGCCAATTGCAGAGAACTAATGCAGAAGTAGGTGTGGATGAATTGTGGCATCTCCCCTCGCCACCATAGTTGCCAGATTTAATATTATTGAGCCTATGTTACCTACTTTGGAGAATAGGGCGCATGATCGTTATCCAACAGAATGTCAAAGGGTTTTTTAAATCGTATTACTCATGCTATTGTGTACTGTTTTAGGTGTTTCCAAATTTCATATACCCGTTATAGCTGTTGCTTGTGAGCTTGCAGCATCTAAGGGCCTCTTGACACAATTACTATGTGATGTTCCTTTTTATTTCTGACCTAGGGTTGTGCAATCGTGAACGTCATTACTTCTTCACACGTGTTCTTGAGGAGCGGGCATTCAAATCACCGTCCGACAATTCACATTTTGGTATTCTTCAGTTGCCGTAATGGCATTAAAACGATGTGGGATTGATTTATTTGAAAAGATCAAGAGAGTAAACACTACGTTAAATATTCTCACCGTTCCATATAGTTCATCGTAGTATTAGATACATACAGCTTACTTACTTACTCGAAAAACTATTTCTCGTAAGACTATACTGAAAAACTAAATTTACTGTGTAATATAATTAAATAATAATGCTGTAACTTACTTAGCGCTTAATGTCAGCTGGCATTAAATAAGGGTTAAGGAGTAAGATGGTGCAAGGACAGCTGCAACACACTGCGTAATTAATTTCCAGAAATATATGAAATGGAAATCGTATCACTTGCACATAATTCCATGTGCACGATAACTATGTCGACATTCACAGATAGACGAGCGTTGGCACGCCATGTCCAGGATTTGGTGAGGTGGGCCGTGCCGTGTCGAATCATCCCGTCTGATTAACAAATAGATGTGGTGTGGCGGACGGTCTGTGTGCTGTTCCTAGGCGGTTTTTTACATCCGACTCTGTAAATACTGGGCTGGTATCCATTTCCCATCTCAGTTACACGATTCTAAAACATATGAAAACATTCTCACACTTTGTTATGGGATAACACTAGACATTGCCAGGTGGGGCACACAAATTCCTCCCCGTTGGGAACACGAAGGACATTAGGCGTCCCTCTGCCACTAACGTTGACAATAATATGTTGACATTCCAAGTAATTGAAGATACGATATAAGGCCAGGAAAAAGAAAGACTCATTGATGCAAAAACCCTGTGTCCCAATTCTAGAAATTTAGTGAAATGTTTCTTATGACCTATACATTTAAACTTCGAAGATACAGGGGATAGGCAAAATAATGTGAACACCTGTACTTACTTGGGAATGGTTTATTAATAAGGGTGTAACGTGTCAGGCAAATCCAACACCTTCCATGAAAACCCTGACATGATAAGCAAATCCAGTACTATGTCACATAGCTCCGAATAAATTCTGACATTAAATTAACCAAAGTAATACGAGTAACGAGTGAGCAAATGGAATACTACAGACTAACACAAGATTGCCTAAATGTATGTCATACCTTCCCACCGTGAGACAGACGCAGTTCCGAGGGGATAAACGAGAACAGAAGCCAGAACCGTGTTAAGCTAGAAGGCCCTACGATAAGGGACGGACACCCACGTCGCCAGCTAACCACCAGGACCACACACCAGCCTATGTTAAAAGCTAGAGCCCTCCAGAAGAACAGTATGGATCTTATGATAACACTAAAAGAGCCACACCAGCCACAAGTTTTAGCGTGAGACTTTTTCGCGTCTCTGTTGCATTGCAAACGTTGAAAACATTGCCCCACCACGAAAAGTAACCGCTGGGACTATCCCACAGCCCATGTTAAAAGATAGAGCCCTCCAGAAGAATAGATCTTACGATAACACTAAAAGGGCCACACCAGCTGCAAGTTTTAGCGTGAGACTTTTTCGCGTCTCTGTTACGTTGCAAACTTTAAAAACATTGCCACACCACGAAAAGTATAACGTTTCTCATTGCATAGACAGAATTTTTGTAGGCGGACCTTAAGGTTAACATTGAGACCCTGATTGGTCAAATGAAAACACAGCCACATAGTTTTTTTTTTAAACCAACTTCGGTAAATTGTAGTAAGGAGAAGTTAAAAAGGAGTTACTTCCGAGACGGCGAGCTGTATGGAGCTGCGCCAGCCGCCGCCCCCTGACGAACACCGACAAGGTAATGAACACACGCGATGCTGCATTTTTGAGCGCATAAGGCTTCACTAAGAACTGCAGAAGTCTCATCTGTTACATCCCCTTTTTATGTAATACTAGTGTCGATCATCAATTGAAGCTCATGGTATTCACATTTGCTTTATAAGTTAAAATCTGAAACGCAATGATTTTTCTGTTATATAATTATTGAGAAGCCACATCAGCCACTGTAATTTACGACAAGTTAGATAAGTAATTAAAGATAATTGAGGGTCACTGTAGACCATTTTGATAGTTTTCTCTTTTGTGAAACTTAATTTAAACCTAGATTATAGATGTGATATGGCATAGGTCATCCTTCGATCCATTGTAGAACTTGGAAACCCATTCAGGGAATATTCGTTCACATTTTTGTTGAATGCAGTTGGTTTTCATCATCCTGTATTAAAACATTTCCTTTTATCAATAGTGCAATTTATAAACTATGTTCTATGTAGAATAAAATTACCAATGGTAAACTGAACTGCTTTTTCGACGTTATTTTACCAGCTAACTAAAAATAGGAAAGCCTTGAACCCCTTCCACTAAATTTAGTTAGTATTAAGATTCTTTTACAGGGAGTGCAGTGGAGCTGACGCTGAAATCATTAAGTATTTGGTTGTATCATCGCTAGTCTCACTGAACTCTACATGTCATGTGTGGTCTGGCGTCTCCTTACCAGCAACAGGTCCCAGGTTCAAACTAGTCAATTCCCTAAAAAACACGCTCGGTGCGTCGTTGCGCGAAAGTGGTAGGGAGACACGACTTAGAACAAACAGAAACCACGGAGAATGTTAGAAGGGGTTGGACCCACATTTGTCCGTGATATAACTGCGATCCTTCTTCAAATACTGGCACATAATTATCGAATATTCTCAAGTGGAATGTTATGCTACTGTTCGATCAGAACCTCTTCTAACACCTGTATTGATGAGGGGGGCGGAAATATGCTCCGGAGTCTGCCCTCCAATACTGCCCACAAGGGTTCGATAATGTTCAAGTTCGGGGACTGTGCTGAAAAGGGAAGACGCTATAGCAGTTCAGCTGCATGCTACTCATACCAAGATTGTACTGTCCTGGCTGTGTTATTGGGTGCATCATTGTTGGGAGACAACTTTTGAATCATGGGGTGCACCGATCACCTCTATGTTTACATAATCTTTGGCTGCAGCACGGCCTTTGAGAATAATGATGGGACCAGCATAGTACCATGATACGGCTGCCCACACCATCACACTTCCACCTCCCTGCTTAACCGTTGGAATCAAGAAATCGGGATTGTAGGCTGTAGGTTCTCCAGAAGTAAACCCGGCCCGATATTGGAAATAACGAAATTGTTGACTCGTCGGAGCATATGAGGTGTTTCCACTGATCAGCCGTCGAGGATTTATGCTCCTTACACCATATTTTAGGGTTATTTACGTTGGTTGACGCCAGTGACGGTTTCGGTATGGCAGCTCGTCCATCAACATTCACTTTATGGATTCCTCGGCTGACAGAGCCATCAGATACGGGATCTCCAAAATCGCTATTGAGCTCTGTAGTCACCTTAACCGCCGTAGGTTTGTGCTGTTTTGACACATTTAGTGTTAGTGTACTATGATATCTGTCATATAGTCTTGTTCCCTAAGCGTGCATGAGCACCGCATTCTAATTGCTGCCACACTGAGGAGATTGTATAGAAATTGGTGCTTTTAGTAAGATATTTTGATTTGAAATGGAGGAAGAAAGTGGCTCATGCAAAGTCTTGCGTAATGACGACCTGGAAGACATTTATCTTGAAAGTGGGGAAGACACTAACTGCAATTCACGACGTAGTTTTTGTGGGGAAAGTACAGGATCGAAGCGCAATGTGACGATGGGCTTCCCGTTTTCATGAAGGCAACCCGAAGAGTGGGCTGTCGGTAACTGTAACCGACTACACTTAGTCTGTCACACTGACAACATTTTGCAAGAAAATCGACGCACAACATGGGAATCAATTCCAAACGAAGGAAACACGCATGTTTCTTCAGTGTTCATAATCATAACGGAGAAACTACATATAAAGTAAAGTAAAATAAAATAAAAAATCGCTGAAAAATAAGTCCCTTATCAAAGTTCCTGGCAGATTACAACTGTGTGCCGGACCGAGACTCGAATTCGGGACCTTTGCCTTTCGCGGGCAAGTACTCTATCACTTAAGCTTGCCCGCGAAAGGCAAAGGTCTCGAGTTCGTGTCTCAGTCCGCCACACAGTTTTAATCTGCCAGGAAGTTTCATATCAGCACACACTCAGCTGCAGAGTGAAAATCTCATTCAGGTCCCTCATCGTCTGTGTGAAGTGCTAAAAGCAAATGGGAAGGGAATCGCAGAACAATTGCTTTAACGCTAAGAGACTGACGGATATCATTGTTTAAGCAGGGTTTTCGGCACAATTGAAGCATGAATTCGAGATTTGTGTCCAGAATTGTAATCTCACTTCTCCCAGGAGAAGCACCTGACTCTGTTTGACCGGAAAATAGCCGTTGCCAACAGTCCAGTCTCAAGCTGACGATGATGATCGCTTACGAGAAGAAATGGGTGACAGCAACAGATATGAATGACCCATAGAAGTACTGTAACGTAGCGATACTACACGGACTTTCAGTAAAATGGTCTGCGGCTAAAGCAATTCAGACACTTTCTCTGTGGAGTTTCATTCGGTATCATAGCGCACGAGCACATTTGCAGGACCTGTACCCAGAGTTTTTCAGAATTATGGAAAGGAGACTCTTCCCAATACACTCTACACTCCTGCCATGATCCCACTACACTGAGATTTGTTTCCAGAACGCAACAAGACACTCCGAAAGAAATTTTCCATTTCATTGAGGAGACTTCTGATGCAATGACCGGGGTAATTAGACAGATCAACGAAGAAAACGTTCCAACGGAAATACAAGACACTCCGAAACACTGGACCAGTGTTATTGAGATGAATATAAATGACTTTGAAGGCATTTAAAGTTATTTGGTGAAAAGAAACAGAGGATTTTTAATCATAATTTTTCGTTGAACCGAATTTTTGAAATGATCAGCGTAGAAGCGAAAATTTCTTCCCGCTCTGGAATTTAAACAAACCACGTCGGAGTCGGTCGCCAAACCACGTCGGAGTCGGTCGCCATGCCATAAGTGAGTAATTCCGGCCTCGACATCAGAGACAAGTAATCTTCAAAGAATAGTCCTCCAAAACGTTTGTAACTGATTCCTTTTCTCTTAGTATGGACCAATTTCATGGACAGCTGGATACTAACAACTTCGGTAGATAGATACCAGTCGTCACTGAACGCATATGCATTTATGGAGTAATACACTCCTGGAAATTGAAATAAGAACACCGTGAATTCATTGTCCCAGGAAGGGGAAACTTTATTGACACATTCCTGGGGTCAGATACATCACATGATCACACTGACAGAACCACAGGCACATAGACACAGGCAACAGAGCATGCACAATGTCGGCACTAGTACAGTGTATATCCACCTTTCGCAGCAATGCAGGCTGCTATTCTCCCATGGAGACGATCGTAGACATGCTGGATGTAGTCCTGTGGAACGGCTTGCCCTGCCATTTCCACCTGGCGCCTCAGTTGGTCCAGCGTTCGTGCTGGACGTGCAGACCGCGTGAGACGACGCTTCATCCAGTCCGAAACATGCTCAATGGGGGACAGATCCGGAGATCTTGCTGGCCAGGGTAGTTGACTTACACCTTCTAGAGCACGTTGGGTGGCACGGGATACATGCGGACGAGCATTGTCCTGTTGGAACAGCAAGTTCCCTTGCCGGTCTAGGAATGGTAGAACGATGGGTTCGATGACGGTTTGGATGTACCGTGCACTATTCAGTGTCCCCTCGACGATCACCAGTGGTGTACGGCCAGTGTAGGAGATCGCTCCCCACACCATGATGCCGGGTGTTGGCCCTGTGTGCCTCGGTCGTATGCAGTCCTGATTGTGGCGCTCACCTGCACGGCGCCAAACACGCATACGACCATCATTGGCACCAAGGCAGAAGCGACTCTCATCGCTGAAGACGACACGTCTCCATTCGTCCCTCCATTCACGCCTGTCGCGACACCACTGGAGGCGGGGTGCACGATGTTGGGGCGTGAGCGGAAGACGGCCTAACGGTGTGCGGGACCGTAGCCCAGCTTCATGGAGACGGTTGCGAATGGTCATCGCCGATATCCCAGAAGCAACAGTGTCCCTAATTTGCTGGGAAGTGGCGGTGCGGTCCCCTACGGTACTGCGTAGGATCCTACGGTCTTGGCGTGCATCCGTGCGTCGCTGCGGTCCGGTCCCAGGTCGACGGGCACGTGCACCTTCCGCCGACCACTGGCGACAACATCGATGTACTGTGGAGACCTCACGCCCCACGTGTTGAGCAATTCGGCGGTACGTCCACCCGGCCTCCCGCATGCCCACTATACGCCCTCGCTCAAAGTCCGTCAACTGCACATACGGTTCACGTCCACGCTGTCGCGGCATGCTACCAGTGTTAAAGACTGCGATGGAGCTCCTTATGCCACGGCAAACTGGCTGACACTGACGGCGGCGGTGCACAAACGCTGCGCAGCTAGCGCCATTCGACGGCCAACACCGCGGTTCCTGGTGTGTCCGCTGTGCCGTGCGTGTGATCGTTGCTTGTACAGCCTTCTCGCAGTGTCCGGAGGAAGTATGGTGGGTCTGACACACCGGTGTCAGTGTGTTCTTTTTTCATTTCCAGGAGTGTATTTATTTCTCTAATGTTTTAAGTGGAAATAGATTAGAAGTAATGTCGTTTGGCATTCGTTGGGAGATATGTAGGTGCTGGTTTTTGTCGCCTAATTGCAAAAGTTTTCCCATTCGTCCCGCATACTGGCACCTTTCCTTTGCGAATTGAAAGATTCGTGTGTCAGGCGTACCTTGTAGGCGTAGCAGAATGTAATGTGTGTGTGTGTGTGTGTGTGTGTGTGTGTGTGTGTATGTAATGTGGTGTTATGATTGTGGTGCATGATGATGAGAGAAGGGAGAGGCACATAGCCTACTGCTCTCGCATGGCACTAAGGGGGCCGCCGGACCTAATGTCCCCATCCGACGGATGGATCTCTATCAACAGCGTCACATGCCCTCTTTCTCTCTCTCTCCATGAGACACTGTGGAGAGTTTTCCAATTTAAACCGTCCCTGTATTAACCGACAGGCATGGAACTACAAACCCACAACCTGAAATACGGCACCTCTACAACACAATGTATGCATGTTAGCATGCTTGCATTCAAAATTCTGTCGGTTACACCAGTTTTTGATGCACCCACATTTCACATTTTCAGTGGCTTATCTCGTGCTTACATTAACCTGTGGCTTTGCGATGTTAATCACTTAAATATGTTAGCTAGAGAAATATATTCCGGAATTTCCATTACTCTACATTAATTACTTTTTGGTGTTGCGCATTCTTGTATTTCTTTGGAAGAAGCATCAGTATGCTACGTAGGTAACTGTCGATATTAACAAGTTACCCCCCCCCCCCCCCCCATGTTGTGTCACCGCTAAGAGTATTGCTTAAATGTTTTCTTGAACGTCTGAGTATTTTTACCAAGACTGGAAACTAATGGTATGTACATAAAAAGTATAAATGGTCCGACACCTTTTGCGCTCAGGGTCTTTTTGAGCGACATGTTTGGAAGAAAGTTCTCGGTGCTGAAGCTGCATCATGTAGTTTTCGATAGTCACCTGTACCGTTATTTTCAGGAGCTAAAGTACCGACTGGCGAAGTTGTCACGGTGTTCCACTTGCATAATCAATACAGCGTCCTCTTGTATATTCCGCCGACGTGGAGCTTGTGTGGTAGGACGATGGGGACAGACTCTGGTTCCGAGTGACGTCATGCGGTGCTAGGGTTCGTCACCTCCTCAAATGAGACTAACACTTGTGACTCACTATTAGCGCTTATTAGCCCCTTTGTTTCCGCTCATAGTTCAACGCCTCGGGGCCATAACGTACAAAATGTGTTTTACCTCGTCTCAGTGAAAATTAATAATTTAATCTAATCACAGCTGCCTCTTTTATTATTGAGTCACGATATGATGAAAAATGAGCAAGTACATCAGCGCTTTCAGACTTTATTTTATGACAGTTCTCTAGGTAACGTGCATCCACGGCTAGTCTCCCTAGCGCGCGTTGTTTTTATATGTCACTTGTATTTAGCTTAACGGTCAGTGACATTATGAATGTGTCGACCCACGGAGATGATGCTGCATTCACAGTGACACACGGTTTACACGACGTACACGAAGATGTGTCCTTTCTTTGTCCGGCGTTTCATCCCCCAGATCTAGAAGGCGGGCCAGAACACCGGGTTCAGTCCATACCTTTGGTGCACTCGTCCTGTTTCTGCGAACGTGACTTTTCGGCCGTGTCACGAAGCACACTGTTGGTGACTTCTGTTGGCGTCTCCGGTATTTTCGATACCGTAGCCATATTTCCTGAACATGAGTTTAAAATGTTGAAGTTCGGACATAGCATTTCGCCGCCAGAAATCATACTGCTCTATGTACTAACGTGTTCAAAATGGGTTCAAAATGGTTCAAATGGCTCTGAGCACTATGGGACTTAACATCTGTGGTCATCAGTCCCCTAGAACTTAGAACTACTTAAACCTAACTAACCTAAGGACATCACACACATCCATGCCCGAGGCAGGATTCGAACCTGCGACCGTAGCAGTCGCGCGGTTCCGGACTGAGCGCCTAGAACCGCTAGACCACCGCGGCTGGCTTCAAAATGGGATTTCAATGAATGGAATTGATGTGTCTATGAGCGCAAGGGAGCAACACACTTCAGTTGACATTCGACATGTCCACACAAGAAAATATGAATCACTGCTTACGTGGCTTCTGTTATGATTCTATTATTTTTTTCCGCTCTGGTTTTTCAGAGTCCATGTCTCACTACTATAAAATTCTGTGTTCTAAACTTACATTCTCAGGAATTTAGTCATCGAATCATAACCTATGTTCGATACTACTAGACTTCTCTTCGGCAGGAATGCCCTTTTTGGTGGTACTAGTCTGCTTTTTATATCATCCTTTCTCCGTCTGTGATGGGTTATTTTTCTTCCAGGATAGCAGAATTCCTTAACTTCATTTACTTCATGTTATCAGTTATGTTGTTAACTTTATCGCTGTTATCGTTTCTGTTACTTCTGATTACATTCGTCTTCCTTCGAATTACTCTGATTCCATATTCTGTACTCATGAAGCTGTTCATTGCATTGAAGAGATCCTGTAATTCAATGAGGATAGCAATGTCATAAGCGAATCTTGACACTGATATCCTCTCAACTTTTAATTTTAATTCCACTCTTTAAACTTTCTCTTATTTTCGTCATGGCTCCCTTACCACGTTAAAATTTCTGGCATTGCATACCCCAGCTCGTAGAACGTTATCGTTTCGTTCGTTATTCAATCCTTTTGTCATGGAGCAGAATCTGTTGCAGATTAAGAGCTTGTCATGACACTTCTTCAGTTACTAGCCACATATCCTGTGGATACACGTTACGTGTCTTTAACGCAGTGGTTTCCAGTGATTTGTGCATTCTCATGCCGTTGATCACCGCTGTTTCTTGCGCCTTTTACGGGCAGTTCCCCACCCCAAACGTTAGAGAGGGCCCTGAGCCTCTGTCCTCTCCTCCGCCCTCCTTGACAAGGGCTACATCTACATCCATACTCCACAGGCCACTTGACGGTGTGTGGCGGAGGGTACTTTGAGTACCTCTATCGGTTCCCCCTTCTATTCCAGCCTCGTATTGTTCGTGGAAAGGAGGATTGTCGGTATCCTTCTGTGTGGGCTCTAATCTCTCTGATTTTATCCTCATGGTCTCTTCGCGAGATGTATGTAGGAGGGAGCAATATACTGCTTGAATCCTCGGTGAAGGTATGTTCTCGAAACTTCAACAAAAGCCCGTACCGAGCTACTGAGCGTCTCTCCTTTCGCGATTACTAAATGATCCTGTAACGAAGCGCGCTGCTCTCCGTTGGATCTTCTCTATCTCTTCTATCAGCCCTATCTGGTACGGATCCCACACTGCTGAGCAGTATTCAAGCAGTGGGCGAACAAGCGTACTGTAACCTACTTCCTTTTTTTTCGGATTCCATTTCCTTAAGATTCTTCCAATGAATCTCAGTTTGGCATCTGCTTTACCGACGATCAACTTTATATGATCATTCCATTTTAAATCACTCCTAATGCGTACTCAAAGATAATTTATGGAATTAACTGCTTCCAGTTGCTGACCTGCTATTTTGTAGCTAAATGATAAGGGATCTATCTTTCTATGTATTCGCAGCACATTGTACTTGTCTACATTGAGATTCAATTGCCATTCCCTGCACTATGCGTCAATTCGCTGCAGCTCCTCCTGCATTTCAGTACAATTTTCCATTGTTACAACCTCCCGATACACCACAGCATCATCTGCAAAAAGCCTCAGTGAACTTCCGATGTCATCCACAAGGTCATTTATGTACACTGTGAATAGCAACGGTCCTATGACACTCCTCTGCGGCACACCTAAAATCACTCTTACTTCGGAAGAATTCTCTCCATTGAGAATAACATGCTGCGTTCTGTTATCTAGGAACTCTTCAATCCAATCACACAATTGATCTGATAGTCCATATGCTCTTACTTTGTTCATTAAACGACTGTGGTGAAATGTATCGAACGCCTTGCGGATGTCAAGAAACACGGCATCTACTTGTGAATCCGTGTCTATGGCCCTCTGAGTCTCGTGGACGAATAGCGCGAGCTGGGTTTCACACGACCGCCTTTTTCGAAACCCATGCTGATTCCTACAGAGTAGATTTCTAGTCTCCAGAAAAGTCATTATACTCGAAAATAATACGTGTTCCAAAATTCTACAACTGATCGACGTTAGAGATATAGGTCTACAGTTCTGCACATCTGTTCGACGTCCTTTCTTGAAAACGGGGATGACCTGTGCCCTTTTCCAATCCTTTGGAACGCTACGCTCGAGACCTAGGGCACACCGCTGCAAGAAGGGGGCAAGTTCGTTCGCGTACTCTGTGTAAAATCTAACTGGTATCCCATCAGGTCCAGCGGCTTTTCCTCTTTTGAGCGGTTTTAATTGTTTCTCTATCATTCTGTCGTCTGTTTCGATATCTACCATTTTGTCATCTGTACGACAATCTAGAGAAGGAACTACAGTGCAGTCTTCCTCTGTGAAACAGTTTTAAAAAAGACATTTAGTATTTCGGCCTTTAGTCTGTCATCCCCTGTTTCAGTACCATTTTGGTCACAGAGTGTCTGGACATTTTGTTTTGATCCACCTACTGTTTTGACTTAAGACCAAAATTTCTTATGATTTTCTGCCAAGTCAGTACATAGAACTTTACTTTCGAATTCATTGAACGCCTCTCGCATAGCCCTCCTCACACTACATTTCGCTTCGCGTAATTTTTGTTTGTCTGCAAAGCTTTGGCTATGTTTATGTTTGCTGTGAAGTTCCCTTTGCTTCCGCAGCAGTTTTCTAACTCGGTTGTTGTACCACGGTGGCTCTTTTCCATCTCTTACGATCTTGCTTGGCACATACTCATCTGACGCATATTGTACGGTGGTTTTGAACTTTGTCCACTGATCCTCAACACTATCTGTACTTGAGACAAAACTTTTGTGTTGAGCCGTCAGGTACTCTGTAATCTGCTTTTTGTCACTTGTGCTAAACAGGTCGTTGGGCGAATGAGGGTGACTCCTTAAGACGAAAGCCTTTCCTCACCATTGCTGACGCTTTTTATTCAAAATTTAAGCAGTGGTGGTGGGCGAACCCGGTAACGAGGACTTTCTGATTACTAATGAATGACATTACACCTTTTATTTGTTCTTGTCACGTGGTCTGGGCGGACGTCACGGGACCCCCTTCCAAGTTTATTAGTGAATTCTTCCCCCACTTAAAAAAAAAAAAAAGAAATGAAGGTAGCCAGCCCTCTGACCGGAGTTACAGCGCCGGTTATCTCTAGATGACGGGTGTTACCTAGACTTTCTGAAAGCACTTTCAGCTTCTCAATGAGGTTCTGTATGAGAGTGAAAAAAATACTGTTACAGACTTAATTATACTACATTCAAGTGAGAAAAGTTGTATTAAGTCTCCTAACCTCGTGTCGGTCTCCCTTTTTCCTGGTGCAGGAGCTCGACGTGGTATGAGTCAACAACATAATTGCGAAAATGTTGCCGGTGCAAGATTTTCCGTGATAACTGACCTCTCGATTGTGTCTTATAAATGTTCGATGAGATTCATGTCGCGTGATCAGGACAATTCGAGCACATGATCTGGCCTTCATTCTTCAAACCAATCTGGAACAGTTTTGGCACCGGGACATGGCGTATTGTCATCCACAAGGATTGCACCGTTGTTTGGGAACATGAGGTCCATGGGTGGGTGAAGATGGTCTCCAATCAGCCGGATAGGCAACTCCAGTCAATGATCGGTTCAGTTGGACCAAAAGAACCAGTCTGTTCCATGTAAACGCAGCCCGCACGATTATGTAGGCACCACCATTTAAAACAGTGCCTTCTTCACATTCTTGGTCCATAGCTTCGTGGGTTCTGCGCCGCACTCGAACCCTACCGTCAGTACTTACCAACTGAATTCATTACTCATCTGTCAGAGTCACGGTTTTCCAGTTGTCTAAGGTCGAATCGATATGGTCACGAACTCAGGAGAGGCGCTGCAGGCAGCGTAGTGCTGTTTGCAAAGGCACTCACGTAGGTCATACTCCCATAGCCCATTACCGCCAAATTTCGCAGGACTGTCCTACGGTATACCTTCGTGGTACGTCCCACATGGTTTTCGCAGTTATTTAATGCAGTGTTGCTTGTCTGTTAGCACTGCCAACTATGCGCAAGCGCCACTGCTCTCTGTCGTTAATTAAAGGCCGTCGGCCACTACGTTGTCCGTGGCGAGAGGCAATTCCTGAAACTTTATATTCTCGGCACACTCTTTAAACTGTTGATATCGGAATATTGAATTCCTAACGATTTCCAAAATGGAATGTCAGATGCGCCTAACTACAATTACCAATCCGTGTTCAAAGTGTGTTAATTCCCGCCGTGCAGCCACAATCACGTCACAAGCCTTTTGACCTAAACCACCTGAGTGCAAATGATAGGCGTGCCAATGCACTGCCCTTCCATACTTCCTGTACTCGACACTGCCACCATCTGTAGTTACGTGCACATCGCTGTCCCACAATTTTCGTCATATCAGTGTTGCTCCTACCCGCGGTATTGCCGGTGGGCGCAACTTCTGATCAAGGGCTGACAGTGAAGTGGGTGCCGGAGTGGAACGCGTGCCACGTGTGAGACTCTGGGGAGCTCCCCGCTGCAGGCAGCCGGTCGGCCATCAGCATTCTGCGCGGCCCGCGCCCAGGAATGCAATAAGCGGCCAGTCCCTAATGGCGGCCACGGCTCGCCTTAATATGCGGCACCGCGCCCTACGTCCTCGGCACGTCGCTGTGCGCCGCGGAAGATTGCAGGCCGCGGAAAAAAATATCCCACCCAGCCTTGCAGTCTTTAACGAGCCATTTCCACGTCGCGAATGCGTTTTCATGCATTATGGAGAGAAACCACTCATATAGCAGTACGTAAGTAATGAATGGATCGCCTCGTGATGACTGGGTATTGTGTGGTGTCCTTAGGTTAGTTAGGTTTAAGTAGTTCTAAGTTCTAGGGGACTGATGACCATAGATGTTAAGTCCCATAGTGCTCAGAGCCATTTGAACCATTTTTTAATGAATAGATCACAAATTCGCTTTCGAAGCTCGTTTTAACAATTAGTGACTCGCCATCGTCGAGAAAAAGAATTTGGGAACTGTAGAAATCAACAGGGTGGCTTCTGTACAAAAGCAAATCCACCTTCTCAGGCGTTTGGAGGGGCCGTCTGGAGTGACCGAGCGGTTCTAGGCGCTACAGTCTGGAACCGCGCAACCGCTACTGTCGCAGGTTCGAGTCCTGCCTCTGGCATGGATGTGTGTGCTGTCCTTAGGGTTGTTAGGTTAAGGTAGTTCTAAGTTCTAGGGGACTGATCACCACAGCAGTTAAGTCCCATAGTGCTCAGAGCCATTTGAACCATTTTTTGTTTGGAGGGTGGCTACTCTGATTTAGCTTCATTGTAACAATATACCGTTACGAGAATTTCGACGACTGTATTTGAGGCATTTACCAGAAGAACGGCTCATAGGGAAAAAATGGTCATTTGAAATAGAACAGTTTAAATACTTACTTTTAATATACTTAAATAAGGAGCTGTTTCTGACATATATTTTTAACAAACTTTGTCACGTTGAGGAGTTTTAAGGAGCGAGCTGTTCTACTTGGTATGAACTTTCTAAAGCCAAGCTCGCGTAAATATTTCTTTATTCACAAACAGTCGGTTTCGACAGACTTTGCTATCATATTCAGGTCTTCAGAAATTAGCGTTATAAAATGTGTTCATTTTGAGTGGACCTCACGCGAAGTTGTCATGTACCGGGTGATCAAAAAGTCAGTATAAATTTGAAAACAATAAATCACGGAATAATGTAGATAGAGAGGTACAAATTGACACATACGCTTGGAATGACATGCGGTTTTATTAAAACAAAAACAAAAAAAAAATATGAAAGTTCAAGAAATGTCCGACAGATGGCGCTTCATCTGATCAGAGTAGCAATAATTAGCATAACAAAGTAAGACAAAGCAAAGATGATGTTCTTCACACGAAATGGTCAATATGTCCACCATCATTCCTCAACAATAGCTGTAGTCGAGGAATAATGTTGTGAACAGCACTGTAAAGCAAGTCCGGAGTTATGGTGAGGCATTGGCGTCGGATGGTGTCTTTCAGCATCCCTAGAGATGTCGGTCCATCACGATACAATTGCGACTTCAGGTAACCCCAAAGCCAATAATCGCACGGACTGAGGTCTGGGGACCTGGGAGGCCAAGCATGACGAAAGTGGCTGATGAGCACACGATCATCACCAAACGACCAGCCATCCGTGGAACATTTTGTGGACTTTGTATTTTTTTTTTGTTCTAATAGAACCCCATGTCATTGTGAGCATGTGTGTCAATTTTTACCTCTTTAGCTACACTATTCCGTGGTTTATTAAGTTTTGAAATTTATACTGACTTTTTGATCACCCGGTAGATACAATGTAGCAAATTACATAAAGGTTTCCTATAGATAAAGCATTTAAAATCAAAAAGCACTTTGTGCACATCGCCATGTCCACATGGGTAGTACTACAGCTGATTGTTACGCCATAAATGGCCAGGCACACGATAAAATCCACAGTAGCACACCTGTTAACGTTAGCTGGGTATTTTGTAATCACTGAAGCTCTACCTTAGACTGAGTATAAGGTACCTTTTTATTGTGTACTGTGTGTTCTATGACGTAACGATCATCTGTGGCACTACATATGTGGACATGGCCATGTGCACAAGGTGCCTTTTTTAATTTTAAATATCTCATTTATGAGAAACCTTGAAATCTGCTACATTTTATCTGCATGAGAACTTGACGTGAGGTTCAACTCAGAATGAAAATATTTTACAATATACATATCTGAGGACCTGAAGACCACAGCAAATTCTATCGAGACCAGTTGTTTCTAAATAAAGAAATATTTGTGCGAACTCGGGTTCAGAAATACTATACCAAGTATATTTCAATAGGATTTGTACCACTATTTAGTAAATATTTCCATAATATTAGGCATTTTAACCTATGTTTTAATGTGAAAAAAAAATAAAATGGTTCAAATGGCTCTGAGCACTATGGGACTTAATATCTGAGGTCATCAGTCCCCTAGAACTTGGAACTACTTAAACCTAACTACCTTAAGGACATCACACACATCCATGCCCAAGGCAGGATTCGAACCTGCGACCGTAGCGGTCGCGCGGTTCCACACTGTAGCGCCTAGAACCTCTCGGCCACTTCGGCCGGCAGACTGTCTTCGTTTGCTACCCGTTACTGCTTCCTAATGTTGCATAACAACGACAGGTCGGTACTGTAAACACATCAGCTGCTCATGCTCCAGCTAAGCAGGCCTGCATATAAGTAGTCGCTACATTAAACTGAATGGGAAGTGCTGCGGGCTCACGCATCAAGGAAACGCTGCCATGACCTCTAGCATTGAGGTAATGAAACGAAACTTTCGTAAAATACTAATTATTTTTCCTGAAAAAAAGTAAGTAGACCTAGGGAGCTTCCTTTCAGAAAATGCTTCACTTGTTCTTGCATAACGTCGTGGTATGTTCTAACTACTTCTGGGAATGCAGCTGGGTGAAGTCTTCGGCAACAAAATTTCGACAGGTTATGACTCTTAAAAGTTTTAGGGCACTGATCCAACGAGAGAGGGTTGTGCAAGGAAATTTACACCATCGGTAGGCGGCACAGACAGAGAACCATATTCTCTGTAGTCCCGACTGACCGACTCCCTCTTTGAGTCACCATCGCTTAATCCAAAACACTATGGATATAAACTTGAAATTAGGAGAGAGTCCTGATCTTATATTGTTGGCGTCGTTTGAGAAGGGATTTTTCGAAATTCCACCTCTAAAACTGTCAAATAGGGATGAAGGTTTTTTGAAAATATGTCGCTACTAAGGCAATTTTGAAGCCAGAAGTATTAAGAATGGTATTTGAATTCTCGGTCATAAATAATTAAATATATCAGAATTTTTAAATAGTGGTTGAAAACGTTTTGAAAAATAAGTCATTATTAAAGAACTACTGAAGTACTTCAAAGCTGCATCTACGAAATGTGGTATTTGTCCTCTCAGTTCGGAAAAAAATCGTGTTTCCATGTTTTTGGAAATACAATCCCATAAGGGAGAGAAACAGGAGACGCAGATTTTTAGGAAAGTATTTCACTATGTTAAAAAATTTTAAAGCAAAAATTACGTAACTTGTACTTTACTTCTCTGTTAGATACAAAGAAACATGTGTTAGGGGATATGGAATTAGCACCACAAGAACGCAAAAGCCGTGATTAACAAAATCCTTGGACTCCAGTTAGTGTGATCGCTCTTTGGGAAGTAGTACATTTGGAAACGACCATATTTTTATAGCCTTAATTAGCTTGAAAAGTTTAGAAGATGTTGCCATCAGTGAACAACAAAAAAATTCCATTAAAGAGAAACGAAAAAGGTGCACAACATACGTTTCACTCGAATGAAGCAGCGGTGTTTGAGCTAGTAAGGCATATGCAGGTAGGCAAAGAACACACCGTGATCAGTTAGCGCCACCACAGAACCTGATATCGTTAACGTTAAAAGTTGTCGATTGTGGGTATTAGCTACCATCCGGTGCTAACTAGCATTGACTTTGTCCATCTGTTGATTGGCCAAGGAGAAAACAGGTTCGCAAACAGAATTTCAGCAAAAACTTTCTAAAACGACTTGTTTATTTAATCTCAGCTGCTTACTCAAGAACACTGTTCAGTATCTGGAAGTAAACGGTAGAACATTCATGTTGTTATATTCCAAAATCGACAGGTACCAAGACAGTGTTCGGCAACAGCAGATTTGATGGGGTTTTGTAAGCGCCTCTGACGCTTGTGCACAGGATACGGGTCCTCTCAAATAATGGTTCCGTAAGGTGTGGGTAATTTTCGTCTCATGAACTACTCCTCAAGCAATGTACACAATTTCTAATTTTAATACTTGACTTTTATATTAAACCTTTAAAATAAGATTAAACCTTATAATGAGTAGGTTATATGTGAATTTTTAATTTTTCAATTACGTGAGTAATTATATTAAACACTCAGAATAAATTTTTTTGCCTCTGGAAGCCTTAGATAGGCAGCTTGCAAACCTCGTGTTACAGAGAAATCTTATCACATTTTCTGCGGACTCATTGTACAAATTCAGTTCCTGAATGAGGAATGGAAAACATACAGAATGTTGCTAGTACACAGAAACAAGTATCCACAATTCGGTTTTTGTCTACTTTTTTAAAAAAGGGACTTAAACAGTTTAGAAATTATTCACTCATCTTCACACTGCTTATATGTTTTGATGAAAACATGTTGAAGTTGGTTTAAAGACAAGCTGCTGCGGAATGTCCCTGTGCCAGTTACTTTATTGTGAATAGCAGAGTAATCACGTAGATGTAGATGTAGAACGAATAAAACGTTGCATCTTTGTTTCTCGTGTACCTTGTCACAACTCTACACGGTGAACCAAAACTCTAGCGACAAACATTTAGAGGTTATTTGGGAATACCTTTTGAGTATTTAGGCGTAGGGGAACCACGGACTCTAGCGGCTTGTGACAGAATCGACGGCGTCGTTCGTCAGCCGTCTGTTTGGTCCACTGCAGGTCATGAGATGTGACCAGGATGTCGATGAGGCGTCACCACCCTAGGCAGTTTTCGAAGTGACAGTGCAATTATCCTCGCATTAGTTCTTTGACGTTCCATCTACTTGTCTGGGCTTCGTGGCTGAGTGTCCAGATCTCAGAGGATCGCATGGTAGAAGTTTATGATGTCGTGATGCCATTTGGCCAAGTCCTCCCAGTATCCCATTAGTGTCCTGCGGATCGTTGGTTTGGCTTAGTCCATCCAGCCATAGCTGGGAAGGTGTCACTTGCAGGCTGCTCATGTCTCGTCGAGTTGCTGGCGAAAAGTTGGGTCGTGCAGGTGAGAAATCACACAGATTGTGGTAGGAAGAGGACCGCTCAGATGTAAGCGCAATGGTTGGAGAAAGCCAGTGGCCAGTGTTCCCGCATTGCAGATGTAAGACCCTGGGAGACACATACGCTGTCTACACGGCTTGCAGAATGACTGGTAAGAAACATATGGCCATAACGGTCATCGTGTTGAACTTCCCAGGTATCGTGGAGCAGGAGGTCTTGCATCGCTATATGTAATTTCTGGTATGCAGTATAGCCTGGAACACAATATTTTGGGTGCAGAATGCAGTTAAAGTAACCTACTAGCAGGCAGCGTTCGTATCGCACTATGAACAGGGGGTGAAGTCACCAGAATAAAACTGGGTCCTTTCACGTCATTGGTCAGTGCCGTTATATCCGCCCCCTGTAGCTGAATGTGCAGCGCGGCAGATTGTCACTCGTAAGGGCTGGGGTCCGATTCATGGCTGGGTCGGAGATTTTCTCCACTCAGGGACTAGGTGTTGTGTTGTCCTAATCATCATCATCATCATTATTTCGACACGCATGTCGCCGAAGTTGCGTCAAATCGAAAGACTTGCTCCCTGCGAACGGTCCACCCCACGGGAGGCCCTAGTCACACGACATTTGTTTTGTCCGCCCCCGGTAGCTGAGTGGTCAGCGCAACACAATGTCAATCCTAAGGGCCGTGTTTGATGCCCGGCTGGGTCAGAGATTTTCTCCGCTCAGGGACTGGTGTTGTCCAAATCATCATCATTTCATCCCCATCAACGCGCAAACGCGCATGTCGCCGAAGTGGCGTCAAATCGAAAGACTTGCACCCGGTGAACGGTCTACCCTACGGGAAGCCGTAGTCCCACGACGACAGACAGTGTCGTTATGGGACGTAGACATTAATGAAGTGTATCCCCATGGCAGTGAGCCCTGAGCTGATGGAAGAAAGGTGACATCGGTGACAGGAATCCATTTGTGGATGCAGATGGCGTCTCCACGGCCATTGGAATCACCGTAGGCGTAGGCGGTATAGCTATTGGTTTCTGGGAGTCTGGCCAAGCGAAACGGCTGCAGGAGGACGAAATGAACATCAAATGCCCAGTATCTCCTGGATAAGGCGGAATTTCTAGCTTGACCGGATGTTGTTGGTATTGATAGTTGTTATGCGATAGGTATGGTGGTGGATTGCTGGATTTTGGTCCACTGTGACCTCAGTGGAAAGGGGTGCCACTCGAAGTGGGACGATATCCCCCTCCCACACCAAGAGGTTCAGAGGAGAGTACCATTAGTGGAGCGGCACCGACGTGGCAGGGACCTATAACAGGGTAATGGGTCTGGCTTCTCGACCTCATCTTCGTGCCATGCCGTCTATTTGACCTAAGAAGATGAAGTACTGGTTCTTGGTGTAGTTTCGATTGTGTTACGTCCATTAAATAATTCAGCGTTCCGATGGGGCTTTGGGGCGACGATCGCAGGCATATCAGTTGCCTCGCTCACATCTTCTAATTCAGTGGTGGCGGTTTCGTGGATGCCGTTTGGATCGACGGGGCCTCGTCTTCGGCCTGCAACGTATCCTCTTGGCTGTAAACGGTTCAGGACCTTCTCTTGCGAAGTTTCGGAGAATGTGGTTTCTTTACGCGACCTTCTCTAACGACGAAGTCAGGCGTCGCGACGCCCTGCCAGTAAGGCCACTGTAGGCACGATCAGTAAATCGATATCCATCTTGTTGCCGAGGTGTGGTCAGCGGCCGGCAGCCCCCGCATAGTTGGAGAGGGATCGACGGCCGGCCGAGGCGGCGGACCGTCCCAGGCGCTCTCCGTTTGGGCATACACTCGCTCAGTTATGGCGTCCGGGCGTGTTTGCGAGGCGGCAGCAGAAGCGAAGGCAGTAGCTTAGGTCAGCAGTTGCACTGTTGTTTGAGACGTGGGTTGTCCGTCGCCAAATGGAAATTGCGTAAAGCGCCGTTGTAGGAATTCCGTTGTAAGGTAACATTCTTTCCCGCTCTCGAAAGAGGTCTGAGGATGACCGACATACATAGTTATTGCATGGCATCCACCGATTTTTAGATATGACTGGACGTGGCTTCTGAGATCAATGGTGACCTATTGCACGCTGTTTAGTGGGCTCTGAGCACTATGGGACTTAACATCTATGGTCATCAGTCCCCCAGAACTTACAACTACTTAAACCTAACTAACCGAAGGACAGCACACAACACCCAGCCATCACGAGACAGAGAAAATCCCTGACCCCGCCGGGAATCGAACCCGGGAACCCGGGCGTGGGAAGCGAGAACGCTACCGCACGACCACGAGATGCGGGCTCGCTGTTTAGTGCAGGATATGTCTGAAACTGCGCCCATTTCTCCGCAATATGGTCGTGGACTGTTCCGTACGATCGGAGTGCCGCGACGACTTCCTGTGCTGGAAGTTCGAATGGCAATTAGACAATGCTTATCGTACGCACACCTAATCCTGCGTGGTCGACGGTCACCGCCCCGATATTGCCGTCAACATGACAGAAGCGGAGCCTCTGTTTGGTCTCACGTAAGATGCGTTCGCACACCGCTTCATTAACGATTTTAATATATACTTTGCTGCTCAGGGTCGAAGAGTAAATTCCTGTGCTGTCGGTCGCCGGGATCTTGATGTCATTCCGCAGAAAACGATCCACCTCAAGTGCTCTGGGTCGGGCACTGTCGTCGCAAAAAGTAAATCGGAGTGTAGGTTTATGGTAATGGCTCGCCGTGTATGGTAGACGCTAGGCTGGCACGGAAGCAACGGCCTTTAGAATGTTAACAGGTGAGAAGTAGCATTGAATTTGTCCAACTGTTGATTGGCCACGGAGGAAACAGAATTGCAAACAGAATTTCAGCAAAAACTTTCTAAAACGACTCGCTGATTTACTTTCAGCTGCTTCATCAAGAACACTGTTCGGTATCTGGAAGTACTCGGTAGAATATGCATGTTGTTATATTCCAAAATGGATCGGTACCAAGACAGTGTTCTGCAAAAGCAGATTTGCTGAAGTTTCGTAAGCGCCTCTGATGCTTGTGGCCAGTAGACCGGTCCTCTAAAATAATGGATCCCTAAGGTGTGGGTAATTTGCGTCTCATGAGCTACTCCTAAAGGTATATAAACAGCTTCTAATTTTAATACTAGGGTGTCCACTTTTCCCTGCAAAAAGCACATTGCACATGGCTAGGGAGGTGGTTTCATGTTTAATGGTATTTTGTACTGTTGGCCAACGAACTCGTGACCGCAGTGAGTGTAATTACGTGTGAACGCGAAGAATAACTGAAGAGTAAGGCCGGCCGCTGTCTCTGAGCTGTTCTAGGCGCTTCAGTCCGGAACCGCGCTGCTGCTTCGATCGCAGGTTCGAATGTGTGATGTCCTTAGGTTAGTTAGGTTTAAGTAGTTCTAAGTGTAGGGAACTCATGACCTCAGATGTTAAGTCCCATAATGCTTAGAGGCATTTGAACCATTTTTTGAAGAACAAAGTAACTTTTCCTGACGTAGGAAGATGGTAAGAATAACTGCTCTAGCAGTCATTTTACAGCAACTCGATTTCGAATCAACGTCCACGTGGTTTGACATAAGAATGTAAGCCATCTAAATACGAGCATGCAGATTCGAAACCAGTAATGATCGCTTTTAGTAAAGTAACCCACATCTAAATTGTCGCTGGTTGCTCCTCTCTGCTATCAGAATTCTGTGTAATATAACAGCCAGCATTCTCCAAAAAGTCATTTATTGGATACAATAGCGCGAAAATGTAGTAATTTGAAAAATGTAGAGCATAGACAGAATTTAATATTGTACTGCAGTAAATACCATATCTAAAACAAGACATGTTTCGTTTAGAACTGAAATTCCTATGTATTACAGAAATTGTTGTTTGTGTGAATGTGTTATGTTGTGTGTGTGTGTGTGTGTGTGTGTGTGTGTGTGTGTGTGTGTGTGTGTGTGTGTGTGTGTTTGTGTTTGTGCACGTATTTCAATATCTCCTAAACCACTGTACCGATTTCAATCGGACGTGGTATACGTATCCTTACTGTCAGGGAACAATCGCTTTAG
This sequence comes from Schistocerca americana, assembly GCF_021461395.2. Classification (NCBI taxonomy): domain Eukaryota; kingdom Metazoa; phylum Arthropoda; class Insecta; order Orthoptera; family Acrididae; genus Schistocerca; species Schistocerca americana. Next base: position 365,517,826 of record NC_060122.1, on the reverse strand, counting down.
AGGTGAGAACCTACCTATTAGGAGATATGACGTCACAAAAAATGAGATGCGTAAAAAATTTCAGCCTCAGTATGCACGTTTAAATTTATTACTTCCGTGCTAGTTACTCTGTTCGCAAAACATTTCGCAGGCGGTATTCACATATGCCGCTAAGAGCACCTGGAAAATTATGCAATAGAATCATACATAGTTCAGAAGACATGACGTCATAATCATTGAGATGGGTGAAAAACTGTTGCAATGTGCATGACTTTTACAATTATTACTCCTTTGCTATTACCTCTATTCGCAACACATTTTTCAGGCATTACCCACATATTCCGGTGTATATACGTATGAAGGCCGTTCAATAAGTAATGCAACACATTTTTTATTCTGAAAGCAGGTTGGTTTTCTTCATGGTTCCAGTACACCATATTACTCCCCATTCGTTTGGCTACAAAACAATATTTTTCCACTCAGTCTCTGTCTAATGCGACGGCCTTACACCACCTCACCGGGAGGACCTCCGTGCCCGCGTGGTATCTATTTATTGGTCGACGTCGGAACCAGCGTCTTACTGCATCATATACTTCCCCATCATCATAACGTTCTGCTTCCCACGGAGTGCATCCTTCTTTGGGTCAGACAGACGCTGCGGGATCCGGGCTGTGGGGTAGCCGAAGAAGAACAGTCCAAGAAGGTTTGTGAACACTTCTCGGGTGCTCAGACACCTGCGAGGCCTTGCGTTGGCATGGAGAAACAGAGGTTCACTTGTATTTTTGGGCAACGAATACGCTGAAGTCTTTTCATCAATTTCTTGTGGGTATCAGTCTACACTTGAGAATTTATCGTTGCAGCACGAGGGAATACATCAAACTGAGTAACTCCTTCAAAGTCCCAGAAGACGGTTAACATGTCTTTGCCGGCTGAGGGCGGGGCGCCGTCCGCTGTGACCGAGCGGTTCAAGGCGCATCAGCCCGGAACCGCGCTGCTGCTACGGTCGCTGGTTTATGTGATGTCCTTAGGTTAGCTAGGTTTAAATAGTTCTAAGCCTAGGGGACTGATGATCTCAGATGTTAAGTCCCATAGTACTAAGACCCATTCGAACCATTTGAACGATTTTAGGGTTGGGCTTTGAACTTTTTCTTGGGAGAAGAGGTGCTGTTGCGCCACTCCAGGGACAACCAATTTGTTGCCGGATCGAAGTAATGAACCCATTTTTCATCGCTTGCGACGATGTTCGCCAAAAAACTGTCACAGTCAGCCTTGTAATCCCGCAAGCAGTTCCGCACAGATGGTCCTCCGTTGTTCTTAATGATCTTCAAAAAAAATTCAAATGGCTCTGAGCATTATGGGACTAAACTGCTGTGGTCATAAGTCCCCTAGAACTTAGAACTACTTAAACCTAACTAACTTAAGGACATCACACACAGCCATGCCCGAGGCAGGATTCGAACCTGCGACCGTAGCGGTAACGCGGTTCCAAACTGACCCGCTTAGAACCGCACGGCCACACCGGCCGGCTAATGATCTTCTGTTAGGCTAGGAACCCAACGGGCAAACACCTTTGAATGCTCCAACTGGTAGACGAGTGTGTCAGCACTACCAACAGAGACGTTCAGCGAGGTGTTTGATTGTGATACGTCTATCACCACGAATGCAATGGTAGTGGAACACCACAGTCGTGTTTTCAAAGTATTCATTATCCAGACTACTAGTTTCAACTCGAAAAATGGTTCAAATGGCTCTGAGCACTATGGGACTCAACTGCTGTGGTCATCAGTTCCCTAGAACTTAGAACTACTTAAACCTAACTAACCTAAGGACATCACACACACCCATGCCCGAGGCAGGGATCGAACCTGCGACCGCAGCAGCAGCGCGGCTCCGGACTGGAGCGCCTAGAACCGCACGGCCACCGCGGCCGGCTCAACTCGAAATTTTCATTATCTTCTGGTCCTACTACTAATAAAATATATACGTCCAGCCACTTGCTCAAGTGCCGTGGACCGCTGTTCATCACGAGTGTATATTCTGAAAGGGTAGTCACCGTTTTAATACATTTATTCTTCCCTATTAAGACTCTGCTATAGTCGAGTCAACTTAAAGAAATCCCCGACACCAGGCCGCGCTTTTGACATGTTTCAGATGCAAGTAGCAAACGGCTGTATGCGTGAACAACAGCCGTCTGTAGAGCTACAAAGAGACGTTGCCATAGATACATTTACAAAATCGCGTTCTAGATACGCGAAGCAACTTTGCCCAGCGCACAGAAACCGTTCGGGATCAACTAACACCAAGTCTACTGCAGGAATGCATACTTACAAGTATGTGGTTTAGTTTCTAATAGTAAATTGGTAAAATGAATACCCAGGCAATGCCGGGCATGTGACCATACAAATATAAGTATTATGGGCAACAGCAGTTCTGTCAGTTCAAACCGTTCTTCCTCCTCGGCAGGGTCTGAAAGCGTGGTCAATAGCCTGTAAACCGTCCGCCCGCGACGCAAATCGCCGCGAGAGAGCGGAGAGTTTCCTAACAGCAAGAAACTACCTAGCAGGGTGTGGTCTGACCGCGCACCCAGTGCGTGTAAGTGTGTGCGGCTACGTGGGCCCGCCTGTGCACGATGCCTTTGATCTGGCGAGCGGATTGGAATCAAATCAGGCGGCCGCCTGATGCACTGGCGACACATCAAACGCAGCCGCAGCGCTGATGCCGAGCCCTGAATATTTCATCCTGCGGGGCCAATCAAACTTGGCACACAGGCGCGCTTGTACAGCTGCTGCTAGTGTATCACGCTGATATTTCACCCGGGGGTCAGCATTCCCGCCAGCAAGAGACGATTTCAGGGCATTACTGGAGTGTAATTACTGGCTCCACAAAACTCTGCACTAAACAGTGTGTTTCAAACTTTATGGAGTCTTCTCTGCAACCAGAAAACGTAGTTGCAATTAACACTGATGAAGGCTACACGTTATTGGTTTTAGAACACCATTTATGCTGTCGTGGCCCTCAAGAAGAAACTGAAGTAACACCTGCCGTCCTAACAACACCACAAAATTTTACATTTAACGAAGAGTGAGCTATTGTTTGGTCCACATATTTGTAATCATAAAAACAATGAATACGAATTGTAACAGGGATTATACACTGATCAGCCAGTTCATTATGACCATCTACTTAATAGCTTGTGTGTCCACCTTCGGCACGGATAACAGCGGCGACGCGTAATGGTATGAAAGCCATGAGGCCTTCGTATGTCGCTGGAAATAGTTGGCTACACGTTCGCACACACAAGTCACCTAATTTCTGTAAATTCAGGAAGGGGGACGATGAGCTCTGACGCCACGTTTTATCTCAGCCCAGATATGTTCGATCGGATTCAGATCTGGGATGTTCGGGGGCGAGTAAATCAAATGTAACTCGCCACTGTGTTCCTCGAACCAGTCCATGACACTACTGGCATTGAGACATGGCGCCTTATTATGTTGAAAAATGGCACTGCCCTCTGGAAACAAGATCGTCATGGTGGGATGTACGTTGCCTGCAATCGGTGTATGATACTTCGTGGTCACCATGAACACATGAATGTTCAAGTGAATATTGGAACATAATGGAGCCGCCGCCAGCTTGTCTCCGTCCTGCAGTACAGGCGTCAAGGAGCTGTCCCGCTGGAAGACGACGGATTCACGCTCTCCCATCGTCATGGTGAAGAAGATGTCGGGATTCATCAGACCACTCAACAATTAGTCCTTGCGACCACGTCCAGGGCCTATGGTGACGTGCCTACCTCAACCGAAGTTGTGGTTTTAGCATTGGCCCTTGCATTTACATGCAGGTTTTTCGTTCCACTGTGTGTTAAGACACACTTGCACTTTGCCCAGCATTAAGGTCTGGTGTTAGTCCGGCCACAGTTCGCCGCCTGTCCTGTTTTACCAGTCTTTCCAGCCTGCGACGTCCGAGATCTGCAATGAGGGGCGGCCGCCTAACCCCACAACTTCTGTACGTGGTTTCAGCACGTGCGGAAGACTGTCTTCACAGCGCTCTTCGAGCACTCAACAGGTCATGCAGTTTCCAAAATGCTCGTGTCAATCCTCTGGGCCATGACAGTCTTTCCTTGGTGCAACTCAGATAGATCACTCGCCTTCCCCAGTTTATACACAAACAACACGCTCAATGATATTACACGCAATTTGCGTGTGTCTGACTACCAGTCATTCCTCGCATCGCCAGGTGACACTGCTTTTGCCTGGACGGGTTTATATGGATTGCTGGTCGGTGGTCATAATATTCTGGCTAATCAGTGCACTTTACCGGTAAAAAAATGTAACACCCTCAAGGTCCCAACCACTTGCATCGGTACGTAGCATACCCTCCTCTGACAGGTTGGACTGCATCGCCATTTACTAAATGCTCCAAGATCTTTATTTCTAGTGTGACGAACAGGCACTTTATCTGATTCTGCCAGAGACCTTCAGTTTGAACGACAGTGTTATCTAGGAATAAAAATGTGGAAATATGTTGTCCACCATAAGTTTTTAGGTGACTGGAGCATTACACAGTCCAAACGGCCTAACTCATACAGCTCATCAGGAGCGCTTTTACCAGACATTCTCCTGAATTATGATTTACCAGTAACCTGTCTATGTAACCATAGTTGAGATAAACATTGTCACTTTAAGAGTCTAAGATGTCTTTCTGCGTCATTTTTTTCAGTGGTTGCTAGTCAACGCAGTAACTTCTTGTGGGTCCTTCAAAGGGACCACCGAAGAGGACCAAGGACTCTGAAAGTTCAATGATGACAACTTGCAGCATGTTACCCCGCCCCCCTCGGATTATCTGCTATTCAGCAAGCGACACTCTAAAATTATGAGTGATGACTAGTTGGTAGATGATTCCCAGTGCTGATATGGTGTTTCATCGCGGGCCGGTTGGTCTGTGTTTTCTCCAATCCGAATTTGAAAGCATTCGAGAACTGATGCAAAATGGCTACCACTTGCTGACGTTGTTACTTATTTATGCCAGAAAAAATTGCTAGTTAGATAGTACCTGCCTTTCATGTTTTGCTATACTAAAAGTAGTGCCTGATTCTTCGTTGATGACACTAAGCTGTCATTTCATGACTGGTTCTGCTGTTCCTAACTGCCACGGGCAGGTGTCACCCTATTTTATCCTTGACTACCCAGAATGCTCGCAATCATCGCTGACATATATTCTTCTTTTCTTTTTTTCCGCCTGGGTAGCTTTTAGTAATTTACAAAAGCTTCTCAGTTCAACTATGCATCTCGATTGACGACTGGAATTCTTCTCGTTGATAGCGGAATAACGGGGTCTGCAAGGGAAATAACTGCGCAGGGCAATCTTCGTTATGTATGCTTGTTAGAATAACTTCGTCAGTATGGAGCTCTAATCTTCCACAGTCTACGAATGCTTTTGATGCCTGCAAGAAATCCCATCCAAGAATATAGTCATGACTACGATCTGTTAAAACGACAGTTTCAGAGGGCTGTATCCTGTTACTAATCCTTGCAACACATGTTCCTGTCAGCTGGACGTATTTCCTGTTGGTGGCCTTCGACACAATCGCTTTCGTATCAATGAACATAAGCTTCCGTAGCTGGCGACAAAAGCGTTTGGCATTACAGAAAACGGAGCGCCTGGGTTGACAAGCGTCTGTACTTCTTGTTCCTCGAAGGTGACGTCGATGATATTTCCGGTCATTTTGGTAACCGCCTCCATGGAAGATCTTCATAGATGGTCTTTTTGTTTTTCTGGACTTGTCGGCTAGGCAATCGGTTGGTACCTCTTTGCGGCGACGGGGAATGGCTACAACATGCTGGGAAGCGACCATGCCCAAGGTACGGTGACCAGCTTTGGCCCACTGGTTGAAGATAGTAATCTACACTCGATTCACATGAATAGGACTGTCATGATGGTTGACATCTTATGGCGTAACAGACGTCAAACAACTGTCTTCTTTCCCTACATTTCCGTTTGTTGGATGCCGGGTTGTCGTTTGATGGCGATAGTGTTGGTCTGGGTTGCTCGACTCCATTCTGGACAGAACGTTCGGCAGAGATGCAGACTAGTGTCAAAGCTTGCTTCAATTCTTTAACATTCTGTTTTACCTACAACTACCACAGGACATCTTGGGTCAACATTCATGGCCTGTGTGTCTTGTGTACTCAGTCGGACATTTCCGGCTTCCATACACTGCTGATATCTCTTCTCTTGCCGTCTGGCATATGAGAGATGTGAGGTTACGTTGGTCTTCCACAACTGGCATAGGAGGACGATCCTTTTCTTTTCTTTCTTTTCTCTTTTCCTTTTTGCATTTCCTAGACTCACTGGCACGACTTGATGATTTCTTCTGTGGTTGTGACATCCTTCACCAGAAGTCACGTCGTCAGTGTCTCCTTTCAACAAATGTTGAGAGTTTGTCTGCTGTTCTGGTATTCAGATGGACAACTTTGCGAAAGGCCAAAACATTCAATATTCATGACTGCGTCATTCCACCATGACGCCGGGACTTTTTTTTCGCTTTTTCTAAGTGGACTTGCTCTTAATAGTTATCAAACGCTTTCTTCAGTGGTCCCAGCTGTCGAGCTTCTCTTCATTGTTTTTAAAAAATTTCTAGCTATGTCATCCAAGTAAGCGTATACATTTTCCAGAAGATCATGTTATCCCACCTGTTGTATTTGGTGACTCGATCAAATCCTTTCAGCCACATCACAGGATCCTAACTAGTATCTGAAGAAAACAGTGATAGATAGCTGATAGGTTGCTGACTTACAGCTGTTTTTGAATCCATTGTTCCTCAATATACAGATATTAGGAATAATGTAATGCTTGAGGTTCCTGACCACTATTACATGGCAGTTTCTTTCCAAAATTGTTCTTTAATGTAATTAATAATTCAATATCCATAACTGACTAGTACATCAAATAAAGTTATTAATGCTGTATGAAAACTTTAACGGTAATGATAAATGGCAGTTATTGGAAATCAATTTAGCTCAGTCTCCTTTCCTTTTGGTACGCTTACATATTCTTTTAATGTGCTGCAGCCTGAGTCTTATAGCTGGCTGGCGAAAGACAAAAATCACGAGGGGAACCGCATAGGTTGTAAAAATGTGTGCTGAAGGGCAAATCGTGGCCAGGTACACGTTGAGAAGTGTGCTCTGCCAGCTGAATGCAGGGGGGGAGGGCAACAGATGAAGGCAGCCCACCCATTATAAAGTTTCACTGTGTGTGAGATGCAAAGAATTCGTTTTTACAAAGACAAAATCTGAAAGAGAGGAGAAAACATGACGCTGCTAATTTGTGATCCAGCTATTTGCCTCAAAGGAGGACTGCTGTAATTTTTATTCAAAATTTAATAAAGTCCTACCCGCAAGGCTAGACATGCAGTCTAACGCACGGCTTCCCGAGCGGCAAGGTGTGCTGGTCCACGGCAAGAATCCGCCCGGCGGATTAGTGTCGAGGTCCGGTGTGCTGGCCAGCCTGTGGATGGTTTTAAGCCCTTTTCAATGTGTCTCGGCGAGTGCGGGCTGGTTCCCTTTATTCCGCCTCAGTTACACTATGTCTGCGATTGCTGTGCAAACAACGTCTCCACGTACGCGGACTCCATCATTACTCTACCACGCAAACGTAGGGGCTATACTCGCTCCAGGGGTTGGGGGGGGGGGGGGGTTGAGATGCACTGGGGGCAGAACCACACAATAATCTTGGGTTCGGTGTGGGGCGGTGTTAGGATAAGTGGACTGCTGTGGCCTGTTATGTACCACTGAGGGCTACGGCGGGGACGAAGGCTCTCCGTCGTTTCTAGGTCCACAGTTCAATACATACATACATACAAGAAAGCCCTTGATTGACTCATGGCAGTTATCTTCATACCAGGTGGAGAAGACAAGCAAACGTGTATGTGCAAACTTCCTCATTGGCCATGACTTTGAATCTGTCCCATAGTTGAGGAGACCTCCTGCCTTTTACCCTACTCCAAGTGAAAATCGTTCTCATTGGTTAACCATGGCACAATCCTTTAGATCACGGAATTTGTTGGCATGTTTGTTAAATTATCACTGTATGGAACTTACAAGGACTGTTGCAAATGGCTGGCGAAATTCTAGTGCTGACAGAACTAGCTAAGTTTTGTAGAGGAGATTAAGTGTACACTTCACCTTAGGGCATCATAGAGATGACTTCTCCATAGAGCCAGAGATCGTATACTTTGCCTTATAGCTGCAGAGCAAGATTTCTCCAACTTAGAGCTCAACACAGATGCTGGGGCTGAACTTTGAATTCGCAACCATTGCAACAGCCATCCTTTGCACTCGTGCATCACTAGAATGGTAAGCAAACGTCAAGGTTTGGTTTTGCTGATATAATTTTCAGAGCCTGCTAGCTGCAACTACAATGCATTTAGGTGAGTGTACTGGTGTTTGTTCGCATTAAGTTATTCAGCAATCTTAGGTGATATTCATGAAAGCACTTTTTATATCATTTCCATGATGTAGTTACCCTGTGCCTTAGTTATCGTACTTTTTTCAATTCCTTGTTCCTCAAAATTTAATTGTATTCTTGATTCAGTGGATAAAACGTTTTTACGTGCTTTATAAATATGTCAGATTATTATAGTGACTCTTACTTTCCATTTTAGTTTGTTGGATCCGATCATCAGTATATCTATGTTAGATATACCCATATTTCATGGTTCGAGCCACACCTGGTAATTTAATTAGACAATCTGTTTTCAATTGCGTCACTTTGTTTTCTTTCAATTTACATGTTACTATGGGGAGCTATTTATCACTGTAAATCATCAGGTATAGATTCTGTAGCATCGTGGCACACTAAATACTCAACCAACACCTCACAACGTTTACCAAACACCTTCTACATTGCCTGGTTGGAGCTACAGTGACGTAAATGCTTTCAAGTACCAGGGTATCCACCAAACAATATCACATGTTAATCAAAACTCAAGTACAAATTCAAATCAGAATCGTCAGTGAAGTACAATATTTGGAATTGAAAGCATGTTTATTATGAACAGCAGTGTTCAGCCAAAACAGAAGTGACGTCATGGCCAGAGAGTATATTTATCAATACAAACATCAGATATTCAGGAATGCTGGTATGTATACAAACATAGAACATTGCAGAATATACAACGTTTATAAAAATAAGGTATTTCATGGACCTTCCAGGAGTTATAAATACTAAATAACAAATAATTGTTGATGGGTTTGTTTGGACTGGTGACTCACAGCATGCCATGTGGTGATGCTAACCACCAATTACAATGCCTGCACAACAGCTCGTGGTAATACATAGATAAAACAACGCCTGTATGGCGCAGCCATTCTTCTGAGTAGTCGTAATCTAGATTACCTAATCGGGTATACCTTACCATTTTCTTTACAAGTCACCATGTCAGTGGATTGGCAGGTGCACACCAATAGGTTGTCTGTAGTAGATTCTGTGTTCAAGAAAGTTCAGTGAACAATGAACTTTGTACATTTCTGTCATTCCCATCATACTACTCGAAAGCTAGGTTTTACGCTGATTTATTTGTATTCATTTCCAGAGTATATAACAATGTACATCTCGAGGTTGTAAGTGACAGAGAATAAGTTGCAGTTGGTACAACCAACAAGTCGATTGTGGCATACCTCCATCTGAAAGGTGAGATGAAATAAAATTATTCTCGCTCACCCACACACTGGGTTTAGTTTCATGTCACGTGGCTTCCTGGTGCGACGGGGCTACCCTCCAACATGTTGGATGAGAAGAGTATGGTCCAATTTTAGGATTTTCTGGACTGACTGACTTGCTCTCAGAACTGTTATGACGGTTTAGTGTGTTTTCAAGGTGTCTTGCTTTTCTAGTTTTTTTGTATGTGATCAGGCAGTGACACATTCCTGAATTACTTTTATTTAGCCAGTATTCTATAGTCCAGTTGGTGTTTTAATGCGACATTTGAACGTAGAAAGACCTGAAAATTTTACATTATTCAGGTCTGGATATTACTGAATTGGTGATTGTGAGTGAATATAGAACAGAGCTATTGTATTTATAAATGAAGTTATATTTTATGCATTAAATGTCTTATATGCATTATCCACGTTCGTCTCTGCCTAGCCCTGGCAGATGCAAACGCACTTACACACACACACACACACACACACACATACACATACACATACACACACACACACACACACACACACACACACACACCATCTGGGATAAGAGCTTGAGATCCAACACTGAGTCAGTTTTAAATAAGTGAGAACTGGGTTAGTGAGTTAGACTAATCGTCAGACCACTAATTTATTCTCGATCAAACCTCTGTAAATGGGAATGGAGAGACTTCTATAAATGAGAACATTTATCAATTTCACACGTCGGTAATTGGGAGCAGCTGAAGTTCCACACTCATATACTGTACTAACTTTCTGGAATGAGCAGAGACACTCAGTTTATCCACACAGTCATCTTATTCTGAATTTTAAATTTATATACATGTATCCATATAACTAGACCTATAAATTTGTATAAATTAAAGGTTCTATTATTTCAGTGTGTCATGGGAACTGTAATCAGTTTTGTATTTCGTGATGATACAGATCTAGGAGAAACAATCGGACTTCTTATGAACAGCAATCGAACTTTTTATGGAAGTAAATATTCAGATAATATAGTTGACACGTAAAGTTGTGTATCTCCAAAAAGTGTGTTTCCCAGTTCATCGATAATGATCGTAGAGAAATATTACTTATAGAATCCGGCATCACAAAACCATGTCACGTTTCAACGAGATTCCATGGCCAATTCCAGTTGCTTTTTGCTTTTCTACTTCTCTCAACGATATAAAAGGCATAAGAGACGAGGAAGTATAAGCGATTTCGGCGCCTTACCACTTACTGCTAACACAAAAATACTTTCGTGGACAAACTGATACATGTTTTTTACTGCGGCAGACGTTGAAAATACCATTTCAGTTGTAAATTTCTTTATTTTCACACGACCTGTTTCGGACTGTTATAAGCCCATCTTCAGGTATCGTAGCCTGGTACACGCTGCGCTCGGGGACCACAGCACAGCTACGATACCTGAAGATGGGCTTATAACCGTCCGAAAACGGTCGTGTGAAAATAAGGAAATTTAAAAGGGGAGGGGGCGCATCCTTTTATCTTTTATCTCCTCCAGAAGTTAATTTGCACCATATTTAAAATTTATAGGCAAAAAGACTTATTTTCAGAATAGAGCTCTTATTAGTAAATATATTCCCCGCAAAATTGTACACGAATAAGATCTGATGCATGCTTTCATTTATACGAATGGTATTTGAGGTATAAGAATTGGAATAAAATTCTGTTAACAGTATATTTTGCAGTTTTTGTTACACAGCAAAGTAAAAGGCGTACAACTTTGCTTCCTCCATTTTTTCCTCAACATTTGAAGCTTTAATGAAACAAATTGGTTACACATGTATCATTCAAAGTATTTTCCATCGCTGGTCACTACTTTCTCCCAACTTTTGGGCAGTGTATGAATCCCACGTCGAAAAAATGGTTCATCTCTTGAAGCGATCCACGAATCGATCCAATTTGTGACTTCTTCATGAGATCGGAAGTGTTGGTCAGCCAGGCCATGCGCCATTGATCTATACAGGTGATAGAGGGAGCAATGTCTGTAGAATACGGCGGGTGGGGTACGACTTCCCATTTTAACGTTTCGAAGTATGTGTTGATATCTTTTGGAACGCGTGTTCGAGCGTTGTCGTGCTGCAACATCACTTTATCATACCTATCGCTGCACTGTGGCCGTTTGCCTTCTAATGCTCTGCTCAGAAGCATTAATTGCGTTTGATGACGAGCACCTTTGATAGTTTCACTTGGTTTTAATACCTCATAGTACACGATACCGAGCTGGTCCCACCACATGCAGAGCATGATCTTAGAGCCGTGAATATTCGTTTTGGCCGTCGACGTGGAAGCATGGCCGGGATATCCGCATGATTTTTCGGTTTTAGGGTTATCGTAATGAACGCATTTTTCGTTCCCGGTCACAATGCGATGCATAAATCCCTTCCATTTTTGCCTCTGAAGCAGATGTTCACAAACACACCAACGCCGATCAACGTCTCTTATTTTCAGCTCATACGGGACCCAAGTTCCTTCTTTCTGAATCATGCCCATAGCTTTGAGACGTTTTGAAATGGCTTGCTGTATCACTCCCACTAATCGTGCCAATTCTTCTTGATTTTGACGCGAGTCTTCCCTCTGAAATGTCTCCAATTCTGCATCTTCGAAAACATTCTCTCTTCCACTACTATGCCGGTCTATGGCGTTAAAATCACCATTCTTGAAGTGTTGAAACAACTAACGACACGTTATTTCACTGATAGCGTCCTTATCATACGTACTTGAGAGCAGTCGATGAGAGTCAACCGCTGTTACCTTCATATTGAAACGAAACAGTAACCTCTCCCGCAAATGACGAAAATTAGGCTCGTAAACTTACATTTTCAATTAAGAACAAATTTACGATGGAGACACAAATCGACTTACGTTTGAGTGAGAATACGTTGACCGAGGTCCAAGATTTCTGCCTAACGTCTGCGAGCTGTTTCTTTCGACTGCTACTTACCGTTGTCGCCACCTGTCGGCACCCAACGGCGGAAGCAAAGTTGTGCACCTTGGATTCAAATAAAAAGCGTAATTAAGGGTATGGAAATATTCCGTAGCCTATATATTCTACTTGATGATATTTCTTTTTCGATCAGTACTGTTGAAATCAGGAATAAGTGCCAACAATTAAAACGTCCATTTCCCCTTCCAATTCACTCAGCACTCCCCTACCTCTATTGTCGCTGCCGTTTCAGTCCAGTTGAGTAAATGTTGTGAACTGTCAAAATAGTGGCAGAGAGTTCTGTTCATGTGAGAGTATTTAGGAAGTGATTCTTCCTAGTCTCATTTCCTTTGTCTGGGCTGAGAAAACAATAATGCTGCTACCTGTTTTATTTGTGGTAGATGTATTTCGGAAGGAGAGACATGAATAGTGACGAAGGACTAGATAGTCCAGAAGAACGTCAGTTTTCACTGCTCCACTTGTTGCAGAGCGTTAATGATTGTCTCCCAGAAGGAGAGACAATGACTATCAAAACTCTAAACTACAAATTGACTGAACGCTTTGGTGGTGGGGTCTTGTTGCCACAATGCCAAAAATCCCCCAGTTGTACGTTTTCGTGGCAGTGGCCACACCTTTTGAATCAGTGGTACAATGAACGAGCTGTTAATGAAGAATGTGAGGGAAAGACAATAGTAGAAGCAGCTACCATCCGTGAAGATATAACAATGACTCCTTACGATAGTGCCGATTAACCAGATATCAATGACTTGATAGAGAATCATGAAGTTACGGTTCCTGACACTTTACACGACTTTTTTAAGTGTGTGGTTTTGTCAAGAAAGAAAGATAGTGAACAGTCCCCTTTAAAGAAAATGTACTGCAATATCAAATTTGATTGTGTCAACTACCGGCCTCGTTCATTTATCTCCCCACTGCAACTTCGTCTTCTAGTGTACTTGTTTCGTAAAGTGGGATCAAAAAGCATTGTTGACATTGCCTCGAATGTTTGTTTCTGCTCTTCATATAGCACTGGGGCTTAAACTGAGACTTCTGCCGTTCAGTTCTGGAAACAAAATGTTTCAAATCATTTGTTCTTGTATTTCATTTTCGATAATGCTGACTTCAATATTGCAACAATGACGGGAAAATGTACTTTCCATGCTATGGGTGGAATCAGGTGTGTGACTCCCAGGAGAGCGATAGGAGATTAGAGTATAACGAAGCGTTCTGTCATTCCTAGCTCTACTGAAACAGCAAGTGCAGAAAAATATAGTCTGCTAACATTGCGAAGGCAGAATAGAGTTCGAATTGTTGAAATTGTTCTGCAAAATGTCTACTCGGTACAATCATTCACTTGAATGCTGGAAAGGTTTTTACAGCTTTCTATTCTTACATGAAAAGATTTTATGGATAAAATCACAACTGGAGAACCTTATACACAATGAAATGTATTAGCGCTCCCATTCAACAACAACACGACCACAGGTTATAGTACCATTTTAACTGCTTTAACTTATCCCATTACGGAGGGTAAGAAGACCACACAGCAAACATGTATCGTGGCTATCGTGACGTTTGGTAAACCACTCTACGTGAAAGCTCAAGATATAGTTGCAATGGAGGCTGAAGGAAGGAATGAGCCATTCTCTAACGTAGTTATTCGATTAGGAGACATTCACTTGATCTACATCTACATGTACATCTACATGGATACTCTGCAAATCACATTTAAGTCAATGGCAGAGGGTTCTTTGAACCACCTTCACAATTCTCTATTATTCCAATCTCGTATAGCACGCGGAAAGAATGAACACCTATATATTTCCGTATGAGCTCTGATTTCCCTTATTTTATTGTGGTGATCGTTCCGCCATATGTAGGTCGGTATCAACAAAATATTTTCGCATTCGGAGGAGAAAGTTGGTGATTCGAATTTCGTGAGAAGATTCCGTCGCAACGAAAAACGCATTTCTTTTAATGATTTCCAGCCCAAATCCGGTATCATTTCTGTTGTGGACTGGCAAGACAGCCAATCCACCATGACGGGTATCCGAAAGGCACGCGTTTAAACCCACGCAGGCTGGCGTGAGGTCTGGAACAGGTAAAGGAGTTATACTAGCAAGAAAAGTACGTAGCTGCTGGAATACTTAACTTTAATCCATAATTGGTGAATATCGGTCTGACGGTACATGCATCACAAGATAAATAGCAAATGATAATGGCTCCATGCTAGGTCGTAGCAAATGACGTAGCTGAAGGCTATGCTAACTATCGTCTCGGCAAATGAGAGCGTAATTTGTCAGTGAACCATCACTAGCAAAGTCGGCTGTACAACTGGGGCGAGTGCTAGGAAGTCTCTCTAGACCTGCCGTGTCGCGGCGCTCGGTCTGCAATCACTGACAGTGGCGACACGCGGGTCCGAGATATACCAACGGACCGCGGCCGATTTAAAGGCTACCACCTAGCAAGTGTGGTGTCTGGCGGTGACACCACAATTTCTGTGACACTCTCTCCCATATTTCGCTATAATACAAAACGTGCTGCCTTCCTTTGAGCTTTTTCGATGTACTCCGCCAGTCCTACCTACTAAGGATCCCACACCACCCAGAAGTATTCTAAAAGAGGACGGACAAGGGTAGTGTATGTAGTCTCCTTAGTAGGTCTGTTTCATTTTCTAAGTGTCCTGCCAATAAAACGCAGCCTTTGGTTTGGCTTCCCCACAACATTTTCTATGTCTTCTTTCCAATTTAAGTTGTTCGTAATTGCAATACCTAAGTATTTAGTTGAATTTACGGCTTTTAGATTAGACTGATTTATCGCGAAACCGAAGTTTTACGAGTTCCTTTTAGTACTCATGTGGATGACCTCACACTTTTCGTTATTTAGGGTCAACAGCCACTTTTCGCTCCATTCAGATATTTTTCCTAAATCGTTTTGCAGTTTGTTTTGATCTTCTGATGACTTCATTAGTCGATAAACGACAGCGTCATCTGCAAGCAACCGAATACGGCTGCTCAGATTGTCTCCCAAATAGTTTATATAGATAAGGAACGGCAAAGGGCCTATAACATTACCTTGGGGAACGCCAGAAATCACTTCTGTTTTACTCGATGACTTTCCGTCAATTACAACGGTCTGTGGCCTCTCTGACAGGAAATCACAGATCCAGTCACATAACTGAGACGATATTCCATAAGCACGCAATTTTACTACGATCCACTTGTGTGGTACAGTGTCAAAAGCCTTCCGGAAATCCAGGAATACGGAATGGATCTGAAGACCCTTGTCAATAGCATTCAGCACTTCATGTGAATAAAAAGCTAGTTGTGTTTCACATGAACGATGTTTTCTAAACCCATGTTGACTGTGTGTCAATAGACCGTTTCCTTCGAGGTAATTCATAATGTTCGAACACAATATATGTTCCTAATAACTGCTGCATACCGACGTTAACAATATGGGCCTGTAACTTAGTGGATTACTCCTACTACCTTTCTTGAAAATTTGTGTGACATGAGCAACTTTCCAGTCCTTGGGTACGGATCTTTCGTCGAGAGAACGGTTGTATATGATTGTTAATTCCTTTTCTAGGATCAATAGCATTCTTAGTGGGAGACAATGGACTCACTCAGCTTTTGGAGACTGTATATGCTGCAGCTTTTGTTTCTGGTCTTGCATACAAGATGCCAATTCCGGCTCATTCTGCAGTCATGTGTGTGCTCTTTCCATCATAATACTGGAGAAAATGGCAGTCATGGAGAAGGAAAAGCAACATATCAAAGAATGTATTTCTCTTTTGAGTGTAAGCGGTGCATCTTTCGGCGTTTTGCAAAAACTTCAAGTGATTGAAAAGCTGAAAAAAAAGTCAACACAGTGGACGATATTAAGCAAAGATGGAAAACTTCCCAGTTATGGATAAAATACATTCAGTTTGCCATACTGGCATTGTGTTTCATCCAGGCAGAGCGTATTGGGAATTGGGAGCTCCATATAGAATGTGTGAGAGCTGCACAGTTTCCTTATGCTAAGGCGTCTCATTTGTACCCCCAGGTCATGTAGAAACTGAAAGAAACCATGAAACCCGCGGATTTCGATAAGGACAGCTTCTTCACGGTTCGACGCTGTGATAAGTATTGGTGTGGAGTTTGGATTGAAATAACGATAGAAAAACGCTTATGAAGAACCTGAAGAGTGTTGGAGGTGTTCCCAAGAAAGAGGTTTAACCGATAGTGTGTTTAACCGAAGGATTTCAGGTTCACCAATAGCCCATCACATGTGTGATGGAACAGTCCTACAATTTACATTCGGTTTCGATTGATCAACATGTTGAACTAAGGATTGGGAGAATATAAATTGACGAGAGAATTCGGAAAACATTTTAGCTATGGTTGCAACAACACATTCTATTTGTTCATGAGGAGCTATTTTTTTCATTAGAATAGGGATTTGCAGCCTCTCATGAGGTAAACTGTTACAAAACTGTGTCTGTTGGTGACGAAGCTATTCGAACAATAGTTACTGCATCGCCAAAATTTGTTTCTCTGAAGCTTAAGCGATGCAGGATGGTTAGGACAATGTGTATGTCAACTGTTAGCCTTCAAAAACATGTAACTGAAGTAGATACAACGCTATTATTTCAGAGAAAACTGAGCACATTTCATTCACCTGATGACTGAAAGGTTTGCTTCACATACTAATTATCGAGTGTACCAATGTCTCTGTTTGACAGTAGTTCGATGAGGATCGATGAGGAAAACAAAAATCAGGTCGCTGTACTATCTTTTCAGTAAAATACCTGAAAGGAACATTGACAATAATCAATCGAAGTTCTTTGTTATAGATGGAGGGTTTCTTATCCACCATGTCGTCCGGCCCGAGAGTGGAACTTTTGGTGACATTTATAAAACCGTAATAGCCTATATTCAGAGACATTATAAAGATGATGCTGCTGTTGTATTTGGTATTGGAACCAGGATTGCGCATGACGATGCAGATGTTGAAATTGCAGCAAAAGCAGTAAATGCCTCAAAATTTCAGCAGGAAATGATAATAGTGGGTGAAGATGTAGAACATCTTGTGCTACTTGCTCCAGACGACACAGACATAATCCTGATGAAGGAAGGTAAAGGTAGCATCAGAAAAAGGTGTTACGGTTCTAAATATGTACGTAACTCCTACTCGTTCATGAATGCAAGAATTCGATACTGTTTCGTCATGCAGTAAAGGGTTGCGACAGTACTTCAGCCTTGTTTGGGGAAGGGAAACCGGCAAGCTTTCCAACTACTCAACCGGTATCCCCAACTTCGTAATATTCCACGGATATTCAACGGTCCGGCTTCCCCTCCTGATACCATTGCAAAAGCAGGGGAGAAATTTATACTCTCTCTCTACACAAAAGCAGTAGAGAGTCCTGGTGATAAAGTAAATTCCATTCGATTTAAATGTTTTAATATACTTGTGGGTCGCCAAACAATGCTGTCATGCTCTCTCGTTTGCCACCCACTACTGACGCAGGACGCCTCCACTCTTACCGAGTTTACCCACAAGTCCAGCTATGGCTGGGGAACAACTTGGATGCCAGAACCAGGGGTGGAGGGAATCAAACTCATCCCTCTCCCCGATTCAAATCAAACGAGCAACTGCTCCAAAGAAAGTACTGCTACTGATTTCATGCGGCTGCACTCAAAGCTGCGGAAGAAAGTGCGAATGTGTCAAGGCTGAACTACATTGCACAACAATGTGCGAAAACTGTCGTGGACAAAGCTGTACTAATGTGCCTCGCAATGATTTGACAGAAGATTTGGATGACGGCGTTATGTAAAAAAATATTTACAAGAATTTATTTATTTGATAGATGTTGTGGCATTTTCACTGTCTACATGCTGTACATATGATTGTAAATAAATTACAACAAAAGTAATAGTTGATTAGTTTTACGGTAATTCTTAATTTTCAGGAAAAGTGATTTTCATTCCAATAATTTAAGTTGCATAAATCTAAAGTAGGTGACTATAAAGCATAATTGTTGCTCATAAATAAAAGCCTGTTTTAAAAGAAATTTCACTCCTTTTTACCTTCAAATTTTAGCACTCATAAACAAATTACCTTGCTTAAGCACGCATTTGATCTTCTCTGAGTACAATTTCACCAGAAATATTTTAGCATATCCATCCTTTTCGCAGGAGGTCTTTGGGACTATGGACGTTTACTATTGTGAGAAAATAAAACTCCTACAGCCGTGCTTATGATTTTATTTATTTTGTTTTGTTGCAACCAGTTTCGGCGCTTCGGTGCGCCATCTTGAAGCTGTGGTTGAAGCGGAAGGGGTTGATATGATCACTATATATACTGCGTCAGTAGCCAGTATTACTACCTGGTTGGCAGTTGATGGTTAGAGAGCTGACACCTGTTTTCAGATTATCTACGTATCTAGCTATGCTGACTATTGATGCGGTGTATAGAGGGATCGTATTAACGCTTTCCGCATCAACTACAGCCAGAAGATGGCGCATTGAAGCCCCGAAACTGGTTGCAACAAAATAAAATAAATAAAATCATAAGGACGGCTGTAGGCAGTTTATTCTCTCCCAAAAGAAATATTTTCTGTCGTATAGATAACTTTTGTTAAATGAACCGTTTTTCGTAAAGTTTGAGTAAAGGAAAAGAAGATACACTAAGGGTTGGGGGGGGGGGGGGGGATGGGAAGCTCCCTCAATAGGGGAGGGAACTATTTTGTTTCTTACTTTTAGATACCGTAAGCGTGTTTTCCCAAAGGTTCAAAACTTTATAAATTTTTTCCCCCATTTTTTCTAATTTGCTGGACTACGTCTTTCATGATTCTTTAACCAAGAGTTAGATATGATCAAGTTATGTTACGTGCAAAATGCTACAGACCGGCTTCCTCTTTCATTCCTTTCTCCTAGCCCATATTCACCTACTATTTTTCGTTCTCTTCGTTTCCCTACTATCGAATTCCAGTCCCCCATGACTATTAAATTTTCATCTCCCTTAACTATCTGAATAATTTCTCTTATATCGCCTTACATTTCTTCAATCACTTTATTAACTGCAAAGGTAATTGATACATAAACATGTGCTACGATGGCGGTTGTGGGCTTCGTGTCAATGTTGGCTACAGTAATGTACTCACTATGCTGTTCATAGTACATTATACGCTTTCCTATATTTTATTCATTATTAAACCTACTCTCGCTTCACAACTGTTTGATTTGGTATTTACAACCCTGCATTCACCTGACCAGAAACCCTGTTCCTCCTGCCACCGAACCTTACTACTCCCACTACATCTAATTTTAACCTCCCCATTTCCCTTTTTAAATTTTCTAACCTACCTGCCAGATTAACTGATCTGACATTCCACCCTCCGATCTGTAGAACATCAGTTTTGTTTCTCCTGATAACGAAATGCTCCTGAGTAGCCCCCACACGGACATCCGAATGGGGGACTCTTTTTATCTCTGGAATGGCGTCATGATGTAACTATACAATGTAACTGCATGTCCTCGGGAACAATTTCGGCTATAGTTTCACGTTGCTTTCAACCATTTGCGGTACCAGCTCAAAAAGGCCATTTTGGCTGATGTTTCAAGGCCAGATCAGTCAGTCATCCAGACTGTTGCCCCTGAAACTACTAAAAAGCTGCTTATTCTTCTTCAAATACCACACGTTTGTCTGGGCTCACCATTGTGGTTGCACCTACGATATGGCTATCTGTATCGCCGAGGCACGGAAGCCTCCCCACCAACATCAAAGCCCACAGTTCATGGGGGGGCGGGGGGGGGGGGGGGGAGAGGGGAGGGATTAAGGCATTTGCTCTTAAATTGATTGAGAGTATTATACGGTAGCTTGATAGTATAAATGAGACACCAAATCAGTCGAAGTTTTTCTTGTAGTACTTTATTTATTTATTTATTGGGATTTCATTCAATGCCAATTTTAGTTAAAGTATTTGCCCATATATCAAATTAGTTCTATGCAAACAAAAACAAATAATTACTCTTAGCAAAGTGAGCCCGGGTCATATCCTTGTGTAGAGATGTTTAAAAAAAGTAACAAAAGTAACAGGATAGCACATGCTGGATGCTGGCTAAAGTTCTTTATCACAGTGTATATGCTCATATATCGTGTAAAATTGAGTGATGTGGTACCAACTGGTCATTTCAGTGGAAATAGGCAGATGCATACTAGGACCAAAAGCCGCCCTTACCGTCGCAGTAAGTACAAAACTAAATTTTCGATCCAAATCGACAGATAAACAGTACTCACGGCATTGCATTAAAGTATTCTTGCCAGAGTGCCAGCACCCAGCTTCATGTTTGAAATAGGTATGTAACTTCTAGAAAATCATATGAAGATGAACCTGAAAAGTTTCAAAACCGGTCCATAGAATGAATAAATAGTTATTTCAAAAAGTGACTTGTTGCAGTTTTGTCTATTTTCATTTAATAAACAGTCGCGGTTTCTAAAACTTGTGTAATGGAAAGGCTTAATCTGAAAAAAGTGTTGATAACTGAGAGATACCCAAGTTATTCGGAATTTTTCAACGATCCTGGAAGATGGTTTCGATTGATGGTTTTGTAACAATTTCAAGAAGAGCAGAAAGCGTTGAGACACTATAAAATAGATGACGATGATGTCAGCAAGTTTCAGAACATAGTTAAGATTAACCACAGTTTAAGTGAAACGTTATTAACCAGAGAACTGAACGTAACACAGTACAAACAGAGAAATAGTCGAACTACTGTACGAACAGAACTATGTGTACGTATGGATGAGTCAGGTACTACGTATGTGTGTGTATGTGTGTCTACGCGTGTGCAAACATGGTTACGTGCTCCTGTTTCCAGGAGCCCCTTACTTACAGGTGACAGAGTGCTCAAACAAGCCGGTTTACTTGCGAGTGGTGAGTAAATTGCCTCGTGGAGTGGAGTCAGCCGTCAAGCCGTCCGCCAGCACGCTGTGTTCCGCGTTTAGCGCGACGCGCCGGCAGATACGTGTGCGTGGCTTCGGCGCGCTTCGCCGACCGGCCGGTGGAGAAACCCGCAGGGCAAATATTTGCGCATCCCGCAGGCGCGCGCGCGACGCCAGGCGGCGCCGGGCTCACGCGTCTCGGCGCTGCCCGGCGCGGCGTCAGATTTACGAGAGCCGCCGCGACGTGTAACGAGGCAAACGCGCCGCACGTCGCGGTCTGTACGTGACCCTGGCAGCCGTCCAGCGCTTGTCGCTTTCGCTGCCAGGCGTGTGCTCTGACACAGGCTCTCTATTGGTCGAACTAATTAATGGGTGTGCAGGGAAACTGGAAAACACGGATGACTCATCGAGTACTAGGAATGTGGAACAGTCAGATGTTCGGACTGCTTCACTCGATTTTCCGCATGAAGAGTTTTTTTTTATTCCTTTATTTTTACTTTTCATTTTGTCATCAGTCTTCTGACTGGTTTCTCGACGCTGCCCACCACGCATTCCTTTCCTGTGCTTACCTCTTCATCTCAGAGTAACACTTCGAACGTACGTTCTCAATTATTTGTTGGATGTATTCCAATCTCTGTCTTCCTCTACAGTCTCTGCCCTTTGCAGCTCCATCAAGTACCATGGAAATATTTCCCTGGTGTCTTAATAGACGTCCTATCATCCTGACCCTGTGTTTTCCACATATTCCTTTCCTCTCCGAGTCTGCGCAGAACCTCCTCATTCCTTACCTTATCGGTCCATCTAATTTTCAGTTTTCGTTTCTAACATCACATCTCAAATACTTCGATCCTCATCCCTTCCGGTTTTCCCACAGGGTAGTGATAAAGAAAACCGATCGGTTAAAGCCGGTACCTGTAATTTAGTTTTGAATAGCCGGTATTTTCCTATATTTGTTTTGCATCACGTATAACGGATCTCCCTTATTATTTACTAATAACCCTGTAAAAATACCAAATCAAATGTGTGTGAAATTTTATGGGACTTAACTGCTAAGGTCGTCAGTCCCTAAGCTTACAAACCACTTAACCTAAATTATCCTATGGACAAACACACACACCCATGCCCGAGGGAGGACCCGAACCTCCGTCGGGACCAGCCGCAAGAAAAAATATCAATTAGCCACAGTAACAGTAGAAAAACTTTTCGGTTTTAAGTTAACCTTAAAAAAAAAACGAGTAATTTGTTTCGTAAAATTTCCATTGTTCCATATATTGTGTTATAATAGAAAACGGGGTAACTGCTCAGCGCTGATAACAGAGACAACAGCAACGAGCAAAAAACACTTGGCATAAGAACTGGTACAGCATTGCTGAGACAATACTGTAACTTTACCATGTGGCGTGGCCTGTTAGATGATACACGTTTACATTCAGTGTGCAAGACTTACATATCTGGTCTATATGATAGTTTCTCGCTGTCGACGTCGGACATCAGTGGTATTACAGAATGGCACCATCCCTAATCTGGAAGTATTTTACACAGTGCAGCATCAGTGAAGTAGAATGCTCCAACTGCTTCAAAAGGTTAAAAATGGGAGTACCTATAACAAACTTGAGACATCAAATGAGGATAAAATTGAAAACTTAGCAATTAATTCATAGTTTACGATAAAAATAGAGTGTTGCTGATCTGCTGCCTGTGTCCACATAGTACGCCTTTGCCAGCCGGAGTGGCCGAGCGGTTCTAGGCGCTACAGTCTGGAACTGCGTGACCGCTACGGTCGCAGGTTCGAATCCTCCTTCGGGCATGCATGTGTGTGATGTCCTTAGGTTAGTTAGGTTTAAGTATTTCTAAGTTCTAGGGGACTGATATCCTCAGACGTTAAGTCCTATAGTGCTCAGAGCCATTTAAACCATTTTTACTACGCCTTTATCTGCTTGTAGCCCTTGAAAAAATACAAATTAACACGAAAAAACAGACTTCTTCAACCTCAGTTTTCACGTCTTAGCACTGTCTATTCGTAATGCTCAAACAGTGTTACGTTCCTCGACTTCGACATGATTTATGAGCAGAGTTTCAAAAAATTTGAATCAACAGGAGAATACTAGTGATTGTTCTTTGTGTTATTCAACCAGTTATCACTTTTCAAGAAAATAAGAAAATTGTGAACGAGTTAAGTTTTGTTTTATTTGCATATCTAATTTATTAATTTCATTCTGTGTATCTTGAAACTAAGAGAAAATTATTCAACTTTTGTTCGAGTTGTACCTCTATTTATAGGAAACACAATGACAAAAATAACAAAAATCTGTCACTTTTGAAATTTTTTATTTTAAACTTTTTTTAAAGTCAAGTTAAACTGGATTTGAAGAAACTAATGTAGCCCTAAAACGGGTTGGTTCGGTGACAACCACAATCAGTAATAGAAATGCCGTCTGGCTAGGACCTTCCGTCAGGTAGACCGTTCGCCTGGTGCAAGTCTGTCGAATTGCCACCACTTCGGCGACTTGCGTGTCGATGGGGATGAAATGATGATGATAAGGACAACATAACACCCAGTCCCTGAGCGGAGAAAATCTCTGAACCATCCGGAAATCGAACCCAGGCCATTAGGTATGACATTCCGTCGCACTAACCACTCAGCTACCAGGGACGGACACAATCAGTAATGATGGGCAGCATAGCCCACTGACCCAATCAGGGATGGCGGTCATCACTGAAACAAGTGCTTTTCAGTTAGACCGGAATTTCTCGTCTCCAGTTTAGCCTGACTGTTAAAACCACTCAACTTAACCGGTTTCTGAAATAACAGATTTCCGGTTTCTTATTGCTGTTACTTGCTGTAATAAACACAGACTCTGAACAAAGACTGAAAACTTCTAGTGAAGGTGAAGAAGTAGGAGATGACGATGGGTAAGGAGTTAAGGCTGCGGTAAAAATTGGTCCCATTGCCTCCAGGGAAGATTGCATAGGTTGCGAAGGTGAAGAAGAGGGGTGTGGTGACATCTAAGGCGAAAGGTCGCAAGATTGAGGGTTTTATGCATGGCCACTTTTGGATGATACTTTTATGCATGGCCACTTTTGGATGGTACCAATATTTCAGCCTGAAGCAACTACATAACTAAGTGTTCAGTTATTATTCCGATTTAATAGCATGTCAGTAAAATTATAGGTATATCAATCAAATTTATTTACTCTTCCCAGAGACACTGTGGATGATTTCTTCTTGTATGTCATCGCAATTTTGTTATGCCTTCTCGCATTGTTAACCTGTTAAAGGAAATAAGAGTATAGCATTGTACTTCACTGGTAAGGCACTTCGGAATATTCTTCCAAACTAGGAACGGAACAATTCTGCAAATCAGCTGACGACAACGAGAAACTATCATATAGGCCAAGTGGGGGCAATTCATGCACAGAGCATGTCACGCGTTTCGTCATACAGGCCTCTCCACACGGCCACAGCTACATGTTAATGTCTTTGTAGTGCTGTAGTGATTCTTATGCCATGTGTTTGTTTGCTGGTTTCAAACCGTAAGCGTTGATATTAAAAAGAACTGATCCGTTCATCCAGTTTCTATAAGAATCCAATATTTAAAAGCAATGGCAATTTAGCGAATAAAGATCACTAGTTAATATATATATATATATATATATATATATATATATATATATATATATATATATATATATATGTATCGCTGCTGCTACGGCAAATTGATATGCCGGTCTTTTACCCCGTTATTATTAAAAAATGGAAAACCTGTTATAACCGAGGCAAAAAAGTACCGAAAAATATCGATCATTCAGAACTAAATTACAGGTAATGGTTTTAACAGGTCTTTTTTTCTGATCACTAGGCTATACGCACTGCAAGAAGAAAGAAGTGACTTCTTCAATTTAATACGCATTATAGAAATGGGCCTTCCGCGGAAGGCCAGAACACATTATCTTATAATGAGCAGTAAATATCAAACGAGGAGAATGAGGCTGCAAACAGGTGACTGGGAGTATTATTTTCTCAGTTAAGGAGCAAAAACATCTGACCGAATGAAGATGGTATCTGTTCTTTCGGACATTTCACCATCGGTGACCATGCAGCGCTCTAGAATGAAATTATAATTAAATCAAGACCCTACGCTGCCGACAGGCGTTGATATACATCAACGGGGACGGTTGAAAATGTGTGCCCCGACGGGGTCTCGTACCCAGGATCGGCTGCTTACGTGGCAGACGCTCTATCCATCTGAGCCATCGAGAGCACAGAGGGTAGTGCGACTGCAGGAACTTATCCCTTGCACGCTCCCGGTGAGACCAACATTCCCAACTTAATGTCCGCACACTACATTCGTAGTGCCCTGCCCATTACACTCATTAGTCGCGGCAGACAATCTTACCGAGTCCCGTAAGAGTTCAGGCAATACGTGTGCATCCGCACAGAAGAAACGTGCAAAGCGTAAGTCCCTGCAGTCGCACTACCCTCTGTGCCCTCGGTGACTCAGATGGATAGAGCTTCTGCCATGTTAGCGGGAAATCCCGGGTTTGAGTCCCGGTCGGGGCACACATTTTCAACTTTCCCCGTTGATGTATATCAACGCCTGTCAGCATCGTAGGGTCTTTATTTAATTATCATTTCACAGCTGACTGATTTGGTCAGATATGCTCAGCTTCTTCGCCGTGGGCTAATGATTAGATGGCACCTGAGTAACAGATCGATCAGGGACATTTCAGCCCTTCTACAACAGTTACCCGAGTTGATTGTTGGTGATGTGATTTTGAAGTGGAAACACGAAGGAACAATCAAAATTAAATCCAGATCAGGCAGGCCCCATGTACTGACAGCAAGGATAGTGGAGCATTGCAAAATGTGTTGTAAAAAATTACATGATATCAGCCGAAGGAGTCCCTCTTGAGCTCCACAGTGGTACCAGTAGACTACCTAGACTACCTAGCACAATGACTGTGAGTAGGGAATTAAAAACAATGGAAGGAATGGTTCCAATAGTGGAACAGCTCTTCATAAACAACATTCTTCTCTGGTCAGCGCTCGGCCTTGACTGAGGCGGTGTAAAGAGCGACACCTGTGGGCAGTGGACGGTTGGAAACTAACGATTTCCGTTGAATAGCCACGGTACGCACTGTGTTAACCCAGTGGAACGGTTCTGGTTTAACTTATGCTTGGAGAACGATTCGTTACCATCATTTTTAGTGCCAACAATGAAGTAAGGACTACGTTGGGGTCCGTGTGTTGTTCGTCGTTGTGGTTTGGTTCTCTTATTGTGCTTAAGAGAACAACAAATGTGGAACGAAATGAACCCATTTTACAGCGTTATGTACTCCATACCGTAAAGGAACAATTCGGAGTCGATGATTGTTTGCATCAACATGACAATGCACACCGTCATCAAGCAGAGAGGCAAGACGATGGTTTGTGACAGTAACATTTATGAAATGGACTGGCCTGCTCAGAGTCCTAACAGAAACGCAACGGAACACCTTTGGATGTGTCATAACGCCGATTTCATTCCAGACCCCAGCATCCACTTTCTCTGGTTTAGCACTGGGCAAATAATGGCCTGCCATTACTCTACAGACGTTCCGGCACGTAATTGAAACCGTACCTAATAGAGTTCCAGCCAGTTTAAAGGTGAACGGGGAAAGGCACACTGCATGTTGAAGTCCACTATCAGATGACTGAATGCTAATGAGGGTTGCACTCTTGGTAGGCCACCAGACTAAGTTCGATATTCTGTCTAGGAGTAGACGCTCAGTGCACCCCAGTCATGATTCAAAGTGTTTGCATGCAGTTTCAAGTAAACAGCGTTGTTCCGATATGCAGAGTGCGACGAACTGGCGCCTACACAATGTGCTATACTGGCACGTGGAGACTTGTGAATGGGATGTTACTTTGGAAGTATACGGAAAGCGATATGTTCCAGCGACATGTTGGCGACGAACACCATGTGCAACACTGATGAAGGAAACGAGTACGGGGATGGAGAGACACTCTTGTACAATGGCGGGGACCCATAGCGTCGTATATGCCATGTAAGGACATCATACATTACGCTATGAGACCAAGACGCACCTGTGCTCGATTATACATGTTTCTTACAATTTAGGCATGTTTGAGATTTCAGTCTTTCTCGGCGTATTCCACTGATGAATTCTTCTCGGGTTATCAGCCGAGTGGTGGCGTCGTATTGTCGCTACGTTTCAATGAGTTTCGTACCCATCATATTTTCGTGAAGTGTCAGGGTGCTGTGTTCTGCATATCTATATAGCTGCTTGGCCATCATCCGGCTGCTTGGCCGACCTACAGTAGCGGACGACGGCCGAGCAGCTATATAGATATGCAGAACACAGCGTCCCGACACTTCGCAAGAAGATGATGGGTACGAAAATCATTGAAACGTAGCGACAAGACGACGCCACCACTCGTCTGATAACCCGAGAATTCATCAATTTCGGCGTGATTGCCATCGTCAGGTTACATCAGGTGGTCTTGAAATCCATATGATATCGCTGTCCTAGTTGCTGTCAGTAATATATAGGTTTATTCCTTTGATGTTGTATAGTTAAAGCAGATGTTAAACCGTTGCTGGAGCAGATATTTCTGAAGTTTTCCAGTAATGAATGTTTAATTTATGATAATGTTACTTGAAAGCTCTACTGAGAGTTGCGTCAGCTGTCAGATTGAGCAGTCAATTAACATAATCACGAAATAAGCTTTTTACAATTGGAAATCTTCATAAATAACTGCTACAGCTACGTTAACACATACTTTAGCTCTTCCAATATCAAAGAAACAAACTTATACAGCAGCGACAGCAACTGCCCAGGAGTAGAACATTCAAAGGTGCTCAAGGGGTGACCCTGGACGCCGATACACTGGTACACACGTTGTATGAAAGCATTATTTACTGTTTCCTGTGTTGCCTGTGAAGAGAATTACAAGCAAGCACGATACGTTCTTGCATGTCCTCTTGAGTTGTCGGAATATCTTGATAGACAGCGTCTTTAATGCATCCCCAAAGAAAGACGTCCAGAGGATTTAAATCAGGAGACCCAGCAGGCCAAGTAACTGCTCCTCGTTCCAGTCCATCTGGCAGAATACCTTCAGTTCAGAACACGACGTGTACGCAAGGCATTATGTGGTGGACACCCATCGTGCTGATACCACATAAGCATTCTGGTTCGGAGAGGCACTTCATCCAGAAGAGGAAGAAGAATTCGTCTGAGGAAGTTGGCATATGCTGCACCATTTAGACTACCATTGATAAAATAAGGCCCAATAATTGTAGTACCAGGCATCCCACACCAGACGTTAACTCTCCATTGACGCTGGTGTTCCACGCTGTCTAAGCCATCGTGGGTTGTCGCTGGACCAATAATGCATGTTCCTTGTATTTACCTGTCCTTTGTTTGAGAAGGAAGATTCATCGGTAAATAGAACAGTGGAGGAGAAGTTTGGGTTGGCATGGGTTTGCTGCTGTGCCCACTGACAGAACTGTACACGATTCGGGAAATCATTCCCATGCAGTTCCTGATGCAGGTGTACATGGTAAGGATGGAACCAGTGACGTGTAAGAATACGATGTACACTGGTTTTAGGAATGCCGATCTCGTGTTCAAGCTGTTGTGTGCTTACATGTAGATTCGTAGCAACGGAAGCGAGAACAGTAACTTCGGCAGCTTCGTCTGTGCGAGTCCTACGACGAATGCGTAGTCGTCGGTTGAAACTTCCCGTTTCCTGAAGCTTCGCAACAGGACGAGAAAACATCCGTCGGGAATCTGGGTCCTTGACAGGATATCGCTCTCTGTACAGTTCAGCTGCCTGCGTAGCATTTCGCCTGCCTTGAGCAATAACAATAAAAGAAACGTTACGTGGACGCAGTTTGTAAGATGGACAATCTTTACTGTATGCTTACTCTACACAACAGTATTTAAAAGGACTAAATTACAGAACTAAATGTACCCATACATAAGAAACCAGTATTGCAATTACTGGTCTGGTAACTTACATTCCCCATAGTTGAATAGCTTTTCTACCTTCTCTTCGTTGGTGTACACTCTACTAACAAAAATCTTCAACTGACGGTGGTTGACGGAATGACGGACGTGCGTTCTGCTTAGGTTTACATTTGTCCTCTGCCAACGTCAACACAGGTATGTGTTCCGTTACCCCCGAGTACCTGCACATATTGCTGGGAGCCTCAAAGTCAATGCTATGTTATGTAATTAATAACGTTGTGTTTCAGTGAATGGTATATTGTGATACATTTTTGAATAGGTCTCTAGTAGAGGAAATGAATTACCGTATCAAAAATACAGGATTTCATGTAAAAAAAGACATAGCACTGTTCATATCTTCGTAAGAAACAAAGCTACAACGAAAATAATAATGCTGATTGATGTCCCCCTGATGGCTAAAGAACATTTGCTTGAAAAATTTTGTTATTTGCATATTGTGGACAAACAGTTATTTAGGGTGGTCAAGATAAATTTGACACCATGTATATATATATATATATATATATATATATATATATATATATATATATATATATAATTTTCGCGTCTGTAGCACGTGATCTTCGTGGCGTAGCAATTTTAATGGCCAGTAAATATATATATATATATACTGGCCATTAAAATTGCTACGCCACGAAGATCACGTGCTACAGACGCGAAAATTAACCGACAGGAAGAAGATGCTGTGATATGCAAATGATCAGCTTTTCAGAGCATTCACACAAGGTTGGCGCCGGTGGCGACACAACTTGTTGACATTAGGAAATTTTCCAACCGATTTCCCTTACACAAACAGCAGCTGACAGGCGTTGCCTGGTGAAACGTTGTTGTGATGCCTTATGTAAGGATGAGAAATGCGTACCATCACGTTTCCGTCTTTGATAAAGATCGGATTGTAGCCTATCGCGATTTCGGTTTATCGTATGGCGACATTGCTGCTGCCGTTGGTCGAGATCCAATAAGTGTTAGCAAAATATGGAATCGGAGGGTTCAGGAGGGAAATACGGAACGCCATGCTGGATCCCAACAGCCTCGTATCACTAGCAGTCGAGATGACAGTAATCTTATCCGCATGACTGTAACGGATCGTGCAGCCACGCCTCGATCCCTGAGTCAAAGATGGGGACGTTTGCAAGACAACAACCATCTGCAAGAACAGTTCGACGACGTTTGCAGCAGCATCGACTATCAGCTCGGAGACCATGGCTGCGGTTACCCTTGACGCTGCATCACAGACAGGAGCTCCTGTGATGGTGTACTCAACGACGAACCTGGGTGCACGAACGGCAAAAGTCATTTTTTCGGATGAATCCGAGTTCTGTTTATAGCATCATAATGGTCGCATCAGTGTTTGACGACATCGTGGTGAACGCACATTGGAAGCGTGTATTCGTCATCGCCTTACTGGCGTATCACCCGGCGTGATGGTATGGGGTGCCATAGGTTACACGCCTCGGTCACCTCTCGTTCGCAATGACGGCACTTTGAACAGTGGACGTTACATTTCAGATGTGTTACGACCCGTGGCTCTACCCTTCATTCAGTCCCTGCGAAACCATACATTTCAGCAGGATAATGCACGACCGCATGTTGCAGGGCCTGTACGGGCCTTTCTGGATACAGAAAATGTTCGACTGCTGCCCTGGCCAGCACATTCTTCAGATCTCTCACCAATTGAAAACGTCTGGTCAATGGTGACAGAGCAACTGGCTCGTTAGAATACGCCAGTCACTATACTTGATGAAATGTGTTATCGTGTTGAAGCTGCATGGGCAGCTGTACCTGTACACGCCATCGAAGCTCTGTTTGACTCAATTCCCAGGCGTATCAAGGCCGTTATTACGGCCAGAGGTGGTTGTTCTGCGTACTGCTTTCTCAGGATTTATGCACCCAAATTCCGTGAAAATGTAATCACATGTCAGTTCTAGCGTTTATTATCTGTATTTCTTCTTGGTGTAGCAATTTTAGTCTTGGCCTCAAGGCATAATATACATTGCCCTTATGATTCATACTCAGGCAGCCAGTCGGGAGAAGCGATGTTTTTGTAGAGATACGCATAATGACACAGGACTGGAGGAGACTTTCATCTGAGGCTGAAGGAGACGGTTGTGAGCCGAGCGGTGACGATCAGCTGACACGTGTCGTCAGAGAGTAACAGCACACGGCAGAGAGCTGCGACCCACTTCAGCCGAGTGCAGGTATGCTGTTTGCTTACTGGGTCAGAGCTGGACGAGGGACACGGGTGGCAGACGTCACAGCAGCAGCAGTCCCCACCCAAGGCGAGCAACGTAATGCGCTCCTCTAGTTTTGACCTAGTTCAAATTAACCTGAGAGCTCTGAGGTTTCTTATTCGTTTCTAGAGTTAACTATTTATGACTTTATATGAAATAAATATTACCTCTTTTATATCTGAGTCAAAATTTTCTGCGAAACACGCTCCATATCTTCAATAATGACGTTGATTTAGCGTTAAATACAGGTCTTGCGTCCACGCCAGGAGATGATACGGAACGACGGAGTGAATATTGTAAGCGCAGGGCAATTTCCGTATCAATATGATGAATGTACGAAAGTTCCAATATCAATGTTATTTCCTTTGGTAAAGAGGAAATACTACAATGTTCAGGTTGGAATAATATAGGATGCACACTTCATCCATCACTGTTTTCGAATTACTGAAATAGCTAGCTATTATAATAGTCTTTTGATTATCAATTCTATAAATGTAACCGCGACCATGAAACTTGATGATGGTGTTAATGCATCTCTGTTGCCATGTAAACACGTCGATCAAATCACAGTGATGTAAGAAACACACAGCAGGTTTTCTATCTTATAATTATAACCCCAAAAATAACGTTACCTTATTAATTTTTAGTTGTCTGTAAGCATAGACTACATGTATGCAATCATGGTACACACTGTTATCCTCGAGCCATAGCAATGTACCTCGCAACTAGAGCAGCCAAACCATAATGACGCTGCTTGCTGATAAATTGTTGTATCGGTGAGGTATTTGGCTTTCAGCGTTTGGAGGCGGACAGCGTTACAACAATCCATTTTGAATTTTAGAAAGTATTTGGTTAGAATGTACCATCGTATGATATAGTCCTTAGCTAGCACAGCACTTCCAGTGTGGTGGAAAATGTCTGAATGAGGAAGAAAACAGAGCCAGACCATCTATCTGTGAAGAACCTGGAAGTGCCACAGTTTACCTATGGTCACAAAACTCGAAACCGGTAGGTGTAACAATGGACATAATGACAACTGCGTGTCATCCATTTCATAAAATACTCCACAGCTGTTTGCAACTACATTAAAACACCAGATCATCTGGCTTATCACAGACTCGGCGATACCGAAATAAGTGGAAAACTGCCGTGGATTAATTTGCAGTACCTTTCATGCCATTTTGTACACGGCAAAGGCTGCCATCTCTGTGTTCCACGAATGTTTATACCCATTCGTAAATACCGCGGAACCGAAGCGGCAGAGGACATGTTATGTCTACTTCAGGTCAGTCCAGGTGCCTACTTTGGCCCCGTAGTCACAGTGGCCGAGTAGTGGATGTGTCACTCTCGCACCGCCGACTCCATGTTGCGTGACATCAGCACCTGCAGGGATGGAGATGGTGCATGAAGACTGTTCTCTGTGTACTTTTTCATGCCGTTTTGATTCGGCGTTTTGCTAGAACATCGACACTTGTATGAAAGTAAAAAATAAAAGAGGATTCTATACATCGTCGATGGTTTGGCTGACTGTACGGGTATTAAGGAACGAACTAGAAGGAGCAACCATCTAAGAGAGTTACCATGTCTTTTATCAAGTAGTAGGAAAGAATGTGTGAAGAGACTAAAAAACCGGCGATCGTGTGTATTAGTGGCAAATGGCGATTCCTCGGAGATCATCTGCGTGTAGTGGTGAAAAGCACGCTTGACCATCCCTCCCCCTCACCGCAGCAAGCCATATATGAGACCAGCGGCAACTTGATCATTGACAGTGACAAACGTACGAGATAAATGGCATCCTGACCTCATGGCCGTAACGAACCAGAAAGCATCATCTGTACCACTAACTCGACGCTGGAGCATTTCAACTGGTGCAAATCCGTTTATCTTGACGATTCTACAGTTCTTTCTGGAGACTCGCCTTGTAAACTCTGACCATTGCCTCGATTTTCAAACCAGATACCTCAATCTCTGTTAGTGCAATGGGCCCTCGAACGTAGTCGCTGGCTTATTGAGTGGCAAATGTTCGTGTTTTCTGAAGTGACCCCTCTAAACTGCCTCACAATAATTCCCACAAGAGCATAAAACGTAATTATAGTGACATGAAGCTGGCCCACGTAAGTGCAATACTCCAATTGTGGTGGTTTGAGGCGCAATTTGATACGATATGCGAAACTAGTTGCTGCGTATCAGGACCATATTAAAGGACACCACCTTATTGGGTAGATTTTAGAAGTTAACGCGCAATCCGAACTCAAAGGCATCACAGATTGCATACACTTTAGCAGGATAGAACCCAGTCCCATGTTACGCGGATCTTGCTAAACTTCTTCTAAGGATACAGGGTTCGACTGCTCCGCTGTCCAGTCCGTCACGTTCACATGTCACTGACGCAATGCTCCTTGCACGTGATTGACCATCAATTTGAGTATCATTGCCCTCGAAAAAACATCGTTGATGGCTTTTGGATAAACAAGAACGAAAGACAAGTGCCTCATTGATTGCACGACATAACAGTCAGACCCTGTGATTTAACCAAAAGCCGTTTCACGCAAGACTGCATTCTCAGAATCACAGGACATGTAATCCTATCTATTTGCGTGCTGTCGGGTACCTTATCTAAAATATAAACTTCATGACAGTCAGCGGTACCTCCGATGTTGCAACATTCACAAATGTCAGAGCAGTAACCAACTATGACAGGGCCGCTCTTTGTCAAACGCTTTGAGACACAGCTATCCCAAAGGATGTGTTAAAATACATTTTTCAGTAATGTATCAATATAAATTACCAAAAAGCATTTCGATTATTTTTCACATGAATTTAAATAGAACTGTTGGTATCGAGTGTTGGTTTTCAAACGGGTAGTAGTTAGCGATAGGCTTGATGACTGAACTGCTGATTAACTGATTGTAGCAGACGTTTGGTGGTCGTGCCTTCAACAGGCTACAGCTTTTCTCGGCTTCCGGAAGACTCATCCAACTGAGGCTAAGGGAGTTGTGTTAACTCCTACACGATTTACATATTCTGCTGCTTACAATTAAAGAGGACCAAAAGAGTGGCTGAACTTTCACTCAAGAATCCCTGTCACTGTTGATTTTGAATATTAATGTTTTGATAGTTTCTTGTTTCTGGAACTGGAAATCCTGTGTATTATAGTAAAAGGCATGCTAAGTTTGTAAATGTCTCGCTAGAGTGCTCTCAAACACGTTGACATACGTGGCGTAACAACGCGACATTACCACGAGATATTACGAAAAAGAAGTATTTTTTTAGTTGCTAGCAAAATCCTTGCTTACCAACGACAACTGCATCATTAAGTACGAGGTGCGTCTAATGAGCAATGAAAACATTTTTTTCTGAAAGCAGGTTAGTTTTATTCGGAATTCCGGTACACCTTATTATTTCCCACTCGTGTCACGGGCGCAGCCCCGAATCCTCCCGAAAACAGGTAGATTGGTAGATAACGGGAGCGAGTCCTCCCAAACTGACTCATTGTATGTTGTGTTATAGACAATAATATAATTATCTCTGCCATGTTCCTTACCTCCTTCCCCTACCCCTCCCATGTTTTAAACAAAAAAATATTGATTCATTTACAGACGCTTTGCGCGTGACCTTCAGCGGGACTTATTCGTTGGCGCTGTGGCGGCTGGACTTTATCTCAATAAGATAAAAGATAAAACTTTTAAGCATACAATACACTGCTACCTGCTTCAAACGAGAGGATTCGGTCAAATCGTTTTTCAGACCCCTGCGGGCTTGGGAGGATTCGGTACCATATTTCTGACCGCAGGAGGAGACGGGGCTGCGCCCCTTGTCACTACATAATCGTATTTTCCAACACAATCCGTGTTCAGCTTGAAGCCCTTATCCCACCTTAGAGAGAGGCCCTGTTTGCCCTCATGGTACCACTCTATTGGTCAACGTTGGAGTCAACGTCTAGATGCATCACTAACCGCGCCATTTTACACGTACTGCTTCTCGCGGTGTGGGTTCTTCTGTTGGACCAAACAGATGGAAGTTGGGAGGTGCAAAACCAGGCTGCAGAGTGCATAAGGGAGGACAGTCCATTGAAGTTTGTGAGATCCTCTCTGGTGCGCAGACTTGTGTGGGGCCTTCCATTGTTATGAAGAAGGAGAAGTTCTTTTGCATTTTTGTGACGACCAACACCCTGAAGTCCAAAATCTCAAGAGACACAGATGAGTGCTGCCGGGCGATACGCGGGAGAAGAGATAGGTTGGCGCTACCTTGTTGACAGGCGCCTTGTCCAACAACTCACCGTGCTTTCGGACACTGTCATGGCCCCCGTAGACTATCTGCAAGCGCCTATGTATATGTGAGATGCTCTGGTTTTCCGCCAAAAGAAACTGAGCGGCTGCTCTGCTTGGAACGCACCTTCGTTACAGACGCCGTTTGGAAGGCTACGTTTAGCGCTGCCACCTATCGGAACTTCATGAAACTATAGGGGCTGAAGCGAGGATATTCCACGACACATCGCAATAAATTCCATTTTTTTAAAATAGGAATTGGCCGAGAAAATAATATGGTGCAGTACTTATTACACGCCTGTGGTGAGGCCACAGTGCCTGCATTTCCGTTATACAGATCCGCCAAAAGCACGTATTATGCGACTTAATTGAAGGGGACGTAATATTTCTGACCACTGAGAGGATGAATATGTTGGTAGATAATTCGGAGCTACGAACCATGTTTGGCCTACCTCACCCCTGTTCCCCTCTTGGCAGGTCCCCGGACTCGCACACGCTCAGTTGACATTCGCTCGCCGGAGATCACCGCCATCAGTGTTTCGTGTGTGCCGTCATGTTTAGTGTTCAGTGTTTCACCGTCACACTCCATCGTTCACCAGTGCCATCGTCTTCTTCAGTGTTTGTGCGTCGTATCAACAGTTTGCAGTGTGGATTATCGTCGAGTGTGAACGGCTCCGTGTTTGTCTTTATGTGTCTACTGTTTTATTGCCCACCATTCTGTAACTTATGTGTTTTCTCAGTGCTTCTTCTCTTTGTGTATTCTCTGGCTGAAGTGCGGCGTGGAATGCTGCTGACAGCCTGCCTGTTGTACAGGTTTAAAATAACAATAAAGAAAAAAAAAACATGTTTGACCTACAACGCAGAAAATTTTGACGCATTTCTTTCGACGTGGGAACAGTGTTTGTGGTGCCAGGGTTTGCTACAACGTGCTATCACAAATCATTCGCATTAGCTTATATTCAGTGCAAGCCAGTATGCTTAGTACAGCAATACTAAGGTTCCACAACATGCTACAAGCACGTATGCCGTAGCATAAATGCTTCATTCCTGGGGATTTTCTGAGTAATTATTGACGCACTGTTCCCGTACACGTTGACTCCATTCCGATTAATGGAAAGAAACACTTAGTTACTTGCAAGACGAAGAGTACCGGGATAATGTTTTGCAACGAGAATTAAATAGCCAATTACGTGCTGTATACGTCTAACGGATCAGTAGAGCCAAATTCGATATGTAAGAATCGAAAGATTTTATTTTTAGGTGAGATAAAGCCGTAAAAAAGAAAAAAAATTGTATTCATTAGAGTTCACGGTCAAATAGAACACTAGAAAGGTGAATACACGATATGGACGAATACGTCGATACGAACTCGAAGGGAAACAATGAATTTCTGGGGAATCAAACAGGATTGATACTTTTTCACGGATTTCTGGCAACTACATTTGACATAATGCGCAATTAGTCCTTCAACAAGGAAAGTGACTTATCAGTGTAACATTTTGTGTGTGTGTGTGTGTGTGTGTGTGTGTGTGTGTGTGTGCGCGCGCGCGCGTGTCAGGGAGAGGGAGATACTACTAACCGTGTAATCCTGTCTGTGAATCGGCAGCTGAGGGCATTCACAGCTTATCGACAACAAGGAATGAACGCATACACATTGGTTCCCAAGCAACAGAACACCTGGTAACTGCAGTAACAATCAACAATGCCGAAATGTCAGGGGATACCGATGAGCATTGCTGCTTTTAGCTGTGCTTTCAGAACGGAAACAAGAGATAGTTTACCACAGCGGCACAAAGTGTGTAGACGAACTAACGTAAGTATTCGAATTACAGGCCACCATCGCAGAAAGTTAACGAAATTATTACCGATCAAATCAAAACGTCAGTATGTATCACAATTCAGTAGCTCGAAGAATTATATGATTAAGTTGTCACAAGTGACGTGCGTTAAAACAAGTGTGTGTTTAAACAGCATATGCACACATACTACGGTCTAAACATATGCGTTATTCACAAAAGTATGCACAAAGTTCCGAGTTTTATATGGCGCAGGCTTTTATAGCTGTTTAGGAAAAGATGTAGATTCCCTGAAGAGCTTAAAAGTGATTTACTTCAAATTTATTTGTAGTCTTTCAATCCAAACAGCTATTAACACGAAATATTCACGTATCAGTACTGATTTAGTTATTAGGTCAGGGGATAAGCAAAGGAATTTTCATTCGCACGATATTTACTTTTTATTAATCTTAAGACAAACTATTAATGGACTACTGAAAAGGAAATTTTTTCCAAATATCTTTTAATCCTATTGGCAAGAGGGTAACTAGGAATCTCTAATCCTTACCCTTCTCGCACATGTTCTTAAATGTGAAGGAACTTCTATATCACTTATAGTGGTTTCGTGAGTCAGTATCTTTACCCTTAACCTGCTGTTACAAGTTCATCGATTGTTTCGTGGTATATCTGTATTCCGCTATGAGTTACGGGTGTTGATAATTTGTGTGTTTTATGAACTGTATGTGTAGTCATCAACAGGATTTCATATTATGTTCATTTATTTAGTTGTGCGTTCCCGCTTCTGCGCATCATTCCTCATATTTGCCTCATGCGGTTATCTTCATTTAAGCACCTCGACTGGGGAAAATACTTCATCTCATTAAAAGTTTCATATATGTATCATAAAAACGGAAAAATATCAGAATGGTGTTTGAATTCGTAAACGAAACAGTGAAAGAAAGAAATAACACTAAGACATAAAAGAGGAAAAATTCCGCAAGCCTCCTGGCGATGTGTGGCGGAGCATACTTCTGTTACCACTGACATCGTCACTTCCCTTTCCCAATCGAGAATGACGTGTGAGAAGAATAATTGTCGGTAAGTCTTCGTATTAGCGCCAACATCTCGAAGTTTCTCGTTGTGGTCATTTCGCGAGCTATATATTGCAGGAAATAACATGTAATCCGACTCTTCGTGGAAAGCACTCTCTCGAAATTTCAGTAGTACATCTACATATATATCTATATTGACACCCTTCAAATCACATTTAAGTGCCTGGCAGACGGTTCATCGAACTACTTTCACAATTCTCTATTATTCCAGTCTCGTATAGCGCGCGGAAAGAAAGAACGCCAATATCTTTCAGTACGAGCTCTGATTTCCCTTATTTTATCGTGGTGATCGTTTCTCCCTATGTAGGTCGATATCAACAAAATATTTTCGCAATCGGAGGAGAACGTTGGTGATTGGAATTTCGTTAGAAGATTCCGTAGCAATGGAAAACGCCTTTCTTTTAATGATGTCCAGCCCAAATCCTGTATCATTTCTGTGACACTCCCTCCCATATTTCGTGATAATACAAAACGTGCTGCCCTTCTTTGAACTTTTTCGATGTACTCCGTCAGTCCCAATTGGTAAGGATCCCACACCGCGCAGCAGTATTCTAAAAGAGACGGACAAGCTTAGTGTAAGCAGTCCTCTTAGTAGATCTGTTACATTTTCCAAGTGTCTTGCCAATAAAAAGCAGTCTTTGGTTAACCTTCCCCACTACATTTTCTGTGGGTTCCTTTCAATTTAACTTGTTCGTAATTGTAACACCTAGGTATTTAATTGAATTTACGTTATTTAGATTAGACTGATTTATCGTGTAACCGAATTTTAACAAATTCCTTTTAGCACTCCCATGGATGACCTCACACTTTCCGTTATTTAGGGTCAACTGCCACTTTTCGCACCATTCCTATATTTCTTCTAAATCGTTTTGCAGTTTGTTTAGATCTTCTGATGACTTTATTAGTCGATAAACGACAGCGTCATCTGCAAACAACCGAAGACGGCTGCTCAAATTGTCTCCCAGATCGTTTCTATAGATAAGGAACAGCAAAGGGCCTATAACTTTACCTTGGGGAACGCCAGAAATCACTTCTGTTTTACTCGATGACTTTCCCTCAATTACAACGAACTTTGGCCTCTCTGACAGGAAATCACAGATCCAGTCACATAACTGAGACGATATTCCATAAGCACGCAATTTCACTACTAGCCGCTTGTGTGGTACAGTGTCAAAAGCCTTCCAAAAATCCAGAAATGCGGAATCGATCTGAAATCCCTTGTCAGTAGCACTCATCACTTCATGTGAATAAAGAGCTAGTTGTGTTTCACAAGAACGATGTTTTCTAAACCCAATGTTGACTGTGTGTCAATTGACCGTCTTCTTCGAGGTAATTCATTACGTTCGAACACAATATATGTTCTAAAATCCTGCTGCATATCGACGTTAACGATATGGTCCTGTAATTTAGTGGATTACTCCTACTACCTTTCATGAATATTGGTGTGATCTGTGCAACTTTCCAGTCTTTGGGTACGGATCTTCTGTCGAGCGAACAGTTGTATATGATTGTTAAGTATGGAGCTAATGCATCAGCATACTCCGAATGGAACCTAACTGGTATACAGTCTGGACCAGAAGACTTGCTGCACAACGCCTCTCTTGTAGCGTCTACAAGAACTGAGGTTTGTTGAGCATCTCTGTAATGTTCTCGCGCTGACCAAACAAATCCATGGCGTCAGACCTATCTGGTAACGGTCTAAGATTGATGGCAATACTCACGAATCTGTCATAGAAGCTTCTTGTAGGTCATTTCTTTTGTGGAAGATTTACATTTCCTTAAGGTTCTTCCTGTGAGTCTCAGTTTGGCATTTGCTTTTCCTGTTACTCTTTTTATGTACTCATTCCACTTAATGTGACTGCGGATAGATACCTCTACAGATTTTAAGTGGTTACTGTTTCTAGCAATTGGTAAAAGTAGTGTATTTGTAGATTGGTGGATTTCTTTTCCAATGTACGCGCAATATGCAACAGGCAATGTTCCATACGCAATTTGCAGCTCACATTGAGGGACAAATGCCAGTTCTGCACCACTCGTCAATCTTCTGTGGGCCCTTCTGCAGATCGTTGCTACCTCCATACACGTAGCTGCATCATCTGCTAAAATCCGTAGCGAGCTCCTGACGCATTGCAGTAGATAATTTACATGGATTGTAAAGAGAAGCGGTCCTGTCACACTCATCTGTAATCTGTCCCCTGGTCTGTTCTGCTTTAAAATGTTGTGAGAGGAGAACACGCCAGTTTCACAAAAACAGAGAGCACTATTTTATGTGGTACAATATGTGAGAAATTCAAATTGCTATCTCCTGTTCGTCTGATTGTGATGACGTGTACTGAAATCATCAACATTCAGATCGTGGGAAAACCAAAGTGATTCACAATCGCCGCAGAACTCTTAGAGATCAGTGTTAGCAGGCTGAATGTGATTAATTATTCTGTGTCCTGCAAAACAGTCGTGGAATAATGGAAGGGAAGCTCGATCCCGTTGGAAATGAAAAGACAGAAAATATTATATACCAGACAAAATGAGTTAAACCAGAGGGACTATTGATTGACGGCGGAGATCGCTGTGAAATGCTTGAGATCGTAAAAGTCACTGAACGTGCCGCAGTGGAGCCTGTCAATTCAGTGCCGAACAGCAACATACATCAGCCTTCCCAGTCCAACTTGTCTCTTCGGCGCTGGCTTCGGAGTCTATTGTGTCTTACGAGTACATCTCCTATCCGCAAGCCAGAAGACACCAGAATTTGCCCTGGCAATGGGATGTAGTGAGCGGAAGATTCAAGTTTGGAGAAAGATTTACTGGATTTTTGTGTTATTGGATGTACTGGTACATAGAATTAGGGATGCGTGAGGTTACCTAAAAACGTACTAAGAAACGTGTAAAGGTCGTAGGGCAATGGAGTCGTATACCAGAGAGCAGCGTTTGGAATCCCCGTTCGACCATTCAGATTGTCCGTGATTTTCCTAAGTCGCTTAAGAATAATGCTGGGATGGTTGCATTGAAAAGACACGTCCAATTTCTCTCCCCACACTTCCCCAGTCCGAATTGTTGTCTATCTTTAACGACCTCGTCGTCGACGGTCGGTAAAAAGTCTGACCTTCCCTTCTTCCTTCGTTTTCAAAATCTCTGGGATGACAGTAACCTCTTTCCAGAAGATTGCAGTTGGGGCTGATGGTGGCAATTGTCATATTCCTTGATTTGTTCATACTTTACGCACAGTTTAAATGGTACTCCGTCCTGTACCGTGAAGACTGTTCAAGCCGTTCGGCGGTCATGCACCAGACAGGCTTCCCGGCAATTTCAGTGTATTGAAAAACTTTCAAATACGGAGCTGACTGCCGGCCGCAGTGGCCGTGCGGTTCTGAGCGCTACAGTCTGGAACCGCGCGACCGCTACGGTGGCAGGTTCGAATCCTGCCTCAGGCATGGATGTGTGTGATGTCCTTAGGTTAGTTAGGTTTAATTAGTTCTAAGTTCTAGGCGACTGATGACCTCAGAAGTTGAGTCGAATAGTGCTCAGAGCCATTTGAACGGAGTTGACTTTGCCATAGGAAGCAACAGCGTGTCGCAGCGTGCTTATAGGACATAATATCCGCACTTATTTTCCTCTATATGCTCTATTTCCTCAATGTATATAATATAATGGTTACGTTCATTTTAATGAAAGAACATTACGGCGTAATTAGTTGCTAGCTTATACCTAGAGAGAAGTGGCTTGCAGCAGCATGTGGCTAAAAAGTTTCTTCCTGTAGTCAGCGCAGTGGATGACACTTTTACCATTAAATCTCTCCGTTGTCATCGTACTACAGTAACTATGGACACTCTTGACAGGTAATCGTATTTCGTCACATGAGGGCTGATAATGCTCCACTGGGGGACTACAAGGTCCCACGTGTGGATAGATTAGGTTGCCATTACAGCGATCAATTCAAGAAATCTGATCGAGGTGGATAGGACAGTAGACGTGGCGCTGAACTTAGAATCAGAATCATTGGGGCTCAGACTCCAAAGTGGAACTCAGTGACGGTTCCTTTGAACAGAACTCAGCGGTTTCTCTGACCGATTCCCCCCAATACAAAATTACATACTATGTGTAGTGAAACTTTAAACTCTCCTGCAAATATTTTGTAGTACAGTGTAGACTCCCTGACGGAAACCGTTGCAAAATAATTCTCAGATTACATACCACAAGTGCCCGACAAGTCTGATAATTGTGTTAGCCAAAAAAGTAAAAAATTACTTCTGTCACTACGAGTAGGGATGTTTTTTATCTTTGTTAGTGCTAAAGATCCTTTTATACTGAGGAGATCAAATTATGTTTCAACAATACTTTTGTAGAGTATGCAGTGTTTTAAAATAGGTTACAAGTCTGTTCTCACTAAACGTTAGCATTTACCACCACTGCAAGTACTCAACAAACAGTCGTCATTTAACAATGTATTATAATAAAAGAAATGTATTACACCACGAAGCACCAGTCCGAATATTTCAAACTTGATGAAGATGATCATCGAATATCGGTTATAAAATGATTAGACTCTCGTTGCATTCGAAAACGGCATTGAAATATTTGATTTTGAATGTAGAAGAAATGGTCTCACACAATGTCTAGTTATTCAATGTAATGTGATAGCAATAAAACCATAGTCGCAGATTTGTCATCACTCAGTTATATTTAAGCCTCAATATCTCGAATTGAACAAAACTGGAGGTGCAGCACTAATGAAATGAAGCAGTCATATGTAGGTTGTGTTTAAAGAATATAGTTTGCTGGCTT
Source organism: Schistocerca americana (assembly GCF_021461395.2). Lineage (NCBI taxonomy): Eukaryota > Metazoa > Arthropoda > Insecta > Orthoptera > Acrididae > Schistocerca > Schistocerca americana. The sequence continues at coordinate 365,474,075 of NC_060122.1, read as the reverse complement.
AAAGTAGTTAAATATGATATCTGTTTACAACTGTCGTAATGGTTTTAAACCTACCTACTCCCAGTACAACTGTATAGTATATTACAGGCTAGAACCAGCGAAGTCGGCAGATGACTGTGACCCAACGCGTATTGTGTTCAGTCACTAATCTGTCTTTGCTCACAGCAGTCAACGGCCCTGACATTAACTACTGTTCGTTTAAAGATACCTTGCATCCATTTCACGCACGAGATGTTGCAAATGATTCGGCCATTAATCTCCTAACTATAATGCTTTTAGTCTCGGTCCATGTCTGGCAGCGGCCCCGGTTTTAGCAATTAGATGGTCCATCATTTTAAATGAATATGTTATCCTCTTATAAAGTTGAAGGGTAAAGTAAGTGTAAAGAAGAGGTATTATCGCGTCTATATCCATCATCAACATCAGTATATGTTGTGATGCCCACTCTTGTACTCGTTGTGGAGTAGAAACAAGCAGCTTCCGAGTGCCATCCTGAGGTAGTTCACGCCATGCTCAAAACGCATGTTGTGTCAATCCAGAAATATTACTGTACGGAGGCTGATTCGAAAGGATACATGTTTCCACCCCACATCAGGCATCTCTGAACTGTAGTATGGTATCTTCGACTAAAAATTAAAACTCCATCCGAACAGGCCTTGGGAGGCCCAACGATACCGACCGGTCGCCGTGTCATCGCCCACAGACGTCGCTGGATGCGGATATGGAGGGGCATGCGGTCAGCACACCGCTCTGCCGGCCGTATATCAGTTTACGAGACCTGAACCGCTGCTTCTCAATCAAGTAGCTTCTCAGATTGCCTACAAGGGCTGAGTGCACCCCGCTTGCCAACAGCGCTCGGCAGACTGGATGGTCACCCATCCAAGTGCTAGCCTAGCCCTACAGCGCTTCACATCGGTGATCTGACGGGAACCTGTGCTACCACTGCGGCAAGGCCGTTGGTGGTGTCTTCCACTACTCTACTGGAATCCGTTTGGTAGCCTGGTCGTCACCGATATGGCGACAGATTTTACCACTCATGCCATATATTGGCAGTGGTAAACGAGCGTAGCAAGCAATATCTGACCTTGACTCCCACAACGTTGTTTCCGACGATTTGCGGTGACACTCGGCTTGTAGTGTCAGTCCGAATTTCTGTTTTTGTCATCGGTTTACTTGTCAAAGCCACTCGGACAACGCTATGGTCTTCCAGCGGCGAAGTCCTTCTGGACGCAATCGTGCCTACAATTCTTACCACACTGTTGTCCAATGTACATCTCGTCACCTTTCGTTCTGTGGCCTTACAGAACAGCCAACAGAATACTCAATCCACCGGTAAGTTCTTACCAAGTGCCTCGTGAAAATGATTCAGTCTTCCTGAAAGTCCAAAACTATGGCGATAGGGTGCGAGTGCATATGCTCTGGGCATGCTGTGTTACGATCTCCACCTGAAAACTTCCAGTATCATATGATACACTGAACAGCAGTGACGTACTCATACAATACTTTATTTGTAGGAACAGCTGTTTTCTGTACTGAAAATAAACTTCAATAGGAATGAAATTTTAATCAACGTGTACCAGAGGCATGGAAATACTGAAGTATCGGTTTGGATGCATTCGCTCAAAGTGTTTGTGGTGTGAAGTTCTTCATATTGAGCAGATGAAACAGAATATCTATCTTTAACTTGAAAAACATTTTTACAGGCAAGGCCGCATTAATTACGATTTATTATTGATTACCAGTTCGACAGTTGACGCTTTCATCTGATATAAAAAAATTTTTGTTGCAAGTCGTTTTCCATTATAGGTTTAACACTTATGCCATGTCGTCCTGATGGTGGAGAGCATTCGGTACATTACACATAGGTATATAAAAGGTGAAACAGTATCAAGATAAAAACCTCCTTGTAGAAATAGACACACTCACGCACTTAACACTCCACTAAGTTCACCAATATATGATACATAGTGTTATTTAGATACCTGTGCCTAGCAGCCTTATGGAGCCCACTACGAGATTTTTATATTCTCTGGCTTGCATCACGCAAAACGTTAGCTATACAGAAAAAATTAACAATACCCTTTTGTAGGAAATTTAATGTAGTTAAATTTTGTAATAGGATACGTTTTCGCTAGAGACTGTATCTCTCGAATTATTCAAGAAAAGCCTACAAAAGTGAACTTCAAGCGCGCTTTGGTAGAATATTGCCAAAACTGTGGACAGCAGATAAAATGTATTACACTACAAAATTTAACTACATTTAGTTTCCTACAGAAAGGTCCTGTTGATTTCTCTTTAGGACCAATAATTTGCGCATAGTGAACGAGTGAATATGAAAATCTCACACACGGATTTTGAATGTGTAGTGGGTTGCATAAAACCCTTACGTAGGGGCAGCTGACTCACTCTATACAGTGTATTTTTATTACACGTCGTGCATTTTAAAAACTAGCAAGCCTCAAGAAAGTGTTACACGTCTGAAAATGTCCATTTGCCCATTTGCATAAGGTGATCTTTATCTGGGTATGTTTTTACATTTGACATATCTATGTGTAATACGCTGTATATACTCACCATAATAGTATGGTATGAATGATATACTCATAATAGAACATGATATGCAATCAAAAAAAAATTTTTAAGATCAGTAGATGGCAGTGTCAACTGTCGAAATCGGTCGTCAACACCAAATATTAGCTAATACCATCTTAGCTATAAAAAGTTGTTTTTTCATGTCCTGGTGTAACAGTATCGATTTCGGTCAATGTATGCTATTATCTACCTGAGTAATTTGTCCCACATAACATTCATTTGTCATAAACATCGTATCTAAATAAGTAAATAAGTAACTTGTGTAAAACCATGTTTCAGCAATTGAAAAATGTCTTCCGTTGCTGAATTTTGCTCTCAGAGCATGCGAGCAGTTCCGCTTTCCTCATTAGGTGCGAGCATTTCTTCGGACATTGTCAGATTTAACGAAGTTCCGTCCCAGTTGGGCACCGCCAGCTGAACACCGAGCGCTGCGTTAAATTCCATTTCTCTGCCATCATCAAACGGCGCCGCCTGGATGTCTCCCTGGCGGCCAGGAGCCACACTGCGCTTTTCGTGCTTTCCTTCCTTCCGCCCGCCCACACCTGCTTCCTGGCTCCCAGCCCCCCCCCCCCCCCCCTCGTCGAATGAAACGACTCCTACCGTAGCCGTAGCCAGCACAACTCCGCGCGATTGCTCCGCGGACAATACCGCAAGCCGAGACAAAGACGGGTCCAGTGAAGGAAGCGGCCCCCCCCCCCCCCTCCCCCACCCACTTCCCCCCACTCTTCTAATCTCGCCGACCAACCAGATCCTTCTCACACAGCATTCGTCCCTCAGCACCTCAGTGTCATATATCTTCAGAGAAGAACAGAAATAGCAAGCCTTACATCGGAGACTCGCAAAAGTCACGTTTCATCATTAATAGAGGACAGTATGAATCCCTCCCTCTCCGTACGAAGTACCCCTAAGCTCTTTGGTCGAAAAAGCTCAGTATAGTACACAGATGCAACTTAACTGAAACATTATTGTTTACTAAATTCAGTATCTCATTGGGTTTAAAGATCGAGATAAGGAAACAAATAAAATTATTGCTTTATATCTTATAAAGAACGCAGACGAACGACACTATTCAGAAGAAAAGCACTTGTTTGTGTTATTTATTAAACGTAATCCACCTCAGTTTCACAACTGAGGCGGATTTTTCAATATATTAATCTATCACAGTTGCTGACGGGACTGCAGTACGCTAAAAATTCTTATATTTATTCAACGTGTGTTTCTAAACTTTCAACTTACTTTCTCCAGGTCATTTTGTGCCTCAGTTACAGGTTTTCGACATGTGGTTTGCTGGCATAGAAGTCTAAGTTGGGAGCCCTCTGTCACGTGTCTCCTTTCTCTTTCTTTTTAATACCGGAAGTAGATGTGATCTGACGTCAGTTCCGGAATCAGTTCACAAAATCGTTCCGTCGCCAAAGATTGTAAGTAGGCTGTTTAAGTTTTTATATTGGTGACGCCACGTAACGCTCTGTATGAAAATCACTGGATGTGCTGTGTGCAGTCTATGGCTGGTTGGCATTGTTGTAATAGTCGCTATTGTAGTGTTGGGCAGTTGGATGTGAACAGCGGGTAGCGTTGCGCAGTTGGAGGTGAGCCGCTAGCAGTGGTGGATGTGGGGAGAGAGATGGCGGAGTTTTGAGAGCGGATGATATGCACGTGTGTCCATCAGAGACAGTAAATTTGTAAGACTGGATGTCATGAACTGATTTGTATATGATGACTTTTGAACATTATCAAGGTAAATACATTGTTTGTTCTCTATCAAAATCTTTCATTTGCTAACTATGCCTATCAGTAGTAATAGTGCCTTCAGTAGCTAAAATCTTTTATTTAGCTGGCAGTATTGGCGCTCGCTGTATTGCAGTAGTTCGAGTAACGAAGATTTTTGTGAGATAAGTGATTCATGAAAGGTATAGGTTATTGGTAGTCAGGGCCATTCTTTTGTAGGGATTATTCAAAGTCAGATTGCGTTGTGCTAAAAATATTGTGTGTCAGTTTATTGTTGATCCGAATAAATAAAGAGAGAAATGTCTGTGCACCTTCAGTTTTGCTCAACTGTTTGAAAATCAAATGACATAAGGGGTTTATCAGCACAATCATTCATAAATTTTTGTAAGGGGACGATTCAAGATCCACAAAAATTCCCGTTTCTGAAGCTATGCTACAACTTGTTTTAGCAATTACGTTCAGCTTCAAGAATGACTGTAGTGACTGGGAAGTGATTAAATTGATTGAATGACCAAATCAAGCAATATCACGACGAGTGAACTCAGAAAGGTCGAATCCTGTTCTTGCAAATTTCAAAAAATCATCGCCAAAATAATTCGTTTGTACTGACATAAACCTACAACATGAACAGCTGGAAAGTAACGGCAGTCTTATGTCAGTTAGTGGCCGTTAATATAGTCTGTGGACCCTAAATAATATTTATGGGTTGAGCATTCATATATGCTGAATAGAATTTTTTTCTAACGTACATCATGTTTTAGCTGTAACGATCATTCAGTGCAAAGAAGTCTAGTAAACATGTGTTATAAAATGAATATTTTAGCCTTTGTGTCCAAAAAAATATGCACTTCAAATTTTTCACAACATTAACAAGCAACGAACTCAAGAAGATATTGGCAAAAAGTAATCAAATGGTTATAAAGGTTGATTCACTTTGGAACATAATCTCGATATTATTCACAAAATTAACTTCTGATATCACACTAAGCAACGAATACAAGGAGGTACTGACAAAAAGTAAATAATCAACTGTCTTAAGTAACTTGTTTCACAGTGTAACCAGTGGGACACACAGTTTTCAGCCACCAATCATTTCAGGTCATATATTTGAAAGCATTTTTTTCCAAAAACAATCACACATCTCGAAACTTCCATGAACTCATAATTCCTAAAACAAATTATAGTCCTAAACAAACAAGTAAAATTAACCAAAAATTTAATAAAGGTCATACTGCACGAGTGATTTTATTCCCCTTCATTAGTGCAAACCATAGTTTACATTACATGAACTTTAGGTAACTTACTTTCACTGTCAGTGATGCCAATATGGTTCCCATGAGAAAAAAAAATAACAAGTCAAAGTCTCATACGATGAAGTAGCACAGTCCCCATGCCGACTGTTGCTTCGAACTAAGTATTTGTCACAGTACACTACATTTGTAGAAGTAACTCATTGCTCCACTAGATGTGTCTGACTTGTGTAGCGTCGGTGCTTTCATGCTAAAGGCGCTGGTGCTTCAATAGAAAACGAATAAAATTGTCGTTGGAGGCAGAAACCAGGACTAAACGGAGTAAGAGCTATGAGCGCTTCATCTTCGCTACTGTGAGACAAATTTCTTCCAATGTGACCTCTTTGCTTTCAGTATTTTGGGAGAAGGTAGTCTGGAGCAAAACGGTAGAAACTGCCTAGTAAAGTACTAGTTTAGTAGAATTTTTTTTCACTGCTCTTAAAATGAACAAGAGTTCGTAGCTCTTAAGGTACGCATTTAAGAACCCGTGTTTATTAGACATTTTTATTTCGAACGATCGTTCCTGTCGTATCCATGAATTTTACCATTCCCCCTGTGACACCCTGTACATCATTAAGAGGCCTGCCTTAAACCTCTGCTTACCAGAAAATCTGTATAGTGGTACCTACCAGTCGATACTCTCAGGCCCGTGCTGTTTACATTGACATAAACTGACACTTTTTGACTACTTATTACGCGAACGACTTTTGAGGAATAAATAATTTTAAAATAATTTTATTTCTTTAAAATTTACACTATAGGAAACACAGTTCTTATGCTTTTACTGCTGGCTTTTATTCTTATTGTAAATTTGAAGAGGGTCTACAGACAATAGCAGAAAGTTCCGAGCATATGGGTTTGGTGCACTTATAACATGTAATTTGGCTTTATCTATCTTTCTTCTCTACGTCATATGCACATCTTCTCCTTTTCTGAGCTGGTGGTTTCACTGCCCTTCGTGGAACCGGTGCTACAAATGAATTCAATGTCTTTTTTATCACTGCTAGTTGCTTTCCCAAATTGACGATGAAAATCTGACGTCTCATTTTTTTTATTTGTAGCCAACATCATTCAAATTATGTATGCATTCATTACACTTAATCGACAACGTCGATGAAAACTACCAATGACCAGCACCTTGTTTCTCTCTTGACACTGTAGCATCATATTTTCTGGGCCTTGGTATCAACCCGCCTCTAGTAGCACTGTATGTCATTACAGTTTCAAGCGTTTTTTCCTTGTGATGGTGACACCGTTGGTTCATCATGAGGAGAGCTACGGACGGTAACAGCTTTTTTTTTAGGAACATAAGAGGCTGCCATTACAACTGGTTGAAAACCAATTAATGTAGACTCTATTTCACATTCTTTACGTGTTAAAAATAGGCAGGCAGTTCGCTTTTATTTATTTTTTTGATTGTACCATCTAATGTCACATATTTTGACAGAAAATAATGAGCCAAATCGAGAGAAATAAAAAGAATTGTTATAGGTGATACTATGTCCAGACTTCTCAAGTTCAATCATCAGGCTTTTCACACCATTCTCTCCAAGACGTACGGCTCTTGAGTCTTCCTCCTTCCCAAATACACTTTCATCTCCCAGCAGTAGTTTGTTGCGCTGTAGCAAATTGCCCAGAACTTTATTCCGTATCTACCAGGTTTTGTTGAGATGTATTGTCTAAATGATCAGTGATATCGAAATATGATCAACTGTTTATCCACGGTGATGCAGAATCCTGAGATGTAGATATCTCTAAGGGTAATTTCCCACACCTTAAAAATTTATCTGGTTGTTTGAATTTGTTACTTGACCTATGTTCACGTCGGGTTGCTGCACTGTCAAAGCACAACACCCTCGGAATGGCATGGAAGCAGTTGTGAAACATAATTTCATTGAACAGTGGTCGGCCATTCTGAACACTCCAAAGCAGACATATCTTTATTCCTTGAATTGTATACTCCAGTCAGATCATAACACCAAGAAACTTTTTCATTTCTTGCATATCTATATCCACCCAGTCCTCATAAACGATTCGACCTTTCTTTTTGGCCTGCATACACTTTTGTCAAAGAGGGGTATGCAAGATTCTTTATTATCCCAGTTCCTAATCAAATAACTCGTAGGTTTCTGGTCTTCTTTCTATACATCCTTTTTCTCCACCTGCCAGAAATTCCAGCTTGAGTAGCTGTAGCCCATATTTGATTCTCATTACGAGAAAACAATAAGTCACACGCAACAGTTTTGGCACTAAATTCTATGTATGTCCATCTTTTCAGAGATGGCTGCGGCACTCGTCTGTTCAATACAGGATACAGGATGTCAAATTAAACACCCTTAAGCCGTCTAGTTTCCAAACTTATCTCATTTGGCAACCAGTTTGGGCAATTTTTTACGCATTCTTCAGGCCCGTGACCGACGTGTAGGAAGATTTTACCTTCGTGCCGATCCAAACAGGAGCCAGGAATACTAATATTCCTGGTGAACGGAAATTTACTAATAGCAGTATTGCTGGCCCTTGTTTTGATCAGAACAGAGGTGGAATCTTCCTACACGTCGGTCAGGGGCCTGAAGATGGCGTAGTAAATCGCCGAAACTGGTAGCCAAATAAAATAAGCTTGGAAACTAGACAGCTGAAAGATATTTAAATTGACATCTGGCATTAACTTGTTCTTCTCCATCCTCGTGAAGTGATCCTTCATGATCACCATCTTCGTATAGTTCTGAGATTTCAGCGACATCTACTTGATTGTCATCACTGGAAGATTCACATTAACTGGATGGGTTTTCAAAATCAGAAGACTGCTCCACATATTCCCTTATTCTTCATCTGCTAGTCTTCTCCACAACATTTTCAGTTTATAGAACGCACGACTGTTATGAAATAGCCGGTCGAAGTGGCCGTGCGGTTAAAGGCGCTGCAGTCTGGAGCCGCAAGACCGCTACGGTCGCAGGTTCGAATCCTGCCTCGGGCATGGATGTTTGTGATGTCCTTAGGTTAGTTAGGTTTAACTAGTTCTAAGTTCTAGGGGACTAATGACCTCAGCAGTTGACTCCCATAGTGCTCAGAGCCATTTGAACCATTTTTTTTTGTTATGTAATAATGCACGAAAACATGCTTATCACAAGGAGTACTCTTGAACACTGAAAGAGTAACAGTGAGAGTCAACAAGGGCAAATGACGTAACAGACGCTGCGCAGACTGACATCTGGTTGTTGAAAAATTGCTTCTAAATTCATGGGCCTGCGAGACCCGTACGGGAGGAAACTTACACCAACACTTTTAAAGAAAGTTATCGGTAAATTTTTATAATTTTGTTCGACTTGACAAATTAGGAAAAGCCGGAAAATTTTATTACAATAAAATGTATAGTTACTGATAGAGAAGATATTAAACTTCACGGCCAGGGTGCTGTCGCCTGATGGTAAGTAAAGTGTAAAGAGTTGGAAGACAGACGCGTGACAAGTATTACAATCCAGATGTCGACGTTTCTTTGTAAGAAGAGGAGAACGACCGCTGCAGTATAGGTTTCGCTCAGATTTCATCGCATTACTGAGTCTCTGTATTAGAAAATTATGGTGCGCCAGCTTTGCAAAATGGTTTCCGAGTAAGCGAAGATGGACCTTTCCCGACAAACTTCGAAATTGCAGCTATGACATGCTGAAAATTAGCAATTTGGCGTACTCTGAAATACTCTTTATGTGCGAAATTCTTCCATTTTTAGTTTCTGACACAATGTTTTTCATCCTTAGTGGAACATAAAAAAAGTTGAGCACCTACGACACCTAGTCGGAAGTCAATGTGACTCCATATACATACACGACATCGGTGAATGCGTAGATGACGAGAGTGGCAATTCTACATGACAGGTAGGTGGGTCGCGTAATCTATACACGTTATAAATCGAAGTTCCACGTCACGTTTTTCTGTCTCTGAGCGTTTGTCTCGCAGATATTCGTACGGTTTTCGCTGATAGAGAAACTTATTCACGGGGAAGGTTTATAAAATACAATTTATTATAGTTACGCCTAACAAATCGATTTGCCGTAGATATTTAGAGTCACACGTGCGAAGCCGAGGCAGGTCGGTGGTACCATATGTAGCAGTCTCCACAGCTCCGATCTTAAGAAGTGCCTGCAAATATATCGAACATGAGGCCGTAACCTGACCGAGGAATACCCCCACATTCCTACGAAAACATAACTAAACACTGCAGAAGTTGCCCCGTCCTGAAAGATCTGGGCCTCACATTTAATACATGCTATGTTTTCTATAATAAATTTGTCTTTGAATATTAATGTTAGTACTCAACAAGAGGTGGAAAGACAATGAAATATTGTGATGGCTTTTGAAGATTAGTCTTCCAGGTTGTGCACTGAGGTGACAAAAGTCTTCTGATAACGTTATGCTCATACAAAATTGGTGTTAGTTTCGCGTACACGAGGCATAAAATGTCAGTATATAGGCAGAGCTGTAATTTTTACTAAGCCGATTCATGAGAAGGGGTTGCCGCCCTGATTATGGCTACAAGGCGGGAATTAACATCCACTGAATGCAAAGTGGAAGTTTGAGCTAGACGCATGGCACAGCCCTTCACAGAATACTTTCGGCGCTTCAATATTCCGCGATCCACAGTACCAAGAGTGTGCCGAGAACACATGGTTGAAATGGCTCTGTGCACTGTGGGACTTAACATCTGAGGTCATCAGTCCCCTAGAACTTAGAACTACTTAAACCTAACTAACCTAAGGACAGCACACACATTCATGCTGAGGCAGGATTCGAACCTGTGACCGTAGCAGCAGCGCGGTTCCGGACGGCCACCCAGGCTAGCGTACCGAGAAGAGAACACAAAATTTCAGGCGCTACCTCTTACCATGGACAACGCAGAGGCCGACGGCCTTCACTAACGACCGACAGCCGCAGCATTTGTGTAGAGTTGTCAGTGCTATCAGACAAGCTACAATATGTGAAACAATCGCAGAAATCGATGTGGCAGGTACGACGAGCGTATCCATTAGGACGGTGCGGCCAAATATGGGGTTAATTGGTTATGGCAGCAGATGACCGACGTGAGTGCCTTTGCTAACAGCACGACGCCACCTGCCGCACGCCTCCTGGGCTCGTGTCTATATCGATCGGACCGTAGACGACTGTAAAACCATTGCCTGGTCAGATGAGTCCATATTTAAGCGTCTAAGAACTGATGGTTGGATTCGAGCGTGACGCAGATCCCGCGGAGCCGTGGTTTCAAGTTGTCAACAAGGGATGCTGCAAGCTTCCGTTGGCTCCATTATGGTGTGGGTGGTGTATACTTGACGTAGACTGGGCCCTCTGGCCCAACTGAACTGATCATTGACTGCAAAAGTCTACTTTCTCCTACATGGATACCATTTGCTGCCATTCAAGGGTGTAATTTTTATGGGTGACAATACGCCACGTCACCTGACCACAAGTGTTCGCGACTGGTTTGAAAAACATTCTGGACAATTCGAGAAAATGATTTTGCCACGCATATCACTCGACACGAATCCCATTTAACATTTATGAGACGTAATCCAGAGGTAATTTCGTGCACAAAATCGTGTACTGTAAACACTTTCGTAATTACGGACGGCTACAGATGCAACATATATCAATATTTATGCAGTTACTTCCTACGACTTGTTGAATCAATGCCACGTTAAGTTGCTGCGCTCCGACGGACAAAAGACAAAAGCATGTCAGATACGTTGTTATGGGTAATCCCATTCAGCGAATGGTTGTACTCAAATGGTTCAAATGGCTCTGAGCACAAGAGGACTTAACAACTGAGGTCATCAGGCTCCTATAACTTAGAACCACTTAAACCTAACTAACCTAAGGACGTCACACACATCCTTGCCCGAGGTAGGATTCGAACCTGCGGCCGTAGCGGTCTCGCGGTTCCAAACTGAAGCGCCTAAAACCGCTCCATGGAACTATTTCATGCCTGTCGTTTCGTGCAAGAAACGTCAGTAAGGAAAACTTTACGTGGACTACGGTTCATACAACCCAGAAGATTCAGCAGCAACTGAGACAACCGTTCGTGAAAGTCTTCATTGTATGTTTCTGACTGTGGATTTATAGTAAAAATTTGTTTATGGCATATTTGTTGAATACAAAGTTCATAATTTTCTCCAATTTCATAAAAAGAACTCACTGCGAGCATAGCCAATAATGAGGAACAGAAGAGACGTACTTTCACACATACTAATACTAAAGACATATTTATATGAAAATGGTATCTGTTCTTTCGAACTTGTGATCTTGTAGCTCTCGAAGAATGAAATTACAATGAATTCAGACCATTAGCTGCTTAAAGGCGCTCATAAATATCAACAGGAGCAGTTGAAAATGTGTGCCACGACCGGAACTCGAACCTGGGATTTCCTGCTTACATAGCAGACGTTCTATCCGACTGAGCCATCGAGGCAACAGCGGATGGTGCGACTGCAGGGACTTATATCTGGTACGCTCCCCGTGAGACCCACACATCCAACTTACTGTCCACACACAACATTTGCAATGCCCCTGCCCACTTTACTCATTACTGGCTGTAGTCAATCAATCGATTCCCGTAAGTGTTTGAGCAATGTGAGTGCATCAGCACTGAAGAAGATCATTGGCCAGTATGCCTTATCTATATGGAGATGGTATCTGTTCTTTCACACATGTCTCTGTGTGACGTTCTTGAGTTCCAAGCACAAATAATTCTTGTTGCATGCTTCTGGATTGCTGCGGACTATGCATGTCGTGGCGAAATTTCGAAAGTTTTCATGTCATATTGTGTTATTTCGTCACCTAATCCTCCAGAAATTTATTTCATTTACTAGACTCTTGGTGAAAATATTAGCCTATCTGACATTTACTTGTATCTTCAATGTCACCTCCCCGTCTGGCAAGAAAGAGATACTCCAAGTTTAATTAAATTTCCTTCAGAAGCGAGGCTTTCCGAGCCGAGACACAAAGTTACCTTAAGGGAATAACTTGACACAGTGCGCTTCGCGAAACTTGACTTGGAGCAGTTAATGGAAGACGTATAGGTGTCCACTCACTGTATATTTGAAGGTATGTGATTTATTTTACTGATTCCGTTACTTGTACGTTACTTACGACTTTTCAGAAGGTTAAAACAGCATACGATTCGGTTTCCGTTTTCCAGTCTCAGCTATACCGGTGGCCCTACCATCTACGAAGACAAAGCATTCTCTGCTCACAGGAGAGAACTTGTCCAGGCCTTGGGGGTACGGCCCGGCCGGCTCCAAGTTCACTTCTAGTGCCAACTTCCGCGTCCCTCTGGATTCGACTTCCGCAGTACATCCTGTTCCTTCGTTCTCGCGCTGTTCCCGGAACGCATTGACACAGCTAATTCCATTATATCCCTCACCAAAAGTCTCATCATCAAGGTACATTGTTATTTCGTGTGCCTACAAGAGGAAAACGAATAAATAGTTTATACTAATAATCCCCAAATATCGAAAATAATGGTCAGAATAAAAAAAAGCCGCTATTATAATGTGCACGGTCTCCGCAGATTTATATAAATCTGTGGTTACTTCACATACATACTTTTCGCTTCCGCTGTACAGTAGAGATACACATTGGAAATAATACCAGACTAGCAATAATGAAGAGAATTATGAAAGAAAAAGAGAGAACGATGATTTCTTTGATATGTAACAAACGTTCTCTGCCTGTACTCGTTTCAACCAGTCACTACAGACAACAGGTTTTATGGTCTCAGAGTTCCACTGCCACACCGATATTAATGTCGGCCTGCATGGTTGTGTTATCAGCAAGTTAGATGGCCACACAGCTGATCCAAGTTCAGTCCTCGAAACACTCCCTGAGTTCTCTGAGATGAAGTCAAGTCAACTTCACAAATACTACGCAATGGCCACATAGAGAAGCTGTAGTGACACTGGTTTCGAGAGTCTATGTAACTAGCAGAAAATGATGTGCTGCTCATAACTCTTTTACTGTTACTTGTTTCCCTCCAAGGCAGAGGATGCAGGGATATTCTGTGAGAAGTCAAATGTTCTATAGCAGCGTTCCTTAGACTGCCTACTACAGAACACGAGAATTCTGTGGAGATTACTGAATGATTCTATCGAACATTCTTCATAATATTCAACAAAGTAACCTGAAGTTAATAATATAAATTAACGCCTCAGATTAGCCTCATTATGTTCTTTAGCCTTTAATATTTCTAATTTGATGAAATTTTGTACACCTTACAAAGAACACTCCCCCGAATTTTTGACCACGGTAAACGTGTTTTTATTTTACGAATATGTGACACAAAAGGCGTGAATCATGGCAGAGAGCTACACGCACACGAAACCGAACACCCAGACCCTTGAAAAATACAAGGAAGCGGTACGAAACGTACGTTGCCTGTATTCAGTAGAGTGTGTGTGTGTGTGTTTTATTTTATTCAAGTCTGATGAAATTTTGTACATGTCGCAGAAAAGCAACGTTTCTTTGTATTATTAAGTTTCTATTAATATCCTGTTTTATTCAGCGTTGTGGGTAAAATCTTCTCAGGTATTGTTGAAAGGAAAGTGCGAGTATTAGTTGAGGACAAATTGCCTGAATATCAATGTGGGTTTAGGCCTCTTAGAGGTTGTCAGGACCAGATCTTTAGCTTACGGCAAATAATAGAGAAGTGTTATGAGTGGAACAGGGAATTGTATCTGTGCTTTATAGATCTAGAAAAGGCATATGACCAGGTTCCCAGGAGGAAGTTATTGTCTATTCTACGAGATTATGGAATAGGAGGCAAAATTTTACAAGCAATTAAAGTTCTTTACATAGATAGTCAGGCAGCCGTTAGAGTTGACGGAAAATTGAGTTCATGGTTCAAAGTAGTTTCAGGGGTAAGACAAGGCTGCAACCTGTCTCCACTGCTGTTCATATTATTTATGGATCATATGTTGAAAACAATAGACTGGCTGGGTGAGATTAAGATAGATGAACACAAAATAAGCAGTCTCGCATATGCGGATGACTTAGTTGTGATGGCAGATTCGATTGAAAGTTTGCAAAGTAGTATTTCAGAACTAGATCAGAAATGTAAGGACTATGATATGAAGATTAGCATCTCCAAACCGAAAGTAATGTCAGTGGGAAGAGATATAAACGGATTGAGTGCCAAATAGGAGGAACAAAGATAGCACAGGTGGACGGTTTCAAGTACTTAGGATGCATATTCTCACAGGATGGCAACATAGTGAAAGAACTGGAAGCGAGGTGTAGCAAAGCTAATGCAGTGAGCGCTCAGCTACCATCTACTCCCTTCTGCAAGAAGGAAGTCAGTACCAAGACTAAGTTAACTGTCACCGTTCAATCTTTCGGCCAACTTTGTTGTATGGGAGCGAAAGCTGGGTGGATTCAGGTTACCTTATCAACAAGGTTGAGGTTACGGATATGAAAGTAGCTAGGATGATGGCAGTTACTATTAGATGGGAACAATGGCAGGAGAGTGTCCACAATGAGGAAATCAAAGAAAAACTGGGAATGAACTCTATAGATGCAGCAGTCAGGTCGAACAAGCTTCGATGGTGGGGTCATGTTACACGCATGGGAGAAGCAAAGTTACCCAAGAGATTCATGGGTTCAGCAGTAGAGGGTAGGAGGAGTCGGGGCAGACCAAGGAAAAGGTACCTGGATTCGGTGAAGAATGATTTTGAAGTAATAGGCTTAACATCAGAAGAGACACCAATGTTAGCACTGAATTGGGGATCATCGACGAATTTTGTAAGGGGGACTATGCTCCAGACTGAACGCTGAAAGGCATAATCAGTCTTAAATGATGATGATGATGATGATGATGATTCAGCCTTAATAGGTAACTGCACAGTATTTTAGATCGTAGAATCGTTTCCGATATTTTTTTGCATGATGGAGAAGTGGCTTCAGTAACACACTCGAAAACGCTAAAGAACTTGATTCTTCTGCTTTATAGTCAACAACTAAATCCTTTGTTGAAGGTAAATGCGGTATAATATGAGGGATATCAATTAAATTGCCTTAAAAGAACTTAAACTATGTGACCAAAAGTATGCGTACCTCCATCGGTAATGCTGGAATTCGATATGGTGTTGGCCAACACTTAGTCTTGATGACAGCTTCCACTCTCGCAGACATACGTTCAGTCATGTGCTGGAAGGTTTCTTGGGGAATGGCAGCCCATTCTTTGTGGAGTGTTGCTCTGAGGCCTGGCACGAAGTCAGCATTCCAAAAATTACCCCAAAGTTGTTCTATAGGTTTCAGGTCAGGACTTTGTAGACGTGTGTTGTGTAGTGTCACGCAAAACTACAATGGGAGCAAGCCACCTCCATGAAAAACACGACCACATCGTAACACCACCAAATTTTACTGTTGGCGCTACACACGGTGGCAGATGAAGTTCGCCGGTCATTCGCCATACCCACACACTGCCATCGGATCGCCACATTGTTTACCGTGATTCATCACTCCACAGAACGTTTTCCACTGTTCAATCGTCCGATGTTTACGCTCCATACACCGAGCGAGGCGTCGTTTGGCATTTACCGACGTGATTTATGGCTTATGAGCGGCAGATCGACCACGAAGTCTGCGCCTCGTGGTCTCGCGGTCGCGTTCTCGCTTCCCGAGCACGGAGTCCCGGGTTCGATTCCAGGAGGGATCAGAGATTTTCACCTTCCTCGAGATGACTAGGTGTTTGTGTTGGCCTCATCATTTCATCATCATTCATGGAAGTGGCAAGACCGAAGAAAAGGGCGCTGATACGAGCAGTTTAGCGCCCTACAAACCAAACCATCATCATCACAATCATCATCATCATCATCATCGACGACCATCACGAAGGTTTCTCGCCTCCCACCCAACTTTCATAGTACTTGCAGTGGATCCTGATGCAGTTCGTAATTCTGTTTGATGGTCTGGATAGATGTTTGCCTATTACAAATTACGAACCTCCTCAGGTATCGGCGGTCTGTCAACAGACGAGGTCGGCCTGTACGCGTTTGTGCTGTACTTGACCCTGCTCCTCTCCACTTCACCATCACATCGGAAACAGTGGACCTAGGGATGTTTAGGATTGTGAAAATCTCGCCTACAGACGTATGGCACAAGTGACACCCAATCAACTGACCACGTTCGAAGTCCGTGAGTTCCGCGGTGCGCCCTGTTCTCCTCTGTCACATGTCTAATGACTACTGAGGTCCCTGATACGGAAGGTATGGAAGTAGGTGGCAGCACAATGCACCTAATATGAAAAACTTATGATTTTGTGGGTGCCCGGATACCTTTGATCACATAGTGTACGTCTGTTAATGTTTCTGTAAGTAAACAGTGTAGAGCAGGTAATAAAACCCTAAAAAAAGTACAATGAAACTTATATATTTATAGAATTCATGAAAAATATTGATAATACTCAGTGTGTTACAGACAAAAAAGTGTTCCCAAACAATTATACGTTGATGAGCAAAACTTTATAACTACATGCTTAATAGCCTGTTTATCCGTCTTTGAAACGAAAAACATGGCTGATTCTGTATATCAGAGATTCGACAGCTTGTTTGTAGGTTTGAGGAGGTACGTTGCATTAGATGTCCACGCACAAGTCATGTAATTGGTGTAAATAACGGGCCGCTTATTTGCGTACGCGTTGGTGCCGCCCGATAGGGACCGAAATAGGTTCCGTAGGATTTACGTGAGACGGATTTGGTTCCAGACACATCAATGTGAGTTCAGTATAATGCTCCTTAACTCACTGTAGCACTGTTCTGGCTCCGAGATACAGACTATAATATTGCCGAAAGAGGACATCGCCACCGGCTGAAGTGGCCGAGCGGTTCTAGGCGCTTCAGTCCGGAACTGCGCTGCTGCTACGGTCGCAGGTTCGAATCCTGCCTCGGGCATGGATGTGTGTGATGTCCTTAGTTTAGTTAGGTTTAAGTAGTTCTAAGTCTAGGGGACTGATGACCTCAGTTGTTAAGTCCCATAGTGCTTAAAGCCATTTTTTTATGGCGTCGCCGTCGTAGAAGACATCAAGCGTGACGGGATGCAGGTGGTTCGCAGCTGTCAGCATGTCTTCGATTTCTAGCATAGGTCCGATGCAAGCGGATTAGAATGTCTCCCATAGGATAATACTGCTCCCACCTGCCTGTGTCCGTGGTGCGTTGCACTTTTCGAGGCGCCGTTCATTTCGATGACGGTGGTTGTGTCGACTTAGTATACAAAAATGTGAACAGTCTCCTAATGGAAACGTTAGTCGTATATCCTAAATTGGCTTCCTCAGTTATTTTATGCAATGTTACTTGTCTGTTACCACTGACAACTCTACACAAACGCCACTGCTCACGATTGTTAAGTGAAGGCCGTCGGCCACTAGCTTGTCCGTCGTGAGGGGTAATGCCTGTAGTCTGATATTCTCGGCACACTATTGACATTGTAAATCTCGGAATATAGAATTAAATGTCCCATACCTCATCTACCAGTAAGCATTCAAAATCTGTAAATAATAACCACGTCGTAAGCATTTTCACGCGAATCACACTATTACAAATGACGGCTCTGCCAATGCATTGCCTTTTTTTGTCTTGTGCACGCAAGAGTCCCGCCATCTGTCTATGTGGATATTGTTATCCCACAATTTTTGTCAACTCATTGCATACTGACTCGGGCGGAGGGTGTTACGACAGGAGTAAGATTCCCATCATGAAGCTGGCTGTGGAAATGCTACTTGATGTCACAGCAAATAACTAGCCGTCTGGTTGACTGCAAACGGCAGTACACCACATTGTAGAGTGCTGAGACAGGATTGTTGTTGTACCTAGCTATACAATAACTCTGACAGCCAGCCCACGTGCCTGTTGACTGGATGCGATGGCCCTCTTGACGCTGATGCCAAAATACTGAGTAACCCTATTTTTAATACTTTATGCTAGTAATATGTATCGCATATCATAAAGAATCACAATGGAGGACACCTTTAATTAGTAGTAGATTACGATGCTAAGCCTGTATGAGGAAATTTGTGATCCCATTCGTTTTTCAGCTACGATTTATTTAAAGTTTCAAGTCTGAAGTACAAGAGGCGAGCTTACGCATCAGTGCATTGTATGGAAATATTTATTTGAATTTCACACTTCTCCAAGATTTTCTTTCATACTTTGCAACATTACTTTTATTTTTTATTTTGAAAGAAGTTAACTATCTTATAGGCTCGATTTGTTTTATTTTGCTATAAAGGGCATAAATCTCGTCCTGTACAATATTATTGGGACGAAACTTATCATTTTATTATCCGTTAAATCAAGAAATGTTATAATATTTCCAAAGCAAACTTTTTCGTAGAATACAGTGACATAAAAAACATATAAAATGTTCACTATGAGGACCAAGCAGCAAATTTACAAAACTCTTTTCCAAAATTGTGTGGGATAATACATAATTATTTTTAATTGTATACATTTTACTATGCTCAACAGTCGTGTTTTATTTGTAATTGTTCACTCATGTAGGCAGAAAACTTCTTATAAGAGCTAATTTGATCAACTGTCGGCTCTAGAACAATCCAGAACTTCATGCTGTAATGCATCACTTCTCATACTCATTACTGACTGCAGAGGTACCGCGTTGGTATGGACGCGGAGCTGTAAGTTCAGCCTTTGTGATGGATATAGAAAGTGCGCCAAGTACGACTTATTATGTTAGAAACTTTAATTTGCATTGAAAATACACTTGGTGTGTTTTACGAGTTTTATGTTCGATGACAGTGATCGGTATGAAATTTATATATGCTCGAAAGAAGACACTCTTTAGCGATATGCAGAAAAATGGTGCATAAATTCATTGCTTTGCCGTGCCTGGACGAAAGATAAAAGAAAATGTGTTGAAAATGTGAATAAGTATCTTAATTAATGTTCTACAAACCTGAGTCTTTACATCAGCCACCAGAGAAGATGAAGTTTGGGGCCACAAATAGATTGACGAAGTAAGACGAGTATTAAAATATTTGCTCATCACATCATCCAGTTTCGAACTGTTTTTCAACATTGCTGTTTCTCGTACTATTTAACTACGTCTTTACAAAGCTATATGACTAGCTGAAGAAATGCAATTAACTGTCGTTAGATTTCGTAGCAATGACTTTCAAATGGATATAGGGATCAGCAATGTTAGAATTCCAATTCCTTGGAAAAATGGGATGAGCATTAAATTGTATGGGAACTAAACGTAGGTAAAATCGATAGAGGTTGTTGACTGATAAGAAACTGGACTCAAATTTGGGCGGACGCCAGTTCAAATTCCCATCCCACCATCATGATAAAGTATAAACGTGAAACTTTTGCTCGATGTTTGCCACACACGAAGTGATGTCTTAGCGAAACTTTCGTCCAGCCTACACGAATAAAGACTACCGCGTTGTTCAGCTGCTATAAAAGATCGCCGTTATGGGCAGATTGTGCCCATTTTAAATGAATTCGAGAACTTAACATGCAAATTTCCACTGTAAGAGAAATTTCGCTCGGGATTCTTCACCCACTGATTTGTTGCTGAGCTATGACTCAGAATTAGTCATTCCATGCATAATACGAATAAATCGCATTACAAAGTGGACCGTTAAAGAGAAAAAAGGTGTTGGTTTGTAATTTGCTTCGTGGCCACGCTGGCACTGAGGAAATCCTTTTCACGCATTGCCTTCGACTGGCGTCACTTTAGTATAGCTAAGCTAAGAGCCGGGAAATCACCCCAACTCCATGGCAAAAGGGCAGTAGGAGAGGTCGGCGCAGCCCCTTTATGTAGTGTTGGCAGTGCGCATTGTCTCACTGGTGGAACCAATGAAGACACGCTCTTAAAACCCACTGTTGTGCAGTCTCTCGTCTCGTCGGTTTTGTTTTGAATCGTTTGTGAAGACTGGTGCGGAAGACTGCCGCCTCCTTAGAAGTCTACCGCCATGTTATTTAGCAGCACGTTCCGACCTCTATAGCACTGGAGCTAGGTTGCATGGAGTAACGCCAGTAGAAATCCCGTAGCGTCGCAAGAGGACGGATACCGATACTATGGTAGCAGATATTCGGCGTGCATGGAATGTACTCTGCAAGACGACTACACAACACTCTCATGCTACTTTGGTAACAGTTACGACATATACTGCCATTCGCATTCGAATCTCGTTCACTCCCGTGGTCAACCAATGTTCCTCTCTTTCTCTCAGAGCTCTTTCCCTCGCCGTTTGCCAATAACGACTCCCTAGGGACTGCACGAAACTTTTATTCGTCCTTTTTTTATTCTTTTACAAGTTCATAATCCAGAGGAGAACAGAAGATTACTACAGACAGTCGGGCGTAGGGGATTCGCCTTATTCCACTTTTTAAAGGAGCTCCGCATTTATTTTGCAGTTTTGTTTTTTATATGAAGGGAAATTATTGACTTTCCGCGTCTCAGTCACTTGTGTGTGGCCTTCCCTCTCTGCCTCATTATGCAACACTTTCCGGCTAAAATACCTCCTGTAGATTCCATTCTCCTTTGTTGTCATGTCAAGCTAAGAGGAAGATCTTTCAGGTAAGATATTATTTATCTGAAGAAACAGCCAAGGCAGCAGGCCTGGGAGCTACCATATGTGGTACACCACCACTTCATTTTTTTATCGGTTTCACGTGATTCTGTTGAGGCAAAGGTACGTACCGTTCATTTAGCACTCGCCACTTGAGTTTCCGATTACCAAGTTCACATCATACTTGTCACAATTAAAATCCACGGAGGAGAAATAAAAACTTTGAGGTTCGCCGATGACATTGTAATTCTGTCAGAGACAGCAAAAGACTTGGAAGAGCAGTTGAACGGAATGGACAGTGTCTTGAAAGGAGGATATAAGATGAACATCAACAAAAGCAAAACGAAGATAATGGAATGTCGTCGAATGAAATCGGGTGATGCTGCCGGAAACCGGCCGAAGTGGCCGTGCGGTTAAAGGCGCTGCAGTCTGGAACCGCAAGACCGCTACGGTCGCAGGTTCGAATCCTGCCTCGGGCATGGATGTTTGTGATGTCCTTAGGTTAGTTAGGTTTAATTAGTTCTAAGTTCTAGGGGACTAATAACCTCAGCAGTTGAGTCCCATAGTGCTCAGAGCCATTTTTGATGCTGCCGGAAATAGATGCTTAAAGTAGTAAACGAGTTTTGCTATTTGGGGAGCAAAATAACTGATGAGGGTCGAAGTAGAGAGGATTTAAAATGTAGACTGATAATGGCAAGAAAAGCGTTTCTGAGGAACAGAAATTTGTTAACATCGAGTATAGATTTAAGTGTCAGGAAGTCGTTTGTGATAGTATTTGTATGGAAAGTAGCCATGTATGGAAGTGAAACGTGGACGATAAATAGTTTAGACAAGAAGAGAATAGAAGCTTTTGAAATGTTGTGCTACAAAGACTGTTGAATATTCGATGGGTAGATCACATAACTAATGAGGAGGTATTGAAAAGAATTAGAGAGAACAGATATTTGTGGCACAACTTGACTAGAGGAAGGGATCGGTTGGTAGGGCATATTCTGAGGTATCAAGGGATCACCAATTTAGTATTGGAGGGCAGCGTGGAGGGTAAAAATCGTAGAGGGAGACCAAGAGATGAATACACTAAACAGATTCAGAAGGATGTAGGTTGCAGTAGGTACTGGCAGATGATGAAGGTTGCACAGGATAGAGTAACATGGAGAGCTGCATCAAACCAGTCTCTGGACTGAAGGCCACAACAACAACCACTTGTCACAACAAATGGTTCAAATGGCTCTGAGCACTATGCGACTCAACTGCTGAGGTCATCAGTCGCCTAGAACTTAGAACTAATTAAACCTAACTAACCTAAGGACAGAACACAACACCCAGCCATCACGAGGCAGAGAAAATCCCTGACCCCGCCGGGAATCGAACCCGGGAACCCGGGCGTGGGAAGCGAGAACACTACCGCACGACCACGAGATGCGGGCACTTGTCACAACAGCAATATCCTGATTCGCTTAAGCTTAATGCTAGATTGATTCGTTTTAAACGACACTCGTCCTTTTCCATTCTAAGGCTGTGCTCCGTAGACGTCCGCGGTGGCCGTGCAGTTCTGGCGCTGCAGTCCGGAACCGCGAGGCTGCTACGGTCGCAGGTTCGAATCCTGCCTCGGGCATGGGTGTGTGTGACGTCCTTAGGTTAGTTAGGTTTAAGTAGTTCTAAGTTCTATGGGACTTATGACCTAAGATGTTGAGTCCCATAGTGCTCAGAGCCATTTGAACTGTGCTCCGTTTGTAATGACGACGTTGGCAACTGGATGTTAAAGCCTAATATTCCTTCCTTAATAGTACATAAACGGACGTTATAACGAGGTAAAGTAAGTGTTAGGACTTTCTTTCTGAAAAAGCCTTTCCTGCTTTGAGTTCTGAAATTTTTGGTCATCTGAGAGCCTTTTTCTGTGTACAGAGGCTGTATTGAAATCTGAAATTTGTCCTTCAGTACAGTTCACACGACATCCATAATAATGAGCAAATTGAAATTCTTTTCGTCTCGAAAGAATTCTTCTATCGAATCCGAGGGAAAGGTATGATGTTTGAAGCACGGGCTGTCCAGCGCAAGAGATGGCAAAATAATTCATCAGAGGTATCTGCTCCTGTTGAAGAGTGGCAGGAAATGAACATTTTCCCTTTGACATACAAACTGGCGAGAACCCATTTATTCTAAATGCGAACTCCAGGGCGTTGCTAAGGTCCTTTCCCGAAAGCTAGGGAAATTATCACTTGACAGCGAATGGAAATTGGAATCGATACCAAACATCACGTTCAACCTGGGATTGCAACGATTGTAGTTACAAGAGATTGCATAGTCACATAGCCAACATTTTAGTAACATTAATAGCTAATTTCGATTCTAAATGGCGTACTGAGGGTTACTGGAAACGTGCTTATCTGTGTAATGGACACTGACAAAAACAGTTATGAGTATTTGAATCAAAGACGTTTCCATATTTTGGTTGGGGATGTGACATGACTGGGACGTAGTGAGGCTCTATGTTGCCCAATGGCGTGACCATCGAGGGCAAGAATGTGCATGACGCACACTATCAGTGCATGGTACGTCACTCAGATTGACAGCGCCCAATGCACATTCCATCGGCGAAATCGAGTAGAACCAAGCTTTTTCACGTAACACCGAGACAACAGCGAGGTGTGAATTCCTTCATCCGGGAGCAACTGAAGCCGACATGGTCAACTGCCGTGGGTAACAAGGTGGTTGATGACGACATCCCACTCGACCTCAGTAAGTTACCTGACAATTCGATACAGAACATTCACCATTCATCTAAAGCTCCGCTTGTAGATCCACTACATGATAGTCATGTGTGTGTTATACCAATGCGGATTCATTAGAAGTGCCATATTTTAGTTCATGTGCTAAGACTCTACTGTCATCAAAAGTGGGGCTACTCTAATAGAAGAGAAGAGTATTTCCTTCTGGGAGGGGTGTTTTGTTCTGTTATTTTATTTTGTAATGGAGGAAATAGAACTTGACAGTAATTTCATAAAGAATATCTTGCGCTGAGATTAAAGTAGATTCGTTTCATTCACTTGAGGATTTATGTTGTTTTCTGATAACTACTTTCATCGCCATAACTGCCTGCGTAGCTCGTTACCATCGCAAGTATGTGCACACTTACCATATTTTAAATGTATATTTGTAATTGAAATTTACAATGTAATATGTGAATGAATTACGCAACGAATGCCAATTCTACCTTTTATGTTTAATCAGTATATAAATTACAGAGTAATGAAGTCCGCTATTACAGTTACAAATATTTGCTGGTGTTCCACCAGCCTACCACTGCAACAGCAGCTGTGGTTTAACAGCTACACTAAACAGTAAGAACATTATGATCACGATGTACTATTGATGTAAACCCGTCCAGGTGATAGCAGGAATGACGAGAAATGACTGCTAGACACACGCACAGTGCATGTAGTATCAGTGAGCGTGCTGTCTGTGTATAGAATGGTTAAGATGTCTGAATTTGACCGAGGGCAGATAGTGATTGCCAGGAAGCTCGACACAAGCATTTCGGAAAATGCACGACTCGTTGGGTGTTCAAGAAGTGCTGTGGTTAGTGTCTTCAGCACGTGGCCGAACCAGGGTAAAACCCGAATGGTAATACAGAACGGGTGACCAACTGTGGTGCAACTAATATCAGATTTAAAAGCTGGACAGAGTAGGAATGTGTCTGAACACACAGGGCACCACACAATCCTAACGATGCCCCTCCGCGACCAAAGACACATGCATGTGTCAGTATTACCACCTCGACATCGCCAACTACTACTGGAATGGGCATGTGACCATCGGCACTGGACGTTGGCACAGTGGGAGATGGTTGCGTGGTCTGATGAATTCCGATACCTTCTTCATCATGCCGAAGGGAGGGCGCCAATCCGTCGTCTTCCAGGGCAACAGCTCCTTTGCCCTTGACACCTGTACTGAGGCACAGAGGCAAGCCGGCGGCGACTCCATTGTGCTCTGAGCAACATCCGCGTGGGCACCCACGGGTCCAATGGAGCTCGTACAAGGCACCATGACAGCAAAGGAGTATTGTGCACTTTTTGCAGACCCATGCATGGCGATCATGTTTTCCGAAAGCAGGGTCAGTTTTCAACAAAACAATGCGCCAGATCACAAGGCCAGGAGTGTGATGGAGTGGTTCGAGGAGCACAGTGGCGTTTTACACTTGATGTGCCAGCCCCCCCGGTCGCCATATCTGAACCCGATCGAACACTTCCGCGATGTCATCGAACGTAGCGTTAGAGCTTAGGTATCTTGTGTGCGCCAATGGGGAGCCAAGTGCTTCCAGCGACTTGTCAAGGTCTCATTGCTTCCATGCACGACGCGCCGCCTCCGTTTTCCGTGCCAAAGGTATACATACCGTCTATGAGGTAGGTCGTCATAATGTTCTGGCTGATCAGTGTATATACGACTGTCGCCATGCGGGAATCACTGTCAGGAGGCAATATCTTACCTCCTCGATTATAGCTGGTATAACATTTCTCACGGACCAAATGCATGAAAAAACTGTGCCCCTGTAACTGCATAGACCCAGATGATCCGGTTTGAAAGTACATTCTCTGTACCATATATATATATATATATATCACACATGAAACCTAACTTCCAAGAACAACCGAGATTGTCAGAAATTGCATTGCAGCATGTTATTTCGTTATTAGTGGTCGGTGTTACTTTGTGTCATCGTATCTCCCACTTGAGCAGTGTGTGATAATTTTGCTTTCTTTCTGTCAGTTCATCTGTATTTTTTAGTTAAGGTAACTATACACACATTCCGGATGAGTGTAAACTTTGAATGTTTAACAGGTTCTACTAAAAGGCGTCTATTCTGTGGATGTAAACATCCTCACAATGTCTCCAATGCAATGGCAATCATTTTCTGGTACGCAAAGTCTTACGAAAGGCAGCGGAATGGAGTGTGATACGATCCAAGTGAAAAACATATAATTACGTTTAACGTGCCACGATTAACTAATAAAACTCCTTTTTTTTCTTTTTCAGGTAATGTGTTCTGCACAGATGGCTGTAGCCACATGAGAGAATTTCTTCGACACTGAGTTAGTCTAACAATAGTTCTTAACGTGATGAAAATCTTGTTCAGGCTCCTAAAATAGTTACTGCAGAAACGACAGAGAATCGGGAAAAACCTGTCTTCTAAACAGTTTCCTTTGCATTGGGACCGCAACTTGCCTGAGTTTGAAGAATGATTTTATTTTAAGGAAAAGATTTTTTTCTTGTACTATTTATTTATTTACTCGTAGTGAGACAAGTTACGCGATGAGCTCGTTTCAGCGCTGGGCCAATATCTAGTGTACATGAGAAAGTGGTATAACAGATATAATGTTATTGATAACATCTACGTTAATCTACTTACGGTATCTTATATTTAAGACTTTGGTGATATCATGTGGTCCATATGGCATCATGAACAGCAAATGTACAATGCATTTTTGTTACGATATGAGCACGTTATTTATGTATTTACTTTTTATCTGCATGCTCTTCTAAAGCTATTTTTGATAGCATTTTTCACATGTCAACTCCAGCGATACTATATGCTGATGACACACTAATATTAGTAGATGACCGAGACAACAAACGATCAATCAGCAACTAAATAACTTTCCCCATAACATAAAACTTACAGTGGAAACAAAACAAAACAAATCCAAAATTTTTTGTCCTAAAAATAAGACCAACAATTGGAAATACGCTGCCGGAAAAAAATTGTATCCCCTTTTAGAGGTTTCCATTCCAATCAAGAATTATTGTTGCAACAGCGCATATGGAATACATGACGAGAATACATTTACAGGTCAATAGCACAAGCGGTTCTGAGGTACCAGGCATCGACTCCTGCTGAAACACCCACATTAACCTGGGTGTAGTTTCCACGAACGGGAATGCAGGCGCTGACTTTAGCATCCTGAGGATCGTAGAGATGGCGAATACTGTTCTCGGACACGTTGTTCCACGACTGCCAGACCATTTCACGTAGTTCTGTTAAAGCTGGTTGATTAGTCGCATGGGTCATTTCTCATCTCAACATATCCCACACGTGCTCGCTTGAAAACAAGTCGAGAAATGGTGCTGGCCAGGGAAGTAGCTGCATGTCTCGCAGAGCACGTTAAGTTTCGTGGACGGTGTGTGAGGGAGCTTATCCTGCTGGAGCAACACATCGCCTTTCCGTTCCACGAACAGCAAAAGAAATGGTCCAAAGACATTCAGCACAGACCAAGGGCTGGTCAGCGCTCCTTCCATAAACATGAAAGTGAACAGGAGTTATAGCTATTGCAACCCAGACCATGTGGCCTGGGGTGGGCTTTTCTTGGACAAACGTGCTTTATGACACAAGGCTCATCTCCTCGAAGTCGTACGAGCAAACAACCTTCAGTTGCACTCAGGCAGAATCTGCTTTCATTACTGTAGACCATGCCGCACCATTCCATCTTTCAAGAGACCCTCTGACAGCAACAGAGCCGTACAGGTCGATACTGTGGTGTCAGTAGATCGCGGGCTAGAACTTGCGCATGGTCGTAGTCCCACTGCTAATAACCATTTCGCTCAGTTCGTGTAGACACGCGTTGGCTCACAAGCTTTGGTAGCTGTACGATCTGCCACTGTTGCCCTTACAATACGACGATCCTGGACGGTGCGTGTGCTGCGTAGACGTCCAGATGAGAGAATGTTCTCGTGATCACTGCACAAGTGATAAAGCACGTCCAACTTGTGTAGCAATTCTGCAAAAGGATCATCTTGCCACTCGAAAGGCCTTTGAAACTCGCTGATTTGGCTGGATGAAGCACACATGCCATGGTTGTCTGTCTGCTTCACACGTTTGCACCACACTGAGCCTTCAGACTGTGAGTATTCCCTATTAAAGGGTAGACACAGATACCGCTCTCGTAGCTATGCCACCGCGTTTTAGCTTGCTCAGGGTACGGTGGCGGATGCGCAGTGATGAGTTTTCGTCCAAAGCACTTGACGAGTTGATGCATTCGTTCGGAAAGAGAGCCCGATATGTGTTTTACATCTTTCGGCCTATCAGCGATGACAGAACCTGCAGTCTTTCTCAAACGATTTTACAGAAACTACTTGGCAAAAGAATGTCATTGTTGCTTTACTTATACTTTCATATGTCAGGTTCCTAACGATGTGTCCATCACTTCGTTAATTGACACAGTTATTGTGATATTTACGTGTAAGTAAGACACTTCGTGGAATTTGGAAAAGTATTCAACGAAAAATTAAGGGCGCTATGATACAGCGTTTGGTGCACATTACATTGCGTATGAAATTTATCTAACATTTTGAATTTTTCTTCAGACATGGCTGGAGGTATCTATCCGTCACCAACCTCGAGAAAATTGATCTGATGTAGCACACTCATTTTTTATCGGCCGCGCCACCGATGAAGCCAGTGTGAAAGTATCTACAACATTCCTCATACTTCACAAACGGTTGCAGATATCGACATGAGATTTTGGCAAATGATAGCACACAAAGAAAAGAATATTTTACCGTTATTATGTAAGACTTCATTATTCCAATAACTAAAGATTTTTTCGGTGAAAGAGTGCAATTTTTAAGGGCCATTGATAGCTGCTGAAACGAGAAACTCTGTGTGTTTTGGAAAAATATATGTGAGGATATTACACGTTTATGTACCGAGGATGTGTTTTTTATTAAGGTACTGACATTACTTTTCTTCATTTCCTCACTTAATAAACTTAATAAACCACCGTTTCAAAATTTTCTCGCAATTTTGTCTGTACAAGTTAGTGAGATGAGACAGTGTTAACTCCTCTGTGTTTTCACACAAGAAGCAAATTTTGACAAAACATCCAGAGAAAGGTGTAGGTTTTACTCAAAATTCGCCACTTCAGACGATTCTCTGAAAGTTACAAACGGTTAACAGGCCGGGCGAAGATAAATGGCTGCATTTTTAGTGAAATTCTTTTTACATACTAACGAAAGCAGAGGTGACAGAAGAACTTTATGAATGGTCACCATGCTAGTGTGGGCGTGGAGAGGCTCCACTTAATACTAACAAAGAATGTGAGCGTAGGCTTCAGTTCAGAGCGGCACTGCCCTTCCAGTGCTTGACGTGTCCTCTACAGCGCTCTGAGCGATCACACACCACTGCCGCTCTCCCGACGCTTCCACGGCCGACTGCGCATCTAGCGGACACATAATTTTGCGCGCACTAAATCTGATGGCAGAAGGCGTTTGAAGCACTATCAGTTCATCCACTGTCCACCAGGTGGTACATGCCGTCACCGGATCTAAATCAACGTCTTATTTCCAGGTGCACGATTATTTCCTGCAGTGTATGTATAAAAGCCACGATAACAGCATGTTGTAGCATCGCGTTTTAGTACCTGAATAGTGTAAATTCGCGTAGTCGTTTGTCTTCTGTTTTTATTTTGAACGTCCAGTGTCGGTTGGTCAGTCAGTGTGCTCCCTGCCGCCGTTGGATAAGCAGCTGCAGCAGCAAGTCGTATACTCGTAGCTCACTCATTTGTTACACAGTTTAATTCTTAATTTCCTTGCGTGTTTTTCGTACTTTCATTGTCTAATTCATAAATTTCTGGCGTATTATAGTATTTGAGGGTTTTAGCATCGCGTTTTAGTGTAAAATCGCGTAGTCTCCTTCCGCCGCCGAGCAGTGTGTCAGCAGTGCGCAAGTAGCAGCATTACTGCATTTACTAGGCAATCTTGTATTTTAATAACCGTTTAAATTTTGTGTCGATTTGTTTGCGCTCTCTGTATATTAGTTCAGACGTTCTTTGCACAACAGTTTTTAGCATGGATAGGGACTGCAACTGCTGTGTTCGGATGCAGGCTGAGTTGGCATCCCTTCGCTCCCAGCTTCAGGCAGTGTTGGCTTCGGTTACACAGCTTGAGGCTGTTGCCAATGGGCATCACTGTGGGGGTCCGGATGGGGGTTTGTCGGGGACGGCCAGCTCGTCCCACGCATCCCCCGATCGGACTACGACTCTGGTTGCCCGGGATACTGCCCGCATTGAGGCTGATCCCTCACCTGTGGTAGAGTGGGAGGTCGTCTCAAGGTGTGACAGGGGGGCGAAAGACATTCCGGAGGGCTGAACGGAAGGCCTCTCCAGTTTGTCTGACGAACCGGTTTCAGGCTCTGTCTCAGGCTGATACTGATCTTCGGCCTGACATGGCTGCTTGTCCTGTTCCAGAGGTTGCCCCTCAGTCTGCAAGATCCGGGCGGTCGCAGAGGGTGGGCTTACTGGTAGTTGGGAGCTCCAACGTCAGGCGCGTAATGGGGCCCCTTAGGGATATGGCAGCAAGAGAGGGGAAGAAAACCAATGTGCACTCCGTGTGCATACCGGGGGGAGTCATTCCAGATGTGGAAAGGGTCCTTCCGGATGCCATGAAGGGTACAGGGTGCACCCATCTGCAGGTGGTCGCTCATGTCGGCACCAATGATGTGTGTCACTATGGATCGGAGGAAATCCTCCCTGGCTTCCGGCGGCTATCTGATTTGGTAAGACTGCCAGTCTCGCTAGCGGGATGAAAGCAGAGCTCACCATCTGCAGCATCGTCGACAGGACTGACTGTGGACCTTTGGTACAGAGCCGAGTGGAGGGTCTGAATCAGAGGCTGAGACGGTTCTACGACCGTGTGGGCTGCAGATTCCTCGACTTGCGCCATAGGGTGGTGGGGTTTCGGGTTTCGCTGGATAGGTCAGGAGTCCACTACACACAACAAGCGGCTACACGGGTAGCAGGGGTTGTGTGGCGTGGGCTGGGCGGTTTTTTAGGTTAGATGGTCTTGGGCAAGTACAGAAAGGGCAACAGCCTCAACGGCTGCGGGGCAAAGTCAGGACGTGCGGGGACCAAGCAGCAATCGGTATTGTAATTGTAAACTGTCGAAGCTGCGTTGGAAACGTACCGGAACTTCAAGCGCTGATAGAAAGCACCGAAGCTGAAATCGTTATAGGTACAGAAAGCTGGCTGAAGCCAGAATAAATTCTGCCGAAATTTTTACAAAGGTACAGACGGTGTTTAGAAAGGATAGATTGCATGCAACCGGTGGTGGAGTGTTCGTCGCTGTTAGTAGTTGTTTATCCTGTAGTGAAGTAGAAGTGGATAGTTCCTGTGAATTATTATGGGTGGAGGTTACACTCAACAACCGAGCTAGGTTAGAAATTGGCTCCTTTTACCGACTTCCCGACTCAGCAGCATTAGTGGCAGAACAACTGAGAGAAAATTTGGAATACATTTCACATAAATTTTCTCAGCACGTTATAGTCTTAGGTGGAGATTTCAATTTACCAGATATAGACTGGGACACTCAGGTGTTTAGGACGGGTGGTAGGGACAGAGCATCGAGTGACATTATACTGAGTGCACTATCCGAAAATTATCTCGAGCAATTAAACAGAGAACCGACCCGTGGAGATAACATCTTGGACCTACTGATAACAAACAGATCGGAACTTTTCGACTCTGTATGTGCAGAACAGGGAATCAGTGATCATAAGGCCGTTGCAGCATCCCTGAATATGGAAGTTAATAGGAATATAAAAAAAGGGAGGAAGGTTTATCTGTTTAGCAAGAGTAATAGAAGGCAGATTTCAGACTACCTAACAGATCAAAACGAAAATTTCTGTTCCGACACTGACAATGTTGAGTGTTTATGGAAGAAGTTCAAGGCAATCGTAAAATGCGTTTTAGACAGGTACGCGCCGAGTAAAACTGTGAGGGACGGGAAAAACCCACGGTGGTACAACAACCAAGTTAGGAAACTACTGCGAAAGCAAAGAGAGCTTCACTCCAAGTTTAAATGCAGCCAAAACCTCTCGGACAAACAGAAGCTAAACGATGTCAAAGTTAGCGTAAGGAGGGCTATGCGTGAAGCGTTCAGTGAATTCGAAAGTAAAATTCTATATGCCGACTTGACAGAAAATCCTAGGAAGTTCTTGTCTTACGTTAAATCAGTAAGTGGCTCGAAACAGCATATCCAGACACTCCGGGATGATGATGGCATTGAAACAGAGAATGACACGCGTAAAGCTGAAATACTAAACACTTTTTTCCAAAGCTGTTTCACAGAGGAAGACCGCACTGCAGTTCCTTCTCTAAATCCTCGCACAAACGAAAAAATGGCTGACATCGAAATAAGTGTCCAAGGAATAGAAAAGCAACTGGAATCACTCAACAGAGGAAAGTCCACTGGACCTGACGGGATACCAATTCGATTCTACACAGAGTACGCGATAGAACTTCCCCCCTTCTGACAGCCGTGTACCGCAAGTCTCTAGAGGAACGGAAGGATCCAAACGATTGGAAAAGAGCACAGGTAGTCCCAGTCTTCAGGAAGGGTCATCGAGCAGATGCGCAAAACTATAGACCTATATCTCTTACGTCGATCTGTTGTAGAATTTTAGAACATGTTTTTTGCTCGAGTATCATGTCGTTTTTGGAAACCCAGAATCTACTATGTAGGAATCAACATGGATTCCGGAAACAGCGATCGTGTGAGACCCAACTCGCTTTATTTGTTCATGAGACCCAGAAAATATTAGATACAGGCTCCCAGGTAGATGCTATTTTTCTTGACTTCCGGAAGGCGTTCGATACAATTCCGCACTGTCGCCTGATA
This sequence comes from Schistocerca americana, assembly GCF_021461395.2. Classification (NCBI taxonomy): domain Eukaryota; kingdom Metazoa; phylum Arthropoda; class Insecta; order Orthoptera; family Acrididae; genus Schistocerca; species Schistocerca americana. The sequence goes on along the minus strand of NC_060122.1, from coordinate 365,441,231 downwards.
AACAAAGTAAGAGCCTACGGAATATCAGACCAGCTGTGTGGCTGGATTGAAGAGTTTTTAGCAAACAGAACACAGCATGTTGTTATCAATGGAGAGACGTCTACAGACGTTAAAGTAACCTCTGGCGTGCCACATGGGAGTGTTATGGGACCATTGCTTTTCACAACATATATAAATGACCTAGTAGGTAGTGTCGGAAGTTCCATGCGGCTTGTGGATGATGCTGTAGTATACAGAGAAGTTGCAGCATTAGAAAATTGTAGCGAAATGCAGGATGATCTGCAGCGGATAGGCACTTGGTGCAGGGAGTGGCAACTGACCCTTAACATAGACAAATGTAATGTATTGCGAATACATAGAAAGAAGGATCCTTTATTGTATGATTATATGATAGTGGAACAAACACTGGTAGCAGTTACTTCTGTAACATATCTGGGAGTATGCGTGCGGAACGATTTGAAGTGGAATGATCATATAAAATTAATTGTTGGTAAGGCGGGTACCAGGTTGAGATTCATTGGGAGAGTCCTTAGAAAATGTAGCTCATCAACAAAGGAGGTGGCTTACAAAACACTTGTTCGACCTGTACTTGGGTATTGCTCATCAGTGTGGGATCCGTACCAGATCGGGTTGACGGAGGAGATAGAGAAGATCCAAAGAAGAGCGGCGCGTTTCGTCACAGGGTTATTTGGTAACCGTGATAGCGTTACGGAGATGTTTAACAAACTCAAGTGGTAGACTCTGCAAGAGAGGCGCTCTGCATCGCGGTGTAGCTTGCTCGCCAGGTTTCGAGAGGGTGCATTTCTGGATGAGGTATCGAATATATTGCTTCCCCCTACTTATACCTCCCGAGGAGATCACGAATGTAAATTTAGAGAGATTAGAGCGCGCACGGAGGCTTTCAGACAGTCGTTCTTCCCGCGAACCATACGCGACTGGAACAAGAACGGGAGGTAATGACAGTGGCACGTAAAGTGCCCTCCGCCACACACCATTGGGTGGCTTTGCGGAGTATTAATGTAGATGTAGATGTAGATGTAGAACTGACTCTACCATAAATAAAAATTCTGATCAACCCAATTCGTATAAATACGCATATTTCAAACCCCAAGATAGTGGTAAAATTGCATACAATACCAAAAATGGATGGGTTACGCAAAGAAAAAGAATTTAAAAGAGGAAAAAAGTCCCAAATAAATTTACGTACGTTAAAACACGCCAAATATCGGAACAGATAAACAACATTTTTAAGGAAACAATAATCAGATCAGCATTTCCTACGAATAACAACTTGAGAGCCATAAAATGATCACAAAGAAAAAAAACATGTCCCTTTTTTAAAACCCAGCCGTCCACAAACTTCCTTGTTAGGATTGCAAAAAAAATTATATCGCACAAACAGACAAGAATATCGGAATCAGATATGAAGAACGCACACAAAACTAGGAAAGCAAACAGTCCCTATCTTACTTGCATTTAAAAAAACTAAAATCATGAAGAAGAACACAATGAAAATGAGCTAAATGTTCTACACGAAGTACCTAAAATGGTACAATGGGCATTTTGAATAAATTGGAAATTTACACATGTATAAATTTGTATGTGATTTGAGAGTTTACATGGTATGAGGTTTAGTATACAGAGCTGCAACCTCCAGTAACAACAGTGACGCTACTGCTACTCTTCATCGAATCGAGATCAATTTAGGTGATGTACCACATTGTTCAACTGTGTGTTAGAGTTCACCAGTCGAAGTGATAGACAACTTTTATGATTCCAGTTTCTCGACAGTCGGTAATCAAAGATATTCAGTGGTTGTGGCAGATCAATATATTCAAAGGTGTGTTAATTCCTAAGAGATCAAACTGCTGAGGTCATCGGTTCCTAGAGTTACACAATACCTAAACTAACTTATGCTCAGATGCTAAGAACAACACACACACACACAGACACACACACACACACACACACACACACACACACACACACACATACGAGGGAGGACTCGAACAGCCGGCTGATGAGGCCGCGCAATCCCTGACATGGCGCCTGAGAGTTGAAGTTTGTGCTGTCCAGGGCAATAGTTGAATACGGTTTGTATAGAGGTAAGTAAGGACAGCACTAGCAACAAGCAGGCTTGTATCATCTTGTTGAAAGACAACGTCTCGGACACCTCGAAAATGTCATTGGTGCAGCCGGGTCGGAGCAATTCTCTCTGCTGCGGTGCCACTGGAGGTCGTAATAATTGTTGCCATGGCGCTCCACACAACTTCGTGTTTTTCCAAACACTCCCGTTTTCTGACTCAAGGTGTGGGACATGGCTATGTGATGCCGCACCACCGAGCGATTGGTGTATCGTTTCTTTTCGAGGCTAGTTGCGTAGGGCAGTTGAGATCCTGCGTGGCACTGAGTACGGCCATCGTGGACCCATGGATTCTAAATTCTCAGGACAAGCATGAGGTTCCCACCAACTAGAGCAGGAATATGTACCGCAGTTTCTGCAGGCAACCATCCCGCCACCATCTCGTAATTGCGACACTTTTGGACGTTTCTCGATCTTACATGAGGAATAACACGATATTCTCCTGACTGACCATTATTCAAGTGTTGCGTAATCATCCCTTAAACAGAGAAAGTGACTGACATTCCTCCTACATGCTGTACAGTTCATGACAATTTGACATTTGTCAATTTTTGCAATTTTTGTGTATATCATTGTGTGACATGGACTTAAATCTACATATACGTCACTTATATACACCTGCAATCTACTTTGAAGTCCTTGGTTGACAGTATTCCACAATGTTCCACCTTCTGTGGTTTGTCGAGTGCCATTCGTTCATCGAACTTCGAGAAAGAATTTCTTGAATGTTCACGGACTTCTTTCCGTGTCAGTTCAGGTTAAAACCTCGAGCTTTCGACGATTACCTTCACCGTCCTCGTCAGAAACTAACTAAGTGGCTAAACTGCTGCTGTGATGGCCTTATTTAGCCCATAAACTGCTTCTGATTGGCCGGTAAGTTCGTAATGTTGTTGCATATGCTGCCAACGTCTGAGCTGGTGACGCCACCGCTCCCATAGTACAGCAAAATTTGCGAGTAATATTTCTGTCTCATGTCTGCATCGAGAACTCGGTTCCATGGGCACCGCTAATAACATATCCGCTGTCGCGGTAGAAGTTCTCGCACATTCTGCAGCCTCTTTAATTACAGAAACCCAATACGTGGGAGCCTGGCACAAAACTTTTATTCCGTTAAACAATATTTTTTGAGATTCCCAACAACTCGAGTACTATGGAACAACGAACCGCAGTCTCGGCAGGCCACTATTCTGCATACCAATCGGAAACGGTACGGATGAAACAGAGATGTTCGTCGCAATTTTTACGCCATAACGGGAGCGGTGGATCTCCCAGCGCAGACTTTGACGCCATCTGCGACAAAATTACGTAATTACTGACCAATCAGAAACCACCTATTGTCTATATGAGGCCACCACAGCCACATACTAGACAGTCCAAGACTTCAGCACCGAGAACTCCACAGAACGGCAGGAATCCCGCGGCTAGAACACTGATTCCGGCAAGCGGCGCAACGTGTCTACGCGGCCGTGCGGACGACGCAGAACGCCCTCATCCGTGACATGGGCACCCAAGTGCACTGGCTTCTGACCACAAGATGGCCAGACCTGTTGCTGGTGTAACGGAACGCCGCAACACGAGCAAAGAAGTCCTCATGGCAGCAACGCAACCGTGACGAAGATCCCAAACGAGAAGACCACATAATACACCCCCAGGGAGAAGTATGAAAGATGTGATTCGCTCATCCTACAACACACAGGAGCATGAAGTTCCGTGAATTTGAGAAGCGAAGCGAGTTTAGACAGTCAGTTATTCCTGATGAAGACGATTGAGGTAATCGTCGAAAGCTCGAGGTTTTCCCCCGAATTCAAGCGGCAAGAAATCTGAGAATGTTTAATACTGCGTCGTGAAAGACTTCGTACTCAACTGCTTAACTACCTCAAAGAGCGTATTAATTGCTCTAATCTTGTCTTCGCAATCCCTACGGCAGTGATACTCAGAAAACTATAGCACAAACCTTACATTCGCCGCTTAACACTGGTTCTTCAATAGTTATAATAAGGCTTTCTAGGGTTACTACAGATTTCCGATAATTCCGTTGCATCTCCTTTCTACGAAACGAAGCTCTGACCTGTCATACTGTCCTTCTTTGTACACGACCAGTATCCCGTATCAGTTCTACTTGGTATGGGGTCCTCACGGCTAAATAATATTCTACTATGGCTTCCACATGTTTTTCAAACAGTCTTCCTATTGTATTTTCTCAATGTCCAAGGAGTGAACCGAATCCTGCCTCTTGATATGTCGTACACCTTTTTAACTTGTTTTGCTTGGGCCTTTGTCCCATATCAGCGCAATACTTACTAACGGATTTGGCATCGTTAGTTTAAGGAGTGTCCTGATACCCTTTCTGTCGCCACCGCCATCGGGATGGAATACGTGTATTCCAGGTGGTTACGTACAGTCTTACCCACGTGAAAAGGAGAGACAGTTTTCTAAATGTTTGCGAATCGCATAACTAGGCGGTACTTGGGTATCGGCCCGGTATTCACCTAGTCGGATGTGGAAAATTTCCTAAAAACCACCTTGAGGCTGGATTGCACACCGAACCTCGTCGCTAATCTGCCGGGCGGGTCCGATCCCCGTCCTGCGCACCTTCCCATCCCGGAAGCGGCGCTTTAACACGCATGTGGGTCCTTGACACATCGCACACCCACATATTCGACTTACGCTACAACTACGTAATCGAATCGTTTCCTACAAATCACCTGCTGGTGCGCTGGTTTTACATTTTTTCTTCCACTAAGTTTTCATTTGCTTGATGAACAGTTTTTTCGGTTCAGATGTGAATCAAACATGGAATTTTTACCCAGCCGCTTTCACTCCACACGAAGAGCCAACATTCTCATTCAGTTAGAGAAGCAGAACGTATGAGGGAGCGCAAATGATTTAACACTTTGTCGATATCCCACTACAGTTAATTATCCGTTATCCGACCGCATCCGGTACAGCTTACACCTTTCCGCTGAAACAGCCATATATCCTGGCAATATATTTGGAAAACTAATGTTCGTACGATCTGCAAGGCATAGGAGTAGGTTATTATGAATTAAACTGTCGGTGTTCAATTACCGTATAGCAAAAAGCGACGACAGGAATTTGAATCACTAACTAGGGGTCACTTACACCTTACATATGCATTACTCATGCAACCACAAAGAAGAAAAGAAAAACAATTTCGAGGATAAATGCTGAGGCAACTGTCAGATACAAATTGCAGGTTTGTTAAGAGGTGAAAACAAAAACTGAAATGCTCGAATGCAACTATGATTAATCACAAATACCGTATGACCGACATATTTTATTTCTATAAATTGACCAGAGGCAAAGTGGTGCACATATAATCCTAAGGATTCCATCGATTGATACGTATTAAATCGCACCAGATACCTCAAAACACATCTTCGAACGAAACAAAAGATACGAAGCATTTCGCATTACTGCCAAGCTATTCATCGTGGTTTATTAGCGCGATTTTCGACCTTGATGGACGTAACGATACGATTTCTCAACCTAGTTTACAAACTACACAAGATCAGTATATGGAAGTCTTAATATCTTGTAATTTCTAATTCATACACAACAGAACGAATATAGGGAGTAGATAAACTTAGAGAGAAAGTATTTATCTATAACAATTAACGGAGAAAAGGTAACAGATCTATTGACGAAATATTTTCAATATAAAAACTTTTACTGCATATACCACAGTACAATTAAAATATGGTGACTAGTTAAGGTTGCGTTCAACAACCGTCTTCAGAGCTGTAAACTAGCAGAAGGAAACTAACCTGAGAGAGTTTAGTACAGTAATGTAGAATATAAGAAAAGTAGAAGAGCTGAAAACTATATACCAGGAAAGCGAAACCCATAGTGAAAAATGAACATTTATCAAACCCAGTTGAAAGTGTTGTAGAGGTAATATGCTGCTGTGGTTAAGAGGACCTACCGTTCAAATCGTAAAACCAAGCTGAATATGCACTGAAAAATATCGTCATTAGCAGCAGTCTTGCAGTGCTATGCATTCGTAATATGGTCAAAAAAATGTAGGATGATATGATGTTAAAAGCATCATCGATAGCGAGTAAGGTTTTAAGCTTGACAGAATAGTTCAAGATAACAGACCTTAAAAAGCTTGTACCTACTTCCAAGTCAATCTTAAAACTTTAAAAATAGTAGAGATATGAAGTTAAAATTACAGGACAGGGAAGCTGTCTTAAGCAGTTAACTGCCAATAAGCCACATGTAAAAGACAATTCCTAATTAACTATCAAATTAAAAACAGAATAAAAAAATTGAAGTCCACAATAACGCTAAAAATATGGACAACATCCCATAACCTCGCAAGATGCAAGCAATAAAGGATGAAACTGGCCAGTTACCCCACTAAAATTTCCATCATATGCCCATTATATGCAATTGTTCAGCATGCATTATAGTGAGGAAATATATGCAACAGGAGCAAGACTTGGCAACTTTTCTATAGGAAGCTGTCAACAGGAAAGGTGTAGGCCAGAGGAAAAGCTAAGCGTAGAATTTCGTGTCACAAGCATCGTGAAACTTAGCGCCAAGCTTAGTCAGGTGACAGAAAACATAGGGGCTTTGCGCAGAGAGAACAGGGAACAGATTGGCTAGTAACTTAGCATATAGGATTAAGGTTGACCTGGAGCAAATCGGAGCAGCGACAACATACACACAGTCTTGTGATGTCTGTCGAAGTTTTGCACTGACATCACCAATCCACAAACAGCTGAGCAAATTGCTTTTAAATGAAACAAAGTCTCATATTTGTTGCAGTGCGTGTTGCTGCTGTTGGAATGTGTGGATACACTAATCATGGCGTACTGCTAAATAGGAGTGTGTGTGTGTGTGTGTGTGTGTGTGTGTGTGTGTGTGTGTGTGCGTGTGTGCGTGTGCGTGTGTGTGTGTGTGTGTGTGTGTGTGTGTGTGTGTGTTGGGGGGTGGGGTGGGGAAGGAAAGATTAGCTGGGAACCTTGCAGAAAGAGAAAAGGGGGTGGGGGGCACAAGCACACAATATGGAGACAGGTGTACAAAAGCAATGAGGCTTATTAACGAGAACAGGACACAATGTTCCAACAGTACTCTAAAAGGGGGCGGTATGGGAAGAAGTATATGCAGAAAGAGATGATAACTTCAAATTCAATTTATTCCATGGTAAATTTGTATCAATATTTGAAAGTTCCTTTCCCAAAAGGTTATCCAAAAGATGTATTGAAGTAAAAGTAGACTATCTGTAATTAACGGAATTAAAATTTCATTTAAGAGGAAGAGGGAAATTTATGTAAAGGTCAGAGTAAGTCAAGATCGAGATTACTTGAATACTACAAAAAATACTACATTATTTTGAGGAAAGTCATTAAAATGTCAAGAAGGATGCATATGCTGACAGAAATAAATGATCTAGTTAATAAGACTAAAATTCTATGGGACATTACCAAATTTTCCTGCACTACAAAAAAACTGTTATCTGAAGAATAATCACCGATGTACTGAAATTCCTTCTACAGAAACTGTCAAAAATTCGCACTACGCTACTACAGCAAAATTACCTTTATAGTGCATGTGTTGTAAGAGAATATATTCTGTAAATTCGGCGTGGCAGGTGTATGAAGTGCAACGTCTCTTTAAAAGAGAGATGTTAAAAGAACGTAGAACACCACACAAAACTGATAATGTTTTGAGTCTTAAAAATAAAAATGAGAGAACGTGTAACGTACGTCAAACTGTTCCTTTTGATGGTTGTTTCTATTATTAATTGGTTAGTAGATGATTACTATTGCCTACGATGTATGCTAAGACTACAGTAAAGATTTGTAGTGCTACCAATTTTTTTTTAAAAAAGCAGTACATCCTTTTAAGCTGTAAGATATAGTCTCAAGATGACTTTCAGAATAAAAAATATTCTTTCAGGTACAGAATCGACGTCAAAGAAATTCTCATTTTTAATCATTCAACAATGTCTGGAAAGCCACAATTTCCAAGTTTCCTGATATGCAACGATTAGGCCCTAAACCTAATATTCGGTGCTACATATCGATCCTCTGGCTACGACAGACATAAATTGCCTGAGAACTACAGCAGTATTAATTAGTTTTCTGAGTCTTTCATCTTCTTGTCATTCTGCTCATTTTCGTGACGCACACTTTTGAACTTAACCGTGCTTGTCACTCTAACGATCTGAGATCCGGTTTGCTACCGCATAATTTCATCGTTTGGTGCAAACAGACAAGTCTTTAAAAACATTCTTGTATTCTGTACGTTTCACGACGATGAATTTACGGAATATTTCGCAGTGTTACTCTAAGTGTTTAAGTTCTTAACTTAAACAACAAACTATGGTTATTATCTAAGAAACGTTGTCCCGTATCTGAACTTTAAGCACTACCTATAGAAGATTTTGTCAAATGAGCAGAGTTACTACTACTTGCATAAAAATCACATCAGTCTCTCATTAAAATTCATATCCTGCAACTCAACATTTTCGATCTTATTGAGTATACGGGGCTTACATGAAGTGTATTGCATCGGACGCTGTTGGACTGATCACATTTCAGAAAAAAAAAGGTGTTTTGCGGAATGCAATCTCCTACGTAATCCTGGAGAACCTCAGAAGCAAACAAATCCATTATACAAGTATGTGAAATATGAAAGCGGGGACCACCTGGCTCAGTGCCAAGGGAAGGCTGGCATAAACTGCTTCGTCGACAAGTTAGGTCACATACATAATCTGCAGTGTGAGATGGAGAGAGAGAGAGAGTGTGAGAGAGAAGGAAAAACAAAAAATTCCTCAATTTCGAGCGTACCCCTCTCCAATCTGTTGGGCTTCGTGCGTTGTCAAAACAACTGAAAAAGCATCCCTCTCAGTTGGCTGATGTATCAATAGCTTTGTTTACGAAATATGGCTTGAGAGTTTCAATTCCAATCCTCTAAAACGAGTGCTTTTGTTTTAGTGAAAAAGTATATATATATATACGCAAACGTGAGGAACCAATCGAAAGGACGAAAATATTGTGTAAAAATTGAATGCGAAGTCGAAATAGCCCACCTGTCGAATCCTTATCTCCGTAATCACATTCGAAAGAATGTCAGACATGTTTATCATCAATGAACGAATATAGTATATCTATGAGAAGTTATCCTATAACAACATTAATTTACAGAGAACATAATTAGAAGATTAATTCCACTGTGCCATTATGTTCTGTCGTTGATGCTTAGTTTTCCGTGACATACCTACCATGGTACGTTTAATAAATATTTTCTGACAAATCCGGGATTGCCAGTGTTTCTGTAACAAACGAAACCGAAAACAATGAACTGTTCGTAGTGTAATAGCAAGTACAAATCCTCTTCCATGTATTCGTGAAAACATATTTTAACTATGAAATACTCTCTCAAATAAATATCCACTGGGTGCAGATGCACGAGCACAGTATCCGGACAGTTTCTGTACGCTGGGTGCAGCTTCTTTGCGTGTCTACAACGCGATTGTGCGAATTTCTCTGTGGGAACGCCTCATCGTATATCTACAGACGGCTACAGTTTTCACCTGGAGCCCTTTGCGCTTCGAATTTGGAAACAGTGAAAAGCGATACCAGGTATCAGGAATTTCCACGAGTTGACTATAACAGTGCCTCATTTGTAAAGAGCAAAATTTATTAAAACTTCACGCATGATGTGGCATTTTTTACGTATGTCGGTGTTTAGGACATCATATCTCCTGTGCTCCCCACACTAACTCCGGACCTTGCCGTTGTTGTGGAGGCTGGAATGCCTCGGCGATATGGATGGCCTCATCGTAGGTGCAACCGAAGTAGAGGCTATCTGTTGACAGGCCAGACAAACGTGTGGTTCCTGAAGGGGGGAGGGGGGCAGCAGACTTCTCAGTAGTTGCAGGAGCAACAGTCTGGATGATTGAGTTATCTAGCCTTGTAACAGCAAACAAAACGGCTTTACTTTCCTGGTACTGCACACGGCTGAAAGCAAGGGGAAACTACAGCTGTAATTTTTTTCCGAGGGCATGCAGCTCTACTTTGTGGTTAAATGATGATGGCATTCTCTTGGGTAAAATATTCCAAAATATTCCAGACGTAGAACAGTCTCCCATTCGGATTTCCAGGCGAGGACTACTGAGGAAGTTGTCGTTATCAGAAAAAAAAAAAAAACTGGTGCTCTGCGCATCGGAGCGTGAAATGTTAGATCCCTTAATCGGGCTGGTAGGTCAGAAAATTTAGAGAGGAAAATGAATAGTGTGAATTAGTGAAATTCAGTGGCAGGAGGAACAGGACTTCTGGTCAGGTGAAGGCAGGGTTATAAATACAAAATAAAATAGGGGTAACGTCATCTGCCAACGTGTATAGTAAAATTCGGAGGCGGTAGTGTTATGGTGTGGTCGTGTTTGTCATGGAGGGGGTTTACACCCCTTGTTGTTTTGCGTGGCACTATCACAGCACAGGCCTACATTGATGTTTTAAGGACCTTCTAGCTTCCCACTGTTCAAGAGCAATTCGGGGATGGCGACTGCATCTTTCAACACGATCGAGCACCTATTCATAACGCACGACCAGTGGTGCAGTGCTTACACGACAATAACATGCCTATAACGGAATGGCCTGCACGGAGTCCTGACCTAAATCATATAGAAAATTAAATGATCGTATGACATTTACTGGCTGGGATATCCCCTTCGGGTTCGGCCGCCGTATTGCAAGTCTTTTTAGTTGACGCCACTTCGGCGACTTGCAGGTCAATGAGAATGAAAAATGTTGATGAAGTACATACAACACAAAGTCCCCTGCCGGGAATCTAACCCGGACCCCCTTGCGTGGTAGGCGGTAACGCTACCGCTACGCTATAGAACACCCTTGGGATGTTTTGGAACACCGACTTCGTGCCTCGCCTCACCGACCGACATCGATACCTCTCCTCAGTGCAGCACTCCGTGAAGAAAGGGCTGGTATTCCCCAAGAAACCTTCGAGCACCAGATTGAACGTATGTCTGCGAGGATGGAAGCTGTCATCAAGGGTAAGTGTGGGCCAACACCACACTGAATTCCAGTTTTATCGATGGAGGGCGCCACAAACTTGCCTTTCTGCGGCAGCTGTCCGAATCCTTTTGATCACATAGTTTGTACTAACATGAATCCTTTACAGCAGAATGAAAAAACTGATAGAAGACGGCCTCGGGGAAGATCGGCTTAGATTCAGGAGAAATGTAGAAACACGCTTGACACCACCCGAAGACTTGTCATAGAAAATAGGTTAAGGCGAGGCAAATCTACGTTTATAGCATTTATCGACTCAGAGAAATCTTTTGTCAATGTTGACTGGAGCACTCTCTTTCAAATTATAAATACAGGGTGCGAAAGATTATTTACAGCCATAAGAGTTGAGGGGCGCGATAGAGAAGCAGTGGTTGAGAAGGGAGTGAGACAGATTTGTAGAATAACCACGATTTTATACAATCCATATACTGCCAAGCAGTAAAGGAAGCAAAGGAAAACTTCGAAGCAGGAATCGAGGTCCAGGGAGAACAAATAAAAACTTTGAGGTTTGTAATCCTGTCAAAGACAGCAAAGAACTTGGAAGAGGAGTTGAACGGAATGGAGAATACCTTGAAAAGACGATATAAGATGACCATTAACAAATGGAACCGAGTAAAATGCAATGTAATCGAATTAAATCTCGGTGATGCTGAGGAAATTATGTTAGGGAATGAGACACTTAAAGTAGCAGATGATTTCTGCTATTTTGGAAGCAAAACAACTGGTGATCGTCGAAGTAGGGAGCATATGAAATCTAGATTGGAAATGGCAAGAAAAGAGTTACTGAAGAAGAGAAAACTGTTAACATCAAATATAGATTTAGGTGTCAGGAATTTTTCTCTGAAAGCATTTGTATGGAGTGTAGCCATGTATGGAAGTGAAACTTGGACTATAAACAGTTTAGTCAAGAAGAGAACAGATGCTTCTGAGATATGGTGCTACAGAAGAATTCTCAAGATTAGATGGGTAGAGCACATAACTAATGACGAGGTACTGAGCCAAATTGGGGAGAAGAGAAATTTGTGGCACAACTTGACTAGAAGCAGAGATCAGTTTGTAGAACACATTCTGAAGCATCAAGGGGTCAACAATTTAGTACTGAAGGGAAGCGTGGTGGTTAAAAATAGTAGAGAGTGACAAAGATATGAATACAGTAATCATATTCAGAAGGATGTTGGTTGCAGCTGTTGCTCGGAGATGAAGATGCGTGCACAGGATAACGTAGCGTGTAGAGCTGCATTAAACCAGTCTTTGGACTGAAGACCACAGCAACTCCTTTACTATGTGTGGTAGCACGACGTAATTTTTTAGGTGCATTCAGCAGCGTTCGTGAACACTGAGAAATTTATTGCGAATAAAATTACTAGCGCAGAAGTAATACATTAAAATATCACACACGATGCGGTAGTACATCATCACGATTCCTAATAAACTGTTTTCTCTCCACACCCAGTGCGATAGCGTAAGCCGCAGACACAGCTAGTATCATCATTTGCTCCGCACTGAATGTACACCAATAGCGAAAACCATACGATCCAAAGCAAGACCGTTGTAGGTGTAACGATATGACGAGAGACTATATACACCACGAAACCAGTGGCGACACGGCCGGCAGGCTGGGGTATATCCACGTTAGAAGCACGGGCCACGTGACACGCCAGACCCACTTCCCGTGGCCAGGCGCAGTGACTTCCGTCATGGCAACCTTCAACATCGCTGCAGCGCCACAGTTATCTATAACCGCTGTACTGGTGAGGGGTTGGGGGGGGGGGGGGGCTACACTAACATTACGAAATGCATTACTGTAACTGTACATTGATATCAGCTGTTTGCGACACTGTATCAGCCGTTGGCGAAACAGGAAAATTTCTGCCCGTGCAGGACTAGGACCCGTAAAAACTTTTGTAAATTTGTGTTACGGTTCTATGGGTCCAAACTGCTGAGATCATCAGTCCCTAGGCTCACACACTAATCAAAGTAACTTAAACTAACTTATGCTAAGGACAACACACACACCTATGCCCGAGGGAGAATTCGAACCTCCGACGGGGGCGAGCCGCGTGAACCGTGACAAGACGCCTTGGAACATGCGGCTACACGAGCGGCTCCCATATTTCCCGCTTATTGCGAGTGGTTGCATTAACTAGCTGAGGTACCCGATCACGCCTCCAGGACCGACCCAAACTTCCATTGTCACGTAGTCACTACCGGTATGCTCGCTCAGTTCGTGGTTCCATCACAGGGAAAAGCAATGTTCGTTTCATCTCCGACTGCGAGAGTCATCTTCAGAGGTAAAGCGGCCAACTGAGACCAGAACTCGAGGGAGAGCCGAATACGTAGTCAGTATAGAGGGCACCATAGTACATCAGATGACATTATCTTTGGTTGCGCTAACTTTCTCGACTGAAAGTAATCGAACGTCGTTATTACGGTACAATGTTGACATCCAGATTTTACCTATTTAAAAACGTTCCTTCTTTCTGTAAAAGTATCACGATGTATTCAAATTTCAATAGCCTCCCTAAACTTGCGCGCATGATAATACGATGTTTTCGATATGACGCTGGTCTCACTGAATTTCATTTCAGCCGGTTGGGGTGGCCGAGCGGTTCTAGGCGCTACAGTCTGAACCGCGGTACTGCTATGGTCGCAGGTTCGAATCCTGCCTCGGGCATGGATGTGTGTGATGTCCTTAGGTTAGTTAGGTTTAACTAGTATTAAGTTCTAGGGGACTGATGACCTCAGAAGTTAAGTGCCATAGTGCTCAGAGCCATTTGAATTTCATTTCATGGTCACTCACTTGGTAAACACATTCCGCTCCGACCAAATTATCCAATATGTCCCAGGTGCCAATTCCCGTTCTGTTCAACCACTTCTTCTTTTTAGTACTGACGTAAACCAGTCAACAACTACTAAAGATTTTATGTACATCTGGTGTAGCTAGAGGATGTCTATATCTTTTGCCGATCTTTTGTTTTATCTTCCTGGGGGCTGGAGGGGTCTAAAGACAGCTTCCACGTCAGACTTGCTCAACAGTGATGTTACTAATGAGCGAAGGAAAACTTTCCCCTTGGGAGGCCGTCGTTCACGTTAACCCTAATTCTCTCACTAGTGTGAAGTGCTCTATCTATACAACAACTGTGTACACTCGTCTTCCTGTTACACTGCAGGTACACTGCGACGATTCCGAACTTCTGAAGTATGTTCCGCTCCGCACGGGCTAACGGTATTTACAACGGTATGGAATGAGCAATGTTACGGGAAAAGACTCTCCAGACACGGCGAACATTGGTGGAAACCAACAGTAAGCTATTACAGCTCCACTGATAAGTAATACCATGCAGTGTACTGACAATAAGGTTGACGGTCTAATGGCCAGGAGTAGGAAAATTAGCTCAGAGATATCAGTTTGAGAAAGAAGAGGGAGTTCGTTAGTCTACAGGAGAAAATGTCGGTAGCTGCAGTTGAGGATAACTCTTGAAGGGTTACTAATCTGTCTGATAAAGATTTGAGTGAAGTTGAAATTTCTGTACTTGCTAAAGGAGACGATTTTTCTGTGACGTCTCTAAAAGTACCTGTGAAGCATATTATAGCAAATACTGAGGCAGAAATCCGTCAGCTTTCACAGCAGTCGGCTGATGTTACTAGGATGGGAAAAGGTAGAATTTTACGTATATGTAAGCCATCTAATAGTAATCTATCGTAAGCGCAAAGAAAGGGGCTGAGAAATATCAGCGCACATAATGGTAATGCCACGGTTCTGATGAGCCTTGAAGACTATCGTGAGAAGGTTAATAGTATTTTCGATCCTATAAATCATAAAAATCATCAGAAGGATTCGCCTTCGAATACTATAAAAATCACCAGTGGATTGGTGAAAGCGTCTTCTCCTCTGACGATAAGAAGCTGCTCTGCAAAAAGGACGCGTACCCGCCTAGGCGCTATGGATTACGCAAGGTGCACAAACCACAGGCTCATCTGTGGCCTAGTTTGAGTTCTACAGGGTGTCCCCCCTCCCTCCTCCATGAGATAGCTAGACACCTTGCCTTATTTTGGTGGAATTTACAGTTATATTACAAATTCGTATCAGTTCATTGACAAATTAAAAGAAATGCACGTGGTCCCAGAAGCTATCCTTGATAGTTTTTGATATTGCGTCGTTATTCGCCATGATTCCACTGAAAGAAGCTATCTCATGCATAGCGGACTTTTTTCCGGCGGGTATTCGGACGCCCTCTCCGCAATCTATTTTCAATACAATAATGATGTTTACGAGCAGATTGATGCTGCGGCCGTGGGCAGTCCTCTTAGACCGGCTGTGGCCAGTTTGTTTGTGAAGACCTTTGAACAACGGGAATTGATGAGTGCAAGTAAAAGACTGACCGGTTAGTATGCTATGTCGATGATACTTTCGTAATATGGACAAATACCTTCTTTGTACATCCAACAGCATTATTCCCAAAATCCGGTTTACTATGGAGAGGAAAAATAACGGACACATGATTTTTTTTTTTTTTTTTTAGATGTGTCTGTTATCAAGATGGGGAACTGGACGTTGGGACGTAATGTATATAGGCAAACCAAGCAGACTGACCGTTACCTTCATAAAGATTCTAACTAGACAGAGGTGTGATTAAAACCTTGGAAGACAAATGGTTCAAATGGCTCTGAGCACTTTGGGGCTTAACTTCTAAGGTCATCAATCCCCTAGAACTTAGAACTACTTAAACCTAACTAACCTAAGGACATCACACACATCCATGCCCGAGGTAGGATTCGAACCTGCGACCGTAGCGGTCACGGAGTTCCAGACTGTAGCGCCTAGAACCGCTCGGCCACCGCGGCCGACTCTTGGAAGACAGGGCGCACAAAATTTGTGAAGCGTTTTATTTAAAAGATGAGGTACAACATCAACGGTCGACATTCAAGAAGAATGGTTATTCTAACAAGTAGATAGATCGAGCACTTCGCCTGCGGAGAGAATGAGGATCAACGAGGAACAATCACCCAAGAGCAAAGTTTTCCTTCCGTCATTAGTAAAATGATAGAGCATGGGGAAAGGGTTGATCAAGTATGATATGGAAACTACTTTGAGACACATCAGGAAAGTAAAAGAATATTTAAGATCGACAACAAATATAATTCGTCCTTTCGCTTCATCAGGTGTACATAGAATTCCCTGTAATTGTGGATTGGTTTATGTTGGTATCACGAAATGTTAACACCCGATTGGTTGAACACAAGCAGAATTGCCGCCTGTGACATACAGACAAATCGGCAATAGCGGAATACACTTACCAGGAGCATGAGTACGAAATAAAATTGAATGAGACGAGCGACATGTCGGAAACATCGCATTGTCATATACGCGTGTGGATAGGGACTGTTGAGATTTATAAACATCGCGATAGTTTTAACAGAATAGATTATGATCGTGTATTTTCAGTCGAGAATGTTCCTATTACCTGAGGTAATCTCGTAGGCGACGTTGTGTGAGGACTGTAACGCCATAGCCGCTCGAGGTAGCCGCGCGGTCTCAGACGTTCTGTCACGGTTCGCGCGGCTCCCCCCGTCGGAGCTACAAGTCCTCCCTCGGGCATGGGTGTGTGTTGTCCTGAGTGTAAGTTAATTTAAGTTAGATTGAATAGCAGTGCGTAAGTCTAGGGACCGACGACCTCAACAGTTTGGTCCCATAGGACCCTACCAAAAATTTCCCATGTAACACCTTCTACCCTGTTTGTATATTCGGTACTCCCTCGATTTCCGTTTGCATTTCGCCGCTTTACCTCAGAAGACGTCTCTCGCATTTCGAGATGATAGGTTGGCGGAAAGTTGTATACAACGACTACGACCCATCATCCCGGAAGTTTTATGTGAAGAAATGTTACATCGTCATTCTTGCACGTCTAGGCATGAATACATCATTGATGGTTACAATGTCTTTGTTCGACCAGTGCCTTAATCTTCACAACATAGTGCCCTTTACACATGCATGCATGTTTGAAGGATATTCTATCTTCAAGATACAGACACTGTATAAAAACAGACACTGTAACAATTAGTGCACTTACTGGCCTCTGGGCAGCACATTCTTAGACCAAGCGCGTTACAAACGTCACTGTATTACTATTAACGCGAAATTACGTTTATAATACTGGCAGCAGTTGAACGGATTTCCTGTGTCTACATTAAACTGTTAGTAACTGTCGATATGGGACTTGTTTAGACGTTGTCTTTATACCTGCAACAATGAGACAACTGCCAATTCTGGCACCCTAAAGGCAAATATACGACTGCGATATATATTATAAACTCATGTCGAGCCTAGGGAACAAATACGTCTCGAAACTCCCTGGCAGATTCAAATAGCGTGTCGGACCCGAACTACAACCCGGAAACTCCGCCTTGAGAGGGAAAGACTTTATTCAGGGTGTGCGAGTCCCGCAAGGTAATCAGGAGAATTTAAGTTTGGGTACACAGCAGAATAGATACTGTTGGAAGCAAAGCTGTGAGAGCTGGTCGTATGTCGCGCTTGGATAACTCAGTCGGTTAATTACTTGCCTACGGAACGCAAAGGCCCCAGTTTCGAGTCCCAATTGGGCACACACCTTGAATAAAATCGCCAAGCACTCATTTGTAGAAGCGAAACTCATTCTGGAATTTGTACCTCGTGATTGCATACGCAAATACAGCTATTCGACCGGTTCACTGTCAGGGTATCTCCATTGTTTACGATTTTACATGTTCCGTAAAAACAGTCGAGCAAATCACAGGTTACTCCAGTAATTTCCATTAAGAAATTTAGTCGTATTACACTCACTTCAGGCTTTCTAATGAATTTGTCTAATGCATTCGACTTTAACGAAGTTGATTGTTAAAACACGGAATTCTTAAGGAACTGATTCATCAGAAGCGACTAATGCTCACGTTTATGTGTATATGAATTGATTCATTCCACGCAACTTTCAAATTTTCGTCTCCAACACTATCATTATCATAAGCATCTTCGACCACCATTAACTTTAGAAAGCTACTCCACTATGGGTGAGCCTATTATTCTCTCTTTTATGCTGGTCTCTTCACATCTTGAAGGTTCTTACACTTTACTACTCACAATATATCTCTTACTACTTCGTTCTTGGTCTCCGCTGCATTCCTTTCACAAATTATTTCCTCTGTTCTTTGTTAAAAATTACAGTGTCTCAGTATGTGTACAAATATTTTTGCTTTCCCCTCTTTCGATATTCGCTACAAGGTTTTGTGCTCATTTATCTCTCTTACAACATCATTACTCAATTTTATTTCTACCCAGATGAAAATCTAACGCAGGATACACAAAGGTAGTATGCTATAAAAATCCTACAGGTAATACAATAAAAAATGATAATTCTATATTAATACACAACTGGAATATTAATCTGTGAGGACCCAAAATCGGGACGCGCTGGTTAGCCGCATGGTCTAGGGCGCCTTGCCACGGGTCTTGCGCTCCCCTCCCCCCCCCCCCCCCCAAACCCCCCCCTCCCGTCTGTGGTTCCGCGTCCACCCTCGGGCATGTGTGGGTGTGTTGTCCTTAGTGTAAGTTACGTAAGTTAGTTTAAGTTAGATTACCGGGATGGTTCAAAATTGGCTCAAATGGCTCTGAGCACTATAGGACTTAACTTCTGAGGTCATCAGTCCCCTAGAACTTAGAACTACTTAAACCTAACTAATCTAAGGGCATCACATACATCCATTACCGAGGCAGGATTCCAACCTGCGACCGTAGCGGTCACGCGATTCCAGACTGAAGTGCCTAGAACCGCTCAGCCACAGCGGCCGGCCGCGATGGTTCCTTTGAAAGTGCACGGCCGACTGTCTTCCTTATTCTTCCCTAATCCGATGGGACCGATGACCTTGCTCTTTGCCTCTCCGCCCCCCCCCCCCCTCCCCTCATCACCAAATCAACCAACCAATAAAATGTTTTTTGTATGTTCCGTAAGAATTATTTCTAAAGCTGACGATGAAGTATTGAATATTTGTGCTTGTCTATAAGTAAAAT
Organism: Schistocerca americana; assembly: GCF_021461395.2. Lineage (NCBI taxonomy): Eukaryota > Metazoa > Arthropoda > Insecta > Orthoptera > Acrididae > Schistocerca > Schistocerca americana. The sequence goes on along the minus strand of NC_060122.1, from coordinate 365,421,985 downwards.
ATGGATAGAACATGAGAAAGGCACCCAGTAACTACATTTGGGTATTACAGTCATCCCTGTAGTTACACAGCAATCAAGACACATACATACAGACTGCGTGTTCAATATCCTGCTGAGTATCACATTCGAATATAGTCAGTAAATTGTGCTTCGATCTTGTCCTGGCACTCTAATGACCAAGAGCATCAGACTACAAGTGCAGGGAGCTATATCTTGATGTTGCCACTGTTAATGAACTCAATCAGTATTTTATATTTCACCCTAGGTAAATGCTTTGCGGTTTACATTTGGAGCATACTTTGGTTTTCTTATACTTTCGTTACTTGTGTGCCCGACGTGTTCTCTCTCTCTCCTTTGTATTTTGAGTCATCAGTCTACACACTGGCGTGAAGAGGCCCACCACGAACTTATCTCCTGCGCCAACCTCTTCATCCCTGAGTAGCAATTGCAACCTACACTGAAGAGCCAAAGAAACTGGTAGATCTGCCTAATAACGTATAGGGCCCCGCGAGCACGCAGAAGTGCGGCAAGAGGACGCAGCACGGACTTGACTGAAGTCTGAAGTACTGCTGGAGGGAACTGACACTAGGAATGCTACAGGGCTGTCCATAAATCCGTAAGAGTCGGAGGGGATGGACACCTCCTCAGAATAGCACGTAGCAAGGCATTCCAGATATGTTCAATAAAAATTTTCGTGCCTGGGGAATATGGTAGCCAGCGGAAGCGTTTAATCTAAGAAGAGTGTGCCGGGAGCCACTGTAGCAACACTGGACGTGTCGGGTATCGCATTGTCCTGCTGGGATTGCCCAAGTTTGTCGGAATGCCCAATGCACATGAATGGATGCAGATGATCAGACAGGCTGCTTACATACGTGGCACCTGTCGGAGTCGTATCTAGACGTATCAGGGGTCCTATATCACTCCAATTACACACACCGCACACCATTACAGAACCTCCACCTCCACCAGTCCCTTGCTGACATGCTGGTCCATGGATTCATGAGGTTGTCTCCATACCCTTACTCGTCCATCCGCTGGATACATTTTGAAACGAAACTCTTCCTACCAGGCAACATGTTACCAGTCATCAACAGTCCAATGTCGGTGCTGACGGGCCCAGGCAGGCGTAAGGCCTTTTGTCGGGCAGTCACCAAGGGTACACGAGTGGGCCTTCGGCTCCGAAAGCCCATATCGATTATGCTTCGTTGAATGATTCGCATGCTGACACTTGTTGATGGCCCAGCATTGAAATCTGCAGCATTTTCTGAAGGGTTACACTTCTGTCAATTTGAACGAATCTCTTCAGTCGTCGTTGCTCCCGTTCTTGCAGGATCGTCTTTTGGTCGCAGCGATGTCGGAGATTAGATGTTTTACCAGATTCCTGATAGTCAAGGTACACTCGTGAAATGATCGTACGGGAAAATCCCCTCTTCATCGCTTCCTCGGAGATGCTGTGCGCCGATTGTATCACCACGTTCAAACTCACTTAAATCTTGATAACCTGCCATTGTAGCAGCTGTAACCGACCTAACAACTGCGCCAGACACGTGTTGTCTTACATATTCGTTGCCGACCGCGGTGAGGTAATCTGCCTGTTTACAAATCTATGCATGTGAGTCCGCATGCCACTACCATTTCTTTAGTGCTTCATTGTACGTCCTAAATTATTTTCTGGGAGTATACCATTCTCTGTCTTCCTCTACAGCTTTTTTCCTATGCACTTCCATCCTTTACTATGGAATTCATTCCCTTATGTCTCAACAAGTGTCCTATCATCTTGTTCCTTCTCCTCGTCTAAAGTTTCCACTACTTCTTTCCGATTCTCCGTAGAACTTCCTCATTCCTTACTTTATCAGTTCACGTTATTTTCAACATTCGTCTGGAGCAGCACATCTCAGTTCCTTCGATTCTCTTCAGTTCCGATTTACCCAGAGTCCATATGTCTCTGCCATACAATGCTGTGTTCCAGACATACATTCACAGAAATTTCTTCCTGAAACTAAGCCCTGTCTATGATACAAATATACTTCTCTTGGCCAGGAATGCCCTTTTCCCCAGTGCTTGTCTACTTTTAATGTCCTACTTGCTGCCTCCGTCATTGGTTATTTTGCTGCCAAGGCAGTAGAATCCTTGAATTTCATCTACTTCGTGACTATCGATCCTGCTGGTATGTTTCTCCCTGTTCTCATTTCAGCTGCTTCTCATTTCAGCTACTTCTCATTTCAGCTACTTCTCATTTCAGCTACTTCTCATTACAGCTACTTCTCATTACAGCTACTTCTCATTACTTTCGGCTTTCTTCGATTTACTCTCAGTCCATATTCTGTACTCATTAGACCGTTCATTCCATTCAGAAAAACATGTAACTCTTCTTTACTTTCACTGAGTGTACGAAATACATCAGCAAACTGTACAATTGATATCCATTTCCCTTGAATTTTAATTCCACTCCTAAACCTTTCTCTTATTTTCATCATTGCTTCTTCAGTGTACAGGAGGGGCGAAAGACTGCATCCCTACCCTTTACAATTTTTAAGTTGCGCACTTCATTCTTGGTTTTCCACTCTTATTATTCCCTCTTGTATATTACCTGACTCTCCATACAGATTATCCCAATTTTTCTTAGACTTTCAAACATCTTGCACCATTCTACCAGACAACAAATCCTATGAACTTCTTTTTATTTTTCATTAGTCTTGCTTCCATTATCAACTGCAACGTCGGAATTGCCTCTCTGGTGCCTTTATCTTTCCTAAAGCCGAACTGATTAACATCTAACACATTCTCAATGTTATTTTTGATTGTTAGGTATTTTATTCTTGTCAGGAACTTGGATGCATGAGCCGGTAATTTCATAGTGCGATAATTCTCGCAGTACCAAACTCTTGCAGTCTTCCAAATTGTGTGGATGATATTTTTCGAAAGTCAGACGGTATGTCGCCAGACTCATACATTCTACACACCAACGTGAAGAGTCGTTTTGTTGCCACATCACTCAATGATTTTAGAAATTCTGATGGAATGCTATCCACCCCGTCTGCCTTACTCGATCTTAGTCCTCAAAAGCTCTTTTAAATTCTGATTGTAATACTGCATCTCCTATCTCTTCAAAATCGACTCCTGTTTCTTCTTCTATCACATCAGACAAATGTTCCCCCTCAGAGTGTCCTTCAGTGTACTTTTCCATCTACCCGCTCTCTGCTCTGTATTTAACAGTGGAGTTCCCGTTGCACCCTTAATGTTACCACACTTTCTTTTCTTTTCACCAAAGGTTGTTTTGACTTTTCTACGTGCTGATTTAGTCCTTCCGACAATCATTCCTCTTTCTATTTCTTCACATTTTTCATGCAGCCATCTCGTCTTAGCTTTCATGGACTTCGTGTTTGTTTCATTACCAAACGACTTGTATTTCTGTATTCCTGAATTTCGCTGTACATTTTTGTACTCCCTTCTTTCATCGTTCAAAATGGTTCAAATGGCTCTAAAGTACTATGGGACTTAACGTCTGAGGTCATCAGTCCCCTAAACTTTGAACTACTTAAACCTAACTAACCCAATGACATCACACACATCCATACCCGATTCAGGACTCGAACCTGCGAACGTAGCAGCCGCGTGTTTCCGGACTGAAGCGCCTAGAACCGCTCGGTCACCGCGGCCGGCCTTTCATCGTTCAACTCAAGTATTTCTTCTGATACCCACGGTTTATTCGCTGTCCCCTTCTTTGTCCCTATGTTTTTTCTTTCCATCTTCTGCGACTCTCCCTCTTAGAGAAGTCCATTTCTCTTCAACTGTACTGCCTACTGAGTTGTTCCTTATTTCCGTATCTACAGTCTTAGTGAACTTCATGCATATCTCTTCATTCCTTAGTACTTCTGTATCTCACATCTCTGTGTATTTATTCTTCCTGAATAATCTCTTAAACTTCAGCCACTCTTCGCCATTACTACATTGTGGCCTGAGACTATATCTGCTCCTGGGTTCACCTTACAATCCAGTATCTGTTTCCGAAATCTTTGTCAGACCATGACGTAATCTAACTGTATTCTTGCCGTATCACCTTGTCTTTACCAAGTATATATCCTCCTCTAGTGATTCTGGAACAGAGTATTCGCTGTTACGAGCTGAGATTTATTACAGAACTCAATTAATCTTTATCCTCTCTCATTCCTTGTCCCTAGCCGTATTGTCCTGTAACCTTTTCTTCTACTCCGTCCCCGACAATTGAATTCCAGTCCTCCATGGCTGTTAGATTCTCATCTCTCTTTACATACTGTATTACCCTTTCAATATCCTCATATGCTTTCTCTATCTCTTCTCCTTCAGCATGCGACGACGGCATTTATAACTGAATTATCATTGTCTGTGTTGGTTTGCTGTCTATTTTGATAAGAATAACACTATCACTGAACTGATCATTGTAACACACTCTCTGCCCTATCTTCGTAATCATAACAAATGCTACTCACGTTATACCATTTTCTGCTGCTGTCGATGTTACCCTGTTCTCATCTGACCAGAAATCCTTTTCTTCTTTCCATTTCACTTCACTACACCTATTGTATCTACAAAGATCGTTCATAATTAATGCCGCACATTGTTTTCTCAGAAAATATTTATTGTTTGGAGTCAGAATTTTGTGACAATATACATGAACATTACTTGTCCAGTTCCTATTGTTCTACATAGTCTCCATCATGTTCTATGGCCATCCGCAAACATTGTGGAAGAACATGTACTCCCTGCTGGTAAAAGCTCTTGTCCTGTAGGCGTAGCCACGTTTGCCGGCCGCGGTGGTCTCGCGGTTCTAGGCGCTCAGTCCGGAACCGCGTGACTGCTACGGTCGCAGGTTCGAATCCTGCCTCGGGCATGGATGTGTGTGATGTCCTTAGATTAGTTAGGTTTAAGGAGTTCTAAGTTCTAGGGGACTGATGACCATAACTGTTAAGTCCCATAGTGCTCAGAGCCATTTCGTAGCCACGTTTTCACTCCATGACTGACACACTCGTCATTTTCAAATTGTGTTCCCCATAGAGAATAATTAAGTGGCCCAAAGAGATGGAAATCTGAGGGAACCAGGTGTGGGCTGTGGGGTGGATAAGGCAATTATGTTCGACCCAATTTGGCGATGTGTTCCCGGGTTCTCAGACTTGTGTGTGGGCGTGCATTATCGTGTTGGGGCAAGATTGCTACTGGCACGCTGCTTGTAACATGAAGGCGACATTTTAACTCTGTGTTGCGTCTCTGCCGTCTGCCAGAACGATCCGAAACGTCACCGGTGCACAGAACTAACATCAAATGTGAAGCACCAACAAGGAAGTTTCTTTATGTACATTAGTGGCTTTTTAAAGAAATGTGGGCATTACTTATTGAACGACTCTCGTAGATTGAGACTTAGTATTTCTCTTTTCAGATTTTGTAGTTTCCCTACCAAGTTCAAGCTCTTCACGTGCCACACCCCGACTTGTAGGACGTTGTACGTTCGTTGGTTGGTCAATTTTTTCTTGTGGTCAGCTATCCCTTGGCAGTCCCCTCCCAGCGATCCGAATGATCGACTATTATGGACTCTTTTGCCAATGTAGAGATCATCATGACACTTTTTCAAATACAGACCGCATATCCTGTAGATACACTCTATGTGTTTGTAATGCAGTGGTTTCCATTGCCTTCTGCATCCTCCTGCCGTTGATCATTGCTGATTCTTCCGCCTTTAGAGGCAGTTTCCCAGTCCCAGGACAAGAGTGCCATGAACGTCTGTCCACTCCTCTACCCTCTTTGACAAAGCCTTTGGCTGAATGAGGACGACTTCTTATGACAGAAGCCTTTGACCACCACTGCTGTTATCTACACAGATGAAATACGTTTACCACAGTGACTTAAGCACATTTCTGAGATTAATTTCATGGATTTATATTAAAACTTCCCTTACGACAACTATCCTTGCCAAGCACCGAAGCTATTTGCCTTCCTAGTATTTCAACGAATTGCACCCATTTGTGTTATATTGTTCACACATGATAACTTTCTCGGGAGCGCGCTGTTTGTGTACCTCAGATGCTAGAATTTACCGATTTAATCACTGTAGATTACATCAGCAATAGTAATAATCACTGTGGATATGGTAAGTTGCATTTCTGTGCGTATATTCTGTAGGCATAGTAGGTTTTGGTGATAACGCAAGTCTCAGTGTGGTAGGGACGCAATACTGGTATACAGAAAGTGTTTTAATGAAGTCTTGTATTCTGAGTAACATTTGAATAAACTTCAAATTTCTGTCAGCCACATTGTTTAACACTTACTTGACACACCTCTGTCGAGCGATGTGCCTGGAACACTTGGGTAGATTGCTCCCCAGGGGCAACAACTGTTGTAATAAATCATCTACTGAAATAATGGAAAATCCAGGATAGAACGTGACAATATTTGAAAAGGGTAGTTGCTTCTCAACATATAGTGGAAATGCTGAGTCACACATAGGCATAACAAAAAGTGTCACAAAAGAAGTTTAGGCCAACAAGACCTTTCTCAAAGACACACACACACACACACACACACACACACACACAAAAGAAACTCACACATGTATGACTGCAGTCTCTGGCAGCAGAAGCCCCACTGCGAGCAGCAGCAGAGAATGATGGGAAAAGCTACGGGGGGGGTGGGGGGGGGTGGAGCTAGGTGGACTCAGGAGGTTAGTCAGAGGGCAGGGGAGAGTTGAGGGTGGGGGCATGGGTATTGGTGGGGAGGATTCATATGGCATGGGCAGTGATGCAGCCATTGAAATGGAGAATGTAGTTTTGGGCAGCGTGCTCAGCAACAGGGTGATCCAGTTGTTTCTTGGCCCCAGTTTGTCGGTGGCCACTCATGCAGACAGACAGCTTGTTGGTTGTCATACCCATGTAGAATGCCACACTTGTAGATCACATGACTGGTTTCACAAGTAGTCCTGTCTTTAACGGTATAGGTCATGTTTGTGACCGGACTGGAGTAGGTGGTGATGGGAGTTGTCTGTTGTCTGTTTTTGTCAAGGACCTTGTTGGCCAAAAGCTTGTTTTCTGACAGTAATTTTGCTGTGTCTATCTGCGACTCAGCATCTCTGCTATATGGTGAGTAGCAACTATAATATTGTTACAAATAATCTACTAAATATTTTCTCTTGAAAAATATTTTACAACTTCTCTGAAGATTACTTTTAGTAGTATAACCAAAACGTAAATTAAAAAAAATTCAGATATCAGAAGAACTGAAGAACATTGCTGTTCTTTAAAAAATGTCATAGACATTTTATGTTGTATAAATGACTAAAACTTTTAATAAAAGATATTATTGTGGAAAATAAAATGGAGGAATATCTCAGAAAATGAAAAATCTGTTGATATTAACATAACCAAAGTATTTATTGTTTAAGCCCAACGAACGTCCTCGAGCATCAGAAGTTTGGAGGCGCTCGTTCGAACGAGCGCCCACGGTTTCAGTATCGTCATTTGGGTACTCTTCCTCTCCTGTATTATACGTAGAATTATCTTCTTCTTCTTGACTCGGAAAATTCTCCTCGACGCTTTGTTCAACGACTCCTCACGACTTTCGTCCATTTCAAACAACTCGTTACAGATAGGTATGTTCACAAATTATTTGCTATCTAATTATTTCAATTAAATAGTATATATAGTACAAACAGAATTATACATGATAAAACTTAGTGTACTCACTCTATACTTCATTCTGATACCAAAATGTTCCTGATGATTTCACACACTCGACTTGACACAGAGCGAAATAGCAACCTAAGTCTACTGTGCGTGGCTGTCGTAGACTGAGTGATGCTTTCAGTGTGACGTGAGGGGTAGCGATACTGTCGAACTCACAACAAATGGCGTCATAGGCGAGATTTCCCAGCTTTACGTACTTATAATTAAATAAAAGTGGACTTGGAATGTACTATACTCCAGTGTGTCAAAAAAATTTAAACACTCTTACTCTAGGTGTGGTTTCTGATAGGACTTCTCATATTCACATCAATTCAGTTTTCTATTGGATACGCCCGCTGTTGTACGTCGCGCTAACAAAGTAAGTGGTGACTGTGTAGGTAACTTTCTTTAAATTATTTGCAATCAGAACGCATTTTCAAAACTGATTTTTGGGCAAAAGGTTGTAAATGAAAGAGAATATTAAGTCAGGGCATATTCGGATTGCTTTTCACTGATAATCCACACTCAATATCCTAGTGCTGCCTTTACATTGCGTTCGTGCAACTGCACCCATCAGATATAACACAAGCGGTAAACTGTTGTGGGCCGGTTATTTCACCTCCCCGCTGTCCGCTTGTCTCCCTCAGCTGGTGCCCTCCACGCTGCTCCTCCCACTCGCCCCAGTAGCGGCGTCCATCGGTTGCGGCTGCTGTGGGCGGCCGGACCCCTCCACCACACCGCGCCAGACGGGCCCCCTGCAGCTCCCGTCAGGTGCAGACACAGACGGAGGGCGCTGCGCACAAAGCTCTCGCCACGAAAGAGGAGGCGAGCTTTGGAACCTTCTAGCAGTAGGTTAGGTGACACGGAGCCTTACAACGTGCAGCGAAATCTTGTCGATTACGCCAGTATTCGTTAAGAAATTTCCAAACTTCATTACACTTGCTTTTATTATTTGCTTTTGATGTTCTCTTTTGGGGAAACTCAGCTCTTCATGGCACAGTAGCAAGATGCTTACTCACAGGTCTTTAGGGCGCATTAAATATTTTTTTAGCTTTTTTTGTTCCAGGTTGACAAAACACACTTTCCATCTTAAGAGCCGGCCGGGGTTGCCAAGCGGTTAAAGGCGCTGCAGTCTGGAGCCGCGTGACCGCTACGGTCGCAGGTTCGAATCCTGCCTCGGGCATGGATGTGTGTGATGTCCTTAGGTTAGTTAGGTTTAAGTAGTTCTAAGTTATAGGGGACTGATGACCTTAGAAGTTAAGTCCCATACTGCTCAGAGCCATTTTCCATCTTAAGACTTCACTGCAGCTTTTAAATGTTAATCCTGTCCACTTCGAATTGCACTGTTTAGAAAGTACTGTATTTTGCTCTACTTTCTCCATATTGGAGAATTTCACATCCACTGTACACAAACCGAGCAAGGTAGCACAGTGGTTAGCACACTGGACTCGCATTCGGCCGGACGACCGCTGAAACACACGTCCAGCCACCCAGATCTAAGATTTCCGTCATTTTCCTTAATCGCTCCAGGCGAATACAGGGATGGTTCCTTTGAAAGAGCACGACCGACATCCTTCCCTATCCTTGACATGATACAATCTTGTGCTTCATCCTGCACTCAACTATGAATTCAATTTCGCTACATTGTGAACTTGATTTTCAATAGTTACTGACAGACAACTAAGCTGCCCAAGTGATCTTTCTGTTACATAATAAATAGTTATAAATCTTTTCGTAAACTAAATATTTGTTTAATGTCGCTATTCGAATCTTTGTTCCACTTTCATGGCTTTGTCACAAACGGGAAGTTAATAATGTACACTACAAATTAAGACTGATATCCATGTAGAAATGAGTGCGGCGAGGTACTGGCGCAATTAAAGCTGTGAGAACGGGGAGAGAGTCGTGCTTGGGTAGCTCAGTTGGTAGAACACTTGCCAGGGAAAGGCAAAGGTCCCGAGTTCGAGTCTCGGTCCGGCACACAGTTTTAATCTGCCAGGAAGTTTCAAGTTAATAATGTTCTTCTTTTCTTCTTCCATCTGTTCCGGAATAGTGTTCAAATGTGTTGCACACATATCGCGCCTCTGTTGCCTTTATACTCCATCCGAGAATGCAATGACACGAATCTTTATTTTATGGAAAAATAACTGATGATGACTTGGCGTTGTGCACTTACATGTCTGCTCCTTAGCCTCATCTCTCGTCGCACTCCAATCCCTGCTCAGAAATATCGGTATTTGCATGTAAGTGTGTAGGAGAAAGAATAATTTCTCACAGCAAACAAGCAGCACTTAGTAACATAAGACTTTTTGGTAATAGTTATCCATACGTTTAGAAGCATATACGAAGGCGATATAATGGCAGTGTCCACTCAGTATCGATGTGCACTCATTTCTACATGGATTTCAGTCTTAGTTCGTTGTGTACAGTTCCACTGGATGCGAATATAATTATTCCCAAGAGCCACGTCAACAGATTGCAAAAAAGTAAAAGATCAAAAACGAAAGTGCAGAGAAAGTCACTGCCATTCTGGAGAAATATGGAAGACTTTTATGTCTCTTGAAGAAAAATTTTCCGTAAAGACACGAATGTTACGCAACTGATTCAAAATACAATCCTTACTCAGATGAGATGATGGTGATGATGATGATTGGTTTGTAGGGCGCTCAACTGCGCAGTTATGAGCGCCCGTACAATTTCACAACCTTTGCTACGCCCAATCTCCCCACTTTCATGTATGATAATGAAATGATGAAGACATCACAAACACCCAGTCATCTGAGATGAGAGGACATGCATAGAGTGAATAGACGCTTGTAAAACTAATTTCCATAAAACATACAGAGTGTTATGGGTACAAGTGCAGATATTTCTGATGATGACAGAACATTGTACGGAGGTACATTACCTCAGCATTTACTTCATCACTAATTACTTCATTTGCAGGGAAGTAATTATAGCTATTGTCAGTAGTACGTTTTTGGTTAGTAGTAGTAGTAGTTGTTGTTGTTGTTGTTGTGGTCTTCTGTCCTGAGACTGGTTTGATGCAGCTCTCCATGCTAATCTATACTGTGCAAGCTCTTTCATCTCCCAGTACCTACTGCAACCTACATCCTTCTGAATCTGCTTAGTGTATTCATCTCTTGGTCTCCCTCTACGATTTTTTCCCTCCACGCTGCCCTCCAATGCTACGTTTGTGATCCCTTGATGCCTCAGGACATGTCCTACCAAACGATCCCTTCTTCTAGTCAAGTTGGGCCACAAACTTCCCTTCTCCCCAATCCTATTCAATACCTCCTCATTAGTTACGTGATCTACCCACCTAATATTCAGTATTCTTCTGTAGCACCACATTTCCAAAGCTGCTATTCTCTTCTTTTCCATACTATTTATTGTCAATTTTAACTTCCATACATGGCTACACTCCATACAAATACTTTCAGAAACGACTTCCTGACACTTAAATCTATATTCGATGTTAACAAATTTCTCTTCTTCAGAAACGCTTTCCTTGGCATTGCCAGTCTACATTTTATATCCTCTCTACTTCGACCATCATCAGTTATTTTGCTCCCCAAATACCAAAACTCCTTTACTACTTTAAGTGTCTCATTTCCTAATCTAATTCCCTCAGCATCACCCGACTTAATTCGACTACATTCCATTATCCTCGTTTTGCTTTTGTTTATATTCATCTTATATCCCCCTTTCAAGACACTGTCCATTCCGTTCAACAGCTCTTCCAAATCCTTTGCTGTCTCTGACAAAATTACAATGTCATCGGCGAACCTCAAAGTTTTTATTTCCTCTCCATGGATTTTAATACCTACTCCAAATTTTTCTTTTGTTTCCTTTACTGCTTGCTCAGTATACAGATTGAATAACATCGGGGAGACGCTACAACCCTGTCTCACTCCCTTCTCAACCACTGCTTCCCTTTCATGCCTCTCGACTCTTATAACTGCCATCTGGTTTCTGTACAAATTGTAAATAGCCTTTCGCTCCCTGAATTTTACCCCTGCCACCTTTAGAATTTGAAAGAGAGTATTCCAGTCAACATTGTCAAAATCTTTCTCTATGTCTACAAATGCTAGAAACGTAGGTTTGCCTTTCCTTAATCTTTCTTCTAAGATAAGTCATAAGGTCAGTATTGCCTCACGTGTTCCAACATTTCTACGGAATCCAAACTGATCTTCCTCGAGGTCGGCTTCTACCAGTTTTTCCATTCGTCTGTAAATAATTCGCGTTAATATTTTGCAACTGTGGCTTATTAAACTGATAGTTCGGTAATTTTCACATCTGTCAACAGCTGCTTTCTTTGGGATTGGAATTATTATATTGTTCTTGAAGTCTGAGGGTATTTCGCCTTTTTCGTGCCGGCCGGTGTGGCCAAGCGGTTAAAGGCGCTTCAGTCTGGAACCGCGCGACCGCTACGGTCGCAGGTTCGAATCCTGCCTCGGGCATGGATGTGTGTGGTGTCCTTAGGTTAGTTAGGTTTAAGTAGTTCTAAGTCTAGGGTACTGATGACCTCAGATGTTAAGTCCCATAGTGCTCAGAGCCATTTGAACCATTTGAGACTTTTTCGTACATCTTGTTTACCAGATGGTAGAAACTCCCGGGGCCTTGTTTCGACTCAGGTCTTTCAGTGCTCTGTCAAACTCTTCACGAAGTATCGTATCTCCCATTTCATCTTCATTCTCTTCCATTTCCATAATATTGTCCTCAAGTACATCGCCCTTGTGTAGACCCTCTATATACTCCTTCCACCTTTCTGCTTTCCGCTCTTTGCTTAGAACTGGGTCTCCATCTGAGCTCTTGATATTCATACAAGTGGTTAGTATTTGCAAGTATATGTTGCATAACCAAGAAGTTAATGTTTATGTTTCCCTGGGAGCAAGTCAGGTATTGAAGCGCATAGACGTTGAACAAAAGTCTGATCGTCTATACCGACAAGCACAGTCCACGTCATGGCGCAGTTACGACTGACAATGAGTAGTAAGCATCCGGTAGTAAATAAAGTCAAGTGTTTGTGGTAAGACTTATATGTAGAAGAAAAAACATCTGTCACACTGAAGTGGGCACATACTCAGGAACCAATGATCACAATACCTGTACCTTTACACCTCAACCCTGTATACACAGAGATCAATTTGCTGAACATTGTGTCCCAACGAGTTGAAATACTGGTAGTAGCATAAATTGAAATAGTCATCGTAAAAAGAAATTATTACGAACATTTTTGGTGTTAGAATGACTCTTTTACGTATTTTCACCTTCACTGTTGATACCTGGAGAGCACTAAGAATCTAAGGTTTCTGAGCAAAAAAGCAATGAAAGATTTTGGCAAAGCCTATTCAATAAATTCTGTAGACATTCGTTTACTTTGCGTGCACACACACAAACACACCACACACACACACACACACACACACACACACACACACACACACACACACACACACACACACGGACACGGACAGGGACACATTCACGATGGTAGGTGGAGAGTGGGTGCGGCTGGGTGGGTTAAACCCTTCTGTGGACATAAAGTGCGGCAGAGAATGAATGTCACGGTATTGCCCGGCAGGTAGATCTGTTCAGAAAAGCTGAGCGTGTTATGTTGATACATTGTCACCACTGCTGTCAAAAATCCTGAACTGATCGTCACATCGGATGCCCAAGCAGAGGCCTCTGGGTTTATGGTGAACGATTTAAAGTGTCAACGCTGATACCGTAGCGACATTTTATGGTGATGGATGTGGCAGCAAGACACCAGCAAGAGAAGGCCTGCCATGCCATGCTATTGAAAGCACTGACACTTTCCTAATTACTTGAACATATTCATCGAACGCTAGATAAGAAAGCTGAAAACTGTTTGTTGTAGTAATTGAATGCTACTATTTAACCAGCCCAAAGATCCACAGTAACAGAAAACCTTTTCCCTGAAGTATTTAATTGTAGATGGCTCATTTAACGCTTGCTAATTAAACACATATTTGACTTGGTGACACTTTAAAAAAATGTAGCATGACAATGCGATATAACAAATAACATGTTTACGTGGTTCTCACCTTTGGTGCAGGTTCATATACGTTACTTGTCCTTGGTCTAATGCAGCTAGAACTAGGTAAGATTCATAGTTCTTGGCAATCTGTGATATGGCCATTGTAAGTGATAGTAATGATCTCAGACGTTCCTCCTTAAAAAGCAACGGCTAACTCGGCAGGTAGTCTGCAGAATATTGTACTGAACTGCCTCTAGGCGCCGAACAGAACTGTCTAAATACTCCAGAATGAGATTTTCACTCTGCAGCGGAGTGTGCGCTGATATGAAACTTCCTGGCAGATTAAAACTGTGTGCCCGACCGAGACTCGAACTCGGGACCTTTGCCTTTCGCGGGCAAGTGCTCTACCATCTGAGCTACCGAAGCACGACTCACGCCCGGTACTCACAGCTCAACTTCTGCCAGTACCTCGTCTCCTACCTTCCAAACTTTACAGAAGCACTCCTGCGAAACTTGCAGAACTAGCACTCCTGAAAGAAAGGATATTGCGGAGACATGGCTTAGCCACAGACTGGGGGATGTTTCCGGAATGGGATTTTCACTCTGCAGCGGAGTGTGCGCTGATATGAAACTTCCTGGCAGATTAAAACTGTGTGCCCGACCGAGACTCGAACTCGGGACCTTTGCCTTTCGCGGGCAAGTGCTCTACCATCTGAGCTACCGAAGCACGACTCACGCCCGGTACTCACAGCTCTACTTCTGCCAGTACCTCGTCTCCTACCTTCCAAACTTTACAGAAGCTCTCCTGCGAAACTTGCAGAACTAGCACTCCTGAAAGAAAGGATATTGCGGAGACATGGCTTAGCCACAGCCTGGGGGATGTTTCCAGAATGAGATTTTCACTCTGCAGCGGAGTGTGCGCTGATATGAAACTTCCTGGCAGATTAAAACTGTGTGCCCGACCGAGACTCGAACTCGGGACCTTTGCCTTTCGCGGGCAAGTGCTCTACCATCTGAGCTACCGAAGCACGACACACGCCCGGTACTCACAGCTCTACTTCTGCCAGTACCTCGTCTCCTACCTTCCAAACTTTACAGAAGCTCTCCTGCGAAACTTGCAGAACTAGCACTCCTGAAAGAAAGGATATTGCGGAGACATGGCTTAGCCACAGCCTGGGGGATGTTTCCAGAATGAGATTTTCACTCTGCAGCGGAGTGTGCGCTGATATGAAACTTCCTGGCAGATTAAAACTGTGTGCCCGACCGAGACTCGAACTCGGGACCTTTGCCTTTCGCGGGCAAGTGCTCTACCATCTGAGCTACCGAAGCACGACTCACGCCCGGTACTCACAGCTCTACTTCTGCCAGTACCTCGTCTCCTACCTTTCAAATTTTCCAGAAGCTCTCCTGCGAAACTTGCAGAACTAGCACTCCTGAAAGAAAGGATATTGCGGAGACATGGCTTAGCCACAGCCTGGGGGATGTTTCCAGAATGAGATTTTCACTCTGCAGCGGAGTGTGCGCTGATATGAAACTTCCTGGCAGATTAAAACTGTGTGCCCGACCGAGACTCGAACTCGGGACCTTTGCCTTTCGCGGGCAAGTGCTCTACCATCTGAGCTACCGAAGCACGACTCACGCCCGGTACTCACAGCTCTACTTCTGCCAGTACCTCGTCTCCTACCTTCCAAACTTTACAGAAGCTCTCCTGCGAAACTTGCAGAACTAGCACTCCTGAAAGAAAGGATATTGCGGAGACATGGCTTAGCCACAGCCTGGGGGATGTTTCCAGAATGAGATTTTCACTCTGCAGCGGAGTGTGCGCTGATATGAAACTTCCTGGCAGATTAAAACTGTGTGCCCGACCGAGACTCGAGTTCGAGTCTCGGTCGGGCACACAGTTTTAATCTGCCAGGAAGTTTCATATCAGCGCACACTCCGCTGCAGAGTGAAAATCTCATTCTGGAAACATCCCCCAGGCTGTGGCTAAGCCATGTCTCCGCAATATCCTTTCTTTCAGGAGTGCTAGTTCTGCAAGTTACGCAGGAGAGCTTCTGTAAAGTTTGGAAGGTAGGAGACGAGGTACTGGCAGAAGTAGAGCTGTGAGTACCGGGCGTGAGTCGTGCTTCGGTAGCTCAGATGGTAGAGCACTTGCCCGCGAAAGGCAAAGGTCCCGAGTTCGAGTCTCGGTCGGGCACACAGTTTTAATCTGCCAGGAAATGTCTAAATACTGATTCACAACTGCCATAGCGCCAACAAAGAGTCGTGTTTTGGCGCCCCTCGGTGGAAGAATATCCATATTTGTCAGTAAAAGGTAGAAACAATGTAGTTCACTGTTGACAGCGCTTTTCACATTGTTGGTGACGTGTAAGACACGCTGAAGGTAGTCGGTCAGAAGCAGGAAGAGGTCCGGATTTGTGAGAGCCATCCGGAGGCTACTGCGTGAAACTGAGAGGTGTGAGGCGACTGGTTTCCCTATTGTGGTGATAGCTTCTCATGGTATCTGTTGTGTACCTCTTCCTTGGGGCACAACAAAGACTCTGCCGCCATAAAGGAGGACACGACAGTTATTTACTTCATCACACTGTGAAGGTACTGTAAATTAAAACAAGTCTGGTTGTGAGGGAGTGTTTACATACTGCTGCTAGATACATGCTGCGTACTTAAAAAAATACCATGGAACAGAGTTGGACAGACAAAGAGAGTTCGAGGTGCGAAGGGTGATGCACGAAGTCTTTGCCACCTAGAGGCAGTGACAACAATAATTCTTTGTCACACTCAGGTTCGAAATATCCCAAGCGGAGATGGTTACCATGGTGTATTTGAAGTACGAGGAAACAATGGTCCTCTTCTAAACCGGTAAGTTACCGCCACTTTGTTGCAAGCACAGAACATTCGAGAAATGAGTGCCAAGTCTATTGCAAGTCAAACAGTGAGACAATAGGAATATGTAAAACGCCCGAACTGTTACTCTAGTGCCAACATTACACGAGACGGAGAATCCAGAAGAGTATGCCCAGAGAAACCCAGGCGAAAAGATAATGCACTTACTTAGCGTAACTGGTCATCAGCGCCACTCACATTACGCCCGGCTGGTCGTCTTGCGGATTAGCTTAGCATCAACTGGGTTACGAAGCACATGCTTATTTCAGGTACTGTCAAAATCTGAATCTGCGTGATCTGCGAGTACAAGAAAATGTATTGACTGTATTTTCAAACCATGACCATACCCACTAAGACGTATGTCGTAAGGGCATTCCACCTTTCCTCTTCCCTCTGCGAATTTTCCTACTACCTGTAAAGCCATGTCGGCCTGTTAAACTACTCTCATCCCCTATTCAACATATGCAAGTTAGTCTGCGGCAAACCCAAGTTTGCTCACAAAATATCAATATCAACACCGCCGAAGCAAAAAGAACTTAGGGAGCAGCGAAATTACAACCAAAAGACTCCCGTCTTTTTCTATGTTATACTAACAGAGTGCCAGTAATTACTAAAAGGCCTACGTCGTTTTATTATCACCTCGTTCCTAACTTAACCTTGAGTGGTATTACTGAAGGTTAGTGCTGTGGATTCTGGTGTTCAGCTGTGATAATAAAGTACTGTATCTGCACCGTAAACATCAGTTTTAATTGGCTAATAAATAGTCACCAGAATTTGATAGTTGCCAGAATTGTGTTAATAGCAGTCACACAAGCAGAATAACGGTTCATAATCCACTTTTAAGAATACTTTAGAACATTAAAACTCCGAGTTAAGAAAGTTAATGTATATAAAATTACAACAACGACGTCAGAAGTTATCATAATAAACACTACTAATATTTAAGGAGCATGTATCCAAACTATGTCATCAACAATTCGGCTCTGTACAAATGACATGTCAAACAATAGTTCAACAAAATACACTCCTGGAAATTGAAATAAGAACACCGTGAATTCATTGTCCCAGGAAGGGGAAACTTTATTGACACATTCCTGGGGTCAGATACATCACATGATCACACTGACAGAACCACAGGCACATAGACACAGGCAACAGAGCATGCACAATGTCGGCACTAGTACAGTGTATATCCACCTTTCGCAACAATGCAGGCTGCTATTCTCCCATGGAGACGATCGTAGAGATGCTGGATGTAGTCCTGTGGAACGGCTTGCCATGCCATTTCCACCTGGCGCCTCAGTTGGACCAGCGTTCGTGCTGGACGTGCAGACCGCGTGAGACGCTTCATCCAGTCCCAAACATGCTCAATGGGGGACAGATCCGGAGATCTTGCTGGCCAGGGTAGTTGACTTACACCTTCTAGAGCACGTTGGGTGGCACGGGATACATGCGGACGTGCATTGTCCTGTTGGAACAGCAAGTTCCCTTGCCGGTCTAGGAATGGTAGAACGATGGGTTCGATGACGGTTTGGATGTACCGTGCACTATTCAGTGTCCCCTCGACGATCACCAGTGGTGTACCGCCAGTGTAGGAGATCGCTCCCCACACCATGATGCCGGGTGTTGGCCCTGTGTGCCTCGGTCGTATGCAGTCCTGATTGTGGCGCTCACCTGCACGGCGCCAAACACGCATACGACCATCATTGGCACCAAGGCAGAAGCGACTCTCATCGCTGAAGACGACACGTCTCCATTCGTCCCTCCATTCACGCCTGTCGCGACACCACTGGAGGCGGGCTGCACGATGTTTGGGCGTGAGCGGAAGACGGCCTAACGGTGTGCGGGACCGTAGCCCAGCTTCATGGAGACGGTTGCGAATGGTCCTCGCCGATACCCCAGGAGCAACAGTGTCCCTAATTTGCTGGGAAGTGGCGGTGCGGTCCCCTACGGCACTGCGTAGGATCCTACGGTCTTGGCGTGCATCCGTGCGTCGCTGCTGTCCGGTCCCAGGTCGACGGGCACGTGCACCTTCCGCCGACCACTGGCGACAACATCGATGTACTGTGGAGACCTCACGCCGCACGTGTTGAGCAATTCGGCGGTACGTCCACCCGGCCTCCCGCATGCCCACTATACGCCCTCGCTCAAAGTCCGTCAACTGCACATACGGTTCACGTCCACTCTGTCGCGGCATGCTACCAGTGTTAAAGACTGCGATGGAGCTCCGTATGCCACGGCAAACTGGCTGACACTGACGGCGGCGGTGCACAAATGCTGCGCAGCTAGCGCCATTCGACGGCCAACACCGCGGTTCCTGGTGTGTCCGCTGTGCCGTGCGTGTGATCAATGCTTGTACAGCCCTCTCGCAGTGTCCGGAGCAAGTATGGTGGGTCTGACACACCGGTGTCAATGTGTTCTTTTTTCCATTTCCAGGAGTGTATTTCAACCGCTACGGTCGCACGTTCGAATCCTGCCTCGGACATGGATGTGTGTGATGTCCTTCGGTTAGTTAGGTTTAATTAGTTCTAAGCTCTAGGCGACTGATGACCTCAGAAGTTAAGTCGCATAGTGCTCACAGCCATTTCAGGCAACATATTTCATTACGGTCGGAGAAGTAGCTTAACTGTGTTAGAGCCAAATTTCAGCCCTGTCTTTTGAAAGAATGTCTAGTTACTTTAGGTTTTTATGATGCTGATACGTGTCGAGCGCAAAACTAGTGATTAAAAGTGAATATGCAGATAGTTGTATGTGAACATGGATTCCCTGCAATGCTGTCTTGAAGAATAGCACAAAATCGTCTGCGATGTGTCCTCAGTGAAGTTTTCCACTATTTACAGTTGCTGTCTGGTTCTCGAAAATGGAGCTATTATTTGTTGTTGGAACTGATGTACATTCTATTATTGTGTAATACATAAGTATTGTGCACGAATAGGCAGACGCATCTACTTTGTTTATATATAACGCTTGACGCCCGCCTTATAGACTATAATGGGATTTGTGTTGGGACGTACCTATAGGAAGTTTTAAGTAGGAGTGATTGGCATTTTTTCTTACTTGTTGTTCCAGTTACAAAATGGTAAAGTCAATATAATCAGCCTACCTCTTAAACAACCAGAGTATAAAAATCAATAATCCTTGACGTTTTATTATACACTCTTCTGACATATCACCGCAGTTGATGGCTTATTGATATTTCCTTTTCTACGTCAGTAGAAAAACTTAAGGTTAACTTATATTTCTATATCGGGATGCTCATAGTGCGAAATTACAACTGTGAACTTAAGTAACATTGAATATGTCTGTCCAAGTAGATCTCCGTATCTCGATGTTGGTATACAGGTTTTTTAGAACTGGAGATCTACGAAACACCAATTCGCTTCAAATAATTGATGAATCAGCCGCAAGTCAGCCCAGAGATGGGGCGGCAGGCAAGGTCCTGGTGGCTTCAGCACAAACTCTGGAACCAACAGACCCGTAACACCACTCCTCAAAGGCTTCGAATGTGCTGAGAAAAGTTCATAATAGACATCGTTCTACATGGAAGAAATTTATCGCCCTGGTTTAGAAACTTACGATTAACTCAGTATTTTAAGCCACAGAGAATTAGCTGGATAATGTTCTCAACAAATAATTATTCAGTCAGTAAACTTTAACGAGATGCTGTTTGATGATGCAGAAGTACTTATATCAATTGGCCGGTGAAAAACCATGTATCGGGGAATAGTAGGACATAATAGTCGTGGAGTAGCAATTACACAACTTATTTATCATAAACACAACGTGTTCAGTCAATGGACCCAAACGATTGTAGACTCGGGTGGTAGAGTATGAGGCACTTAGAACTACATTGTGTGTTCATTAACTTCTTCTTCTTTTCATCATCCCGTCCAAGCGGGATTCGCTTTTTGGGTCAATACACGCCATTTCTTACGGTGTAGCGTTTCCTGTCGATTTAAACTTCTTGATCTTGGATCGGCATTCCCAGTGTCTAGCCACCGTAACTTAGTCTTCCACGTTGTCTCTGACCAGCGACAGTGAGACGACAGGCTGAGCTGATAACTGCAGTAGGTGGTGCCCCTATGATGTGTCCATACCACAGAAATCTCCACACATACGTCTTCCTATTGAGTGGAACCACACCCACTAGTGGTCGGATTACTGTATTGCTGATATGGTCGAGCAGGGAAATGCCTATGATCTTCTCAACATTTCCATGGCATGTAGTGAGTGCTCAGCATATAGTACCATATAATCTAAATGGATTCACGTATGTACAGTATATCATTGATTTTAGGTGGACAGGCGTCTTCTCGGAATCGCATTCAGGTCACTTTGATTATTATGACAATATGTATATAAAATTGTTGTTGTATTTCGTATGTTCGTCTCCACAACCATCGTGGCTATTCTGATGTACGGTGGAGTACTTAATACATTCACATAACTGGATGAAGTCTTGATGTGGGGAGAAGGTTCACCAGAACACAGACGGCTCCTTTGCCACTTTTCAAGAGGAGTGGCCGCTGTGGTGCTAAGACTACGTCCGCCTTCTCAATCTGTCACCTTCCTCAACGAGCTGGATACAATATGTGTGCTACAATTTACTAACATTTAACGTAATGCCCTACACTTCACAACTGTACCCCAGACACAGAATTCC
Organism: Schistocerca americana; assembly: GCF_021461395.2. Taxonomy (NCBI): domain Eukaryota; kingdom Metazoa; phylum Arthropoda; class Insecta; order Orthoptera; family Acrididae; genus Schistocerca; species Schistocerca americana. The sequence continues at coordinate 365,400,747 of NC_060122.1, read as the reverse complement.
AACTTCACAAATATGTGGGACCACTGGCAGCCAATAAATGACACTTCGTCGCCTAGGTTGCTGTGTTATCTGTTGTTACTTCTCTGGTAACAATGTATTCCACTTCCTGTTTCCAAGTCGCGTCACACATTTCTCCTTCAGATATTCATCTAGCCGTGTTACAAACTTACCATGAGGAGGATGAAAGTTTGACCTTTCTGATCTAATTTCATGTACCTACTGATCATTCCGTTATACGTGCTTCTCAGTTTGGTCCTACGTAGCTAAACGTCTAAATATAATGAATAAATTTACAGTATATGATAAGGAACTAGTTTCATAACCTCCTCCCGCTATCTGAATCTAGGTCTTTCGCATTTTCTCCAGCTTCCTTAAAGGGAATGCCAGGACAATTCCTTGAAGATAAGAGCTCATCCCTCACTTGTAATAATGGCGCCCTCGATTGTTCATCGGACACAAATCTCCTTTTTCTCCATCAGTCTTTCGATGAGTGAAATAACTGAATATTGCAACGGCCACTTCCTTCTTCAAACTTAGCCCAACGCAAAAAAAATGTTCAAATGTGTGTGAAATCTTATGGGACTTAATTGCTAAGGACATCAAGCCCTAAGCTTACACACTACTTATCCTACATTATCCTAAGGACAAACACACACACCCATGCCCGAGGGAGGACTCGAACCTCCGCCGGGACCAGCCGCACAGTCCATGACTGCAGCGCCCTAACCGCTCGGCTAATCCCGCGCGGCAGCCCAGTGCATTTACAAAATTTTTGCTCCTATTTAAGTGCTTTTATTTACGTAAATACGAGGGTTATTCCAAAAGTAAGGTCCGATCGGTCGCGAAATGGAAACGACTATGAAAATCCGATAAAGCTTTGCACAGATGTGTTGGGTAGTGTCTCTAGTATAACCCCAGTTAGCATCACGTCGCTCTTCTCATTTCTGAGCTCGCAGTGAGTGCGTAAAGATGTCTAGAAAATAGTGTCTGCCGCCAAGTACGAGGGCCTGGTGAGAAATTTCGCCTGAAGCTATGCAGCCAACATGTTAGATTACCCACAATACAGTCCGCAATTGTCTCCCCCTGAGTTTCATCTCTGGTCACATGAACCGCTGTCTTTGAAGACAACATTTTGACACAGACAACGAGGTGTAGGCCAGCGTGGAGAATTGGCGGAAAGCACTGGCGGCTGCCTTCTATGATGAGGCTATTGAAAAGTTGGTACAACGCTATGACAAAAGTCTAAGTCAGAACGGCGACTACGTAGAGAAGTAGCTGAAAGGTGTAGCTAATTGTTACAAGTAAAACATTTCTGATGTTCACTGTGGTTTCAATTTGGCAATCAATCGGACCTTACTTTTGGAATAACCCTCGTATTTTTGTTCAAATGGCTCTGAGCACTATGGGACTTGGCATCTGTGGTCATCAGTCCCCTAGAACTTAGAACTAATTAAACCTTGCTAACCTAAGGATATCACACACACTCATGCCCGAGGCAGGATTCGAACCAGAGACCGTAGCGGTCGCGCGGTTCCAGACTGAAGCGCCTAGAACCGCATGGCCACTACGGCCGGCCAATATTTTTGTGATATTTGCACGGGTAATTATCTGCCTCTCTTGCACAGTAGCATTCTCTTTGAGGTCATATGTAATCTGAAAATCGGACGAATCAAACTTGGACTGTTTTCCTTATATGTTAATGGTAGAGATAGCATTTCTATCTTTCTACCATTACAAAGAATACCACACACGTGCAAATAACCATTTACATTGTTTGTTTTTGTGATTAAAACGTGTTACAGAGATATTACAACAGAATGTCTCCACAGAAAGTTTGTATACAGTCAGAGGTGTTAAATTTTATGAGTGTTACATTATATACATAAAACTGTAAGTACAAGTAAATTTAATTTGCCATTTTTCACTAATGAATAATCAGTTATTATTTTTGTTTTGACAGCTTTATGTATACAATATAATACACAGAATATGTTACACCTCCGAATGTATACAAACTCTTTTTGAAGCCATAGTGCCGTAATATCTCCATAGCATGTTTTGATTACAAAAATAAACAGTGTAAAAGATTATTTGCATGTCTGTGATAGACTGTGTTACGGAAGAGTCACAGTATTTTTCACTACAAAAACAAAAATATTTTCTGTGACATTACCATGTAACAAACATTCCAAGATTTATGTGCCCAATTTTCCAATTGCAGAATAATCTCAAAAAGACTACTACAGTGCAAGAGGGGGGAAAATCACACATGCAAACATAAAAAAATATGTTAATGTAACCATATGCACTTGAAAATGAGAAAGTCAGGAAACACGTTTTGCTCAGCATGAAAATTGGAGCAGTTTTTCATTATTTAAATCATGAATGACACAATTCCAGCCTTTCCAAAACAGGGACTATGATCAACGAAATTCAGTCCTGTGATATCTGGGGTCTCCTCTTTTTTCCTGGCCGTGTACAAACTGTTTTTCATCAGCAGCTGTTACCTGAAACGGACTGTCTACGTCCTCAAACTCAACAGCAGCGATTTGACTACGAGAACCTGCTGCCCATAGATCTTGCACGAAGTCAGATTTTGCGTATGTGCTTAGGTTTTTCAAAAAGAAGTAAATAATAAAAACAAATCATTAAAAATGTTCATCATAGAATTATGCACAATACATTGTTTATTGATTACTTTCAATTAAGTAATTAAACAGTTGTTCAATTTATTTTGATTAATTTATCAATTACTGTGCATTATTTTCCGAAAATTTCCACAATGTTGTGAATTATTGCAGAATAGTGTGCATTACAGCAGGATAAATGTCTACTGTGTGAAACTGCAGCACGATAAAAATGATCGTCCACCAAAAAATGGCAAATATGCACACGCACTTACATTTTAAATCAGTCACTAGACCATAAAGGTAGCCGGAGTCCCATATACACAAGAGGAACCACGAAGGGTAAACCTTGTGGACAATGAGTTACGTTAATGTCAGTAGCAGTTTACTTCCATATCGATACACGTGGTTACACTGGTTAAAAGTATCATAAACATTTACATCTACATCTACATGGATACTCTGAAAATCACATTTAAGTGCCTGGCGGAGGGTTCATCGAACCACCTTCACAATTCTCTATTATTCCCATCTCGTATAGCGCGCGGAAAGAACCAACACCTATGTCTTTCCGTATGAGCTCTGATTTCCCTTATTTTATCGTGGTGATCGTTCCACCCTATGTAAGTCGGTACCAACAAAATATTTTCACATTCGAAGGAGAAAGTTGGTGATTGGAATTTCGTGGGAAGATTCCGTCGCAACGAAAAACACCTTTCTTATAATGATGTCCATCCCAAATCCTGTATCACTTTAATGACACTCTCTCCCATATTTCGTGATAATACAAAACGTGGTGCCCTTCTTTGAACTTTTTCGATGTAGTCCGTCAGTCCTACCTGGTAACAATCCCACACCGCGCTGCAGTATTCTAAAAGAGGAGGGCCAAACGTAGTTTAGGTAGTCTCCATAGTAGATCTGTAACATTTTCTAAGTGTCCTGCAAATAAAACGCCGTCTTTGGTTCGCCTTCCCCATGACATTTTTTATGTATTCTTTCCAATTTAACTTGTTTGTAATTGAAATACTTAGGTATTTAGCTGATTTTACAGCTTCAGATTAGACTATTTTATCGTGTAACCGAAATCCTTTTAGCACTCGTGTGGATGACCTCACCCTTTTCATTGTTTAGGGTGAACTGCCAGTTTTCGCACCATTCAGATATATTTTCTAAATCGTTTTGCAATTTGTTTTGATCTTCTGGTGACTTTATTAGTCGACAAACAACCTAAGATGGCTGCTCATATTGTCTCCCAAGTCGTTTATATAGGTAAAGAATAGCAAAGGGCCTATAACACTACCTTGGGGAACGCCAGAAATCATTTCTGTTTAACCCGCTGACTTTCCGTCAGTTACTACGAACTGTGACCTCTTTGACAGGAAATCACAAATCCAGTCACATATGTGAGACGATATTCCATAAGCACGCAATTTCACTACAAGCCACTTGTATGGTACAGAGTCAAAAGCCTTCCGTAAATCCGGAATCGATCTGAAATTCCTTATCAATAGCAGTCAACACTGCGTGTGAAGAAAGAGCTTGTTGTGTTTCGCAGAAATGATGTTTCCTAAACCCATGTTGACTGTGTGTCAACAGACAGTTTCCTTCAAGGTAATTTATAATGTTTGAACACAATATATGTTCCAAAATCCTGCAGCAAATCGACGTTAACGATATGGATCTGTAATTTAGAGGATTAATCCTACTACCTTTCTTGAATAATGGTGCGACCTGTGCAACTTTCCAGTCTTTGGGTATGGATCTTTCGTCGAGCGAACGGTTGTATATGATTGTTAAGTATGGAGCTAATGCACCAGCATACTTCGAAAGGAACCTAATTGGTGTACAGTCTGGACAAGAAGACTTGCTTTTATTTAGTGATTTAAGTTCTTCAATACTCTGAAGATATTTACTTCTACGTTACTCATGTTGGCAGCTGTTCTCGATTCGAATTCTGAAATATTTACTTCGTGTTCTTTTGTGAAGGCATTTCGGAAGGCTGTGTTTAGTAACCCTGCTTTGGCAGCACTGTCTTCGTCAGTATCTCCATTACCATCGCGCAGAGAAGGCATTGATTGTTTCTTGCCGATCATAGGGATGTACTACGTTAAGCGCATCAAATTGAGTACAGTGCTTTCAAGGGATACAATGGATGTTTGCGTTACTCAAACAGTACTACAGAACTGGCAGCCGTAAGACAGCGAAATTTCGAACAATGTGTCATCTTGATGATGCCCAGCAATGTCCCGAATGGGCCCAAAAATTTGTAGATGAGATAAACAAACTTATCTCATCGTTAAGTTTTCAACCGCGACCAACTTGTGTTTGAAGCGGAAATTCATATGAAAGGAACCTAGGACTTTAGAGGTACCAAGAGAGTTGTTTTAAGATCATCTAACCAAGTGCCTTAACGGATTCGTGTACAATTATACCGACTGTTAATGTGGAAGGTAAACTGGCTAGATAGTGCTACGAGACGTTGGAAAGTCTCTGCCCTCCCCTCTCCCCAACGATTCTTTCTTATGTGCGCTATCATGTAAAGGTAGTAGGGAAATATGTACGTCATAGAAACCTAGAGTGGGAAAATGGGCTTTAGAGAGGTGCTACTACAGCATGAGCACTGCTTTTGCCCAATAGCTAATCAAAATAGCATGCATTTGCTTTATTCCTGGTCTGCGTATAAAAATCCTACTCCCTTAGAGGAAATCATCACTCCTGAAAAGTGTGTGGCATGGTAATTCATACGACCTGGAACCACTGTGCAAATTCCGCCTCTGGATGTTTTTTTTTGTGACTTTAAAACATATTACCGCACTGTCTGCAGCTACGCCTTAAAGGAAAGTAAGATTCACGAAAAGCTCAACGACAGATTGTTTTCGCATTGCGTATCATCACATTCCACCAGTTCTCACCACACCGTTACACCAATATGATTCTAACTATGTAAGAGTGGACAGCTATCTGAATGTCCTACACTGTTTGTAGCTCCCATGAAGCTCGTCTTCGGTCTTGAAGGTGCGAACCTCTGTGATCACTAAGCGCGCCATTTTTATTCGGTGTTCATGGTACAACCTAACGGATTGTTTTGAACATTTCTTGAACGTCGACGATGTTCATTTTCTGAATCCAGTAGGTGGTTGATCTCTGCACCTCACAGGCACTCATTTTCTGTCTCGCCCCTGAAACACATGGTGAGTCATTAGCAGCTAATACTTTCCCTTTCATAATTGTTAATACAGCACTTTCAAATGAGCCTTACTGCAGACTGGACTTGCTACCTCGCACTCAAGGGGTTCCTTGTAAGTCATTTACGTTGAGTCATCATGACTAGGATAAAATGAATCGAAGGTCGATACACAGTACCTGAAATCGATCTCCAATAAGCAGATCAAAAATTTATGGTCGTTGCTGCCCTTATTCGCATCTGGAAGTATAGAGTAGTACAATCCTAAAACATGTTCCGTGAACACCCGGCGACCTATTCGAATGGGTGAAGTTGACAGGAGCTAGCAAGCAATGTGTGCATGAATGTCTTCAATGATAAGTGGCAGCTCTGTTTAGTTACCGTGGTCTACACTGGCTGAGGTATCCAAGAAACTGGGACTGTGTTGCATATTGAGCAAACCTCGCCTGCAAAGGGCAAGCCGCCTTGTGCACCCAGAAGGCAGTTAAGGTATTTATAGCGACGCCGGCAGCGGCGGCGGCAGCTGTTCAAGTGCCCGCTGGCTGCCACAATCCCATTTCGCGGACTCGCACGGGCACCTGCGGCCGCCACAGTTGAGTCCAGAACCGCCGACAATTGCCTCGCCCCTACAGATGATCGATCACATTTACAACCCTAACCGGCCACCCACAAGCAAGAAGAAACAGGTTAGCATTTGCCGCCAATGATACTTACAAGGGAACCTCCCCATCGCACCCCCCTCAGATTTAGTAATAAGTTGGCACAGTGGATAGGCCTTGAAAAACTGGACACAGATCAATCGAGAAAACAGGAAGAAGAAGTAGTGTGGAACTATGAAAAAAATAAGCAAAATATACAAACTGAGTAGTCCATGCGCAAGATAGGCAACATCAAGGACACTCCGAGATCAAGAGCGCCGTGGTCTCGTGGTTAGCGTGAGCAGCTGCGGAACAAGAGGTCCTTGTTTCAAGTCTCCTCTCGAGTAAAATGTTTAGGTTTTTATTTTCAGACAATTATCAGAGTTCAGGCATTCACACATAATCAACTTCGCTCTCCAAAATTCCAGGACATGTTCAGATTTGCTTGAACATATGCAGGATTTGACAGTCTACACACAGAAAAATTTGAAAACGTTAGAAACATATGTTTTGACAGAGCACAGGGAAAACTGTGCGACTGTGAAACTGTCGAATTCATTTGTTGCAGTTTATGTGACAAACTCTTATGTTTTCATCACTTTCTTGGGAGTGATTACTACATCCACAAGAAAACCTAAATCGGTCAAGGTAGAAGAATCTTTTTTCCCATTCGCCAAGTGTGCAAGTTAGGTGGGTCGACAACATATTCCTATCATGTGACGCACCTGCCGTCACCAGTGTCGTATAGAATATATCAGACGTGTTTTCCTGTGGAGGAATCGGTTGACCTATGACCTTGCGATCAAATGTTTTCGGTTCCCATTGGAGAGGCACGTATTTTCGTCTACTAATCGCACGGTTTTGTGGTGCGGTCGCAAAACACAGACACAAAACTTATAACAGTGAACAGAGACGTCAATGAACGAACAGACAGATCATAACTTTGCGAAAATAAAGAAAGCAAACTTTTCACTCGAGGAAAGACTTGAACCAAGGACCTCTCGTTCCGCAGCTGCTCACGCTAACAGCGGGACCACAGCGCTCTTGAGCTCATAATGTCCTTGATGTTGCATATCTTGCACATAGACTATTCAGTTTGAATAATTTGCTTATTTTTTTCATAGTTCCACACAACTTCTTCTTGTTTTCTCGATTGATCTGTGTTCAGTTTTTCAAGGCCTGTGCACTGTGCCAACTTATAACTAATTCTGAGGGGGGTGAGATCGGGAGGATCCCTTGTTAGCTATGCGGGTCATTTCCAACGCGTAGCATCCTCCCTAACTGTAGCGATGTAGGCAGCCCAATACTCACTTATAAATAGTACTGGCTCAAGTGCTGCAGCCATAATACGTCACTCCACTTACCCAAATCGGTTGGCGGTCACCTCAGTGGATTTCAGTCATTACTTCGTTAGTCTGTCGGTGCCAGTTCTTCGTTTCTGCTGTGTTTGCTGACATACTGATCTACTGTCATATTGCACACATTTTTAGTGCGTTGTCAAATTAACAAAGCTGAATACTATCCTCAGCTTGTTGTATGGAAAACAATACATGTACAAACAGCTGAAAAATGTAATGACGCAGCTGACTCGGCCTTCTATGGCACATAGGGAGCAGGACAAAAATTACTGCCAGCAGTGTACAATGCAGTGTACAATAAAGTGACAAAAGTCATGGGATACTTCCTAATACACATACATTTTTCATATTAGGTGCATTGTTCTGCCACCTAGTGTCAGGTACTCCATATCTCCGACCTCAGCAGTTGTTAGATATCGTGACAGAGCATAATGGGGAGAACCACAGATCTCACGGACTTCGAACGTGGTCAGGTGCTTAGGTGTCACTCGTGTCATATGTCTGTACGCGTGATTTCCACACTCTTAAAAATCCCTAGGTCCACTGTTTCCAATGTGATAGTAAAGTGAAAACGTGAAGGGAAATGTACAGCACAAAAGCGTAGAGGCCGACCTCGTCTGTTGACTGACAGAAAGCCGACAGCTGAAGTGGGTCGTAAAGTGTAATAGGCAGACATCTATCCAGAACATCACACAGGAATTTCAAACTGCATCAGGATCCACTGCAAGTACTATGAAAGGTAGACGGGAGGTGAGAAAACTTGGATTTCGTGGTCGACCGGCTGCTCATAAGCCACACATCACGCTGGTAAACGCCAAACGACGCCTCGCTTTGTGTAAGGAGGATGAACATTGGACGGCTGAACAATGGAAAAACGTTTTGTGCGGAGAGGAATCACGGTACACAATTTGGCGATACGATGGCAGGGTGTGGGTATGGCGAATGTCAGGTGAACGTCATCTGTCGGCGTGTGTAGTGCCAACAGTAAAATTGGAAGACGGTGGTGCTATGATGTGGTCGTGTTATTTATGGAGGGGGCTTGCACACCTTGTTGTTTTGAGTGGCACTATCACAGCACAGGACTACAGTGATGTTTTAAGCACCTTTTTGCTTCCCACTGTTGAAGAGCAATTCGGGGTTGGCGATTGTATCTTTCAGCAAGATGGAGCACCTGTTCATAATACACAGCCTATGGCGGAGTGGTTACACCACAATAACATCCCTGTTATAGACTGGCCTGCACAGAGTCCTGACCTGAATGCTATAGGACGCCTTTTGGATGTTTTGTCACACCGCCTTCGTTCCAGGCCTCACCGAATAACATCGATACCTCTCCTTGTATAGCACTCCGTGAAGAATGGATTGCCATTCTCCAAGAAACCTTCCAGCACGTGATTGAACGTATACCTGCGAGTGTGGAAACGGTCACCAATGCTTAGGGAGGGCTAACAAACATACTGAATCCCAGCATTACCGATGGAGGATGCCACAAACTTGTAAGTCATTTTCAGCCAGGTGTTCGAATACTTTTGGGCACACAGTGTATCTTGTCGGACCTCCTTTTGTTCAGCGTAGTTCAACAACTCGACGTGGCATGGACTCTATGAGGCCACTGAAACTTCGCTGCAGAAATACCGAAACATGCTGCCCCCTCACTCATCCATAATTGCGAAAGTATTGACGTTGAAGAATTTCGTGCATGAACTGAGATCTCACTTATGTCCTATAAATGTTCGGTGGGGTTAATGTCGGCGAACTGGATCACCAAATCATTGGCACGAACTGTCCAGAAGATTCTTCAGACCAATCGCGAACAAGTTTGGCCTGGTGACATGGCTCTTTGTCTTCCGTAAAAATTGCATCATTGTTTGGGAACGTGAAGTCCATGAATAGATGCAAATAGTCTCTAAGTAGCCGAACATCATCATTTCCAGTCAGTGATCAGTTCTACATCTACATCTACATCTACATCCATACTCCGCAAGCCACCTGACGGTTTGTGGCGGAGGGTACCTTGAGTACCTCTATCGGTTCTCCCTTCTATTCCAGTCTCGTATTGTTCCTGGGAAGAAAGAGTGTCGGTATGCCTTTGTGTGGGCTCTAATCTCTCTCATTTTATCCTCATGGTCTCTTCGCGAGATATACGTCGGAGGGAGAAATATACTGCTTGACTCCTCGGCGAAGGTATGTTCTCGAAACTTCAACAAAAGCCCGTACCGAGCTACTGAGCGTCTCTCCTGCGAAGTCTTCCACTGGAGTTTATCTATCATCTCCGTAACGCTTTCGCGATTACCAAATGATCCTGTAAGGAAGCGCGCTGCTCTCCGTTGAATCTTCTCTATCTCCTCTATCAACCCTATCTGGTACGGATCCCACACTAGAGAGCAGTATTCAAGCAGTGGGCGAACAAGCGTACTGTAACCTACATCAGTTGGACAAGGCGACCCAGACCATTCCATTCCATGGAAACACAGCTCACATCATTAGGAAGCCATCGCCATCTGGCACGGTATCTTCTTGATAAACTGGATCAGTGGCTTCGTGTGGTCTCAGCCATATTCGGACACTACCATCCAATCTTACCAACAGAAAATGGAACTCATCTGAACAAGCAATAGTTTTCCAGTCGTCTATGGTCCAACCGACTAGGTCACGAGCCCAGGAGAGGCACTGAAGGCTATGTCGTGCCCTTAGCAAAGGCATTCATCTGCCGTTGCGCCATACCCCATTATGGCCAAATTTCGCGGAATTGTCCTAACGGATACGTTCGTCATACCTCACACATTGATTGCTGCGCCTATTTCGCGCAGTGCTGCTTGTTTGGCAGAACTGACAACTAAACGCAAACACCGCAGCTCCCCGTCGAACACTGCGTTGTCCGTGGCAAGAGGTAATGTGTAAAATTTAATATTCTCAGCACGCTTTTGACACAGTTGATCTAGAAACAATGAATTCCCTAACGATTTGCGAAATGGGATGTCCCGTGTGTCTATCTCCAGCTACCATTCCGCATTCAGAGTCGGTAAATTCCAGTTGTCTGACCATAATCACGCTGGAAACGTTTTCACATTACTCGCCTGAGTTACAACTGACATCTCTGCCAGTGCACTGTCCTTTTATACCTTGTGTACGCGATACTACCGCCATTTGTATATATGCTTATCGTTATTCCATGAATTTAGTCACCTCAGTGTAAAAAAAAAGCTTTTAAGCACTCAGAAATACTATGGTGATAACTGATTTATAAGTAGCAGATGAAAGAAGATTTTCCATCATGAAACTAGTGATTACGGTTAAGGATAAATGTAATATGTGAGTGGACAACAACAAATGAAAATCCAAAGACGAATGAAAAGGTCAATCTACACTAAGACAAAAAACATGATGCACCACGAGGGAGTTACACAAATTAGTCATAGATTTATGTTCATTCCCGAAAATCAACACTTGTATATTTTGGCGGCCGATGGACGAATACGTCACATTGAAGCGCAGTTTCACCGCATAAAAAAAATGGCTCTGAGCACTATGGGACTTAACATCTGAGGTCCCCTAGAACTTAGAACTACTTAAACCTAACTAACCTAAGGACATCACACACATGCATGCCCGAGGCAGGATTCGAACGTGCGACCGTAGCGGTCTCGCGGTTCCAGACTGAAGCGCCTAAAACCGCTCGGGCACATCGGCCGGCTTCACCGCATAGCTAGCAAAGGTTGTAAACAGAGGACGTTTCTATAGCAAGGCATAAAATCTTTGTGAATTTCATTCTGTGTATGAGTTGAACAACTTCTGTGCCTCGCAGACAGATGTGTGAAGGATGTAAGCAGATGATAGCATTTGAGAGAGGACGTGTAATTGGGCACAAGCCAATTGGAGTAATTGGTGATCCGCCTTATATTTGAATAGCAGCGGCGCCACTATTCACGATGTTGGCACGAATGGGTGTACCATGGACAAATACAGCGTCAAGAAACGCGCTGCCGACCTAGAGAGACTACAGAAAGTGAGGACCGAGCAGTCGTCATCGTGTCATTCAGAGCCCCGAATTCATCGACGCAACATGCAGCTGGTGCTTTATCGACCACAGTGACCATTAATAGACAGCTAATACTAAGGGAGTTGAACTAACGTTGCCCCTTAGGCCGACTACCATTAATCTGTGTACAGCAACAAGCATGTTTGACATGGTCGGGGACATTCGACATGGAACCTAGTTGACTGGGACCCGCTTAGAAATGAGCCCCAGTGACCGGCGAAGACACGTCTACTGACGCCCCAGGTAGCGGTGGGTACCAAACTCATTCTTGCCAGCCATACGCCCCGACAACCAGGCGTGATGGTCTGGGATGCGATTTCATTTCATAGCAGGACTCCTTTATCATCAGGGGAACCTTAATAGCGCAGCGGTACAGCGACGATTTTCTACGGTCTTCATGGCAAGCCCTATTATGTTTACTTTTCAGCACGATAATGCCTGCCCGCACAAGGCGAAAGTTTTTGCAGCTTGTCTTCGTATTTTCCATACCCTACCTTGGCGAGAAAGATCGCTGAACCTCACCGCAATGGAAAAATTTTGGTGCTTTAAGTATAGAGCTCTCCAACAAGGTCACGATGTTGAAGATCTAACACGCCCATTGGAGAGAATTTGGTTAGATATCCCTTAGGAAGTGATCCGACAACTCTGTCAGTCAATGTCAAGCTGAAAACCTTTTGTTTAATGGCCAGAAAAGAACCATCGCGTAACTGACTTGCTCGTCTTGTAAGATACTTTCTCTTGAATAAATCATCAAATTGTTTTTAATTATCTGCACACCTGACCATATCTACCGATTTCCATCTAATTAGGATAATTCCTTGGTGGTGAGTCGTTTTTTAATTCTTCCCGTGGAGTGTATATCTTTATGATACAGGCACTGCTGTGTGGGCCAGGTTGGCGTAGGGATGCAAATGTTCCGAAATACGTGGACAGAAATTGAAATGTTGCATCATGAACACCCTGGCCGAAGAAAGTGCACACTGATACTCCAATATTTCCATAACTTTGGCATACTTTCTTCAAACTTCATCCCTGTGAAAATATATTTTCAGTACAGATGAAATGAGTAAATGATGGGTATCGCGTCTTTTAAAGGTAACTTGAAATTGTCATATGGCGACTGGAACACATGTCTAGAGGACATGCACGTGCAGCTTGTCATCTTGCAGTCTTCTAGGTCAAATCATTTGCATCACGGATACGGAAGCATGATACCGACAGATCACACAGACTGCAGGCCGTAGTGCAGTGATTACGAAACGAGGGTGATGATATGGAACGATACAACATTGTCATAAGAATAATACACACATGTCCTCCTAGAAGGACCAACTGTCTCTGAAGAGGTGAAGCATGGCTAGGCTATATGTGAAATCCGGGATGGTTACAGGAACTGTGTCACCACGAACCGTCGAGATATGGTTACTGGAAGTTGGACTCGGATATCTAGTTCTGCATGGTTCAGTCACACTACTGTGACCACCGCCTGTGTTCGTCATCAACTTGCCATAACTGCTCACAGACGGCAGGTGGCAGCACTTAAGGTGGACAGAATATAAAGCGTGTGGGGGGGATGCGGGAAACTGTGCAGTCGTTGTCGTAATGTGGGAATGAAGCAATTTATCTGACGTCCAAAAGAGCATAGCCGTTGGCTTCCGAGTCAAAGTTGGAAGCATTTCGGGGACGGCTGAGTTAGTAAATGTTGGTGTGCCGTCATGATTAAAGAATACCGTGCATGGCAAAATGGCGCCGTCCAAACCTGGCGCTCTGGCACCTGTGGTGCACCACTGGCCACATATGACAGGGGTGAACAATGGCTGCGGAAATCTGTACGGGCAAATGTAAGTGCAACTGTTGCTCAACTGACCATACAGATGAACCAAGGAACTTCTCAACGTCCGTTCAGAGAACGTATGGGTCCCAACAGTATGTGCCTGATTAATGCGTCCATGCTGATAACCGTTCATCAGCAACGTAGCTTGGAATCTGCATTCCAGTTCCGCAACTGGAAGTCCATTGTGTGGTGATCGGCGAAACATCTGACAACCAACACCTCCTAGCAGGAGGGAGCATTATTGTCTTTGGCTTGCTTTCGTGGCATTCCCTGGGTGATATCGTCATTCTGGAAGGCGGAATGTATCAACGTAAGTATGAATCTATTCTTGAAATCATGTCCACCCTTACCCTAGTTTATTTTCCCTCGACACGATGGGATCTGCCAGCAGGACAATGCAGCGTGTCACAAAGCTCGCTTGGTACGTGAAAGTTCCGAAGAGCACTGGTGCACTTTTACCGTACTCTCCTGCCCATCAGACTCCCCATATTTAACTCAAATTGAGAGTCTGTGAGACGAACTCTTTCGGGCTGTTCACACCATCTACACCTACATCTACATGGATACCCCGATAATCACATTTAAGTGCCTGGCAGAGGGTACATCGAACCACTTCCACAATTTTCTATTATTCCAATCTCGTATAGCGTGAGGAAAGAACGAACACCTATATCTTTCCGTATCAGCTCTGATTTCCCTTATTTTATTGTGGTGATCGTTTCTCCCTATGTAAGTCGGCGCCAACAAAATATTTTCGCATTCGAAGGAGAAAGTTGGTGATTGGAATTTCGTGGGAAGATTCCGCGGCAACGAAAAACGTCTATATTTTCATGATGTCCAACACAAATCCTGTATCATTTCAGTGACACTCTCTCCCATATTTCGTGATAATACATAGATTCTCAGCAGAGAAACCTAGTGCTAATGAGCACGGTACAGGAGTCGGCACGGCTCCACATCCCTGTGGATAACGTCCAGAACATCACTGACCCTCTTCCTGCACGTCTCGCATAGCAAAATATGATTATACAGGCTTTTAACAGGTAATCGCACTAATGTAAATGGACAATGTACACTTTGTGTCAGAGTCAGCTTTTTCAGCGTATATGTCTCGAGACACATATGTATCCAACTTCTCGAATCATCGTGACAGACCAATAGAGGTGATTTGGTAATTGTTGAAAGGACGCTGAACGTTCCACAGTATGAGGGAAGAATGATGAATCCTGTTGTCACATCATTCCCGATCGAAGAACCAAATTGCTTCTCCATGCTGTTCGTAATCAGAATAACCAAATGATCTCTTTAGGAGGAGAATGAAAAACCCCACGCTGTAGTTTATACCAGAAACGCTTAGACGAACGTACAGATCCTCGAGTTATCTAAACAGTCCCCTCACATGTCTCCCATACAGCACGTCTGGGAAGGAGATGGGAAGATGTATACCATTATACCAGTCCTCAGCCGACACGTGTTTTAGGTATGGCAAGAAATTCGTCAAGATGAAATTCGGATACTGCTTGTTTCAATGCTGCAGCAAAGACAAGAGTATTTATGGGGACCAAACGCAATACTTACTTTGACAGTGGACGTTAGTTTCAACTGGAATGAAAATTTAATCATTTCTGTGGTTTTTATCGCCAAAAAGTTTGCTGCATATAGGATAGTACGTAACGGTATAGTGATATTTCTTCAGTAGCTGCCCAGTCCTTGTCTGCGTCTGTCCAACTGTATCACTTGAATCAGTAGAATAAACTATATGGCTTTTGTCGAATTCTTCTCAATAGACTTGACATAAAGGAAAAGAGGAATGATAACCTTGGTGGAGTTTGTATTAATTACTAATGCTTCTTTCGGCCTTGTCAGTGGAAAGAAACTATAGTTTCATCTCAGAAAAGTGTCTAGACTATTACTTATCTAGTAGTGTGGCATCCAGGCATTAGCTGGGACTGTGCAAACCCTGAGCGCAGCAGCAGGAACACTGTGCAAGGGGCTACGAAACCTGCCTAGTCCGGCAAGATACAGGGTCGTGATGAGTGCAGATCTGCGTTATTTCCATAAACACTCTTCAACACATCGAACTAGAGGTTTTTAAGTAACGCAGTATTCCGGTGTCATCAACTGTTCCACCATCCTGTCACTCACTCTCAGTACGTTAACCATTCTTTCTTTTAAGATTCTGGCTTCTGCACATGAAATTCGATTCATCTAACTGTGGATTACGCACATAGTAGTGAAAAACATTACAAAGTGAAATGTATGTAATTATTTGTATCTTAAATAACCATGGAACATTGCTACTCGAGCGACGTGAGTCAGCAATAGCTCCTGTTCGGAATGAACTAGAGTCAGACCACTCTCCTGTCTTCCTTATAGATCTCAGGCTTTCAAAGCTTCCCCTCGGCCCCCTTCCCAACGAAAAATAATGTCAGACCTCCAGCCTACTTTATTAATAAAAATATTTATTTTTCACATGTTCTTTGTCTTATACTCTGATCTACCGAATTCAATTTAGAAGAACTTTAGACAACAGGAAGCAAAACGACATGAATTATTATAACGAAAATACGGAACAACTTGTTTCTCTTTACTGCATTTACATTTGTTCAAAACATGTGAAATGAACAATATTTATAGTTTGACAAACGAGGATTAAAAATTTTAATTACAAAGTCCATTGTGATGGACCAGCTTGCTTTTGAGATGAAAGTTTCTCATGTATTGGTGTAATAGCAGAAACAACCACTCAAAGTTCTTCGTTTACATTTTGCTCTCAGTGGTGGTTCGACTTCATAGGTGACAAAGCTGAAAAGCCAAGACACCTACAGACAAGCTGGTGTAGAAGGAATCAGGATCTTCATTGCGTTACGCTCATTGTTGGAAATTCCTCCCTAATATGTATCCAACACTCCAAAGAAGACGCTTTATTGAATTTACTCTTCATTGAAGTATCAGACGTGAGATAAATAAGTTGTTTTGCACTTATATAGTTAAACATGATTACCCAGGAGCATTTTTTACTTGTTTTTAATAGATTTATATATATGAAGAGCATATTTTCATTGATTTTAATCCAATTTTTCATACCAAACTCATCACTGAAATAATCCTCAAAGTGAACTTTTAGTGCTGCTAGATGATGAAAAATGTAGGCTTTTATCTCCATGAGAAGAATATTACTGTCTCTGTCCTCTGACACTAGAGTGGAGAACATAATGGTCCAAATGGCTCTCAGCACTATGGGACTTAACTTCTGAGGTCATCAGTCCCCTAGAACTTAGAACTACTTTCACCTAACCAACCTAAGGACATCAAACACATCCATGGAGAACATACCTACCATTCAGTTTTGCAACACCTCTGGTTTATTTATGAACGCCGTAAGTCTTTCGTTTCAAGATAGTGCAAATCCCTTGAATTGGAGCGTTGAGAGTATTTAGTTTCTCAAAACTGTAATGAGGTAAGCCATTTTCAATATAAAATTTCAGTAGATGAACCAGTCAGCCAGAGAGCGTTTTCTATCATTTATCAGCTGCATACCTCATAACTCAATTCAAACATTCCTCTTAGTACACTACTGGCCATTAAAATTGCTACACCAAGAAGAAATGCAGGTGATAAACGAGTATTGATTGGACAAATATATTATACTAGAACTGACATAAGATTACATTTTCACGCAATTTGGGTGCATAGATCCTGGGAAATAAGTACCCAGAACGACCACCTCTGGCCGTAATAACGGCCTTTATACGCCTGGGCATTGAGTCAAACAAAGCTTGGACGGCGTGTACAGGTACAGCTGCCCATGCAGCTTCAACACGATATCACAGTTCATCAAGAGCAGTGACTGGCGTATTGTGACGAGCCAGTTGCTCAGCCACCATAGGCCAGACGTTTCCAATTTGTGAGAGATCTCAGATCTGGAGAATGCGCTGTCCAGGGCAGCAATCGAACATTATCTGTATCCAGGAAGGCCCATACAGGACCTGGAACATGCGGTCGTGCATTATCCTGCTGAAATGTAGGGTTTCGCAGGGATCGAATGAAGGGTAGAGCCACAGGTCGTAACACATGAAATGAAATGTAACGTCCATCGTTAAAATTGCCGTCAATACGAACAAGAGGTGACCGAGACGTGTAACCAATGGCACCCCATACCATCACGCCGGATGATACGCCAGTATGACGATGACGAAAACACACTTCCTATGTGCGTTCACCGAGATGTCACCAAACACGGTTGCGAACATTATGATGCTGTAAACCGAACTCGCATTCATCCGAAATAATGACGTTTTGCCATTCGTGCACTCAGGTTCGTCGTTGAGTACACCATCGCAGGCGCTCCTGTCTGTGATGCAGCGTCAAATGTAGCCGCAGTCTCCGAGCTGATAGTCCACGCTGGTGCAAACGTCGTCGAACTGTTCGTGCAGATGGTTGTTGTCTTGCAATCGTCCCAATCTGTTGGCTCAGGTATCGAGACGTGGCTGCACGATCTGTTACATCCATGCGGATAAGATGCCTGTCATCTCGACTGCTAGTGATACGAGGCCGTTGGGATCCAGCACGGCGTTCCGTATTAACCTCCTGAAACCACCGATTCCATATTCTGCTAACAGTCATTGGATCTCGACCAACGCGAGCAGCAATGTCGCGATACGATAAACCGCAACCGCGATAGGCTACAATCCGACCTTTATCAAAGTCGGAAACGTGGTGGTACGCATTTCTCCTCCTTACACGAGGCATCACAACAACAAAAAATGGTTCAAATGGCTCTGAGCACTATGGGACTTAACATCTGTGGTCATCAGTCCCCTAGAGCTTGGAACCTCTTAAACCTAACTATCCTAACGACATCAAGCACATCCATGCCCGAGGCAGGATTCGAACCTGCGACCGTAGCGGTCACGCCGTTCCAGACTGAAGCGCCTAGAACCGCACGGCCACACCAGCCGACGCATCACAACAACGTTTCACCAGGCAACGCCGGTCAACTGCTGTTTGTTCATGAGAAATCGGTTGGAAACTTTCCTAATGTCACCATAGATAGGTGTCGCCACCGGTGCCAACCTTCAGTGAATGCTCTGTAAATCTAATCATTTGCATATCACAGCATCTTCTTCCTGTCGGTTAAATTTCGCATCTGTAGCACGTCATCTTCGTGGTGTGGCAATTTTAATGGCCAATAGTGTAGTTTACCGCTTGAAAGTCACCATGAATTCCGACATTGAGTGATCTCCGTCTGTGCAGACTCCATTGCACATGTTCCTTGATATCCCGTTCTAATTAGAAAGGGTATTTATCAAGCTAAAAAGGAAACTGTAGTTGTTTTCATTATAGCCTCACAGAAAAGCAGTTCCACCGGAATGTTAAACTCATCATTGAACCGAAAATAAGCAATGAAATGAGCATCTTTATGAATATCAGTCGCTTCGGCCATCTGAAGTGCGAAATAGTTATTACGTGATTTATTGAGTAACTGCTCTAGTAAATCGTCAGAAATTCTAAAATTCTTCCAGTCACTTGGTCATTAGAGATAGGAATGCTTCTTAACCGTTGAGAAAATGTGTCACCAAACATAGTTGATACTACATCAGCTGCTGCTGCTGTTGATAAAACCAGAGTTTCTGCAACCGTCTGTGGTTTCTTGCATTTAACAATTGTTCCCGAAATCTGGTAAGAGGCTAAAAGGGCGTTGGAAGTATATCCGTCGGTTTAGCAATAGTCGTCTGTGTAGACAATAAAACATTTAGTTTCCTGGCAAAAAAGTCTTTTGTCTTTCCAGTAATTCAGGATATCTGGTTTCAGAATGTTTCTTTGACTTCTTAGGCTTCAAGCTGTCAGCAGCTAAAATGCTTTATCAAATTACACAATGCTTAATTTTGGTAAAGTCTTCATCATACTTTCTTGTTTTGACCTTTCGCGTATCCCTCTCCCCTGCTCCAGTTCAAGGACCTCTGGCGTCTTCGTGTCTGTCACTAAATGGGAACTGCATCACACTGAAATCGAATTGTCGTCTCGAAGTCTGAAAGACTGTAACGAGGCGTCAAGATACAAGAGCCAAAACGTGCATTGCACACGATAGTTAAGGATACAGTCACAATGCAACCGAAGCTGAGCGAATTCACCGAAGATGAAAGTAACCCAGCTCGCCGTATCGTTTCGAACAATGCTAAAAATATGACCGCTGTTACACTGTTGTCGAGCGCGTCTGGCGTAAAATTCAATCCCGCTAAAGGGAATTTCGCCGCCGTTGCACACTTTTGTTTTAATCGATGTCAGTTGGCAAATAACCTCGCCGTTGGGCACCCATACGTCCCCAAACCACACACACACACACACACACACACACACACACATACACACACAGCGCCTGCCCTCTCCCCCTCCTCATCCCCCCCCCCCCCCCCCCAATGCCAGCGGTACGGTTTTAGAGCCAAGTAGTGACTGCTTAGTCCTGAATGTCCACTGATTGTCAGAAACATTATAACACAGCTGTGGTGTCACCGCCAGACACCACACTTGCTAGGTGGTAGCTTTAAATCGGCCGCGGCCTATTAGTACATGTCGGACCCGCGTGTCGCCACTGTCAGGGATCGCAGACCGAGCGCCACCACAAGGCAGGTCTCGAGATACGGGATAGCACTCGCCCCAGTTGTACGGACGACTTTGCTAGCGACTACATGGACGAAGCATTGCTCATTAGCCGAGCCAATAGTTAGAATAGCCTTCAGCTAAGTCAATGGCTACGACCTAGCAAGGTGCCATTAGTAACATTGCATGTATCTAAAGAGTCTCACTTGTATCGCCACAATCTCCAGATGTACCAAAAGGATGGATTAAAGTTAAGTATTCCAGAAGCTACGTACTTTTCTTTACAGCATTCATTACGTATCCTGTCTCAGACCTCACGCCATCCTGCTTTAGCTTAGCGCGTGCATTTCGGCTTCCTCTCATTGTGTCTAGGCTGTCTTGTCTAGACACAACAACAGCCGACATTGAGTCCCCTCTAGTAGGACTGCAGGGCCCCGAGACAATAAGGAAATTACACAAAAAGAGAAAACACGGATGGGAAATCCTTCTAACACAATACGAGCCGCTAATGGAGAAATCTACTAAATGAAGCGACTCTGACAAAGGATAAAATCTTATGGCTCGGCCGTGGAATCGGTGTGGTGGTCGGCATCTGTGAACTCCTATGGAAAGTCGCTGAAGGGCCAAGAAACAATGAGTCGGCGACAGGGTATTGGATATCCATGTCTCATTACAAAACGTGGAACTGGGAGATTTGACTTCTCTGTAAAGCACGATAGCGGTGGCACCAGATTGACAAACCTGACAGTAAAGTGCAATCCTATTGTAGACACACGTGTTTGGCAGCACACAGTTCTGCGCACATTATTAAACAATAGGTTCCGCAGCAGACGAATCTTACGCGTTCCCACGTAGACACAACTAGACTCTCAATTACCTTTGCAGAGGTCACTGAATAACCGAGATTGGACCGTAGGCCAATAGAAACATGATGTATGATCAGATGAATCACGTTTCTGTTCACAAATTGTCTGTGATAGTGTCCGGATATGCCGTGAAACAGAGAAACTGCTGTTCGGAACATGGACAGCAGCATTGACACAGGTCAGTGGTGGGAAGGGGGCCAGTATTACGGTATTTGGGTTATTCACCTAGACCTGTGGTAGTAATCGGAGGAAACATGGCCTACGTGAACATTATTGTGGGCCACCTGTATTCTTTGATGCTTTATGTCTTCCCCGACGTCCATGGCGTCTTCTAGCAAGATAACTGTCAGTGTAACAAGGCCAGAACCATGATACACTGGTTTGACGATCATGGTGGCGAACTCGCGTTGATGTCTTGACTGCTAAATTCGCCTGATCTGAACCTCATGCATCACACAATGGACGCTATTCGGCGTCAACTCCACGCACACAGATTACTTTAAGGGAACTGCATGACCTATGGGCAAAAATCTGATGCCACTCCCTCTGGAGACATACGAAAGTTTTTTTGAATTCTTGCTACGCAGAATCGCTGTGGTATTGCGTTACAAAGCTGGACGGGAACTGTATTAAGTAGGCGGCCTTAGTCAGTGAATGTTGATAGTGTGGCCTTTATGCAAGGAAAGGTAAAAATATGATATTTTAAAATGCTGGCCTCCGTCCTGTTACCGGTGTTACCAAAAACTTTCAAAAAGCCTATGGTGGAGTAGTTGTGTGGGCATATTGGAGTACGGAGGTCAATGATGATCGGCGCGAGGCGCTCCGTGAGTTCGGTAGTCACTGAAGCACAGGTTGCTCGTCGGATCGATGGTAATGATGAATCAAGGGCTCTGAGTACGTCTCTGACGATTATTCGGTCCTGACGTTCTGTCATCTCCCTCGGCGGTCCGCTTCCTTCTTGACGCTGTGTTCGCCACAGTTCACCCATTTTCGCCAACTTCTACGAATAGTGGCATCGCTCCTGTTCAAATGTCGAGCGATTCGCCGATTACTCCAACCACTCATTCTCTTGTAGATGCTGACATTGGAGTATATTCTTCAACCGCCTTTCTGCGAGATGTAATTACTGACCAACAGACTATATGGAACTAAATACGCGAAAACTGTATGCCCTGGTATCGACATGTCTCTTGTTTACTATGCTTGCCAGCTGCGCAGTGAAATTTCGGTACAGCGTCAATCATTCGCCCATCGACTGTCACAGATCACAATTTTGCGTTTTCCGTCGACATCTTTTAAAGACAAAATCAGCTATTAATCGCCTGTTTTTCTCATGATTCCACCTCTTCGCTTGATACACGTTAACAGTTTTAACTTTAACTGGAGCAGATGACTCTGCATTTTTTTGCCTTACGAAATAGTATACATGTTACTGGTTCATCTCAGGGACCGGATAACGTATCAAATGACGCTCTGAAGATACGCAACACTTGGTTCCCAGCGAACAGTATGGTTCATAACTGCAACGAAACATATACCATCAAGTTTCCTGCATACGGTTGTTACAGCGTTAAGATTCAACTTGCCCTCAATGCAACGATAACTGAAGCACTGGGTTTCTGGGAATGAGGGTAGGCTATAAACATAATGAGGTGGATGTCCCATCACATACAATTAAGAAAGTCACAAAATTTCCAAACTGACCTTACGACTTACCTTAGAAGAAAGATTAAGGAAAGGCAAACCTACGTTTCCAGCATTTGTAGACCTAGAGCGAGCTTTTGACAATGTTGACTGGAATACTCTCTTTCGAATTCTCATGGTGGCAGGGGTAAAATACAGGGAGCGAAAGGCTATTTACAATTTGTACAGAAACCAGATGGCAGTTATAAGAGTCGAGGGGCATGAAAGGGAAGCAGCGGTTGGGAAGGGAGTGAGACAGGGTTGTAGCCTCTCCCCGATGTTATTCAATCTGTATACTGAGCAAGCAGTAAAGGAAACAAAAGAAAAATTCGGAGTAGGTATTAAAATCCATGGAGAAGAAATAAAAATTTTAACGTTCGCCAATGACATTGTAATTCTGTCAGAGACAGAAAAGGACTTGGAAGAGCAGTTGAACGGAATGTACAGTGTCTTGAAAGGTGGATATAAGATGAACATCAACAAAAGCAAAACGAGGATAATGGAATATGGTCGAATTAAATCGGGCGATGCTGAGGGATTTAGATTAGGAATGAGACACTTAAAGTAGTAAAGGAATTTTGCTATTTGGAGAGCAAAATAACTGATGATGGTCGAAGTAGAGGGCATATGAAATGTTGACTGGCAATGGCAAGGAAAGCGTTTCTGAAGAAGAGAAATTTGTTAACATCGAGCATAGATTTAAGTGTTAGGAAGTCGTTTCTGAAGGTATGTGTATGGAGTGTAGCCATGTATGGAAGTGAAATATGGACGTTAAATAGTTTGGACAAGAAGAGAATAGAAGCTTTCGAAATGTGGTGCTACAGAAGAATGCTGAAGATTAGATGGGTAGATCACATAACTAATGAGGAAGTATTGAATAGGATTGGGGAGAAGAGAAGTTTGTGGCACAACTTGACCAGAAGAAGGGATCGCTTGGTAGGACATGTTCTGAGGCATCAAGGGATCACCAATTTAGTATTGGAGGGCAGCGTGGAGGGTAAAAATCGTAGAGGGAGACCAAGAGATGAGTACACTAAGCAGATTCAGAAGGATGTAGGTTGCAGTAAGTACTGGGAGATGAAGAAGCTTGCACAGGATAGAGTAGCATGGAGAGCTGCATCAAACCAGTCTCAGGACTGAAGACCACAACAACAACAACAACAACAACAACAACAAAATTTGCGTAAGTACACTCTAAATATGGCTGTTGATACTTCATCTGCAGATCGTCTCTTCTAGAAAGTACTAATTCTGTTCCGCAAAAAATGCATGGCAACACGTGAAATATGTTTACACTAAAATATGGGTAGCTGAGTGTGAGTAGTCGAAAAAGAAACAACTAGTCAACGAATGAGCCGGCCGCTGTGGCCGAGCGGTTCTAGGCGCTGCAGTCCGGAACCGCGCTGCTGCTAAGTTCGCAGATTCGAACGCTGCATCGGGCATGGATGTGTGTGATGTCCTTGGGTTAGTTAGGTTTAAGTAGTTCTACGTCTAGGGCACTGACGACCTCAAATCTTTAGTCGCATTGTGCTTAGAGCCATTTCAACTATTTTTTAACTAAACGAATGCAAATCTAGGCTGTACTTGTTATCTCTGTCAACATCCTAGATGTGAAGCGGAGCACTGCCACCGGTTTGACGTCTTGAGAGGAAGTCTGTTGCAGCGAAGTTTTATACACTCGTAGAATTCCATTATTATTTTACTTGGTAACAATTACCATTAATTACACTTGCTTGGAAAGCCCTTTAAGATGACATTTCAAACAAAACAAAGGCATTCGGCTATCAAGAGCGCACGCTATTGATGAACTTATGTTTTCGGCCGCTTTATTAGTCTAAGGCTGCTGAAGAAGCCCTGCTGCTTTTCTTGGCGCTTGGCCAGAAGAATCCGGTAGAACGTGACTTGTTTCTGCTTCTGTAAGGGTGTACACAGCTGCAAAGCGCAAAGCGCTTGTCACGAGCATAAGCAAACGGTATTGGATACGTGTTACCAGAGATACCATGGCAGTATTGACACATTCGATCAGATAATTTGCAGTTAGCTTATGGCTTGCAGCGTTGACATAATAAATGGAACACAACAGTCGCTCTTAAATGTAGGCAGCTCCAGAGAACAGTGGCGATATGTCAGTCTGACGCCAGAGCTCGATCCAGTGATATGATAGCAGTCTTAATTTCCACATGATCTACTGAATGACAGTTCTCTTTAAATGTGGCTAATCACAAGATTATGTGTTTAAATAAAGGTGAGTGTCCAAAACGTATCAGATTATTAGGATCGTAGTGTGAACGTCTGAAGACAGCCAATCCATTTAAGTACTAGCTGACAGATCCGGCGTTGCCCAGGTATTCATCGCACCAGTTTTCTGTAGAAACGGTTAATTTCCATGTGTTATTGGAAACACCTTTGAAATTATAAAACAGTCGTACAAAGGAATACGCATTAAGTACAAGTGCGTAAGTGCTGATGCTTTGCATGCTACAATGCAATTTTCCAAATGTCTGTAGTCAAAGTCTCTTCATAATGCAACAGACAGCTGTCGTTTTCTCCTACAGCCGTTTGCGTTTGGCAGTTGAGAGCTGTCAAAAGTGCTGCCAGGTGTGAGGGATTCTCGTAAGTCGACTTGAGTGTACAGAACAAATGTGTTAAAACATCATGCATGACGTGGCGTTTTTTCACGTGTGCCGGTATTTATGACGTCATATCTCTTTAACTATTTGTGTGATGTATTTAAGTAGGTACTTTAATCAGCATACTGTATGTGGATGCTCTCTGCGAAATATGTTGCCAATAGAGTTAGTACCGAAGAAGTAACAAATTTAAACTCCATGCTCGATGCGGCAATTTTTCAAGCATCTCTTGCTAATGACATCATATCTTCTTATCTGTGTGCCGTACAATGATATAATTTTGTAGGTACATTCGGCGGCATACGTGTATGGTGTATGCAAAGTCTGTTGCGAATACATTGAATCGGAAAGAAGTAATAAATTTAACCGTCGGGCACAATGTGGCAGTTTTTCATGCATCTCAGTGACAATGACGTCATATCTCCTGATCTATGAGTGGCACCTAGATATAATTTTGTAGGTGCATTTAGTGGTATGTGTGGATAGTATCTGCGAAATTTATTACGAATGCAGATAGTGACACAGAAATAATAAATTTAAACGTCATTCATGGTGTGGCAGTTCTTCACTCATGTTATTGTTTATAACTTCACAGTTCCTTAACTACGAGAAGTAGGTAGTTCTTACTCCGACAGGTATTGGTGGTTGATAGTATCGGATACGTGTACCAAATTTGGTTTATGTCGGTCTAGTGGTTTTGGAAGAGATGAGGACCATAAAAAATGGTTCAAATGGCTCTGAACACTATGGGACTTAACTTCTGAGGTCATCAGTCCCCTAGAACTTAGAACTATTTAAACCTAACTAACCTAAGGGCATCACAAACATCCGCGCCCGAGGCCGGATTCGAACCTGCGACCGTAGCGGTCGCGCGGTTAGCGGCCGGCTGAGGAACATACAAACACAAGAAAATAGATACAGTTTCTTAATATGTCTGGGTTTAAGAGTCTTAAATCACGACGCGAAATGCTCTAGACATGATCCGGGAGAATGGGACACATTTTAAAGGAAATCCCATACAAGACGTTTAATCCACAAATACTAGACAACTGCTCCAGCCCTCTTCAAACATTCGTGGCGGCAGACATAGAACTAATTCAGAGTAGCGTTACTAGTTTGCTACAGGCGGTACGGTAAATACGATGGTGTAGTATGGATTCTGCTGGAAGCTGAATGGGGATTTTTGAAAGAAAAGCTACATTATTATGGCGAAATTCTGTTGATTAAATTCAGACATTCGTAATGCAGGAAGACCGTGCTACAACAATGCTGCCGCCATTATCTTGAGTAGCGATGATGAGAGTAGCCTGAGGCTGGTGCGATGGCATGTAGACGAACAGTTTTCCTTTGCTCAAGAAGCGAGCGGGGCAGGAAATAAGATTACTTATATTCGTATGGCGTGATCAGTATTATAGTTTGTAGTCCTAATGTTAAGCTACACTTACTCCCACGGTAACCAAGGACCCGATCGTCCGTCACCTAATAGCGAGAGAGAAAATTACAGAAATCACCAAACTTATAAGCGACTCTTTCGATGCGTAAGCTGGTTTTTATTTTCATTCGATGTTCATTCTGTAGTTCCTTGTAAAAATCATCTTCATTATAGACAGTCTGAATACCTAGATAATCTGATGGGAGATGTTATGCTTTGAGAACTGTAATAAATAAACCATAGGAGAAATAATGTTAGGTTACGGATCTTCCACATCAACTGCTCTCCTTAAAATCGACGAACGATGAAACTATCCTGTGCGCAACAGCACCGTCACCAAACATTCACATACTGTTGGGGATATTACATCGTAAATTGAATTTTGGGAAGAATTGCTTCCAAATTTCTTTATTCCTGTTCCCAGAAAATTTCCTTGGGGAACATCCAACGTAACTTTCGTACGTGTTGCGCTCTCGCTTTCAGATACACTGTGCTGCGTTCTGACAATGAAACATTCATGGGAACCTGTGGCATATTTACGAGGATTCACCTTATTATCATACACTGCTGATGATCGTATCTTGGTTCTTAGCCGACAATGTGATGCACTGTAGAATGCCTTTCGGATATCAAGGAAGAAGGCGTCTACCTGTTCACGTTCAGAAATATCTAGTATTTGCAACCAGACGTAGTTTATCCACATGGAGTATGTAGCGCATACTACGAGACCCGAGCCGTGAGGGACCCCACACCCACATTACTTATTTTTTTGGAAAAAGATCAACTGTTATTAGTTTTGAAACGAAAAAATAATTACGTGAGCGAGATTCTGCAGTATTTTCAATATCCTGGAAATAATAGTTGTGTGTGATTCTGACTTTAGAATCGTACATGAGAGCTAAATCTGTTTTAATACACCAAATTTCATTACAAACTCGCGCCATAATACTTTCGACAACTACATTTTGAAATAGGTCTTCAGGAGAGGAAATAAACTATCGAATAAAAAATACAGGGAGCCAAATAAAAAAGTCACACCTCTTCTCATATCTTTTTAAAAAAAACAAAGTCAAAACGAAGGCGATCATGCATATTCATGTCCCCCTGACGACAAAAGAACATTTGCTTGAAACATTTTGTAATTTGCACCTGAACACACAGTTATTTAGGCTGGTCAAGAAAAATGGGACACCATGTATATTGTAAGCAGCAACGGTCCTATCACACTTCCCTGCGGTACTCCGGGTATCACCTCTTACATCTGTCGATTATCTTCCGTTAAGAGTGACGTGTTGAGTACTATATGCAAGAAAGTCTTGCATCCAATCGCAAGTCTGCTCCGATACTCAGTAAGCTCGTATTTCTTCATTAAACTGCAGTGCGGGACAGTGTCAAATGCTATACGGAAATCGAGGAAAACGACATCAACCTGAGCGCGACTGTCCACTGAACTGTGGATCTCAGGGAGGAACAGAGCGAGCGGAGTTTCGCAGGATCTCTGTTCACGAAATCCTTGTTGATATTTCTAGAGGAGATGCTCATTTTCCAAGGATGCAATAATTCATGAGCATAAAACGTGCTCCATAATTCTACAACACATTGACGTCAACGATATAGGTCTATAATTGTGTGGATCTGTGTTACGGCCTTCCTTTAAAACGGGAAGGACCTGCGCTTTTTTTTCCAGTCAGTAGGTACCTTTTGTTGCTCAAGCGATCTACGATAAATTACTGCTAGAAGAGGAGCAATATCTTTCGCATAATCTTGATAGAACTTATAGTTATCTCATCTGGTCCTGACGCCTTCCCAATAGTAAGCAATTGTAGCTGCTTTTCAGTTCCGCGATCGGTTATCTCAATACCTGCCATTTCGACGTTTGTACAACGATTGAAAGGAGGGAGAGAGTTGGGATCTGCCGCAGCGAAACTACTTCGGAAGACCGAATTCAGATTTCGGTCTTCTCTCTATTATCTTCCGTTTTGGTGCCAGTGTGGTCGCTGAGAGAATGAATAGATGATTTTGTCCCACTTACGGATTTTACATACGACCAAAATCACTTATGGTTTTTACTCAGGTCGGTTTACAATGTCTTAGATTTGATTAGATTATATTAGATTAGATTAGTACTTTCTCCATAGATCATCATTACGATGTGGAACGTGTCAAGTTAATAAAAGGAGTCTATACTAGACATTGCATTACACAAAATATTACATGACACTTGATGTTTTTAATTTTTAATTTTTTTGTGGGGGTTAGGGAAATTACCCACTTAATATATCCAAAAAGGCATCTAATGAGTAGAAGGAGTTGCCATTAAGAAATTCTTTTAATTTCCTTTTAAATGCTATATGGCTATCTGTCAGACTTTCGATGCTATTAGGTAAGTGATCAAAGACTTTTGTGGCAGCATAATTTACCCCCTTCTGAGCCAAAGTTAGATTTAACCCTGTGTAGTGAAGATCATCCTTTCTGATGATGTTGTAGCCATGTACACTGCTGTTACTTTTGAATTCGTTAGGATTATTAATAACAAATTTCTTAAGTGAATATATATATATATATATATATATATATATATATATATTTTGTGAAGCTACAGTGAAGATTAGCTCTTTAATAAGTGGCTGTGGGATGATTTTGGATGGGCTCCAGCAACTATTCTGATTACACGCTTTTGTACAATGAACACTCTTTTACTCAATGATGAGTTACCCCCGAATATGATGCCATA
Source organism: Schistocerca americana (assembly GCF_021461395.2). Classification (NCBI taxonomy): domain Eukaryota; kingdom Metazoa; phylum Arthropoda; class Insecta; order Orthoptera; family Acrididae; genus Schistocerca; species Schistocerca americana. Next base: position 365,371,122 of record NC_060122.1, on the reverse strand, counting down.
CGAAAGCAGAGAATGAAAATAAGTGTGGTAAGCTAATTTACTGAGATGTATATCGCCAAAATTTGCAGTGGCCCTAATAGCATAAGTAGCTGAACTCAAACGTTTCAGCAGATCTTCAGTGTGTTTTTTCCAGTTGAACCCCTCATCAATGCATACACCTAGAAATTTTGAATATTCTACATTAGCTACCGATTTCTGATCGGAGTCTATTTTTATTAATGTCATTCCATTTACTGTGTGGAACTGTATGTACCGTATTTTGTCAAAGTTTAATTAGAGCCCATTTGCAGAGAAATGATTTTCTGAAAAACATCGTTTACAATATCACCAATTAATTCTTATCTGTTTGGTGTGATAGCTATACTTGTGTCATCGGCAAAAAGTAGCAGCTTTGCATCTTCGTGAATATAGAATGGCAAGTCACTAATATATATTAAGAACAACAGAGGACCCAAGACCCAACCTTGCGGCACCCCATTCTTGATTGTTCCCCAGTTAGAGAAATCACGCCGAGCGTGATTAGCCGAGCGGTCCAAGGCGCTGCAGTCATGAGCATGCGGCTGGTCCCGGTGGAGGTTCGAGTCCTCCCTCGGGCATGAGTGTGAGTGTTAGGATAATTTAGGTTAAGTAGTGTGTATCCTTAGGGACAGATGATCTTAGCAGTTAAGTGCCATAAGATTTCACACACGTTTCTTAGTTTAGAAATCACGTCTTTTGCATATTATGTGAACTGCTTCAAAAAATGGCTCTGAGCACTATGGGACTTAGCATCTATGGTCATCAGTCCCCTAGAACTTAGAACTACTTAAACCTAACTAAACTTAGGACATCACACACATCCATGCCCGAGGTAGGATTCGAACCTGCGACCTTAGCAGTCGCGCAGTTCCGGACTGAAACGCTTAGAACCGCTCGGCCACCGCGGCAAGCTGTGAACTCCTTACTTCAACTTTCTGCATCCTTCCAGTTAGGTATGATTTAAACCATTTGAGAGCTGTCCCATTCATACCACAGTACTTGAGCTTATTTTATTTTGAAATTCATTGAAAGCATCTCTCATTGCTCTCCCTTAATTTCAACAGCGTTTCCGTTAGCAGCGGCCAGCCTTACCTGCCTCCCGCCTGGACATGTCTGCTGACTGGCGTCCACAAACAGAAATGCAATGCGTGCTGTGTTGTTGATCGTTGTACGGCTAGTCGAACCGGGTGTCGTGTCGCACATAGTATTATCTCATTAATAATACGAGTGTCACACCGCTAACCGAAGCGTCGCGTGGCCTTCATTGCAACGTGTCGTATGGCATGGACATCATCTCAATGTGAACCGCACTTCCAAGGGAACCTCCCCATCGCACCCCTGTCAGATTTTGTTATAAGTTGGCACATTGGATAGGCCTTGAAAAACCGAACACAGATCAATCGAGAAATCAGGAACAACTTGTGTGGAACTATGAAAAAATAAGCAAAATGTACAAACTGAGTAGTCCGTGCACAAGATAGGCAACATAAGGGATAGTGTGAGCTAAGGAGCGCCTTGGTCCCTTGGTTAGCGTGAGCAGCTGTGGAACGCCAGGTCCTTGGTTCAAGTCTTCCCCCGAGTGAAAGGTTTAATTTTTTTATTTTCAGACAGTTAACAAATTTCAGGCACTCACACACAATACGCTCTCCAAAATTCCACGACATGTTCAGATTTGCTTGGACATATGCAGGATTTGACGGTCTACACACGGAAAAATTTGAAAACGTTAAAAACATATGTTTTGACAGAGCACAGGGAAAACTGTGCAACTGTGAAACTGTTGCATTCATTTGTTGCAGTTTATGTGACAATCTCTTATGTTTTCATTACATGGCTGGGTGTTGTGTGCTGTCCTTAGGTTAGTTAGGTTTAAGTAGTTCTGCGTCTAGGGGACTGATGACCATAGATGATAAGTCCCATAGTGCTCAGAGCCATTTGAACCATTTGTTTTCATTACGTTTTTGGGAATGATTATCACATCCACAAGAAAACCTAAATCGGGCAAGGTAGAAGAATCTGTTTACCCATTCGCCAAGTGTACAAGTTAGGTGGGTCGACAACATATTGCTGTCATGTGACGCACATGCCGTCACCAGTGTCGTATAGAATATATAAGACGTCTATTCCCGTGGGGGAACAGGTTGACCTATGACCTTGCTATGAAATGTTTTCGGTTTCCATCGGAGAGGAACGTCCTTTCGTCTACTAATCGCAAGGTTTTGCGGAGCGGTCGCAAAACACAGACACTAAACTTATTACAGTGAACAGAGACGTCAATGAACGAACGGACAGATCATAACTTTGTGAAAATAGAGAAAGTAAACTTACACTTTTTTTTGTAATCTCATGTTGTTCGTTACAGTTCGCTGAAATTGTTCGTGGCGGACGTCCCCTGACGCGCGTTTGAGTTCATTATTGATCCATTCACTCAGCTTCTTTATCACAGGGAGCAGCTAACCCTCTGACCGAACACGCTGAGCTACCGTGCCGGCTTCACTCGAAGGAAGACTTGAACCAATGACCTCTCGTTCCGCAGCTGCTCACGCTAACCACGGGACCACGGCGCTTCTGAGCTCACACTATCCTAGATGTTGCCTATCTTGCGCATGGACTACTCAGTTTGCGTATCTTGCTTATTTTTTTCATAGTTCCACAAAACCTCTTCCTGTTTTCTCGATTGATCTGTGTTCAGTTTTTCAAGGCCTATCCACTGTGCCAACTTATAACTAAATCTGCGGGGGGTGCGATAGGGAGGTTTCCTTGTTAGTGTGGTAAATCGATTTGGCATTGGTCATGCTGGAAGCAGTTACTGAAGGAATTGAATGTGTTTGGACAAAGTGCGACGTGGGTGCAGCGCAGGAAGGCGGCTCGCGTTGTGTCGGTGCCGGCATTAAGAGGCCCCACGGGCGCCTCCCTTTGTGCAGCCCTGCGGCCGTAATAGGATTGCACGGGCGGCGCGGCGCGCGGTGGTGGCCCGCCGGTCGCGGTGCCAGTCTGTGCCGGTCGCGAGTTGCGCAGCAACGGCGTGCAGCGCCTGCCGTGCGTGACTGGCCGTGGGACGCCACCACACCTGGGGACTGAGCAGAGCGCGGGGCGCGAAGTGGACGCCGGCCTGCAGCCATGTCCAGGCGGGAGGCAGGTAAGCCCGGCCGCCGCCGCCGCCGACGGACCGCGCTGTTGTTGTTGGCTCGCTGCCGGAACTCGAGACGTCAGCGCCGCAGAGTGGCCGTCCGTGTATCGGCGGCGATGTTTGCGTGTCCAGTATCCCCGCTGGCTCGCAGCCAGCGGATCTGGTTTCGGAAGAGTGACGAATGTGCGCTGCCCGCCCCCACGCGGGAAGCAGATCGGGGACACACATGCCTCTCTGGAAATTCTCCGGGCGAAGTCTCGGGTCGCGTCACGGCGGCTTCTGCAGTGGCTGGGGCTGCAGTGGCAGCTAATGGACTCATACTCTTAGCCTCCGATCTACTGTACAACCGAACTGTTGATAACAAGATATACGCGGATACATCCGCAGTAATATTAACTTGGACTGCCTACGCCAATGCTAATATCCGGCGGGGCTCTGCTGATATCCATAATACGGCTCTTCGTGGTTAAAAAATGAGGGCCAGTACAAGCGATCTACTTGCCAATTGTGTTACTGAAAACTGTCTGCCTTCACTGTTCTTTGCTATAAAAGTTAGAGTATTACCGGTTTCGACTTTCTGACATCCTCAGATCTCTTAAAATAAAATGGAGAAATGCAAATATTCTATCGCTTGAGCCTTGTCCCGCAGTTACGCAGGGTCAGCCATCGTTAATCGTATTTGGGGTGTTAATGGTTAAGGGGTGGCCGGATGCCCTTCCTGCTGCCATTCCGTAACCCCCGGGACGAAATTAGTGTACCCCAACTGTCTCTGTCGAATGTGTTCAGATGTCTGCGAGCCGTGTAACTGAGGCGGAACATGGGTACCAGCCCGGTATTCACCTACCAGGATGTGGAAAACCGCCTAAAAACCACATCCAGGCTGGCCAGCACATCGGCCCTTGTCATTAATCCGCCGGGCGCATTCGATCCGGGGCCGACGCGCCTACCCGAGTCCAGGAAGCAGCGCCTTAGCGCTCTCGGCTACACTGTCTGGTGGAAAAACGCTAATATAAAACAGTAATTTATTCGGCTGAAGATCGAGCCTGCAGAGAAATGTAATAGTAGAAGAATGTTTTCTCTCTCTCTCTCTCTCTCTCTCTCTCTCTCTCTCTCTCTCTCTCTCTTTTGTGTGTGTGTGTGTGTGTGTGTGTGTGTGTGTGTGTGTGTGCGTGAACGAGCGTTTTGTCGGTGCTCGAAGACCTGATTACCAGCACCCTAAGCAAAATTAGTGTAAACGAATCTGATTAAAACGTCTAACAGCTTGTAAATCATGTAAGACTACAGCTTACACCAAAGTGCACTCACTAACTCCCAGTCTCACTCACACTTGGACCACACAGCAATCTGTTTTTTGTAGTGTTTTATATTTGTGTTACTTCAAGTTTAGAGCTCAAATACTAATTGCCGAAAACAATTCAGTGCGACTATCAAAAATTATCCGGAAAACCGATTTTTTTTTCTCGACAGGCACGTCTTCGTGTTTATAATTTCGTACTGAACACGAAAATCAAGCTTTCATTGCAAACATAAATTCTTTTTCATCCTTACGCATTTTACGATGAAGGGAAATGTACGTGGAACGTGCACCATTTGCTCAAACTTTTGCCAGCCTTGGGGATCGAGCACACGCCACAGAGGTAGCGGGCGAGATTTTTACCACACAGCCGCACGACCTGTCCAGAAATACAAACCTTGCTTTAGTATGTTAAAGACGTTACGAAAGCTTCAAAAGTTGATTTTCTCGAGAAATTTTGAGAGTTACATTGGACTGCTTTTGCTGATTGATATTTGAGTACTGCACTTCACGTGCTATAAATATAAAAAGTTACAAAAGTACGGCTGCCATCTAGGTCCCCTCGTCAGTGTCACACGTGAGATCACACTACCTCAAGCCCTTTAAGATAGTGGAAACGTGGCAGATCATGAAAAATGTAAATTACAGCTCGAGTAAGATACGGGGAAAGCTGTAATAATCATCCGGTGATATCAGGCTTGCTGATGACACACAAGAAACGTGGACGTGTCACCCACCCTCGTAAGGTTAAAGGTGTGTCCTAAAAAGTTTAGGGTACATCCGGGACATGTCGCAGATCTTTAATTTTCGTTCCACGTTCGTGTCGTTGTCAGACATGAGTGTCAGCGCCAAATGATGTACACACGCAAGTACATGAACCGGTACTACCCATAGCGTCAGGGTCAGTAGAGGGCGCTAGTGATGAGGTAACATGTCACCAGCGTCTCAAATTCAGTAATTTGAAATATAAATAGTCGCTAATACCACTCCTCACACAACGTCTTGTTTTGATTACTTCATCTTGTGAAGAGGCTTTCTGCAAATAGATAGTATGCCAATTTTAGACATTTTATTCTGATTTTATGTATAAATACTGTTGTTACTTGTTGTGTTATATCTTCTGTTCTACTGTTACACACTTTACGCATGTAAAAACACTTTAATGAATGAGGTTGTGGATACTATTTTTTACAGTAATGTATCTCTAAAGCTGGACAGTTACATTACCCCACCACCAGCGCCCTCTATCAGCATTTATTATGATAATTGTATCAGAACATTCTTAACTGAATGTTACGTCCATCAGGCAAGTTATCGTTATTCTTCACTGTTAGATTTTCTGTGAAGTTATCCTTCAGCTAGGTAGGCTTACTATTATTATATCGGCGTTTTCCATTTTTTTTTATCAGATGTGATGAAGGCAGAAACTGCAGATTGATAATATTCTGAATTATATTACAAAGTGTGATGAGAGCTGCTAGTAATTACTGAAGTGCCAGATATAATCGCTGTCTCGTCTACAGGCCGTTGTACTATTGTAGGTATAAACGAAAGGAACCATTACAGGACAATGAAACTAGCAAATAATCCAACTAAACCTATGCCCGGGATCCAAAGGTTTTCCTGGTACGGCGTATTGCGACTGAGTATATAGACAGCTTCGAACAGAGTACCGAGGAACCAATCTGCAGAGGGCAAAAACATGAAGTCTTCCACAAGGAAGCCTTCACAAGGCTCATGTGAAGTGACGCTTCCGTACAAGTTCGGAAATCCCAAGCTTTCCGCGAATCCGCTGACAACCACTACAATGAGTTCCCGGAGATCATCGACATTTTCATCGCGGCTGGAGTGTACTAAAGTTTTTAAATATCCCAACATAAAAAACCCAAGTATATCAAGTCGGCGGACATTATAGGCCATGTCACTGCCGAGTCGCGACCGATAAACTATTCGGGTAGACGCTATTTGTGAATACTTAGGTATCCAGAATGGTGGTAAAATCAAATGAGGACGGCTCATTACTTTGTAATTTACTCCTTATTTGCAATGTTCCCAAATAAAAGTAGCCTTAGGCACTAACAGTGCTGTAATACTGGCATACTACGATTTTCCATAGTTCGCTTAGGGGAGACCATTGTTTTCTGGACCTAAGTTTATGAAGGTCGCTTGCCTCTTTCATTGTCTTGTTACAAAGCCCTTTCGCTTGTACGTATAATAGTTGAAAACCTTTGTATACTTCATATCTTCAATTGATTAATGATTGTTATTGTACTAGACGGAATGCCTGTATGTTAGCTTAATGCCAAGTAACCTGGAGACGGTTGGTGGATTATTAATGTAAACGAGAGCTTTAGGTGATGACTACCCTGTTTCCCGCACAATTTCACGTCCTGCTTTCGTCATACCAGCAACTGCCTTTTCGTTTGCCGAAACACAGGTTAGTTACGTAATTGCGGAATTCTGGCCCAGAGCAACATTCAAGCTGTTCTATTACATCCACTGGAGTATTCGCTTCGTGGTATCCTACTGTTACTGTAAAAATTACGACCCACTTACTATTCGATATAAAATACGAATATATCAATATTCGAATATATGGATTTTTATGTACACAATGTGTCGCTTATTACGTTGAGGAGTGTAGAACGTTCAAATGAGGCACAACTAACGTGTATGTGTATGTATACTTAACGGCACGCAAGAAGTTTCAAAATCCGTTTCAGTAATTACGAGGGGAGGTTTTCACTTACGAGAAGAAACACTGTGTTGTACTGATATGTAGTCGTAATCTACATTTTCATTCTACTAACTGAAAATTTCAAGGTGCGTCATCAGCATCTTCAGGCCAGACGAAAGCCTACCGTCACGGTACCACAACAGTTATCTGTCTAAAATTCGCTGGAAAAATAGCTTGCGGATAAAAGACTAGCGGATGTTGCGCAGCGCCTTTAGCATGTTTCTTATGCCCGCGGTGCCTTACTTACAGCCATGTACTTACAGAATTTCATAAGAGTAAGTTTTTAATGATGATTTCATGGGTTATCAACGACGAGATCATGTGTACCTGTGTAATATACGCCTTAATTGAATTATGTCATTTATTTTTAATTTAAAAGTTAAACAGAGTATTATACGTAGCAGGGCCACGATTAATATTTCGAAAACTATTAAAGAAAATGGTACATCGTTTTCGGTGCTTCATGTTCTGCAATCAAAGGTGTATTTTATCAACACACGTTCTACTGTGGGCAACCACAGCTTTAACAATGCATTCTTGTTAAACAAAAGCGCAGCTTCTCTTGAAAAATCCTTTGTTGGTACAGAAGGTTTCACAACCTAAAGTTGCATTATAAGACACATCTGAACAGAAGGAAACGAAGATAGGAAGAAAAATTAAAATTTTTTCCAAGTGTTCCAGTGGAATCAATACAGTAACATACGAAATGGACAATAAACCTCAAGAGAATCGGGTACACAACTATGAGAATACTCACATTCAGATTATGTACATTGAAACTTAGAGGTTACTAAACACCCCATCTCTCTCAGTCCAGTTGTCTTAAAACATCCTTAAGAGGAACGATAATCAAAATACGAATAGAGGAATGAAGGAGACGGCCATGATGAAAACTTGAACTTCCAAAAACAAGCATGGCGGCTAATATAATAAAAGATTACCAACCGGACTCGAATTGTAAATGCCTGAAGTTCTAAAATGGAGGAAGGAGGATAATATAATAGTAGTAGAGCAAGGGGACCAACGAATACATAAAATTCGTGATTGTCTCATGTTCAGCCAAAAGAATATGACCTTATTATCGTGCACTGCCCTACGCTATAATATGGTTATGTTCCTCCGGACATATACGCGCTTTACCCATTCTTTGGTCCGGTTGATATACTTTGTCATGTTAAGCTCCTTGTTTCTTTTTAGAACTTGAGTGGTTACCATTTTGCTCCGGTTGATATAGTTTTATTATATTAGCTTCCACGTTCCTTTTTGGAGTTAGAGGCATATACCATGGCCATTTCCTTTAATCTGAAACTAATATTTTGACCATCGTTCCCTGTAAGGACGTTGTAACACAGCTTGACTGACAGTAATGGAAGTGTGCTATAATCTCTACGTTGCTCTGTAAATGATTTGAGTGTGAGTATTCTGTTTATTGTGTACCCAATTTTCTTGAGGGTTATTGCCCATTTCGTGTAGTATCTAAACCTCAGTAAAGGTACATATTGATTTCAGTTGACTTCTTGTCTACATAATTATAAAACAACTGATGGTGAAAATTTATTCCACCACAATGATATGAACCAAATATGTCCTGATAGAATCCCATCGTAATGTTGTGTGTTACTGAACTCAGTTGCCAACTCGCTACACAAGTAGCTAAAAATGTAAATTTCTCCATTTGAAAACAAGTCTTTCAGCATCTCCGGAAATAAATATATCTTGTACATCGTTGTTGTTGTTGTCTTCAGTCCTGAGGCTGGTTTGATGCAGCTCTCCATACTACTCTATCCTGTTCAAGCTTCTTCATCTCCCAGTACTTACTACAACCTACTTCCTTCTGAATGTGCTTAGTGTATTCATCTCGTGGTCTCCCTCTACGATTTTTACTCTCCACGCTGCCCTCCAATGCTAAATTTGTGATGCCTGGATGCCTCAGAATATGTCCTACCAACCGGTCCCTTCTTCTTGTCAAGTTGTGCCACAAATTCCACTTCTCCCCAAATCTATTCAATACCTCCTCATTAGTTATGTGATCTACCCATCTAATCTTCAGCATTCTTCTGTAGCACCACATTTCGAAAGCTTCTATTCTCTTCTCGTTCAAACTATTTATCGTCCATGTTTCACTTCCATACATGGCTACACTCCATACTAATACTTTCAGGAACGACTTCCTGACACTTAAATCTATGCTCGATGTTAACAAATTTCTCTTCTTCAGAAACGCTTTACTTGCCATTGCCAGTCTACATTTTATATCCTCTCTACTTCGACCATCATCAGTTATTTTGCTCCCCAAAATAGCAAAACTCCTTTACTACTTTAAGTGTCTCATTCCTAATCTAATTCCCTCAGCATCACCCGACTTAATTCGACTACATACCATTATCCTCGTTTTGCTTTTGTTGATGTTCATCTTATATCTTCCTTTCAAGACACTGTCCATTCCGTTCAACTGCTCTTCCAAGTCCTTTGCTGTCTCTGCCAGATTTACAATGTCATCGGCGAACCTCAACGTTTTTATTTCTTCTCCATGGACTTTAATACCTACTCCGAATTTTTCTTTTGTTTTCTTTACTGCTTGTTCAGTATACAGATTGAATAACATGGGGAGAGGCTACGACCCTGTCTCACTCCCTTCCCAACCGCTGCTTCCCTTTCATGCCCCCTCGACTCTTATAACTGCCATCTGGTTTCTGTACAAATTGTAAATAGCCTTTCGCTCTCTGTATTTTACCCCTGCCACCTTTAAAATTTGAAAGAGAGTGTTCCAGTCAACATTGTCAAAAGCTTTCTCTAAGTCTACAAAAGCTAGAAACTTAGGTTTGCCTTTCCTTAATCTATTTTCGAAGATAAGACGTAGGGTCAGTATTGCCTCACGTGTTCCAATATTTCTGCGGAATACAAACTGATCTTCCCCGAGGTTGGCTTCTACTAGTTTTTCCATTCGTTTGTAAAGAATTCGCATTAGCATTTTGCAGCTGTGACTTATTAAACTGATAGTTCGGTAATTTTCACATCTGTCGACACCTGATTTCTTTGAGATTGGAATTATTATATTGTTCTTGAAGTCTGAGGGTATTTCACCTGTCTCATACATCTTGCTCACCAGATGGTAGAGTTTTGTCAGGACTGGCTCTCCCGAGGCCGTCAGTAGTTCTAATGGAATGTTGGCTATTCTCGGGGCCTTGTTTCGACTCAGGTCTTTCAGTGCTCTGCCAAACACTTCACGCAGTATCGTATCTCCCATTTCATCTTCATCTACATCCTCTTCCATTTCCATATTGTCCTCAAGTACATCGCCCTTGTGTAGACCCTCTATATACTCCTTCCACCTTTCTGCTTTCCCTTCTTTGCTTAGAACTGGGTTTCCATCTGCGCTCTTGATATTCATACAAGTGGGTCTCTTTTCTCCAAATGTCTCTTTAATTTTCCTGTAGGCAGTATCTATCTTACCCGTAGTGAGATATGCCTCTACATCCTTACATTTGTCCTCTACCCATCCCTGCTTAGCCATTTTGCACTTCCTGTCGATCTCATTTTTGAGACATTTGTATCCCTTTCTGCCTGCTTCATTTACTGCGTTTTTATATTTTCTCCTTTCATCAATTAAATTCAATATTTCTACTGTAACCCATGGAGTTCTACTAACCCTCGTCTTTTTACCTATTTGATCCTCTGCTGCCTTCAGTACTTCATTCCTCAGAGCTACCGAGTTCTCTTCTACTGTATTTCTTTCCCCCATTCCTGTCAATTGTTGCCTTATGCTCTCCCTGAAACTCTGTACAACCTCTGGTTTAGTCAGTTTATTCAGGTTCCATCTCCTTAAATTCCAACCTTCTTGCAGTTTCTTCAGTTTTAATCTACAGTTCATAACTAATAGATTGTGGTCTCAGAGTCCACATCTGCCCCTGGAAATATCTTACAATTTAAAACCTGGTTCCTAAATCTCTGTCTTACCATTATATAATGTATTTGATACCTTCTAGTATCTCCAGGATTCTTCCATTTATACAACCTTCTTTTATGATTCTTGAACCAAGTGTTAGCTATGATTACGTTATGCTCGGTGCAAAATTCTACCAGACGGCTTCCTCTTTCGTTTCTCTCCCCCAATCCATATTCACCCACTATGTTTCCTGCTCTCCCTTTTCCTACTCTCGAATTCCAGTCACCCATGATTTTCGTCTCCCTTCACTACCTGGATAATTTCTTTTATCTCATCATACATTTCATCAATGTCTTCATCATCTGCAGAGCTAGTTGGCATATAAACTTGTACTGCTGTAGTAGGCATGAGCTTCGTGTCTGTCTTGGCCACAATAATGCGTTCACTATGCTGTTGGTAGTAGCTTACCCGCACTTCTATTTTTTTATTCATTATTAAACCTACTCCTGCATTACCCCTACTTGATTATTTATTTATAACCCTGTATTCACCTGACCAAAAGTCTTGTTCCTTCTGCCACAGAACTTCACTAATTCCCACTATATCTAACTTCAACCTGCCCATTTCCCTTTTTAAATTTTCTTGTATATCACAAATGGCTAATTACCTTTATGTCCTTTGAGTACCATCAGTATTTGAATTTATTTTGTTTCTATCAATCTTTGATGAGATATTTTGTATGTCCAAGTTGCGTAGCAACTTCTAACTACGGCAAGTGTTTGCTTAGCAAAGAAATTTTCCAGTTCCCACTTCGCATACAAAAATGCACCTTTTTCTCTGAAAGGAACGGCAATAAGGAAACATCGACTAAAAGTGTATCCGCCCAACACCTAGGTAAGGCAAATGTTTGCTAGAGCACTTTTTGCATTTTGCCCAAATGTGAAGAATATGTACAGTTAAAATGTATGTACGTCTTCACAGGAAGATAGCTACTAGGTACACGAATTTTATAAACGTTTTTAACCCCTCGATGCATGATGGGGGCCTTCCAGGCCCGAGAGGTAATTAATCATCACTTTAACCATATTAAAGTCGTATATAATTGGACGCTATTTTACATAATCCTTGAAACTACGTCCAGGGTTAGGACACATGATTAAAATTTTTGTAATATAGCAAAGAATGTATGAAAACAGTATTTTCTTAATTAACGCTCTCCGCATAATGCATGATGGGGCCTTTCCAAGCCTGTCGTAATGTAATATTTCAGCAAGCGATTTTGTGTCATCTACGAATGTTGCTACTTGTGACATTTTTACACTGAAAATAGTAGAACGTGCTGGAATGTAGCTCATTGCTCATTGTTGAAGTTGACCTCAGACGTGATAGGTGTTGCTCTCATAGCTTATGTGAGTAATAATATTTGTTTTTCTTTCTTCTCTCTTTCTCTGACAAAGTAATTATTTAGATTTTCTTTCTAAATAAGTAAATCTCGTTTCTTACAGTATCGAATCGTCGAATACTGCTCGAAAAAGACTACCTACTATGATCCAAATACTTCAACGATTAATTCCGAATGATTGGGCGAATGTGAATCAAGGATTGCTTCTGAAGATGAAAGTGGTCTTGCTTACGCACCTACTTCGAACATTACAGAGTCTAAGGGAAGTAGTGATGAGTGTTGGAATATAAATAATTTAGGCTCTCCAAGGGTAGCCTGCTTTGCCCATAGAGCGCAGCCTCCAAATTCGAATATTATAGCAGTTAAACCCCAAACTGCAAATACAAATAATATACTAAACACAATACAGCCTGAAAATGAAAACAATTTAGCAAATCCAGCCCACCCTGCAAAACTTTTTTATGGGACATGATGGAAATCTGCGGTGAAATATAACACCTCGTTCTAGCAGAACGCTTTCTCATAATACAATGAAAATTTCTCCAGGTCCTGTCAGGTGAACAAAGACACAAACACCAAAAGAAGCTTGGAGTTACTTTATCACAAATAATATTGTGAATGAAATAGTTCATTGCAAAAATCTGGAAGGACGACGCTCAGCAGCTATAAAAGGTCAAAAGGGGCGTAATGGGATAATCCAGATGATCCATGCCTTTTTTTGGAATTTCCCTAGTAGCTGGCAGTTACAGAAACAGGGCTCTTCCTATAAGGGAATTATTTCACGACTCTACTGGTAACCATGTTTACTAGGCAACTTCTTATATAAACAGATTTCAAGAAATAAGGAGAGCCATAAGGTTCGACAACAGACGCACCTGACAAACTAGGACCCAAGACGATAATACGGCAGCTTTCCGCATTGCGTGGGAACTATCTATAAATAACTGCAGACAAGGATTTCATCCAGGAGAGAACTCCACAACAGATGAGCTTCTAGTGTCTTACAGACGGCATTGCAGATTTCTACAGCGTATTCCAAGCAAACCAGGAAAATATGGAATAGAAATTCTGGCTCTGCGAGTCCTTGACAACATACGCTAAAGATGGTTTAGTGTATTCAGAACAAAGATAAAGATCGCCATCATCAAGCTAAGGTTGCATCTAATGTGGTAAGGACCCCGGCAAAGACCATTACAGCAAGCTCAACCAATATCACGATGGACAACTACTTTACCAGTTTTCCCTGATTCAAGATTTATTAAAAAGGATACCACTATAGCAGTCGGTTCTCTTCGTCACAACAAACCCAAATTTCATCTTAAATGAAACAATGTAAGAATCGAGATCTTCTTTCTTCAACATTTGGATTCACTGAAGATCTGACTATTGTGAGTAATGTACCAAGAAAAATAAGAATGTCGAGCTATTAAGTTCCATGCACCACGACGCCACAGTTCATGAGACTCACAGAAAGAATCAGCTAGAAATGATTTCATTTTGTAATAAAACAAAATGAGGTGCGAATTATCTTGACCAAAAGATACGCAATTACATTTGCAAAGACAGACGATGAGATGGCCGTTTGTTTTATGATCTAATGAATGAATGCGTTCTGTTTATTTATAAATCAATATCTAGAATATCACAATGGACAAACGCATAAAAATAAGGATTTTCTTGCATGTCTGGGCTCTAGAATTTATTCATCCACTTATGGAGTCCAGAGGAAAAACTTAAAATTCCAGAAGAACTAGACGTGACGTCAAAAGGGGCCAGGAAATGGTTATCATCCACTAAGGAAAAATGTCCGGAAGAAAATTCTTTTTGTCTCACCTTGAACTGGAAAGGGAGATTGCTCAGTGTTGTTCAAAATGTTCTAACAATGTATGCAACGAACATAGTGTTTGTTTGTGAAGATTGTTTCCAGTAATGTGCATATCTTTGTGACGGGCAGTGTAATCTTTATTCGCATAAAATGCTGTGTAGATTAATTTTAGTTGTGCCTATTTAATGTGCGGCTTAGCCATTATCTTTCTATCAGTTTTGTATCTGGTTGCTATGGCGTATTGATTTGCACTTTACTTCACCAATGTGTTATTCCTAGTTTCTGTCAGTCATAATATAAATTATTATATGAAAAAATTATAAAATTAATAAGTTTTATTGAATCGTATTCCACTGAAATTAATGGTCAAAGCTTTTGCATTAACGTTAGTCTGAACACTCATGCATCCCAAGGTTAACAGTTTTCGGGACGCACTTCATTTTTTTTTTTTGCGATTCTAGAAATTCTGAGTTGCAAATAATTTTGGACGAACATTTCATAAATTTGTCATTCACTTGCAACTTGTGAATCACTCTCAGAAAAACAGCAACGAAAGGAGAAATTCACACAAGAACAAAATGTGTACGATGGTATCTTGAAAGGAAACGGCGGTTACATCGTAAAACCCATTCATACGGAACCTTAAGTTCCAGGCCTTAAAAATGCATTTAATTCACCGTCTAACCAAAGTTCTCTGTGTATTAAATTAAGAAGTAACATCGGCGTAACAAAACAACGCTTCTACTTTTATCGTTTAAAATAGATTGCAGGTGTTTCGGTAATCTGGAAGTTTCCGGTATGTTAATAGGTAAAAGGAGGGAGATAAATTGGGACTGGGGTTAAAGGAAGCTCAACTACGGCCCTCTTTACATTTTCAGAAAATATGTGGCTCACTATAGTGTGGTTGCAGCCTAAGTAGTTCAACTGTAGCCTGTTATGTCTGTAAATTGCTTTCTTTATTGTACGTTACACGGAGTATTGATACCGGGAAACATTTAACTGGAGACTTTGTCGTATAACAAGGATTGAAGTACTGTAGGAAAGAACAAACCTAGAAAAATCTAACCAATGAAGACATCGTATATATTTCTAACACAGTAAAATTCAATATACTCCTTAACAAAGGTGTGGAGCCAGAAAGCGTACAAGAAATTAGGACAGTTAATATGATGCCATTTTTAACTGCTAAGTAACTTTAGTTCGATTAATGATTCTACTTGGTTGGAAATTGCCTCGTATCTTCTGTCTTTCCCCCAAGCACTCAATTTTTAAAATCAGTTTCGCCGAACACAACTGTACTTCGTCTTTGGTACCTTTCCTCTTTAACCAGCGGTACCATCAATCGATATTGAAATTATGATGCATGAAAGAAAGTAATATCCTTTAACAAACACTTTATCGGGCTTTGTCTGCTACAAAAGAAGGATTAAGCGAAACACCTCCCACCTTTCTCTCTTGCGATGTATGCCCACCGACTGCAGTATAGCATGACAGGGCATTCTGAATATGGCTCTGAATTCGGTAATGTAACGAAACCAAAACGTAATTACAAAGTAGATTTTGAGTTACTTGAAGATTTTCTGAAATTTGGGGATTGAAGTAGCCGAATGCTGATAAAAGTTTGACTACCTATCTTTATTTTAAAATTATTAGTTTCATATCCAACAGAATTTGATTGAGTATGCAACCAATCGCCAATCAGTGTGGTTACCATTTGCACTGTAGTGCTGAAGCAACGTGAGCACTGCTTTTAAACTAACCCCAGTGTTCGGTGCATCTGTACTCAACCAAGCAATTCACACAAGCCGTAAAAAGGGATACAAGGAGTTCACTTTTAGATTTATCGTCCATGCCGACACTCGTAATCAGAGCCAATAGAACAGCACGTGTTTATTGATGATCATGATTACAGATACAACATACTTCTATCAATAAGTTCACGGTTACCAAACACTGTTTTAAAAATAACACAATCGCAAGATTCTTTGTAGGTATCATTATTTAATAATAATAATTTTACATGCATCTTTGGAAAAACTTTAGCTGCTCTTCGGTATCCATTTTCCTCGACAATTGATCTGTCTGGGTATATAATTGTAACATTAGGCTTATAATATTTATAATACCTCACAATATTTAAAGTGTTCATATTGGCTATTGAATGAACAGATTTTCGTTGGTTGCAGTGGGTACCCCATAACCCGGACAGAAACCTTATAATTGAAATCGTTTTATTTCTCTCTTCAGCGCTTTATAACAATTATAAAAGTGTTATTGTTTGGTCTCAGCATAAGGAATCTTGTGAAATATCACGTATGTAAATCAAGGAAAATGAAAGCTGTAATGGCGTTTCGTAAATATCCTATTATCAGGGAGAATGAATGCTGCAAGTCACATAAGTTAATAATACCATGAAGAAACCGCTGTGTCTTGGCACTAATATAAGATCTCGAAGCATTATATGCAAGTAAATGTTTACTAGGAAGTAGCCCCTACAGTAAAGATAAAATATTTGTCACCGACAGTTTGCTTGTAGTGTTCATTGAGCTGATACGGTGTCTCCCGTCCTCTTTCGGCAAACACCACACATCGTTAATTCTTCTACATAGTGGCACAAAAGAAATCGAGCTACTAGGGAGCATTTATTATTACGTTCCTAATAGGATGACATAAAGATTGTGCTCCGCTTGATTTTGCGGGGATAGTGTTCAATGTGGATGTCGTGAAGCTAGTAAAATATCGATGTAAAAATAAATCCTGCTAAATAAAGAAACAAAAGTCGTGGTGGAGAACTATGTGAATTTTCTTATCATTCCAGTAAGTTATATCAGGTTAACTTGCGTGAATTTCGTATTGTGTCATCCAGCCTCATTCACACCTGAATAAACGAGTTTTATATCATTCTTGACATGAAGTGTATAAGTTCGTAGTTATACGAACGAACTGGCTACGTGTTTATTATCCATGCTCTCTCTCTCTCTCTCTCTCTCTCTCTCTCTCTCTCTCTCTCTCTCTTCCTCTTTCGCTTCCTGTTCCTCTACCTACCTATTTGTGCGTGTGTGCGTGTGTGTGTGTGTGTGTGTGTGTGTGTGTGTGTGTGTGAGTGAGTGAGTGTGTTTTTCAGATACCTGCAGTCTGCTGGAGTCGTTCTGCATAAAATACTCTGAATAATGTATGTAAGCTCTCAAGAAGAGTTATAAATATTCAAAAATTACTCTGTTTGCCTTTATTCAGACCATCTCTCGGATGCCAACAAACGATTTATTATCTGTAAATAAATGTGTGGACATCCTTCTACATTTTTCTTATAGCGAAATAGTAATTGCACTTCTAATCACGTTAAGGAAAAGAATAACTTTCCCGGTCAGGTTAATAATTCTATTGCTCACTACGTATACATCTTTGCAGTATCTACAAGACTCGTAACAGATGATCTCCTTTGGACTTTCTGGACAAATTTCGCCGAAAAGTAAGGTCAAAATGCTAACATATTTCACCGAGTACTGACCCGTTGCTGAAAACAATTCACTGTCACTACCGATAGAGTAGCATGGAGAGCTGCATCAAACCAGTCTCAGGACTGAAGACCACAACAACAACAACAACAACACCGATAATGCTGTTTACAAATGGTTAATTTTGTTCATATGTACCAACTTGCACATCAACATTCTTAAACTTTTGTATATCAACATCCGCTTCAGGAATATCCATCCAGCTCACATATTGTACGACCGTCTACAATAAGTTAAAAGAAAATTGTACTGCGTTACATTGAATTTTATGCACGGAAGTAAAAATATTGTACCATGTTCAACTACTGAACTGTCTTCACAAAGGCATAAAGATCCGTATAAAAATATATTTCACAGATTGTATCGGGAAGGACAAAGTAATGAAATAGTCCTCACAAAAAGAGGGTACAACAAAAAGAATCAGACCAGCAGACTAGATGTCAGCGGGTTCAGGGAGAATACACAAAGTTGCGGATTACCATAGCTAACCATCACAGTCAGTTTCAATATTACTTGCGGTAGCTGTAGTATTAAAGTTCTGCCCTTGAATCGACTTTGTTTTGCTGTTCAAATCCCTACACGGTTGTTTCTCTCGCCCTATCTGCTCTAGCAGCTTTCTTGCTTTCAACAGGAGATGTCTCCACTTTCTCTTGACTGTGTACAGACGCATTTTGGCGCGGCAGTGCAATTTTCCTCAAGTTAGTCTTCTTGGTCTATACAAAACAAACCTAATTAGATATAACCGTGAGATATATGACCTGCTGTTGGAACAGAAAATGCGAATAAATGAGGTCATATTCACACATTTAAATGTACCTGTATGCAGGTAATGGTCTTGTTCGAAGTGTTAGCTGCACAAATTCTTGTACTGGGTCAATTCCTCTCCCTCTCTTATGCCCACATCCCATTTCTTTTTTACGCACAGGGTCAAAGGACACGCTGTGTATGTTAATCGACCGATTTCCCTACTCCGGGGACTGAAGAATACAACCACAATGTATTTCGAATTTAATTTCGGTTTCTGCCACGCATAACAGCCATGATCCATTCCCGTCTTCACAAATCCAGGTAATCTTTGACGTATTTTGGATGCTTTGTTTCAGCCCTCAATAACTGTCAAGAGCACGCGAGATGTCAGTACCCTGGAGTTTACAACCCCCGAAGTCGCCGTTGGGGCGCTACGAGCACCATTTGAAACGCGAATTTCCATTGACATTAGTTAACCGTCGAGCGTCAACGACTCTGGTTGTCGAGACTGAAGAGTGGCGCTGTAACTGGTCTGGTGGCTGAAGTAACCTCTAGAGCAACGGATGGAGGGCATCGGAGCATCTAGATGGAAGTTTAATGTGCAGGGCTGGGCTCATTGGTACGTGAATGATTTGAGGCGTACAGTGAGCGAGCGAGTGTAACATGCTTGTGTTGCTGTCGACTGTAGTTTCAAGTGAATAAGTAGCAACCAAGTATCGGCGGATCGGGAGTGTGTTACTCAGCTTGTGGTTGCTGGCGGCGCATAGGTTATGACCAGCGGTGTTTTCTCAACGGCAGAGCACGGCTGCCGCGCGTGGTAGCCGTGTGGTCTAGGGTGTCTTGTCACGGTCCGTGCGGCTCCCCCCGGCGGAAGTTCGAGTCCTCCATCGGGCATGGGTGCCTGTGGTCGTCCATAGCGTAAGTTAGTTTAAGTTAGATTAAATGGTGTGTAAGGTTAGAAACCGATGACTTCTGCAGTTTGGTTCCATAAGACCTTACCACAAGTTACCAGTTTCTGGAGCACAGCTGGAGTCATCGGACTGATTTTCTTGGTACGTTGAATTAAGGCTGATTTCTGTTTTGGTGATCTTGTTAATCAATCTTCTTCTCTTCTGACGGCGTTGTGAGTTGATTCATTGACGTTTTCCAGCCATTGGTTGGTTGCTTGCTCGTCTGACACGTTTTAGGCTCCTAGGGTAAGGACTGTGTAACTTACTTTATCGTCTGATGTAGTAGTTACAGTTTCTTCGTACACCAAACCTGTTTCACCTTACTGTACCTTTAAATCTAGTTTTCAAGATTTGTGTTTCCGAAAGACTGATTACTAAGGCTGAGACAATTCACTGAGTCTTTTAGTTTAGCGTTTTTAATGTTTTCCGGAGGATTCGATACTGAAATTGTTAACAGTAGTTGAATCAATTAATTTGGTGTTCTTAAGGATTCGTATTTTCCGAAGCATTTGATGTTAAGACTGTTTACTCCGTTGCCTCACTTAAATTTTTCCGTGAATGGGGGATTATTAAACTGCCAAGTGTATGCTTCTACATACCATTAAAAATAAATATTTTCTCTTTAATATGTCCAGACCGAAAGCCAGCACGTTCCATTTACGAACCGCAAGCTCACTACCTTCTGAGCCAGATGCAACGAACTTTTTACAGCTCCTCCCAGAAGCCATAAGATACGATCAAAAGATTTTCATTTGAGGGCGTTCCTGCAGCATATGCGCAACGCAGCGCGGCATTGATATAGGTGTGCAAACACAGACATGTAAGCAAGGGACTGCTGTAGCACTTGTGTCTTTCCGAACTGCGTGTGGTAAATGCGAAAACCTGAATTATGGCGACGCTTTTCAAAGACGTCCTAATAGGACTAGCGTGCTGGTTGTCTTTTCTTGGCTGTAGATGTATGAACACTGGTAGACAGCCATTGGAGGGTACAGAATCCTTATCGGGTAGCTCGTCTGTCAAAAACAACCGCTGTGGAATGGTGCGCCAAGGGGTGCTCCTTGTCCATGATACAGCAAATCGCCACATTTCAAATGTCATAACGCCGGAGTCACGACATCTCAAGTGTGGAACCTTGAACACTCGCCCTGTAGTTCTGACCTCTCCCCTTGCGAATATCACGACTTGGGTCCCTTGAAAAAGTTCTTGAAGTTTTGACAATCCGTGTCGGATAAGGAAATCCAGCAGGCAGTTAGGAGCCTCTTCATGCAGCAGTACACGGTGCTTTACCAAACTGGTATCTTCAACCTGGTGTGTCGGTGGAATGATGACCTCGATACTCTCGGCTATTTTCCCCCATTGGAATACCGATTCTAGACTGTACGGCCTTAGAACGAAAACTTTTCTATCGCCCTTTTTAATTGCTTGCATAGCACTTGGTCTAGGATTTACTGAAGGCAGACCAGAGCTTTGAAGGGTTAACAAGCTTTCTGTGAGATGTGGAACTTGAAAGCGTCTCACGAATGATGGGAATCATTATCTGTAAATCCTCTACAGATATGTTATCGGCTGTTTTTTATCTTTGTGGATGTAGTGCAACCGCAGTATTCCAATTTTTCTACCAGAACGCGTGATGAATTCTGGAACGCTTGAGACAGGTACATTGGACAGGGCCACGCGTTTACTTGTTTTACATTCAGCGGACAACATACACTCCTGGAAATTGAAATAAGAACACCGTGAATTCATTGTCCCAGGAAGGGGAAACTTTATTGACACATTCCTGGGGTCAGATACATCACATGATCACACTGACAGAACCACAGGCACATAGACACAGGCAACAGAGCATGCACAATGTCGGCACTAGTACAGTGTATATCCACCTTTCGCAGCAATGCAGGCTGCTATTCTCCCATGGAGACGATCGTAGAGATGCTGGATGTAGTCCTGTGGAACGGCTTGCCATGCCATTTCCACCTGGCGCCTCAGTTGGACCAGCGTTCGTGCTGGACGTGCAGACCGCGTGAGACGACGCTTCATCCAGTCCCAAACATGCTCAGTGGGGGACAGATCCGGAGATCTTGCTGGCCAGGGTAGTTGACTTACACCTTCTAGAGCACGTTGGGTGGCACGGGATACATGCGGACGTGCATTGTCCTGTTGGAACAGCAAGTTCCCTTGCCGGTCTAGGAATGGTAGAATGATGGGTTCGATGACGGTTTGGATGTACCGTGCACTATTCAGTGTCCCCTCGACGATCACCAGTGGTGTACGGCCAGTGTTGGAGACCGCTCCCCACACCATGATGCCGGGTGTTGGCCCTGTGTGCCTCGGTCGTATGCAGTCCTGATTGTGGCGCTCACCTGCACGGCGCCAAACACGCATACGACCATCATTGGCACCAAGGCAGAAGCGACTCTCATCGCTGAAGACGACACGTCTCCATTCGTCCCTCCATTCACGCCTGTCGCGACACCACTGGAGGCGGGCTGCACGATGTTGGGGCGTGAGCGGAAGACGGCCTAACGGTGTGCGGGACCATAGCCCAGCTTCATGGAGACGGTTGCGAATGGTCCTCGCCGATACCACAGGAGCAACAGTGTCCCTAATTTGCTGGGAAGTGGCGGTGCGGTCCCCTACGGCACTGCGTAGGATCCTACGGTCTTGGCGTGCATCCGTGCGTCGCTGCGGTCCGGTCCCAGGTCGACGGGCACGTGCACCTTCCGCCGACCACTGGCGACAACATCGATGTACTGTGGAGACCTCACGCCCCACGTCTTGAGCAATTCGTCGGTACGTCCACCCGGCCTCCCGCATGCCCACTATACGCCCTCGCTCAAAGTCCGTCAACTGCACATACGGTTCACGTCCACGCTGTCGCGGCATGCTACCAAAGACTGCGATGGAGCTCCGTATGCCACGGCAGACTGGCTGACACTGACGGCGGCGGTGCACAAATGCTGCGCAGCTAGCGCCATTCGACGGCCAACACCACGGTTCGTGGTGTGTCCGCTGTGCCGTGCGTGTGATCATTGCTTGTACAGCCCTCTCGCAGTGTCCGGAGCAAGTATGGTGGGTCTGACACACCGGTGTCAATGTGTTCTTTTTTCCATTTCCAGGAGTGTATTTCCATAAGTTTTGTCATGTGTATTTGTTATATCTGTCACTAAATAACAGTAACTATTATGTTGACGTTCTGCGATATTTGTAATCAGGACCGCATTTATCCACAGTCTATATCGTTTTCAGCCTAATGGAAAATACCATAAAAGTTAAAAACAAAAAAGTCTGTGTTATAATTCTTTGCGGCGGGTCGACTTATAATAACAGTTTGTAATGGCGTCCGATTAAACACATGGCACTTCAGTTCGCGAAATCGTTAGAGTTTTAGGAATGACAGAGGAGTTTTGAGAATTTGAAGTGAGTTCGATTTTGCGGAAAACTGATTCCGTCACACTTCATTTCGCCGAAGCCACGATCGACACAATATTTCGCTTCTTGTCTCCAGAAGCCGATTCTGAGCACCTATGACTGTGAAAAGCATTTTCTGATATAATTTTGCTTTTGTGTGGATCCACAGCCACCAAATACTTAGTAAAAGAAATCATGATGTAAACGATCTTTATTTAAATCGTGAGATTATTTAATTCTAAGGACATTGGTTGAAAATAACAAGTCGTCGAAACTAGCTAATCATTTAATTAAACAGCGTGTGCATTGCTATCTGATTCTAACCATGTACTATTTATTTTCGGGTAGTTTTATTTATTACGAAGATACGAGAAACGTACAACGTGTCTTTAAGATCCGTTGCGTCTGACATAACTTACTGGCTACATTAAATGTATTCGCAATTGTGAATACGGAAAACCATCATCTGCAGAAAGGAATGATGACAATGAAAATATGTGCCGGACCAGAGCTCGAACCCCGGTTTCCCACTTATCGCGAGTGCTTGCCTAACACTTTCGGTGTCCGAGCACGACTCAGAGCCATTCCCAAATTTCCATACGTCGTCAGCCATGCTTCAACAACCTGCGCTCGTACATCCATTACGTATAATCCCGTACAGGTGAGACATGTACTTAAAAGTCGCTTTCTCGGTGTCGGAGGATAAATACGGTGCGGTAGTGGCTGTGTTGTTCTGCATTTCGATGCGAAGTTCGTTTGGACATGCATACAAGTCCAAAGCAACTTTGCATCGTAATTCAGAATAACCTAGGCACTGCAATATCGAAATTACTGACCCGCAACGACATAGCATTATCAAGTGGGCAGAACATTGCAAATTTTTGTTCCCTCTACAGTGAAAGTAGTATTTGAAGGTAACTAAATTTCGAGGAGTATTGTAAGTAGTGTAAAATACAGGGGCAAATCAATTAACCAAAATAATTATTTCAAACAGCGTTTTAATTTCGATAGAGCAAGAATTGTATTTGAACAAAATTTAACTAAAATTTTCTAGGTTGCTATACTCCATTTGTTAAGTTGCTCTTCCCTAGCAAACATTATTATAACGTGTTATTTTTAAAACTGAAATATTGACTTTCGCGTAGATATAGCCCTCAAATTTTACTTATTTTTTGAAGAAAAATCATAGGTCTACAGCGGGAACAAGGCAGGAGAAGTATGGACCGTATTTTCATAGGCTGAAAAATATTGACCACTTTACTGAACATCAGTTAGGTGAAGTAAAGCAAAGTAAAAAATGTATATTATAGGCCGGGAGATCCCAATGGGTTTTCTCATATTCTAACCGGAAAAGTATTCTTACTTGGTGCAGTTTTGCATCTTTTCTTCACGACATGCAAGCTGTCGCGATTCATGTGTGTAGGTATTGTGCAGAGTGATATAGTGCCTGTAGTGCTTAGTATAGAGTTTGAGTTACCGATAATGTTGGTAGACACAGAGCGAAACTACATCTGCTTCCCTCGCTAGTTAAAGGCAAGTAATGAAAACTGCTATCGCTAGGGCGTAAATTGGTAACATCCGTATCGAATGCCACTGCACTAGTATCCGTTGGCTTACTCAGTTAATTAATTTCACGTTCACGTGAAACTGGTTCAAAAGCAACTAAGAAATTCCACATCCACTTCTGGCATTTTACATCGATGAGAGCTCAAGGTCAATTTAGTTCCACATCACTGACATCCTCTGTTGCGTATTACATTTGAATGGAGATACAATGAGATATTCTCGCCAAATATCTTGTGTGACTGCAGTTATTTTCTCGAACCTTTTTCCCACCGCATCGTATATTTTTGGTACACAGCAGCTGTGCTTTCTCTTCGCTCGCTGCTCCCACATCACTTAAGGATTTCAGCGGAAACGGGCACACATGTTTTCAGTTTGAAGTAAACAAAAGTGGAAAAGAGAAATATAAAATAAGATATCTTAGTACATCAGATGTTAGATTTTAACCTCTTCTGTCACAGGTGATTCCTCTGAATGTTTATGTTACAACTGATATCACCCCAAACTGTAAATTTTTTGGAGTGGTTACTGTCTATAAAACATAAACTGGAAGCAAGTCTCTGAAAGTGAGAAAAAGCTAATGTAACTCTCCAATTTCCACAACATACAGGCCAACTTATCAACCTCTTA
The DNA here is from genome assembly GCF_021461395.2 of Schistocerca americana. NCBI lineage: Eukaryota > Metazoa > Arthropoda > Insecta > Orthoptera > Acrididae > Schistocerca > Schistocerca americana. The sequence goes on along the minus strand of NC_060122.1, from coordinate 365,346,014 downwards.
ATACAAAGATATTAAAGTCATAAACATTCCCTAAACTGAAGTACACCAGTTTCTACAGAAACATCGAAAGTTGTTCACTTTAGTAAACCTCACTGAGATCATTTCTTGAACCAACATGTCGATCAGATAAGTGTTTGCTCCCCTCTTAAAGTGAAGACCGGCACTGAATAATAACACCGATCACAGACTACTCCAGGTGGAGCAGCTGCCGTAAAAGCCACGTGCGCCCGCAATAAAACGCATTGAACAATCGCCGTCCTGCTTCCAACGAAATCACCCACTTCGTTCCTCAAGCGCCCACGAACGACTACAGAGAGCTCGCGAATTCGTCAACTTTGAAACTTCTTTCTACATTAGAGACCTTTTAGCCAATCAGTACTCGGGTGGCAGAACGATTGCTTTCTTACCCTTCCCGCTGACAACAGCCCTCTACTCGGAGCTGCGGCATTTTAGGTTGGATCTTAAACATTCTGAATAGTGGCTGAAGTCAGGTAAAGCCACGAAACTTTAGTAAAGTATATCGAAAATTTTCTAGACCGCTCAGATTAGGAGTAAAAATCAGTCCATCCCCCCAAAAAGTTGGCGACACAAAGAATATCTCATCTGCCACGTGGTTATATAGTGTCCTTATGAGTTTTGTAACATTTTAATTTAGCTGTGTAACCAATCCTTTATCATAGAATCACTTCGCGAAAGACTAAAATATGTCGAAGATAGCCGGCCGGGTTGGCCGAGCGGTTCTAGGAGCTTCACTCTGGAACCGCGCTGATGCTACGGTCTCAGGCTCGAATCCTGCCTCAGGCATGGATGTGTGTGGTGTCCTTAGATTAGTTGGGTTCAATTAGTTCTAAGTTCTAGGGGACTGATGACCTTAGAAGTTAAGTCCCATAGTGCTCAGAGCCATTTGAACCATTTAATGTCGAAGTTAAGCCACTGTACTATAAAACAGATCATCATTTCCAAAATTTCTCACCAAATCCCCTTTTGCCAACACCCTCGAAAATTTCAGAGAAGCTGATGTAAAAGCGGATTATTAACTATCTGACTAGAAGTAAAATATTTTCACTGTTACACTTTAGATTTCTGAAGGTATATTTCTACTCGTGCGTACTGTGCTTGATACGTTAGACTAAATTGCAGGCTATTAGTAAATCCTAAGACCTGCCAAATCACAATATCTTTTTATGTAAATAATAATTCTATGGTGTAACAATTACTGCAGCATAACTGTAAAAATTTTATCTCTCTGAACTCAAACGAAGGGTATCAATAGTTCTTAGTCCTGTGTGAAGTTGTTATTCATAATGCAACTAGAAACTAGTTACCCGTAATGTTCAAATTTACGTCCCTTAGCTTTTTGTCTACAGGGTGTATCTAAAGTTCCTTTACAGACCTTGAAAATTCGTAGTGTGAACCAAGACGATTAAGTTTAGTGAGTTTAGTGCAGGAACTGATGTCCAGAAACGCACTTTTTCCCCGCTACACGCAAAATACTGCAACACACGTTACTCTTTGACTCGTGCTGCTTGTCGTTTGGGTCCACGTGCAAGTAGGGCCCGATGTGACGACCATCGACGTCAGCACAGATACGGTACACCCTTATCAGATTCCGGTATACACAATCATCAACGCCTGGTCCTCCAGCATCAGCTGCAGCCATAACGGGGGTCTTGTAAATCATGGATTTCATGTGGCCCGACAGGTAGTAATCTAGCGATAACAAGTCGCGAGAACGTGTATTCCAAACAGTTGAGGCACTAAGATCTTATGCACTGTTGGCCAAATGGTTGGCCCGGATGATCTCGGACTGTTTGTGACAAACGAGCTGATGCGCCATCGTGCTGAAAGCACATATTTTGACGCAAATGCAGTGGGCTTGCGAAACCAAGTGACCATTGAATGGTGTACGTAATACCCTAGTCAATGGTGCTGAAAATGCGGGAGGTTTGGAGGTGTGTTGTGGTACTTTGCGCGTAGTAGTAAAACGGTACGTTTCCGCACATGTGTTCCTGCAATAAACTTAACCGTCTTGGTCCCCATTCTGGTCCTAAAAGTTTGTAAGAGATATTTAGTTACCATTTGTGTAAATCCTATATTCATGAACTTTCATTCGTAACTGAAACCAGATGCCAAGTTTGTTTTGTTTGCACATGATACAACGATTGGAACAAATGTAAAACGAGTATTGTCCTAAAAGCTTGGTTAATTAAATTATCATGTACATTAATAAATAGTTTGTAGGCAATTCCTAGTCACTAAAATTTGAAAACATACCGCTTACAGTTCAGGATTTGCAAGAAATTTTCCACTAAATGACCAAAATATCACGACAAACATATTGAAGAATTTGCTAGTGCTATGTTATTGGTATTACAAACTGAGAATAAGTTTCAGTTGGGTGGAACATACTACAGCAGCGAAACTAAACTTGTTGCAAGAGCAAAGTGGTATAAAAATAAAACGGTTTCCTTACTCGCTTACTTCAACTCCGCAATAGCATACAGGATCTTTTTAAGGTATCTCATGAAGCCACTCCAACGGAGGGTAACACGAGCTGTTGTAAGTAGCGTGACGTCAATGACATTCTACAAAAGACTGTTCAGGGTAATGGGGAAGCCAACTACCGTTCACCAATACGTTTATACCTAAATGAAATTTATCATAAATATTGGGTTGGTAGATGAGTTCGTAGCGTTCTTCCATAACTTTAATAAATACACATAACAGACGCTGTAGTTATCTATAATATACTCTCCTTCATTATTTATAACACTCTGCAACGCTGATTTAACTTCCCGATTCTATCGATTCTGTGACTGTAGAAATCATGTCGGTTTGAGGCGAAGAACCTGATGAGGCATGTTCGGAGAGCATTTTCATCAGGAAATAAAGTTCCCTGTAGCTTGTTTGACAGAGAATGTAAGAGGTGAAAATCTGAGGGCACATGGTCTGGTGAATTATTATTACCCAACCCAATCCCTATGCAGTGTTTTTGTCAGTGTTGAAGAATGCGGGTGGGATTTATCGTGGAGTAACATCACGAAGTCTTCCTAGTCGTTGTTCTCGGGCTGCGTCTACAAGACGTCTCAAATGTTGACAACAAATGTCAGCAGTCACGGTTGCACCTCGGGGAAGGAATTCATAGTACATCACACCGTCACTGTTCCACCAGATGCATAGTGTTGTGTTTTGTGAAAGCGTGCAGGTCTTTGTACGGGGAGTTACTGCTATGTTTGGACTCAGCCATTCCATTATTTTCCTCATGTTAGCCTAAAGACACCATTTGTCGTCATCAATAACGTTACAGGATAGGAACGGGTGGTTTTGCTCGCGAGCCAACTGATGACGAGAAAGCAGAGATGCATATTTGGCCAAGTGCTCATTTTTGCGACTTTGGATCAGAGCATGCGGTACCTAGACACCCGATTCTTGAACTTTCTCCAGTGCATGAAAATATCGCACGAAGATGGAATGGTAACAGTTCATCACATTTGCCAGTTCTCGACTACACTGACGTGTATCATTATGGATTACTGCGTTTAAACGATCCTCATCTGACACCGAAGGCCTTCTGAACGTGGGGAATTACTTACATCAAAACAATCCTTCTAAAAACTGGAAAACCTTTTTCTTGCCGTACTCTGTCCAACTGACTTATCCTCCACACATGGTGAAAATATTTCTGGCTGCCTCCACTGCTGTTAACGTTCTATTGAACTCAAACAGAAGAATATGTCGGAAATATACCGATTTTTTCACTTGGAATCCCATTTTCTAGCATGCACAGCTCCACTCACTATCTGCAGATGACTAAATGACAATATGTTAACGCAAGTAACAACACAGAACTGCAAATAAAAATGTTAGTCGATAGTCAAACGCGTTGCAGCAGGAATACCAACACAAAAACGAAAACGCTACGAACTTATGTACCAACCTAATAATATATCTCTTTTCTCAAAGCAGTAGGTCAGTTCACGGAATCATTATTAGAAATACGAATAATCTCTATAGAGACTAAATATTTCAGTTAGTTTGGTCCAGAAAGATATCCATCATTCACGAACACATATTTTCTATAACCTGGTAGCAATTAATATAAGAGTATCCACTAACAGAACTAATTACGAGGTTTGACTGAAAAGTAATGCGTCCACCTTCGTAACTCTTCAACAGTTGACAGCAGTGGTATGTGGCAGGTACTGGCTTAGTTACAAGAAAATGTTCACATTCACCTGGCAGTCACAGAAAAGAAAACGCTTTCTAAACAATCACAGAAACATCAGCAACCCAACGCTCTTAAGCTAGTAAAACATCTGGTATACAAATAACAAACTTCCTACCCAATACAGGGACTGCAAAAACATTAACACTTAAACTTACCCCCCCAGAAACATCCACGCCAGTCTGATGAAATGCAGCTTCAGTAAATAACGTCATAGGCACACATACACACACACACACACTCACACACTCACAAACAGTCACTCACATGCACACACAAGCTTTGACGTTTCACTCCGCCATTATCCCCTCTTCCAAACATAACGCCTAATAGGCTTTTACAGCGTGGTCATCAACAGTCTGAAAACCTTTCAAGGGCATATCAGGGTACGTTGTGCTGAGAAGTAGTTGTTGAGAAAAAATATTCGATACTTTCGACGTTTCCGAGTTAATTAACAGTGAAGTTAGCCAGACAAGTCATTGTGCGCGCAAATTCAAGCGGCCCGCCAGGCACCGTGTGTACAAACGTGTTCTTCGTTTTTTTTCCCAAAACCTAACAAGAGAGCGATACAAAAATTAGACATGGTACAGTGTAAATGGTAGTACCAGAGCCAAAGGCTGAGCAGTCTCATGCAGACTGTTTCAGACTACCCTGCATATATCACACATGAGTTGGCTAAATAGACACACAAGTATGGAAATACACGCAGGAGCAGCAGATGCAGCTCCAGCAACAAAAACAAAAAGAAAAATGACTGCATTCCGTGCGACAAAACTAAGTACACGAGGCGAATGTGGGTGTGTAAAAACGTGAAAACAAAATATTGTATGTAAATGCAGAGCAGTGTGCTATAAACAGAGCCCCTGCTTGGGTAAGAACGCAACGAAAAATTATAGGAGCGAAAAAATGTGAGCTGTGCAAGTAATTTTTAACATGAGAATAATTTACGGACTCACTAAACCGGCTGCTTAGGAAAGTTACCATTGCTTCAGAGACCACTGCAAAGGCTTTGAAATAAAGCGAAACGCCTCTGCTCCTAAGGTTACTATCACAGTCCAGATGACGGAATAACTGTCATACTACTTGTGAGAGAACAGCTCTAGAAATTTTTAACTACAACTTGCAAGTTAATTTCTAGTTGTTTTATTGTATTTCGTACAATACGACGGTATTACCACTGTTAAGTACAGGTCTATCTGGGCGAGACATATACATTCCGTCGTTGAACATTTTTGTTAATTGTCATTTACGATTGTACAATAACATTAGGTAGTAATTTCGCGGCTAGATGACTGTTCTCAATGATTACTATGTGATCTCATGTTTACTATCGTAAAAACAGCGACAAAAGAAGTTATCAATGAAGGAATACGTACGTCCTCCCGAGCTATACATGTCCTTAACAATGGTAATACTGCCGAAATAGTGTTATTGTACGAAGTACAATAAAACTATTAGGAGTTAACTTGAAAGATTCATTCACTCACAGTACGGTGGATAGCAATAGGCAGAAAATTACTATGGTTCATTGACATTACGAAAGTGTTGCACATATGTTTGCGTTTCTTTAAACGGCAACAAATTTCAGACTAAGGCGCGAAACTGGTTGCCATTTATATAGAAACCAACTTCTGTGCAATTTCAACGATTCAGAATCTCACTGAATGATTCAATTTAAAATGTCATATAGCGACGTGTTTCATACTCTGGGCCCAAATAAAAGAGACAATAGGTTTCGAAATATTGAGGGTTAATGTTTAAGCTGTTTTTCCGCTGGGAAGATTTAACCGGTTTCCAAAAACTTCTCTCTGCCTCTAACCAAAATTAAGAACAAAGTTGTGCTATGTATAGACGACACTGAATTTCAGAATTTGGAAGTGATATTTGTAGAAGAAGGAGACGCTAAAGAAATTTTCTTTTTCCACAGAGAGCGAATGACGGTGGCGACTGTCTGCAGGTAGTACATAGCTGGACAACGTCGCAACTTGGTCCATAAAAGTCCGATACCAGCTAATGTAAATTTTGATACTGCAGCCACTAGGAATCAAGACACAGATGATTTAATGACATTAGCCGCCATCGGACATTGACTAGATCTACTTTCCTCATTGGTTATATCAATGAGGAAAGTTGAAAATTTGTGCTGGAGTGCGATTAGAATCTGGGTCTCCTGCTTCCTAGGCAGATGCTCTGACCACTGTGGCATCTCTCTTTTTCTTTATCGCTTAGTGAGTATCGAACCCACCTTCCTGGCACCCAAAAGGTGGGGTGGAGGCAAAGTCGGCAGAGGCCCGGTCAACATAACCCGTCCCACCCTCCTGGAATCACGGAAAGCGTAGGGAACTTGGAGTAGAAGTACAATCATCATAAGTTGTTTATTTATTCACTTTTTCTTTTTTTCCATTAATGTTAATACCACCGAGAATAGCAGAAAACCGGCGCCCAAAGGAGGAGGGCGTAGCAGAACGTCAGACTCACTCAGACAACCGACGTATAGTGTTCCCGATAAGATCATTCCGATGGCCGGAGAATATATCGGTTCTGAGTGTGGAATAAGCAGAGATCAACTCGTCATGACAGGCACACCCCCAGCACTGTGGTGGGTTAAGGAAGACACTGCAAAGGAAATTGGAGACAAATTGTCTGTATTTTGGATTGCGGACAACTGCACAATGGCGTCCAGTAAGGAACTGCCAAAACACAAGGATACATCAGCAAACAAGTAGTGAACTCGTCTTGGCGTACCGGAAGTATACCGCGTCCAGAAAGAGGAGCAGTTGAGTAGGTATCTGATGTGGAGTCGTACGGGGACTTAGGGACAACATCGGTCGTACCAATAACTAGACACCTGTTGCTGACTACGCACCAGGCGATGCTTGTCTGTGTCCATAGCATCACAGGCAACACACGACGGGGTGTCTGCAAGATGAATACCGTAAAGGCGCGACCGGAATACTTGCTCCCCATTGACAGTGAGGTACCACGCAGACTGCATGTCAGTGTCACACCAAGGAGCGCACACCGATCGCCAAACGGCAAGCCAGTCGACGTGGGGATGCTTCCCCTCAACCACAATCGGTGATCTGTGCTGCTGTAGAAAGCCATAGATCGCGTTCGTGGATGTCAAGTGCACTGGTATTATCGCAATGTGGACGTAGATCAGGTAGACGAAATAATGGCGGATGTAAAAGAAGGGCGGTGGGATGTTAGAAAGCGGAATAGGTGCTGAGAGTGTGGTGATGCAAGGGCCTGCTGCAATCGGCTAGTAAGGCACATAGGACAACAGCGCCACTACGCCATGAGAGAGCCAATGAAAAGGGCTGTCCATCTTTCAGGCAGATGGCTGGCTCTGAGCACTATGGGACTTAACTGCTGTGGTCATCAGTCCCCTAGAACTTAGAACTACTTAAACCTAACTAACCTAAGGACAGCACACACATCCATTCCCGAGGCAGGATTCGAACCTGCGACCGTAGCGGTCGCGCGGTTCCCGACTGAAGCGCCTAGACCCGCTCGGCCACTCCGGCCGGCTTTTCAGGCAGATGATGCTGGCCTAAACCGCCCATGCGTCGCACGAGAGTGAGGGTCTCGTCCCTTATCTTAAACAGCAGGCTGTGGCAAACAAATGAGCCGACTGCCGCTAGCATGCGGCAGGCCATGCATGACGGAGTACGAGCGTCTCTGCGACGTGTGGTATACTTGACGCTATATATACATTTACATATTGTGCCCGTTGCAGAAGATATAGTTCACGTAAGCGGTATTCTTGGAGCATAGCACACATTTGGGAAGGTAGGCGTGTCAGTTGAGGGCAATCGTGCGCCTCAGATCACTTGCAAAATCGAGTCCTAAGTATGGGATAGTAGCAACTACACTCTAGGGAGCAGTTCTGTCTGCAGGAAGGTGGTGGTGGTGGTTAGTGTTTAACGTCCCGTCGACAACGAGGTCATTAGAGACGGAGCGCAAGCTCGGGTGAGGGAAGGAGGGGGAAGGAAATCGGCCGTGCCCTTTCAAAGGAACCATCCCGGCATTTGCCTGAAACGATTTAGGGAAATCACGGAAAACCTAAATCAGGATGGCCGGAGACGGGATTGAACCGTCGTCCTCCCGAATGCGAGTCCAGTGTGCTAACCACTGCGCCACCCCGCTCGGTTGTCTGCAGGAAGCCCCACATTTACAGCCATGGAGCTCGATTTGCGGACATTAAGTCAGCTACCAAAAGCCTCGCAGTAGGTGGTAACCCATGGCAGTGACACCGCGAGGAATAACGATGACGAAATCGTCTGCAGAAGCAGTGCAAAAATGGTCAAATGTGTGTGAATTTTTAAGGGACCAAACTGCTGAGGTCTTCGATCTCTAGACTTACGCACTACTTAAACTAACTTGTGCTAAGAACAACACACACAACCATGCCCCAGGGAGGACTCGAACCTCCGACCAGCGTGGCCGCTCAGTCACATGGCGCCTCTAGCCGCGTGGCCATTCCGCGCGGCTAAGCAGTGCAACTGAATACAGGATCACCGAGAGAAGCCGGCCGCTGTGACAGAGTGGTTCTAGGCGCTTCATTCCGGAACCACGCTGCTGCTACGGTCGCAGGTTACATTCCATAGACGATCTGACAAACGCCATCCGGACACAGTGGTCATTACGAATGTACGGACTACACTAGCATACCTCACGTCATACCAAATTCTCAGTTATCCACAAACTACGGACAAAGTGCCCCTTACTCATTATCCTCATTACTCGCGTCATTTCGCCAGTTCCTTTACGAGTTCGATCAAATGGTTCAAATGGCTCTGATCACTAAGCGACTTAACATCTGAGGTCATCAGTCGCCTAGAACTTATAACTAATTAAACCTAACTAACTGAAGGGCATCACACACATTCATGCCCGAGGCAGGATTCGAAACTGTGACCGTAGCGGTCGCTCGGTTCCAGACTGTAGCGCCTAGAACCGCACGACCACTCCGGCCGGCCTCTTCGATCATCTTGTGCATCCACACTGAAGTGTTTGTTGACCGTCATCGCCTTAATTATATGTGCGGTCTGTGTTTTTTCAACGTGTCAGAGCATCTGCCTATTAAGGAGGAGACTCGGGTCCGAATCCCAGTCCGACAAAAACTGTCAACATTTCCCATTGATTTATTCAATGCCCACTGGAAATTGCCATTAATTCCTTTGTACACTACTGGCCATTAAAATTACTACGCCACGAATATGACGTGCAACAGACACGAAATTTAACCGACAGGAAGAAGATGCTGTGATATGCAAATGATTAGCTTTTCAGAGCATTCACACAAGGTTGGGGCCGATGGCGACACCTACAACGAGCTCACATGAGGAAAGTTTCCAACCGATTTCTCACACACAAACAGCAGTTGACCGCCGTTGCCTGGTGAAACGTTGTTGTGATGCCTCGTGTAAGGAGGAGAAATGCATTCCATCACGTTTCCGACTTCGATAAAGGTCAGATTTTAGCCTATCGCTATTGTGGTTTATCGTATCGCGACATTGCTGCTCGCGTTGGTCGAAATCCAATGACTGTTCGCAGAATATGGAATCGGTAGGTTCAGGAGGTTAATACGGAACGCCGTGCTGGACTCCAACGGCCTCGTATCACTAGTAGTCGAGATGACAGGCAACTTATCCGCATGGCTGTAACGGAACGTGCAGCCACGTCTCGATCCCTGAGGCAACAGATGGGGACGTTAGCAAGACAACAACCATCTGCACGAACAGTTCGACGACGTTTGCCACAGCATGGACTATCAGCTCGGAGACCATGGCTGCGGTTACCCTTGACGCTGCATCACAGACAGGAGCGCCTGCGATGGGTTACTCAACAACGAACCTGGGTTCACCAATGGCAAAACGTCATTTTTTCGGATGAATCCAGGTTCTGTTTACAGCCTCATGATGGTCGCATCCGTGTTTGGAGACATCGCGGTGAATGCACGTTGGAAGCGTGTATTCGTCATCGTAATACTGGCGTATCACCCTTGCGTAATGGTATGGGGTTTCATTGGTTACACGTCTCGGTCAGCTCTTGTTCACATTGGCGGCACTTCGAACAGTAGACGCTACATTTCAGATGTGTTACGACCCGTGGCTCTACCCTTCATTTGATCCCTGCGAAACCCTACATTTCAGCGGGATAACGCAGGACCGCATGTTGCAGGTCCTGTACGGGCTTTTCTGGATAGAGAAAATGTTCGACTGCTGCCGTGGCCAGCACATTCTCCAGATCTCTCACCAATTGCAAACGTCTGGTTAACGGTGGCCGAGCAACTGGCTCGCCACAATACGCCAGTCACTACTCTTGATGAACTGTGGTATCGTGTTGAAGCTGCATGGGCCAGCTGTACCTGTACACGTCATCCAAGCTCTGTTTGACTCAATGCCCAGGCGTATCCAGGCCGTTATTACGGCCAGAGGTGGTTGTTCTGTGTACTGATTTCTCAGGATCTATGCACTCAATTTGCGTGAAAATGTAGTCACATGTCAGTTCTAGTATAATATTTTTGTCCAATGAATACCCGTTTATCATCTGCATTTCTTCTTGGTGTAGCAATTTTAATGGCCAGTAGTGTACGTTAATTTAAATCAGTTTATATTACGGCTCCCAGGCGGCTGTAATAAGATTGGGGAAATATCTTTTGATAGTGATTTCGCGAGATGGTTCGGTTGGGATGGCACTACCAAAGTGGACCGCAGGTGTCACAGCCGAAGGGCTGCTCGCCAGTGGGCAGGCGCGAGGCCGGCTGCCGCTTACACGGTCCGGCGTGATTTCCCCGCAGGCAGCGCGGGCAGCCGAAACTCATTCCAGGGGGGCATCACGCGACGTGACAGCCGCGCGGGCTCCTGCGTGATGCTTTTATTTTCCTGTCTGGCTGAAATCCGAAACTCGCGCGACTCGTCACGCGCCTGTTATCCTGTCTGTGGCGAATGCGTAGTTACGCTGCCATCCATGTAACGAGATGAGAGGTTCTTTTCCTCTCGTCTGATTAGACAACGCATATTGCGGAAATAATTCGTTGAGTGGTATCACCACTCTTTTCCAGTTACGAGTTCATCAAAATATGTGCAGAAGGGCTGAAAGTAATAATGGCATAAATCTAAACAGTTCATATGAAATCATACCGTCACAAAATTATTCAGTCTGTTTTGCTATATACACTGAATAGCCAAAAAAACTGGTACACCTGCCTAATATTAGTAGACCCCCGCGAGCACGCAGAAGGGCGGAAACACAACGTGGCATGGGCTTGACTAATGTCTCATATAGTGCTGGAGGGAATTGACACCATGAATTCCGGGGTGTATATCTCTTCTGAACAGCACGTTGCAAGGCATCCAATATATGCTCAGTAATATTCATGTGTGGGGACTTTGGTGGCCAGCTGAAGTGTTTAAACTCAGAAGAGTGTTCCTGGTGCCACTATATAGCAATTCTCGACTTGGAATTGCCCAAGTCCGTTGCGATGCACAACGGACATGAATGGATGCTGGTGATGAGACAGAATGCTTACTTACGTGTCACGTGACAGAGTGGTATCCAGACGTATCAGGGGTCCCACATCACTCCAACTGCACGCGCCCCTCACCACTGCAGAGTCTCCATCAGCTTCAACAGTCCCCTGCTACACGCAGGGTCCCTGGGTTCATGAGGCTGTCTCCATACATGTCCACGTTCATTGACTCGATACAATTTGAACCAAAAATCGTCCGACCATCCAATATGTTTCTAGTCAAGAACAGTCCAATGTCTAACGAAGGGGTCTTCGGCTCCGAAAGTCCATATCGATGATGTTTCATTGAATGGTTCGCACGCTGACACTTGTTGATGGCTCAGCATTGAAATCTGCAGCACTTTGCGGAAGGGTTGCACTTCTGTCACATTGAACGATTTTCTTCAGTAGTCGTTGGTCCCGTTCTTGCAGGATCTTTTGCGCGATGTAGCAGATCTGATGTTTTACCGGATACCTGGTATTCACGGTTCACTCGTGAAATGGTCGTACGGGAAAATCCCCATCTCATCGCTACCTCGGAAATGCTGTGTCCCATCGCTCGTTCACCGACCATAACACCACGTTCAAATTCACTTAAATCTTGGTGACCTGCCATTGTGGCAGCAGCAATCTATCTAACAACTGCACCAGACACTTTTCGTCTTGTACAGGCGGTTCCATCCGCAGCTCCCAATTCTGCCTGTGTCCATATATCTGTATTTGAATATGCATTGCTATATCAGTATCTGTGACGCTTCATTGTATAAGACAGACGATATGCTCACAGGGTTGAAGTAAAAGTCAAAAACAACAGTTCAAAAGATGGCAAGTTCTGACAGACATGAACGTTACCGGGTTATCTGTTTGACAGCAGTTAAAATTACCAACAAAAATAATTTACATAAGAATGGGAAAAAATGGAGGAAGCTGAACTAAGGGTATAACAGCTTTTCATCTGTGTATCCTAACGGAAATTATATTTTATTTATGGCGATCAGAATTAAATAAACTTCTTTCCAAAGCACAACGTTGATTGACTACCAATGGAGAAGTCCTTACGACTGGTTCCGTCATATTCATTACAGTATGTGGACTCCAAAAGAACGGGTTTTTGCCGGCCGAAGTGGCCGTGCGGTTAAAGGCGCTGCAGTCTGGAACCGCAAGACCGCTACGGTCGCAGGTTCGAATCCTGCCTCGGACATGGATGTTTGTGATGTCCTTAGGTTAGTTAGATTTAACTAGTTCTAAGTTCTAGGGGACTAATGACCTCGGCAGTTGAGTCCCATAGTGCTCAGAGCCATTTGGACCATTTTTAGAACGGGTTTTTAATTCCTCTTCTATCATTCCCTCTACCATTGAACTATAGATATGAAGTTTTGGTCACCAGCTCTGAAGGAACAACTGAATTTAATGTTTCACAAATGAATATTAATTTACTTTAAACTGAGTAACAACTGTATTTAGTCTAAACACTTTCTCATAGATACAAGATGGATCAATGCATCTGAACTGCTACGTATCACTGTGGCAATCAATTTAAAGTTGGGTTACACATCAAGTGAGATTCTTAGATACTGAATATTGCTAATTATACTGTATTTCTCAGATGAGCTCACTCAGTACCAAAATAGCAGAGTACGAATGCGGCTGTCGTATGCAAATAAGATAGATTAGCTCTGTAGCAGTTACTGCGTTTATGACCGAAAACTGTGCTTATGACTAATAAGAATTGCTTGAACAATTTCAGCTCAAAAAAAAAAAAAAAAAAAAAAAACACTGAAAGACATTTGAAAAATATTATGTTCAGGGAACAGGATATGTAATGACTTTAAGTAAATAACATTATAAATAATTTGAATAAAGTATATCTATTCATAAAAAAGATTGACAGCATTTCTCAACAATCCTGAGTTTCTCAAAATTACGCAAAGTGCTGGTGGATTTTTTGACGTACTTTGGTGATTAATGGTTGTTTCTTCGCATCTCAGTAGTGTTGGAAAAGAATGCAAAAACCCATTTTACCTGCCGCAGACATCACGGCTGACGTTGTTGCGTCTAACGTTTCCGTCTAGATAAAGTGCGTAAAACCTTGTATCCCGCGACATTCCCATAAAACTAATGTAGCCACACCAAATATGGGCGTCGAAGACACGTGACAAGCATATATAATATTGGATGAAAGAAGTAAATTAGATTTTCAACATAAATGGTGTTATGTTATTGTAATATCTTTTTCATGGGGTCCCATTATATTTACCAATTCCATTTCACTCCCGAAAGCTAGTGAATTATATATAAGCCACTACAACGTAAATGACTGAGTATTTTATATCAACATTAGGAGCGACCTGCTCTATTTCATTCTCATACGGAGATAGGGAGCGAGGAATTACTGACTATATCCGTAGGCATGGGACCTAATTTCTGTATTGTATTCTCTTGTTTCTTAGTGAAAACATGCAATATAGACTGTAGATTTGTCCACACTCTTCCTCAAATAAGGATTCTCCAATTTATCCGATTGGGATGATGAAGACCCCAAAATTTGGGGCAGTAATGTACTGCTGATCGTATGGATGTTTTGTATGGGTTTCCTTTTATCGATTCCCTGCATTTCCCCATAACTTTCAACAAATCTAAGTGCTACAGTCACTACCCAATGTGCTGCGTTTACGTGTCCGTTCCACGTCCTCGTATTATCCAGATATTTGAAACGTATTACGAGTCTTCAAAATTTACATCAATTAAGCATTCGTATTCTGTCTTTGTTTTCCTCTTTGTTATGGACATAAACTTAAATCTGTCCACATTTTAAGAGGGCTGCCGTTAACTACAACAGTTAAACCACTATTTAAATAGTAGCTACCTAGTTCTGCGTTTCTGAACGATGATCCAGAAAAATACACGTCCGTAGGAAGCAACATCATTAGCGAACAACCTGACCCTGCTGTTGACCGTACCGGAGAAATTGTCAGAGTTAACTGGGAGCTTGAGCGGGCCTACTACGCTAAATATGATATCACCCAATTGCACTATCACTTTTCTGCAGTTTACATGTTCACAATGCGTCTAGAGAGGCTGTGTGTGTGTGTGTGTGTGTGTGTGTGTGTGTGTGCGTGCGTGCGTGCGTATGCGTGTGTGTATGCCTGTAAATATAGGGCCACGATGGCCAGGCTTCGGGTTGCGACCTCTGCCCACTTTGGCTCCACCCCACCTTTTGAGCGCTAGGAAGGTGGGTTCGATGCTCACAAGGGATAAAAGAACAAAAAAAAAAGTGATGACATAGTGGTCAGAGCATCTGCCTAGTAGGCAGGAGACACGGGTTCAAATCGCAGCCCGGCACAAATTTTCAACTATCCTCATTGATATAATCAATAAACAAAGTTGATCTAATCAGTGTCCGGTGGCAGCTAATGTCATTAAGCCTTCTGTGTCTTGATTCCTAGTGGCTGCAGGATCAAAATTTACATTAGCTGGCGTCGGACTTTCATGGGCCAAAGTTGCGACGTTGTCGAGCTATGTACTATCTGCAGACGGTTGCCACAGTCATTCGCTCTCTGTGGGAAAAGAAAATTGCTTTAGGGTCTCCTTCTTCTACAAATATCACTTTCAGATTCTGAAATTCAGTGTCTTCTAAACATGTCAGAGCTTTGTTTTTAATTTTGATTAGAGCCAGAGATAAGTTATTTTTTTGGAAACCGGTTAAATCTTCCCAGCGGAAAACAGCTTAAGCATTAACAATTAATATTTCTAAACCTATTGCCTTATATCATGTACCTTACCGGGGATGGTGGATGTAGGCAGTACATAGGTAGTGCAGCTGTTATTCGTGTACACAGCACTACGTTTGCTTTAGTCTTTAAATAGGCAGAATGACGCCATATGAAAAGAAATCTTCGCAAATGATACGATATCAGAGTAAAATCCTGGCACACAAACATGAAGTTCAGTAAAGGAAACAGAAATACTTCGCTGCTGCACTAAAGAAACTAAATGCGTTACGTTATTGCGGGAGCAACTGATTACGAATCTCTGGGGCTCAGGCACTGGGGTTCTCAGGAATGCTCCATTTCACTGCGTTAGGCAGTCGTGCTCCCCACAAGGGAAATTCTTACTACGGTCGAAGAAAACAATAGGTCTTTGTCAACGCGGAGGACATGAGCAGGGAAGGACTTTGGAAACCGTTAAGGTACAGGAAAAAAAGCAAAGAAATAAAATTACTCAACCTATGCACATTGCAGAGACAATTTTAAAACAAAACTGTTTCTTAGCTATAGCTAATCGAACTGATTGGAAACGTATTTAAGGAAAACAATGTCAACAGTGAGTATAAGAAATTTTCCGTTTACAACTTTGTAGCATCAGACGCAAAGCTGCACAGATGACATAACTGCAGAAGTCTAATCGAAAAGATGAACACACATTCCATACTAAAATGGAACATTGAAATTACGAAGCTTTATTGGAATGGAAACTGTAAAATATTGTAATTGTCACTGAACTACAAGTAGGAGAGAGGAAATTGATGTGACCAGGAAATCGGAAGTTAATTCTATCAGTGCAGCGACAGTCAACTGTCGGATCTTAGTGAAGTACTTTTTAAAAGGCCTAGATTCATTGTAGAGTTTACAACTCCATACATTGTAGTACACTGAATTGATAAATTAATACTGCATACGGTGACATGCACTAAGGTGACAAAAGTCATGGGATAGCGGTATGCACAATTATGTGTAGCGGTGATATCGCGTACACTAGGTACAGAAGACCAGTGTGAGGGAGGAATGTCATTTGTACTCCGGTTATTCTTTTATAATGGTTGGCGTGTTTGTGGAGTGTTTGTTCCTGTTAGAAGTAGTTTATCTAGCGAAATTGTAATAGATAGCGCTTGTGAGTTAGTATGGGTATAGGTCATTCTTGGCAATCGGAATAAAATAATAATTGGACCCTTCTACTGACCTCCCAACTCAGATGATAAAATTTCTGGAAGATTCAAAGAAAGCTTGAGTCTAATTTCAAGCACGTAGCAAATTCATACAATTGTAGATGGCGGTGACTTCAACATACCGTCGATACGTTTGCGGAAATACATGTTTAAATCCGGAAGTACGAATAAAACGTCATCAGCAATCGTGCTAAACTCAATCTCTGAAAATCATTTCGAGCGATTAGTTCATGAGTCCTTTCGAATAGTAAACGATTGCGAAAACGCACTTGACGTCTTATCAACAAATAATCCTAAGCTAATAACGAGCGTCAAAAGGGATTCAGGGATTGGTGAGCACGGGGTTATAGCGAGACGGAATACCGTAGCTCCCAAATTCACCAAAAATAAACTAAAATATATCTGTTTAAAGCAGCGGATAAGAAGTCGCTTGATGGCTTCCAGAATGAGAATCTCCCTCCTTCCATATTAACACAACAGGTGTAGACCAGATGTGGCTTTAGCTCGAAGAAACAGTACCGGCAGCAGTTGAGAGATATGTACCAAATAAGTTAACAATCAACGGAGTTGATGCCCCATGGTACACAAAACAGGTGAACACCGTTTCAGAAACAACAAAAAAGAAAAAAATGCCTAATTTAAACGAATGCGAAACCCCCAAGACTAGTAATTTTACATAGAATCTCGAAAATTACGACAGCCTTCAATGCGAGATGGTTATAATGGTTTCCACAACGAAACTTCGTCTCGAAACCTGGCAGAAAATACAAAGAGATCCTGTTCGTATGTAAAGTGTGCTACGGGCAAGACACAATGATAATTTCTTCTCTGCTCGATACCAATGGAAATACTCTCGATGACAGTGGTACTAAAGCAAAGTTATAAAATACTGCCTCCCTAAATTTCTTCACCAAAGAAGACAAAGTAAATATTCCGAAATTCGAAGCACGAACCGCTGCCAACATGGGTATCTAAGAAGTGCACTACTGACCATTAAAATTACTACACCACGAAGATGACGTGCTACAGACGCGAAATTTAACCGACAGGAAGAAGATGATGTGAAATGCAAAAGATTATCTTTTCGGAACATTCACACAAGGTTGGCGCCGGTGGCGACACCTACAACGTCCTGACATGAGGAAAGTTTCCAACCGATTTTTCATACACAAACAGCAGCTGACCGGCGTTGCCTGGTGAAACGTTGTTGTGATGCCTCGTGTAAGGAGGAGAAATGCGTACCATCAAGTTTCCGAATTTGATAAAGGTCGGATTGTAGCCTATCGCGATTGCAGTTTATCGTATCGCGACATTGCTGCTCGTGTTGGTCGAGATCCAATGACTGTTAGCAGAATATGGAATCGATGGGTTCAGGAGGGTGATACGGAACGCCGTGCTGGATCCCAACGGCCTCGTATCACTAGCAGTCGAGATGCCAGGCATCTTATCCGCATGGCTGTAACGGATCGTGCAGCCACGTCTCGATCCCTGAGTCAACAGGCGGGGACGTTTGCAAGACAACAACCATCTGCGCGAACAGTTCGACGACGTTTGCAGCAGCTTGGACTACCAGCTCAGAGACCATGGCTGCGGCTACCCTTGACGCTGCATCACAGACAGGAACGCCTGCGATGGTGTACTCAACGACGAACTTGAGTCTACGAAAGGCAAAACGTCATTTTTTCGGATGAATCCCGGTTTTGTTTACACCATCATGATGGTCGCATCCGTGTTTGGCGACATCGCGGTGAATGCACGTTGGAACCGTGTATTCGTCATCGCCACACTGGCGTATCACCCGTGTGATGGTATGGGGTGCCATTGGTTACACGTCTCGGTCACCCCTTGTTCGCATTGACAGCACTTTGAACAGTGGACGTTACATTTCAGATGTGTTACGACCCGTGGCTCTACCCTTTCATTCGATCCCTGCGAAACCCTACATTTCAGCAGGATAATGCACGACCGCATGTTGCAGGTCCTGTACGGGCCTTTCTGCATACAGAAAACGTTCGACTGCTGCCGTGGCCAGCACGTTCTCTGGATCTCTCACCAATTGAAAACGTCTGGTCAATGGTGGCCAAGCAACTGGCTCTTCACAATACGCCAGTCCCTACTCTTGATGAACTGTGGTATCGTGTTGAAGCTTCGTGGGCAGCTGTACCTGTACACGCCATTCAAGCTCTGTTTGACTCAATGCCCAGGCGTATCAAGGCCGTTATTACGGCCAGAGGTGGTTGTTCTGTGTACTGATTTCTCAGGATCTATGCGCCCAAACTGCGTGAAAATGTAATCACATGTCAGTTCTAGTATAATATATTTGCCCAATGAATACCCGTTTATCATCTGCATTTCTTCTTGGTGTAGCAATTTTAATGCCCAGTAGTGTAGAAATACTCGGCATAAGCAACGTAAATCACTTAATAAAGCCAGTCTTGCGGTTCAAGATGTATACTAAATAGGTTTTTTCGGAGTATGCCGATGCAGTAGCTCCATACTTAACAATCATATATAGTCGCTCGCTGGATGAAAGATCCGCATACAAAGACTTAGAAGTTGCACGGGTCAGACCAATATTCAAGAAAGACGGTGGGAGTAATCCACTGAATTACAGGCCCATATCTTTAACGTCGATATGCAACAAGATTTTGGAACATATATTATGTACGAACATTGTGAATTACCTCGAAGAGAACGGTCTATTGGCACATAGTCAATGAGGATTTATAAAACATCGTTTCTGTGAAATACAAGTAACTTTTTACTCACAAGATGATAGAATATCGGCTCAATTATGATACTGAACTCTTGATTTCCTGTGTGTGTGTGTGTGTGTGTGTGTGTGTGTGTGTGTGTCAGAGAGAGAGAGAGAGAGAGAGAGAGAGAGAGAGAGAGAGAATTCCTGAGGTACCAAACCACTTAAGTCATCGGTCCCTGGAGTTACAGACTACTTAAATTAACTTATGCTCAGAACAACACACACATCCATGACTGAAGCAGGTCTCTAATCTCCGGCGAGAGGGGCCACGCAGTTCTTGACCTGGTGCCTCAAACTGCGCGGCCAAACCACGCGGCCGATTTCCTGTCAGATGTTTCACAGTTCGTAGAAACTGACGGAAAATCATCGAGGTAAACACAAGCGTTTCTGGCGTTCCGCAAGTTAGTATTGTAGGCCCTCTGTTGTTCCTTATCTATATAAACTATGTAGGAGACAATCTGAGCAGCCGTTTGTCGTTTATCGTCTAGGAAAGTCATCAGAAGATCAAAACATATTGAAAAATTGTTTACATAAAATATCTGTATGGTGCGAATATTTGGAATCGACGCTAAATAATGAAAAGTGTAGGGTCATCTACATTAGCGCTAAAATGAATCTGTTAAACTCTGGCTATATGAAAAATCAATCAAATCTACAGGTCATAAATTGAATTAAATTCTTAGGAGCTAGAATTACGAACAACCTAAATTGGAAAGAACACACAGAAAATGTTGTCGTGAAAGCGAACCAAATACCGCGATTTCTTGGAAGACTACATCGAAGAGGGAACATACACTATGTGGTAAAAGGTATCCGGACACCCCCAAAAACATACATTTTTCGTATTCGGTGCATTGTGCTGCCACCTACTACCAGGTACTCCACAATAGCGACCTCAGTTGTTGTTAGACATCATGACAGAGCAGAATAGGGAGCACCGCAGAACTAGCGTACTTCGAACGTGGTCAGATGATTAGATGTCACTTGTGTCATATGTCTGTACCCAAGATTTTCGTACTCATAAAAATCCCTAGGTCCACTGTTTCCGTTGTGTTAGAGAAGTGGAAACGTTAAGGGACACGTACAGCAGGAAAGCGTACAGGCCGACCTCGTCTGCTGTGACTGACAGAGACTGCCGACAGCTGAAAAGGGTCGTAATTTCCAGTAGGCAGACATCTATCAGACCATCACACAGAATTCCAAACGGCATCAGTATCCACTGCAAGTACTATGACAGTTAGGCGGAGGTGAGGAAACTTGGATTTCATCATCGAGTGGGTGGTCATAAGCCACACATCACAGTACACAATGTGGTGATCCTATGGCAGGGCGCAGATATGGCGAATCCCCGGTTAATTTAATCTGCCAGCGTGTGTAGTGCCAACAGTAAAATTCGGATGCAGTGGTGTTATGGTGTGGTCGTGTTTTTCATGGAGGGGGCTTGCACCACTTGTTTTGCATGGCACTATCACAGCACAGGCCCACATTGATGTGTTAAGCAACCTCTTGCTTCCCACTGTTGAGGAGCAGTTCAGGGTTGGTGACTGCATCTTTCAATGGGATGGAACACCTGTTAATAATGCACGTCTTCTGGCAGAGTGGCTACACGACAATATCATCTCTGTCATGAACTGGCTTCCACAGAGTCCTGTCCTGAATCCTACAGAACGCCTTTGGGATGCTTTGCAACGCTGACTTCGTTAAAATATAACTTTAAGCACTATGGGACTAAACATCTGAGGTCATCAGTCCCATGGACTTAGAATTACTTAAACCTAACCAACCTAAGGACATAACACGCATCCAAGCCCGAGGCAGGATTCTAACCTGCGATAGTAGCAGCAGCAGCAGCGCGATTCCGGACTGAAGCGCCGACTTCGTGACAGGCCTCATCGACTGATATCAATACCTCTCCTCAGTGCATCACTCAGCGAAGAATGAGCTACCCTTCTCCAAGAAACCTTCCAGCACCTGATTGAACTTATGCTTGCGAGAGTGGAAGCTGTCATAAATGCTCAGGGTGGGCCAACACCATATTGAATTCCCGCATTACTGATGGATGTTGCCACGAAAGTGTACGTTATTTTCAGCCTAGGTGTCCGGATACCTTTTATCATATAGTATATCTATTAAAGAGACTGCCTGCACAACGCTTGTCCGTCCCCTTTTGTTTTACTGCGGCCCCGTGTGGGATCCTTGCCTGACAGGCGTAATAGAGTACATCGAGAAAGTTCCAAGAAGGGCAGCACGTTTTGTATTATCGAGAAACAAGGGACAGAGTGTCACGGACATGATACAGGATATGGGGTAAACATAATTAAAACAAAGGCGTTTCTGTTTGCTTCTGGATGTTTTCACGAAATTTGAATCACAATCTTTGTCTTCCGAATGCGAAAATAATTTGTTGACGTCAATCAGCATATGGAGAAACGATTATCATAATATAATCAGGGAAATAAGAACTCGCACAGAAAAATCCAGGTGTTCGTGTTTTCAGAACGATGTTTGAGAGTGGAGTAACAGAATTATTGTGAAGCTGCATCGATGCACCCTCTGCCAGACAATTGATCGTGATTTACAGAGAAGCGATGTAGATGTAGATGAAGATTAATACGAGTCACAGGGCGATGACTGCAGAAAACATCAAACTGTCATGGTAAGGACGTTTGAAATATATATTTTAATACTCCTAGAGATAATGACATGAGCTTGCCTCGAAGAAGCCGCTCAGAACACCATCAAAATTTGATATTTAAAAAGTATGTTCATTTGTGCTGAGAATGAATGAAAATGGAAAGTGAACGCACACCTTTCTAAGTATGGTTAAGGAAGAATCATCCCATCAGAAAATGTTTTCCTGTCTTGTGTTCGTAAGTTAATTTATATTATAAACTGTGTTTATAGCGGAATATTTCAACTTTCTTATGCAAATAAATTGGTGAAACTTCATTGATAAGTAGTAAATAACTTGAAAGTCAGTTGTTGCTTCCTAAAATTAACCATTCAACCAAAACAATCTGAATCACAAGTAAATGATTACAGTCGTTTATCAGGCAGTCCCTAGTGAAAACGCATCTGAGCAGAAATTAACCTCTGCAAGCACTACGGTAAGCAGATCCACGTGTCTCGGACAAAAATAATTATTCAGTACTGCGAAAGCAATAAATATGTGGTGGGGTGATGGGTATAACTATGAAATTCTTATTGTAATGGGATTAGCCCTACAGACTGATTTTCGTGAAATGCCCATGTTTATGCAGTTTTTATAGACTGAAAGAACTCTGAACGCTACTCAAACACTAAATGTTGGACCTCTGATTACACTAAATAGAGATTTCGTCTCATAATTTGGTAAAAGTTGATCTGAGGTAATACTCGTGGTGTTCTAAAACGTACCGGATAGCTTTGAGTATCGGTGAAATTAAACAGGAGATGCATTCATTGAGAGCACTATCGCCGACCATGCCAATGCTTTTTTATAATTATGCGTTGGAAAAGGCACAAAGAAGATTTCTAGAGAAATGGGCACATCGACACAAGATTTGTTAACAATTAGGCCTGTTATATAAAAACTCCTTTTACAGAATAAGCAAGCTTACCTTGAACTTTATCTATTAAAAGTGAATAACAAAGAGAAAAATTATTTGACAGTTTTCTTTAAGGAATTATATCAGAGAATCGAACTTACTTGCCCTGAATGAGAGGGCGTTTAAAACCTGACGCGATAACAGATGACAGTAGCATATATGAAAATTATGGTCCACTTGGATACGTAACTAAAACTAGTACGCAAAGAAACTAAAGCACGTTCTCAGTCGGAAAGGAGGAGAGTGTCAAAGACATGATACAGAATCTGAGTTGGACATCATTAAAGCAAAGGTTTTTCTCCTTGCGGCAAGATATTGTCAAAAAATTGCAATCGCCACCTTTCCCTTCCGAATGCTCAAACGTTTTGTTGAAGCAGCCCACCTACATAGGGAAACCATCGAAATGAAGTAAGAGAAATCAAGCACGGAAAGATTTTAGTGTATGTTTTCTCCATGCTCTGTACAAGAGTAGAATACTAGAGATTTAGCTTGAAGGTAGTTTGATGAACCCTCTTCCAGGCACTTAAGTGTGAATTGCAGAGTGTTCATCTAAATGTAGATGTGTAGAAGTTGTATCAGCTGGTTCTTTGACCCTTCACACTGCTGAGTTAAACAAGGCAATGAATCAGTCTGTAAGTGCCATCGTTCGTATGGGATCGACGAAGTAAGACAGAGTATCGTAGCAGAATGGCCGTAAGGACACAACCATACATCACTACGTATTAAAAATACCCAAATTAATTGGGACCAGAGATGAGCGTCACGCCTTTTCTATAACAATCTGTTTCAAATCGGAAGAAACTGCTCCTTTAAGTGAACGTAGGTCAATGTCAACTAGTTTTCGAACTAAAATTCCGAAGGGAATGCTTGCAGTCGACATTTGGATTCCAGTACCACGCGAATGTCCATTTCTCACAGAGGTACATGAAGCCGCACGTCTTCAGTTGGCGAAAACGGAAACTCAGCGGTAGCCCACTGAAGAGTTGTGTTGTCTGTAGAGTGACGATGTGGCCCGTTTTCGAGCGATGAAACACGTCGAGTGCACCGATGACCCACTGAGGCGTTTCATGCGCTGTGTGGCGGGAAGGTTCAGACCATGGATGATACTGTGGTATTTCTGAGTCAGTGTGTCACAACATGACCTGGACCAAATGGTTTAGGATGGCGTGGACATGAACCCTGCCGTTTATTTCAGCACTCTCGGTGTCCAAGTGTTGGCCATTCTTCTACGTATAATTGCTGTGGACACTCCGATCTTCCAAGATGACAATGGTCATGTTCACAAGACTGCACATATACGTTCCTGGTTCGACGAACACCAGGAAACCTCATTCCACTTCCTCTGGCGCGGTAAATAGCAAGACCTGAAACCCACATAAATCGTCTAGGATCATTTATAGTAGCTGCAACCTCCTATCATTTTGGTAGCTCTATGGGAGGGATCCAGTCACCCCTGAGTGGCTTCAGCAGGATACTGTATACTTAAAGATACCTGTGGAGTTGCTTCCTTGCCAAATCGAGGTCCTTATCAAGGCTAGAGGCGGCGACTCTCGGTATCAGTCCGACGTCTCCTGACGGTGATTAACTTTTAAAATTGGTTCAAACGGCTCTAAGCACTATGGGACTTAACATCTGAGGTCATCAGTCCCATAACCTTAGAACTACTTAAGCCTAACTAACCTAAGGACATCACACACATCCATGCCCGAGGCAGGATTCGAACTTGCGACCAGAGCAGCAGCGCCGTTCCGGACGGAGGCCCCTAGAACCACACAGGCACAGCGGCTGGCGATTAATTTTTAATTGTGTGGTTATTTATGCACATAAATACACCAGATGTCTGCCCCTGCATCATTGCCTGTGGTGTTCCTACCCATTCTTGGAGGGACGGTTGAGCATGACAACATCTGTGGTGTGGTACCAGGTGGTTATAACTAAGTGTAGCTACTCCATAAGGTGCACCGTGGTTGTAATTGTGATATGGGAGCGGAACTTGGTACATACGCTATTACGTTAGTGCAGAACTGATTGACACAAAAATATTAGTTCCAATTTTGGTAACCAAATACAAATATGGCGCTGTATAGTGTCTGTATGATGGTATTGTATCTATTCTGTTCTTCGACAGGCTATTACCTCTTATTATAAAATCAACATTACACATTTCTCACTTGTTTGACGTTTTCTGCCCACGTCTTATTCCTAATCAACCACATATTGAAACATTTCTATGTGTCTATCTTGCATTCACAGCATTAGAGTTGCACCTAATTGTCAAAACCGCAACTAACTTTTTTTTCAAAGTAAATCGGTTTTGCATTAACACATTATTATATCTATCAAGTTTCGCTGCCAGACAGTAATTAAAGCCCACACTGGAAAACTGTGAGCAGTTGAATTTTAATTGTATCCACTCGGTGTAAAACAGAGTAGACGGCCATCATCATGAAGTCATAACAGAGTAGAACGTCCTTAGGAAACAGAAAAGCTATAGTTTCCTCTTGCTTTCAGTTTTTCGCCACACCAACGCAGCAAGGCCATATTGACTAAAGTTACAAGGACAGGCAGTCAGGCGTCCTGTGTCAGTAAACTGTTGCCTAATGCTCCTTCTCAGATTCTAAAGAGATCTGTGACTTCCTCAGTTTATCAATGTATCACCTCCATAACCGCAAATTCTTGAATGTTGATCTACAGATTGTAACAAGTAAATTTTGGACAGAATCCACATTTTATCCCGGAAATCTGGTTTCGAAATCTCATCAAGCCGTTACGTAACTACTATGAAACCTTTCAGTGTCTCGAACCATCTCGCATGTTTATGAAACCAAGTGTTACCGATGATTAAATAATGCTCTGTGCAGGATTCTTCCAGGCGACTTCTTCTTTCATTTTTTCCCCCAGTTCATTCACACCTATTATTTTTCCTTCTCTCCTTTTTCCTAATATCGAGTTACACTCTCACAATCAGAAGTACATTTTCGTTTTTCTTTACTTATGTGAATTATTTATTTTATCTCATCGTACATTATTTCAACCTTTTACCATCTGCAGAGGTAGGTGTTGCCGTCGTGCGTGTCTTGGCTATGTCGATATGTTCGTAATGCTGTTCATAGGATATTCTATGCATTTTTATTTTCAATTTCATTTGTAAGGTGGCTATAATTTCGCACCTTAAAAGCTCTCGAATACATACTTTGCCGTGATTTACAACCGGAATTAGATATATTTAATAGGTTGTACATCGTATACATGAACATTTGAAGAACACTGATATTGTCACATACACCTTGTAAATAGTTGTCAATGCTTATTGCATGAAAGGCGATAGAGTGTCTTTATTACCAAAACGGCGTAATGATGATTGCCCATACTTGTAGAGGTGGGAACCACAATGGAAAGAAAATGACAGGCGTAACTCAAGCCCTGGGTGGAAAAGCCCACGCAGGTGTGTTGCTCCTGCTTGACACAGGAAGTAGCCAAGACGGACGGTCGGGGCACCTCAGCGCTGATGCACAATACGGTGGCTACCTCCCGGTATTGTAGCGGGGCTGGAAGGATAACCGGATAATACTTCGGACACTCTGAAAATCTTAGACGCAGCAAAGAGGAACGGGGAAGCGTTACCTCAAAAATCACGCAGTCTGAGCTACTTCCGAGGATTTTTACTCTGAGGAGACTACCATTGTATGTATTCCTAATTAAAAGGGATAGGTATTTCCTCTAAAACTTTCCGCACTGGACGACAAAAGACTAAAGTATCGTTGGTCAGCGTTCGGAAGAATCTTTAGAGAGTGAGAATATTCCGTGGTTTCGAGGAGATGATTTGCTTTCTGCAGTTACGAGGGAGGGGAGCCAAGCTTTGCTGGAAAGCCAGTGGTGGAGAGAAAGTAGTCTTCCGTTTTGAGCGCCCGTATTTGTCAGTGACTCAGTATCAACTTTTGTTGGTACAGACGGACTTGCTGTCTTTGCCCTCAGGAGATTTTATAGTTAGGCACTATACAGTTGCGAACTTATACGAGTTCGTCTTCGGGTAGGGAGTCATCTTTGAGTGTGCAGCATTCAGTGATTGAGAGCACTTCTATCTATACTCATGTAGGAACGTATCTGAATTCCGTCCTTGTGGATGGAAGTTCTCGTTTTTTGTCTGTAGAACACAGAGAGGAGAAGACAGTATTATGTTATACTAGTCAGAGGACCGCCTTCTGCTGTCCTAGTGTTAGAAATAGTTTATCTTGTGGCTGGAGTTCTTCCATCGTCGTAGACGTTTACGAGAACCATCACTCCGACGCACTGGATGCAGTACATATGGTGATATTGCTAATTGCTTCGGCTTATTAGGTCTATACGGCTAAACAGCTGTGATCACGCAAATTTTATTTCCACTGAGGTTGCACACCACATTAGACCATCTTTGAAAGTAGTGTCTTCTACTATTTGGTATGTATATGTCAGTCATCTCGCGTTATTTATATTAGATCGCGTAGCCATAAACAGGGCAGGTTTGGGCAATTGATTAATCATATTAGTTAGGAAATTCATTTGTATCTCTGTATGTCCATTGGACATCGGTATATAGACATTTGTAATATGTAAAAGAGGTTTTAATCTACAATAAATGTATAAGCGGAACAGCATTTATCACTTTGTAGCTACTAGTTGCCTTAATCATTCATTTATCATTTACGTTTATTTTCTAATTTATACACAATAAAGGATGGCAGCCAATTTATATGTTAAAGACCGAAAGGAGAAGATAATATCACCATTAAGAGATCCTAATATTTGCTTCAGGGGGTAGCCAGACAGGACCAAATCTTCATTTTTGCATTCAGTATTTTACTTTGTGCACATTCATTTTACACCCACCTGGAGTACCGTCTTGAACATTATGAGAACTTGCCCTGGATTAGCACGACTTGGTTTTGCATTTATAACCCAGTACACACTAGGCCACTGGTTCTGTCCTCCTTGCCACCAAATTGCACTAATTTCTATTATAAATAACATCAATTTATCCTTTTCTCTTTTTAAATTCTCTAACATACCTACATTATTAAAGGATGTAACACTTCTTGCTCTGCCCTGTAGAAAACTACTCTTCCTTTTTGGCTTGATTGTGTTATCCCCACACACAGATGCAAATTTGGGCCTGTTTAATCTCTACAGTATTTTACTGAAGAGAACCTCTTTATTATTTAAGCGTACAGTAAAGCTGCACGCCCTTGGAAAAAATAAAGACATAATTTTTATCCATTAACTGTACCAGCACAATAAAATTACTCAGAGTGTTCCCCTGCAAATACTGGAAACGCTGCCGACCTTCTTCAGGAATAGTATATTTGTCTATTCTCTCCACGGATACTCTTCCGATGTGGCGACATCTGGTACTGCTGAGGCAAGAAGACTTACTCGCGGTGTAGTCCATTGCAAAGGGAGTTTGTTCTCTGCATTGTTTCAGCACCATGTACTAACAGGTATGTAATATTCAGATGCTGTAGGAATGTGAGCACCTTGCTTGCGTGCTCGTCTCTATTTCATTGTGGGGTGGTATATTTCACCCATGGGTAACAAAGGAGCCAAAAACTGCCATTTCACCACTTTGCTCTCGCCGACCTTGAGCAGTGGCAGTTGTTTTACATGTAAATGCGGACAGGCGCATCGAGTTCTGGCAGGCCGTGGTGCAGGCCTCCCAGGGAGGCGCTGGCCCGCAGCGCGGGAACGGAAGGGCAGGGCTGGTGGCTGCATTTTGAAAGCGAGTCTGTGCCGGCGTCAGAGGGCGGCTCCATAATTCATGAGCGACCGCGGCAGCCCAGCCCAGCGCTGCTGAGGGACGCAGCACAGGGCAGCGCGAGGTGTCGAGTTCCCTGAGTGGTGGAGGGGGCGGCGGGGGAGGGGGGCGATTGTTCTCAGCCGGCCTGCGCCCTGCCTAATTTATCAGCTGCGGAGGCCAGCGAAAAACAGCTGCCACTACATCATCCGGGCCGCTTGCAGGAAATTACCGTCTCGCCTGCGAAAGCCCCGGCGCTCTGCGCGTCTTCAGCTTCTGTTGACACTCACGTATCAGTCATCCATTGACTGCAGTGTAGACTCATTACAGAAAATGTTCGATTGAGAATGAGCCTACATCTGCATCTATACTCCGAAAAACCACTGTGAAATACATGGCAGAGGCTACTACTCACTGTTGCACCGTGTAAGTTCCACAGGGACGTCCGGGAACAGCCTCGTAGGGCTTGAGGCATTATGAGCTGTGTAATTTTTTTTCATCATGTATGGCACTATGTTTCATGTTTAATGTCTACCTATCCGTCTGTGCTCTATAAGTCAGCAACGATGTGTCGTTGGTGGCACAAGGTGATCCATAAAAACTGTACAGAGTGATCCAGCTGCCCCTGTTCATGCCGTTTTATGCAACCCGCAGTTTGTTTGTATCAGGAACGGTATCCAGACAGGCGTCAGTTAGATAAGCGATGTACGTTCCATTTCAGAGCTTTGGACGACTGTAAAAAACACAGATCCCCCTGCGGGTTCGGGGGTTAGAATAGGCCCGCGGTATTCCTGCCTGTCGTAAGAGGCGACTAAAAGGAGTCTCAAACGTTTCGGCCTTATGTGATGGTCCCCTCTCGGGTTTGACCTCCATCTATCCAAATTATTCCGAAGAGCGAGCCAATTGGGGAAGGGCACCTTACATGGTGCACTGTATCCTTCGTGCAATTAGACCTATTGCCGTCTTTCTCGTCGTTGCGATGGTGTCCCGCTCGTTTTCGATCTCATGGGCGATTACCACGCTGCACTCTGCAGTGTTTCTTTTAACTGTGACGACGACCTTGGCCATTTTTGCACCTAAGATCCAGCACGGTAGCCAGTCCGTTGTGGTGGGGTCGCCATGTACCCTCTTGGTTGTAGCCCCCTGACAACACAGGGATCGCTCTACTGATGCCTGCGCCGTTCACTCCCCACGTATGCCATGGAGTAGATGCCCATCTCCCTGGGGCATCGGGACTCCCGGCAATGGCCATCCTGCCAGGTGGCCTTTGCTGTGGCTGGGTGGCGCCCGTGGGGAGGGCCTTTGGTCGGAGTAGGTGGCATCAGGGCGGATGACCCGCCATGAAGCGTGGTACATCATCTGTCGCTGGCGGCCAGCCGTCAGCAGTCTCTAAGCGTTCGAGAGCCCATTTTCAAGGTAACGTTTATGACCCCAAATCGTTCCCCTCCCTCGCCACACCATGGGAGGAACGACAGGCATTGCGTGACACTGAGACGTATTCACCCAGATATCTTGTCTGTACCAGAGCTGATGGGGAATCTTTTCTATCCGTGAAGCCTCAGTTCTTTGTAGAGCATTTAGAGGACAAGTTCGGTGAGGTGGAGGGCTTGTCCAAGATGCGGTCTGGATCGGTGTTGATCAAAACGGCATCCTCTGCCCAGTCACGGAGGTTCCTCAATTGTGACAAGTTGGGGGATGTCTCCGTTAGCATCACGCCGCATAAGAGTCTGAACATGGTCCAGGGTATTATATTCCACCGGGATCTTCTTCTGCAGTCCGACGATGAATTACGCGCCAACCTCGAACGACGAGGTGTTCACTTCGTCCGGCGCGTCCATCGGGGTCCGAGGGATAATCAGGTCGCCACCGGTGCCTTCATCTTGGCCTTTGAGGGTGATGTCTTACCCGAAAAGGTTAAGGTGATGGTTTACCGTTGTGATGTGAAACCATATATCCCTCCTCCGATGCGGTGTTTTAAATGCTGGAAGTTCGGGCACATGTCATCTCGCTGTACTTCCAGCATGACGTGTCGGGATTGCGGGCGTCCTTCGCATCCCGATACTCCATGTGCCCCGCCTCCTATCTGTGTTAACTGCGGAGAACACCATTCCCCCTGCTCGCCGGACTGTAGGATATTGCAGAAAGAACGGAAGATAATGGAATATAAGACCTTGGATCGGCTGACCTACCCCGAGGCTAGACGGAAATATGAGAGGCTCCATCCTGTGGCAATGCCGTCAACTTACGCCGCTGCTGCAACGACGGTTCTCCCGTCATCACGAATCGGCTCTAAGATCGGTCAGCATCCACCGGCCCCCTTGCTTGTGGGGGGCACTTCACACCCTGTTGCTCCTGCTCCATCCTCTCCAGGAGCAACGCCCTCCCAACCATCGGGGACATCAGCTCCCCCTTCCCAGCCGGAGAAGCGTAAGACTTCTTCGGCTGCTCTCGCCAGGAAGGGATCCCTTGGGGCTCTCCCTTCACCAGTTCCGACCAGTGGAAAAGCGGACGCCCGCAAGTGGTTGAAACAACCGCCAGTCCCTGGTCGTCGAGCCTCGCGGTCGTCGTCTGTCCCTGAGACTGACCCGGTGAAGCCCATGCCGCCTGAACCGCCGAAGGCGCAGCGTGACAAGCAGACAAAGAAGAAAGTCCCCAAGCCCAACGGTATTGCGGTGGCACCGATCCCACCGCTTCCTACAAGCTCTGCCTCTGAGGACGAGGTGGAGATTCTGGCGTCCGCTGAGGACCTCGCTCTTGCCGGTCCCTCGGATGCAATGGATGGCATTTGTACAGATGCTCCATCGGAGGCAGCAGGTGACCCAGTGGCGTAATCTGCCTTCCCAGTCTCCTCACGCCTTTCCCAGCCATGGACAACACCATCCTCCAGTGGAACTGCAGCGGTTTCTTCCACCATCTAGCCGAGCTCCGTCAACTTATCAGCCTTCACCCTTTCTTCTGCATTGCTCTCCAGGAAACTTGGTTTCCAGCGATGCGAACCCCCGCCCTCCGTGGCTATCGGGGTTATTACAAGAACCGAGCAGCTTATGAAAGGGTGTCTGGTGGCGTCTGCATATATGTCCTTCACACTCTGCATAGCGAGTCTGTCCCTCTCCAGACGCCTTTAGAGGCTGTTGCTGTACGCGTGTGGACGCCACAGGCTGTTACCGTCTGCAGTCTTTACATTCCACCGGATGGTGATGTCTCGCAGCATGTCCTGGCTGCACTGGTCGCCCAATTGCCGCCACCTTTCTTGCTATTGGGCGACTTCAACGCCCATAACCCTCTGTGGGGTGGGTCAGTGGCAACAGGTCGAGGCACCATCGTTGAGCATTTATTGTCGCAGCTCGATCTCTCGCTGTTAAATGATGGTGCCTTCACACACTTCAGTGTGGCGCATGGCACCTACTCCGCCATTGACCTTTCAATCTGTAGCCATAGCCTCTTACCGTTTGTCCAATGGAGTGTGCATGACGACCTGTGTGGTAGTGACCATTTTCCGATCTTTTTGTCACTACCACAGCGCCACTCTTCTGGGCGCCCTAGCAGATGGGCTATGAATAAGGCTGACTGGGACTTGTTCTCCTCCACTGCCGCTTTTGAGCCTCTCTCTACCGATGACATTGATGCGGTGGTTCAATCGGTCACCACCGGCATCGTTACTGCCGCCGAATCTGCCATTCCCCATTCCTGTGGGTCCCCTCGGCGGAAGGCTGTGCCTTGGTGGTCGCCTGCGATCGCTGAAGCGATTAAAGATCGCCGGCGGGCGCTCCAGCGTCACAAGCGACACCCCTCCCTCGACCACCTTATCGCCTTCAAACGGCTGCGTGCGCGGGCCCGCCTCCTTATCCGCCAGGGCAAGAAGGAGTGCTGGGAGCGGTATGTGTCCACCATTGGCCTCCATGTCACTCCCTCGCAGGTCTGGGCCAAGATTCGACGCGTCTACGGCTATCGGCCACCTGCCAGCGTCCCTGCGCTCTCACTGAATGGAGCAGTTTGTACTGACTCCGACGTCATTGCCAATCGCTTAGCAGAGCATTTTGCTATGAGTTCCGCTTCTGCGAATTACCCCCAGGCCTTCCGCTCCATTAAAGAGCGGATGGAACGTCGGAGCCTTTCGTTTCGCACCAACCACCCAGAATCTTACAATGCTCCATTTAGTGAGTGGGAATTTCGCAGTGCCCTCGCTGCTTGCCCTGATACCGCTCCTGGGCCAGATGGCATCCACTGTCAGATGCTGAAACACCTTTCAGTGGACTGCCAGCGGCGCCTTCTCGATCTTTACAACCGTCTTTGGGTCGAGGGGGAGTTTCCGTCGCAATGGCGGGACGGCATTGTCATCCCCGTTTTGAAGCCTGGAAAGAACCCTCTGGAGGTGGACAGCTACCGTCCCATTAGCCTCACCAACGTTCTTTGCAAGTTGCTTGAACGGATGGTGAGCCGGCGCTTGAATTGGGTACTGGAGTCTCGGGGCCTTCTGGCTCCATCTCAGGGTGGGTTCCGTAAAGGCCGCTCCGCCGCCGACAATCTGGTGAGCCTGGAGTCGGCCATCCGTACTGCCTTTTCCCGCCGTCAGCATTTGGTCGCTGTCTTTTTCGACATGCGGAAGGCGTACGATACGACGTGGCGTCATCACATTCTTTCTACGCTTCATGGATGGGGTCTTCGGGGTCCTCTGCCGATTTTTATCCGCAATTTTCTGTCGTGTCGTACCTTCCGCGTGCAAGTCGCGGCCTCGTATAGTTCCTCCCACGTCCAGGAGAACGGTGTGCCACAGGGCTCTGTTTTTAAGTGTCTGTCTGTTTTTAATAGCCATTAACGGGCTTGCTGCGGCCGTGGGAAATTCTGTCTCTGCTTCCCTGTATGCTGACGACTTCTGCCTTTATTACAGCTCTACTGGCATTGCAGCTGTTGAACGTCAGCTACAGGGTGCTATCCGTAGGGCGCAGTCTTGGGCTGTAGCGCATGGGTTTCAGTTTTCGGCAGCCAAGACCTGCGTTATGCATTTCTGCCGGCGGCGTACTGTCCACCCGGAGCCGCAGCTTTCTCTTAACGGCGACCTTCTTTCGGTGGTGGAATCACACAGGTTTTTGGGGGTGGTTTTCGATGCCCGGTTGACTTGGCTGCCTCATATCCGGCAGCTCAAACAGACGTGTTGGCGGCATCTCAATACACTGCGATGTTTGAGCCACACCCGCTGGGGAGCCGACCGCTCTACCCTGTTACGGCTCTACCAGGCGTTAATCCAGTCCCGTCTGGATTATGGGTGCCTGGCATATGGCTCAGCATCCCCGTCTGCGTTGCGGGTGCTGGACCCAATCCTCCACAGCGGGATACGCCTTGCCACTGGTGCTTTCCGCACCAGCCCTGTGGACAGCTTACTCGTGGAGGCAGGTGTCCCTCCACTGCGGTTCCGGCGCCAACGTTTGCTGGCCGCTTATGCTGCCCATGTTCTAAGCTCGCCCGGGCATCCTAACTATCGTCTCCTGTTCCCGCAGTCAGTCGTCCGTCTGCCGGAACGTCGGCCCCAGTCGGGTTGTCCGATCGCCATACGCGTCAAGGAGCTTCTCTCCGGGCTTGGGCTTGTCCCTGTTCCACCTCCTTTCCGGGCACCTCTGCGTACACCCCCGTGGTGCGTTCCTCGCCCTTGCCTTCGGCTAGACTTGGCACAGGGCTCGAAGGACTCAGTCCCTCCAGAGGCCTTCCGCCGCCGCTTTTATTCCATCCTGGCCACGTATCAGGGCTCTGGCATTGTTTACACCGACGGCTCGATGGTTGCTGGTCGAGTCGGGTATGCGCTCACTCTAGGGGACCATTCCGAACAACGTTCCTTGCCGGCTGGCTGCAGCGTTTACACTGCTGAGCTGGTCGCCATCTTTCGAGCCCTAGAGTATATCCGCTCCTGCTCAGGTGAGTCCTTCGTTATCTGTAGCGATTCCCTGAGCAGTTTACGAGCACTCGACCAGTGTTTTCCTCGTTCCCGTCTGGTGATGGCTATCCATGAGTCCCTGCATACTCTTGCGCGTTGCGGCCGCTCTGCGGTCTTCGTGTGGACCCCAGGCCATGTTGGGATCCCCGGCAACGAGAATGTTGACCGGCTGGCGAAAGAGGCGACTAGTGCACCATCTCTGGACGTTGGCCTCCCGGAGACAGATTTGCGGGCGTTCCTACGCCGCAAAATTCTGGACCTTTGGGACACTGAATGGCGCGCCCTGCCTTCACGCAACAAACTTCGGGCCATCAAGGGGGCTACCGGTGTGTGGCGCTCCTCCTTGCGGGTCTCTCGCAAGGAGTCTGTTGTCCTCTGCCGGCTGCGCATTGGGCACACTCGGCTTACCCACGGCCACTTATTGCGCCGTGAGGATGCGCCTCTCTGTCGCTGCGGCTCCGTTTTATCCGTGGTTCATGTTTTATTGGAGTGTCCGTTTTTAGCTGCGCTCAGGCAGTCGTTCGCACTGCCTGACTCGCTCCCTGCCCTTTTAACAGATGACCCGGCTATGGCTGACTTAGTTTTACGTTTTATTCGGGCAGGGGTTTTTTATTCTTTACTCTGAGAGTTTCTGTTTTTATCTTATTGTTTTGTGTTGATTCTGGCCTTTGGCCTCCGGTTTTAAACTGATTTTTAATGTGTTTCCAGTGGTTGGCTTTTCCTTTTTTATTTCTCTGGTCGGCCAACCACCGTCACACTCTGTGTGCTTTTAGTTCGTTTTGTCTTGTCTTTGTCTCAGTTTCTCTTGTCCTGTATCGTCTGTGATCTCTTCTGTTCCTCGTTTTTATTCTCTGTGGGTGTTCTTTGTCTTTGGAAAAAGGGACCGATGACCATAGCAGTCTGGTCCCTTTAATCCCCCAAACCAACCAACCAAAAAACACAGATTAGGATTGGCCATGAGTTTAAATGGTATTGTAGGACAAAAATGCAACATACTTCTGCCATATTTATCCAAGTGTATCTAATCTTTCTTTGTGCAATTAGCAGTGTAGCTATACAGATTTCGTATGTCTCTTTATGTTTACGTAACATTTCGTAAATAGTTCAGAAACGTCGACATATAAAGTCTCTTTCACCACTGAAACCAACTAAATTAACAGTAGATATCAAAAGAGGAACTGTGCAGGTAGCAACTTTCTGATATATTACCCAAGGAAAAGATCAATGCGTTGGGTGCCCCTACTGACGTCGTTTTACGCAACACCACATGACAGAACAATTTTGTTGGCCAGTTTGCTCCTGGGATAGGAAAAACATTGTCAAAATGTCATAGAATGACTGGAAAAGTATACAAAGGCATATGAAATGTATTGTACATATATTGTTTATACAACTACTTCAGCACATTAATGTGGTTAATCATATGTTAATGTTTTCATTGGGCTGTATATCAGAAAATTCTTACTTTCACACTTCCCATTTTTATATCACCTGTTAATTTAGTGGTTTCTGGTGATGAAACGCACTTTATAAGCCAATGTTTCTGAACCATTTACGAAATGAAGTACTATAAATTTAATAATATTCTGAAGACATACAAAACCTCTATGACTACACTGCTAATTGCACAAAGAAACGTTGAAGACACTTAGACAAGTATGGCAGAAGTAAGTTATATCTTGGACTAAAATACAGTGCTATTCTTGACCAATCCACACTTATATTTTTTACAGTGTGATTCGGTTTGCCAATAGCCACCCAAAGCTCGGAGGGGTAACTTATATCGCTTGTGTGGCAATGAACTGTCTAGATACCATTCCTGATTCAGGAGTAGTGCGGGTTGCATAAAACGCCATTGGTTGCAGCCATGTGTGTCCGCTTGATTTACACTTACTTAACTCTCGTGCTGACTACGTGAGCGTAATACGTTTCTTGAGTAGTACTGGTATGTGAGCTCCCGTAAGTCTGAACATAAGGGTCTCTGCGGCACATACCTTCTTTCCTGTAGCCCTATCAATTAACGTTCGTTTAACTGATCAAGTCTCCTAGCCACTCTGACAATTGTTTCAAATTTTTCATTTTAATATTGCGACCTACGTGTCAAATAGGATCATCGCTTCAGCAGAGGGTGATTGTTTCTGTGGAACGTGATCTGCTGACGACAGTGTATATCCAGTGTGGGAGCCAGCAGGCTGCCAATAAGAAGCGTTTCCTGCTGGTCGCTGCCGAAAAGCGTCGGCTCCAAGTCAAAAGCTCTCTCCACTCGACTCTGGTTTCCAGGTAACAATGGCGTGATTCCTTTGCCATACTTTTTACGGACTTTGTTCCGAAACGTCAAAAACCATCAATACTTGCTAAAGGTCGATTTATCCATGTACATTCCGCACATTGCATACATCTGCTTCTTAATTTTTTATGTTATTTATTTATTTATTTATTGTTTTTGGTCTGTAACCAACTCTTTCATTAATGAATCCTCGCTTATGCCCACATCCTCATAAACCTCATCAGCTGAGCTCTCCAACAGTTCCTCTGAATTCCACACATTGCGTATATTTGTTTCATTTTTCTTTTTTTTAAAAGAGTTTTTAACCATCTCTTTCATTAATGAGTCATCGCATATGATCACGTCCTCGCAAACATCGTCAGCTCGTCTCTGTAACTCTACAAGCCAATTGTATGAGGTTCATATGCTGAGTAGATAAATATATGATGAATTGCTCTGCTCTTCTTTGAATCCATTCTTATAATGTGTAATGTGTTCTACAGTTTCATTACGTTCCACTACAGTCAACGTAAATGTCTAAGAGTCATAGCTATTTTTGTGTTTTAATTTCATTTATTTGAAACGTTTCAATTTATGCGTCTGAGAAATAGGCACAGGAAAAGGATATGTTTAAAGAAGGTAGACTAGTAATCGCATTCAGTAATACTTTTGTAACACGAGAAACAGAAAGCAATTCCTACATTCATTTGTGTAAAATGTTAAATTTCTAAACTTTGCTCATGGAGGTAAAGGGATTCGGTAACTCTGTGTCTACTCTTCATCTGCATCATTACAGTATGTATAAGAGGAAAATGAAGAAGGGGAAAAAACACCGCCGTTGGACCAACGTAATTTTACGCATATAAAGGATGGCCAATAGTTCATTTTCTATCTCTGCTACGAGAGTAGGAACTTTAATAGCGGAAACTGTTTATTTAGAGCTCATACAAAACAGATACGTGTTTGAAAGTTTTACTGACCTTCAAAGTAGTCACCAGCATTGTGTATACCCCGCTGACAGCGATGTGGATGTCGTAGGATACTCTTAGCAGTGCCAGTTGTGTTGACAGTTTGAGAGGCAAGCTCTATTGCACTACGAATTGGTAGTAGTTTTGAAGCGAATGCCTTGAAGTGTTTCCTTCAGCTTAGAAATCGAGTTGAACTTACGAGGGCTTACGTCAGGGGTGTGCAGTAGGTGGTACAGCACTTCGCAGCTCCATCAGTCAAACAAATCAGTAACAGTTTGCACTATACGTGCTTGAGCATTGTCCTGCAAAATGATGGTCAGGTCCTGAAGAAACTGTCATCACTTCTGTCTCTGTGCTGTTCATGTTTGGAACACAACCTACGACCAGCTGAGATACAGTTTCTGCAGGACCTGACCAATATTTTGGAGGACAATACACAAGCACGTACGAACTGTTACTGATTTGTTTGAATGATGGGGCTGCTAAGTGCTATACCACCTACTGCACACCCCTCATTTGAGCCCTTGTAAGTTCAACTCGATTTATAAGCTGAAGGAAACACTTCACGGCATTCGCTTCAGAACTGCTGCAAATTCGGCAATAGACTGCGCCGCTCGAACTGTCAACACAACTGGCACTGCTAAGAGTATCTTACGACTTCCACATCGCTGGCAACGGGTTATACAAAATTCTGGTGACTATTCTGAAGGTCAGTAAAACTTTGAAACAAGTATCTATTTTTAAGGGCTGTAAATAAATAGTTGCCACTGTTAAAGTTCCAACCGTCGTACTTAAATTATAAAAAAATTACGATATATCTGGTGAACAGTGGGTGTAACACTAATTTATATAGGTAAACTCTTCCACGTATGCAGCTCTTGATTGCCTGAGGTATTGTTGTTGGCCCCGGTCTCGAGTTTCTCGGCCGACGTTTGTATCTTGAAAATCCGTTAAGCAAACGACAGCCGAAGGACCTAAGACAATAGCCCACAGTCAATTAGACAAGGCTCCACGAAAGACTCAAAAATTTGAACTAGATTGTGTTTCCTTTGTGTATGCAAAAGACATATGGCCCTTTTCAAGTACAAAATATGTCTAATTCCGCGTTAGCTACCTCACATTTGAGATCGTCGTCTGCTATGATGAATCCTGAGTAAACTCGAATGATTTCCCGTCAGTTGCTACTCACTGTTCACATTACAAGAGATACATTTCCCTGAATGTTTCTTAGATACACTCGTATGTTGGAAAGTCGTTTGACGGGTTGTGCCAGTTGAAATGTGAGATTGCCCAAAAGAAAAGTACATTTTCCGGGTCGCGGAAAAGTCACTTGTTGTATCGTACGACGTGTCTGCGGACTACACTCAACACCACGTATGCACATAACGGCCGCACGCTGGCACATAAAGTGTCAGACGCGCCGAGAGAGATCTCTCAGGCTCGCGTACGGGTACTGAACTCAGAACCTATGTCGTCATTCCAGCCAAGTCTAATCCCGGATCGACGTCCACTGCACATATTATTTGGAGGCGTTATCTTCGCGAAGTTACCTATGAGCAATTATCACCCCTAGCACTACTGCTGACCAACCGCAAAACATGTTTTTTGAATGGTTCACTTCCTTCAGAAAGATTATTTTTTCAGGTTAGTTTTCCAATCTCGAAGTGGCTACCCGCAGACTACATGCTGACAGACTAAATAATTCGTGGCACCGAGAAGGCTCAGTCTTTTGAGTTAGACACCGTTAGAAACAGATTAAGGTCCCCCAAAAATTAAAGTTTCCAAGCGGTAAAAAGTTCAATCCAAAGTCAATTAATAAGGTATATGTGGTATTGAAGCCACTCGTAGTAACATAACAAGCGAATTTTTGAAAAGTGACGTATTTCCATTTGTGATGTACTATCGAAAACGTTTAAGTGTAGTAATCGTTTGACATGATATTTCTTACTATTTAACGATGTATTTCCTATCTTAAACATCTGCTATATATTAAAATTGTGTGACGGATAGACATTCTAAACAAAAGATTGTGAATTACATTTCATCTGAATTAACAAAAAAGCTGATAACGTGGGTCCGTGAAAAGACGCCAAAGATGTTGAAGTAGTCGAGATATCTTCAGTGGGGATAATGCTCTGCGGCTGGGACACAGTTGTAGCGAGATCACTATAGTTATTAATATGATAAGTTGAAGGCAGCCAAACAATATTCGACGAAAGCTCGTGATTTTGACTCAATTAACGTCGCTGGACGCTTTGACCTCTACATCTGTGTCTGTCACGCATCCCTCGACTGACAAAAGTTTCTCAGACGATTGACATTTCGGCCATATCTTTACGTTTCGTTTGTCATTGGTGAACTAGGAAATGATGAGGTATCTGCTTTACGTTATGATTAGTGTACTCATTATAAACTATGCTAAGCATCACTATTGACACAACTCCAAAATGTTTACTGTGAGAAGCGACAATCAAAGCAAATTCGTTGTGCTTTATTCTATAAACGTAGGTTCCCACAATCTTTTCGGACTACCATTTTATTTTCTTACGACACTAAGGCTAGCAGAAAAATTATTTGCTCGTATTTTTATCAACAGCTGTGCACGATTAGAAACTGAAAGGCAAATACTGTCTTGTTACACGTCTGTTTGATTACGTGCTGTGGAAGAGATGAAGACAGTAAACGATTTACTCATTTGGCCAGTAAAAGCAATATGGACAGAGGAGCTCCATCCTTCACGAAGGTATTTCAATTTCTGAAGACTATATATAACGCCACATTGGAATCTTCGGCGCGCCGTCCAATATGAAATAAAGCGTAAGAGCCAACCCTCCCGTCAGGCCAACGGAGCGGTTCACGCCGAGCTCTGATGTTCCATGCGGAAGCATCCAGATTTGCAAAAGTCATATGTAACGCTGTATTCAGTATTCATGAAACAAGTTTTCATTCTTATTGTACTTTTTACGACGCACTAATCGAAATGCACTAGTGTCTCTGGCTACTGCTCATAAAAGGAGAACCTTCTAGCTGCATTCATAAGAAAGGTGGTGGTGTGCATGGGCGGGGGGTAAAACACCCGATATCGATACTTGAATAGTTTTCAGTGCACTTTCAGTTGTATATCAGTGCTGTCGACACCAGTGTCTAAGCCATTGCATTCTGAATTGCACAGAGACGGAACGGCAAACACGGTTACGTTATTGATCCACTGAGGAGGCGCTGATATTTAAAATTAATGAAGATTTTGCAGAGCACTATGCTCTTGATCGGTAGCGTAATTAAGTAAGACACTCCAGTGATTTATCACGTTGAGTTAGGCGAGTGATGTATTTGGTTCGGTCTCCAGCATTACTTACCTTCCTACCCCCGTTAACTACAACACCAATAATAATAACAGAATTGGATGGCCGCCGCATAATATGTCAAAATTCAGCAGTCCTTTTCCCACCAGCTGTATTTCCAAGTCTGCACCATTTAGCAACAATTCGGGTGTGAAATTACTCGAAAGAACAGTTTCTAGTAATGTACACAATGCTTTAGTTAATGAATATGCGCTACTTGTATTCAACACGTAGAACACGTAGCTATAACTCCATGACGAAACTTCTGATGCTGTAGTTTATCGTCCTGTAAGTCATCAGAATATCAAAACCAATTGCAAAATGACATCTGTATAATGCGAAAAGAGGTAAGTGCCTCTAAGTAATGACAAATGTGAAATCATCTACATGGGTACCAAAATGAATCCCTTAAATTTCGGTTACACAATCATTCACGCAAATTTAATGGTTGTAGATTCAAATCAATGTCTACGGATTACAATCACGAAGATCTCAAAGTGAAACCATAACACAGGAAAAGTTGTAGGGAAGGCGAATAAAAGACTGCTTTTTATTGACAGAACACTTAGAAGATGCTATAAATCTACCAAAGAGACTGCCTACATTTCACTTGTCCGATCTTTTCTGGAGTATTTCTGCGCATTGTGGGATCGTTACCAGATAGGACTGACAAAGGACATCGAAAAATTCGAAGAAGGGCAGCTCGTTTTGTATTATCGTGAAACAGGTGAGAGAGTGTCGCGAATATGGCACGGGAGTAAGCGTAGCAACCTTTAAAATAAAGGCGTTTTTCGTGGCGACGAAATCTTTTCACGAAATTTCGATCACCGACTTTCAACTCCGAATGCGAAAATGTTTTGTTGACTCCCACCTATATAGGGAGAAGTGACCGTTGCAATAGAATAAGTGGAATCACTGGTTGTACAGCAGGATTTAGGTATTCGTTTTCCCCGCGGGCTATTTGATAACGGAACTGTAGAGAAATGGTCTGAAAGTGACTCGATAAATCCTCTGCCAAACACGTAAGTGTGAATTGCAGGGTATTCACGTAGATGTAGAATGGAACAGTGTAGCGAATCGAGAGAAGTACATGCATGCAACCTAAATTAACAGCTCAGCATCGCTGCCGCTTACACATATTCCTTTTTCCATCCCTTCTAGTGGTAAGGATGCTTTTCCGTAGATTTCATCATTCACTGTGTACCTCGTTTTATAAAATTATCAACTTATATTTATGTATATACTGTAAATATGTTCTGGATACATTGTAAAGTTGTTAATAATTGTTCCATAATGTCATAGATATGAAACTAATGGTAATAATAATAATAATACTAATATAATAACAATTGTCATGAATATTCCAACTGAATGATACCATTAATTCAGCCCAAACATCCACAGTAAAAGCACAGTGGTTCACCGCCACAATGTTTTTAAAAGTGACAACAGCACACTACGATTATTAAGTAAACGCATTTTGTACCCCGCCTGGAAGGCGGAGCCTGGGTCTGCTCCCGTAAACTGAAGGGTAGGCCGAATGTAGGAAGGGAGTAGGAGCAGGAAAAGGAGAAATGCTTCGGTACTGCAATTAAAAGTGGTTTTACTATATCACAACACCATAACTGAATACATCAATTGTACTTAACTTTGGCTGAGATGAGCACATAGGTGCGAAGCTGTACATCAAGTTACAAAGGCAAAATCTGTAGTGGCTCGCCCACTATGAAAGAGAAACAATGTTGCCTGGTCGTCTACTCGGAATCAAATGGGCTGAACCTGGAGCGGCGCACGTAGAGCAGCGCAGCACCCGCTAGAGGGCGCTGTCTGTGTTGTGTTGCCAACCTAAGAACTTGCACCTACCCCGTGGCATCGTAGCTGTCGATACCACAACACTTAATTTTACAGGATGCCACTAAACCACGAATGTGGCGACACGTTAACTTGTGACCAATAACATTTCTTAAAAGTTGTGATACAATGTAATTCTTAACTTTGTCAATAGTCTGATACGTGACACTCGATGTCCTATATCGAATATATCTAAATAAGTTCCCAGTCTATCATATCATCAATATCACTGAAAGTACAATGGCAGGCAATCTCGATTTATTACCCCATAAATAGTGACTGCGAAGTTGGAATGTAGTCTAGCAAGAATTTAGCTGGCTGCAGGTACAGTACTAAAGCGTCCAGCTGCTAGTCCGAAACTGTTAGTGTCCATGGCGCATCGTGTTTTGTGCCTGTCGGCAGAACAATTTCCATGTTCACCAGCACAGGTTGGATGCAGTATAGTCCACAATTGACAGCGCTTTTAGCTGCTAGAAACGCTATTGGTGGATGAATACATCACACGGAGATGGCGTGGAAGCAGAAAGATGTCTAGATTGTGAGCGTCATCTGAAGACTAGTGCTCAGAAATGGTTGTTGGTTGTTTGGGGAAGGAGACCAGACAGCGAGGTCATCGGTCTCTTCGGATTAGGGAAGGATGGGGAAGAAGTCAAACGTGCCCTTTGGAAGGAACCATCCCGACATTTGCCTGGAGCGATTTAGGGAAAT
Organism: Schistocerca americana; assembly: GCF_021461395.2. Lineage (NCBI taxonomy): Eukaryota > Metazoa > Arthropoda > Insecta > Orthoptera > Acrididae > Schistocerca > Schistocerca americana. Next base: position 365,302,156 of record NC_060122.1, on the reverse strand, counting down.
CACGGAAAACCTAAATCAGGATGGCCGGACACGGGATTGAACCGTCGTCCTCCCGAATGTGAGTCCAGTGTCTAACCACTGCGCCACCTCGCTCGGAGGCGCTTCGCGGGTGGTTGTGCCAGTGATGTGGTGGACTCGCATGGTGTTTCTTAGTACTTCTTTCAACTGTGTTTTTCGGTACGTCATATCACTCTCCTATCACTTAATTAAAATTAATAGTTCGGACTTCATTTTCAAGATCTCATTCACCTCTAATAACGAAAAATACATACATGCTCTAAGGTTACTGTTTTCTTTAAAATACTATATTTTTAAAACATTTTTATAAAACCAGTATATGAGATGCTATATATTAGCAGTGTATTTAACTAACATACATGACAGTTGTTGTAGTTGTTTAGCTCCTTTTTCACGCGATTTCAGTCAAACAAGTCAATGTAAAAAATATAGAAGCAGCCATCTATTTTAATTTGATTTTACTACTACGCACAACAGCGGTTAGGCTTATTTATTGAGGTAAAATTACTGCTTTGTGAAAATTTCCAGCAAGTATTGCCAGTCGTTAGATATCACAATAGAGTGGCCATTGTTGAAGTTGCAGTTAAATCACTAGTCTCTCGGTCTCACGATAAAATTCATAATTTCATTCATAATATGACAGCAAATGACGAACCCGTTTTCAGTTACTGGTTACTTAAATTGGGTAACGGTCATTTAGAAGAACAAACAGAATAATTCAATGATACAATCAAAATTCCTAAACATTGTTACTGTAATTACGTTACCATTATTGCTATCAAATTCAGTCCCACAAAAACAATGAACAAAATCTTTCGCAAATCTTTTCAATGGTGATTCTGTTTCCAAAAAATTGTGATGGTGCAACAGTTAATGAGTATGTGATTTGCAGTTTGTTACTAGGAGAGGCAAACGTTACCTCAGTTCTGATTCTGTAGAACTTGAAGAAATAATCGACATTCAGATGTATCATGTAGAATTCTTAAACTCTAGATTGCTATTAAAGATAATTGCTAATATTTATTATGTTAACTAGAAGTCTTCATGCTTATCGTCGATTAATTAGTGGCGGTAATTAAGTAATGGTGATAAGTCAGGCGAGTGGATCATCACTGTAAGGTGAGACGCTACAAAGACAGGATTTTTTTAAGACAAACTTTTTTCACGTGGACAGCTGCACCTGGCTTCTTCACGAGTTCGCATGTTCAGTGATATTTGTTTTTGTGCTAAGGATACATACAGTCAGAGACTTGGCGATGATCAGATTATAACTGGTAACATAGTTTCATACAAAGTTCTGCAAAATACAGAAGTTTCAAAAAATAAAATTAATCTGACGAAGACACTGTCTGCTTTTATGTTTTACAGTTTTCCATAATGTGTATAATGCCAACAACTTTTTTTACAACGAGACGAATTAATATTTGTTCATTTGTAGCTACTGGCTAGAATCTCATACAGTTTATTAATAAATATTCCCATTTACTTATCTCTTCACTACGGTACTACCTATCAGCGAGTGATCAGGGTAGAGTACAAATTACTCGCACGAGTCAGTTACTGACACTTGTTTTATAAACGCAAATGTTTGTGTGTGGTTATGGTTGTTATTCCTTAACACTGAAACGGCTGGAAGGATACGGAAAAAATTTGGACTGTGATTAGCTTATACCATGGATTAACCTGTAGGCTTCTTTTAAAAGTGTGTGGTACAAGATATTTATTTATTTGAAGAATATAACATGATATGTGGAACAATAATTACTCTTAGAAAAAGCTATTTAGTCGTTACGAAAATGCCTTTGTTGTTTAATATGTCCTACATAATACCATTCAACATAATGAATACAATGGTTATACAATCCTCAAAGTTTTTGGTCCATATCTGCATACGAGCCCGTTGCAGCATTTTAGCCAATGAGCGTCAGGTGTACCTTATAGTTCCCGAGACGCATGAAGACACAACGACGGTGTCATTTAGATACTGTAGAACAAAGAGACGTAGTGCCATTACATCTAGAACGTGGTTGGCTAATAGGGAGACTGCATTTCATAAAGATGTGAGAACGTGTCCACTGGTAAGAGGCACAGACGAGAAGATAGATGTCGGCCTCGTATGTACAAATATCATAAAATTTGTTCAGGACTGAACTAGAAATTCCTTATTTTCTTTCTTCGTTGAGTTAGTATGTTTGTTAATCTATACCTCTGAATCGGCTGTATTGATTTGAATGAACTTCGAACTGGAAGAATACTACAGCCTGAATTAACACACAGGCTACCTTTTATTCCGAAAAAAAAATCACTATCCCTGTAGGACTGTCAAGTGTCAACTGTGCCCATGGGATGGTTCACGTGACTAGAAAGTCATTCATAAAATTTAACTACGAAATGAGTGCATTAAGTTTAGTGCAAAAAGACAAATGATATAAGTGCATACATAAACCTAAGGAAGCAGAAATATTTCTGTAGGATAAAATCATCACTAACAGCGTGACGTAAGGGCATAAAAATATTGCGCAGGGTGTAGGATGTTTTGAAAGTGTATTGGTTTGTGATGTCAGTGGGATGACTATCCATAAGAGCTAGGGACAAACGTGGAAGGTAGCAGTTATTAATATGGGAACGCCAAGTTTCTCGAACGGACAAGCTGAACATTGCCTGGTCGAGCGTATCAAGAGCCAGCAGTGTCTACGTATACGCAGAGAACAAGAAGTCTCGACACGTTTTTCACTGTAGATTTCTGGCTCTACATACACACATACCAAAACAATTATGATATTTTCCGTGCTAGGCGTGTCGCCAACAGTTGTGAAATTATTTGCTACCTTTACTGGCACATTTTTTAATTCTCTACTCGGTTGCGCAAAAAATTTTTTCTGCAGGTAAACGAGTGAGTTGTAAGGTAGATGTATTCTGTCAGCTTCCCTCGTCGTCTCAAAATATGGTGTTTCCCATTTTTTCCGATGTCGTGCGAACTGCTTAGCCGCAAGTGACTCGCGCCTCAATATCACATAGAGATAACAATTGTGACGGCGAATATGTGTGGATAGTGCGTTTGGCACTAATATTTCTTTATAAGCAACTGTTTAACCGGGTAATGCTGCAGGGTGCTGCTAGTAATAATAATAATAATAATAATAATAATAATAATAATCATAATCATAAGGTGACTGCATTAATAAAATTTCGTTGTTAATGAGTAACTTTGGTATGAACAATCGGTTTCAAGTCTTTTCAGTGAAGAGAAACATCCATTTCATGTCGTGAGAGGAAACAAATTACCACTGCCGCTTGTGTGGCCACGTGGAAGCAGGTCTCAAAGTTGACAGTGAGGGTATAAATGCATCTGCTATCAAGGCGCTGAGGCCCTGCAGGGTCAAAACGCAACGGACGCGGTGGACCTCGCTTTCCATTGCCGCCAAAAGTGCGCTCGTTGCCGTCTAGACACAAATGGACAATCACAGTCCGGCACTTGATATGTGGATGTTCTCGTTACTACAAAAAAGATGTATAACTTCATTGCAAACAGGCGACGAGAAGCTTTGTTGTAGCATGTCATATGGGGAGTTCTTTCCCTTTGTACTACCGGCATTTGAAATAAAAATTAATAGTATAGACTTGAGTAAGGTGGGGGAGGTGCTGGCCACTGATCGCCTAAACCAGCCTTTTTTTCTTTTATTGGGTTTCGATTCCCCCCGAAGTGAGCAGGCTGGCAGCAGCTTAGTACGCCGCTCTTCAGCCCACAGAATTTGTTTCAAAAAGATGAAAATAATAAATAATAAAAGCTGGCGATAAAATCGGTGACTTAAATGGTAAAATGGCGGAAAATTGTGGGATTTAAAACATAGAAAAAAGGGTTGATGATGCTAATAAAATACACAGGAGCAGAAAAATGATAGACAGACAATTAAAATACACGGCGACTGTCTGGTTTCTGTTCGCAAGAGATATAAAATTGACACCCAGTGACAGCATGATCTCTGTTCGCAACACTTTGGAAGGACGCACAACACTGAACACTCATGTGAACACTGCACTAAAAAGGTGGACAAATATGACATACCACAGACGAGGACAGACAGGACGAATGTGGACAGATGATGGGAAAGAAAAGAGGGAGGAAGGAGTGGAAAAAACGAACTGGGAGGGGGAGGGGGGAAGGAGCCGGTGGAGAATGAGGACCCATGAGAGTGTGGGGGGGGGGGCTGGGCAGATGCAACAGGGAGTGAGGAAAGGAAGGGGATGCAGAAAGACTCGAGGGGGGGGGGGGAGGAGGGAGATGGGAGGCAGAGAGAGGTTAGGTCGGGAGAAAACAGGATGGAATAAACCAGCCGTTTCTTTTTTTTTTCCTTTATTGAATTTCAATTCCCCCCCCCGAAGGGGGTGGGCTTGCTGCAGCTTAGTATGCCGCTCTTCAGCCTACAGACTTTGTTAGAAAGATGAAGAGAATAAATAAGAAAAACAGGCGACAAAATTGGAGACTTAAAGAGTAACATGGCGAAAAGAAATCGTGGAACTTAAAACAAAGACCAGAGGGATGATAACGCTAAGAAAATACATACAAAGCAGACAGGTAAAACAATAGACAGACAATAAAAAAAAAAAACACGGTGACAGTCTGGTTTCTGTTCGCAACACGAGAAAGACGAACAACACTGAACAGTCACTGGAACACTGCACTAAAAAGTTGGCAAATGTGACATACCACAGCCGAGAGCAGGTTGGGGGGGGGGGGGGGGGGGACTGGACAGATGATGGGAAAAGTAAAAAAGGGCGGAGCCGGGAAAGGAGCTGATGGAGGATGAGGACCCATAAGAGGGGTGGGGGGCGCTGGGCAGACGTGACAGGGAGTGGGGTAGGCAGAGGAGGGGAATACAAAAGGACTCGGTGGGGGGGGGGGGGGGCAGAAGGGAGGTAGGGAGAGGTTTGGTGTGGAGAAAACAGGACAGAAGGGGGGAAGAGGGAGCCCAGGGAAAGGACAGAGGAAAGGAGGGGGAGTGAGGATCAGAGTTGATAGGAGGGATAAATGGAGGGAGAGAGGGCATCATCCGGGAGGGGGAGTTGATGGAAGCCACCTTGGGAAAGGAGGTGTAGGGTGTAGAGATGGAGGGTAGGGGGGACACAACAGAGAAGGCATGGTAGCGGGCGAGGATGGGAGAGGAGAGGAGCAACCAGGGGGTGAAGGGTTCAAGACGGCGGGAGGTGTGGAGGATGCAGATATGTTCGAGGAATAGGAGCAGATGGGGGAAAAGAATGAGATCATAGAGGATCCGCGTGTGGGACGGGAGGCATATACGGAAGGCGAGGTGGAGTGCATGACGCTCAAGGATCTGGAGGGACTTATAGAATTTGCGGGGGGGGGGGGGGGGCAGATATCCAGGCAGGACTGGCATAACAGAGGATGGGACGGATTAAGGATTTGTAGGTTAAACCAGCCGTTAGCTGGGTGAGCATTTCAGGACTTGGAAGTGGACAATTGCTGCTGGGATCCCGGCTGGGTCACAGGTGTCAGATGATGACAGGATTGACTGGCATGCACTTACGAGGAGTCCTTAACACGTAATGCAAAATACTTTTCAAGGCTAATTTCGGTTGAGAAAATTTGCACTTGATTATGAGACATAGAGGAATTTTCCCGTTTCAGTCCCTACACTTTCATGAAGTTCCGATAGGTGGCACCACTATACACAGCCAACAAAATGGCTTTGTAACGGAGGAGCCTTCCAAACAGAGAGCTGTCAGGAGCTCGGAGATGTCCATAGAGACTAGCAGAATGTCTGCGGAGACCTGGCAGTGAACAAAATCATGATGAGTCGTTGCGGAGGCATCTGTCATCATCGCAACGAAGTCGTACAAACTTGTCCGATCTCCTGCGTGCCGGCTGGCCGCACACAGCTTTGACTTCTGCAATGTGCTACCCTCAGGTAACTGAAGAAACGACTTCAGCGTGTGCCTCGCTACAAAAACGCAAATGAACTTTCCTCTGTGTGTGACAAAGGCATCATCCGAAAGGAGTTCGCGAAACTTTTATTGGACTGTTCTTCCTCGTTCACCCTACAGACGGGATCTCGCACCCTCCGTCTTTAGTTTGACCCAATTGAGGATGCATTCCGCAGGAAGCAGTACGCGAATAATGGGGAGGTTATTGACGTAGCAAGACCTTGGTTCTAACGTCGACCAGTGGAGTAGTACCTGGCGGGCGAACAGGTCCTCCCAGTAAGATAGAGCAAGGCCGCGCACTGAACGGAAATTACGCCGAAAAATAGAGTTTTGTAACTAAAAGAGAAAGGAATAATATGGTGTATTGGAATAGACAACAAATCCCACCTGGGTTCAGCAAGTAAATAAAAAAGTGTTACGTTACTTATTGAACGTCCCTTGTACATTTCTTTTTTCGTCCGCAGTTGTGGTTTCCCCTCAACCACCAAATTAAGGCACAGTTAATTTTGAAGGAAGAAGGTAGTAGAGGTTGAAACTTAAGAGCCGTTCACTGGTGTAGCTGTGTTAAGGGATCAACGCTGTAGTTGACGTACTCAACTTGAGTGATTCGTGTTTTTATCGGTAATTCCTAAGGAATAATTAAATAGGGAATGTTAATAGGAATAAGCACCTTTTTAACACGACTTCCCGGGTAGTTACTAGGTGGGGTATTTTAGCGTTCCTGCTGTTGCTGTACGCCTAGTTTATGCAGAGTACTTTGCGTGTCCTTTGTGCTAAAGAGCACAGAGGTGACTATTTGCAATGGAAATAGTGGTGCTAGTATAATATGCAGCAGAACTGTGTCTACTTTATTCCGAAGGCGGCGGAATTTTGCATGCAGTAGCACTCCAAGGTCACAACATTGCATTTTATTCCCTTATTCACTGACGACCCAAAGCGTTATGACCACCTCCTTAATAGCTTGATTGTCCGTCTTTGGAATCGAAATAAATCACTGGTTCTGCATATCAGCGATCCGTCAGTTTGTTGACAGGTTTTTAGAGGCATGTGGAGCTAGATGTTTGCGTACAGGTCATGCAGTATTGCGTAAATAACGAGCCGCTGTTTTGCTTACGCGCTAGTGGTGCCCGACAGCGACCCAGATGGGTTCCACACGATTTACGTCAAGCGAATTTCGTTGCCGAGCCATCAACGTGAGTCCAGTATAAAGCTCCTCAGACCACCGTAGCAAGGTTCTGGCTCCTAGATAGCGACAATTATACTGATTATAGGTGTCATCGCCGTCGGAGAAGACATCAAGCGTCATGGGATGCAGGTGGTTCGCTGCTGTCAGCTGTCTTCAGATACTACCACAGGTTCAACGCAAGCGAAGGAGAATGTCTTCCATAGCGTAATACGGCTCCCACGAGCCTGCGTCCTTGGTGCGATGCATGTGTCCGAGCCCCCGTTCACCTCGATGGCGGCGTGTAGCAAAAATGTGATTCACCCCAAGAGCCGACACGTTTCCATTGACGGACGGTCCTCGATCACCCTGTGCCCCCAGCAATAGCAATCAGCGATGTCGTTGGGTCCACATGTATACAAGTAGGGTGGTCTGCTGCGGAGCTTCATGTTCTACAGTGTATGACGGACGGTGTTCTCCGAAACACTTGTGCGTGCACTAGCACGGCAGGTCAGACAAACCTCCGAGCCTCGCGTTCTGTGAAGAGTTGTGGAGGTCCAACCATTTAGCGCCTAGCGGTAGTTTCAGTGTCTTTCTACATCATTCCATATATGCTCAAGACAGTTCCTCGTGAACATCCGAGAGGCTTCGCCGTTTCCGAGATCCTCATTCACTCTGTGTAAAAATAATATACCCATTGTCAAAGTCGTTTACTCAATGGTTTTCCCCATTTGCAGCCCATATCTTCGCTGGGGTGATCCCCCGTCCTTGTCTACTCTGCTTACTTTTTTTAGCGTGTCACGTGCCCGCAACGCCACCAGGCAAAATCCAAAGTAGCGGTGGGCAGTGGTCATACTGTTTCGGCTTATCAGTGTACGTAGTTTGCCAAGACTACAGTTCTGCTACAAAACACTCCTACACTTTTTCTTATATATTCATAGATGTCACCCCAAGAATTACCTGTAGTTCGTCATGCAAGACGACTCTAGACTGGTTTTGCCACCTAACACAAACAAAATTCATTTTTTCGTCACAGTTCCAAATCCCTTAAGTTACATCTAACAAAGTGCTCCCTTTAAAGATGATAAACAATGTCCGAAATTTTTTTTATGTCCTTATGTTCGTAACGCAAAGTAATCTCGAAACGTCAGGAAATGCTTCCATCCAAATGAGACAGAGCTGAGGTTACAGTAGGGCTCTGCTGAAGAAACGGAATAGGCTTTCACAAGATTATGTGCCGCAGTCTCATCTCTCCTCCGTATGAGAGAACAGTAGCGATTTGCAGTCGTGATCCACCATCTTTTACTGTGATCTTGCATGATATATTGTCGCTGAGCTGTCTTTCCCGTCAGAATAACACTTTTTCCCTCGCCCCTAACTGGATTTTCGACCGATGGATGTAAAAAGACCGAGGACTGCCCGATGCTTCTAAAATGAGATTTTGTAGCGTGCGGTTACGAAGTTGTCTGCTGTTTCTTTACCAGTTTATAGGTCTGTGAATAAAAGCGTATGATAAGTTAAGAAACAGGTCGTGCTGACGAGAAAAGAATGATAAGCACACTATCAAGTCTATTGTCACTACAATTATTAATGTTCCTCGGGCTGCTAAGCTTAAAACTTGTTTGTCTAAATCATTTCTTTCTTATTATTCGTGCTTTTCTTACCATGGAGTTTATTTCCACATTCTCGGTAAACAAGTGTTGCCTTTAATTCCACATTTGATGATTGTTCTACTGTAGACAAAGGAGAACAGCTGTTTTCTTATTGGCGCACGTAATGATTTCTGGTTTGACGAAAGGTAGAGTTGTACGGTATTAGCATTATTTATCATCGATGATAAATTTTTTGCTTGGTCTTCTTGGATGAAGAGGTATTATCCTTTATACAACTCGCTGGGATTTAGTTGCAGTTGAGCCGGCAATTAACTTGGATTCTTGTTGTATCTCAGTGCAACGTAACGTTATGATCTTCTCAAACTGGGTTTTTGTTGTAACAGTGCTTGTTTTATGTGTAATTTCAAACTGATACAAGTGGGTAAATGTAAATCAGGATTAAATTTTTGTAATAGCTTTCCGGTTTCTAAGTATATTGCTCAACGGTAATCCAACCTCTGGTCCTGTCGAAAAAGAGGCCAGCATTCAATCACCAGTATCTTAGGTTTCATATTTACACAGCGATCCCTTCGATCATCACTCGCCAACTGTTAGATAAACATTCGAAAATAAAACTGGAAACTCACATGCCTGAAGGTGTTTTTATTTGACATTTTATATTACATACTAGGTCACTCAACCCTTTTATATAAAGATGGAATTACAGATAATTGTACGTATGCTGCCTTTATTTAGAAAACGGTAAATGAGTAAGAAAATTATTTGAAATTGCTTACGGTGAAGGTCCTTCCGTTTATCTTGATTCATAATCAGTTGCAAGCGCCATTTTGTAGGTGAAGTTATCCGTAATGCGTGAGGTGTCGCGAAATTACTGCCAACGCGTGAAACCTTCAGGAATGGTACCAACGTTTCGTTCCCGAATGAGATTCGTAAGAAGAAATATCGCTCTGCCAAACCTGCCTTCACTCGTATTGTTCGGAATTTCTGTATCGAATGTTTCGACGATCGGCACCATCCAAGGGAATGCAACAAATATTTCTCAAGAATAAACGTAAGATTAAAATATAATAGTTACTACAAGAATGGATAAGAATGAAATATACGAATATTAGAATTTAAAAACATTATAACCATTGCCTATACGATACACACATATATAATCATGTATGACATTTTTCGTAAAACTCAGTTGTAATTTTATAATTACTATAAAGCCCTTACATCCCAAACATGAAAAAGTAAAAAAGATAAAGAAAAACAGTAATCTTGTATAAAAGACGAGGCGCGAAAGCAGAAGGCCGCGACAATGGCCACTGTGCCTCCATTTCGGCTGAGATTATCGCCCGCTGAATGACACCTAAATTACGTCAAAAAATTTGACCGTCGTTTTTTTCAGACCAGACACGATCGCGTATCAAGGGACAATCGGAGACATATGTTTGTCTATTTTGACACCTCTTCCTCCGAGTAAAGTTTCTGGGAAATAAGGGTTATGGCACTTTCCGTGTTCTCCTCGTGAGTTAGTTTAGAAACCGCATTTCGACAGACTCCAGACCGATTCTGCTTCCACCTACGTACAACTCGCACAGTGATCGCAAAGACAAGAGAAATCCGAGCTCGTACGGAAGAATATACAGGGTGTTTCAAAAATGACCGGTATATTTGAAACGGCAATAAAAACTAAACGAGCAGCGATATAAATACACCGTTTGTTGCAATATGCTTGGGACAACAGTACATTTTCAGGCAGACAAACTTTCGAAATTACAGTAGTTACAATTTTCAACAACAGATGGCGCTGCGGTCTGGGAAACTCTATAGTACGATATTTTCCACATATCCACCATGCGTAGCAATAATATGGCGTAATCTCTGAATGACATTACCCGAAACCTTTGACAACGTGTCTGGCGGAATGGCTTCACATGCAGATGAGATGTACTGCTTCAGCTGTTCAATTGTTTCTGGATTCTGGCGGTACACCTGGTCTTTCAAGTGTCCCCACAGAAAGAAGTCACAGGGGTTCATGTCTGGCGAATAGGGAGGCCAATCCACGCCGCCTCCTGTATGTTTCGGATAGCCCAAAGCAATCACACGATCATCGAAATATTCATTCAGGAAATTAAAGACGTCGGCCGTGCGATGTGGCCGGGCACCATCTTGCATAAACCACGAGGTGTTCGCAGTGTCGTCTAAGGCAGTTTGTACCGCCACAAATTCACGAAGAATGTCCAGATAGCGTGATGCAGTAATCGTTTCGGATCTGAAAAATGGGCCAATGATTCCTTTGGAAGAAATGGCGGCCCAGACCAGTACTTTTTGAGGATACAGGGACGAATGGCGCACCCACAGACTGCGTTGTCTTCTATATCTTTCACATCACTTGCAGCGCCATCTGTTGTTGAAAATTGTAACTACTGTAATTTCGAAAGTTTGTCCGCCTGAAAATGTACTGTTGTCCCAAGCATATTGCAACAAACGGTGTATTTCTATCGCTGCTCGTTTAGTTTTTATTGCCGTTTCAAATATACCGGTCAATTTTGAAACACCCTGTAGATAGTCGTTCTTCTCTCACCACACTTGCGAGTGGAAAAGAAAAGAAATGACTGGCAGTGGTACAAGATACGCCCCACAGTATTTATGTAGATGTAAATTACGCGCAAAACCCCGCGATACAGGTCCGCCAGGCAAGTTGTTACGGCGGCGTAAGCACATCGGTTTTGCGTATTCATGACCACGGGGTGAGCTCTCAAGCACCCATCGAAGGAACCGTGCGTCTTTGTTAATTTTGCTACGCAGCGGCGGCACGTACTGTGTTTCCAAGTGCAAGGCAGTGTTATGCTAGCGGGTGACGCAACCCTCCGTAAGGCTTCTGGCTTAACCGCCTGCAGGAGTTGGCGGCAGCCACCTGCGGTATATCGCCAATTATTCGGACGCGCGCACCCCGGATACGGCTTCCCTTATAGGAACGCAATTAAGGCGGCAGCCGGAGCACTAGCTCTTCCGCGCCGGCTGCCTGTCAAGCTCTGGCAAACCCGTCGACAACAATAGATCCAATTAAATGAAAGAAAAACAGGCGAGACCGCTACCGAAAGATTTCCATACCTTGCACTTCTCCGGATTCCGACGAAATCACAAAGCAGAGTTATTTGCTTTGTGACTCCGGCTGCGGCAGTATGTTGTAGGTCGATGCCGTGCGCCCTTGCACGGGAGATTAAGTTCTCTATTCGGGTCGGAGCTCCTACAGAAATTCCGTTTTGACTCCTGCCAGAGAAGGAACAGTAAGTAAAATCTGTACTGTTGCTTTGAAGTGACAGGGCTTTGAAGCGTGCCTTTATACTCTGCGCATTACGACGAAGCTCTGGTGATATTTTTAGCGAAATAATGAGAAAGCACCGTACAGGAATACAGAAGGGGTAAGTTCTACCCGCTACGTCAGGATTAAATATAAGAAACAAGAAAACTTGAATATATGGGTGGAAAGGACTTTAAAAGCGTTATACTACAACCTCAGTTTTCTTACAGCCGACATTATACGCTGAACAGTCGAATACGTCGAACGTTTCCACCTAAAAACTTTTGCCTCGTTAGAGATATTTGTAGTCTCTTTTCACTTCACGAATTGTGACCTTGGGCTCATGAATCAAAGACGTAACTTTTCCTGCAGCTTTATTGATCACCGATATACAGAGCAATAGAAAATGCAACACATTTTTTTCTGAAAGCAGATTGGTTTTATTCAGGATTCCAATACGTCATATTATTCTCTACTCTTTCAGCCACAATATCCTATTTGTCAACATAATATCCGTTCAATACGACGGCTTTGCGCCACCTTACTGGAAGGGCCTGTAAGATCACATGCTACCATTGTACTGGCCGACATCAGAGTAAACGTCTTGCTGCATAAATAATCAACTCATCATCCACGTACAGTACTGCTTTCCATGGAATGTGCCCTTTATTGGGCCAAACAGATGGAAGTCGGAAGGTACGATATCCTGGATTTATGGTGGATGAGGAAGATTTTCGTGACCTCGTTGCGATGATGAGACACGCCTCACCGAACGACTTATCGTGCTTTTGTTAATTACCAGGTCTTCGTACACGCTCTGCAAGCGTCTTAGAATATCTGCGATACTCTGGTTTTCTATCAGAATAAACTCAATTATAGCGCTCTGTTTGGAACGCAGCTCATTTGAAGACGTCACTTTCAAGGCTACTTACAGCGCCGCCAGCTACCGAAATTTCCTGAAACTATACGGGCTGAAACCGGAATATCTCAAGATGTTACACAAAGCATTCCACATTTTTTCAACCGAAAATGGTCAAGAATGATTTTTTTCATTAATTACTGAATATTCCTCGTATAATGGACTCCACAACAACAGATATGTATGAGGTAAATTCAGTGATATAACACTTTATTTAGTCGGACGGGGTACGAAGAGTAAATATACACGACAAACGGAGTATTTTTGTGCAATTGTTGCGGCCAATTTCCCAAGGGAAATCTATTCCACTTTCCACTCACTGTCTAGAGTATCTTACCACTTCGCTTGGAGACTGATTTGTGTGAAGAGTGGCGAAAACTTGTGGCCATGTTATCTACCAAATGATCGCAACAACACCACAAATAGCTCCCCGTGTGCCGTGCACTTTTACTAGGTAATTTTTTGTCAAACTTGTAATAGGATTATATCACTAAAATTACCTTCTGTACAACTAGAATCGCAACTCTAGCGCAAAATATACGCATGACATTGTTGCATAAAAAATAGTAACTGTCTGTACCTTGTTATTAATGAAGTTGCGAAAACGTATTAATGTATGTTAAAGACCATTTTTCAATGCTCGGTAGTCTGTACTTTGCATTAGTGTTTAGGTCCGCGAGTGGGATATGTTACCATTTGATATATTAATGTAGTTTATTCATAATAAATTAAAACTTAGAAATATGAACCTCTAAGACATGATTTGTTGAGAAGGCAGGCAGGTATCCAAACATGAATTTCATTTTTTGTTATTATTTGTCCATACATTACTCCAGTAGAGCTTCATAGATAAATATTATTTGTTTAACATCCCTTCCACAAATTTACTAATTGAAGAACTCAGTTTATCGTACACATCCTGAGGGATCAGGCACTCAGGTATGGAAGGGAGTGTGTGTGGATGGGGGGGGGGGGGGTGAGGTAGAGGGAGCATTGTACAGAATAATGGTTGAATACAGCATAGATGAAAAGGTTTGCATAGAACAGACTGGTGCCGAGAGCTGCATCAATCCAGTCTTCTGACTGGACCTCAATAACTACTTGCAATCGCTTCCCACGCCCGGGTTCCCGGGTTCGATTCCCGGCGGGGTGAGGGATTTTCTCTGCCTCGTGATGACTGGATGTTGTGTGACGTCCTTAGGTTAGTTAGGTTTAAGTAGTTCTAAGTTCTAGGGGACTGATGACCATAGCTGTTAAGTCCCATAGTGCTCAGAGCCATTTGAACCATTTGAATCTACTTGCAAATGAATTAGAGACGTCAGCCTATGAGCGCTGACCTTACGAGACACCGAGGTAATTAGGGATTCATCTTCAAGAGTGACCGATCAACAAACTGCACTCTCAGAAATAGATGGTAGTGCGTTGCCTTGCTTACAATACAGGTCGTCTGCACAGAGCAGTAGATGAGAAACGTCATTCATATGACGGCAGTAAGTTCCTACACAGCCCAGTCACATTAATGTAACCGCCTGTCAACAACCCGAATAACACCTTCTGCGGTGTGGACGTGCAGGAGAAGAGTCCCTGAGGTTCTGGAAGGAACTAACAGGGATGCGCCACGGCCAGCTGCTCCAGGCTTCCCAGTTGAGGATCCTTGTTGCGAGGAGCCTGATCGAGGTGGTCTCACATATTCTAGATTGGATATAGGTCAAAGAACCTTGGTGACTAGGTGAATATGGGTAAACTCATCCTTGTGCTTTTCGAACTATGGATGTACACTGTGAGTTACATGACACATTGCAATGTCTTGCTGGCAGATGCCATTGTGCCAAGAAAAAAGAAACTGGATTTAGGGGCGGAAATGATACCCAGGGATAGATGCATACTAGTGTTGAGCCATTGTGTCTTCCACAAAGACGAGATCACCCATGGAATGCCACAAAACATTCCCTGAACCATAATGCTCCCTCCTCCAATCTGGACCTTTGTTGCAGTGCAACGGCCATCTGTTTTATGCAGCATAGAATGCGATTTATCTGAAAAGCACACCTGTCACCACTAATTCGACGTCCAGTTGCGCTTTTGGCAAGCAAGTTTCAGCCTACATTGCCGATAAACGCCAGTAAGCATGGGTGCATGAAGAGACGCCTGCAGCAGACGTTCGCTGAATTCTTGAGAAGACACTGACGGTAGCCCCTTGGCGCATCTGGGTGGAACGCAAGACCTTTGGCTCGACGCCTTCACGCACTGTCAACTCACCCACACAGACTCTACAAAGACACTCACTCACAGATACTCTTTCCCTGTGCGCTGTAGTTCTGATGCTACTTTTAATTACTGTTAGCGCTTGTTCTACTGGACGACAGCACGTAGAACAAGCTAAATTGGTGTTTTGGTTGGTACTCTATCAACATACAACGTTTGGTACCGATGTGAGTGTCTGTCGTCTGGAGGCTTGGGTGTGAGCCTCGTGCAGCTGGCGGGTACAAAGAAAGATTCTGGCTGGTCGCCTCCTGTCAGCAGCCATGAGGGCTACTCCCAGTGGTGGCGCTCGCGGCGCCCTCTGGGTGGCTGGATAGCGAAGTGGTTACTATGCTGGCTGAGCTGTGGTAGAAGTGGACGCATGTGTTGCGCGTATTGCCACAGTTTTACACGTAAATTTGAAAAGATTCAACACGTTGCGTGTTTCCGCTGTGTGATTATTCCCACCCACTCTTTGAAAACAGACTGGTCCAATGCTGGACAGTCACAGTGATGATCTCTCTGGTATGGGTGAAGATAGGCAATCACCTGCCAGCGTGGTTGGAGTGGCCGTGGTTCCCCAGGGAGTGCTGCACTTGGTGGCTGGCACGTGCTTCACAGTCATGAGTGTGTACCATCAGAAGGCATTGTTTTCCGATAGTTGTGTGATGTTATTAGAGTATTTAGCCTTCCAGTAGAACCAAGGCTAGGATGCAGTCATAGCGAAACACAGTCGTTGCTGTTGTGGTTTCCTCTAATACACTCCTGGAATTGGAAAAAAGAACACATTGACACCAGTGTGTCAGACCCACCATACTTGCTCCGGTCACTGCGAGAGGGCTGTACAAGCAATGATCACACGCACGGCACAGCGGACACACCAGGAACCGCGGTGTTGGCCGTCGAATGGCGCTAGCTGCGCAGCATTTGTGCACCGCCGCCGTCAGTGTCAGCCAGTTTGCCGTGGCATACGGAGCTCCATCGCAGTCTTTAACACTGGTAGCATGCCGCGACAGCGTGGACGTGAACCGTATGTGCAGTTGACGGACTTTGAGCGAGGGCGTATAGTGGGCATGCGGGAGGCCGGGTGGACGTACCGCCGAATTGCTCAACACGTGGGGCGTGAGGTCTCCACAGTACATCGATGTTGTCGCCAGTGGTCGGCGGAAGGTGCACGTGCCCGTCGACCTGGGACCGGACCGCAGCGACGCACGGATGCACGCCAAGACCGTAGGATCCTACGCAGTGCCGTAGGGGACCGCACCGCCACTTCCCAGCAAATTAGGGACACTGTTGCTCCTGGGGTATCGGCGAGGACCATTCGCAACCGTCTCCATGAAGCTGGGCTACGGTCCCGCACACCGTTAGGCCGTCTTCCGCTCACGCCCCAACATCGTGCAGCCCGCCTCCAGTGGTGTCGCGACAGGCGTGAATGGAGGGACGAATGGAGACGTGTCGTCTTCAGCGATGAGAGTCGCTTCTGCCTTGGTGCCAATGACGGTCGTATGCGTGTTTGGCGCCGTGCAGGTGAGCGCCACAATCAGGACTGCATACGACCGAGGCACACAGGGCCAACACCCGGCATCATGGTGTGGGGAGCGACCTCCTACACTGGCCGTACACCACTGGCGATCGTCAAGGGGACACTGAATAGTGCACGGTACATCCAAACCGTCATCGAACCCATCGTTCTACCATTCCTAGACCGGCAAGGGAACTTGCTGTTCCAATAGGACAATGCACGTCCGCATGTATCCCGTGCCACCCAACGTGCTCTAGAAGGTGTAAGTCAACTATCCTGGCCAGCAAGATATCCGGATCTGTCCCCCATTGAGCATGTTTGGGACTGGATGAAGCGTCGTTTCACGCGGTCTGCACGTCCAGCGCGAACGCTGGTCCAACTGAGGCGCCAGGTGGAAATGGCATGGCAAGCCGTTCCACAGGACTACATCCAGCATCTCTACGATCGTCTTCATGGGAGAATAGCAGCCTGCATTGCTGCGAAAGGTGGATACACACTGTACTAGTGCCGACATTGTGCATGCTCTGTTGCCTGTGTCTATGTACCTGTGGTTCTGTCAGTGTGATCATGTGATGTATCTGACCCCAGGAATGTGTCAATAAAGTTTCCCCTTCCTGGGACAATGAATTCACGGTGTTCTTATTTCAATTTCCAGGAGTGTAGTTGCTCAGTCGTGATAGGATTACGTTTCTCTCCTTGTAAGACACACTGGTACTATTCACACGAAAAATATATCTATCCATTCCAGAATGCTCGCTCAATATCCGTTATCATGTTGTTGTGTTGTCGTACCAGCATTACATTATCGCAAAAGTTTTCTAATCACAATAGTTAGACGGTGTTAAGCACTGATCTTATAGTGTATTCAACGCGAGATTCAGTGTCCTCGGTTTAATGTTCATTGTAGCAAGCATAAGTTCATATCACAAGTTCACACTTATTTAGCTGCAGATTTCATTGATTATAGAGCTGCATCCCTATATCCCCTATTTGCACTGTTGCCGTCACGGTATTCGTTTTAATGTTCCTTGCAGCAAGCACAAGAATCACACCTGGAGAATGAGTTTATCTTACACTTATTGAGCTGGAGACTTCGTTGATTTTTGTAATATATCCGGTATTTGCACAATCCCAGTATTCATTTCAAAAGCGGCTTAGCTCGAGATTACATTGACTTTTCGTACTAATCCACTATCTGCACCGTCACAGTATTCGTTTTTAAATGCATAAGACTACACCCATTACACGATGTGAGGTGAGGTCTGCCGGTACAATATTTGCTATATCAAGCATAAGAATCACACATGGAGGTTACATGTTGGTAATACTTCATGCAGCTGAGGTATGTTCATTTTTATTCGGTCACTGTTTTTAAATAAATTATCTGACCTTACCGCAGCTGTGCTGCTAAGTACAGCAACACATTAGGCAGAAACGCAATGATAATTAAAACACAGTCTTGATCGCAAATTTCCTTTAATCGGAGTGACTGGTTTCCATTCCTAAGGATCATCTTTAGACTCTGAAATAACACACGTACAGATAGAGGGATCCCTACACTAACGTAAATACACTGAAATAAGATTACAAACTACGTATACCCAGAACGGCAGGTGGACTTTCATAGAGCAGGTAGCGCCGATTCACGACATTGATCTGACTGCTAAATGGATAGGCAGGGATTGGTCTTAAATAGCACTGGTCCCACTCACCGCCCTGTGTATGACATCAGTGTTAACTAATCAGAAGTACAGCGTGTACGATTTGCATAAAATGTATTGCAGTAGTCTATATTACTAAGTTATGAAGAAGAGTTATAGGTAAAATACATAGTAAAATAGCTAAAAAATAACTATTCGTCAAACATTATACACTCTAGGAAATAATTAGTTTAAAATAAAGTAGTCTAGGCTGCCCTCTGTTATCCGTTCCGTAATATACGTGCTGTTGGCAACGATGTATGGAATAGCTGCCAAAGGTTGACATAGCGATAGAGAGAAGCTACTGGCAAAGATTATCTATATCGACGTTGAGGGTTGTCGTAGAAATGGCGTCCTATTTCGATGCGCCATTATGAAAAGCTGCCACAGAGTGCTATAACGACAGCGAAGACGATCTATGTAAACATTAAGTGTTGCCGTAAAGACGGTATCCTCTTTCGATGTGACACATCAAAATTAAGTAGAAAATATAATACTGAATATAATAGTCCTTAAAGATTATTCATAGTAATATGAATGGCAGAATAGAGAAACATGGGGCGTTAGTTAACAAGCAATCTTGCCTAATATGTAGGAAGGGAAAATAGACACAAAGGGCAGCATAAGATTCTAGATATACAGACCTCCAATAAATCTCGTTTTAGACACGAAATGGTTATAAATTCATGTAATAGATAATACTGTGTAAAGTAATGGTGATGCTAGAATAACCCTTGCAACATTAAAAGATACAAAATCCGTTAAAAGTAGACTGTTAGTGGAAAAAACAGCTTGTGAAGTAAAAGAGGGGGGGGGGGGGGAGTTGTTGGGAACAGAACATTAAGAATGTTAACATAGCAGCGGTCTTCAATATAAAGAAACTATAATGTCATTAATCATGAAAAAGTGCTTATGATAAAAACACGAGTCGGCATTGTTTGTATAGAAAGAAGGCAAACTGAAACATTGACTGGACAAAAAACGAAAGAGCAGTCAAAATTATAACAAGTCATCAAAAGGGTCAAAGAAATATTTTTCCCTAAAATCAAGCTGCTCGTTCAATAAAGTTAGAGGCTCATTTTTATGATATGCGTAAATTTCTATTCCTTCTAGTGAATTTAATAAAGATCCTTTACGGGCAATGTCGAGAATTTGGAAATTATTTTGGACTGGCCCTTCAGAATGATCACTGTCTGTTAAATGTTGGCCCAATAAAAACTTACCTTGGCTAGTACCTGAGGTGTGTTGTCTTAAAGTTGCGACCTTTCTGTCCAATATATTGTTTCTCATAATCATTATATAAGATTTTATAAACACCAGATTTTTCTTATTTGATGTCATTTAGACCAATTCTGTGTCTAAGTCTCTTCTGAAAGAATTTGTTAGTAGTAAAAGCTATTGTCAATTCGGTATTATTAAATTATTAATTATTTTGTTAGAAATATTCCCCATATATGTCATTTTGGTGACTTTTGGATTACCATCTTCAGAAGTGTCATACGAATGTTGTAGTTTATTAAACAAAAAAATCAGTTTCGTTGGGATTTTAATCATTTGTATTAGCAATCTTCTTTAGTATTGACATCTATTTGTGGATTTCATATGGGGTCAGCGGTAATTTTACAATTTTACAATTCTTTGCATCACTGATTGAAAAAATGCTTTTTTATATTTGGGTGGATGACAAGAAGCAGCATTAATGATGACATCTGTTGCCATTAGCCTTCTGTAGATTGCAAAATGATGTTTATTGTCCCTGTTTGTAATGGTGAGTTCTTAAAAATTAATACATCCTTGATTTTCGTGTTCAACTGTGAAAATCAGTTTGGGATGTGTATTATTCAAACAGTCTTTCAATATGTCTATTTCATCTTTAGCCCCATTATAGAGCAACAGTGTTTCATCGATAGATCGCTTGTAGTATATGTTACTAGTAATTTCTGGGTTATCATTGAAACATTGTAACTCAAAATAATTAACAAAAAATATCTACCATGGTACCAGCTAAGGAATTCCTTATTGCTAGACATTCTTTCTGAAAATAAATTTTACCATTTAAGGAGAAACAGTTAAAAGCTAAAATATTTTCAAGCAGTTCTATGAACTCTGTGATATCTTCTATATCCATGAGTCTGTGCAAC
Source organism: Schistocerca americana (assembly GCF_021461395.2). Taxonomy (NCBI): domain Eukaryota; kingdom Metazoa; phylum Arthropoda; class Insecta; order Orthoptera; family Acrididae; genus Schistocerca; species Schistocerca americana. Next base: position 365,281,602 of record NC_060122.1, on the reverse strand, counting down.
TGCAAATTATTTGCAATAATATCAATTGCTTCTTTAACTGGTATATTAGTTTATAAATTTTTAATATCAAGTGAAGCAAATCTAGCACCATTTGGTATGCTGGCATTATAAATTGTTTGTACCAAATCATAGCTGTTTTTAATTTTAAAGCTTTTATCATAAACATGAAAGGACTTCCAAATAACATTCAGACGTTTATTTAATTTATATGAAGGACAGCTCTTATTACCCACAGTAGGGCGAATAGGTAAATTATCCTTATGAATCTTCAGTTGGGGTCTTAATTTGGGTAATAGCAGATTTATCACCTTCTAAAACATTTTTTCGTTAGTCAGAAATAGCGAATTATCGTCATCGATTGGTTTCCTTATCGTAGTTTGAAATTTAGGTTTTGGATCTTCACTGATTTCATTGATCCCATTTTCGCTATAAAGTGTAAGAGTTTCCAATATGTAATCTGCTTCGTTGACAGTTACTAAGGTGTTTCCTTTGTCTGCTTTTGTGACAATAGCCTTGCCTAAGGTCAACTTTTTATTGATATTTTTAGTTATGTTAGATTTACTGTTTGTTTGTTATATATACTTTTCACTGGTAATAAATTCTTTTGTTTACAAGGCAATTTTGTATACTTCTGGTTTACTAAGTTTAGAACATTTTGTAGCAACCTTTACCTCAGCAGTTATCCATTTCACATTTTCGTAGTTTACAGCTGGCTTTAAATTATATTTGAGACCTTTATTTAGTAACGAAGTTTCAGCGGCAGTGAATTGAATATCAGTAAGATTAGAGACGCAAGGATAAAATTTATGCATGTTATAAAGGCAATCAGGCGAACATATGTGTTGTTCATTAACAAGGACTTCTATTTTAGTATGGTGCTTATCTAAAAATATTCATGTAAAAGATTTATCTTGATTTTTGACTTGCAGCAAGTCCACCCTTAAGTCCAAAATTGAACACTAGAGACGCATACTACGCCCGACAAATTGCATTTTATAGCTTCTGAGTAACAATTATAGAAAGCACACAGCATGTTTTATATGTATGGCATGAAGCTCAAGCTGGAAGAGGGCCACAAGAAATTGCATTAGCCATCAGAGATTTTCTTTCTAAAACATCCTCTGACTTGACCACCACATGTTTCAGACTCTTTGCTGATGGGTGTGGAGGCCAGAATAAAATTCATCTGATTCATGGTATTGCATTCTGGCTACTTAAAGTTCTATATTACATAAAGTTTCCAGTTCGAGGGCATCCCTTTCTACCTACAGGCAGGGGATTTGGACGAGTTGGAGAATACTGCGCAGATTTGAAAAATTTTGAATTCACGAAGTATGTACCGACCTACAACGAAGTTGGGGAAATATGGTTAATTGCAAAAGACAGGGAGCTTAAGATCTATAAGAAACTCTAAAATGAATGGAAAAAGGTACAGTGTGTGATAAAAAGTATCCGGACACCCCCAAAAACATACGTTTTTTATATTAGGTGCATTATGCTGCCACCTACTGCCAGGTACTCCAAATCTGCGATCTCAGAAGTCATTACACATCAGGAGAGAGTAGGATGGGGCACTCCGTGGAACTCACGGACTTCGGAAGTGGTCCGGTGATTGATTTCGACACTGCTAAACATCCGTGGGTCCACTGATTTCGATGTGATAGTGAAATGGAAACGTGAAGGGGCAGCATAGCGCAAAAGAAAAGCGTTCAGGCCGACCTCGTCTGTTGACAAAGACCGCCGACAGTTGCAGAGAGCCGTAGTGTGTAATAGGCAGACATCTATCCAGACCATCACACAGGAAGTCCACACTGCATCAGCATCCACTGCAAGCACTAAGACAGTTAGGTGTGAGGTGAGAAAATTTGGATTTTATGGTCGAGCGGCTGCTCATAAGCCACACATCACGCCGGTTAATGCAAAACGACGCCTCGCTTGGTGTAAGAAGCGTAAACATTGGACGATTGAAGAGTGGGAAAACGTTGTGTGGAATGACTAATAACCGTACACAATGTGGCGATCCGATAGCACGGCGTGGATATGGAGAATGCACGGTTAATGTCATCTGCTAGCGTGTGTAGTGCCAACAGTAAAATTAGGAAGCGGCGGTGATATCGTATGGTCGTGTTTTTCGTGGAGGGGCTAGCACCCCTCGATGATTTGCGAGACACTATCGCAGCACAGGCCTACATTGATGTTTCAAGCAACTTATTGCTTCCCACACGTGAAGAGCAATTCGGGGATGGCGATTTCCTCTTTCAGCGCGATCGAGCGCTTGTTCATAATGCACGGCCTGTGACGGAGTAGTTACACGACAATAGCATCCCTGTAATGGACTGGCCTGCACAAAGTCCTGACCTGAATCCTATAGGACACCTTTGGGATGTTTTAGAACGCCGACTTCGTGCCATGCCTTATCGACCGACATCGAATCATCTCCTCAGTGCAGCACCCCAAGAAAACTTCCATCACCTGATTGAATGGTTGCCAGCGGAAGCTCTTATCAAGGCTAAGGGTTGGCCAAGACCATACTGAATTCTTGCATTAGCGATGGAGGGTGCCACGAACTTTTAATGTCATGTTCAGCTAGGTGTCCGGATACTTTTGACACATAGTGTAGATGGTGTAAGCGAAGTAAAAATAATCATTTTGAAAAATTCAAAACTGAAGAGTGTCAGTGATCAGGATATAGAATTAAAATAGAAACTCATTATTACCTCGACGACCATTCTAAATAACTGCCCGCATCTCGTGGTCGTGCGGTCGCGTTCTTGCCTCCCACGCCCGGGTTCCCGGGTTCGATTCCCGGCGGGGTCAGGGATTTTCTCTGCCTCGTGATGGCTGGGTGTTGTGTGATGTCCTTAGGTTAGTTAGGTTTAAGTAGTTCTAAGTTCTAGGGGACTGCTGACGATAGATGTTAAATCCCATAGGGCTCAGAGCCATTTTTTTTCTAAATAATTCACAATGGAGAGACGTCTACAGACGTTAAAGTAACCTCTGGCGTGCCACAGGGGAGTGTTATGGGACCATTGCTTTTCACAATATATATAAATGACTTAGTAGATAGTGTCGGAAGTTCCATGCGGCTTTTCGCGGATGATGCTGTAGTATGCAGAGAAGTTGCTGCATTAGAAAATTGTAGCGAAATACAGGAAGATCTGCAGCGGATAGGCACTTGGTGCAGGGAGTGGCAACTGACCCTTAACATAGACAAATGTAATGTATTGCGAATACATAGAAAGAAGGATCCCTTATTGTATGATTATATGATAGCGGAACAAACACTGGTAGCAGTTACTTCTGTAAAATATCTGGGAGTATGCGTACGGAACGATTTGAAGTGGAATGATCATATAAAACTAATTGTTGGTAAGGCGGGTACCAGGTTGAGATTCATTGGGAGAGTGCTTAGAAAATGTAGTGCATCAACAAAGGAGGTGGCTTACAAAACACTCGTTCGACCTATACTTGAGTATTGCTCATCAGTGTGGGATCCGTACCAGGTCGGGTTGACGGAGGAGATAGAGAAGATCCAAAGAAGAGCGGCGCGTTTCGTCACTGGGTTATTTGGTAACCGTGATAGCGTTACGGAGATGTTTAATAAACTCAAGTGGCAGACTCTGCAAGAGAGGCGCTCTGCATCGCGGTGTAGCTTGCTCGCCAGGTTTCGAGAGGGTGCGTTTCTGGATGAGGTATCGAATATATTGCTTCCCCCTACTTATACTTCCCGAGGAGATCACGAATGTAAAATTAGAGAGATTAGAGCGCGCACGGAGGCTTTCAGACAATCGTTCTTCCCGCGAACCATACGCGACTGGAACAGGAAAGGGAGGTAATGACAGTGGCACGTAAAGTGCCCTCCGCCACACACCGTTGGGTGGCTTGCGGAGTATCGATGTAGATGTAGATGTAGATGTAGAACATTGGCAAAACGTGGACATAAGATGTTTTCCTCTACTCAGTGACCTGTACTAACGTTGTCAAACATGTTAAAGGAAGAGAAAAGGGAAGATTTGCAGAAACTGCTCACTTTACGATTCGGAAAAAAGGACAACAACTTAATTGATTTTTGCGGACCCTAGAGATTCCATGCAGCACTCCAGAAGATATCGAATGTGACTGTTTACAAAACAAAATTTAGTTAATTCTGCCTGTAACAAATTATTGTGTTGAACAGTTTTCTTATGTAATTTAAGACTTCGTAGCATTCTTTCAAGTAAATATTAATGTTACATTGTTCTCGGTTTTATAAGTAAGGTAAATCAATTGAAAATTACTGTAATTTAATAATTAATTTCTGGTGTTAAAGCTCGAGATAATTAATGAAGATTTAATCCTGAAAACCCATCACAATGACTAATGTCCTAGGTGGCCGATCAAAACGTGTATTGTTCAAACCATATATTGATTTTGTAGCCATCGTTATCAAATTTTGAACTGTTGCAAAGTGGTATCGAATTCTATATCCCAACACGGAATAAAGTGTGAAAACAGCATTATGTTCCATTGAATACATTAATAGATATCAGTTCTTCGCTTTTCCTGAAAAATTAGAATCCACGGACATTATACGTTTAGATGAGTTGCCCCTCAATTTAGATGGGAACTGAACGTGTCCTTGTGATAGGAACCATTAATAAGGAAAAACCCGGGAAATCAAAATCGGGGTGACCTGTAAGAGAACTGGACCGATATCCTCCCGAATGCGAGAGCAATGAGCAACCAATTTCAACTCTCTTTCTGTGTTATCATAGTGTGATTTGTTGTGTTTCGTGTTTTGCTCCAAGGAGGCGGTCGGAATCCAATCAGGCGTTTACGTAATCTATTGTGAAAACTGTCTAAAACTAGTCTCTGTATGTGCAGTGTACCAGACAAAGAATCTACGTTAGGTCGTGTGGATTCTATCCTCATCTGGACCACTTCCCTGTTTCGCAAGAATCATCGTGTACGTTTGTCACCGACAAAAACAGACACCGGATGAGGTAATATTTATCGCAATCACAGAGCCTTCCCAAATGGGTGCATTTGGAGCAAATGCATTAGCTACTGATTTGGCATACGGATGAGACAACATCATTAAATGTTTAAACGCTTCACGAGCGCGCATACAAACGAGGTGCTGAATACGAAACAGTGACAATGCTGAACGAATATCTGTAGACATACTGTGCAGTATACCTCATTCTATGAAACGAGGTATAGCCATAAATCACGTGACTGTGGCGTATGCTTGCACTGATTTATAGTTGTTTGGTGGAGCATATGATAGCGTGTCACTAAGCTTGCGGTTGGCTAAACTTTATATTCATGCTTTTCAGAGACAAACGCTACATTTTGCTAAAAGGTGCGGTACCGGTTTCAAGAACGAAAGTGAAAGCGTCCGTTGTAACATTACGAACAAAGTACAGGATCGTGTACGCCCGAGTCCTGCTTAGTGCTTTACGTACCCTCATTTGGCGAACCGTAGAAACACGTGATGCACCCAGAAACCTTGTCAAACATGATCGTTTTGATGGTCCAGGTGTTGTTTTGTGGGAAAGCATAATATTGCCCTGGTGTACTGACCTCCAAATGTTTGAACACTGTACAGTCACAGATCAGCTTTATTGTACACTGTGGTCAGTACGGTGTGTTTCTTTTGAGGTATGCATTCAGCCCTAATCTAATTTTTATAGATCACGATGCACGATCGCATCGAACAGCGTAGCCCGACTCAAATCGCATCGACCAAGTGTAATATCCAGTGGACCATAACTTCAGTGTAATCATTGTCTTTGAGTATAGCTGTATTTTACATTCGTCTCATTGCGTTTTCAGTTACGTTCTTTTCTAGGAACTATCCAAATTTCATCGAGGTACTTCACCTCATGCGATAGTTACTTTCGTCTTTAAGTTTTTCACAAGAGTGTAGTTACCCCTTCCCGCAGGAATACCACAGTAGTCGCATTGTAGCGATATAGACAGAGTAGAACTGTTTCCAGGCGGTCGTATGACCGTCCACCGCTGTTTTAAGTAACGGAAGTGAAACAGTGCAGAGTGATAAGGGGACGTGTAAGTGACAGAACGTCAGAAAGGAGCTGTCTTGTGAATGGTGGTAAATTAAGTAGTCGGATTTGTTGGTGGACTAGCCAACGTGGCTGGAAAGAATAGTGTACGACTCGCGGTCATTCAGAGTGTCGTAAAGAAACGTTCTAACCGACTTAGACTGGAGACAAACGTCAGGCCTTGACAAGGGATCGGATTCATACTCGACAGGAGTCCCTCTAGGTCCATCTAGAATAGTTTATGAGCGAATAGTGTATGTAGAAGAAAGTGTATGCTCAAACGAGGTTGTAAAAATACAAATCAGTGGTCCAAACAAGCCAGAAACTGCCGCGTTGGGTAGCCGTCTGGTCTAGGGCGCCCTGCACGGTTCGCGCGGCTCCCCGCGTCGGAAGATCGAGTCCACCCTCGGGCATGGGTGTAAGTGTCGTCCTTAGCACAAGTTAGATTAAGTAGTGTGTAAGCCTAGGGAGCGATGACCTCAGCACTTTGGTCCCATAATACCTGACCACAAATTTCCAAGAAAACCAGAAACTGGACATTAGTGACTAGAAGCGTCTGTTGTGGTGTGGCTAGTCGCAATTTTGCCTCTTTACAAAGTCTTTGGGTGGTGAGTGCGCCGGTGGCCCAACCAGGCGTCTCATCGGCTGTGTTTAGAGTACATGGTTCATGGCGTATGTGGTTCTGTGGTGGTTAGTGCGTGTATTTTCTTGCGTTACGTTGGTCCACTCATTCATATTACAGTGAACATGAACCGGGATGTGTATTTCCTCATTCCCTGTTACCAAGTGTTGCCATTTTTCTATATCGTCATGCTGAAGTTGCTATGCGTACATGCAGCTTCCAACAAGACAACAGCTATGTTAACAGAGCGTGTTTTTTTCAGTTATATACTAATATACATTAGGTAAACAAGTAGTTTCAAAGCAGTAGATGTCAGATCTTATAGAGGAGCCCAGTGCGGATCAGACCACTATCTAGTTAAAATGAAGTCTTTCTGGCCATGGGAGAATGCAAGGAGTGATACAAGTAACATAAATAGAACGAACCAGACTGAGAAAAATGAAAATTTACCTTTTAATATTGACAGCCTACAAGACGAAAGTATTAGAACACTCTTTGCGGCCAGGATGGGAAGGAAACTGGTTGAATCATTTGAAAGAAGTATAGAGGAAATATATGACTATATAAAGGCTAATGTGAAAATCATAGCAACAGAGGTGTTGGGTAAAAAAGATAGAAACCACAACCGTGCAGCAGAGTGGTGGTGAGAGGAACTAGAGGTCCTCGTTAGAGAAAAACGAAATGCGTTCCTTCAGTGGTTGAATGATAAATCAGAAGAAACAAGATCAATATACAAGGAAAAGAAGAATGAAGTGATGAAAAAAATGAGGATGGCAAAAAATGAAGCATGGGAAAGAACATGTGCCAAGGTGAATAGCAAATTAGGGTTTGGGAGAGCAAAAGAAGCATGGTCAGTATTGAAAGGGCTTCGACAGGATACAAAAAGCAAAACTAATCTCTAACTGATAACACAAATGGAATGGGAAGAGTATTTCCAAAAATTATTAAATGAGGACAGAGAAGAATATCTAGAAGAAGGAACAGGGGAAGAAAAAGGACATGAAGATGATGAGATCCAGATTTTAGAAAGTGAAGTACTTCAGGCGTTGAGAACAGGAAAGAATGGTAAATCACCGGGACCAGGCAATATCAATATGGAGTGTCTAAAATATGGTGGCGACAAAATTGTGAAACTGATAACACAGCTCTTCAATAAAATGATACATGGAGATTCAATACCCAACGAGATGAAGCTAGGTTACATTAATACAATATTTAAGAAAGAGGATCGCCAAATTTGTTCAAACTATCGAAGAATTTGTGTTACAAACACATTAATGAGAATTTTTGCGAAAGTAGTTAAAAACAAACTGGAAAAAAATTTAGAACCCAAGAAGAACAATGTAGATTCACGGCTGTGAGATCATGTGTAGACCATATTTTCACATTACGACAGATTTTGGAGAAACAGGGAAAAATCAAAAAATTTAGAATTAATTTTCATAGATTCAGAAAAAGCATATGATACTGTTCCAAGAAAATTAATTTGGAGAGCACTACATATGGCAAACATAAACCCTTCCTTGATTAAAATAATACAACAGATGTATAAAGATAGCGTTTGCCAAGTGAAGGTTGGTAATAAACTTTCACATAAATTTAGAACAAGCAAAGGCCTTTTACAGGGCTTTCCCATATCACCATCATTATTTAAAATCTATATAGATATTAGCCTTAGAACATGGTCTCGTAAATGTAATAGTATGGGGTTAGAAATAAGAGATGGAATTTACCTACATCATTTATTATTTTCTGATGATCAAGTAGTCGTAGCACAAGATGGGGAGGATGCTAACTATATGTGCAATCAACTAGCAGTAGCATACAAAACTTGGGGTTTTAAGATTAATTACAAAAAAAAACAGAATACTTGACTAATGACTCAGATGAGCTATGCATTGAAGGAAAGAAAATCAAAAAGATAAACACTTTCTGTTATTTGGGATCCATTTTAGAAATCGAGGGAAAATCAGAGTCAGGAATCAATAAAAGAATTAGTAGCGGACGGAGGGTTATTGGGATGCTTAACTCAGTCTTATGGAGCAGGAATGTAATTTTTTGTCAAATTTGGTGTTTCTCTTTGCCAAACTCCATATTACTTTTTTGTCATATTTTGTGTAATTTTTGTCAGATTCTGCACTTTTGCCACAACAGTGCTTTTTGCCGCATTCGGTGTTTTTATGGCCAAATTCAGTGTTCTCTTTTTTTTTTTTAAATTCGATAGTACATTTTTGTCAAATTTGATATTATTGTTTTGCCAAGTCGTGTGCTATTTTTTTCCAAATACGATGCTGTTCAGTTTCCCAAATACGATGTTATTTATATTGCAAACTTGTCAAATTCGATGTTTTTAGCCTAATTCCTATTATTTTTGTAATTTGGGTGTTGATTTTTTCTCCACACCGAAGTTTGTAATGCGGGAAACGCACTTTCAGATTATACACGAAACTCAGCCTAGAGCAGATTATCAGGAAAATTAGAGTGATAACAGTAAATAAAACTCAGATTGATAACGTTTTTATACGGCAAAATTACAAATTTTACGATGCCTCGTAAAATCGCCGATTTCACGTTACTTCGCTAAAAACTGCCAATTTCGCATGAAGTTTCGTTTTATTCGCTAAAAACTGCCAATTTCGCATGAAGTTTCGTTTTACCGTTTTCGCGAAATTTTTCTTGTCCCTAGCTAAAGGAAACACTGCACTCTACTTGGATCCAGCTGAAGACTAAAAGAGAGTCGCTCATAGCAAGCAAATGGCCGTTTTACAACATGAGCCCTGGTTGGGCAAGAGCTCTTGTAGAGGGCATTGTATTATACCCAATTATGGGAGACATCTTGAATAGGTTCCTGTCTGCTGCTTCTCCAAGAGAAGCAACGCCATTCAACTTAGTTTACTGTGTTTTCGCTCTCTAAGAGAAATCGATTTGGAGCAGTGTGACGTCAGCCACAATGGTGTGACGATATCTTCAACCAAAAGGACCTGATATGTTCATGTCGGGTTAGAGAGGATAGATAATTTTGGAAATTTTGTACATGAAAACACCAGGGATTGGAAGAACAAAAAATAAATTCATATCTAAGAAAGCTAAATACGAGGACTTGTTAATGGCATCGATGGGAAGCCGGCTTTTTGGAGATCCTTGTAAAATGGTTCAAATGGCTCTGAGCACTATGGGACTTAATTTCTGAGGTCATCAGTCCCCTAGAACTTAGAACTACTTAAACCTAACTAACCTAAGGACATCACACACATCCATGCCCGAGGCTGGATTCGAACCTGCGACCGTAGGCGTTCGCGCGGTTCCAGACTGTAGCGCCTATAACCGCTCGGCCACTCCGGCATGCGGAGATCCTTGTACATCAGTTATTATGTGAGAGAACAGACAGCGCCTTAACAACTACCTCATTGGCCGCAATTTCGCGCTTTCTTTTTCGTTGGAGGTTTTGTGGCAGGGATTTTGCTGAGTGCAGGGACAGGAAAAGCGGTTGAGATTTATTTAAGTGTAGGGCTTGTGGAGAAGGCCTGTGCTATGATTTAGAAGAGTACACTCCCGTTCGCGGTTAAGAGTGGAGACGTGAGGGCTCCGATGATAAAATGGACCAGAAATCGCAGTATCGGCTTTAAGAAGCAGCCAGTGCATTGTGTGTGTAGTGGCAGTTGAAGCAATCGGGACCTTAGGCAGCGCGCGTCTCTGAACATCAGTTGTGGTGACATTATCTAGCGGTATTGGCTGGTTATGGAGGATCAGTTGGATCACAGTCAGTTTTGTCAGAAAGACATCAGAGAGGTAGTTCTCACGTTTTGGCTGATAATGGAAACAAGACTGAAGAAAAGTCAGGATACGTTCATAGGATAAGATGACTTGGAGAAAGCGTTCAACATTCTCAAATGTTGCAAGATGTTCGAAGTTCTGAGACAAACAGCGTAAACTATAAGGGAAGACGGATAATATACAACGTGTACAAGAACGGAGAAGGAATAATCAAAGTGGAAGACGAAAAATGAAATACAAGGATTAAAAAGCGTGTAAGACAAGGATGTAAACTTTTTCCCTTGCTATTCAGTCTGTAAGTCGAAGAAGCAATGATCGAAATAAAAGAAAGGTTCAATAATGGAACTAAAATTCGAGGTGAATTGTATTAGTTATAAGATTCGCTGGTGACTTTTCTGCCTTCAGTGGAAGAGAAAAGGAATTACAGGATCTGCTGATTGGAATGAACACTGTAATGATTACGGAATATGGATTTAGAGTAAATCGGAGAAAGACAAAAATAATGAGAAGTAGTAGAAATTAGAACAGCGAGAAATTTAATACAGGGAGTGGAGATCACGAAGTATATGAAGTTAAGGAATTCTGCTACATGGGCAGCAAAATAACGCATGACGGAGGGAGCAAAGAGGACATAAAAAGCAGACTACTGCTGACAAAAAAGGTTTTCCTGGCTGAAAGAAGTGTACTGGTGTCAAACATAGCCCTTAACCTGAGGAAGGAATTTCTGAGACTGTACGTTTGGTGCACAACATTGCATGGCAGTGAAACACGGGCGTGGGAAAACCGGAATGGAAGAGAGTCGAAGCATTTCAGATATGGTGCTACAGAAGACTGTTGAAAATTAGGTGGGCTGATAAGACAAAGAATGACGAAGCTCTCTCGCAGAAACGGAGGGAATAGGAATTCATGGAGAACACTGACATGAAGAAGGGACAAGCTGATAGGACATTTGTTAAGACATCAGGGAATAACTCCCACGGCGAGAGAGGGCGATGTAGAGGGTACATACATCCAGTAAACAACTGAGTAGGTATGTTGCAAGTGCTACTCTGACGTGAAAAGGTTGGCACAGGAGAGGAACTCGTGACAGGTCGTATCAAGCCAATCAGAAGACTCATGACTCAAAAATAAAAAAAATTGAAAAAAGCAATAGGCGTCACACAATTAAATTCGTCTGGACACATCCATGACCACGCGAGCAGGAGTAGTTAGATGTTTATTTATCTATTCTCCATTCGGTATGATCTTACAATCATAGTGTAACCACTGGAGGCTATGTTCCCCACACTAAAGTTGTTAGGGTACTACCCTTTCTAAAACCCGAATTCCTTTTCCAGGAACCGTGCCGAGTTAACTAGTGCTTATTCTATCTCATTTATTTCTCCTAATTCAATGCTGATTGTGTGTGTGTGTGTGTGTGTGTGTGTGTGTGTGTGTGTGTGTGTGTGTGTGTGCCCGATTGAGATACCTGTTTAAGTTACCCTAGACGTGTGCACACTGAGAATGATTGTAATAAGCCTATATGCCTTTGGACCTAGTTTTTGATTCAGTAGTAACTGAATCTCTTGCCCACAGCAGTGTAACTTTAATTATTTTTGCCATCTAGTACCCTTGACTCGTTTACAAGGGCCGCCCTGAGTTGTCGTCAATTCCGTTGCGCACAGTTCTTCAATCAGTACCAGAGTTCTTTGGCCCTCTCAATGGCCCAGCTCATGCAAAACTATATAGCAGTCACCACGCCGGCATTTATAGTTCGGTTGCCTCTTGTCTATGTCACCTGAGATTAATGAAAGGCAGTGAGCAGCAGTCGATAAAAGGGTGCTCCCATTGATCGTTTTTGTTGTACAGCTTTCTGCATGATCGTTATCCTTTATAAAGAACTCTCGAGGCTTTGTCTTTTAAGCTGATGCTCTTCGCATATTCGTTATGCCCCATTACTGTCATTTTTCTCGCTTGCTCGGCCAGAACAAGAGGCGGTGACACGTTAAACGCTTAGCCGTTCTTCTGAAAAATAGCCTGGCGGCCTGCAACCAGCCGATACGCCCGACTGCCGCATCCATTTTCGGCGGGTTGTTATCGGCTGTCCGGCCCCGGCAGTTCACCAATTTTCCGACTGCGCCGCATCTCTTCAGAGGAAGGGCGTTTATCCATGGCCAGCGTCAGACAATGGAGGTTATTACTGCTGCGCTCTTGGCCACAGTAGCGGGACAGACAGCACGCAATCTTTTCCAGCGCGGCACGGTGCGAGATGCAACCATCGGTTTTCTGTCTCGCCTGACAAGGTTCGCGATTTATTGCTAAGATTTGCTTTTTTGTTGTTCTCCCTCATTCCAGAACGCTTGCTAAGGAACTGACTTTCGTTTGGAGTTGGCCTCCTTCCACAACAAACTTCGCTACAGCTCCATACATCTTACCACGTTTCTGAGCAAAAGTAAAAACAACAGTAAAATGTTTATTTCGTCCGCAGAGCACAGAACTGAGTCACTGTTTCTGTGTTCCTCATCCTTTTGTGCTCTTGTCCTTGACGGTGTATTTGCCTTACGCAAAGTCTGTTTCAGTACCTATAACGGAAACTTAGAACTTTTATTGCTCTGCAGTGCTCTTCAGCACTCAACGTTGTCACATGCTGGTAGCAGTGTATGTCGGGAATCACAGATAGCGTTGTAGCTTTTATATCCCAAAATGTATATTTATACGTCAGCTGTAAACATTGGTAAGATTCAGAGTTGTTTCATTTAAAACATCTCAAGCGATGTCTATTATTCATATTAGTTGATAGCTTCACAGTAAATCGATTAATGGCAAAACTGTCTTAGATTAGAGATCCTCCCTAATGGCAACTTGGCCGGGAGCTATGCAAGTTAATAGTGGTAAGTGCCAAAAGACAAAGCTGCCAATTTAGTAACACAAGCAGCGTTCGTACCAAGAAAATTCTTTCCGTGAAGCTATGCAAGTTAATAGTGGTAAGTGCCAAAAGACAAAGCTGCCAATTTAGTAACAGAAGCAGCGTTCGTGCCAAGAAAATTCTTTCCGTGAACAGTTCGCACGAATCTGAGGATGATATGGATAACTACGATTCACAAATGTTGTATATGTTCCTGAACGCAAAAGTGCTTCAAAACTTGTCGATAATAAAGTAAATGTTAATATTTAAGCAAGTAAGCAGTGTTTAGTTGTGTCACGTATCATAGTTTACTTGAATTTCCGTGACTGGATGATGGTAGAAAGTTTAGGGCCATCTTTAGCATTGTTTACGTGCTGTACTAAGGTACTTGCTAAAATTAATTTTATATTGTTTGAATTAGGATTAATTTTTCAGCTTATTATATTTTATTAATGCAAAAATTTTTAACACATGTCTTAACATCAAAAACTGAAACAGTTCGGACTTTTCAAATTCGTTTTTCGAGAAGTTTCGCGCGTTATTTCACCCAGTAAGTAATAAGTGGAAAATCAATGCCAACCCTTGTTAAGAGCACTCAGTTTGCAACTAAACGATGTTAAGTACCGACTGGGCAGAATTCACCATTTTAAAAATTAGCCGTTAGTTTGGAAACAGTGATTCACTCAAATACAAAATCACATTGCATGTTCTTGAAATGTTTTAGTTACGAAATATTAATGCCCAACATCTCGAAACTACCACCTTGAGACTTATCACTGTTAACGCACTTAAGTAAACAAAATTGCTTCCACAAGACCTTTCGACTGGACTGGAGGAGGGATTTAAGTCTTGACTTTATAGCTCATTCGGTAAGAGCATTTTTGTGGTTAAATAAGGCCAGTTTTGAGTCCTAGTAATAATCACTGTTTTAATCTGCCAACAAGTTTGTTGTACAAGATTATCAAGAACGTCTTGTACGGTTAAGCACGCAAATAAATTTACAAAACTATATAATATGAAATTAAATTTGATTATTAAAGGTATATTGTACTGAACTTAACGCTCACAGCGGACATGTCCCCTAATATCAAGGCGTTCTGACAAAGAAAAAGAAGCAGTGGTCTCTCCTGACACTATAGATGGCACTTTAATTGTACAACCCTTTCACTGGACATTGGAAGCGTGTAATCGTCATCGCCATACTGGCGTATCACCCGGCGTGATGGTATGGGGTGCCATTGGTTACCCGTCTCGGTCATGTCTTGTTCGCATTCACGGCACTTTGAACAGTGGACGTTACATTTCTGATGTGTTACGACCCGTGTCTCTACCCTTCATTCGATCCCTGCGAAACCCTACATTTCAGCAGGATAATGCACGACCGCATGTTGCAGGTCCTGTACGGGCCTTTCTGGATACAGAAAATGTTCGACTGCTGCCCTGGCCAGCACATTCTCCAAATCTCCCACCAACTGAAAACGTCTGGTCAATGGTGGCTGAGCAGTTGGCTCGTCACAATACGCCAGTCACTACTTTTGATGAACTGTGGTATCGTGTTGAAGTTGCATGAGCAGCTGTACCTGTACACGCCATCCAAGCTCTACTCAATGCCCAGGCGTATAAAGGCCGTTATTACGGCCAGAGGTGGTTGTTATGGGTACTGATGTCTCAGGATCTTTGCACTCAAATTGCGTGAAAATCTCATGGCCGGCCGGTGTGGCCGAGCGGTTCTAGGCACTACAGTCTGGAACCGCGCGACGCTACGGTTGCAGGTTTGTATCCTGCCTCGGGCATGGATGTTTGTGATTTCCTTAGGTTAGTTACGTTTAAGTAGTTCTAAGTTCTAGGGGACTGATGACCTCAGATGTTAAGTCCCATAGTGCTCAGAGCCATTTCAACCATTTTTTTTGTAATCACATGTCAATTCTAGTATAATATATTTGTCCAATGAATACCCGTTTATCATCTGCTTTCGTCTTGGTGCAGCAATTTTCATGGCCAGTAGTGTACCACTCACGTTGCTTGTGCACCAGAAGCAAAATACATCTCGGAACTTTATGGACGGACAGTATATGTCTTTATGAGTCAAATTTCCTAAGTAATATTTCATACATCTCTGTATTTTAGTATATTTTGCTAATTTTGAATACCTTCCAGGAAAGAAAGGTCACTTTGGCAATCAGCCACTCACTTAACAGCTGTTTAAGAGCACATTGCTTCCTGCTAGCACTAGATTTTGATTAATTACCGATAAAAATGCAGAACTATTTCGCATATGATGCTGAAACTTATAATAAGAGCATGCATAACAAAATGAAGTTACAGAACAGTTTTCTGTTTCCATCAGGGGCTGTACTGCTTGGCTGGGACAGACAAAACGGTAACGCGTTTCAGGACTTCCACCCACTCTCCACCTTCACCCCTTCCCTCCCTTCGCCAACCCACCGTCCAGAGCACCACCCTCCGTCCCCACCACCACCACCACCACCACCACCACGTACCACGGAGCATACGCAGATCCGCAGCTACACGCACGTCTCGTGACGTTCCCCGTCTACGTTATGCAGTCATTGTTGTTTTACACTCCTGCTCCTGAAGTATTCCTGGGAAGTGGCAGAGGAAATGGATGTAATTTTTCGCAGCCTCCGTCTGACCGTTCTTTCTGAGAAGACCCTGCTATTTCTGCACCTCACATTTTTGAAGCGAATATCTTATTCTGGGTTTTGCTAACACTGTTTTCTTTCTTAGACCAAACTTACTGTTTAATCGGTCTTGAGATGGGGGCATATAATTTTTAAAAGAAATTTGTTATATGAAGAATATAGATAAACAGCTATTGTTTTGGTTGGAACCATCGCTTATTATGAGATCTATTGGAAGGGGAGAGGAAATGATATTTACTTTTCAGGTGGAGAATGGTACGTCGATAGCTCGTTTCGTGCAAACGGAAGCGAACGAGGGTCAGAAGTGTACAGTCGATCTAGTGAGGCATGAAGTGAAAAGAGACGTTTATAATTACCTCCCAAGTATTGATATTTTGTTGGTACTTTCTTCGTCATTTGTCGGCCTTCTCTCTGTTCTCATTCTTCCACAACCATTCATGCAACTACACACGTAATTATACTCATGAACAATGGAGATGGTGACCAAAATACCAGTATTTACTGTGCTCCTATCTGTATGTGACCTCTTTCACATGATACATAGATATCTTCTGATGATGTCGGCCTGCAGTTTTACTATAAATGGTTCAAATGGCTCTGAGCACTATGGGACTCAACATCTTAGGTCATAAGTCCCCTAGAGCTTAGAACTACTTAAACCTAACTAACCTAAGGACATCACACACACCCATGCCCGAGGCAGGATTCGAACCTGCGACCGTAGCAGTCCCGCGGTTCCGGACTGCAGCGTCAGAACCGCTAGACCACCGCGGCCGGCAGTTTTACTATAGTTTTCTATTGTTTAGAGTTTCGTAACCCTCTTAGCATGTACCCCACTCTGCAACAGACAACATATCATTAGGCGTACTGACAGCAGTATCGATTCCTCCACTGAGTATAAGGACCTTACCAATGATTTGCATGGATCTTGTATTCAACGTGCTTTACAACAGCTAAAGCGCGATAATATCAAGACTCAAGCAATAAACATTCAGAATAAGTGAGTTTGCTGTGGGACGTGTGCCTTACAGACTGATGCATGTTGGAGGGCATAGATTAAAAAGTTGAACGTATTATTCTATAACAACGTGTGCTCCGCAAGTTGTTCTTTGTTTCCCGCAATTTACAGTTTTGTTACTGATGAAAAATTCCTGCATACAAAAATATAGTCACTTCAGGGAATTTACTTCTTCACAGACTTTTACATTACTTTCTGATAATGTTGAAACTTCCTGGCGGATAAAACTGTGTGCCTGACAGAGACTGTAACTCGGAAACTTTGCCTTTCGCGGTCAAGTTCTCCACCGTCTGAGCTACCCAAGCACGACTCACGACGCGTCCTCACAACTTCAGTTCTGCCAGTACCTCGTCTCCTACATTACAAACTTCACAAAAGCTCTTCTGCGAACCTTGCAGAACTAGCACTACTGGAAGAAAGGATTGTGTGGGGACATGGCTTAGCCACAGCCGGGGGTATGTTTCCAGACTAAGATTTCCATTCTGCAGCGGAGTAACGCTGATATGATACTTCCTGGCAGGTGAAAACTGTGTGTTGGCCCGAGATTCGAACTCGGAACATTTGCCTTTCGCGGGCAAGTGCTCTACCGTCTGAGCTACCCAAGCGCACACTCTGCTGCAGAGTGAGAATCTCATTCTAGAAACATCCCCCAGGCTGTGGCTAAGCCATGACTCCGGAATAACCTTTTTGCCTTACTCTGTTCATGAATCCAATTTTGACGGTCTACCAGAACGCGTAATTTACCGTTTATGTCAATAAAAAATTGCAATGTATCTACGTCTTGAAGTGTATGAAAGCTAAAGACTTTCAACACTTTCGGTTATTTACTATGATAAAATATAGTTTTCAAACCATTCAGATGTTCCTATTGCTGAACTCAAAATAAGATATCAATTCCAAATAAATGCTCAGATTTTGCTAATGTACTATCACGTGGAGAACTGTGTCAAACCATCCTTGGAACTGAATGAAGACCGCGACAACATCAACTAACTGAGGTTCCAACGACTGAAATTAACTGTAACCACTAAGGTTACGAATGAAAAAATTGCAACTAAAACGGCGTATTAGACAGTATTACTGAGTATCATTAAGATTCATCAACTCCGAACAATTAGTGTGAGAGATTAGAAACGTGTAACTGAATTTTCTACTTAACGGCCTTACTGCTTCGTTGCCAGAAGCAAGGCGATATCGCTGAAAGCGTTGAGCACCGTCCTTATTTCACATTAGCATCGATCCTTGTAGACCCCTGCATTGTCGGCAAATAAGTTATCGATCGCCGGGGTCGGCGCGGAAACGGTGGAGCCCGCTGCTGGAAGAGGCATAGCAGGCGGACTCCGTAGCGCGCAAACACGCCTAATGGTTACGCTAATGGAGCCCGCAGTCGGCGCTCGGTGTACACAGCCCGCTGCTAAACTCAGCCCTCGAAAACTGTCCACAATAGTTACTAAGCCCAGGTCCCACTTAAAGCTGGGTAATTCGGTACGGCTCAAGTGGCTGACAGAATAGTAATATTATTTGTATACAAACGAACAACAGCTGCAGGCAACCATCGCAAAAATCAGACTAGTATGGAACAAGGGGCCTAACAAGCAATAATAAGACTTGAATAATATATAATGTTATTCTTTCAACACACAGAATTAAGTGTCTTATTCTCTCACCCTTGGAGAAGAATTACACGCAGCGTTAAAGCAACTGTTATCAAATTAAAAATAAAATAGTTTTCAGAACTAAATACTCACATCAGTACTAAGTATTCAAATAAATATGTTAATTTTAACGTAGTTTGTAGTACCATTGGGGAATCTCTTACATATAAAGGCCGCGCGGGATTAGCCGAGTGGTCTAGGGCGCTGCAGTCGTGGACTGTGCGACTAGTCCCGGCGGAGGTTCGAGTCCTCCCTCGGGCATGAGTGTGGGTGTTTGTCCTTAGGATAATTTAGGTTAAGTAGTGTGTAAGCTTAGGGACCGATGACCTTAGCAGTTAAGTCCCATAAGATTTCACGCATTTGATTTACATATAAAGTCTCATTACCGATTTGTATGCTTTTTTTCCACATTCAAACTAAGAAACTATCGTTACAGTGCTTCCGTGCTGTAACAAGTATGTATGAAAGGCCGAGAGCAGAATCGCAGTTTGGTAGGGGGGAGGTTCGTGTTTCAGCAAAGAACATGGAGTAAAATGTTTTTGATGTAGCCCAGACCAGCAGCCATTTATGCAGCGATTCAGACATTTGTCTTATTGTAGTTATGTTATATTAGATTAAACAAGGTTTGAACGACGAAACGGGAGCTGGTGCCCAGGTAAACTGTGCGAATTAATTCATTACTTTTGAAAAAGTCTTTAATTGGGCTAAAATTAATGCTGCCTTCTGAATGTGCACTGTTTGGATTTTACGTGCAAAAACATGCAAAATCCACGTTTTTCTACGAGTTTTTTGAAGCGCACCACTTCCATTCTTTCAACTTGTACGAATCGGATAAAACTTCGCGCGAAGCGAGACAAATTTATAAAGCTAAACATTTCTTTTCATCTGATGATCTTCATTCTTTGTCAAGATATAATGGTTTAAAGTCGACATAATGTAACACGTGAAATTCGCTCTTACGCCTACTGAATGCGTGGAAATTGTTTAAAGTGAAACAAAGAGAAAAGAAATGAATTCTTACGTTAAAATAGAAAACTCGCATTCAAAAACCTAGCTTCATTCGGATTTCACGGGAAAGATACAGCGCTCTAATATTGCACATAGAAAGTATGTAAAATCCGGTTTCACGTGAAACACAAGGGCTGAGATGATTTAAAGCGATGCAGGTGATATTAAAAAATATGTTCATACAGTAACTGTAAGAAGTCTTCACAAAAAAATCTTCATCGTTCTGGTTTTACCTGCGAGAAATCACAAGTGTGTACAGAAACACTGTTTCGTAGAAATGCTTTATATTTTAAGGGCTGTACTTCGACATAATTAAAAAATGGTTATTACAGTTGATTATAATTTCGTTGTTTATACATCAAAGGTTTTATTCAGCATTGGCTTAAAATCACCAAAATATCTTTGGATATGCAAAAAAAAGGATGTACCAAACCACAATTATACCCAGCCCTGTACAAAATAATATGCTGTTTCATGAAGTATTTAAAGTTTTATCGATGAGTAATCAAAGAATTTAGCTAACCCGAAAATCGCTACAAGAAAAATTGATTCTCAGATTAAAGATCACCTTTTTTCGAATCAACATAAAATGCTTTACTTAGTTTCCTTCAAAAAATTCTGTTATCTTGATGAAAATTTATTATCGTACAAAACAAGCTTATGCTCGCCAGTTTTCGTTCAGGACTCAAAATTTGATAGCAGTTTGACGTACGTACATTGTTTGGCAGTTGATCTGCTTATATCAGCCAATCAGGATGATACTTAATTCGGATTGGCTGTTGCGACTCTTCACGCCAAAATTATTCACGTGAATTTTTCTAGCTGTTTACCAATTTCAATTTTTACTAGCGCATAATTTAAATAAACAATCACCAGAATTTTAAGATACGAGATGATAACAAGATGCATACTTTTCATTAGATAGGCTTCTGTGTCACGAATCATTCAGCTTGCGATTCAGTAAGGTTTTAAGTATGTTTATCGGTGTAATATGGTCGTTCCGTAAGTACATGTAAGTCGTATAAACTATTTACATACATTATTATGGTGAACTTCCCACAGCATTTAATATTTCGTTCGGTATCTTATTTACGCTTTCGTTTATTTTGGGCTCTGCACTAAGAATTTGTGATTGTTTTTCATATGTTTGCTTACACAGTCTCATGCGTACTTGAATAAAATGTGTGTAGATATAAAAAATTAAACAAAGTTAAGAAGTATGATATAAACAAAACAAAAATAATTACGAAAAAGCTAATTAAAAGAAACACGTTTCTTTTTCAGTTATCATGACAAGACCTTCTATATTTTTTGCAGTCGATCGTTGGATGCTATGCTTTTCTCGAAGTTGTAGGATTGTGTTCCTATCACTTTAGATTTTCGTCTGTTATTTCACTTAGACTCTTCACCGTAGACGAAAATATTTTCTTATCTTCATTTAGTACAAATGACTAATGATAGTAGGATGACTATCTGGGACAAACTGCGTTTTGATTGAACTGAATTTTAACTTTTCTGACTTTTAATTACGTAATGTGGCGGACGTCCTATCGAGGGAAGGGTCGTTAGGAGTGCCCCAGGGAAGTGTAATAGAACTGCTGCTGTTCTCTATATACATAAATGAATTGTCGAATAGGGTGATCAGCAATCTGCGGTGTTTTCTGATGATGCTGTGGTGTACGGTAAGGTGTCGAAGCTGAGTAGCTGTAGGAAGATACAAGACGATCCAGACAGAATTTCTAATTGGTGTGACGAGAGCTATCTCTAAATGTGGAAAAATAGACATTAATGCGGGTAAATAGAAAGGACAAGCCTGCAACCTTGGGTACAGTATTGCTACCGTCCTACTAGACACAGTCAAGTCTTTTAAACTGGGCATAACGTTACAAAGCGATGTGAAGTGGACCGCGCATGTGAGAACTGTGACACGAAAGGCGAATGGTTGGCTTTGGTTTTTGAGAGAATGTTAGATAAGAGTGGTTCGCCTGTAAAGAAGACTACATATAGGACGCTGGTGAGATATGTTCTTGAGTACTGCTCGAGTATCTGGTATCCGCGCCAGGTCGGACTGAAGGAAGACATGGAAGCAATTCTGACGTGGTAGGTTCGAATAACACATAAGTGTTACGGAGATGCTTCAGAAACTCAACTGGGAATCCGTGGAGGGAAAGCAACGTTCTTTTCGAGGAATACTATTGCAAAAATTTAAAGAACAGACATCTGGAGTTGACTGCCGAACGATTCTACGGCCACCGACATACACTGCTCATAAGGACCACGATGATCGTATTTCCCTCGCTCTGTTTAACAGTGGAACAGGAAATGACTAGTAGAAGTAGAGGGTGCACTCCGCCACGCACCATGCCGTAGCTGTGTAAATGTAGATGCAGATTTCTGGACTATTACTAACCTCTAGTATAGTTATTACTGCCACTAAATTGCCCACTAAAACCTGTGAGCGCTTCGATCATGTTATCGTCTCAAGATGGCACACTCTACGGGCACCAGTAGAGTCCAGCTAAAATTATAGTTCCTTTTAAACAGTGGTCGAGCCCTGACACTGTTGTAATAATGTGACTAATCTAAAAATAATCAAGGTAAGTTGTAGTCATGAAATTGTAGTCACACAACTTCAGAATGCACAACTTTGACAGAGTATCTAGCCCTGCATAAGTGTAAATAACTGTCACTTCTGCGTAAGGGTTTCAGATCATTAAATGAACCAAAATTGCTCAACTTTAACTCAGACTACATGACAATATAGTCACTTCAATATTTGCGATCTACCAATCACAAGTCAGTAATTATAACCATAGCAGAAAAACATTTTTATTCTTCAAATTTCATACATATAGAGGGTGAAGTAAAATCCGCGCCCACGCACTTTGCAGAGCGGCTCCTCACGTACTAACAATAAAGAAATGTCTGTTAGAAAATTTCGTCCTGCTCATATTTCGGACAGTAAATGGACGTTAAAGACTGGCAATATGGCAACACTGTAATCACGTTTAAGGTAACTATCTCCGTCAGACCTCAGCAGTAATGCTGTGTAGTTGGTGCACTGGATGGAATTTTGGCTTAGGATGCAGCAGGCCGAAGGTTCGATTCTGGGTGGAGGCGTTTTTGTTTTTATTTGCTAAAAGCAGTCTGCGTGGTACGATACCTGTCATCTTAATCGTTATACAACAATTACAGTGGGTCTTCTACAAAATATTTGCAGTTACGTACTGTGAACACACAAATGGAAATACAATCGCTTTCATTGGTCAGCTTTTAAAAGAACCTTTTGTACGTCGTGGAGGCGAATTTCTTCGCACCAGTGCATCTGCTTGATTCCAAACTGGTTTAGTGTGATCCTTCCCCAGTGGTTCCATTGATTAACACGAATTATTATTCCTGTTATGTTTAGTTCCATTACATTTCGTTAGTGCCTTAGGTCATCAGTAGGGCTAGCAACGTGCTTTGCAAATAATTTCCATGAGCCCATTCGGGGAAGCTACTCAGGAAAGAGGTTAGGAATTTAGTAGATGCAATGGCGAGAAAAAATTAGAGTCCACGATGTGCAAAAGGCTCCTTTAAAAGGTAACCAGTGTTCATAGTACGTAAATTCAAATATTTTGTAGAAGACACACTGTAAACACTTGTACCACTCAGACTACTTTTGCCAGTAATAACAAATAAGTCTCGACCCAGAATGGATCCCTCGACCTCACGGATGCTAATCGTAAACGCTATCAAATGCACCAACTCCACAGTACTGGTCTATCTCCCGACTGAGGTAGTTAACGTAAATGTGACAACAGTGTTGCCATACTGTAAATCTTTAGCGTCCATTTACTGCCCAAAATATGCACAGGACGAAATTTTGTGATGAAAATTTTTGTATTGCCAGTATACGAGGAATTACTCTACGGAGTCGGAGTGCACGAATTTTTCTTCAGCCTGTATAGCGCTATTTGTGAACTTAAACTTCAGTGACGTGAACTATAAGTAGACTATCTCAATTAAATCTGGTCAGTCATTGAGAAGTTCACAGTATAGCATGTCAAACAGAACAGAACACAACAGATAATATAATATATATACTTTTTTAAATCTGCAGCTGGCTCTTTTTTGCCGCGAGGGATTATCCGAGCGGTCTAGAGCGCTGCAGTCATAGACTGTGCGGCTGGCCCCGTCGGAGGTTCGAGTCCTCCGTCGGGCATGGGTGTGTGTGTTTGTCCATAGGATGATTTAGGTTAAGTAGTGTGTAAGCTTAGGGACTGATGACCTTAGCAGTTAAGTCCCATAAGATTTCACACACATTTCCTCCAGCTGGCTCTTAGCAGTCTGATATTGGTTTACCCATCTTCAGACGCTTCAGACGAGGTCACGGTTAGGTTGGAATTTGACAGCTCGTTTGTAAGTTGCCAAAGCTAACAAGTGTGGAAGCAGGAAACCGGGTTCTACTAACCTGCAGTTTAGTCGGAAGTCTAGGTCAGGTTGAAAGTGACAGTCTGGTTGTATGTTGAAGAAGACAACGAATGTGAAACACTACCTGATGTGCCTTGGCCTCATCGGAAATATCGTAACAACCCGTCTTCGCACAAGTGTCACTCAGCAAAACTGTCACAAAGCCGGGACAGGCAACCTCTGTTTAACTAGCTTAGGGACATATTGGCCCTTTATATCTTGACCTGAGGTCGCCGTACCCAGAAAGCTGAAAACAGGGAGCACCACTTACCGACGGGTACTGGAAACGTGTTACAGCGGCATTTAGAACTTATGGTACATGATCTCTTTGTGTGGCATTCCTCACGTTGCACATATTTTGCAACGAGGTCTGCAGCCAAACTTCTCTACCAGCACAGTGTTTCCTCTTCTCTTTACAAGTCCACTCAATTCCTGGGCACCAATGGGAAGGGCTGTGCAAAATGCTTGCAAACGATCTTTTTGATAATAAGACAAAAATCTCCGTCCTAGCGAATTTTGTACAACATTAACCAGTCCCATGTACATAGTTATTAAACAATTCTGAGCTACACTTCCACTCTTCAGCTAATTTCTTCCACTGCAGCCAATACATTTATTTGCATGTAAACACTCCTCAAAAAGTGGCCTCCGGAATACACCGTCCCTGCTATTTTTTTAAGATTAAGTAATTAGGAGCCAACTAAGTAGACAAGAAGCTGTTCATCCTACACACAACGGTGCCAGAAAGTCAGCCCATCGCTTTACAAAGTCAACAAAATGTCTGTCCACAATGCCGCTCTGTCACTGTCACGGAATGCTAAACTCCTTGCCTGTTACTGACTTCCCGTCGCAAAGTATTCTCAGAAAACGCAATCAGTGGCACAAAAAAGTTGAAAGATATTATGGCCTGATGGCGCGCTTGTAAAAATTAAAACTCTACCCTAGCTTAGGGTGTTCGTCATGCTACAATACACGACTTCGGTGAATGTGGGACTGGACCCCATTTTGCGCTGGGCATATTGTGCGGAAAACTGCACGAACGCGACTCTGGCGGCCATGATAAAACTGCATAAGCCAATTTGTGTTACTACCACGGGCGGTCAGTTTGCTCCATCCCTTCACTGTCTCCTTTGAAAGGCGAGATACAAGTCCCAGAGGAATCCGGCCTGGGTCATCACAAACCCAGCTTAACTGCAGAGAATATTAAATGCAAAATAGCCACTAGGAAACAGAATGAATTACTACGAAAGTAGAGCGCTTAATCCTAGGTATCAGTTACGAATAATACATGAGACGTCTCCGTGCGGCAACGGACTGTTACGTATCAAACGCAGTTACTTTTGTCTCTCCTCGACCTAACACTAATATCAGCAACGGTTACGCTGAAACAACAGATTCTTCCAGATCAAGGAAGTTTCCCACCAAACAACAGTTATCACTGAATTATTGTCGGCTGCCAGAGCTTTAATCCGGAATAAATTTGCTCATTGTATCAGAAAATGTATCATATCTTTCGCTTCAAAAGAATGTTAATGACCTACATCCTAACAAACCAATAATATCTACCCTTTTCCTCAATTCCAAAAGCCGCTTGATTGCTTTCCTACACTGCTGGCCACCCAAAATGCGCCACCCTGAAGGAAGCATGCAAATCAGATGAGATTTTCAGTATCCGTTTGCGGCGACGACGCGAGAGTCACATGACCAGCATTTCAGCGCAGGCGCACATCACGGGCGCCAGTGGAGCCACCTGCAAGCACTGAATAAGGGAGGAGCAGACTGCCGTGTGGACGTATTGGAGTTATTCTTTCGTGCGGTTGTTTTCCGCAAGCAGCTTCAGTAAGTGTCGTAGAACGCAGCGAACGTCTTTCGAACAGGTTTCGAAGTTTGACCGACGAAGAATAGTTACCCATAGAAATTGCGGACTATTCTTCAGAGAAATCGGTGATAATGTCGTACGTAACCAAGCAATTGTGATGCGGATCTGTAATTGCTGGCAGCAGGAGGTAAAGACGGACTGGCGGAGCCGATTGCACCCACCTCGTTGCACCGCTACACGTAATGACAGGCATGTTGTGAACATGGCAGTGATGGATCGCTCTGCTGCGTCACGAACTAGATCACAACAAATTCGGTCAATTGCGCAACAAGCAGTGTCTGCGTGAACCGTGTGATCGACGACGAACATGGACAACACAATGGATCGACATTGTTTTTACCGACTAGTTCCTACTCTGCCCACTCCACCACGATGGTCGGATTAGAGTTTACAGACACCGTGGTGAGGTAGTGTTGGATTGATGCCCGGTCCTGCACCGGGTATTATGGTTTGGGGTGGTACTTGATTCCACTCCCGCATCCTCCTAGTACACTTTCTCACTACACAAACCGGCCAGCGTTACATCTCCGAAGTGTCGGAGCCTGTTGTATTCCCACACCTTTGGAGCTTACGGACGGCCACGTAGCAACAGGATAATGCGCCACCACACGTGACACGCAGTGTTCAAGACTTCTTCGTCGCCTTTTGGGTTGTACTACTGCCTTGACCTCCCTGTTCTTCTGGTCTCTCGACACCACAAATGTCAGGCCGATGACTGTGGAACGACTGGTCCGGGATACACACAAGATCAACTGAAGCAATACGTGGAATCAGCATGGACTGTTATACCAGTCTCTTTGACTCAATAACGAGACGTCTAGTAGTGATTACAGACAGCAATGGCGACCACACTCACTAGTGAATTCATAGTCTTCTTCACACCACAACGGAAGCGCGGGGTAGCTGCGCGGTCTGCGGGGACCGATGACCTCAGCAGTTTGGTCCCATAGGATCTTACCACAAATTTTCAGTTTCACTTCACATGGAATCTTTGTACAACGTGTTATCTCCAAAATCAGTTTGGCTGTGGTATGTCCGGTCCTTCTTCGTGCTGCATTCTGGATGCAAAGCAGTGTATTTGTTGGGAAGCACTATGCCGTAATAACTCAGTTCTCTGCTATTACCTAAAATTACGTTAGCTTTTTCTATACGCGCTGTTATTAATTATTCCGTTACTTCATCTATTTTGTTAGTCCACCACAAAGTGAATACTATAACTTACATTAATTACAGTATTGTTCTCTTTTCTTTCGTTCGAGCCGATTCTTTTAACAATTCACTGTATCTACCAAACAATTCATTAGACAACTGGGCACCATTTTTCCGACTTCTGTTTGGTAAGTCCCGACTGTCATTATAGACGTTTTGCAAATGGTTCGTTTTATGTCTTAAACTGTACAATTATTGTACACTGCCGTTCATGTGACAGGACACTGTTCTTTCTGCTATCGGATCGAAGGTCACGAACTTGTTTTTCGTCCATTAGGATTAATTCATTCGTCTAATGCGGCCACAAAAGTGAACTCTAGAGTTTCTTACTGTGTTCCTGTGGTCTTCTTTTAAATAAATTTTTTCTGGGTTCCGTTTCTTTTTATTGAGGTCAATTTTGGTTACAATTTGGGCATGATATATCTGCAAAAGCTAAACAGTCCATTTCAACGCCATTCTTCTTCATCCCAACCACTAGAGATTTGAACCGGTTCAGAAAATACAGTTCTGTCTCCATTCATGTATTACATTTTACAATACGCAGTTGAACAAATACGGGGAGATTAATATTCTCTCTCTAACATCTGCTTTCATTTCTTAAGGTGAAAATCAACAAACTTTCGAATGTTACGTTCGATTAGACTAGATATACTTTTTCCCGTAGATCTATAGAGAGAAGATCCCCAAGGCTGCAGGATATTTCGTAAAACAAAAATAAATAACCCATACTTATAATATAAACACAGATATGCTAATAAACCTCCCACGATAAGTGAAATGGTCCTCATGGATGTCGAATGGGTAAAATAACTTCAAACGTATTTTCATTTACGAGATAATAAGAAACTTGTAAGGATACATGTAAATTTAAAACGTGCTAACGTACCTGAATATTCATAGGCTGCTGAAGTCACTTATCATCATACACGAAATATGTTCACAGTATTTCAAAATACTGATCATATTAGTGTACAAGTCAGTTTTTACGTATTCATCATCTTCTCTGTCATTATTGACAACATGTGATTATCAAATGGTACTACTAAGAAATCTGTCGGATGAACAGAAGGAGATGACAATCACTGAATCATTTATGTGCGTTTTAAAATGAGCTTCATTACTAGCTATATACTCGTCTAGATTTAAATGAATGTTACTGTTTTTATTATTACTACTCTTTCCTTTCTCAGACGTTATGTCTGGTTAAAAATGGAAAGTGACGCGGACCTTGATCAAGTATGACTTCCTTTTAACTGTACGGTAAATGTTACATTGCATTTAGGAACGTTCGGGTAACTGAACATGTTTTAATAATTACAGATTTCTGTAGTTCTATATATACGTTTGGATGTAGCTGTATTGCGTTGATGTACTGGTGGATATTGTGTGGTATGACTCCTGTAGTTGATAGTATAATTGGTATAATGTCAACTTTATCCTGATGCCACATGTCCTTGACTTCCTCAGCCAGTTGGAGGTATTTTTCAATTTTTTCTCCTGTTTTCTTTTGTATATTTGTTGTATTGGATATGGATATTTCGATTAGTTGTGTTAATTTCTTCTTTTTATGATGTATGATGTCAGGTTCATTATGTGGTGTTGTTTTATCTGTTATAATGGTTCTGTTCCAGTATAATTTGTATTCACCATTCTCCAGTACATTTTGTGGTGCAAACTTGTATGTGTGAACATGTTGTTTTATTATTTTATGTTGTATGGCAAGTTGTTAATGTATTATTTTTGCTACATTGTCATGTCTTCTGGTGTATTCTGTATTTGCTAGTATTGTACATCCTTCGCTGATGTGATCTACAGTTTCTATTTGTTGTTTGCAAAGTCTGCATTTATCTGTTGTGTTATTGGGATCTTTAATAATATGCTTGCTGCAATATCTGGTGTTTATTGTTTGATCTTGTATTGCAAACATGAATCCTTCCGTCTCGCTGTATATATTGCCTTTTCTTAGCCATGTGTTAGATGCGTCTTGACTGATATGTGGGTGTGTCAAATGATGTGGGTGCTTGCCATGTACTGTTTTCTTTTTCCAATTTACTTTCTTTGTATATGTTGATGTTATGTGATCTAAAGGGTTGTAGAAGTGGTTATGAAATTGCAATGGTGTAGCCGATGTATTTATATGAGTGGTTGCTTTGTGTATTTTGCTAGTTTCTGCTCGTTCTATAAAAGAATTTTCTTAAATTGTCTACCTGTCCATAATGTAGGTTTTTTAAGTCTATAAATCCCCTTCCTCCTTCCTTTCTGCTTAATGTGAATCTTTCTGTTGCTGAATGTATGTGATGTATCCTATGTTTGTGGCATTGTGATCGTGTACGTGTATTGAGTGCTTCTAGGTCTGTGTTACTCCATTTCACTACACCAAATGAGTAGGTCAATATTGGTATAGCATAAGTATTTATAGCTTTTGTCTTGTTTCTTCCTGTCAATTCTGTTTTCAGCATTTTTGGTAGTCTTTGGCTACATTTTTCTTTTAGTTCTTCTTTAATATTTGTATTATCTGTTCCAATTTTTTGCCTGTATCCTAGATATTTATAGGCATCCGTTTTTTCCATCACTTCTATGCAGTCGCTGTGGTTATCCAATAAGTAATCTTCTTGTTTAGTGTGTTTTCCCTTGACTATGCTATTTTTCTTACATTTGTCTGTTCCAAAAGCCATATTTATATCATTGCTGAATACTTCTATTATCTTTAGTAATTGATTCAGTTGTTAATTTGTTGCTGCCAGTAGTTTTAGATCAGCAATATGTAGCAAATGTGTGATTTTGTGTTGGTATGTTCCAGTGATATTATATCCATAATTTGTATTATTTAGCATGTTGGATAGTGGGTTTAGAGCAAGGCAGAACGAGAAAGGACTTAATGGGTTTCCTTGGTATATTCCACGCTTAATCTGTATTAGCTGTGTTGTGATATTATTTGAATTTGTTTGGATATTAAGTGTGCTTTTCCAATTTTTCATTACTATGTTTAGGAACTGTATCAATTTAGGATCTACTTTGTATGTTTCCAATATTTGTAATAACCATGAGTGGGGTACAGTATCAAAAGCTTTTTGGTAATCAATGTATGCGTAGTGTAGCGACCTTTGTTTAGTTTTAGCTTAATATGTCACCTCTGCATCTGTTATCAGTTACTCTTTACATCCTCTTGCTCCTTTGCAGCAGCCTTTATGCTCTTCACTTATAGTTTTGTGTATGTGTCATTAATTTCTATGTAATGACTGAAGATAATATTTTGTATATTGTTGGTAGGCGTGTTATGGGGCGATATTTTGCTGGGTTTTCTGTGTCTGCTTGACCTTTAGGTTTCATATAAGTTATTCCACGTGTAAGTGTATCAGGGACTGTGTATGGGTCTGCAATGTGATGTGTCGACAAATGTGCCAACACCTTGTAGATAGAGGAGGCCGAAATGCACGCTGACCCTGGACGAGCTGTCCAAGGGCATCCAATAACGCCTGCGTCTGCTGATTCTGCAAGCGATAAAATTCGGACAGTACATCTGGCGAACTCATGACACAAGTAAATGTAAGCAATTAGAAAGAACAAGACCCTTTCCGTTGCCTCGTCGCCAATGATGTGTTGGTAAATGTGCCGAAAACCTTGTAGATAGCGGCGGCCGAAATGCACGCTATCTAACGCAGACGGGCGTGAATTCTGGAACAGGATAAGTATTGAATGCTAATAAGAAAAGTATGCAGCTCCTCGAATACTTAACTTTTATTTATCCTTGTTGTGAATACAACGTTCTGGATGAGACATTTCATACGATCACTATCAAACTATGTAAGGCTAATGGCGCCTTGCTAGGTCGTAGCCATGGACTTAGCTGAAGGCTATTCTAACTGTCTCTCGGCAAATGAGAGAAAGGCTTCGTCAGTGTAGTCGCTAGCAATGTCGTCGTACAACTGGGGCGAGTGCTGTTCCGTATCTCGAGACCTGCCTTGTGGTGGCGCTCGGTCTGCGATCACACAGTGGCGACACGCGGGTCCGGCATGTACTAAATGGACCGCGGCCGATTTAAGCTACCACCTAGCAAGTGTGGTGTCTGGCGGTGACACCACACAATGTAACTGTTAAATAATTTAGTCAGATGTGAATGTGTTGAGGTGAACTTATTTAGCCAGAAATTTGCTATTTTATCTTTTCCAGGGTCTTTCCAATTGTGCATAGAATTAATTGCTCGGATGACTTCATGTTGCAAAATTATCACTTTAGGCATTTGTGGTATCATCTTCTATGTGTCTGTTTCTGCTTGTATCCACCGTGCATGTCTGTTGTGTTGTACTGGGCTTGACCATATGTTGCTCCAGAAGTGTTTCACATCTGTTATGTTTGGTGGATTGTCTATTTTAATGTGTGTCTTATCTATTGTCTGGTAAAATTTCTTTTGGTTTGTGTTGAATGTTTGGTTTTGTTTCCTTCTATTTTCACTTTTTTTGTATCATCTAAGTCGTTTCGCCAATGCTTGTAATTTCTGCTTCATTTCATCTAATTGCTCTATCGCTTCTTGTTGTGATATTTTACCTAACCTTTTTCGTTTTTTGTCTGATGTTTCATTTCCTATAAATTGTGTTAGCTGTCCGATGTCTTTTCTCAGTTTTCCTATTCTGATCTGTAGCCTGTGTTGCAATGCTGGTTTTGTGGGTTTCTTCTGTGTGTTGGTTGCTTCTGATCTCTGCCTAGTGTGTATATTTAGTGCAGTGAGTGCTCTTATATAAACCAGTAGTTGTAACTCTTGCATAGTTGTATTTTCATTTATTTTGTTGTGTATGATTGTGTTGATAGTAGTTATTGTTGTTTCGACTTGTGGGTTATTTGGGGGTCTATTCAAGAATGGTCTAAGATCTATATTTGTGTCTTTGTATTCTATATGTGTCAGCTAAAATTTTGCTTCTATATCTAACTTGTGTGTCCCTTCATGTTCTATTTGTGCTTGTTCTGGTGGCTGTCTTAAGATTTCGTTTTCCTCTGATTGCTTAATTGATGTGTGTTGTTCTTTGTTTGTTTGCTCTGGGATGTTTGAGTCTTATTACTGTATTTTCTTCTTCTTCTGATTGCACATTATTTTGTTCCAGTATTTGTTGTACTTGTTGTTTGATGTTTTCTAATTCTGACTGGGGTATCCTGTTATTTTTGATTACTACACGGATCTGATCAGCTAGTAGTTTTCTGTTAAAAATTTTAATTCTGGGTACCTGGTAATAAATGTTGTGTATACTTGTGATCTGTATCCGGTTGTGTTGGTTCCTAACTTTGTTGCTGGGTAATAACAGAACAAGAGGTGTCAGTTAACTTCATTTGACCAACTCATCCTCTGTCTTTGTTTTCCTTCTAGGGTGGTTGCAGGAAGCATATCCTGCAAAACACCTCTATTTGGATTTTAATCATTTTCCGTGTGGCTAGCAATGTCGTTACCACTGTGGACGCGAATAGGGTTCAAGCGTCGTCCCCGACCATGACAGCGTTTGTCCGACGCTTCATTAGTTCTGTCCTGAACCAACTAATCACACTAAAAGGGGGGTTAGCCCTATTAGTGGTTTGTTCTTTTCGTCACCTTTTACGACTGGCGAACATACCGGAGGCCTATTCTTTTCCCGGGCCTCCACGGGAATTATTATTATTATTATTATTATTATTATTATTGCTCGTAGTAGCAGTGGCAGTATTCGTAGGAGTGTAGTGTTGGTGTTGTTATTAGATCTTAGCAAGTACTGTAACTCCAAATATTAATTTTTACACTAATGTTGACATTGCTAATATTGCTTCTTCGTTAGAAACACACAGATATTGTTCATAACGTTGTTCCACTATTGTCATTATTAATGATATTTACAATACAGCAGCAATTATGTGCACAAACAAAAGTAAAAGAGGGTACTGGAATATAGTTGAATTAAATCAGATAATGCAACTGTGTTACAAAATGCCAGAATTCCTATTTGGGTATTAAAATAACTGATGAAGTCCGAAGTAGAGAGGATACAAAATTCAAACAGGTGATAGAAATAGAAGAAATTGGTTAAAGGAGCAATCTATTAACATCTAATATAAATATAAGTGTTAATATGTCCTTTGTGGAGGTATTTGTGAGTAGTTTATCCTTGTGTGTGTGTGTGTGTGTGTGTGTGTGTGTGTGTATAAAACTAGACTGAAAGAAGAGACTGGTTGGTGGAATACGTTCTGAGGCGTGAAGGATCACCAGTTACCCGCTGGAAGGAAGAGTGTTGGTTAAAATTGTAGAGAAAGAGTAAACGCAAGCAGGTCTAAATGAATGTACATTGCAGTAGTCAGTCAGAGATCTAGATTCCTGAGCGGCATATAGCAACATGAAAGCTGCAGCAAAGTATTCTTTGTACTATAGAGAACACCGAACTATAATTGTATACAGGGTATTCGGAAATATCGATACAATCTTCTAGGAATAGTAGAATGCCCAGAGTACATAGTATTTTGAATAGGGACCCATGTCCGGAAAGGCGCCACTTCCGTTGTTCCACAGTTTCACGTCAGGTGTAGAATGCCTCCACTCCTCCTGAGGGAAAGAGAAAAATCTGAGACTTGCTTGACGTGGTATGCAATAAGGTAGAGCAGATGACGTGTACTATGCCAGTCACCTTGTGTCACTTAATGTTGTATGCAAGGTTAATTTTCGAGACTCATAAAGAGACTGAGGAAGAACTGCTGGGACGAGTTCTGGCTGTTGCACTAGAAACTGAAGAGATGGCAGGTAGGATGCAGAATGTGTACCAGGAAATGGTTAGTACGTACAATGTCTGTAACAACGTTGGTGGTTATCACGTCGAGCTGCTGTTGTAGTGCATCAGCACTGTTCTGTGCATGCTGTATGCTGGGTTCTTCTTTACTTTGGAATAATGTAAATATGTGTTATTTAAGTGTTAGTACAAAAAAATGTGCGTAATTGATAAGTGGGTGTTTTGTTATGTTTCCGTTCGTATTGTCACCTAATAAATGTAGTTTCAAGCCCAATTCAGCTCCTCAAGCAGAACTGGATGAGTTAAACATCTGAACAGAAACCGTTGTAGAACAGGAACTGTAAGTTTACGTCCATTGGTTCCTCTTCATAATGACATATAGTTATTACCCTCTACAAGTCCTAGAAATTTGTTACGGGAATTTCCAAGTACCTTGTATTTTAATTACATGCAGCGTAAAAAGTCGCATGATGGAACCGATGACGTGGCCGGTGAAGATGCAGATAAGAAACGTCGTAAGTAATCAAGTTATCAGATACCATAGGTAAAGGGTAGTATTTATCAGTTGTTTGAATCTTCGACGTCTCGGGTGAAAAACTAGGTCATAGAACATTGAGGGTTTCTTTTCCCATCTCTGCATCCTCGGCTAAGATACTAACGTCCGAATGCTCCCCCGCGGACCTTCCGCAGCTTATCCGATACGGCCCACGCTCATGGCCTCTCCACCTCATCCATCCGTTTATAGTTAGTCAGCCATGCGGCGCCGAGATATCTTGGGCGTGGAAGCTACGAGGGGGTTGGGTACGAGGGGGTTTGTAAGGCAGTGGAGGTGGGGCGCGGGGCAGTGTAAAGGTGAGCCCCCACGACCACCCGCGCTGTAACAGCGCCGTCATCGCTCAGAGCCACATTTCTCCCGGGCAGCCGTGAAAAGGGCCGGAGAGCCATCGGCGGGTTACACACCCCCCGCCCGGACACCGCTGTCGGCTTTTATGATTACTGCTGCCTACCGGGGAGGAATCGGGGGAAGGGCAAATTTGTCCCCGCCGAGGCGAGGCACGGAGCGGCGCAGTGAGCCGCCTGCGGGTAATTGGCTGGCTTTGACGGCTGCGCCCGCGGAACGGCGAAAAGTGATTCCATTTAGTGGCGCCGCCATTCATCCATCTGCAGTCGCACCGGAGGCCTGTGTCGGCGCGGCCGGCATTAATCGCCAAAGATGGAAAGCGGCTGCGGCTGAATAAATGGCTCTTCTCCGATATGAGAAATATTTCGACCAATAATTTTATATGTGCAGCATAAAACATTTTTTCGGCCCTTCGGTTCCTATAAGTACTTTATGCGAGGAAGTTCGATTAGGAACTTCGTTACTGGCGGATACTCATTTGGTAATAATGATATTATTTGTTGGTAAATCCCAAGGAAAATTTGGCGAGTGCTTGTTGGACTCATGTGACCAATCATTGTCATTGAGCTATTTTTGACATCATTACGAAACACAGCGATCATACTAGATATCTTAATAAAAGTAGCAGTACACGTTATGAAAAAATTTTATTTTTAATTGTGGCTCTCGGCCTCTGCCCTTTATGTCATTCGCAGAACAGGTCTCCGAAGCATATAACATTAACAAAGGATTACGTATGACACAAGAGTGAAAAATGCTTCTATCATAACAAAAAAAACGGCCAATATGTCCTGAGCAGAGAATGGAATGCAAAAGGACGAAACAAGGACTTCGACTTGTCTGGTAGTTTCAAATACATTTAAATCAAAACAATTTGGCATATCCACACATTTTAATATATTTTTTTGTAACATAATGCATCATGTCAAGAGAAGTAAAATAATGCATGATGTTAGGTCGTATAGCATGACATATGCCATCATGTCATTCAAAATTTGTCGTGTCGTGCAGTATGACATAACATATCATTAAAGCTTAGCACACATGCATCCCTACTCTGGAATACTTCCTTTTACAGATCCAACGCCCAGTCAGATTCTTCTTATTGTAGGGGCTGCACACTCTCTAGAACCACATTAATTTGTTTCTAAGTGTTCTTACACACCTCACCGTACATGTAACAGGGAGTAGGTTTGAGAAGAAATAGTCCCTCGCGGAAAAAATCAACCTCCCGCAGCCAGGAATAAAAAAAAAATGCATTAGACTCCCACCAGAAACCAATTCATCACCACAAATTTTATCCCCCCCCCCCCCAGAAAAACTTTTCTAGATGCTGAATTCTTAACAGCAATATGATGTTACGTATAGTTTTCTATGGTTGGCGAATCATCTGAATTTTGGGCAGGAAAATTGCAAGATGCAGGTGTGCCAATTCATTGTATCTAAGAGAGCTCATTGCGCTGGGAAAGAAGAGTTAATTCATAAAAAAGCGCAAATGTATCAAGGTATTTTGTTTTACATGTCTTTGTTTCTTTATGAAGATGATGTGCAGTCCGCTTACGGTTTCTCTACTTCTTGTTCATATATTCGGCAAATCTCTGCTTTTTCCTTCGTTTTAGGAGAGGTATAGATAGAAGGAAGCTTGGTTGCACATTCACAATTGGAAATTTTCTCAGTTTTGTAACAACTCTTTCGACGCTGCATTGGCATTATTTTCACTTCAGATCACATTGTAGACCTTCCCAACAGAAACAGAAACGCAGTTACATGAGTTCTGCACTCGCATTAGGCGTTGCCAACCAGTGAATACAGTTGTTTTTATACTTGCGTGTGCGTGTGTGTATGTGCGCGCTTGCGTGTGTGCGAAAGAGAGAGAGAGAGAGAGAGAGAGAGAGAGAGAGAGAGAGAGAGAGCCGGCCGAAGTGACCGTGCGGTTAAAGGCGCTGCAGTCTGGAACCGCAAGACCGCTACGGTCGCAGGTTCGAATCCTGCCTCGGGCATGGATGTTTGTGATGTCCTTAGGTTAGTTAGGTTTAACTAGTTCTAAGTTCTAGGGGACTAATGACCTCAGCAGTTGAGTCCCATAGTGCTCAGAGCCATTTGAACCATTTGCGAGAGAGAGAGAGAGATAGAGATTAGAATGAGACGAAGACAGAGAGAAAAAAGGAAAGACATCTCTGCTGATCGTACGACTATACGACAAGTTCACTAATTTCCACTCACTCACTCACACCTGTATTTACACACACACACACACACACAAAAACCATGCATTCATAGGATGGTAATGTTGACAACCGACGTGGAAAGCAAATGAATAAGCATATACACTGTGCTAGGTGCGGAACATACGCAACTACAATGTGAGGTGAAGGGGTAATAACGTCATTGCATCATAAGGAAAAAATGTTTCAAAAAAGAAAAAGAACCAAGATTGAATGTCCAACCAATCTTGTTTCGACCCCCAACCTCAGCAAACAAAGAAGGACGAAGCACTGATTTCAATATTACGTAAACAAGAGGCGTAAACACAGTTACATAAATGCTCGCCAACTTTATAAAGAAATACTGTTTTTAACTTACAAAACCAAAAATATAAAAGCCTATTATGTACCAATGTTTACAGAATAACCGTAGAATATGCTTCGTAAATAAAAGCGAAACGCATCTGGTAAAAAATACTCGTTAAATAATTGTAGTACACTTAAGATGAAATAAACAATATTAAAAGAGTTACGATGTTTTTGGTATTTGTAATAAGAAGACTGCCGACGTTTGCTAATGGACGGGTTTGTGACTAGACACTGCTTAATGCCAAGTAATGTGCGAAACACATCAGTACGTGACAGTCCCACTAGCTGAAGAAGGTACAGCAGGGACAACTATATAAGCTGACTTGCGTCTCCATGGCGACCGTTGGCTAGTTAGTTACATCTCGCATGGGCCATTTTGAGCGACAGTTCGTACTGATGCGGAACGAGTCACTTTACATTCAAACAGCGAATCAGTTTGTGCATTTGGCTACGTTACGAACATTTATAATGGTGTATTTTCTTTTTTACATAAATAATATATATGTACGGATGGAAGATACTAGTTTCTAGCTACAATATTTTGCACATAACAATGACAGAAATTTTTCGTCGGGATAGAAGGAACTTTCAAGGAGAATCTTTCTGTTTCTCACAAAATTTTACTCTGCTATCAGACATTTTATACCACCGGATAAGTGATCAAAAAATTTTGTTGCAACATTGTCCACCCCTTTTTGTGCTAAAGATAACGTTAATTTGGAGTAATGAGTGTCATTTTTCCATCTCGTATTGTAGTTATGTACATAATTGATACTTTTGAACTGAGGTTGATTACTTATAACAAATTTCATGAGGAAATAAATATACTGTAAAGCAGTAGTCAGAATGCCCAACTCCTTAAACAGATATTTAGAAGATAATAATAGGTGAAATTCTTTTTGGAAATTTGTGGTAAGTACCTAAGGGACCAAACCGCTGTGGTCATCGGTCCCTAGGCTTGCAAACAACTTAATCTTCAGAATGAGATTTTCACTCTGCAGCGGAGTGTGCGCTGATATGAAATTTCCTGGCAGATTAAAACTGCACTTGCCCGCGAAAGGCAAATTTCCCTAGTTCGAGTCTCGGTCGGGCACACAGTTTTAATCTGCCAGGAAGTTTCAACTTAATCTTACTTAAACTAACTTACACTAAGGACAAAACACACAAACACACACACACACGCGCGCGCGCCCGACACGGGTAGCCGCGCGAGCCGTAGAAAGGCGTCTAAGACAGCGCGGCCATCCAGAGCGGTGATAGTAGGCAATCACCACATAATTTTGTGCAATGAACACTTTCTTTCTTCAAGATGAATTACCGCTAATCATTATTCCTTATTGAACGAAAATGTGCAAAGCATGTAAGCTTACCGATTTGTCTCTGCCCAAGATTTGCAATGATTCTAAGTGGGGCTGAACTCAGTTGTTTTGAATTGTAAAATGTGTTTTTTTTCAGTGTAAATGTTCATCAATACGGGCCCTAAGGACTTTGAAATTTCCACCCTGTTTATTATTTCCTCGCTGTAGTACCTCTAGATATACAGAAATGAATATGTTGTGTCTTTTTAAAATTTGGGGTGAGACCATTCGCAGAAAACCAGTCAATGATACTTATAAGAATTTGTTTACCATTTCTTCTGTTTCAGCACATATGCTTGGGTTCACTACAATACTCATGTAATCTGCAAAAGAACGAAATCTGCTTGTTGTAAACTAGACGGAAGATCGTTTACATAAATGAAGAACAGTAGTGGGTCTAAGATTGAGCCGTGGGGTATCCCACACTTGATATCGCCCAAATCAGAATTATTGCTTGAATTACGTGGTACAATTTTCTGCATTCATTTGGTCAGATATTAACCACTGGTTGGCTGTACCATCAGTTCCATAAAACGTCAATTTATCACGGAGAATAGCGGTATCCGCAGAGTAAAAGCCTCAGAGAGGTCGCAGAAAATACCACCCGGTGCTATTTTATTACCTAATGCTTGTAAAATTTGATGAGTGAACGTCTAAATTGAATTCACAGTAGATCAACCCTTCTGAAACCCAAACTGTGATTTACTAATAATACCAGAAAGAAGAAATACTTACACTATCCTTTACTCAACCTGTCTTTGGCACAGAAAGGGGTAAAATATGCTGCCATAAAAATTTTCGACAAGTTACTGATGAAATAAAATGTCTGACAGACAGCAATAATAGCTTCAAAAACAAACATAAATCATATCTCCTTGACAACTCCTTCCATATAATAGATTAATCCGTAAACAGGAATAAAAAAATATATAAATATAGTATATGCATTTTGTGCCATTTACAGGAATGGGGTAAATAATAGAAATATTTATCTTTAATTCTGTATGATTTTATATATATATATACTAAAAAGTCTTGTTTCATATGTGCATTGCTTGTGCACTTGACACGATCCACATCGTAACGCCCACCGTACGGTGCGATTGATCAATGGAACGCGCAACCAACTAACTAACTAACTACTGTTGCTGTCGATGTGAGATACTATTCTAGAATACATCATCTCGATAACTTTGGAGGATGATATCAGCAGTGAAATAGGTTGGTAGTTATTAACATCTCTCCAAAATGTGCTTTTCCTATTTACATTCTCATCAACATTGGACGTAATAATTTTTTTAAGTTTCGTCCTATGTAATGTTTCCTTATCATGTGTTACACTTATCATTGGTGTATACCCTTAGATGTGGAGAAATAAATACGGTGTGTCTTTTTATGACTGGGGATGGGACCACTTGCAGAAAACAAGTCAATAATACTTTTTGTTTACCATTTTTTCTGTTTCTGTCTGTGTGCTTGGACTGAGAACAAACTAGTGTCCTCTGCAAAAGTAACTAATTCAGCTTATTGTATGTCAGATGGAAGATCGTTTACATATATGAGGAACAATAGTGGACCTAAGATTGAAATCTGGGGAACCCCATACGTGATTTTCCCCAGTCGGAACTGTCTCCCTAGACTATAATGGCTGAATTACTAAGTACAGCTTTCTGCATTCTTTTAGTCAGATATGACATTATTCATTAGTCGGCGATACCATCAGTTCCGCAGAACTTTAATTTATCTAGGGAAACACTGCGATTCACACAGTAAAATGCTTAAGGGAGCTAGCAGAAAATACCAACAGGGTCTTTTGTATTACTTAATGTCCGTAAAATCTGATGCATGAACATGTGAATGGGAGTCTCAGTAGAGCAACCGTCCTGAAACTCAACCTGTGATTTGCAGAGAATATTATTGTTGCTAAGGTAAGGTACTACTGCAGAATACATTACTTTCTCAAAAATTTTGGAAACTAATTTCAGCAGATAAACAGGTTGGTAGATATTGACATCTCTCTTATCATCTTCCTTATAGGTCATTTTTAACAAAGGCACATTTCAGTCTCTCTGGAAAAATACTTTGAGTAAGTGATGATTTCGTCTTCCGTATAATACTGGGCTTATTATATGCGAACAGATCACTAATACTGTACTGAAAACCCCATTAAAACCAGATGAGCTTTTATTTTTGATCCATAGAATGCATAATTTTCTTGATTTTGGAAGGAGAAGTTGGTGATACCTTCATGTTACTGAATTTTATGAAACCTACATTTTCAACATACTGCTGTGATTTTGCTCTTCGTCCGTTTGTCTTGCATGCTTGCTACTATATTTAAGAGCTATTTATTAAATGCATTGTCTACGTGTGACTCACTTCATCTTACATACTAGAACTTATCAACAGAAATAGAACTGTAGTTGAATGTGTTCAGCATTTAGCAGAACATATGTGTGGTATATATATACATATGTGTGGATATATATACATATATAGATATAGATAGATAGATAGATAGATAGAATTTGGATCTTATGCGGGACTTGCAAGGGTAGCCGTGCAGTTGTGATGATCACAGTGTTTAGGATGGCTTAGTGGTAGCCGGCACGGCCCCTCAGCGTGTTCGGGCAGAGGGTTAGCTGCCCTCTGTAAAAATAAAAAATAAAAAAACTGAGTTAATGGATCAACGACGAACTTAAACGGATGTCTTACAACGTCCGCACCGA
The DNA here is from genome assembly GCF_021461395.2 of Schistocerca americana. Lineage (NCBI taxonomy): Eukaryota > Metazoa > Arthropoda > Insecta > Orthoptera > Acrididae > Schistocerca > Schistocerca americana. The sequence goes on along the minus strand of NC_060122.1, from coordinate 365,240,099 downwards.
ACAGATGAAACGAACCAAATGAGATTGGAAAAAAAATTAAAAAAGTGGTCAGTGCCTCTGCCTGGTAAGCAGAAGACTCAGGTTCGAATCCTCATCCGTCAATAATTTTCAGTTTTTGCTCCATTGACGTCAATCAATTCCCACTCGCAGTAAAAGTCTCTAATTAGTTTGTGTCTTAGTTCATCGTAGCTACTGGATGAAGTAATGGTTTCTGATCTTTCGTACATGTCCGAAACAACAGACGTTACATATGAACTGGGTGAGTGTTAATAAAACCGACGCACTGGAGGGACGTATTCCCACTGGGAATGGGGGGAGAAACGCATTATGAATATTTATCTGGAAATGCATCATTACCACGGTGTATGGTGCTGATGAATGAAAGTTCCCCTGACGAAGTGCATTGACTGTAGCCCACAGAAGACGATTATGTAGTTTGATGATGCAAATTCTGGAAAAGGTTGCTTTGTCGGTAAAGAGGTCTGATAGGCATCTCATCATTGTGATAGTCTGGCGCGAAAACCATCCTTCCCGTAGAGGAAAATCCGCAACTGGTTATCCTTGCACTCGTTTCACATGGCCCGCATCTCGTGGTCGTGCGGTAGCGTTCTCGCTTCCCACGCCCGGGTTCCCGGGTTCGATTCCCGGCGGGGTCAGGGATTTTCTCTGACTCGTGATGGCTGGGTGTTGTGTGATGTCCTTAGGTTAGTTAGGTTTAAGTAGCTCTAAGTTCTAGGGGACTGATGACCATAGATGTTAAGTCCCATAGTGCTCAGAGCCATTTGAACCATTTTTTGTTTTTGTTTTTTGTTTCACATGATGGGGATAGTAGTTGCTGTCATACGGGATACACATAATCGCACTTGGGCTCACACCATCTTGTCATACTTGCCTGAAGCTTGTACTGCGCATCGTCTCAATATCCAGTAGAATGCGGTCCTCCATCTGTGACGTAAGAACAGTCCGACGCCTCCCTGCACTTTCGTCTGTGTGTAAGGGCCTGTGATCAAACAAACGCCGAAAAGGACTTGAAACGTTGTGTAATGTTGTAGGTATCTGTGAGGACACTTCTTTTGGTATAGGTGTGCTGCCTCTTGACCGTTTCCACCTGCTTGGTCGTACACAAACACCACCTCGTCTTATTTCCGACATGAATACTGGACCATTTTGCTGCTTACAGTACGCTACGTCAGTCACACAGCCTGAAACACACATTAAACACACCGCACGTGGCAAGAGGAACTTTAATTCGTCGGCACAATTTACTGTGGTTATGATGCATTTCCGGACACATTTTGATAGGACACTTTCTATTCCATTTACAGTCAGGAATCAATCCTTGCTGTTTGCCGGTTTTATTAATATTCAGCCAGTGCAATTAAGGCGACAATAGCCTGTGAGCTCTTCAGTGCAGATGCACAACAGTCTCGACCCTTTACGGGATCCGCGACATGCCGCAAACAATGAGGATAGCGAGCAAGGGGCACTACATTTGTAGGGTGTGGATGAGGTGATAATTTGGCTCTGACGGGAGCAGTGCCAGGATAGTTCGTTGAGCTGCGATGACCACTGTGTCCGGACAGCTTAGTGGTCCGAGCATCTGTATAGTAAGCGGGAGGATGGATTTTGTTTCCCGGCCCGGCACAAATTTTCGGCTATCCCCACTGATTTAAATCAACGCCCAGTCGTACCCAATGTCTTTAATTCTCTTGTGCCTTAATTCATAGTGGCTCTTGGATAAAAATATGGTGTCTGTTCATTCGGACGTTTCCGAAATAATGGATACCACATATACACAGTTATGGTTGTGTTTCAACCCTACGTCGCAGAATCACTACCGACACCTAACGGTAAATCATGACACTAACGCTTTTCACAACGCAAATCCTGCAGCGCACAGTCTGAACATAATTCTTATGAAGTTGGGTGCTCACACGGTAAATAGTTTCCTGACTACACTGGCTCAGGTACCGAAAGGTTCATTATAAACACTCTGTATGTTAGCGATCAGATAGAACATTATTTCAAACGAATGAAGTTCTTTGTCTTTAACTGTCTCACATAGGTCAGTTTGGTCTTCAGCATAAGAACTGTTGCAGATTATTGTTCCATTTCATATTAACACTATGAGTTTTGGGTTAACTGATTTTAGTGATGAATTAAATAGGAACACCTAGGCGTCCAGCATACTTTTAGCAGAAGTTCCACCTGTAAATCGAAGAAAAGGTACGTAAAAGAGAATTAGTGCTTTTCACATTAATTTTGGCTTAATGTGTAACGGCCTGCATCTTACAAAATTAAGTTGATTTTAGAAAGAACCCAGCCACAAGCCTTTTCAGCTCCTGCGTTTTTCGACTGATAGACGATATGAAAACTGCTTCTGAATCGTAGATAAAGACAATCAGCTTGTTATGTATACAAATGTCTTCAAAGTATTTTGTCAAAAATAACACAGATTATAAATTGAAAATGCAGGAAATCGTTTCTGATAGTATTCGTCTTGTGTGTAGCCTTGTACGGAAATGAAACATAGTTGCTACGCAGTTCAGACGGCCAAAAATAGACCTTTTGAAAAATGGCGCTGTGGAAGTGGAGCGTGGTACAGGACCATAGGATAGAGAAAGGTGGACCGAATGATTGAGTTCAGTATTATTTACACAATTACACATGTCTCTTACCTCATGGGTTAGACTGGGGTACGAAGTGGGTTCAAGTCTTTGAAATACAATTAAAATAAATACAAAGATGACCACTGAGATTTTTGAAAAGAGTTGAAGAGTGACTTAATCAAAATCAAAGGCAAGCTACCTCATACCGAAGTTCTATCATGAAGTTATTTAAAAACATCTTATTACTTTCAACCAGAGCAGGATCACATGTAAAACAATTAATTCCGACCTGCACTTTTTGGCTAACAGGTATTCACACAATGCTCAACACGCAATATTTAACAGGGGGCCACAGCCAATGGCCCAGTACATATTATCAAATATCAAAGGCTATAAGAAGCGGTTCCTTCCGTTGTTTGTCAGTGGCCTTTACATCCATTCCTTTGGTATCTACCACAGAGCTACTCTCAGTATGTCGCACATGAAGCAACCCAATGTTAGACGCAAGCAACACCCAACATACTGGCACAGGCACTCCCAGCAATAAATAATGACCCTGAAATCAAGTCAGCCATCACACTGTGCATCAATGTCAAAATGGAACTTCACCACAACAGAGAGGGTAGAAAACAAGGATCGTATTAATAACACAAGCACTTTCTGCCGTCAAACTTAGGCCACAGATCCGGTGTGCACTCGCGAAATTTATATTAGCGCCGCACTATACATGAACGAAAGACAGAAATAGTGTTGACGTGGCACCCATACATAAGACTTTACTAACGCAGCACAATCCATATGCAATAAAAGGCTAGATAAACAACTCCTAACCAGAGAGGTCGCAAACACAGTCGGGAGGAAGTATTGCCGACCTAGGCTTATAGTGCCATTCTCGACACTGAAGAAGGCTAAAGATTACATGGATAGGTTGCATAGTTAATGGGGAAACGTTGACTAGAACCGAGTAGAAAAACAAATTCATCGCACAATTTGGCTAAAAGAATGGATCGGTTGCGAACACACATCCTTAGACATAGAGGAATCACCAAATTGGTAATGTAAGGAAGTGTGGGGTGTAGAAATTGTAGTGGGAGACCAAGGCATTACTTCAGTAAGGAAGTTCAAATGGACGTAGGTTGCAGCAGTTAGGCGGGCATGAAGAAGCAGGCAAGGGATTTAATTTCGTGAGGATCTGAATCAAATTAACCTTCAGACTGAAGACAACAATAACAACAACAACAACATATTGCATCATAAGCTACATGGTATTTAAACATCGGTAAAACTATATCTGTATCTGGTCACGAAGAAGAGGTCAGTTATTACGCTACCCAAATAACGCTGATAATTTCTTACTATACCGACATGATCAAAAAGTAAAATTTTCCTTGATTCGTTTTGGAATTTTTTCTCCTGAATTTACGGAGTTGGGTGTTTCGTACTGTGGACTCATTTCCAATGGGATTAGTGTTCATATCTACTTCCAAAATTCCTGATTTGGGTTTTCTATGGTAAGTGTGCAGTACAAGCGAATTTCGGTACGACGAATCATTAAATAAGGTCACACTGAATTTAATTCTCAATTTTTTAAACCTGTATCTGTGCTCCGAGCCTGATGAATGCGACATCTACGGGCAGCTTTATCGTTTACTTTGTATCCACTTTCAGAATAGCAATGTCATGTTCATCGGTGCTTCACAACATATTCGTAATAATTGTTTACACTGAATCTTGTCGAGCATTATTGTGACATACGAGCGTTTGATACGAATGTAGCGAATTTTGCAGCTCTTCGTTGATTCGATATATCTTTTGTTTTAATCTACACTTGCGCAACACAAGCTACGTTTCTATATGTGACAAAAGGTACTTCCTACACCGCTATCATCCGCCTTTTCCGCTTTTTCGTTTTGGTACGATGTCCGGCTCTGAAGACTATCGGTTATCCTTACTTTGATTTCTCAGCCATGGTCGCTTCATGAGATGCAGTGTAACAGTTTTTGAACTATAGGAAATAAAATCGTTATAACTTCTGAATGGTTTGCGTTAGGACGTTCAAACAGCATGATCGGCCACGGGGCATGATGGTACTAGTATGCGCATTTTGGTTTGGTTTAGCGACGAAGCCCACTTTCATTTGTTTGGGCTCATCAATAAGTAAAACTGGCACATTTGGGGGACTGAGAATCAGAATTTCGAGATCGTAATGTCTCTTCACACTCAACGAGTGACTGTGTGGTGTGCAATGACAAGTGACGGAATAATCGTTGTGATCAGATAGATCATATAATGGTAAGACAGAGATTTAGGAACCAGGTTTTAAATTGTAAGACATTTACAGGGGCAGATGTGGACTCTGACCACGATCTATTGGTTATGACCTGTAGATTAAAACTGAAGAAACTGCAAAAAGGTGGGAATTTAAGGAGATGGGATCTGGATAAACTGAAAGAACCAGAGGTTGTACAGAGTTTCAGGGAGAGCATAAGGCAACAATTGACAGGAATTGGGGAAAGAAATACAGTAGAAGAAGAATGGGTAACTTTGAGGGATGAAGTAGTGAAGGCAGCAGATCATCAAGTGGGTAAAAAGACGAGGGCTAGTAGAAATCCTTGGGTAACTGAAGAAATATTGAATTTAGTTGATGAAAGGAGAAAATATAAAAATGCAGTAAATGAAGCAGGCAAAAAGGAATACAAACGTCTCAAAAATGAGATCGACAGGAAGTGCAAAATGACTAAGCAGGGATGGCTAGAGGACAAATGTAAGGACGTATAGGCTTATCTCACTAGGGGTAAGATACATACTGCCTACAGGAAAATTAAACAGACCTTTAGAGAAAGGAGAACCACTTGTATGAACATCAAGAGCTCAGATGGAAACCCAGTTCTAAGCAAAGAAGGGAAAGCAGAAATGTGGAAGGAGTTTATAGAGGGTCTAAACAAGGGCGGTGTACTTGAGGACAATATTATGGAAATGGAAGAGGATGTAGACGAAGATGAAATGGGAGATACGATACTGCGTGACGAGTTTGGCAGAGCACTGAAAGACCTGATTCGAAACAAGGCCCCTCGGAGTGGACAACATTCCATTGGAACTACTGACGGCCTTGGGAGAGCCAGTCCTGACAAAACTCTACCATCTGGTGAGCAAGATGTATGAAACAGGCGAAATACCCTCAGACTTCAAGAAGAATATAATAATTCCAATCCCAAAGTAAGCAGGTGTTGACAGATGTGAAAATTACCGAACAATCAGTTTAATAGGCTACAGCTGCAAAATACTAACACGAATCCTTTGCAGACGAATGGAAAAACTAGCAGAAGCCGACCTCGCGGAAGATCAGTTTCGATTCCGTAGAAATACTGGAACACGTGAGGCAATACTGACCTTACGCCTTATCTTAGAAGAAAGATTAAGGGAAGGCAAACCTACGTTTCTAGCATTTGTAGACTTAGAGAAAGCATTTGACAATGGTGACTGGAATACTCTCTTTCAAATTATAAAGGTGGCAGAGGTAAAATACAGGGAACGAAAGGCTATTTACAATTTATACAGAAACCAGATGGCAGTTATAAGTGTCTAGGGACATGAGAGGGAAGCAGTGGTTGGGAAGAGAGTAAGACAGGGTTGTAGCCTCTCAATGATGTTATTCAATATGTATATTGAACAAGCAGTAAAGGAAACAAAAGCAAAATTCGGAGTAGGTATTAAAATCCATGGAGAAGAAATAAAAACATTGAGGTTCGCCGATCGCATTGTAATTCTGTCAGAGACACCAAAGGACTTGGAAGAACAGTTGAACGGAATGGAAATTGTCTTGAAAGGAGGATATAAGATTAACATCAACAAAAGCAAAACGAGGATAATGGAATGTAGTCGAATTAAGTCGGGTGATGCTGAGGGAATTAGATTAGGAATGAGACACTTAAAGTAGTAAAGGAGTTTTGGTATTTGGGGAGCAAAATAACTGATGATGGTCGAAGTAGAAAGGATATAAAATGTAGACTGGCAATAGCAAGGAAAGCGTTTCTGAAGAAGAGAAATTTGTTAACATCGAGTATAGATTTAAGTGTCAGGAAGTCATTTCTGAAAGTATTTGCATGGAGTGTAGCCATGTATGGAAGTGAAACATGGACGATAAATAGTTTGGACAAGAAGAGAATAGAAGCTTTCGAAATGTGGTGCTACAGAAGAATGCTGAAGATTAGATCGGTATGTCACATAACTAATGAGGTAGTATTGAATAGGATTGGGGAGAAGAGAAGTTTGTGGCACAACTTGACCAGAAGAAGGGATCGGTTTGTAGGACATGTTCTGAGGCATCAAGGGATCACAAATTTAGTATTGGAGGGAAGCGTGGAGGGTAAAAATCGTAGAGGGAGACCAGGAGATGAATACACTAAGCAGATTCAGAAGGATGTAGGTTGAAGTAGGTACTGGGAGATGAAGAAGCTTGCACAGGATAGAGTAGCATGGAGAGCTGCATCAAACCAGTCTCAGGACTGAAGACAACAACAACAACATATGCATTGATGGCACGGTGAGTACCGAACGGTACACAAAGGTTTTGAAAGATTATTTCATCCCCATTATCCAATGTGACCCTGACTTCGACAAGGTGTGGTTCATGCAAGACAGAACCCGACCTCCGCGAAGTGCTTGATGTCCTGGAGGAGCACTTTTGGGACCATATTGTGGTCTGGGGTACCCAGAGACCACTGGCATAGGCCGCAGTTGGCCGCCATATTTTCCGAATCAGAACACATGCGACATCTTATTGTGGGGCTATACTAAAGACGTGGTGTAGAGCAATAACCCCAGAACCATTGCTGAGCTGAAAACAGCCATTCAGGAGACCATCGACAGCTTCGATATTCCGACACTTTAGAGGGTCATGCAGAATTTCACTATTCGTATGCGCCACATTATCGCCAATGATGATAGGCATATCGAACGTGTAGCTAACTAAATCCGAATATCTGTAGTGACGTTTACATGTTGAAGAAAGTGAGTGCACCCCATAGTTTGTAACTTATTTAAGTTCTTTTCCATATAGTTGCAAATAGTATATTCCTGTTTTTTAAACATACATTCTGCTGTACTCCTGTACTGAGGACGTGTAAAATACTACATCAGCTGTAACTAAAAGTTCACAACTTTTATCATTAAGGTAAATACATAAAATACTTAACTCCCTGCTGAAGAGCACCCATGTCAGGCAATTTTCAACTTTGTATCAATGTCGTAGTCAGATTAATTGCTATCACAGTAATATATTGTCACACTTCCAAGAAGTTCTAAGTCCGTTCCCTGAGCTATTTACGTAATGGGTGAGTGGTGATCGTCTTACTGGCTTAAAGGACATCGGTCCTGTCTCTCGAGTTCTCTCACCACTACTCTGTCTGCACGGCAGACCGTCCGCATACGCCTGCTTTGCTGGCAACCCCACAAACTTCGCTGTAACGCAGGGAGCCCCAGTGCACCCTCACAGCTTCCCGTTTGGGCCAACCCACTTGTTGCCAAGGTAGTTTCGAGTAGGCTGCAGATGGTCCTCTGAGAACCACTTACATATCCTCCATACAGTGCTGATCTCCGACTTCCGTATTTTTGGAGCCCTCGAGATTGACATTGGTGGCCATCGATATGCTTCGGCAAAGACGTACAGTTATGTTAAGTATGCAACTGCAAGCGTTTTTCCTGTAACCCATTGACCATTTTGTCGCATAGTAGGATAAATGGATCAGCAGCTAAGGTGACTACTTTTGAAATAATAAACATTTTACTGTCACAGTCCCGCATTCAGTAACGAGATCGTTAACGAAAGCGACCCTTCCGTCTGAATCATCTCTATCACCTCTATTACATTCACATAATGAACAAAATTCATCAGTCAGTGAAACGAGTTTCATGTGAGCTTTCTTCTTTGCCGACAAATCGTGATCCCTCAAAATTCTCCCAATGAAACTCATTCTGGCCTCTGCCTTCCTTACAGCTAGTTTCACACTGCCATTTCACTTTCAATCGCTCGGGACAAATGCTCCTAGATTGTAACCGATTGTGACTGTTTAATGATAAGTCACCAATCACCTAAGCAAAACAATGCTTATGCGTAGTACTTTACACTTTTTATGTTGATGGTCAAAACTCAGTAAATGCGCAAACCAGTATTGCTGTGCAGTAAAATATCATTCAGCATTCAAAATCGAATATAATATTTCTTTATTAAAGACAATCGGTTTCAACAGACTTAGCTGTCATCTTCAGCGTCTTATAATCTTTTTGTTGTGAAACATGTTCATTTTACGCTGAACCTCACACACAAGATGTCAAGTGGATAAAATCCAACATTTCTTGAGAGTGAGATTCAGCGTAAAATGTACATGTTTTACAACGAAAAGATTTTAAGGCCTTGAAGATAAGAGCAAAGGCTGTTGAAACCGGTTGCCTTCGATAAAGAAATATTTTACGCCATCTTGGCTGTTGAATAAGTTTTTACAGTTAAAACTGATCGCCCTTTAGTACATTCAAAATGATAAAATTCATTGACTCCGCAGGGCTGCATGTATTTCGGTATAGTTATCTGATTCTAAGATTTCAGGTAGTCAATAGCATAAATCTCAAACAACGGCATGCAATTTCCGATATTATCCATCAGATCATTTACACAAGTTAACATGAATTCCAGAATGGAAAACAGTACTGAAGAATCTGTTGGATGAGGACTTCGTAAGCTACTATCACCATGGATAAATTCCGGTTGATTACGACTCAAGTGACTCGGTGTGTGGTGACGGGGGCAGGGGAGGTTGTTACCCCATGACTAAAACGCTACATTCTTTCATTCCCTTCTCCTCAAGAAATAGTGTATGTGGTGCTTTTGATATTTAAATAGCATTTGCGTCGTGCCACTCGGTTGTTGTTGTTGTTGCTGCTGCTGCTGCTGTTGGTATTGTGACTGTTGCCATTATCCCGTTGGTGTTATACAACCCTCCACGCTAGGCTGTCAGAATTCTGCAGAAATATTATATCCTTCATTTTCTTCATTGTTTTTCAGTGTTTCGTCCGCGACTGTTTCACTTTCGTAAAACGAAGAACAAACCACCTTCACTCACAAGTTGCGTTTATTTACTGCACTATGCATTTCGAGCCCTGGGGGCTCATCTTCAGGTGCTTTTTAGTGATTTACATCAGGTTTTTCTAGTTGTTTCCTTGTTGATATTACATTTTTTTGTTACAACATGGTATATTGTAGATATAAGTTTAACAGCGTTAGTAATATGAAACTAACTTACAGTTTAACATTGTATAATGTCTGCGTCTGTTGTGCAGTTGGTATACACAATGCACATCTTTAATTTTGCAGTACATACTGGGATATATACATAGTCACACACTTATTCGCACATTGTAGTAGCAGAACGTAAACATGCCAAAGATTCTTTAATTTTGCAGTACATACTGGGATATATACATAGTCACACACTTATTCGCACATTGTAGTAGCAGAACGTAAACATGCCAAAGAGTCTCGTTCACGCAGATGTTCTACTTCTTAATATAATCGATTTTCGTGTTTCTGTCCATTATATTTAGAAGTAGAACATCTGTATGACGGGAGAACGATGGTTCAATCCCGTCTCCAACCATCCTGAATTAGGTTTTCCGTGATTTCCCTAAATCGTTTCAGGCAAATGCCGGGATGGTTCCTTTGAAAGGGCACGGCCGATTTCCTTCCCAATCCTTCCCTAACCCGAGCTTGCGCTCCATCTCTAATGACCTCGTTGTCGACGGGACGTTAAACACTAACCACCACCACCATCTGTATGAACAAGAATCTTTGGCATGTTTACGTTGTGCTACTACAATGTGCGAATAAGTGTGTGACTATGTATATATTCCAGTATGTAGTGCAAAATTAAAGATGTGTATTGTGTATACCAACTGCACATGACAAGCAGACATCATACAATGTTTCATATTATTAACGCTGTTAAACTTATATCTACAATATACCATGTTGTAACACAGAAATGTAATATCAACAGGCAAACAACTAAAAAACCTGATGCAAATCACTAAAAAGCACCTGAAGATGAGCCTCCATGGCTCGAAATGCATAGTGCAGTAAATAAACGCAACTTGTGAGTGAAGGCGGTTTGTTCTTCATTTTACGAATATTATACCTATTGATACCTACAGCCTTTACTCATATTTTAGTTTGTCTCTACAATTTTGACCACCCCTCCCTCCTTCCACAGAACACACAGGCACCCTTCCTTTCATTACAGAAAGATACGTAAAGATTTTTTTATCGGCTGATATCTTGTTTTAGAGAAGTTTTGCATGAACTTCTACGTCCTTCCATAAGATTCAGTACTATCTCACTAGTTATCTGATCCACCCACATAGCCTTTAGCATTCTACTGTAGCAAGTTAATTCAAAGACTTTAATGTTCTTCTTGCCTGAAGTGTTTTAGTTGTTTCACTTCTGTACGAGAGCCCAAAGAAATGTCTTCGGTAAAGCCATTTAACAGTTACAACTATATGCGACTTTAAAAAACTTCCCTTCTTCACATATGTGTTTCTTACTTTCGGCAGCCTGCATTTATGTTACGAATGCAAAGGGTACGATGATTCCAGTACTCAGTTAAACTGCACGTTCCCCGATAGCTGGCAGGGCTAATTAGTTGATTGAGCGAAGGGAGACAGAGACATAAAACTTCCAGTGAGCTGGTAACCAGTGTTATTGCTAAAACCACCTCACAACCGTGTGTTTCGTCTGCCTTTAGGGTGATTTCAGTGTATCTCGGTAACAGAGACCAAAGACGGATAAAGTGAAACACAGTCGCTGCTGCACCTTGAAAAAAGGCCGTAGGTGTTAGGCAGGGTGATCAGGATAAGCTGCACATCGTAGCGAGTGTCGCTGGCTGTCATTTTCCGTCGATGGCAGGGCGGACCAGATCGACGCAGAGACCTGCAGCAGACTGCGCCGAAGGGCTCCGCAGATATCGGCGAGCGGCGCGCGGCACTTGGCGCCCTGCCGGCGCATGGCCCTCTGCCCACTTGCCTCGCGGCAAGGACACACGCTGCCCGCGGGCCTGCGGAGCTCCGCGGCAGTGCAGACCCCATCGATCCAGGCTGATGACCGCCCTAGGCCCCTGCCCCTCCCTTGCTATGCCGTTTCCTTTCCACGGGAACCACCAGCAGCAGTAACCTACTTACTCAGTTCCGTTATGTTCATCGCTGCAGCAACGCAAACGGGGCCTTTGTCACTTCCATGTGTTAAGAAGTCACTTTGCCAAGTATTGTACAGATGGCAAGTGCGACGTCGATGGAATGGAAGAGATGGTTTTATGGTTTTCTGAGACGGTTCGAAAGCATAAATACGAAGAAGAAACGGTTGTGTTTGTTGTAGTTTTTGTTTACCATGGTAAGTTCGAGTCAGCGGAATGCATGCGACTGCATGCGTACATGATATCTTCCAAAACGCAGCGCTTGGGGTCTTATTGATAATACGGTAAGGTCAAATGTTCTGGATAGCGCTTGGGCTACGGACCATTTGTACACCCAACAGAATGATCGTCTTGGAATCATTATTCTACGGTACAGGGTCAACATATCAATATTACACACTACCTCCTGATTAGGCAAAGGAACAAATCGGTTGGTTCTCCTCGTATTTTATATGGTCTACGGTGGGCTTGATGGGACTTAGACAGGCACCATTACTTCATGGGCGGTTCCTCGGGAAACACCACATAAATGTATATGTCAAAAATCCGCCTCAGTTGCGATATGTTACTGGTCTTTACCCAGGTTTCAGTAGAGTAGTCTAGCATTCTTCAGAAGCATAAAATAACCTAATACATTCCAGAATAAGGCACGGTCAAACATCAAAAGCTAAAATATCCTGGTAGCACGTCGAGCTACGTTACTTAGCTGAGGAACAGCCCCGGCCCCACTTCGTGGAAAGCGGTCGGTTAGCCCCGGACGCTACGTTCGAACTGACTGTTAAAATTTCTTACCACATAAGTAGTTCTTTTACTGTATTTTAGCCATCATTAACGGACCAGAACCCAGCTGAGAATACCTAGACGGCTACATGCAGTAAATGGCTGAGGTTTTTACTATGTATTCCCAATACCCCAATCTCGAAGAGTCTGGAAAATTTTCTTATTTTCATCCGTTTCCAAGATTCATAGGTTCAGAGTTATCCTACTTCTACAAATAAAATCCAGTATGACGCGAAATCTAAATAATAAATAATAGTACAAATTTGCTACAGCGTTAACGGCATGTTCTCTAGGCATTTATCTAGACGAATAATCTTCACGTTTTCAAAAATATTTATCTCTTATTGACAAACACCCCAAATAACTTATGTTTGGGGTACCAAAACACAGCTGCGCATTCCTAGACGTCTATGCGCAGCAAATGGTTATAATTTTTACGATATATTCCCAAAATCCCCTTTTCGAAAAACCTTGAAAATTTCCTCCATATCTTTATTTCTTTCCGAGATACAGAGGATCAAAATTATCCTACTTGTACACGTAAAATCAGATGTGAGGAGAAAACATCGTATATAAAGTAACGTAGATCGGAGCAACTTGCTATAAAATGTTTTCGTTATATCTAAGAACCCCACCTTCTAGTACTGAATTACATGGAATTTTTTTTTACACCTCTAATCCCATCTGAGGTACGAATTGCATGCCCTGCTGCAACAGGGGAAAGAAGGGAATAAGCAGAAAAATGCTCTCACCGGAACACAAAAAATACGGGTATGTTCCTGCCTATTCCTAAGACTGACTGAAAAGTGGGGTTCCAGCTGCCTCACACTACCTTCCTCAATGCCTTCAAAAATATCCCCAAAAATTTTGGCATGCGAACATGTTGTTGTTGTTGTTGTTGTTGTTGTTGTGGTCTTCAGTGCTGAGACTGGTTTGATGCAGCTCTCCATGCTACTCTAGCCTGTGCAAGCTTCTTCACCTCCCAGTACCTACTGAAACCTACATCCTTCTGAATTAGGGTATTCATCTCTTGGTCTCCCTCTACGATTTTTACGCAACACGCTGCCCTCCAATACTAAATCGGTGATCCCTTGATGCCATAGAACATGTCCTACCAACCGATCCCTTCTTCTGGTCAAGCTGTGCCACAAACTTCTCTTCTCCCCAATCCTATTCAATACTTCCTCATTAGTTATTTGATCTACCCATATAATCTTCAGCATTCTTCTGTAGCACCACATTTCCAAAGCTTCTATTCTCTTCTTGTCCAAACTATTTATCGTCCATGTTTCACTTGCATACATGGCTACACTCCATACAAATACTTTCAGAAATGACTCCCTGACACTTAAAGCTATATTCGATGTTAACAAATTTCTCTTCTTCAGAAACGCTTTCCATGCCATTGCCAGTCTACATTTTATATCCTCTCTACTTCGACCATCATCAGTTATTTTGCTCCCCAAATACCAAACCTGCTTTACTACTTTAAGTGTCTCATTTCCGAATCTAATTCCCTCAGTATCACCCGACATAATTCGACTACATTCCATTATCCTCGTTTGTTGATGTTCATCTTATATCCTCTTGTCAAGACGCTATCCATTCCATTCAACTGCTCTTCCAAGTCCTTTGCTGTCTCTGACAGAATTACAATGTCATCGGCGAACTTTAAAATTTTTATTTCTTCTCCATGGATTTTAATACCTACTCCGAATTTTTCTTTTGTTTCCTTTACTGCTTGCTCAATATACAGATTGAATAACATCGGGGAGAGGCTACAACCCTGTCTTACTCCCTTCCCAACAACTGCTTCCCTTTCATGTCCCTCGACTCTTATAACTGCCATCTGGTTTCTGTACAAATTGTAAATAGCCTTTCGCTCCCTGTATTTTACCCCTGCCACCTTTAGAATTTGAAAGAGAGTATTCCAGTCAACATTGTCAAATGCTTTCTCTAAGTCTACAGATGCTAGATACGTAGGTTTGCCTTTCCTTAATCTTTCTTCTAAGATAAGTCGTAAGGTCAGTATTGCCTCACGTGTTCCAACATTTCTACGGAATCCAAACTGATCTTCCCCGAGGTCGGCTTCTACTAGTTTTCCATTCGTCTGTAAAGAATTCGTGTTAGTATTTTGCAGCTGTGGCTTATTAAACTGATTGTTCGGTAATTTTCACATCTGTCAACTCCTGCTTTCTTTGGGATTGGAATTATTATATTCTTGTTGACTCTGAGGGTATTTCGCCTGTTTCATACATCTTGCTCACCAGATGGTAGAGTTTTGTCAGGACTGGCTCTCCCAAGGCCGTCAGTAATTCCAATGGAATGTTGTCTACTCCGGGGGCCTTGTTTCGACTCAGGTCTTTCAGTGCTCTGTCAAACTCTTCACGCAGTATCGTATCTCCCATTACATCTTCATCTACATCCTCCTCCATTTCCATAATATTGTCCTCAAGTACATCGCCGTTGTATAGACCCTCTATATGCTCCTTCCACTTTTCTGCTTTCCCCTCTTTGCTTAGAACTGGGTTTCCATCTGAGCTCTTGATGTTCATACAAGTGGTTCTCTTCTCTCCAAAGGTCTCTTTAATTTTCCTGTAGGCAGTATCTATCTTACCCCTAGTGAGATAAGCCTCTACATCTTTACATTTGTCCTCTAGCCATGCCTGCTTAGCCATTTTGCACTTCCTCTCGATTTCATTTTTGAGACGTTTGTATTCCTTTTTGCCTGCTTCATTTACTGCATTTTTATATTTTCTCCTTTCATCAATTAAATTCAATATTTCTTCTGTTACCCAAGGATTTCTACTAGCCCTCGTCTTTTTACGTACTAGATCCTCTGCTGCCTTCACTACTTCATCCCTCAAAGCTAACCATTCTTCTTCTACTCTATTTCTTTCCCCCATTCCTGTCAATTGTTCACTTATGCTCTCCCTGAAACTCTGTACAACCTCTGGTTCTTTCAGTTTATCCAGGTCCCATCTCCTTAAGTTCCCACCTTTTTGCAGTTTCTTCAGTTTTAATCTACAGGTCATAACCAATAGATTGTGGTCAGAGTCCACATCTGCCCCTGGAAATGTCTTACAATTTAAAACCTGGTTCCTAAATCTCTGTCTTACCATTATATAATCTATCTGATACCTTTTAGTATTTCCAGGATTCTTCCAGGTATACAACCTTCTTTTATGATTCTTAAACCAAGTGCTATGATTAAGTTGTGCTCTGTGCAAAATTCTACCAGGCGGCTTCCTCTTTCATTTCTTAGCCCCAATCCATATTCACCTACTACGTTTCCTTCTCTCCCTTTTCCTACTACCGAATTCCAGTCACCCATGAATATCAACTGTTCACTACCTGAATAATTTCTTTTATCTCATCATACATTTCTTCAATTTCTTCATCATCTGCAGAGCTAGTTGGCATATAACCTTGTACTACTGTAGTAGGTGTGGGCTTCATATCTATCTTGGCCACAATAATGCGTTCACTATGCTGTTTGTAGTAGGTTACCCGCATTCCTATTCTCCTATTCATTATTAAACCTACTCCTGCATTACCCCTATTTGATTTTGTGTTTATAACCCTATAGTCACCTGACCAGAAGTCTTGTTCCTCCTGCCACCGAACTTCACTAATTCCCACTATATCTAACTTTAACCAATCCATTTCCCTTTTTAAATTTTCTAACCTACCTGCCCGATTAAGTGATCTGACATTCCACGCTCCGATCCGTAGAACGTCAGTTTTCTTTCTCCTGACAACGACAACCTCTTGAGTAGTCCCCGCCCGGAGATCCGAATGGGGGACTATTTTACCTCCGGAATATTTTACCCAAGAGGACGCCATTATCATTTATCCATACAGTAAAGCTGCATGCCCTCGGGAAAAATTACGGCCGTAGTTTCCCCTTGCTTTCAGCCGTTCGCAGTACCAGCACAGCAAGGCCGTTTTGGTTATTGTTACAAGGCCAGATCAGTCAATCATCCAGACTGTTGCCCTTGCAACTACTGAAAAGGCTGCTGCCCCTCTTCAGGAACCATACGTTTGTCTGGCCTCTCAACAGATACCCCTCCGGTGTGGTTGCACCTACGGTACGGCTATCTGTATCGCTGAGGCACGCAAGCCTCCCCACCAACGGCAAAGTCCATGGTTCATGGGGGGATGCGAACATATTCGCGCTTTTTTATGGTGTGAGAGATGAAAGTCGAAGTGGCAGAGAGTCTAAAAGCAATAAATACTGGAAGATAGTAGAGAGTGGCTGTGTTGCAGAAAGAGCGAAGGAGACAATGGCACTGTGAGAGAAAGAGAGAGACACAGTAACTGCGGTAAATAACTGATAGTGACAGTACAGTGCAAGATAATAGGGGAAGGAGGCGTGCCAGGAGGGAGAAGTGGAGGAATAAAGAGAAAGAAGAAGTGGAAATATGTGAGAACCAGTGATTATGGAAACAGAGTGTAGCCAACGAGGAAGAGAGTGATAGTGACAGTGAGAAAAGATAGCAGCAATAGGAAGGAAGAAACAGGATATTAACAGTAAGAGACAAAGAGAGCAAAAGAGAGACAGTGACAGGAAGAGGAGAGTAGTATAGGGCAGAACGAAGGGACTAGGGCTGTGCGACACAGAAAGAATAATAACTAAATGACTTGACATTAGCTATTAAGGTTATGAGACGTAACAGACAAGCATGGAGGAGAAGAAGATTAAACTGTGTCACTAATGAGAACGTACTGAATCGAATTGGGGAGAAAACATCTTTATGATACAACTTGAGTAATCTAAGGGATGACTTCATAGAATATCTCTGAGGGATAGTTAATTTGTTAATGAAGGACAGTATGTGTATGAGGGTAGTGGATGGGGAGGGGCGGAGGGCGTTCAACCATGCAAGTAGCTAGCATTAGTTACGTGAAGATTAAGAGGCTAGCATAGGATAGACTAGCATGGAGAACCGCTCCAAATCAACCTTCAAACTGAAGGCGACAGCAACAACGACGTTGTCAAGAGATCATACGGTCAGATTTTGTTCGTCGGTTGGTCCCCCCCCCCCCACTCCCCTCCCCCCGCAGCATGAAGACAACATGCTATTTCAGATAAACAACGCACCTCTCTCAATTATTTCAGATGGGTGGCAGGAATGCTCCACGCACATATGTCCTCCTACCCCTCCGCCTTCAGGACCACTGATCTGAGTCCTGTATGGAACAGCTGTTGAGTGGGATGGGTGCGCCTTGGACTCTAAACTGGGTTACAGACCGCGGCTGAGCGGTAATTCATAGACTCTTTTTTTTATATCTCGCGAGGTTTTGTATCTGCGTGACTTCGCAGTTAACGATGCGGATCGGGCTGCTATACCCTGCCACACACCTGCTTCTAATTCATTTGGTAACGTGTGTTGTTTGTACTGGTGACACTACATAAGCCTTGTACTACCAAGAGACGGCGACTATGCATGCTGGTGTGGTGACGAGACAGCCATACTTTTAGGGGTCCGGCAATGATCTACACCAGTGTGCGATAGTTAAAGACGAAAGCAAATGTTACATGATGTGTCACTGCCAAATCACGTAGCCTGACGAAACTAGATCATACACAGGAAGGCGTGCTACAGTATAACACAGAAAGTAGCTAAAAGAATTAAATTGGATTCACACTTAGAAAGAACTGCTATATTACAGTACAGTATAGAAGGTAACTGAAAAAAGTACTCAATCAGAAGAACAGAAACAACACTTTCATTCAAAGAGAAGTCACTGCGATTTATGAGGGTCCGATGGACATCGCAAAAGGTAGAAAGCAGTTCCTAATAGGGTGTGCGATTACCGGTTATTAATGGGATCACCAAGGACGACAAAGCATGCGCCTCAGCGCGGTCACATACTGGCTACAAGCTCGGTAAACAGTTCTTGCGGTAGGGTGTTCCATTCCTCCAAGAGCTCAGGTGACAACTACTGAATGGTCATGATGCATATTGACGTACAGCAATACGTCTAGCGAACGCTTCCAACATGTGGGATTTGAGTAAGAGGAATGGAATTCCAGCCCATTCGCCAAATACCATCTCGTTTCAAGAGCTCCTGTACCTGCAATGTTCGATGCGGTCACGCGTTGTCATCCATAAAAATGAAGTTAGGTTTGACTGCATCCCTGAAAAGACATCCACGATGAAAAGTAGTGTGTTACAATAACGTTGACAGGTGTGTTCAAATTTATACACTACTGGCCATTAAAACTGCTAAATCAAGAAGAAATGCAGATGATAAACGATTACTCATTGGAGAAGTATATTATACTAGAACCGATATGTGATTACATTTTCACGTAATTTGGGTGCTTAGAGCCTGAGAAAGCAGTACCCAGAACAACCACCTCGGCCGTAATAACGGCCTTGATACGACTGGGCATTGAGTCAAACAGAGCTTGGATGACGTGTACAGGTACCGCTGCCATTGCAGCTTCAACACGATACCACAGGTCATCAAGAGTAGTGACTGGCGTATTGTGACGAGCCAGTTGATCGTCCACCATTGACCAGACGTTTTCAATTGGTGAGATATCGGGAGAATGTGCTGGCCAGGGCAGCAGTCGAACATTTTCTGTATCCAGAAAGACCCGTATAGGACCTGCAACATGCGGTCGTGCATTATCCTGCTGAAATGTAGGGCTTCGAAGGGATCGAATGAAGGGTATAGCCAGGGCTCGTAACACATCTTAAATGTAACGTCCACTGTTCAAAGTGTCGTCAATGCGAACAAGAGGTGACCGAGACCTGCTACGGTCGCAGGTTCGAATCCTGCCTCGGGCATGGATGTGTGTGATGTCCTTAGGTTAGTTAGGTTTAAGTAGTTCTAAGTTCTAGGGGACTGATGACCACAGTAGTTAAGTCCCATAGTGCTCAGAGCATATTTGAACCATTTTTTGACCGAGACTTGTAACCAATGGCACCCCATACCATCACGCCGGGTGATACGCCAGTATGGCGACGACGAATACACGCTTCAAATGTGCGTTCACCGCGATGTTGCCAAACACGGATGCAACCATTATGACACTGTAAACAGAACCTGGATTCATCCGAAAAAAATGACGTTTTGCCATTCCTGCACCCAGGTTCGTCGTTGAGTACATCATCGCAGGCGCTCCTGTCTGTGATGCAGCGTCAAGGGCAACCGCAGCCATGGTCTCCGAGCTGATAGTCCATGCTGCTGCAAACGTCGTCGAACTGTTCGTGCAGATGGTTGTTGTTTGCAAACGTCCCCATCTGTTGACTCAGGGATCGAGACGTGGCTGCACGATCCGCTACAGCCATGCGGATAAGATGCCTGTCATCTCAACTGTTAGTGATACGAGGCCGTTGGGATCCAGCAAGGCATTCCGTATTACCCTCCTGAACCCACCGATTCCATATTCTGCTAACATTCATTGGATCTCGAGCAACGCGAGCAGCAGTGTCGCGATGCGATAAACCGCAATCGAGATAGGCTACAATCCGACCTTTATCGAAGTCGGAAACGTGATAGTACGCATTCCTCCTCCTTACACGAGGCATCACAACAACGTTTCACCAGGCAACGCCGGTAAACTGCTGTTTGTGTGTGAGAAATCGGTTGGAAACTTTCCTCATGTGAGCACTTTGTAGGTGTTGCCACCGGCGCCAACCCTGTGTGTATGCTCTGAAAAGCTAATCATTTGCATATGACAGCATCTACTTGCTGTCGGTTAAATTTCGTGTCTGTAGTACGTCATCTTCGTGGTGTAGCAATTTTAATGGCCAGTAGTGTAGAAGTCAGTATGTCCATGCAACATTATGGCTCCGTCCGCTCACCTACCCACTGTAACACCTGGACTACCTAAACAATAATGATCGGCAATATTCCTGGGTGCATTGACTTTCCCACCTTTCTCTGTACGTCCAGCTTTGTCGAGCATGGTCGTTTTGGGAAATCACGTATTATGGAGTGCAGGCCTATATGTCGCGTGGGTCTACCGATCTCTAAATCTTTGGCTACAATACACTCACTTGTTAATGTTATAGTGACAATCATTCCCAGCATGCGTCTTTTCAGAGAAGGATTCGGCCGTGACTTGATTTTTGTGGAAGAGAATGCGCAACTGCATCGAACATTAGGCCTGTAGGGATACAGATGCCCATTTACGTCATGAATTATCTGTTCGTTTCTGAAGCTGTAATGCCCTGACACATCCAATGTTGTTTTAAAGGAGATCCACGAATAAACAAAAACATTGAAAGATGGCAGTGGACCTACACAACGTAAATATATTTCTTGATTGTAAGAAAAAGCATATTATTACAGTAACCATAGGAAATTATTTAAAAATAAATAGCCGAAACAGTTAACTACACTCTCAGCGATGATTTACCTAGATATGAAAGTGACAAAATAAAAACACCTACAGCCGTCCTTATGGTTTATTTTAGTTTTTCGCTACCAGTTTCAGAGCTTCATTGCGTCATCTTCAGGCTGTTTCTGATGCGGTACAGGTTGATGTGATCCCCATGCATAACACACCAGTTGCCAACATTACTGGATACGCAGATAATGTGTCAGCCCTCCAACCATCAACCATCAACTGCCAACTGACACGAGAACCATTGAAATACGACATCCAAAGATCTTTGGATGTCGTATTTGAATGGTTCTCGTGTCAGTTGGCAGTTGATGATTGGAGGGCTGACACATTATTATTTTCTTCGGGCGTAATAAAACTATTTCCTAATATTGTAAGATGCTTTCATAGGCTTAATGCCAACAGTACAACAACAGTTAATGTATATATGTATATTGTCTATTATCGGCGTTTTGGGATCAAACCTATGAAAGCAGCTTAATATTTTTAGGAAGTAGTTTTATTATGCAATAAGAAAATAAGGGAATAACATACTACACGGCAGTTGGATAAAAATAGTTTTCTAATTACACGAGTAGGCAATAAATTTCTCTCATAGTAACTGCTTTTTAGAAGTGAAATCCTCCGTCCCCTCACAAAGATTTACAGAATTTGCTTAGAATGGAAGAAGAGAGCTGTTTTCGTGTCCTATCGTTGATCGTTGCTTTACTTACACAAAAAATGCAACTGTCTTAGTAGTCATTGCTCTCTCTCAGTTTGAAGGAAAGGAAAAGTGAACTACAATGAACATTTGTATGTAGTGATATGAAATGTAAGACAATAAAAGCGTTACTTGAAGAACATCACAACGTGGTCTGGTTGGCAAGCGCTCCTCATGTGATCGACCCCTACCATCTCTTTTCATATTTCTTATTATTTTTTGGGGGGTGTTTGGAGGATTTGGGAGGATTTGTTTGTTATCACCACTATTCATAAATACATCACCTGTCATACCATTAGCGTCAGTCCCCGTCGCTGCTATTAAAGTGTTTCATCTCTCTCCGTTTTCAGTCCCACAATGATATTATTTTTCAGTGCTATTAAAACGTTTCATATCTGTTCTGCTTTCATTTCCGCTATGATATTATTTAATCGTTCCCCGCCACACTTTCGGCTTGCTTTTACACGATTTTGTAAATCTGAGATTTTGTCGACTATTTACACTTCTGTATCGGCCCCAGGTTCCGAACGTAAATGAATCGTTGCAGGCATGGATCTCAACGTTATGCTTGATAAGGTACATTGATCGTATTCACTTGAGGATTCCTGATGGTAAGTGGACATTTCACTTCTCGTAGTGACCAGCGTGTACTGTTTCCACCATAGCTCCAATCGTTACAATGAGCTGCTTCACCGTAATAAGTTCTCCTTTATTTTCATTATAAAGTTAATCTACATCCACATCTACATCCATACTCCGCAAGCCACCTGACGGTGTGTGCCGGAAGGTACTTTAAGAACCTCTGTCGGTTCTCCCTTCCGTTCCAGTCTCGTATCGTTCGTGGAAAGAAGGATTGTCGGTATGCCTCTGTGTGGGCTCTAATCTCTCTGATTTTATCCTCATGGTCTCTTCGCGAGATACGCGTAGGAGGGAGCAATATACTGCTTGACTCCTCGGTGAAAGTATGTTCTCGAAACTTCAACAAAAGCCCGTACCGAGCTACTGAGCGTCTCTCCTGCAAAGTCTTGCACTGGAGTTTGTCATCTCCGTAACGCTTTCGCGATTACTAAATGAACCTGTAACGAAGCGCACTGCTCTCCGTTGGATCTTCTCTATCTCTTCTATCAACCCTATTTCGTACGGATCCCACACTGCTGAGCAGTATTCGAGCAGTGGGCGAACAAGCGTACTGTAACCTACTTCCTTTGTTTTCGGATTGCATTTGCTTAGGATTCTTCCAATGAATCTCAGTCTGGCATCTGCTTTACCGACGCTTAACTTTATATGATCATTCCATTTCCTAATGCCTACTCCCAGATAATTTATGGAATTAACTGCTTCCAGTTGCTGACCTGTTATTTTGCAGCTAAATGATAAAGGATCTTTCTTTCTATGTATTCGCAGCACATTACAATCCAGAATGTTCCCTAAATCTGCTGTCAATTTCTATATCGAAGTCCATTATGACAAAGTAACAACCCTTTTATCCTGAACGGCTCTGTTAAAGAACTATGAAGTATACTAGACGCATCCTAGACACAGAAAATCGGAAAGAAGCAATCACCTCTCTAACAAGTTTTGCTGCCACGAGAGATCAGGCGAGCTTCGCAGCCACTCGTGTGGTGGTAGCAGTCCGGTACTGTCAGCGAAGATACGCCCATCTGTTGCTCCACAGGTGGTTGCTACGTGCAACTGCTCCGGTGTAGCGGATAAATCACGCACCACTTCCCTGCTCGCTTCTCCGAAAAGCGGCTCTAAACGAGCAGTTGGTTCACCAGCGATAGATACCTGCGTTATCTTGATAGAATGAAGAGACGCACTCGATGATCACACCAAATCCTTTTGTAGGTAACAACTGTGATCCTAAGATTAAAGTATTGTTCCATTTCTCCATTGGAGCAAAGTAAGTAATTCTATTGTACAGTATTCAGCAGTGTACAGAGTTCCTTTCTTAATTACATGCTCCACACGTAATTTGTATGATTACGAAGAGTGACAGTTCGAAAATATTTTTTACACAAACGACCCGTCGTTCAGCGGCACTCTGGCACCTCTCGTAGCTTGGCGCCTCGAGTAGCAGCTCATATCGCTTGGATCTTAAACCGGCCCGGGTTAAGAGTGAAGTTGCGTGAAAGGACTCAGTTTCCAGGGTATGCGTAATTTGTTTGCGTGGACGGCAGAATGCTAATCACACACAGAATAGACTTACACTTAGTTCCTCCTATGCTAAGCGGCATATCAGGTAGCAAGTCTGCTCCAGAGAAAAAGATGAGCTGCCAGGTTTTCAGCTTTATCCCAGTTTATGCTCGTGCACTGAAGATTCTTTGCAAGATTTCGTTTCCAGGCGTTACAAGGTCTTCCTCTACTTCTGTATCAATCTGTTAATTTCCAGAACAGCGCTGCTTTGAGAATTCTTCCATCTTTCATGCTTAGAACGTACCACGCTAGCTTCAATCCTCTGATTCCATAGAGGCTGCGTAGGCCATCTCTTCTCAGAAATTCATATTTTTAAAGGTGGTAGTGGTAACTGATCTCAAAAGTTCGTCTCGAGCATCGTTGATGAATAACATTGAGCATGTGAACCATTTTAGTGGCTTTTTCTATGTCTCACATGTGTATATGTCCATCAGAGCATGAGTGGAGTATAGCCGAAGCTTTCTGGAGTCTAATTGTCATATGCACCGCATTCACTGGAAGAATACAGAATGTTCCCTAATTCTGCTGTCAATGTCTATATCGAAGTCCATGTTATTACAGATAAGGCAGTCAAGGTATGGAAGTCGGTCAACGTTTTGTAGCTCCTTCTGTTGCACAATAATTGAAGTAGATACATTTCCACTTTCCTATCGACATTGTTTTGTCTTATCACTATTTATTTATAACCTGCAGAACTGGGAATTTCATCTGGCTCGTTAGTTATTAATTGTGAACAGTGTGGCTTTGCAGCTGGGTGAATAATGTCATCAGCAAAATACAGATCTTTAAGCCTAGATTGCTCGTCTCCAACGTACGCTTATGCTCGATTTGTCCACAGTTCTTCTCATTGTAGAAATTATGATTAATGCGAAAAGGATTGATGATCATTTTCAGAATAATATGGTTTAAATTTCATAAAAGCTCTACAGATCTTTATCGCTTCTTGATACAGAACTGAAATATAAATTTAACGTGAATGTAGACACACACTGCGAATTCCACCAGTAATTGTTTACTACTTCCTGCGGTATAGTGTACTTATTTCTGAACCTGTGACTCCTTAAATAATGAGATAACTGCATTCAACATCGACAGTAGCTATGTATATTACTACTCACAAAAGTATACAAAAGTCACGTAAAGCTCAGACGCCGGTGGCAGGTTGCGGATTAGAATGTTATAAATCCAAATAACACCACCTGAGCTTCTGTATAGGAAAATCCGTACAGTATATTAATTTGTGTGTATGATGCTGGTGTTACTTCAGCTTGGTTAAGTTTTTGTGAATGACATTTCCAAGAAACTATCTTGCTTCATCAAGTTTACTTTTAAATCTGTTTTCGCCGCTTAACTGATTACAGTGGTTGTTGAAAACATTTTCTCCATTGAATTAAAAGTTTTGTACAATTTCCAAATTTTCTTTAAAGTTTTAAATTCTGTTTTCAACATTATTAATATCGCTAATTATATGGGTGCTGATCCACCTTTAAATAACTTTTCTTGACAAATTATGGTATTTTTCGTATAATTCTAGTAGTGAACGATCTTTATTTGCTCTCTATGTAATGTTAATTCATTAGTACCCCGTACAAGATGGGTTAATCGTCTTAGTTCTTCATCTTTTACTTGTTTTTAATGCAAATTCTCCGTATTTTTAAGAAAGCGCTTTTCCAATATTAACGCATGTTTCTTAGTAAATACACTGAATGTCTTAATAACATCATATCAAGTATAATTCATCCCTGTCTTCCCTTTCTAGTACATTATTAAACTGTTATATTTTAGAAATATTAATCGTCTTTACTGTTGTGTTTGGATATGTTCAGAAGCATGAATCGCTACATGGATCGTTTTGGTTCTTTATCCATCACTGTCAGGCAGGGCACAAAGACTAGTCTATACATTACTTTTTTTACTAGAACATTGTTCTTCAAACCGTCATTGATCAGAGTTTCGTCATCCCAATGTATTTCAGTCGAGAAAGTCGCTGCTGAAATTTGATCTTAACGGAAAAGTAATGTTTAATTCTCATTTTTGTCAATCAGAATCCCTTAAAAAGTGTAAACTGACATTTTCAAAAGCTATTATCGAATTGTAGCAACACGTGATGATTTACAAGATATCCTCACATTACTTGTTTGCATGTCTATATGTTGGCCATTTCCGAGGAGCCGGATGTGCTATGAACTTAACCTCCACCTCAAAAGGTGTTCCTTGGTTATGCATCTTACAGTCACTATCAGCTCTACCACTTCATATCATATAACAGGTTAGATTACCTACTATGAAGTAAACAGACTACAAGAAAAATCACTGCCGTGCACATTGGAAACGCGAGAAAATAAGTTCCTGAACTTATCAGGGGTCTCGCCTATTGCTTGTGGTTGGAGGATCTGAGCCCTCAGTTGGATATATTACGTTGTTAGTTACAGAATCAAATAGTGTGATCTGGTAAACATGATATCTGTTCAGAAGCTATGGGAATTAATCAAAATACACTTAAGGTGAGATTAACAAACGTTTTAAGACTTTACTTCAACAGAATAAAGGAATTTTCAAAAATAGATACTTATTTGTGTAGTCACCAGCATAATGCTGGGCAATTAAGTTTGAAGTTTTCCCCAGACACAGAAAGGACACAGACTGTGACTTCAGACTGTGATACAAAAAATTATAAGTTAAGGTTAAAAACTGTTGGAATCAAAATAAAGCGCACAACAGATTAAGAAATAATGAAAGGACTAGAAAGATCAGCAAAAGACACATGAACTCCTGTGAATTAACGCAAACAACGAATCGAAACTTGAGTGGTTACCTAAAAACAGAAAAAGATCCCCTTGAAACAGAAAATTAAACTGTAGAAAATGTGAATGTAAGTGCGTGAAGCGCGTACAGCGATTGATGCAACAGCTGACACCCTAAATCTGAAATGAATTTCTGTGCCCTCACTC
Organism: Schistocerca americana; assembly: GCF_021461395.2. NCBI lineage: Eukaryota > Metazoa > Arthropoda > Insecta > Orthoptera > Acrididae > Schistocerca > Schistocerca americana. Next base: position 365,213,259 of record NC_060122.1, on the reverse strand, counting down.
TGCCGCCACTTCCGAAGTTCATCCTTGAACTTCGAAGAATGCCCGGAAGACTGATGTCAAGAAAATATGGAAGATCGCGGGTCCATAAGTCGCTCCCGGACCCAGAGTCCCTCTCGAATTTTCGATCATTTTTCTTCAGACCTTGCAAAGGCTTTCAGGAAAATCTTACTAGCCAGACACAGAAAAGACCTAACTACTCCTCCAAGGAGTAATCTGGAAGCTCGTTTACTAGCTCCCACTAACATGTCAATAATATATCGGCCAATGAGCTTCGTGACTTCGAAAACGAGAACAAAGTGTAGCAACATTCGGACGGCTGAACTTTCTTGTAAGATATTCTGGAAATTTTTGTCTGAGCTTCTCACTGTGTTCCCACGGAAAGGCAGGGACAGGAAATATTAAAGATGCGCATGGGGCCATGTATGTAGCTTGTGAACGGAGTCTGAAGACCAACTACCACGGGATATCAGCAGGTGGTCAGCTGAAGACACCACTGAAAGTTTACTCACAGGAGGAGATCCATACCACAACCAACCTTCCATTCAACTATTGAAGGCGCTCGACCTCCCTTCGACCATCCTTACGTCCCACTACCTAGGATACCAGCAGAATATGCGCTGAAAGGCTCGGTCGGCTGTGTTTCTGGTCTGCTACCATGAAAACTGCGTATTGAATAACGACTAGTTCCCAGAAATCCCGAAAATCGATTCACAGTAGCCCGTCCCAAGTGAAGGGACTTCCCGTAACCTCAAAGCCATATACATTATAGAAAAATAGTTACTATAAGTATCTACATCAAATTAGGTATTTAATTCAATTTACGTCCTTTAGATTTCTTTGTTGATCGTGTAATCTAAGTTCAAATGGTTCAAATGGTTCAAATGGCTCTGAGCACTATGGGACTTAACACTTAACTGCTGAGGTCATCAGCCCCTAGAACTTAGAACTACTTAAATCTAACTAACTTAAGGCCATCACACACATCCACGCCCTAGGCGTGTGACCGTAGCGGTCGCGCGGTTCCAGACTGTAGTGCCTAGAACAGCTCGGCCACTCGGAGTAATCTAAGTTTAACGGATTCCTTTTAGCACTCATGTAGATGACCGCACACTTTTCATTATTTAGGGTTAATTGCCAATTTTTGCACCATTCAGATATCTTATCTAATATCGTTTTCCAATCTGTTTTGATCTCCTCGTGACTTTAGTAGACAATAAAGAACAGCATCATCTGTAAACAAATTAGGACGGCTGCTCAGGCTGTCTCCCAAATCGTGTATACAGGGTGGTCCATTGAAAGTGACCGGGCCAAATATCTCACGAAATAAGCATCAAACGCAAAAACTACAAGGAACGAAACTCGTCTTCCTTGAAAAGAGAAACCAGATGGTGCTATTGTTGGCTCGCTAGCTGCCGCTGCCATAAGTCCAACGGATACCAACTGCGTTTTTTGAAAATAGGAACCCCCATTTATTTATACATATTCGTGTAGTACGTAAAGAAATATGAATGTTTTAGTTGGACCACTTTTTTCGCTTTGTGATAATGGCGCTGCAATAAGTATAGTACGTGGTATCACGTAAAATTCCGCCAGTGCGGACGGTATTTGCTTCGTGATACATTACCTGTGTTAAAATGGACCATTTACGAACTGCGGGAAAGGTCGATATCGTGTTGATGTACGGCTATTGTGATCAAAATGCCAACGGGCGTGCGCTATGTATGCTGCTCGGTATCCTGGCAGACATCATCCAAGTGTCCGGGCCGTCTATCAGATAGTTACGTTATTTACGGAAACAGGAAGTGTTCAGCCACATGTGAAAAGTCAGCCATGGCCTGAATCAAATGATGATGCCCAAGTCGGTGTTATAGCTGCTGTCGCGGCTAATCCGCACATCAGTAGCAGACAAACTGAGCGAGAATCGGGAATCTCAAAAACGTCGGTGTTGAGAATGCTACATCAACATCGATTGCACCCGTACCATATTTCTATGCACCAGGAATTGCATGGCAACGACTTTTAACGTCGTGTACAGTTCTGCCACTGGGCACAAGAGAAATTACGGGATGATGACAGATTTTTTGCACTCGTTCTATTTAGCGACGAAGCGTCATTCCCCAACAGCGGTAACGTAAACCGGCATAATATGCACTATGGGCAACGGAAATTCCACGATGGCTGCGACAAGTGGAACATCAGCGATCTTGGCGGGTTAACGTATGGTGCGCGGCATTATGGAAGGAAGGATAATTGGCCCCCATTTTATCGATGGCAATCTAAATGGTGCAATGTATGTTGGTTTCCTACGTAATGTTCTACCGATGTTACAACAAGATGTCTCACTGCATGACAGAACGGCGATGTACTTCCAACATGATGGATGTCCGGCATATAGCTCGGGTGCGGTTGAAGCGGATTTCTTTCTGAGGGAAAAGTTGAAGGATATTTGCTATCGTGATCCACCGACAACGCCTGACAACATGCGCCAGCGCATTGTTAATCCATGTGCGAACATTACGGAAGGTGAACTACTCGCTGTTGAGAGGAATGTCGTTACACGTATTGCCGAATGCATTTTGGTTGACGGACATCATTTTGAGCATTTATTGCATGAATGTGGTATTTACAGGTAATCACTCTGTAACAGCATGCGTTCTCACAAATGATAAGTTCACAAAGGTACATGTATCACATTGCAACAACCGAAATAAAATGTTCAAACGTACCTACGTTCTGTATTTTAACTTAAAAATACCTGCCTGTTACCAGCTGTTCGTCTAAAATTGTGAGCCATATGTTTGTGACTGTTACAGCGCCATCTATCACAAAGCGAAAAAAGTGGTCCAACTAAAGCATTCATAGCGCCATCTGGATTCCCCCTTCAAGTTTCGTTCTTCGTAGTTTTTTCGTTTGACGCTTATTTCGTGAGATATGTGGCCCGATCACAATCAATAGACCATCCAGTATACACTCCATCGGTAATGCTGGAATTCAGTATGGTGTTGACCCACCATTAGCCTTGATGACAGCTTCCACTCTCGCAAGCATACGTTCAGTCAGGTGCTGGAAGGTTTCTTGGGGCATGGTAGCCCATTCTTCACGGAGTGCTGCAATGAGAAATGTATCGGTGTCGCTCGATGAGGCCAGGCACTAAGTCACAGGTCGTGCCTTATGAGTAGGTGCTCGATCGCGTTGAAAGATGCAATCGCCATCCCCGAATTGTTCTACATATCACTCGTCGCTCCATAGAGCGTATTTCCACTGTTCAATCGTCCAGTGTTTATTCGCGTTACACTAAGCTAGGCGTTGTTTGGCATTTACGGCGTGATGTGTGGCTTATGAGCAGCCGCTCGACCATGAAATCCAAGTTTTCTCATCTCCCGCCCAACTGTTATAGTACTTGCAGTGGATCCTGATGCAGTTGGAATTCCTAGGTGATGGTCTAGATAGGTGTCTGTCTGTTACACATTACAACCCTCTTCAACTGTCAGTGGTCTCTATCAGTCAACAGACGATGTCGGCTTGTACGCTTTTGTGCTGTACATGTCCCTTCACGCTTCCACTTCACTATCGCATCGGAAACAGTGGATCTAGAGATGTTTAGGAGAATGGAAATATCGCGTACAGACGTATGATCCAAGTGACACCTAATGACCTGACCACGTTCGACGTTCGTGACTTCCGCGGAGCGCCCCATTGTGCTCTCTCAGGATGTCTAATGACTACTGAGGTTGCTGATATGGAGTACCTGACAATAGGTGGCAGCACAATGCACCTAATATGAAAAACGTGTGTTTTTGGGTGTATACGGATAGTTTTAATCATATAGTGTACATAAGAAACAGCATAGGGGCTATAACACTTCCTTGGGGATCGTCAGAAACCACTTCCGTTTTACTCGATGACCTTCCGCCAGTTAATACGAACTGTGACCTCCATGACAGAAATCACGAGTGCAGTCGCAAAACTGAGACGGTATTCCATAAGCACGCAATTTCATTACAAGCCGCTTACGAGGTACGGTGTCAACAGCCTTCTGGAAATCGGTAAATCGGAAACATTTTGAAATCCCTTGTCGGTAGCACTCAAAACTTTGTGTAAATAAAGAGCTAATTGTGTTTCACAGGAATTCTGTGTTAAATGTGTGTCAGTAGACCGTTCTCTTTGAGGTAATTCATATTGTTCGAATACAATATATGTTCCAAAACCCTACCGCAGATCGGCGATACTGATATGGGCCCGTAAGTTGGTGGATTACGCCTACTGCCTTTCTTGAATATTCGTTTGACCTGTGCAACTTCTCAGTCTTTCGGTAGGGATATTCCGTCGAGCGAGTGGTTGTATATGGCTGTTAAGTATGTAGCTATTGCATCAGCATACTCTGATAGGAACCGGTATAAAATCTGGACCGGAAGACTTGTTTTTATTAATTGATTTAAGTTACTTTTCTCCTCGGAGGACATTTACTTCTGAATTACTCATTCTGGCAGCTGTTCTTGATCCAAATTCTGGATTATTTATTTCGCCTTCTCGGCGAAGGAATTTCGGAAGTCTGTGTTTAATAATGCTGCACCAGCGTTGATAGTATTTCCATTCCTATCACGCATAGAAGACCCTTATTGTGTCCTCCACTAGCTTACCTTATATACGTGGCACGACCCCAATATCTCTGGATTTTCAGCCAAGTTTCGAGACAAAGTTTCGTTGTGGAAACAATTATAAGTATCTCGCACTGAAGTCCGTGCTAAATCTCGAGCTTCTATAAGTGATCACGAGTCTTGGGGGGTTTGCGCTCGTTTAAACTTGGCATGCTCCTTTTATTATTTGTGCAACAGTGCTCTGGCGTGATTTTTTAATTCATTTGGTATAAGATTCTCAACTGCTCTCGATACTATCCCTGTGAACTCAAACCAACCTGGTCTACATCGACACTGTTAAGTTGGAAGGATTCGAAATTGTCTCTCAAGAAGGCGTTAAGAAAATTTTTATCTGATTTTTTAAATAGATATATATTTTGGTGGATTTGGGAGTGCTTGAAATTAGACTCAAGTCTTTCATCAGTCGTATCATCTCAGTTGGGAATTCGCGGGAGGAAATGAATTATAAAAGACTTGCCAGGAATATGCTCTACCCGTACTAACTCGCAGGAACTGCCTACTTCAAATTCACTACAAGATAAACTACTTCTATCAGCAACAAAAACGCCACCGCGAACTGTATTTAGGCTATCCTTTCTGAACACCGTGAGGTCCTTCGCAAACTTTCGGTTGAGCTTATATCCTGCTTTAGCCAGATTTCGGTGCCTATAACGATTTGAGCATGCGTGTGTTCTACCAGCACTTGGAGCTCTGGTAATTTGCCAACCCAAATACGATAATTTACTGCTGTTATACCGATGGTTCCTAGGTCTACATTCTTCCTGTGTTCCCACATACACTCTTTAAGATATTAGTCATTTTAGTGGTTGCCCCGAGGCTCCAAAAAAGTGTGGAATATTCAATGAAGAGCAGAGAGATTAGTTACCTATATTGCTACAAGATATCCCCGAATCACTCATGTAATCAGTGCGCAACGCAAGCGACATGTCGGTAAATAAAAACTGAATCTGAAAGGAAATGAAGTAAGAAAAACCTCATATGCAAATGAAGTATGGAAATAAGATAAAAATGTGAGAAGAAGTCATGAAACAGGCTGCCCTCTCACACATTTACAGATTGCTAAAGAGCATAAAGGCTTAATTTTTAAAAAAGGAAATGGTACATGTCCGACTTCACTAGTGAAATATAAATTTGATGAAACGCTCTTGTATCTCCAGCTAGGTGGCAGTGTTCAGATATCGTGATCTTTCGACGAGAATGTGAACACTGCTACCCGGCAGTAGTATGTGTGACGCGCGCTTAAATTTTCTGACGAAAGCAAACATCTCTGTCTTCTACACATGAAATGTAATACAATGAATTTGAAGTGTTCTTGTATATATATCATTCGGCAAATGATCGAAAAAATTATGGCTGCAATCTGAAAACTGCTCTCTACAACAGGCAACTCCAACTGAGGGGCAGTAAATACATTGATTCTACAAACATCAGAAAAAGTTTCGCATCACCCCGGTTCCCAGAACTCCTGAAGACAGACTTCAATTGTGGTTATTCTATCACAGACACAGTCCCTTTGACTGTTCAGAGATGACACTAAACCCACCCAAAGATGTAAGCAACCATGCATGAGCAGCGCCTATTAGACCTAGGTGGTCCGACAGCCGGACACTTCCAGTCATTCCACCAGGAAGGAGGTACACGGCTCATGTTGTCTTTAGTTCGACCATGCCTAGACGCTCAATACCGCGGTTTAGTCACGTCCGCATTGTTACTTTGTGCCAGGAAGGACTGTCAACAAGGGAAGTGTCCAGGAGTCTCAGAGAGAACCAAAGCGAAGTTGTTGGGACATGGAGAAGATAGAGAGGGACGGGAACTGTCAATGACATGCCTCGCTCAGGCCGCCCAAGGGCTACTATTGCAGTGGATGGCCGCTACCTACATATTATGGCTTGGAGGAAACCTGATAGCAACCCCACCATGTTGAATAATGCTTTTCTTGCAGCCACAGGACGTCGTGTTACGACTCAAACTGTGCGCAATAGGCTGCATGATGTGCTACTTCATTCCGGACGTCCATGTCGAGGCCCATCTTTGCAACCACGACACCATGTAGCGCGGTACAGATCGGCCCAACAACATGCCAAATGGACCGCTCAGGATTGGCATCACGTTCGCATCACCGATGAGTGTCGTATATGCCTTCAACCAGACAATCGCTGGAGACGTGTTTGGAGGCAAACCTGTCAGGCTGAACACCTTAGACACACTGTCCAGCGAGTACCGCAAGGGGAAGGTTCCCTGATGGTTTGGGGTGGCATTAGTTGGGGCGACGTACGTTTCTGGTGGTCATGGAAGGCACCGTAACGGCTGTACGATACGTGAAAGCCATCCTCCGACCAATAGTGCAACCATATCGGCTTCATGGACGACAATTCGAGCCCCCATCGTGCACGTCTTATCCTTTAGGACAACGACATCGCTCAACTAGAGATGCCAGCATGTTCTCCAGCCATGAAACCTATCGAACATGCCTGGAATAGACTGAAAAGGGCTGTTTAGGGAAGACGTGACCCACCAACTACTCTGATGGATCTACGCTGAATCGCCGTTCCGGAGTGGGACAATCTGGACCAACAGTGCCTTGAAGAACTTGTGGATAGTATGCCACGAGGAATACAGGCATGCAATAATGGAAGAGAACGTGCTACTGAATATTAGAGATACCAGTGTGTACAGCAGTCTGGAGCACCACCTCTGTAGGTCTCGCTGTATAGTGGAACAGCACGCAATGTGTAGTTTTCATGACCAATAAAAAGGGAGGAAATGATATTTGTCCTGTTCTTTACTCAAATTTTCTGTACAGATTTCGGAACCCTCGGAACGAAGGTGAAGCAAAACTTTTATTGATGTGTGTATATTGAGTGAATTTCTTCGTGTTGGTCATGTGTTGAAGGTTACAAGAGCAACTTAGCTCAAAAATACGTCGAACAAATTCGTCACAGTCACTTTCAAGATTTTTTTTCACGTGACCATCTGATGTTATGTAGATCATTAACTTTCACAGCTAAAATTTACTATGTGATTCAGTACATCTGGATGTTATTTTATTTTATCTTTATTTCTTAATTTTTGTAACTTCTAGCCCCACAGCTCACAGTATCTGCGAAAATTGCTTGATAAGTGTGTTCTTTGTTTACAGGTGAGTGCTGCGCGGCAAGCTTCAGCTGCAGGAGTGGGGCAGCGGTAATTCGACCTGTCGGGACAGGTAATGTGATTCAGTTACCACAGTGGTGAACCGTCGTTGCTATTTGTGACGAGATCTGGGTATCACCGACCGCTTGTAATAACAAGAAGATACGAGTCACCTATGCGTGTAGTTTTAACAATAGTTTTACTCTGCGAGACTGTAAGAACCATTGCTCTTTTGAGGAAACTGCGATGTTGAGATTCGGTAACATACTAACGAGAATGAGGTTTTCACTCTGCAGCGGAGTATGCGCTGATATGAAACTTCCAGGCAGATTAAAACTTCGAGACTCGAACTCGGTACCTTTGCCTTTCGCGGGCAAGTGCTATATTATCCGAGCTACCCAAGCACGACTCACGCCCCGTCCTCACTGCTGTACTTCTGCCAGTATCTCGTCTCCTACCTTCCAAACTTCACGGAAGCTCTCCTGTGGAAGTTTGGAAGGTAGGAGCCGAGCTACTGACAGAAGTAAAGCTTTTAAGACGGGGCGCGAGTCGTGCTTGGGTAGCTCAGATGGATAGGGTTAGCTGCGCTCTGTGATAAAAAAACTGAGTGATTGGATCAACTAAGAACTTCAACGGGCGTCAGGAGACGTCTGCCACGAACACATACAACGAACTATGACGAGCAAAAAAAATAAAAAAATAAAAAAAATTAAATAAAAAAAGATGGTATAGAACTTGCCCGCGAAAGGCAAAGGTGCCCAGTTTACGTATCGGTCCGGCACACAGTTTTAATCTGCCAGGAAGTTTCAACATACTAACGATTTTACGTCTTTTGTAATTGAAAGGATCTCTCCTTCATCAATTTGAGGTGCATTTCAGTCAAAATGGAAAAGTGCTCTTTAATAGTTTCTCAACATTGTGAAATTGCGGTCATCAAAATGTGACACAAGTCCTTTAATCTATAAGGGATTATACCAACTTCCTGCTTCAAACTAGAATAATCATAGTACTACAGTTTTCATTCAGTAGTGCGTACTACCATTCAATACGAACAACGAATGCAATTCCGTCTTATTCATTGCTAAACTAATGATGAAACAATATTATCACTGTTTTTGACAAACAATCACAGTGACTCATTGTTTCTACACATACTTTTAGTTTTCACTGTAACGTCGATTCGTACGTTCGATGTGACATTCTGGAAGATTTCCACATACTGTTCTAAACTAAAACGAGAAAAATAGACCGTCTTCCAGATTTCGGATTGATGTACATCATTTATTTAAGCTTTAAATCCAAATAACAACTGGAATGTGTTTCAACCTCCGCTGTAAACTAAAACGTTTTGTATGCTCCTGAGACCTGTAGTATTAATAATTAAATCACATTTGCCCCATATTGCATTTGCAATAGGTTCTGATGCTAATGCGTGGAACATTTGAGATTATCTTCTGCCATACATTTCAGAGTGGTTTGCATAGTATGTATGAAGATGTCTGTCGTTACTGCCTAGGTATCATCTTCCAAGTCTGTCCTAGTGACGGAGACTGTAACGGTTTCACTGAACTTTTTGAGGACCACAAAAGAGCTTATTACATTTGAACCAGCGAATTCCAGCTGACCACAGTTCATGTCCACGAAATGCCTGTGGATGGGTGAGGGTATGGGTGCAGCGAGAATCTGTAATACTTTCTGAGGAATGTAGAAACTAGTGTAGACAGAATGAAATACGTCAGACAGTGAAAAATAGCGTTGACCTGCATAACGATTGATAACCGCGTTTCTTGCACCGCTTTTAATGCAACTTCCATTAAGTATCATTTCCTCCCTTTTTATTGTTCATGAAAATGGAATGGGGACAATGTTCACTTGGATGCAATGGTTAGTTGATTATTGGCAGCTGTCTTAAGTGATGAGTGCCGAATGGTTCTCAGCAATAGATAAAGACACATTTCGTGTATTAGCAAAATATTTTTATTCGACAATGCCACCGCGTCGTGATTGAAAACTAGCTGTGAAAAGTTCACAGAGACTTCGCACCAGCGCTGAATCCTGTTTATTACAGTAGAAGTGAAATTATGGGCATTGCAGATCTAGAATATGGTTCTACCAAATTCACGGTATTGCGATCGGCATCGCATTAATAGTTCTGGGACTGTTGACATACTAGACATCTTAGATGATAAATGATATTTTTACGAATACATACACTATGTGATCAAAAGTATCCGGACACCCCTAAAATCATAGGTTTTTCGTATTAGGTGCATTGTGCTGCTACCAACTGCCAGGTACTCCGTATAAGCTACCTCAGTAGTCATTAGACATTGTGAGAGAGCAGAATGGAGCGCTCCGCTGAACTTATGAACTTCGAACGTGGTCAGGTGATTGTGTGTCACGTGTGTCATACGTCTGTACTCGAGATTTCTACACTTCTAATCCTCCCTAGGTCCACTGTTCGCGATGTGATAGTGAAATGGAAGCGTGAAGGGACACGTACAGAACAAAAGCGTATAGGCCTACCTTCTCTGTTGACTGACGGAGACCGCCGACAGTTGAGGAGGATCCTAATGTATAATAGACAGACATCTATCCAGACCATCATAAAGGAATTCCAAACTGCATCAGGATCCACAGGAACTACTATGACAGTCAGGAGGGAGATGAGAAAACTTGGATATCATAGTCAAGCGGCTGCTCATTAGCCACACATCACGCCGGTAAATGCCAAACGACGCCTTGCGTAAACATTGGACGATTGAACAGTGGAAAAACGTTGTGTGAAGTGACGAATCAAGGTACACAATGTGGCGATCCGATGGCAGGGTGTGGGTATGGCGAACGCCCGGTGAGCATCATCTGCCAGCGTGTTTAATGCCAGCAGTGAAATTCAAAGGCAGTAGTGTTATGGTGTGGTGGTGTTTTTCATGGCGGTGACTTGCAACCCTTGTTGTTTCACGTGGCACTACCACAGCACTGGCCTGCATTGATGTTTAAACACCTTATTGCTTCTCACTGCTGAAGAGGAATCCGGGGGTGGCGATTGCATCTTTCAAGACTATGGTGCACCCGTTCATAACGCACGGCCTATGGCGGAGTGGTTACATGACAATAACATCCCTGTAATGGACTAGCCTGCACAGAGACCTGACCTGAATCCTTGGATGTTTTGGAATGCCGACGTCGTGCCAGGCCTCACCGACCGAAATCGATAGCACTACGCAGTGCAGCACTGCGTGAAAAATGGGCTGCCATTCCCCAAGAAACCTTACAGCACGTGACTGAACGTATACCTGCGAGAGTGGAAGCTGTCATCAAGGCTAAAGGTGCGCCAACACCATACTGAATTCCCACATTACAGATGGAAGGCGCCCCGAACTTTTAAGTCATTTTCAGCCAAGTGTCCGGATACTTTCGATCACGTAGTATATGCTTTCTTATTGTCTCTCAGATTTAACTTCGACATTCACACAATAACGAACACATGACTTCCAAAGTTAACTTCTGTTTATCAGGTCCCACCACCGTTAAATATATACTGCAAGCACTACGAGGTGATAGTAAGCTTTCTACTAGTGCTCTTTGCCTCATCCTTCTCTTACAATACCAGCTTTATCATAGTACTGCCCTGATTACAGTTTTCATTGTAGTACCAGAATTCTCTCCTTTCTGATTTATGTTCTGTAATTCATTACGTATTCATTAGATGGCTGTTAAGTGTCATAGTTGCCGAAGCCAAACCAGCGAGCGAAACATAAGTACAATGTCATTCGGTGCCCGCCGCGAATGTTACGGTCAGAGGAACCCGGACTGTCCTACCCGCACTGCGTCACTGTGGGAACACAACCGCCGCATATACAGCTGACGTTTCCCTCTTGCCACCGTGCCTCACTCGCCTAATGGGAGACTACGGTCGGAATTAACTTTACTCCCATGGTAAATCAACCGAACATGTCCGTAGTTAAGAGATATTTATTTTCAGTCGCATTAGCAAACACAGAATATATGGAAAATATTTATTATGTTTCTTAACACTGTGACTTCTAAATGAATGCAGACAGGAAGTTGTTGTGAATTTTAACTGACGAACTGGACTACAAAGCTGTATTTTCAAAAGAATTATTCGACTTTATAAGGATATCTTAACATGCGTGCACATACAACCACGTGGCGCTGTTTACAATTACTTTTAGTATCGAATGTTTCATTAGCCCTTCACAAATGCGCAATGTACCCTCCGCCAGAAACACGACAAAGGTCCAGACCAGAGAGATACTAGTCCCCTATTTGACGATGCCGTTGTTACGTGACGTCGTAATTCAACTCTGCTGGAAGGGGAGTTACATAGTTACTTTCATAAAACTTACTTTCCTTTCATAAAACCTGAAATACACTCCTGGAAATTGAAATAAGAACATCGTGAATTCATTGTCCCAGGAAGGGGAAACTTTATTGACACATTCCTGGGGTCCGATACATCACATGATCACACTGACAGAACCACAGGCACATATACACAGGCAACAGAGCATGCACAATGTCGGGACTAGTACAGTGTATATCCACCTTTCGCAGCAATGCAGGCTGCTATTCTCCCATGGAGACGATCGTAGAGATGCTGGATGTAGTCCTGTGGAACGGCTTGCCATGCCATTTCCACCTGGCGCCTCAGTTGGACCAGCGTTCGTGCTGGACGTGCAGACCGCGTGAGACGACGCTTCATCCACTCCCAAACATGCTCAATGGGGGACAGATCCGGAGATCTTGCTGGCCAGGGTAGTTGACTTACACCTTCTAGAGCACGTTGGGTGGCACGGGATACATGCGGACGTGCATTGTCCTGTTGGAACAGCAAGTTCCCTTCCCGGTCTAGGAATGGTAGAACGATGGGTTCGATGACGGTTTGGATGTACCGTGCACTATTCAGTGTCCCCTCGACGATCACCAGTGGTGTACGGCCAGTGTAGGAGATCGCTCCCCACACCATGATGCCGGGTGTTGGCCCTGTGTGCCTCGGTCGTATGCAGTCCTGATTGTGGCGCTCACCTGCACGGCGCCAAACACGCATACGACCATCATTGGCACCAAGGCAGAAGCGACTCTCATCGCTGAAGACGACACGTCTCCATTCGTCCCTCCATTCACGCCTGTCGCGACACCACTGGAGGCGGGCTGCACGATGTTGGGGCGTGAGCGGAAGACGGCCTAACGGTGTGCGGGACCGTAGCCCAGCTTCATGGAGACGGTTGCCAATGGTCCTCGCCGATACCCCAGGAGCAACAGTGTTCCTAATTTGCTGGGAAGTGGCGGTGCGGTCCCCTACGGCACTGCGTAGGATCCTACGGTCTTGGCGTGCATCCGTGCGTCGCTGCGGTCCGGTCTCAGGTCGACGGGCACGTGCACCTTCCGCCGACCACTGGCGACAACATCGATGTACTGTGGAGACCTCACGCCCCACGTGTTGAGCAATTCGGCGGTACGTCCACCCGGCCTCCCGCATGCCCACTATACGCCCTCGCTCAAAGTCCGTCAACTGCACATACGGTTCACGTCCACGCTGTCGCGGCATGCTACCAGTGTTAAAGACTGCGATGGAGCTCCGTATGCCACGGCAAACTGGCTGACACTGACGGCGGCGGTGCACAAATGCTGCGCAGCTAGCGCCATTCGACGGCCAACACCGCGGTTCCTGGTGTGTCCTCTGTGCCGTGCGTGTGATCATTGCTTGTACAGCCCTCTCGCAGTGTCCGGAGCAAGTATGGTGGGTCTGACACACCGGTGTCAATGTGTTCTTCTTTCCATTTCCAGGAGTGTATTACTGCATCTCATTGCCCTATCAGAACCCCTCGGAGAGCATTAAAGATAAACACCAGTCCTAATTGCCCGATTGTAAAGTGACCTGTTTCCAAATTACATACAAAAATAACCACTATTTCAGTATACATATAATTCGAAAATGAAGCTTTGCTGATTAACATTGTTCTTATGTGAAAAACACAATATAAATGTGAAGTTAATACTGTAACTAATCGAAAGAAATGTAGCACATGGTCAGGATGTACCAGTAAACCTATCATTATAAAATTACTACAGCAAATTAAATAGAACATATAAATAAAGCATGTTAATTGAATCTCCGATACATGTTACCTGTAACATAATTAGTCAGAAAATGTTATAATAACTCGTAACTAAGTTGAAAATAGGTTCACCTTGTTCAGCTCTGAGATTGTAAATTTTTAGCAATGTGTATCTCATATTCGGTTTAACTTTTAATTGTGATTTTACATAAAATTGTAATTTTCATTGTAGGTAATTGTTAACAGAAGTATAAATAGAGGTCACGCAGGTGCCTTTCGGCACTCGTGTTTTGGCTAGGGTTGCGAGCAAATGTATTGTAGGCTCAGTCGTTTGTTGATTGTTGTGAACTCTGTGTCGTTTGATGTCAACTTTGTGTACATGTGATGTAACCGGTACAGTTCACCGCGCTCGGACACCAGAGTCCTGGAAATATATTGGTGTTAAAACTGCACTGTACTTTGGAATTTATGTGGGAGTCTTCCGCAATCCTTTTCATAGGCTGCACAGCGACGAGACGAATCCAGGAATTTTACAACACCCCGAGAACTAAACAACTCTCACTGTTGGTAGAATTGTCGTGAAAACAACAGCACATCGACTGTGCATTTCACTCAAATGTCAAAACATTAGCAGCGCGGAGGTGGGAAAATACAGACATCTCAAACCCCACAAAAAATCGCACACCACGTGTCGAAGTAGCCTTTGAGGTCAGTGGTGCAATACTATATACGTAAGCGTTTGCGACTGCTCCAACAAAGACAGTTCGTTGTTACTAAATGCTCTTATGTCCAGGAGCCAATGCGATGGTGCTTTGTCCTCTTCCAAAAACTTTAGGCATCTTATCGCAACTGTGCAAGAAACCGACCTCTAACGTATCTAGATAAGTGATTCTGGAAACTGTCTTTTCCACTTAAAATAACGAGGTATAAATACTTTCTCGTTATACGGTGAGAAAACACACAAAGCTTTGGATTGCAATTGTGCAACAATGTTTTTTGTTGTGGTGGTTCACTTTTTCACTTGAATGGAACATTAAACGTGAAAGTAAACTATTAACTTCCATCTCCATGCCCAGAATAAGTCAATAAATCTTTACATATTGTTGTTTACCAACATCATGAAGGTCTTTCAGCAAATGAGTCCTGTATGGTTTGAAACACTGTCGCCGCAAAACACGTCACAGACATTAGAGGATTGGCTATTTCTTGGCTATCATATCGAACAGACTTCTGTGACTAGGTGCAAAGCGCTGCCGGATGACACCTACGCCTTGAATGGGCGTACGGGGCGACCCGTCCATTTTCCTTACGTCTTCACACATTTGGTACCATCGTCGAATGTTTCGAACTATAGGAGGCACAGTGCCTTATTCTCGAAGAATTGCACGATACGAAGTTGTAACTGAACTGCATCTGCTGAATTGTAAACCCCCAGTTGTTAACGCGAACTAGACCCAGCGCACATTGCATAATGGGTGAGCGAAGGAGTGAGATAGCAGATCCTCTCAGATCTCAATCGGAAACAACATAAAGTAGCAACTTACAGCCGGCACCAAGTAAAGTCTTAGTTACGTTGCGTAATTAAAACTTCATCCAGAGTGACAATGCTCCTCAGGTGTTAGCTGGGATAGATACCGGGAAAATCAGACAACACCCGAAGGCCAATACCGCGAATACGTGGAAGTTGTGGGGAGTACGGGTATGCACCGTTTCTCTAGTAATTTTTTTATGTTTGAAATTTTACAATTTACCACTTTATTAACTTGATTTTAAAATAGTAAGTTAACATTCGTGTTAATGAACAGCAAGATCCTCAGTGTTGTTTCTTAATGAAAGTTCCTGAAGCGTTATTTAACCAACAATAATAACTGACCAAATAACAGCTGTTAGAATTAAATTACAACGCTTAAAATTCAAAACATATATAAATTGCATAACGGAAAGTTAAATAAAAGTTTCTGCGTCACATGGCAATACCAAAATTTTCCTGGATATCACCTGTGATCTCTAAAGGCAATAAAATATTGACCACAAAATTTTAATTAAAATTAAAACTTGAACTGCAATAAAATATGATAACTATCAATGTACACTAAAACCCTGTAGCCTCTACGATGCGCACCGTATCACAACATATTTTTCTTCCTTTTAAACACTTTACACCATAAAACTCCCTACATGTGATGCATACGACACCCGACGAATTATGACAAATAATTGAGAATAGATCTTATAATTAACTAGGTATGTAAATCTTTTTCTTTCAAAATAAATCAAAAAACACACAAATCAACTCTTAAGCTCAGTGATTACATCCGTTAAAAAATAATATACAATACATATCGCCGTGGTCATGCGCTGTTGTGCACCGTGCTGTCCTTCAGGATAACATGAGATTTTCCACGATGTACAAAACGTTGACAGGAAGCAACTTACCTACACAAATTGTATCTTGAGATTATACGTCGATATAGATGAGGCTCGAAAATCTTAAAACGGGCGAGGGAGTAGATGCGGTAATACTGAACACTTCGACTATACGGCAACGCACAAAAAAAAAGTCCAAACGTGAATGAATTCCTAAGGGACCGAACTGCTTAGGTCATCGGTCGCTAGACTTACACACTACTTAAACGCAGTAATAAAATATTTGGGACTTCAAACTGTTAGGAGGGCCACACCAAACCTCAGAATGACGCCCCAAGCTAAATTATTAAAATACTGTCGGCCATTTCGCCACGACTAGTAGAACCATAAAATACTATAAGAAGTGAACTGCAATTAACATGATTCATAAGCGTCCGACTGGAAAGCTCCACAGTCGATCTTTCCATTACGAAAAACACTTAACAGTACCTTCAAAGTTCACTCGTGGACACTACCAGAGCGTCAAATTACTCGTTATAAATGTAGATAAGAGAGTTTAACACGCTGGGGGGTCGACCTAGGTTTCTTGATAAGACAAGCAGTGATTCGGTCCGTAGGATCCACCTTCGATCAAAAACAGTCATTTACTTTAAAGCAGCTAAATAAATGGCAATGCCGATATGAACGCTCTCCTCCCAAGCAGCGCTCTAACTGGAGACTGCAGTACCTAAGCAAAGCTTACACCACTCACAAGTCTGATATACGCGCCACCAACGTGGACCTTCGTAGAATCCTCAACTCATACGCCAATCTTGCCGTAATTCTTCTTCGGAATCCAAGGACAGAACCAATAAATCACTCCTCGGCCATTGAACGCACACACGATGACCGCCATCGGGTCAACACCGGCCCTTAACACTGGGATCTTCGAGCCCACGACGTTCCGTCCCCAACCGACAGCTTCGCGGGGTCCACCGACCAGGCGGCCTTGCCCTCCGACACACGCACAGTCCACAGCTAACTCTCAGCAACCCCCTTATTCCTCGTTCTGTCGCCTCACGACGCGGGGGAAGCCAACTCGCCAAAGATATTCGGCGACCAGAGACTCCAATCCGATCTCGATATTGACACCGCGGCGAGTACTGAGAAGACGGGTGATTTAAAAAACAAGACAAAAAACTAAATAGTGAGCCATACCGGCTCACAAATTATCTTCTTTCATTCGGAAGCCAATGTCCTGTTAAATTTTATCTACCTTTTTGAAACACCAAATACTTTATATTTTGACTAGCTTCGATATTTCAGTGATTATCTTAAACTCTGAACAGCGATTAGTCAAAATCTTTGATTCATACCCAAAAATGACCATTATATGATCGGTACCAGTCAGTATTTATAGTACATGCAATTGAGACAGTTGATTCAGTGAAAATAAAAAATTGCTGAAATTTTCATTCACTGTATGCTTCGCTACGAGAATTCGGTCCACTGTCTTGAGATTACCGAAAGATAAATAGAAAATAGAAATTCTTTTACACAGAGTAAGGTGTATGTCTCATGAGTGCGTGACTGAAATCATTAGCCAGCTCATCCTAGTAGTCTCTTCACTAAGTACGGACTGGTTATGTATCAGTCTGTAGTTGGTGAAGAGTATGGTATGTAGTTAAGTGCTAACTGTTCCCGGTGAAATACGACTCATAGCTGCAATTTTTTCCGTACGAGGCTACAAGCGTGAGCTGGCTAATAGCTACAGTCTTAACCCTGTGTAAATGAAGCGATATGGTAGCCGTTAAGTATCACAGCTACTATTGCACTTGACAGACACTGCAGGTGAAATATTTTTTTCCGTAGAGCACCGGATGGACCGTCACTTTGATACCGATGTTTACTACAAGCACTTCTAACTACGGTAATTTGATGTAATGTTGTGAGAAAGGTTAGGTTGTCCACGATAACAGCAAATTTAGAAACAAGTAATTTCTATGTAATGTTCATTGTGGCACAGACGTATTTGAATTACCATGGTGGTAGGTGCATCTCATTTGTGTTGCAAATACACTGTCGTATGTGAGCATTAAAACATAAAGATGTACACGTGGGAAAGAAATGAGCTATTTACGGCAAATTATATACAAGGAAAAAGAAAACTATCTGATAATGCAGAACTGAATCTGATTTATTACGTATCCCCAACGTGTCGCAATCACAGCCGCTGGAATCGAAGAGGCTGTGAATACTTCCTGTGGAACCTCCCACCCAGCAGTTTGTATGCGATTCAGTTAGCAACAACCTTTCAGCGCTGGAAGACCGTTGTGAACAGGCGACTGACCACACAAACCTAAGGCATGTTGTATGAGCGGTACGTCAGGCTAACGATCAGTCCTGAGAAATAGTAATACCTTTCGTTTTTCCGGCGGACTTCACGCACTGTGTGACCCTTGTACCTGTTACGATAAGCTTAGTGCTGAAATTATGGAATCCGCTGGTCATATTACTTCCTGTCTCTGGACAGTGCACCAGATCTTAATTGGGCGGTGTGGGACGGAGGATGGGTGACAACTCATTTTAGATTCATGGAAACTGGAGGTAAGTGGGATAGGGACGAAATTTCATCCAGAATTGAATTCAGAGTTATAGAAGAACAGTATTTAAAATAAAATTATAAACAGCCGACCAGTTGCAATGGATAAAGAATTCTTTACCTAAGTTTCAACAAATTTAAATTTGTCTTCTTCAGAAGGTGGCAATTTTACATTAGTATGGACTGATGTATCGTCGCCGTTTTTACAAATGTCTGCATAGATCCATTTGTCAAAATTAAAATATAGCCCTAAAAATACGGTTTGTCACGTAAATTAGTACATGGATGTTGCAGAGCTCACAACCGACTCAGTGGAACCGTTGCTGTTGTGCAGCTATGTTTAAAATACTGAAATTCCTGCCCTCCGAGGTTTAAAATACAGAAAAGTATTTATTATTTATTAACACCCAACGATAATAAGACTCCCATTTTGAAGTAGTCAGCTGCTACTTGAAGCGTTCTTAGCTCATAGCGACTGATTATCGAGAAATGAATGTCCAACTGCTACTTCAAGTCTTTAGTAACTAGATCCGCCTAGTATTTGAAGTCATGGGGGGAGTGGCGACCGTAGGAAAATGCTTTTGAAATTTCAGATAATTAGTTCTGGATGTACTTGCAACTAGTAAGTATTCTTGACATCCTCTGGCTCTCATCAAACTCATACAGAAGTTACACTTCTGTCTGTGTAGTGGTTTAGAATGTGACCTGCCTTCACTGTGAAGCTTTCTATGTGGGAATGACCAGCAACAAACTGTCCATTGGCATGAATGGACACAGGCAGACAGTGTTTGTTGGTAATGAGGATCACCCTGTGGCTAAACATTCCTTGGTGCACGGCCAGCACATCTTGGCACAGCGTTACACCGTCCGGGTTATCTGGATACTTCCCACTAACGCCAACCTGTCAGAACTCCGGAGATGGGAGCTTGCCCTTCAGTATATCCTCTCTTCTCGTTATCCGCCAGGCCTTAATCTCCACTAATTTCAATTTGCCGCCGCTCATACCTCACCTGTCTTTCAACAACATCTTTGCCTCTGTACTTCCGCCTCGACTGACATCTCTGCCCAAACTCTTTGCCTTTACAAATGTCTGCTTGTGTCTGTGTATGTATGGATGGATGTGTGTGTGTGTGTGTGTGTGTGTGTGTGTGTGTGTGTGTGTGTGTGTGTGTGTGCGCGCGAGTGTATACCTGTCCTTTTTCCCCCTAAGGTAAGTCCTTCCGCTCCCAGGATTGGAGTGACTCCTTACCCTCTCCCTTAAATCCCACTTCCTTTCGTCTTTCCCTCTCCTTCCCTCTTTCCTGATGAAGCAACCGTTTGTTGCGAAAGCTTGAATTTTGTGCGTATGTTTGTGTTTGTTTGTGTGTCTATCGACCTGCCAGCCAGCACTTTCGTTTGGTAAGTCACATCATCTTTGTTCCTATATATATATATATATATATATATATATATATATAATAGCACGCTGGTCTGCCGCATGCGGGTTTTACGAGGTGCCGTAACTAAGATTTTCTCATGAGAAGCTAGGTAGAATGGAATCCAATTTCATACCTCAAATGTTCATCGAATATATTTCAACAATAAAAGAGCGGCATTAGTGTCAGATTACCGGATTATCGTTTCCTGCTTACCAGACAGAGGAATACCATAGGAAGCAATATATATCACTGAAATTGTCTAAAATATGAAATAAAAACTCTCTTACCAAAACTATAAATTTTGCCTCTGTATCGTCCATAATGAGTTAGGGGTAAGTCCTGTGCCATACCGCTGAAAAAAGCGTGCCACTCCTCGTCTACGGCCGCAGATTCGAATCCTGCCTCGGGCATGGATGTGTGTGATGTCCTTAGGTTAGTTAGATTTAAGTAGTTCTAAGTTCTAGGGGACTGATGACCTCAGATATTAAGTCCCATAGTGCTGAAAGCCATTTGAACCATCTGAACTCCTCGTCTTAATAATCGCGTTATTGTTTTGTTTGAAAGCACTTATCTCACGTATGGAACTTTTTGACCTTAGCAGACCCGCCCGCATTGTTTGGTCGTCGCAATATCATTTTACGAGATGTCATTTTGCTAATTGCGGTGAAGAGGTCATTTAATAATAGCAGATACTTATTTCCTCCGCCTGGGTGATCGTAGGATTAGTAGTACAGTGCGACAATCTCCAACTTTTACAGTGTCTTACTTGTTACATACTGTGGCAGTGGTATGTGGGTTTCGTTTGATTTCAGTTTCCATAACGTGTTGTTGCACTCCTTCGGAAAACATGCGACCATGCGACTATTAATACACAAATGTCGAAGTATTGTGTCACATACATAGTGTAACATTTCGTTTGAGAATCATCATGTTAGCAAATGCATGGCGCTGTCCTGAACTCACTGTTGAGAGGTTTTATCAGTGGCAGTAAGAAATCTCCAGTGTCATGACAGGACCATGGGACGTACGCCAGATCAGTGCCATAGTTCGGCGTGTCACCAGTTAAGGTTAGAAACGGTAGGAAGTAAAAGGGGTGAAATCAGCAAGTGATGGCGACTGGGTTTGTGTGTAGAAATCTATTGTCTTCTCTCAGAGAATGGGGACTGATCTATCCCTAATCGGCTTATCTAGAAAGCGTTCTTCCAGATAAATTAGTATTTCAGAAGATTAAGAAGTCCCTCAAACTTAGGAGAAAGGCGGTTTCCACCGCAGCAGAAATAGGAAGTCCACAGTTTAGGAGACGGTGGCCTGACATCACATGGGGCGATTGTTTGTGGCAAGCTGTCGCCAGCTTCCATGTGTAAGGTAAGGTTTTAGTGGCCATCGACACTAGTGTCGGGTAATGGCTATTGTAAAGCATGGGTAGCCGATAGTATTGCTTTCGTAGGAATTGTGATATTGGGTTCGTCGTGGCTAATAAACCAAGGTTAAGTACCCTCTCACGTTTATTTCAGCATGGCGTTCCATTTAAATCCGTCTTCTGCTAGAGGGAAGAGCAGAGCTGGACGCTCTGGTACATTACCCTACCCGCTCGCTAGAAACTTCGAAGGCAGGAGCTTTGCATTGTAGTGTCGAGCACGTTCAGCTTTGGCAAATGGAAGATGGTATAAACACCGACTGAGTGGTGTTAACAAAGCCACATTGTGGCGATACGACCGCTCAACAGAAGAAATGTTATCTGCACGTTCTAAGACCGCCGTGATACAGGGAGGATGATGGTGCGCCGCAAAACTCTTCTCCCGCCGCTGATCAAGTGTTGGGCGGAACAGTTTTCTCTGCCACTCTGCGCCTCTCCAGGTAACCGATCAGCAAAATTAAGACAAGCAGAATACATTCGCACTTGTTGCACATGGGTCTGAATGAAGTTTTGTTTTAAATAATATTTAATGGCGACGTGCATGACAAAAGTGGAATAACAGAAGTCATGAAATAAAGAGCCAAAGCGTTGTGAATATTCAATAGTTTCAGATCAACACTGTGCTCCGTCGTCATGGCCGTTCCTGAAGCATACTGCATTAAATGTGTCCCCACTTTCCTCCAGTGGTTGTTTGCACAAAAAAGAGGTAATCTAGCGATCTATTATCCTAACTTCTAAATTAATACCATCACGGAAAGGAAGGATGAGAATTCTCAATACAAGTTATGTAGATGCAATAACTAAGGGTACCACGTATTTTCTACCCAACTGATTACAGCACCAGTCAGAAAGAATATAAAGATTTAGTTAACAACGGAAGAGCAAAAACTCACAACGATCCACGGAAGACTTGCACGGGATTCCTTGTTCCGTACATCAAGAAGCACTTTGTGATAAATTATTAGACATGGAAGGCTTGATGGGACTGGTGGCAGGAACAGTTAATTTTTTGCAGCAGAAACGTGTTATCAATCGGCATTAGCATCAGGTTTGATTGAACTCAACCAAGAATACACAGACGTTATGTGTTGCTCCAAAGAACGTCGTTGAAGTCAAGAGGCATGCCTGAAACGATTTTTCGATTTATGACTCTCGGTTGTAGAGTTTCTGAAGGAAAAAGCTAAAAGAATTACAGGAATTGTCTTCTAAACTTTTGAGGATACTGCCAATCGTACATCTGTTTTTCAGCTGTTTTCGAAAACATTTGTCGCTTCAGTTGAAAGCACCCTGTATACGATGTATGTGCAGATGGGACCAATCGATCTGTAATGCTATTTAGGTTCAAAACGTAAATATTTTTACGATAAGACTGTGCAGAAGTTCTACGTTGTTTTCTTTGGGAGGAGTCTGCACCTCCGTAATGAACTGCAAAAGTGATTCAATGTTCCGATAAACGTATGTGCGTGAAATGCTTTATCGATTATGAAAATAACAGTTACGGTTACGCGGAAATCCGACTGACGAAAACCTACGAAATGTTTTGTCTCCACCTTATATCAACAGTTTGTATCGGCGCGCAAAAAATAAGTAATACGGAAAATGTTTTGTTAGCGATGTATGTTGTTATAATATGTGAAACCGAGTAGTACGCAAGACGTTCAGTGTTCCTTGGGTGATTGCATTGCCATCTAAATCCGGTGCATTCACAGTTTCGTCCTCTTGCTGTTCTTCACGTTCAGACAGTGTACCATGTAAGCTAAAAAGACATGCACCCGGAGGCCGAGTATCCGATGTTGAATATCCAATAATGCTATGTACTCATTCCATTTTTTTCAGTGTGGCGTGATTAGTTGGTGAAATGTACTGCCAAATGACGGAACTCTACACGTGACCGACAGTACTCCACACGAAAAGTATTCTTGGCAGTCCCTGATGTATACCGATTTATTCTGTGTTCAGATATAGTATTTTAATCGGATGTAAATCAGCTATATAATGGCAGGGCCCATTTCGAAGTAAATTATGTCCCGTATGCGATTGACGTGTTCTTTCTTAACTTTTCCACTACAAGTAAATTCGTTTTATATCCAAGACCACAGCACGGTGACGGCAACTTATCATGCATCTTCTGCTATTTTCTTTCCTTTTATTTTCTTTTCTTTTCTTTTTCGGTGATTACTTTTGAAATAAATTTCACTACCATTATTATAATGACTATTATCTTCAAATTTTCATATCGTTTATATTTTACTAGATTTTACAGTTAATTAGGTGTGTGACAAACACATCTCTTATTCAAAACGAAGAGTTCTTATTGCTCAAGTTGTTATTCGGTATAAAACTACCTTGTATATTCGAACTGAGATTGAATGTCAGGACTGTACATGATATTACTCAAACCCAAACTGACAATATTGTGCCTCAGTAAACAATTGAAAGATCCATTGCAGTATCCACACTAAGGACGAAAGACCTTGAGGGATAAAAAACACTGGTATATCCTGACTGCTCTTTGCGTAGTCCGTAGGTTGTAGAAACAACTGCGGTTACTTTGCGAATTGACCTGCTGGCTGTAAGCACCTCGAATTTGCTGATTTCGGCGAGACTCCATTTTTCTTGGTACACGTCTTGGTACGCCCATACAGTGCTTCCCTTTATAGACTTGCTATATGATTTTACAGTCGAATTTCTCTGAAGCTTTTCGTTTCATACCAAATAATAAGATTTATCTAATGTTGTTATGTGAACACCACCACTAACACTACTTGCAATGAATAGTACCTGTCAATCGCACACGAGCATTCTGTGACTCATACTCTCGGTTCTCGCTTGGCCTTTAACAGTGCACTAATCTTAGTTTTTCGGACAATTTGTTGGTGCAGACGTGATATTTTTGTCATTTCTTTTGTAGCGTTGAGTTCAATAAACATAACCTACAGCGGTGGAGTATATTGTGGCTATCAGGAACGACTCGGAATTTAAAACGTTCCGAACAATAGCATCCAAAAAATATTGCAACCGCATCACGTATCTACGTTTCGAGGTCAAATTATTGTTTCGATCATTTGGAGTTCATTCAGTCGCAATGAATAAGCCCGTCGGACAATTTCGTACCAGACTATCGACAGCAGCCCAGAGGCAAATAAAAATATCCTCCAAAATTTTAGGGGTCATACATACAGAATATTTTCAGTTAATAATTATCAGATTGGTCTCTTGATTTTTTTCCATCTAATCAGCATATGAATTACCATGTACATAAAATTGTACCCATTGGCTGATTCGTTGGAAAATGATTGAAATTCGTATCATATGTGACTTACAATGATACAAATCAATTACCTACGATACTACATTTGTTCTATAAAATACTTGTTATGTAAAATCATTGTCAGCTAACATAGAACGTGCTGAATTAGTATCGCGCTGAATGTATAACCGAGAAATTTAGTGTTGCGGTAATTTATGTTCCTATATTACATCATATAGACAGTCAACTTATCCCAAGGAACGAAGGGAAATCACAGTCGACAACGAAGTCATTAGAGACGGTTGCATCAAGGAGAAACTTTTTTGTCTGTCTGAAGACGATATTAGAAATTTTGACTTTGTATTGAGTATAGCACACGTGATAGTAAGAAATTAATATGTAGCTTCAGTATGTTCATTATACTCCGAGTTCCGGCTTTTAGCCTCTTACATCGCTTTTGAAACATAACCTAATTCGATAACGCTACTGCTGATACCCCTTCACCATCACACTGAGAAACACGGCACTCTAGTTGATAAATTAGAGTTCTCTGAAAAAATAACCCAGCAACCTATAATTACGGTTTCCGTCATGTCGGCTCCTGGATATGGACACAAACAGGTTGCTTAGAAAACACTCTTGTGTTCCATCTCATAATATGTTCAAGTGTATGGGACAAGTACCAGATAGATCTAACGGGGGACACTGAACATATAAGAGAAAAGAAGCACGAATGGTCGTAGTTTTGTTTGACTCTTTATGGAGCGTAATGGAGACGTCGAAGAAACTGAACTGGCAAACTCTTGAAGAGAGAAGCAAACTATCCAGTGATAGTAGCTTTTAAGACCTAATTAAAGTGATAATTCTGGGAATATACTACAACGCCCTACGTACCGGTGCCAAATAAATCCCGAAGAGAAGATTGGACCAAATGAAAGGCGCAAAGAGATGTTGAAGCAATTATTCTTCTCGCACTCTATAGAGGAATGAAGTAGGAGAAAAGTGCTAAGAAATAGTTCAGCGTGAAGCATCCTCTGCCATGCATTTCACAGTTGTTTCAGATTCTTGATGTAGACGCAGATGCAGATGTGCTCTTTATCCAACTACCGTTTAAAGTGCGGCTCGTCCGCGCATATACAGTTTGCCTTTACATCACGTTTCTCCCTCCTTCGCGCTTTCCGCAGTTTGCTGAAGATGAGTACCGGGATTGGTCATTTAGTAAAGGCATAACAGGTTTCTTTTCCCATCTTTGCCCACACCGAGCTTATACGTCGGATGGATTGACCTCACCGTCACTGGAGCGTCAACCACTCGTCTTCTTTCCTTTGCTTCCCAAGACACAGTGTTAAAACAGCATGTCTTTGGAAACCTTCGATTTTAATTAACATATTCATTATTTAATAAACAAAACTTTTGTGTACATAAATTAATGTTTAAAATTCGTACTGAGCTCTGTCCCCTTTTATGTAGAAATTGGAAAGTGAAAGTGCTGTAAGAAAACAAAATTATTTGAAAGAAAATAGTGCCCATCGGAAAATTTCACGAAATGTGCAATTGGCGGAAAGCAAAGTGAGCGACTTATGGGTGCCAAATCTACAGGAGGGAACATCACGGCAGCTTCATTAGCGTAACAACAAGAACAAGGAACCTGAGTGTGTCGAGAATAGAATACGTGGAAGTAACTACAGCGAATGTTATGGGAGTGCTGCAGAAGTACTACGATAATCAATTATTTTAAAAAGAAATCTGAGGATATAAGAACACTGTCAAATAACTTTTAATTTCAACAAACATAGTGAAATAATGTGGCGAAATAAATGGTAATGTTGTATAATTACAGTTGGTGCCGAAATAAAGTTGGATACAATTGGTGAGTAATCAAAAGGATTATTTGCAGGTCTATTATTCCATTTAATGACTTGCATACGAATCAACTTCCTCAGACACTGACGAAATCAACCTGAGCTCAGCATTTTCCTAAAGGTAACAGAGCAGACTATACTTACGTGCAGCAAAATACTTCTTCAAAGAAAACTGTTTCAAGATAAAGAAAAAGATCAAAATAGAACTCTGTGCAAATCAAATTTATTCACTAACAATCCGTAGCAGTAAGATGACATCATATGCACACACGAAAAAATCAGTTTCACAAGTAAGTACACTGACGGAAAAAAAATTTAACACGTAAGAATAATTATAATCGGTGTATAGCAATGAAATTTCGGGAACACGTTTGTCGTAGGTAACTTAGTTAAGAGATTAACATTGCAAGATCAAATTGTGAAATGCTGGTACATTAATAACAGTGCAACCACCAGAATGTTGAATGCAAGCATGCAAACATGCATGAATTGGGTTTTACAGGGGCTGGATGTCTGTTTGTGGGATGTAGTTACATATCTGTTTCACTTGGTCTATCAGTAAAGTGATTGCATTGTGGATAACGCTGAAGTTGTCGTCCAGTGATGTCCTATACCAGCTCGAATGGAGACACATTTGGTGATCGAGCAGGCTAAGGCAACAGGTCCACACTCTATAGGGTATATTGAATTACAACAGTGATATTTCAGTGATCGTTATCCTATTGGAAAACACCCCCTTGCGAACTGTTCATGAATGGCAGCACAATGGATCGTATAACCAGTTTGAGGTACAATTTTTCATTCAAGGTGCTTGGGATAACTACGAGAGCTCTCCAGTCATACGAAATCGCACCCCAGACGATAACTCCAGGTGTAGGTTTGCTGTGTCTAGCATGAAGACAGATTGGTTGGAGGCTCTCAATTCGACTGCTTATTACCAACACACTCTCATCACTGGCACCGAGGCAGAGCCATATTTCAACAGACCTTCACACTGCCCTCCTGTGAGCTCTTGCTTGACACCATTCAAGTCGCAAATGGTGGTGGTTTGCAGTCAGTGGAAAGCATGGTAGATGGCGTGTGGCTCGGAGCTGTCCTTGTAGTAACTTCTTTGCAGCACTTCACTGTGTCACCGCTGTGCCCAGTGCTGCTCACACAGCCGCTGCAGATGCAGTACTAAGGGCCAGAACCATATGGCAAACATGATGGGCTTCTCTCTCCGTAGAGTCACATGGCCGTTCAGAGCTCGGTCCATTTGCGACCGTACATTCTCATGACCTGTCATGTAGAGAGGGTACATTACTCCCATGTCTTTCCATAATATCACAGAAGGAGCATCCAACTTCTCGTAACCGTATTACACGACCTCATTCAAACTCAGTGGGATGCTGTTAATGGCGCTTTTGTCGCCTTATGCGAATGGCGTGAAACTGAAACAGGCGTCACTTTTCACTTTCGTTCATGTCCCACAACACTTTCTTGGTGTTTTTTCCGTTAGTGTCTTAAAAATTTGAGACTAAGGATTTGAGAACAAAAAGAACACAAAAGTAGAAGAGTTGTGTTTGCCTTTCAATGTCAGTTTATTAGTAGACGTAAACATTGTAAAAAGTTTATAAAGTACCTGCATAGGGATATGGCAGTAATCAGAATGTTCCCAACCTCGTTTCAGGTTATCAGATTTGTATCTCTGAATTAACAAAAGTGAGAGCACCCGATCTGATTTACCCATCGGGTCATGCTCATTGGTCACGAAAACAACGGAATGAGTGGAGACATTGATGTGTGATGTGTGCACATCGACGTATCAGTTACGATATTGTATTCCCTGAAGCACGTAAGAATATGTTTTGAGGCTTGTTGAATTAACACCATCTATTTGTGTGTTTTAGAAGCTTGCCTTGTTACTTTGTGTTCTCTCGACCTGCCCGAGGAGAAGGTACGAGCTGGGCCTGATGATTGTTGGAGAGTAAAAGGGCCCGTACCAAGAGCGATAGTTCATGTGTAGGGAAAGGAAATCTGTGTAAACCTGCTTTAAGTATCAGCCTCCAATTATAACCATTATATCTTGATGCATTTGTAGTTACGTGAGTGGTGGCTCAAATTAAAAACCACGAGTTTGTTTCATGTTGTTTAATGCTCCTGTGTTGAACTATTGCAGAAGTTAACTCTAAAGTCATTTACTTGTCAGTTTGAATTTCTTTTAGAGTTTTCTTGTTTAATTAAATTTTATGAGAAACTTTGTCTTAAAATTTTATGCTCTGTGTTTTCTTTTAATAAGCATCAAGGAATGAAACTTTTTCAGAGAGTTATATTGTAATAAAGTTAATCACGTTTGTGTATTGTGACCTAGTCCTTTCATTAACTGAACGTTTCCTGTGGTAGCGGAAAGTAGCGTTACAATGTGTGTTCTGTAAATCGCACCAAGCTCTGGAACAAGTTCGATATATGAGTCTGTAGTTTGCTTTCGTCAGTATCATATCGCTTTATTCTTTTCCATCACTAGCTTTTACCACTGACGAAAAGTGAGCATTTCATACATCTGTGGGACTCATGTCTATAGATTGACTCCAGTAACTAACGTAGCACTGAAAGTGCAAAATTCAACTGCCCTCTACCACCTTCTTCACTCTTACACGTGCAGTAGTTCCCGACAAGCGGTTGATAGACTTCCAGATGGTCTTTTCATCTTGCAGCCGCCTATCTAGGGAGCCTAATTTCCAGGGCACGGCTGAATTGGCGGATCGTCCTACGAGCGCAGAATACGGAGCGAGCGGGCTGAGTGGCTGCTTCGCCCCTTTAGTGGAGCAACTGCAACCAGCAGGGGCAGTTCGGGAGTGGGCCGCCCCCTCGCCAAACGGAAAGGATATGAGCACTCAGTTCCTCACACATCGTAGCCCTTTCGAGTGCTTTCCAATGGTGTTTCCCCACACTCCAGCAACGCACCGAGTCCCTTTCTATTCACTGTCTGAGCCCACATATTTTTGCGCCGCGAAGTTCGGCAGCCCAACACGAATGGTCAAGTGGTTGGGAACGTTTCGCTATATACTCACAGTTCGTAAACCTTCACCACGGTTTTAGTATTAAGTTTTGGAGGTTATTTGTAAAAGTTTCCTCGGTTTGTATGCACGATAAAACCGTGGGGTTAATTTCTCTGTAAACCAAGCATCACAAAATTGATAATTTGTAGTTTATGTTATCTACAATGAAGCTACGATAAATTAAGTTATGGGAGTACGGTGGGATAGAGAGGAGGGGAGGTGTAGCCATCAGTTTCTAAGAGGTGGCAGGATGGAGAGGAGAATCTCGCTTTTGATGCCAAACCCTATTCATAAAATTATTGTAGAGTAACTAATGCCCTGCGTTTCAAATAACGATTTCTTTTAATTTTAATCAAATTAAGTTCTGTTGTCAGCTTCGCATTTGGTATACTTTTTTGTATATAACTGACTTCACCAGATCAAGCTGTCGTCTTCGGAAGTTTACAAAACTCTGGAAAACATAAAGCATAAGAACATACCCATACATTTATGTAAAGTACAACAAGCATACAACTTATTCAATATTGGGTGCTAACACTGATAAACAGCCCTCAGTACCTTCGTCAATGAAGCATAACATACTGCAATATGGGCACAATGTACGCGATAATTATAACCACATATTGATAAGTAAGTGGCAGTTAGCCATACCTACTAGGAAGTCAAGGTTTAGCACTGGAGGAAAGGTACGTCTATAAAAGCATATAAACAGAAAAAATATGGCATACAAAAGGGAAACAGAAAGAAGATCAACAACCTTTTTTAAGAATTTTAACCCGAAATTCAATACAAATTCAACATACAATTGACTAGTGTCTGAGCCTTTTTGTCTAATGAGTAACTTCGACTTTTGGTTACACGTTTTATATGCTTTTATATATCTTTCTGCTAGCGCATCAACGTAGCTGTACAGGGAATGATTAAAAAAGAAATAACAGATTTTAATTGTTTATTACAGACAGATTGTAAAAGATGGAAACACATTGTGGATGTCACTAGATAGAGGAAAGTTCAAAATTTTATTTTCCCACATACAGTATACAACACGCTCAACATGAACTCCATGCGTTGCTCGAGAAACATCGAAATGGTAGACCATTTCATTACACACGCGCATCAACATGTTCCCGTTTATTGAATCGGGAGTTTCAACCAATCTACTTGCCAGATCATGAAGAGTAGAGGCCATAGGTGAGGCAAAGACTTTGTCTTTTATGTATTTCCACAAAAAAAAAAAAAAATCGCAAGGTGTGGGGTCTGGTCGCATGGGTGGCCAAGAACAATGAACAAGATCTTGTTGTCCTCCTCTTTCAATCCAACGTCGGGGATGATACTGTTAAGGTAACGCCGCGTCTCATGATCAAAGTGATAGGCTCAAATGGCTCTGAGCACTATGCGACTTAACTTCGAAGGTCATCAGTCGCCTAGAACTTAGAACTACTTAAACCTAACTAACCTAAGGACATCACACACATCCATGCCCGAGGCAGGATTCGAACCTGCGACCGTAGCGGTCGCTCGGCTCCAGACTGTAGCGTCTAGAAGCGCACGGCCACCTCGGCAGGCAAAGTGATAGGGGGCGCCGGCATGCATAAGAATGAAATCATCTGAATCTTCATGAGGTTGAGGAAACAACCAATATTGCAGCATGTCTAGGCATGACATTCCTGCCACTGTTTCATCTGAAAGAAAAAAGTCCATGAACTATGTAAACAGAAAATACTAAAATTCATTAAGTCCCGGTGAATTTCTTTCATCTTCGACAGTAACATGTGGATTTTGTGATCCCCAAATTTTTACATTAAAGTGGTTTACTTTACCCGATATATGAAACATCGATTCGTCTGAAAAGATGTGGCCGTGCGGTTCTGGGCACTACAGTCTGGAACCGAGCTACCGCTACGGTCGCAGGTTCGAATCCTGCCTTGGGCATGGATGTGTGTGATGTTCTTAGGTTAGTTAGGTTTAATTAGTTCTTAGTTCTAGGCGACTGATGACCTCAGAAGTCAAATCGCATAGTGCTCAGAGCATTCTGAAAAGATGACTCGTTAGTAAAAAGTGTCCTATGCCATATCCTGGAGAACTGAAATGCGGAATTCTTACCTTCTGTTACGGTACCCGGAAAGAAATTGCTGCAGTAACTGCATCTTGTAAGGCTTTATAAGCAGGCGTCGTTTCAGAACACGCCATATCGTTGTTTGAGGAAGGTAAGCCGGCCGCGGTGGCCGAGTGGTTCTAGGCGCTTCAGTACGGGAACGCGCTGCTGCTACGGTCGCATGTTCGAATCCTGCCTCGGGCACGGATGTGTGTGGTGTCCTTAGGTTAGTTAGGTTTAAGTAGTTCTAGGGGACTGATGACCTCAGATGTTATGTCTCATAGTGCTTAGAGCCATTTGAACCATTCGAGGAAGGTAGCGTTCCTGGTCTGCCCGTCTCGTGGACTTCCGAGGGCTCTATATGAACGCATCTCGGATACGCTCGACGTTTCCATCAGACATGTGTGGCCGATCAGTCACCTTCGCTTTGCATATTCAACCAACATCCAACGATATTTTTATGGCACTCATAATTCAGCTTGTGCAGAGGCGAATTCTCGCCAAGTCGACAGCTGAATGGACGTTGCAATCGAACAATGGACAGACTTCGCGCAAATTCCATACACAAAAAGATTTATCTTGTGGTGCGGTTAACCGTGTTGCTACAAACAACCGCGCAGCTGTGTCAAAACCTTGAAACTTCATCTATCCAATAAAATACGCAATTTGTTCCTATCTTTTGTAGTTGGTCTGTAATAAACAATTCAATTTTGTTCTCTCTTTTTTAATCATCGTGTGTATGTATGAATAATTCATTTTACGTTATCAGTCTCTACTTATAATTATCGCATACGCTACGTTCATTTTGCGATGTATCACGGTGTTGTGCTTCATTGACAAAGATACTGATGCCTGCTATCCGTGTTACAAGCTAATATGGAGTAACTTTGTAAAACTCTTCTTGTCATTTATATACATGTATGGTCATATTGGAGTGATTTATATTTTAGTACATTTTGTGGACTTTCTAAGATGAAAGATTAATCTACCGAAAACGATTAAACCCAAAAACAAGTTTCATTTACACAGCTGCCACAGAATGTTATTTTGAAATACGTATATGCCACAGTTACTGAAAAAACAACAGCTATGAATAAAATCATGAATACCTTGATACCCCACTAACCGAAAATTAAAAGTCCCAAATTCAGTTTGTACGGTAGAATTGTGTATCCGTTGGAAGAGTACTTTTTATGAAATATTGCACAAAATAGTGACCGTGTCTCACCGTAAAGCAGAAACGCACTTTTGTATAGGAAACAACAGTTAATAAAAGCTGTTCAGAAAAAAACTTCCCCCGTCCCGCAGCCCTGTAGCATTCTTCGCAAAATATTGAAACTCGTACTAAATGAACGACCAAAAGTTAAGAGTTCAAACGAAGACTGTAGATGTTCACTGCGAATGTTTTGCCGAAAAATAAAGAATTTTAATTATTTGATGCAGTTAGAGGAAGACGATTAGAGGAAAATCCTACCCTGAAATACTGAAGAACTGTTCTCTATCAAAGGCAGAGGACAATTCACAAGCATTTTCGGCTAACCTAGATAATAAGGTGAGTTGATTATCTTTAAAAACCTGAACGAGAATTATATGAAAATTTTATCGTAAAAAGCACACTTCCAAAAATGAGTCACTGCGTGCAAAAATTTCTCACTGGAATGCATGTAATAATCCTCTTCGGCCAGTCATCCGACTATGTTCGTCAACGGTTTTCGTTTCAGTTTCAAATTTGTGTTACAGGAAAAGCTTTTCACTGTAACATACAAAATAATGAGTGAAAGAAATATTTATTTTGCTAGGTAAACGTAAGAAAAATAACTCGTCCTCTGCAGTTATGAAAATAGTTTATTTAGATAACTTACAGAGAGTGGCAGCAACAAGTTTTTCGTACGTAACAGCTAATAATGACTGTTTCAGGAAAAGCTGCTCCCCCATATTGCAACGGTGTGCGGTATTTGCGAAATATTGAAACTTGTGTTGTATGAGCAGTGAAAGGTTACAGTCTGAAGTTCTTAAATACAACATTACCTATTATATTAGGCAGTTCGATTTATTAAGCTAACTGTGCAGAAATCAGTTTAAATCAGTTTTAGTTATGGAGCTGGAAGACATAAAAGTTTGAGGCGTGATTTCAAACGACTATCCATCTTCCCTCAATGCACGTCGGGATGCTATAGTTTGGTACTTATTTTCTGATAGCGGCTATCGAGACGAATCCATTGATGTGTAACAGCAAGGTCTTTGAAGGTCAACGAAGGCCGCAAAGGTGGCATGAACGTCCATTTACAGAAGGTGTGCGAAGTGATGACCATCGGTATCAATGCAGTGCTGCAATCTTCTTATCATGGATTGGGTGGTATTCCTTACAACTTCGGCACTTATCAAAGCACATGCTCTGATAATTCTCTCTCGTATATCGTGCGTATAGTAAATACTCGCCGAATACTGCGTACTCATCTAACGTGCCATTGACGTGTAAACGCCGGTCGGAGTGGCCGTGCGGTTCTAGGCGCTACAGTCTGGAACCGAGCGACCACTACGGTTGCAGGTTCAAACCTGCCTCGGGCATGGATGTGTGTGATGTCCTTGGGTTAGTTAGGTTTAATTAGTTCTAAGTTCTAGGCGACTGATGACCTCAGAAGTTAAGTCGCATAGTGCTCAGAGCCATTTGAACCATTTTTTGACATGTAAACACCATTCGACGGTTTCGCAATGAAACACTAATAGGAACGGTAATACTAGTATCGTCGAATCAAGCGAATGTGAATGATGTATTCCTTCGAAGAACAAGTCGACTTGCTTCTCATTTACGGAGAATGCCGACGAAATACAGTGAGAGCTAGAGACCTATACCCTGAAATATATCCTCACGTCGTACATTTAAATATGTGTGTGATAAATTGAGAACAACTGGATCTTTAACGCATCGGAAACATTTCCGGCAAAGGAAAGGTAGTAACGAGGAAACGGGAACTAGTACTCTTTCCACTGTGGTTCGAGATCCTTGTGTTAGTTCGCGTCAAATCGCAAGGGAATCTGTCATGAGCCAGAGTAGTGTTATTCGTGCTTTGCATCGCTATAAATGTCATCCTTACCATATCAGTCTCCACCAAGAATTAACTGGTACGGATTGTATGCGTCGCACTGAATTCTGCCGATAGGCTTATCTTCGGATTCAGAGGGATGGTACATTTATTAATTCCATTTTATTTATTGACGAGGCTACATTCACGAACCATTTAAATGTTAATTTGAATAACATGCGTTTTTGGGTAACTGAAAATCCATGTTGGCTGCGGAAAGTTGCACAGCAAAAACCGTGGTCGGTAAATGTATGGTGTGGGATTCTAGAAGGCAGAATTATAGGTCCCTATTTCATCGAAGGAAACCTTAGTGGTAGGAAGTACAGTACTATCCTACAAGTAACATTAAGTCTGTTAATGGAAGAAATATCTTTAGGAAGAACAGAATGTGGTATCAAAACGATGGGTGTGCGGCACATTTTTCGCTGATCGCTAGAAATGAATTGCAGAGATAATTCTCAAATCGTTGGATTTGTCGTGGGGGAGATGTGTCGTGGCCGGCTCGTTCGGCAGACTTGACGCCTCTGGATTTTTTCTTGTGGGGATTCGTAAAGGACATTGTTTATAAAGATGTTCCAACTACACCTCAGGATATGCGAGAGAGAACTGTCAGAGAATGTGCTGATGCGATAAGAAATACCACTCAATCCATGATAATGTCCGCAGCTCGTGGTCTCGCGTATGCGTTCTCGCTTGCCGAGCACAGGGTCCTGGGTTCGATTCCCGGCAGCGTCAGGGATTTTCACCTGTCTCGCGATTACTGGGTGTTTGTGTTGTCCTCATCATTTCAACATGATCCAGGAAAGTGGCGAAATTGGGCTGAGCAAAGGCTGAGATATTGTACAGATGCTGATAACCGCGCAGTTGAGCGCCCCACAAACCAAACATCATCATCATCAATCCATGATAAGAAGATTGCAGCGCTGCATTGGTACCGATGGCCATCACTTCGAACACCTTCTGTAAATGGAAATTTATGCCACCTTTGTGGCCTTCTTTGACCTTCAAAGACCTTACCGTTACACGTCATTGGATTTGTCTCCATAGCCGCTATCAGAAAATAAGTACCAAACTATAGCATCCCGTTTAAGAAAAAAAAAAAGAAACAACAACAACAAAGTTGTCCTTCGTGTCTCTGAAGCGACTCACCTAGCAACAAAAAAACCGTCGTCATATTACGGTGGCCGTTGTCCCATGCAACTTTCGTCCCAGAGACTTTTCAGCTCCTATCATACTTTCGGAGTTATTTTTAGCGGCAATAGTTAAATACTTATCCTGTACATATAAATACTTGTTGCTGTTACCCTCTGAACACTAACTAAACTATGCCTATAGCTTCAAAGAAATCGTAATGTTTCCTACGTTTACCTCCTAAAAAAATATACATTTTGTGTGCCACAGAGGGAAACAAATTACCTGAAATAGATTTAATCGTATTGGCCCTTGGGAATTCCGCTGGCCGTCCGAAGTGGCCGAGCGGTTCTAGGCGCTACAGTCTGGAACCACGTGATCACTACGGTCGCAGGTTCGAATCCTGCCTCGGGCATGGATGTGTGTGATGTCCTTAGTTTGGTTAGGTTTAAGTAGTTTTAAGTTCTAGGGGACTGATGACCTCAGATGTTCAGTCCCATAGTGCTCAGAGCCATTTGAACAATTTTTGAATTCCGCTGTACGCCATTCAATGCTCACTGATTATCAACTCTGTAATTAGTCTATCGTGCTTTTTGTCACGAATTTAGTATGGAAATCTGTGGAACAGCAGTTCGTAGGTAGTACATCCAGAAGTTTTGTCTCAAACATCCGACATGAGCTGTTTAAAAAAATTGTTCTTATGTCTCTCCTTCATGCAGACAACTAGGACAAACGGTGAGAATAGATGCAGCCGTCTCACGTCCCAGCAGCGCCAGTTTGTAAGGTTTCTAAATTTTGGGAGGTACAAGTTTTATTTGTAAGATCTGCGACAGAGAGAGTGTTTCCTAATTACATGTACTCGTATAAATGAGATTCTTTGGATACCGAGGTTTATGCTTTTGTCGCGTAGTCTGTCCAGTTTCTTTGTCGAGCGTTGACGGAATTGGACGTGTCTCGTAGCTTCATGCTGTGGAGGCCTGATTTCAGAACACACTTGCTGCAACATGGAACACACAAATAAGGTAATATCTAGCTGTGCATTCGCGTTTGCTAATATTGAAGGAAATGGAATGTTGTGTTTAGTGAGAATTTTCAGTTCAAGCATTATCAGTATTATGGTTAATAACAACTAAACCACACTAGTTTTCAAGTTATTCCTTACGGGACATTCATTTCCCAACCGCCTACTAGAACGGTTTTAAGGACGATAATCCGGACACAACCTGTGTGATCCGCTTATTAGTGACCGCGTTAATGGCGGTTTACTTACCCGCATTAGATGCAGCAAGTTTTCTTTTTGCACTACCAAAAGCAGCGTGATTCCTTCCAGCTAATCTTGTTGCAGATGATTATACTCATGGTAGGCATCTACTTCAAAGCAGAGCTACTTTTTTGCTGTTGCACAAGTAAGCCATATAATTCTTGGGACGAGGTTTAGACATTGTGTAGTCCGTTTAGGGAACAGTGAGCGTTTACTCTTTTTGCACAGATTCATCATTACCTTCAGCTACATATGTTTATCCTGTACGTCTATGAACTTACAGTTATTGAGGCTTGCGTACTATCCTATTCAGAATACTGGAATTAAAAAATGTTGCGTTACTCTAAAATTAT
The DNA here is from genome assembly GCF_021461395.2 of Schistocerca americana. Taxonomy (NCBI): domain Eukaryota; kingdom Metazoa; phylum Arthropoda; class Insecta; order Orthoptera; family Acrididae; genus Schistocerca; species Schistocerca americana. The sequence goes on along the minus strand of NC_060122.1, from coordinate 365,175,530 downwards.
AGCAGCGGATAAGTACACGTTATATTGAGCGATTTGATCAGTCATAATACAAGAACTTTTCACAGCTACGTGGGTAGACTTTGGTTTCGTTCATTTACGTACTGATGTTATACAATGAAACGATTTTATAACTGTTCTGTAATAGAAGTTCAGATATAAATATTATGTATAAAGTTACCGCAGTTATGCAGCAATGACATCCATAAAGTCAGATTTTTAGGCTTCACAGCGATTGTATAAAGCGTACACAACTATACTTACTGGAGTTCCAAAAACGGAAACCTCACATACGCTCATAAAATGGTTTCATATAGGGGGTTAGAACTATACATGCTATAAAGTGATCACCAAAGTGCCAGCTGTGGGACAGTGTTCTACTCTTTGTAGGGAAGTTCAACCATTACTGAACGAATAAACGAAATAAATTTGGTGTTTGCAACAGGAAAAATCATGCCTGGCCTTAGAAAGATTACAAACAAATCTTCGATAGAGAGGGGCAAAACTCGCCAGGTTTCCTACAAAAATGTAAGCGACTCGTCTTGTTTCGCCACCAAGTGTCACCCCCGTGCGCTCTTTCCCGTACAGTAACAAGCCTGACAATACTTCGCTTCCAGATGCAAACGTAATCACTATTAGCATTATTAGATGTGTCCTTAGTGAAAGGTGTGGCCGGTTTAACACCGTTTCCTGTGACACTCGAGTTGATTAACTTTTCATTGTATTCCGTTCCATGTTGCCAGTTGATGTAACATTTGATGTTGATCAAACGTGCCGTATAGTAACAGGCTGTCTCCGACCAACAAATCAAGAGAAGCTTTATCACAGGCCGGAACTGTAGCTACAGACTGATGATGACACATAGGAGCCACAACAGAAAGGTCTGCATAAAGAAATAGTATCACAGTTTCTGCAGCAGAGCAAAGAATTAATTAATGGAAGACCCGAGAGCAAACGAGGTGTTATAGGGCCACTTAAAAACGCTATATTACAGGAGCGGCATACCATGATACTCATAATGGATCGTTCCAGTTGAATGACTTCAGACCTGGTAACAAAGTGGTGCCAGAGGAGAAAACATTATTTTCACAAGTAGAAATGTACGGTGGAGTCTGTCTTCTGAGGTTGAGTCTTGACAGACGAGTGAAAGCAGTGTGTGTCCTGTTATGTCCATTGACGAAGATACTGCCAAAGACATAGCGAAAGCACTTATTGCGGCTAAGAGTTGCTACGTGTAAGAAAAATTCTTAAGCAACGTGTTCTTTGTCGCTATTGTATTTGTGTGTCGAAAAAAGTCTTTGTTTTGTGCAGCAGTATCCTTTACAACATAATACAAAAATTCTTCCTCATCTATCATAATCTCAAACCTTTATCATTTCCCGAACTTGTATCTCCTCTTCGTTTCTACTTTATGGGTAAACTTGTAACCTAATTATAATTAAGTTTTAAATTATATTTGAAATAATGTAGAAAAAATACAATCTCTGTTTTTCTCAAATCACTATTACGACGAGCAAAATTTTATAGAAAGCTAGCGACACGCCCTAACTTCGCATGTCCAACGCTAAATACCTACGATTCTGCGTAGTGCTAATTAATTGCAAACACAAACCTTCCTCGTGAATCGGACTATCTGTTATTGAAAAACATATCAAAATCCCTGCAGTAGTTCCTGAGCTTACCCTCCACATTCACACAGAAAAAGGCTGCGAGAAAACTAACCAAGATTTTTCCTGTTTTACTGCTTTCGTCGGCGACGAATGAGAATGGGTCATGAGCAGGAATATATTTGTTCAAGGGAGTGCGAAATTGTCGTAAAAAGAAGCATGCACACAAAAGTAATGAAGCAAACACTATATTCTGCGATGGTACTAAACTGTCTCCGTTGTGTTACAGTCAGGAAGTGCGAACGTTTCCACATTAACGTCTACATGACACTCTTACTCGAGGAACAAGCCAAACGAATGTACACTCTTTGACATAAAACTTGACCGGCGGCCGGCCGCTTCAGAGGCTAAGTCCGCGCCGATCGCGACATGGGACAAAAAAACTGGCCAACTCGCTAATTCTCTAAGTCCGGTTATCTGCACAATCTGGCAACACTGTAGACTGCGGCACTTCCTGGAGGAAAACTTGTCCCATGATAGAGAAACTCTAGGCTGATTACGCCTGTGGTCTAGCGGTAGCGTGCGTTGTTTCTGTTCATAATGTCAGTGGATCGAGAGCAGCTGGCATAAAATATTTTTATAGCCTCTTCTGTCTGAATGCTGAAGACGTGAATGTAATGGTAGCGCAGATTCAATCTATTTCGCTTTGTGACACACCGATATCAAAATTTTATCCAGTAACGATTTTGCGGCAGATTTCCTGCAGACTGTCCTCCTCTGGACGCCGTATGCGGCAAAGCTCCGGGATCCATTTACTGGCTACTGCCAGCGGCCGTGGCGACAGCAGCGGCGCTGCACTCCCCCGTTCTTTATCGAAAGCGCCTGCTACCGCTCATCGCTTTTGATGATTTAAAACGCTTTATTATTAAATGTTGCTCCACAGAAAATTTCTACAATTTCCATTCACGCTCAAAAGCAAAGGAGACAGACGCCCTGATTAGTAGGCGGGTATTATATTACATTAATCGGCAAGAGCTGAGTATGGCCCGAAATTAATTTTATAGACTGGGACGAAATGAAACCACCTCACTACATTCGATAAATTTATAAATGCTTCATACCTCGTTTCTTTTCCTTTCAAACTCAATTATTTGTGCAACTTTTGGTCAATGTTTGGATGTTTTCGTCAAGCCGGAGTGAGCGTCTGTGGTGTAAAGTGTATTACAGTTCTTGTTTCATTCCTTATGGTAAGTCTATGCGATAAACTGTGTGAATACCTTGCAATGCATGCTCTGTAGCAGTGCAGGAACATTGCACATTTGGAGTTCATGAAGTATTTATTGTTGATCGGAAGTGATAGTTAAGGTCATCAGATTTAAACCAGAAAAATTTGTCGTTTTCAAGGTTTCAGAGAACGGAAAGGAATTGCTAACGCCGGTGTTAGAAAACGTCTACAGTTAAATGCTATTGCAAAAATTTAGAAGAAGGGAACTATATTAATGAACATGTGCACTTCATAAACAACCTTCTGACATGTTAGACCTATATGACGAACAAAGCTCAAATTTATATCGTTTACAGTCGGTTTGAATCTTTTCAGGGTCTATTTTACAGTGAAGCACCTTGGAATTTGCAAAGCAGAAGTCCATGATATTAACTTAATTTACTAAGTCGAAACCGGACGAAGATTGATGTTTAAAGGCATTCTTCAGATTTCGCATAAGAAATTTTTACTAGCAGTTTGCAACTCCATTAATTAAAATGGAAAATAAAAGGTTGTAGTCAGCGGCTTCTACCGTGATTCGAACTGCTATGTCTTATAGTACAAACACTGCAACGCACAAGGGAACCTCTGAGCTAACGACACACTGGCTGCCAGAGGCGGAATATAGTCACTGCGATGTTGCCTGAGCCTCAAAACGCAACCTTAAACACACGAACAGAGGAGGTGGAGATTACTGTTTTAACGTCCCGTCGACAACGATGTCATTAGAGACGGAGCACATGCTCGGATTAGGGAAGGATGGGGAAGGAAATCGGCCGTGCCCTTCCTAAGGAACCATCCCGGCATTTGCCTGAAGCGATTTAGGGAAATCATTGAAAACCTAAATCAGGATGGCCGGGCGCGGGATTGCACCGTCGTCCTCCCGAATGCACACACAAACAGGTGTTACTTATGTAAAGAACGCCGTTCTTGGAGTCCAGAAATTAAATATACTTTCTAATTGTGTCATCTTGCAGTGGATTATATCGTACGAGTCTTCGATGTGGAAAACGAATGTCAAGTGAATTTAGCGAGGTAACGCCGACCTACACCCGGAAGTAAATGCACTATGAGAATGTTGACAAATACTTGCTACGACGCTGCCATTTCCAGGTTCTCTGACGAGGCAGCTCTTCAGCGAAATGCTTGCCGTGATTCTCCGATACGGTTCTTCAGAGTGGAGACGCGCGCGCACGTTTGGATTTTATGCGGCGTTCTCCGCTGATGGTTTCTGACGTCGCCTTGTGGGCTATGTATACATATGAGACATTCAATTATCATTAATCCAGAATCATACAAGTTTCAGCTTCCGGCGTGGAAGAAGGCTGTTGACGCCGACATTATATCATTTCAACGTAGGGAAAGCAAAACGGATCATTCAATGTTTCTCATTCAACATAAAGCATGTGAGATAATTTTCCGTAACGTTCATAATCATCTAAAAATACAAACGAACTAAAAATACACCGGAAGCTTATTCGAATTGAATATAACGCTTTGCACCTCGATGTCGAATTTGTCCACTTGCAATCTTTTGCAGCATACACATAGAATGTCATGATTACCGCGAGAATGAAGAAATATGTTGGTAAGGATGGAAGCAAGAAGAGACGCAGTCCACAAATATTCTATTCCTCATGGCATTCATTTCATTTGACACGTAAGAAGAGGTAAAGCGGGAATTTACTTTCGTTAACACGAAAGATATGCCGCACATATTATTAACGAGGAAGTCTGCGTCTTCATACGTTTCCTCCTTGAAATCTGTATGCTCTATTATATACTAAGTAGCCCGATCATTGTTTCAGTAATGTTACTCTCTTGTTTGACCCCGTAACGATGAACAGATTCCAAATGCATGTCTCCCTTCCTGGGTTGTTTTTTGTGTTTTATTGCTTGGAATTCCTGAAGCAGACCACTGTGCCTTCCCCCCTCGTGGGTTAGGTCTCAAAACTAAACTGCTTTGTATCCAATGGCATAATTTATTCAGACAGCATCAGCATAAGACTATCAAACAAGGCCTTCCATTTACAGTTGCAGCACTCTAACCAGCACTGACCAAAGTGTAATCCACGGTCATGGTCCTAAATTATCAGCTGTCTGCTACTGTGGCAAAGTCCGTGCTACACTTTCGATTCCGCAGCACCATTTTATCTGGTAACACTGTGTAGTTGCACAGTTGTGCTACCAGGTCTGTCCTCACACTGTCAACTTTATGTATCTCACTTCTCCTGTAGCGTAGATCACGAGGAGCCGAAGTAAATGAGTGTATTCTGCATGACGTAACATTCAGTATTCCCTTCTTTCATAGCCACTCTTCATGTGCATCGATACCAAATAGGAATGCGAAAACTCTTGCGAGTGAGAGAATGACAATAACAATCGTAACAAGAACAAGCAAATAATGAATGATGTTTATTCCAACGCAGAACGAGAATGGCTTTAAATATAAAAATCTGTATCTATATCTATATCCATATCTTTTGACCTTTGAGTTGGCACAATGCAAATATATTCTTAGCATTTAGTTACTGAATTTAGTTCTGGATGTTTGCAGAGAAAAGGAAAAGTCGGTACTTCTCGCTAGTGTAATATAGTGTGAACCAGCAACTACCCTTTCCTTAGAACATGACTCAAGCAGGTCCTCAAGTAGGTAGCAAGGCACTGCTGCATTCTGTTCCCTGACCATGCTCTGATGACGGTTAATGCAGATAGTTCCGATTATGAAATACAAAACGTATTGCAGGTTAGTTCCTAGGATAGTAACATTAAATTTGCGTTGTAGACGGCACATGAACGTGACGACTATCCATATTACTCATCAATATAAAAAGACAATATTTTGGGAATTTAGCAGGATTACTCAAAATGAATTCTGAAATTGGGTGACTGACTGCACAGGTGCTAAACGTCGTCAAGAGTATACGATGTCCTAATAGCATTAGGAATATGAAGATCGTCTTCGACAGCTCGCAACTTTCACATTGCTATCTCCACCCTACTCCAGACAGCCCTCGGTGGAGTTGCACTACGTTGCCGATGTTATGGAAGGCCTTCAAACCGACAACAGACCACATATTGAAAAATACAAGCGAATTCTCTTGCAGCGTAAGCTTATTGTAACTAATCTAAAAATTACTGGAGAGGAACATTGTCCTATTCAAAAAAAGTAAAATGTTACACACTGTTGACGTAAAACGGACATTATCTATGTCCTGTCTTGTGTCCTACTCATCTATAATATCAAGTGTACTATGAAAATGATTATATATAATGGATGATAGGGTAATGCATTGATACCAGATGGTGGGGGCCGGCCGGTGTGGCCGTGCGGTTCTAGGCGCTTCAGTCTGGAACCGCGTGACCGCTACGGTCGCAGGTTCGAATCCTGCCTCGGGCATGGATGTGAGTGATGTCCTTAGGTTACTTAGGTTTAAGTAGTTCTAAGTTCTAGGGGACTGATGACCTTAGAAGTTAAGTCCCATAGTGCTCAGAGCCATTTGAACCATTTGAACTATTTAACACAAAATGACATTAAAAATTAAAGTTATTCACGAGCAGCTAGTTGAGAATATGTATGAACATTAAATGACACGACGAACTGAAATAATATGACGAAGAGTTCAGCGCTCACTGGGAATAGAGCCCCACACATATCGTTGTTGACTACACACAAAGAGACGTCAGCTACCGAATTTTTCTCCACCAGCTGCTCAGAATAGCATCTTGAACTTACAGTCATCTCGCAAATAGTTCTGTGTCTCACTGGGAGTTAAAAACGTCAGATATCGTTAGTGTTGACAACGAATGAAAATACATTAAAAATCAAAATTATTATCCACCAGCAGATAGGTGTTCTCCTGATAGAACTTGATAATACGTAATTAAATCTTTAGTGCCGGGCCAGGATTCGATCCCATTCACGCGTAATATGTGAAGGTGTTGAGGAATCTGCAGTTTTGAACAAACAACAAATTGTAGCCGAACTGTATTGCCACGAAGGGATCAAATTCCGCGTTAAGGGCGGTCTGAGTTGCATTCCCAGTTTAGAACCAATTTTATCGACATACAGAAGCTCAAATAAAAGATGGAATAAGTGTCCTGTGACCATACATAGCGTTTGTGTCGTCACTTGAAATAAATAACTAGTATAAGAAAGGTTACTGGTGATAGAGTTTCTACATGTCGCCACTCCAGACTTTATTGTGGTTCAACCTACCGTCTACGTGGTAAAGAAGGAATATCATCTTTAATGTGAATTTTCAGACCACGCAGCCATTATATCTCCTTCACTTGGTGTAGCCAGGAGAGAATGGAATCTGTCTCTCCCTATCTAAAATCATTGACGGAAGTGGGAATCGAACCCAGACCATAGGTACAACAACCTACCATCCGTCCAACAGACCACGAAATCCTCTTCTCTGCGAGTCATTTTTCTATCGTAACGCAGTTGCGCCACACTGGATGAGAATTCTGACACACAGGCTCCCTGTAGTAATTTGCAGCATGTTCAGTAAATTCATTTACTTGGTTGACCGAATCACCATGAACTAGCTGCCTCGGCTACCCAGTGCATACATTCGACTATTTTGTAATCACAGAAATTAAATCACGTAACTGCCACCTACACACAACTGCCAACAGTGTAGGATGCAGAAGTTTAAATAGGAAGTGTTCCTTTCCACTTGAGCTATTCTATTGCGCTATCTGTTACTAGAAAACGTCGTTCAGTCCAAAAGAAAAGCTGTAACTGTTTGTCTCTCAGAAGTCAAGACCTGGCCATATGCATAATCTCGCAGTGCTGTGGAAACCAAAAGGTCAGGAGGAATAGTTGCCGAGCTCTGGAGCTTATGTAGCTACGTGTCAGCTTGTAGTATAGATAAGATGTCGCGAGTTCGAATACATTCAGTGCTACATTTTTTAAAACGCAATTCTGCTCTCTGCTGAAGGTATCAATCTAATGGAACTTTGAACATAATTCCCTTCACTTCTCAACCCAAAGTAGTCGCATGTGGAAAAAGGGCTAACTACTGTGACATTTTGTTCTATTCAGGTTTAATAGACAGCAGGCAGCAGATGCATCTCGAAGATGTGCAGGGAGAGCGCATCGTGCCATAATATGTCAGAAAAGTATTTTCTACATTAGCCGTCGTGTGGTAGTGATATTTTATTCTTCTTCAAACTTTGGTTGACAGCTTTAACTCAGAACAAGTTTTCTACATGCATGTAATCAATAAACTGCATGTGCATTGTCAGACTGTCATAGGTAACATCAGAGCATTCGCATATATCGTTGATGATTAATTTCTCTCTCATGTTTACTATTGTTTTAACAACACTAAATTAAACCTTACGAAAATTGTGCACTGTATTATAAGAAATGAAATAAAACTAACCATGATAACCTTACGACGAAAGTGTCTGTACACAAGCATGCCTCTATCGACACGAATTAGTAAAATACTACTCACTTAGATTTTGATTGGGTCTGTGTTTAATTGGTATGCTGTGTCATACTCAAGAGGTATGCAAATGTGGCAATTCATAAATATAGTTACGTATTCCTAGAAACCCAAAATTCGCTTGGCAGCAGCGGAAAGAGGCCTTACCTGTTGTGCAGCATTGTAAGTTTTTCAACATTGCACTATGAGCTGAAAGCATTTTCTTGCGATTTCCTTATTGATGTTTGATCTGACTGCTTGTAGCTCTTTCACAGAAGGGATAAAAACGTTACAGTCAGTGAGACTGGAACAGCGAACCGTAACAGACGCTTTTTCACAGGTCAGCACGTTACCACAGAGCTGGCGAGGAGGTATGGGTCTCTGCTTCCTATTACGAGGGCAATAGGAACTCGAACTCGTAAACCGCTATTTGAAGGTCGAGATTAGTTGCGGTTTCCACCTGCAACGACTTTCCTGGGCTGAAAACCGTAAATTTTCAATCTTTTGTTACCCTTCAAGCGATAATAACTCAGATTATTCAATGGAAATGACAGGTAAAATCAAGTGAACTTTGAGGCTTAATTCCGTGCACACCAGGAAGTAACTCGTCGATCACAGAGTTGCCAAACATACGTTGCCTTGTTGCCAAATCTCAGTTACAGTACCAGCAGGAAGAAGACGAACCGATGTGATCCTACAGCGGTCTGGGAAGTGACCATAGCTGGTGTCTCCAAGTCGCGGCTGCTACGGCCTGGAATACGTAATGCGTCTGATTCGCTTTCTGTAACTAGGTTTAGGGACTGGAGCGTAGTTACTAATAATACTCAGAACTGACTGCAAACTGAGCATCATAAATCAGTAACTCTCATTGTTGTTTTTATATTTCTTTCGTAAGTTTACTCAAAACTAAGAAAGCCATTCACAGGCGTTTTCGTGCCTCGCCGATAGTCGAGCACAACATACAAATAAAAATAAAAAAGAATATATGTGTGTGTGTGTGTGTGTGTGTGTGTGTGTGTGTGTGTGTGTTTGTGTGTGTGTGAGAGAGAGAGAGAGAGAGAGATAAATAAAAAGCAATGAGAGAGAGTGTAAAAAATTGTTGTAAAGAAATTGAATCATGGTATTTAAAGAAATCTTTCATTAAAATGACATGTTCCACATCATTACGAAATGTCGTATTCATGATCTATGGAACAAGAGTTAATCTAATGTAATCTAATCTAATCTAATCACATCATATTGATGATTAGCCATGAAGAGTCATGAATTACCGAAATTTTGGCCCATACCAGTAACCAAACATAAACTTGAAAATAAAAGACGACAATTTTTGTAATAAACCGTGACTCCTATCAAGACCCTTTCGTCCCTGTTATCTAACCACGAAAAATGTCTGATATACCTCCATCCTGAAGTAACAAAGTGTGCACGCATTTAAAGATGAAGTGCATGATGTGAAGTTCTGTGACGGAGATACGAACCCAACACGTAATCCAGTTGTTAACTAAGAAAAATCAAATGTTACGTATCGGTTTTTCTTACGAGCCGCTAGGTGTCTGAATCTAAAATAAGGATACAAACTTTTGTGCCTAAGGGACAATCGAACTGCACACCTACCGTGCATCCACGAATATAGCTTAAGTATCAGTTGCTTACTCATGAACAGTAAGATGTGCGCGTGTTTGACCAGAAATAACGACACCTGTTGCGATTGTTGGAAACACATGAACAGACATTGTAATTGCGCGTTAATTTTCACTAGCAGGTGGGTGTGCACTTGATAAAGCTAGAAATGAAATTATGAATATTTTTGTACTGGATCAGGTTTCAGACCCACATACTTACCTTTGGAGGAGACCTAGAGAAGATTGCAGTCTTGGGAAAAGGAACGGAATGACTGAACTATACTGTTCCGAGAGATTCAGATCCTCGAAAGAGGAGATACGAATTCGAATCACAGTCCAGCACCAAATTTTTAAACGTCTCTAGTTCAATCAAGTACAAGTGAAATAAGAGCCCTGTCCCTTTAAATGGCTATCGGTTCATCAAATAAAATAAAATTTTCTAACGTAAGTAAGCTTACTGGCGACTGTATTTCTGTTTACCATGACTTCCGCTGTGTCATTTCCCAACGTAAACCGGCTCTGCCCTGTTGGTAATGAAGGAACATGATGTTTAATGCGGATTCTGGATTATAACGTCTTTCTCTTGAGGTTACCACAGGTAAAATAAATCTGTTTGTGCCTCTTAAAAGTAAATGCCTGAACCCACGCATTGCACCTGTGATAGCTCGTTCCACCAGACCATTGTGCCCACATTACCCAGCCCCAAGAGTGTGCTGTAACGGATGATGTGCTTAGCTTACAAAATTAGACACGGTGGAAAAAATGCGAGTCTATTAAATGGTCAAGTAGAAGCAAGCTTCTGACGCAGAGATTATGCTATTCTTATGTCAGCAGGATGTAAAGACTCTTCTAGGCATCATAGGCTGGATGTGAAGCCATTTTGATTTTTCACAAATTCAGCAAATTTCTTAGTTCGAGAAAATCCACTGTGAAGTGTGAAGTTGCCGGATAATTGGATTATTACTGTTATTATTACTATCATTTTATTCATACCGCTGCTGGAACACGACCGTAGTCTTCAGGTAAAACGCGAGACCAGCTAATATGACGTCTGGCGACCGAAAGCACATATCGACAAAATTTTTATCGCCCCTTTCCTCTCGGTGCTGAAGTTATGAGTGTAATTCAAGCGAATCTACAATATCATATTAGCTGGTCTCGCGTTTTACCTCAAGACTACGGTCGTAGTCAAGAGTAATGTACTAAGACTGGAGTCTACATGTTGCTAGATCGAGCATATTGCCAGACATAGAATTCTGAGAGGAGCACGATTGTATTGTCCAATTTACGTGAACGACTCGGCGGTCAATTTTTTGGTCTGAGACTGTATCTACAACACATATTGCACGCTGAAGACCCAGAAGAATTTTAAAAAAAAGTAGTTTATGAGAGCAACGTTAACCATAGCGTTTGAAGTATTCATAGTATTGTATACGTGTGTGTAAACGCCTTCCAATGACCACTCAAGAAAGACAAGGATACACAGTCTAGCTCCAATATTATAAATACGCCTCAGTTTGTGGATGAACTCAGAGTTAGGTTGATATTAATTGTGAAAATTTAGCAGCACTGTACCCATTGGTGTTAAACTCGTTTTCAACCAATGATTCCCACAGCTACAGGGATACTACTTGTGATACCTCTTAGACAAAATACTTAAGCAGTGTTATCAGACGAAAAGATCAACCTGACACAAACTGTGGGAAGTTTGTTTTACAACCTTCGTACCTGGATATTCAGCTTTTTCCTATTTGAGATATCTGTGAACGTTGCTACTTAAGACGTTTTAAGCAGAAACTAAATTCCCTCAGCTTCGACAATGTTTAAAGAAATCGTCTTATTGGCACTAAATCGTGGTTTGTGAATTGTTTACCGGCCGTACTCTGCCGTATTTTGCCGGTTGGAAGGCAAAAGCTTACTGACAAATTTCACACAGAAATTACTGTTACAGTTTACTTACGGAGCCAAATGAGTGAATTGCGTATTTTCCGGTGAGAAAGAGCACTGGCAAACAGTCTTCGCTACATTAGGTTATTTAAACTGGTGTCACTCTGAGCTAGAATTTATGGGCAGCGACTAAGTGTAAGGTCAACGTTTCGGATGCGAGTTTTGCGACTGTGAAATACTTTCCTACATTATAGAAGCGAATATTAAATTTGAACTAATATTGCGAAAATTTTGTACTTGGACAGCTTAGAATTAAAATACTTCTGTTTATTTCAAAGGGAAACAATAGATTTTCTAAAACACTGTCTGTCATACACAACTTGAAACAGGTCATGTCGACCAAATCATGTGGAAGAACTAACAGCAACGTATATCGGAAGGCAGTAAGATCTCTTGCCTTTTGGTTTGTCAGTACTCGATAGCCATTTCTAGGCGAAAGTAAATGAAGAAAGGCAGTGCGTTTTTGTTACCAAGTAACGTCTTCGTCAATTACTTTAGTTTTAAAGTAATCTGCGAGTAATTTCTGGTGTTTGATATTAACATGAAAAGGATTCCGTAGACAGGGAAAGAACCTGTTCTTGGGAAACTACATCTATAGTGACCAAAAGGCATTAAATGATGTTCAAGCACTTGTGTTACAGCAGCGGTATGAATAAAATGATAGTAATAATAACAGTAATAATCCAATTATCCGGCAACTTCACACTTCACAGTGGATTTTCTCGAACTAAGAAATTTGCTGAATTTGTGAAAAATCAAAATGGCTTCACATCCAGCCTATGATGCCTAGAAGAGTCTTTACATCCTGCTGACATAAGAATAGCATAATCTCTGCGTCAGAAGCTTGCTTCTACTTGACCATTTAATAGACTCGCATTTTTTCCACCGTGTCTAATTTTGTAAGCTAAGCACATCATCCGTTACAGCACACTCTTGGGGCTGGGTAATGTGGGCACAATGGTCTGGTGGAACGAGCTATCACAGGTGCAATGCGTGGGTTCAGGCATTTACTTTTAAGAGGCACAAACAGATTTATTTTACCTGTGGTAACCTCAAGAGAAAGACGTTATAATCCAGAATCCGCATTAAACATCATGTTCCTTCATTACCAACAGGGCAGAGCCGGTTTACGTTGGGAAATGACACAGCGGAAGTCATGGTAAACAGAAATACAGTCGCCAGTAAGCTTACTTACGTTAGAAAATTTTATTTTATTTGATGAACCGATAGCCATTTAAAGGGACAGGGCTCTTATTTCACTTGTACTTGATTGAACTAGAGACGTTTAAAAATTTGGTGCTGGACTGTGATTCGAATTCGTATCTCCTCTTTCGAGGATCTGAATCTCTCGGAACAGTATAGTTCAGTCATTCCGTTCCTTTTCCCAAGACTGCAATCTTCTCTAGGTCTCCTCCAAAGGTAAGTATGTGGGTCTGAAACCTGATCCAGTACAAAAATATTCATAATTTCATTTCTAGCTTTATCAAGTGCACACCCACCTGCTAGTGAAAATTAACGCGCAATTACAATGTCTGTTCATGTGTTTCCAACAATCGCAACAGGTGTCGTTATTTCTGGTCAAACACGCGCACATCTTACTGTTCATGAGTAAGCAACTGATACTTAAGCTATATTCGTGGATGCACGGTAGGTGTGCAGTTCGATTGTCCCTTAGGCACAAAAGTTTGTATCCTTATTTTAGATTCAGACACCTAGCGGCTCGTAAGAAAAACCGATACGTAACATTTGATTTTTCTTAGTTAACAACTGGATTACGTGTTGGGTTCGTATCTCCGTCACAGAACTTCACATCATGCACTTCATCTTTAAATGCGTGCACACTTTGTTACTTCAGGATGGAGGTATATCAGACATTTTTCGTGGTTAGATAACAGGGACGAAAGGGTCTTGATAGGAGTCACGGTTTATTACAAAAATTGTCGTCTTTTATTTTCAAGTTTATGTTTGGTTACTGGTATGGGCCAAAATTTCGGTAATTCATGACTCTTCATGGCTAATCATCAATATGATGTGATTAGATTAGATTAGATTACATTAGATTAACTCTTGTTCCATAGATCATGAATACGACATTTCGTAATGATGTGGAACATGTCATTTTAATGAAAGATTTCTTTAAATACCATGATTCAATTTCTTTACAACAATTTTTTACACTCTCTCTCATTGCTTTTTATTTATCTCTCTCTCTCTCTCTCTCTCTCACACACACACAAACACACACACACACACACACACACACACACACACACACACACATATTCTTTTTTATTTTTATTTGTATGTTGTGCTCGACTATCGGCGAGGCACGAAAACGCCTGTGAATGGCTTTCTTAGTTTTGAGTAAACTTACGAAAGAAATATAAAAACAACAATGAGAGTTACTGATTTATGATGCTCAGTTTGCAGTCAGTTCTGAGTATTATTAGTAACTACGCTCCAGTCCCTAAACCTAGTTACAGAAAGCGAATCAGACGCATTACGTATTCCAGGCCGTAGCAGCCGCGACTTGGAGACACCAGCTATGGTCACTTCCCAGACCGCTGTAGGATCACATCGGTTCGTCTTCTTCCTGCTGGTACTGTAACTGAGATTTGGCAACAAGGCAACGTATGTTTGGCAACTCTGTGATCGACGAGTTACTTCCTGGTGTGCACGGAATTAAGCCTCAAAGTTCACTTGATTTTACCTGTCATTTCCATTGAATAATCTGAGTTATTATCGCTTGAAGGGTAACAAAAGATTGAAAATTTACGGTTTTCAGCCCAGGAAAGTCGTTGCAGGTGGAAACCGCAACTAATCTCGACCTTCAAATAGCGGTTTACGAGTTCGAGTTCCTATTGCCCTCGTAATAGGAAGCAGAGACCCATACCTCCTCGCCAGCTCTGTGGTAACGTGCTGACCTGTGAAAAAGCGTCTGTTACGGTTCGCAGTTCCAGTCTCACTGACTGTAACGTTTTTATCCCTTCTGTGAAAGAGCTACAAGCAGTCAGATCAAACATCAATAAGGAAATCGCAAGAAAATGCTTTCAGCTCATAGTGCAATGTTGAAAAACTTACAATGCTGCACAACAGGTAAGGCCTCTTTCCGCTGCTGCCAAGCGAATTTTGGGTTTCTAGGAATACGTAACTATATTTATGAATTGCCACATTTGCATACCTCTTGAGTATGACACAGCATACCAATTAAACACAGACCCAATCAAAATCTAAGTGAGTAGTATTTTACTAATTCGTGTCGATAGAGGCATGCTTGAGTACAGATACTTTCGTCGTAAGGTTATCATGGTTAGTTTTATTTCATTTCTTATAATACAGTGCACAATTTTAGTAAGGTTTCCTTTAGTTTTGTTAAAACAATAGTATACATGAGAGAGAAATTAATCATCAACGATATATGCGAATTCTCTGATGTTACCTATGACAGTTTGACAATGCACATGCAGTTTATTGATTACATGCATGTAGAAAACTTGTTCTGAGTTAAAGCTGTCAACCAAAGTTTGAAGAAGAATAAAATATCACTACCACACGACGGCTAATGTAGAAAATACTTTTCTGACATATTATGGCACGATGCGCTCTCCCTGCACATCTTCGAGATGCATCTGCTGCCTGCTGTCTATTAAACCTGAATAGAACAAAATGTCACAGTAGTTAGCCCTTTTTCCACATGCGACTACTTTGGGTTGAGAAGTGAAGGGAATTATGTTCAAAGTTCCATTAGATTGATACCTTCAGCAGAGAGCAGAATTGCGTTTTAAAAAATGTAGCACTGAATGTATTCGAACTCGCGACATCTTATCTATACTACAAGCTGACACGTAGCTACATGCTCCAGAGCTCGGCAACTATTCCTCCTGACCTTTTGGTTTCCACAGCACTGTGAGATTAAGCATATGGCCAGGTCTTGACTTCTGAGAGACAAACAGTTACAGCTTTTCTTTTGGACTGAACGACGTTTTCTAGTAACAGATAGCGCAATAGAATAGCTCAAGTGGAAAGGAACACTTCCTATTTAAACTTCTGCATCTTACACTGTTGGCAGTTGTGTGTAGGTGGCAGTTACGTGATTTAATTTCTGTGATTACAAAATAGTCGAATGTATGCACTGGGTAGCCGAGGCAGCTAGTTCATGGTGATTCGGTCAACCAAGTAAATGAATTTACTGAACATGCTGCAAATTACTACAGGGAGTCAGTGTGTCAGAATTCTCATCCAGTGTGGCGCAACTGCGTTACGATAGAAAAATGACTCGCAGAGAAGAGGATTTCGTGGTCTGTTGGACGGATGGTAGGTTGTTGTACCTATTGTCTGGGTTCGATTCCCACTTCCGTCAATGATTTTAGATAGGGAGAGACAGATTCCATTCTCTCCTGGCTACACCAAGTGAAGGAGATATAATGGCTGCGTGGTCTGAAAATTCACATTAAAGATGATATTCCTTCTTTACCACGTAGACGGTGGGTTGAACCACAATAAAGTCTGGAGTGGCGACATCTAGAAACTCTATCACCAGTGACCTTTCTTATACTAGTTATTTATTTCAAGTGACGACACAAACGCTATGTATGGTCACAGGACACTTATTCCATCTTTTATTTGAGCTTCTGTATGTCGATAAAATTGGTTCTAAACTGGGAATGCAACTCAGACCGCCCTTAACGCGGAATTTGATCCCTTCGTGGCAATACAGTTCGGCTACAATTTGTTGTTTGTTCAAAACTGCAGATTCCTCAACACCTTCACATATTACGCGTGAATGGGATCGAATCCTGGCCCGGCACTAAAGATTTAATTATGTGTTATCAAGCTCTATCAGGAGAACACCTATCTGCTGGTGGATAATAATTTTGATTTTTAATGTATTTTCATTCGTTGTCAACACTAACGATATCTGACGTTTTTAACTCCCAGTGAGACACAGAACTATTTTGCGAGATGACTGTAAGTTCAAGATGCTATTCTGAGCAGCTGGTGGAGAAAAATTCGGTAGCTGACGTCTCTTTGTGTGTAGTCAACAACGATATGTGTGGGGCTCTATTCCCAGTGAGCGCTGAACTCTTCGTCATATTATTTCAGTTCGTCGTGTCATTTAATGTTCATACATATTCTCAACTAGCTGCTCGTGAATAACTTTAATTTTTAATGTCATTTTGTGTTAAATAGTTCAAATGGTTCAAATGGCTCTGAGCACTATGGGACTTAATTTCTAAGGTCATCAGTCCCCTAGAACTTAGAACTACTTAAACCTAACTAACCTAAGGACATCACTCACATCCATGCCCGAGGCAGGATTCGAACCTGCGACCGTAGCGGTCACGCGGTTCCAGACTGAAGCGCCTAGAACCGCACGGCCACACCGGCCGGCCCCCACCATCTGGTATCAATGCATTACCCTATCATCCATTATATATAATCATTTTCATAGTACACTTGATATTATAGATGAGTAGGACACAAGACAGGACATAAATAATGTCCGTTTGACGTCAACAGTGTGTAACATTTTACTTTTTTTGAATAGGACAATGTTCCTCTCCAATAATTTTTAGATTAGTTACAATAAGCTTACGCTGCAAGAGAATTCGCTTGTATTTTTCAATATGTGGTCTGTTGTCGGTTTGAAGGCCTTCCATAACATCGGCAACGTAGTGCAACTCCACCGAGGGCTGTCTGGAGTAGGGTGGAGATAGCAATGTGAAAGTTGCGAGCTGTCGAAGACGATCTTCATATTCCTAATGCGATTAGGACATCGTATACTCTTGACGACGTTTAGCACCTGTGCAGTCAGTCACCCAATTTCAGAATTCATTTTGAGTAATCCTGCTAAATTCCCAAAATATTGTCTTTTTATATTGATGAGTAATATGGATAGTCGTCACGTTCATGTGCCGTCTACAACGCAAATTTAATGTTACTATCCTAGGAACTAACCTGCAATACGTTTTGTATTTCATAATCGGAACTATCTGCATTAACCGTCATCAGAGCAATGTCAGGGAACAGAATGCAGCAGTGCCTTGCTACCTACTTGAGGACCTGCTTGAGTCGTGTTTTAAGGAAAGGGTAGTTGCTGGTTCATATTATATTACACTAGCGAGAAGTACCGACTTTTCCTTTTCTCTGCAAACACCCAGAACTAAATTCAGTAACTAAATGCTAAGAATATATTTGCATTGTGCCAACTCAAAGATCAATAGATATGGATATAGATATAGATACAGATTTTTATATTTAAAGCCATTCTCATTCTGCGTTGGAATAAACATCATTCATTATTTGCTTGTTCTTGTTACGATTGTTATTGTCATTCTCTCACTCGCAAGAGTTTTCGCATTCCTATTTGGTATCGATGCACATGAAGAGTGGCTATGAAAGAAGGGAATACTGAATGTTACGTCATGCAGAATACACTCATTTACTTCGGCTCCTCGTGATCTACGCTATAGGAGAAGTGAGATACATAAAGTTGACAGTGTGAGGAGAGACCTGGTAGCACAACTGTGCAACTACACAGTGTTACCAGATAAAATGGTGCTGCGGAATCGAAAGTGTAGTACGGACTTTGCCACAGTAGCAGACAGCTGATAATTTAGGACCATGACCGTGGATTACACTTTGGTCAGTGCTGGTTAGAGTGCTGCAACTGTAAATGGAAGGTCTTGTTTGATAGTCTTATGCTGATGCTGTCTGAATAAATTATGCCATTGGATACAAAGCGGTTTAGTTTTGAGACCTAACCCACGAGGGGGGAAGGCACAGTGGTCTGCTTCAGGAATTCCAAGCAATAAAACACAAAAAACAACCCAGGAAGGGAGACATGCATTTGGAATCTGTTCATCGTTACGGGGTCAAACAAGAGGGTAACATTACTGAAACAATGATCGGGCTACTTAGTATATAATAGAGCATACAGATTTCAAGGAGGAAACGTATGAAGACGCAGACTTCCTCGTTATCAATATGTGCGGCATATCTTTCGTGTTAACGAAAGTAAATTCCCGCTTTACCTCTTCTTACGTGTCAAATGAAATGAATGCCATGAGGAATAGAATATTTGTTGACTGCGTCTCTTCTTGCTTCCATCCTTACCAACATATTTCTTCATTCTCGTGGTAATCATGACATTCTATGTGTATGCTGCAAAAGATTGCAAGTGGACAAATTCGACATCGAGGTGCAAAGCGTTATATTCAATTCGAATAAGTTTCCGGTGTATTTTTACTTCGTTTGTATTTTTAGATGATTATGAACGTTACGGAAAATTATCTCACATGCTTTATGTTGAATGAGAAACATTGAATGATCCGTTTTGCTTTCCCTACGTTGAAATGATATAATGTCGGCGTCAACAGCCTTCTTCCACGCCGGAAGCTGAAACTTGTATGATTCTGGATTAATGATAATTGAATGTCTCATATGTATACATAGCCCACAAGGCGACGTCAGAAACCATCAGCGGAGAACGCCGCATAAAATCCAAACGTGCGCGCGCGTCTCCACTCTGAAGAACCGTATCGGAGAATCACGGCAAGCATTTCGCTGAAGAGCTGCCTCGTCAGAGAACCTAGAAATGGCAGCGTCGTAGCAAGTATTTGTCAACATTCTCATAGTGCATTTACTTCCGGGTGTAGGTCGGCGTTACCTCGCTAAATTCACTTGACATTCGTTTTCCACATCGAAGACTCGTACGATATAATCCACTGCAAGATGACACAATTAGAAAGTATATTTAATTTCTGGACTCCAAGAACGGCGTTCTTTACATAAGTAACACCTGTTTGTGTGTGCATTCGGGAGGACGACGGTGCAATCCCGCTCCCGGCCATCCTGATTTAGGTTTTCAATGATTTCCCTAAATCGCTTCAGGCAAATGCCGGGATGGTTCCTTAGGTAGGGCACGGCCGATTTCTTTCTCCATCCTTCCCTAATCCGAGCATGTGCATGTGCTCCGTCTCTAATGACATCGTTGTCGACGGGACGTTAAAACAGTAATCTCCACCTCCTCTGTTCGTGTGTTTAAGGTTGCGTTTTGAGGCTCAGGCAACATCGCAGTGACTATATTCCGCCTCTGGCAGCCAGTGTGTCGTTAGCTCAGAGGTTCCCTTGTGCGTTGCAGTGCTTGTACTATAAGACATAGCAGTTCGAATCACGGTAGAAGCCGCTGACTACAACCTTTTATTTTCCATTTTAATTAATGGAGTTGCAAACTGCTAGTAAAAATTTCTTATGCGAAATCTGAAGAATGCCTTTAAACATCAATCTTCGTCCGGTTTCGACTTAGTAAATTAAGTTAATATCATGGATTTCTGCTTTGCAAATTCCAAGGTGCTTCACTGTAAAATAGACCCTGAAAAGATTCAAACTGACTGTAAACGATACAAATTTGAGCTTTGTTCGTCATATAGGTCTAACATGTCAGAAGGTTGTTTATGAAGTGCACATGTTCATTAATATAGTTCCCTTCTTCTAAATTTTTGCAATAGCATTTAACTGTAGACGTTTTCTAACACCGGCGTTAGCAATTCCTTTCCGTTCTCTGAAACCTTGAAAACGACAAATTTTTCTGGTTTAAATCTGATGACCTTAACTATCACTTCCGATCAACAATAAATACTTCATGAACTCCAAATGTGCAGTGTTCCTGCACTGCTACAGAGCATGCATTGCAAGGTATTCACACAGTTTATCGCATAGACTTACCATAAGGAATGAAACAAGAACTGTAATACACTTTACACCACAGACGCTCACTCTGGCTTGACGAAAACATCCAAACATTGACCAAAAGTTGCACAAATAATTGAGTTTGAAAGGAAAAGAAACGAGGTATGAAGCATTTATAAATTTATCGAATGTAGTGAGGTGGTTTCATTTCGTCCCAGTCTATAAAATTAATTTCGGGCCATACTCAGCTCTTGCCGATTAATGTAATATAATACCCGCCTACTAATCAGGGCGTCTGTCTCCGTTGCTTTTGAGCGTGAATGGAAATTGTAGAAATTTTCTGTGGAGCAACATTTAATAATAAAGCGTTTTAAATCATCAAAAGCGATGAGCGGTAGCAGGCGCTTTCGATAAAGAACGGGGGAGTGCAGCGCCGCTGCTGTCGCCACGGCCGCTGCCAGTAGCCAGCAAATGGATCCCGGAGCTTTGCCGCATACGGCGTCCAGAGGAGGACAGTCTGCAGGAAATCTGCCGCAAAATCGTTACTGGATAAAATTTTGATATCGGTGTGTCACAAAGGGAAATAGATTGAATCTGCGCTACCATTACATTCACGTCTTCAGCATTCAGACAGAAGAGGCTATAAAAATATTTTATGCCAGCTGCTCTCGATCCACTGACATTATGAATAGAAACAACGCACGCTACCGCTAGACCACAGGCGTAATCAGCCTAGAGTTTCTCTATCATGGGACAAGTTTTCCTCCAGGAAGTGCCGCAGTCTACAGTGTTGCCAGATTGTGCAGATAACCGGACTTAGAGAATTAGCGAGTTGGCCAGTTTTTTTGTCCCATGTCGCGATCGGCGCGGACTTAGCCTCTGAAGCGGCCGGCCGCCGGTCAAGTTTTATGTCAAAGAGTGTACATAGCATGTGACGTACGTCGGCAAATACAAGTGCATCACCTGTGAGAGGAAATTAGTGCTATCAGTCACAGCGTTCAGTAGATCCTGGCGATTGGGATGGTGGACTTCTTCGACAGCTCAATATTTAAGTCATATTCGACGCGGTAAGAATATAAACAATACCAGTATTTTATACAAAGGCGACGTCGCGAAAGACTCACAACAGCTCACTCGTCCTTTCATTGTTTTCACATATCAAACATTTGATTCGAGAGCAAAGGGGCACAGTGATGAGTAGCGAGCGAATTCCCATTTCGGTCACGTTTTCCGGCGCCCAGAACGGATGCAGGCAGCGCCTCCCACGGTTGAGACCGTGTGCGTCCGAGCCGCACAGTGGGGGCCCTGCCATTCTCTGCCCCAGCCACAGAGCGCCGCCTTTTCGCCCCAGTCAGAGGAGCGGGCTTTCATTTGAAGCTGCCTCGGCGGTCGCCGATGGAATGGGCCTCGACAGCTTGATCGATTGGGTGTCGAGCCGGGCGCCCTTCAGCACATCCACCATCTTCCAGAGTGTTTCCAATTGACGCGGCCACCGTAGCCCATCCTGCTATATGAAAAGGGAAGGGACCGAGCTGTTGCTCTAATCCAAGTTTAAGTGTCTGAACACAGGCCGAATTCATCTGAGGGTATCTGAACATTCGCAACTAATTTTGTAACTTATCTAAAGTCCTTGATATATGCAAAGATTCGTTTTACGAAACCGTTAAAATAAGAACCATTTACACCGAGGATCGAGAATTTCTATGGTCCAGAAAGGACGAACCAGTTGGCATCCACTGTTGAATAAAGTGGTCCTCTACAATTTGCCACATTTTATGGTCACCAGCCATATATATATCAGTGTTTTTACAAGACGTTTCCTGTCATCCACCCAACTTCCATTGCAACGTGGTCTTGTCTTTTGTATCTCTTATATCGCAAGGAAATAAATAGATATTCGTAAGCATCTCCAGTGTTTCACACAACGAATGCGCGATAACTAGAAGAAATACAGAAAAATGACAAAATATCAGTACCCAGAGAGTGTTCGCAAGTTTCGATTCTTAACGTGGCGTGATTGCACTACGGTGCACAAATATGAGAGCATGTAAATACAGAACACGACCTGTAACTACATAATACGATCTGCAAGTAAGCAACGTAATGAACATACTTGCAAAGAGTGCTGCTGCAGCGTCGTTCCGGGTTACTTGAATTTCTTTGGTCCTTTTCCCCCGAGGTCCTTTACTTCCCACCCATTCTGCCCCACAACCTGCCAGCGTGAGAATTGTCTATGTCCCTGTTACAAGCAACCTGGTGATACTGGAATATAATATAAAGAAATAAAGTATTGCGCGAAGGGTCGCCTCAAGGATTTATCACCTAGAAGAAATGAGTCGAAATTCGGATGTCTTTAATGTTCCAGTTCAAAATCCGAAACTGCACTCCTGTTTATTTATTGCTACGGTAGGCCGGTCGGTGTGGACGAGCAGTTCTAGGCGTTTCAGTCTGGAACCGCGCGACTGCTACGGTCGTAGGTTCGAATCCTGCCTCGGGCATGGATGTGTGTGCTGTCCTTAGGTTAGTTAGGTTTAAGTAGTTCTAAGTTCTAGGGGACTGATGACCTCAGCAGTTAAGTCCCATCGTGATCAGAGGCATTATTGCTACGGTAGTTATAGCCCGATGGGCACATTGGTTAATAATTAACACGGTGCTTACTTAGTACTTCAGCAGCAGATAACACCCACTGAAGGTTCATGATACTCCTGTAACTAGATATCTATTGTGGCTAAAACATCCTACAAATATATAGCTAAGCCTAGTTACTCCACCGTGAGTGCCATCGATATTCTATTCAACATATTACTCAGCCATAATTGAGCCGTTGCTCGGGGTCACCTCTGTCGTCTCTCTAGAGACAACTAATAGTGAGGTCCTATCTCACGGTTTTTAGCAAGCTTACGTCCGTATTGGCTCCAATTATCTCATTTAAAACTGAGGCAATAGCCGATCACCACATCCCCCACCACAAGCCAGGCCTCTTTCCCTTATAGCAAAACAATATTTTTTATTGTTTGCTACTCGAGGCGTCTGACTCCTTCCACCTGTCCTTTTTTCTTTATTAGACCATATCACTCACTGCGCTGATTACTTCTAGTTTATGAAATTTTCCGTCCTCGAGCATGATCAGGTCCCTTTTCAAAAGTCTCCCTCATTTAGAGGAGTAACTCGTGGGAGAACTGGCTGCCAGTCTATAAACGTCTCTTTTGAGAAAAAACTTGTTTAATGAACCAACCTGCGGCCGACGGAAAGTGTTCCGGCCAGAACATCGCCACAGATGACGGGCTATGAACACTCCATGCACACCCTGTGATCTTACTAACTTACAGTGTCACCGAATTCTATACAGTGCATGCACTTATTTCCGTTTCCGCAAACAGTTCTTACCTTGAGCAATTACAATGCGAGTTAAAAACTTTGAGACATGCACTATACAGCGATATGTGTCTATTTCCTGAATGTCTTGTAGCATTTGCGCAGTCATATTCTGAAACGCCAGAGGTATTTTCGAACAGCCGGCCGGCGTGGCCGTGCGGTTCTAGGCGCTGCAGTCTAGAACCGAGCGACCGCCACGATCGCAGGTTCGAATCCTGCATCGTGTGTGGATGTGTGTGATGTCCTTAGGTTAGTTAGGTTTAATTAGTTCTAAGTTATAGGAGACTGATGACCTCAGAAATTAAATCGCATAGTGCTCAGAGCCATTTGAACCATTTATTTCCGAACAAACCTATACATCCTTAGACCATTTAACGTCCATTCGCCAGGCCCCATATTCCACCCACTTTTATTTCATTTTCAGTGAACACGGAGTCTCAGTGGTTGCTTTGCACTTATATTCAGAAGGACCCCAGGCCAAATCCGCGCCTACCCATCCAGATTGCACCCATGTGATCGACATTTATGTGTCCCTAGACAATTTAAGGGGAATGCATGAGAATTTTATCCCAGTCAGAGTTCATGTTACACCCCAAATGACATCTTTATCGACGGGACGGTAAACCTTCAGCTGTACTCCTCCCCTTCCATTTAATTTTCATTCTCAACGTAAATTACGAACTTCTTCAGTTCGTACTTTGATCCATTTATTTTTTCCAAACACTCCTAGGAATTTCCATCATGGACCTCTCCCTGAACCACCTAACAACCCTAAGGTTTTGAATTAGTTCGCATTAACATTAGGATGAACGTTTTGAAGTTCAAGGGAGACCACGACAAAAGTTGCGCTTTCATGACACTGCCTTACAGAACAGAGAAGACGTCGGAGAGATAGGAGTACGAGATGGACGAAAACGACCATATATATGTGTGTGTGTGTGTGTGTGTGTGTGTGTGTGTGTGTGTGTGTGAGTCAGAGAGAGAGAGAGAGAGAGAGAGAGAGAGGCGAACTCTTGTGCCGGGTCGCAGAGGCGGCTTTGCTCCGCGTGCAGGCGGAGGGTCCTGTCCGCCCGCCCGCACGGCTTCTAGAGGCTCCCCGGACGATCGGCTGGCCACACAAAGCTGATTGCCGCCGCCGGTGAGACAAAGCATCCTTCAGCGGCGACGCGCCGGCGCAATTTCGGCCCGTAAACGCCGCCACTTAGCGCCGGGCACTACATTTTCTCGCTGCCGATGGCCCCGCGCGTGCGCCTGACGGCTGGCTGCTCAAAGTACTGTTTGCAGCGCTCGCTGCCGTGCCCCCTTCCGCGCCCAGCGATCTCTCGTACCCAGTTTATTGTTATCGGGTTCCAAAGCAGCTGCAACGGAACGAGAACACAATATCAGCCGTACTTAGATTAGAGCCTGGAACTTGTTCTACATTGCTGTTGTAGATCCTACTCCACTACTGTGTAAAGCCTAAGAACGAAAATAGCTTTCGCATGGTGTGTCACTGCCAAGTACACTACTGGCCATTAAAATTGCCACACCAAGAATAAATGCAGATGATGAACGAGTATTCATTGGACAAATATATTATACTAGAACTGACATGTGATTATATTTTCATGCAATTGGGGTGCATAGATCCTGAGAAATCAGTACCCAGAACAACCATCTCTGGCCGTAATAACGACCTGGATACGCCTGGGCATTGAGTCAAACAGACCTTGGATGGCGTGTACAGGTACAGCTGCCCACGATACCACAGTTAATCAAGAGTAGCGACTGGCGTATTGTGACGAGCCAGTTGCTCGGCCACCATTGACAAGACCATTTCTATTGGTGAGAAATCTGGAGAATGTGCTGCCCAGGGCAGCAGTGGAACATATTCTGTTATCCAGAAAAGCCCGTGCAGGACCTGCAACATGTGGTCGTGCATTATACTGCTGAAATGTAGGGTTTCGCAGGGAGCGAATGAAGGGTAGAGCCACGGGTCGTAACACATCTGAAATGTAACGTCCACTGTTCAAAGTGCCGTAAATGCGAGCAAGAGGTGATCGAGACGTGTAACCAATGGCACCCTATACCATCACGCCGGGTGATACGCCAGTATGGCGATGACGAATACACGCTTCCAATGTGCGTTCACCGCGACGTCGCGAAACACGGATGCGGCCATCATGATGTTGTTACCAGAACCTGGATTCATCCGAAAAAATGACGTTTTGCCGTTCGTGCACCCAGGTTCGTCGTTGAGTACACCATCGCAGGCGCTCCTGTCTCTGATGCACCGTCAAGGGTAACCGTAGCCATGGTCTCCGAGCCGATAGTCCATGTCGCTGCAAACGTTGTCAAACTGTTCGTGCAGATGGTTGTTCTCTTGCAAACGTCCTCATCTGTTGACTCAGGGATCGAGACGTGGTTGCACGATCCGTTACAGCCATGCGGATAAGATGCCTGTCATCTCGACTGCTAGTGATACGAGGCCGTTGGGATCCAGCACGGCGTTCCGTATTACCCTCCTGAACCCACCGATTGCATATTCTGCTAACAGTCATTGTATCTCGACCAACGCGAGCACCAGTGTCGCGATACGATAAACCGCGATCGCGATAGGCTACAATCCGACCTTTATCAGAGTC
The DNA here is from genome assembly GCF_021461395.2 of Schistocerca americana. Taxonomy (NCBI): domain Eukaryota; kingdom Metazoa; phylum Arthropoda; class Insecta; order Orthoptera; family Acrididae; genus Schistocerca; species Schistocerca americana. Next base: position 365,148,959 of record NC_060122.1, on the reverse strand, counting down.
GGAAACGTCATGGTACCCGTTTCTCTACCTTACACGAGGCATCACAACAACGTTTCACCAGGCAAAGTTGGTCAACTGCTGCTCGTGTATGAGAAATCGGTTGGGACCTTTTCTCACGTCAGCACGTTGTAGGTGTCGCCACCGGTGCCAACCTTGTGTGAATGCTCTGAAAAGCAAATCATTTGCATATCACATCATCTTCTTCCTGCCGGTTAAATTTCGGGTCTGTAGCACGTCATCTTCGTGGTGTAGCAATTTTAATGGCCAGTAGTGTAAAATAGCCCTATGATATTTCGACCATGCATGGAAACAACTGCTACAGTAAGGAACTGCTATGAGAAAATCAGAAATCACACTTTTATTCATAGACAATAACAGCACTAAATTCACTGATATTTATGAATGTCTCATGTCCACTGAAACAGTCGACACATGAGTGTGTTATCACTATCGACGGCAATGCATTCTCTCCAACGTGCTACCATGCTAGACACAAAGATGACAAGACGTTCTTGTGGTAGGGCGTTTCTTTCCTGCACCAGCGCGGGTGACAACTCCTGGGTGGTCAATTGCTGCATGGGACGTTCTGCATTACATCTTCCCAATGCATCCCGCATGTGGTTGATGGTATGTATTTAAGTCGAGGCAACTGGTAGCCTAGTTTATTCACGGAGGATCCTCACGTTCTAAGAGCACCTCCACCGGCACATTTCTATACGGTAACTGTCATCCACAAGAATGAAATGCCGAATACACCCCTGAAAACCCGCCCATAACGAAGGACAACAATGTCACCATAAAGTTGACCAAGGAGTCCGACGTCTTCAAGGATTTGGAGATCAGTACGCCCTTGCAACATTACGCATCCCCCCCGCCCCCCCCCCCCCCCCCCGGCTCCCTCTCCATTATGCTTGGGCCACCAAAACGATCACGTCCGACAGTGTACATTACGTGTTCCCACCTCCCGCCATATGATGGTACCTCCAGAATCACTACTCAGGCGGGACATGCTCTCATCCAATAACAACGCCTGACTCCACTAAGACCTACCTCTTGGCAGCTTCGTAAACGGCGCCGCCGATGTGTGGGTGTGAACGAAACGCAACGTATTGAGACCACCAGCCTGTAGTCACCGTGTCACTGTCGAATGTGCGACAGCGTGCGTTGCGGTCCTGTTAGATGTGGCTGAAATTGCACACGCTGTTCCACGTGCGTCTCTCTTTGCTTGCAGGACCACGAAACGGTCCTCTTCTGCTGTTGCTGATCGTCTTAGACCATCTCCTCTTCTTGGTGCTGCAGTGCCTGTGCGCAGAACGCTCCCCTTGTACGTGAAACAAAACTGCGAGCAATACCAAACCCCTGGGCTACACTCGTCACACGTCAGCCTTCTTCCAGTTTCCCCATGATTCTTCCCTGTGTGTAGTCATCTAAACGTTGTCTCTGGGCCATATTATAATGGTAAATACCACTTAGAATTTTTGTCAAACATAACTGTTTTGATGGTTCATGTGTTATGGTGCGGGGAATCACAATATTACTACCGTCCAAATCTATGAACATGGCACAATTACCGATCAGCGTTATTGTGATGCTGTACTTCTTCCCCATGTGCTTCTTTTCAGGGATACACTGGTCCTTGACTTCATTTTTATGGATGAAAATGCGTGACTACATCGAACTAGGCAGGTGGATATGCTCTTGAAGCGAGAAGACATTCCACAAACGGACTACCCTGCCTGGTCCGTTGACTTAAATCCCATCAATTACATGTTGATTGCGCTGTAGAGATGTATTGGAGCAAGTCCCACGTAACAGTCGTCAATATACTGGCGGAGAAGTGGAATTTTCTACCACGAGAACTCTCTAGCAGCCTTGTGGCCCCCATGGGAGCACGGAGCAGAGCGTGCATTGCAATCCGTGGTGATCACACATCCTATTAAAGACAATGTCGAACCTTAACGCTATGCGCAGGGACCATGTTAATCAGTGCTGACTGCAGCGCAGTTATTACCTTTGAATAAAAGTTTATTTATCTTCGCCTCATTACGAATTTGTTTGAGTTACCTTCTGTGTTACACTGTAGGAGGTCTTTCCTGTGTATGGTCCATGTCTCATCGAGCTATATCACGTGACCGTGACACAAGATGTGACAATCACTTTCCGTTAGTTCTGCTCGCCAGTGTACTTTTAATTGCTAAAATCGGAACAGACGACAATCGAATTATAATTTTAAAATCGAAAAGTCTGCTTTATCGAAAGTTCGAACTCGTTCAGTCACTTTAAAAATCCTCGATAAATCGAAGAAAACTTACATGTTGTGATACACTGGATAAATTACAGCTTTTGTAATGACTTACTGCCTAGCAAACATTTTATAATTTGATGTTAACTGTCGTTTGATACTAGGTAATTCGAATTGCTTCGTTAGATTTTCAGATGATTTTTTTGTTATTGCACTGTTTGCAACGTAACTTTGTTTTTCGAAGAATACATAACGTCCTACATTATATATAATCAGTGATCAGTGGTAAAAAGGTTTTCCTACATTTTCAGATGTTCGTCTGTCACACAACCGAAGCGTATTGCTGAGTCCGTGGAAAAAAAAAAAAGAAACGTAGAATGTGGCGAAAAGTTTTGTAATTCCTGTTCCGGCGTAACACGAAGAAAGCAAAAGCAGAGAAGCCTGTGAGACGACGTCAGCCAATAGCACACTTTCTAGGACCTCATCACGACAGGAGCGGCCTCTACAAGAAGAGAATATAAGCGCCGATCCTGCCAGCCTCGGACGGACAGTTAGTAGAAGACCGGCACTAGCATAGAGAACTAGAAGAGAGTGATATTAAAGATAGCAGTGACTTACTAGCGAGTGTGAATAACTGACATGCATATTGTAAATAGTAAACCAAAGTTACTTATTTTCAAACTGCTGTATTGTAATAAAAACCATTAATGTGATTTGCTTCAACTGCTGTATAGCTATCCGAGGAAGCAGCATCCTTCAGGCACCTTATAAGAGACGAGTGGGTAGGCCCCACAGTGCCCTTATCCACACCGTCAAAAATCCAGAAACAGAATGATGGAATTGTTGAAGAGTGTCGTAAGAAGAGAGGCAGGGGACCTGGCGGGGTGAGTTCCCGCCTCTTCAGGAATGGTCATTTAAATGGTTTAGCCAGTTTAGAGACAGGTGCAGTTTAATTACACTCCAGGTTTACTCGTAAGTGAATCCAAAATGAAGCGTCACTCACTGTGGCCAGGGAACTCGACACTGATAGATCCTGTAAGCCAGAAATGGCACCACTTTCTCCCGTGTTTGGGTGGACCGCGACGTATAGTAACCCACTCTTAACTGAGCCTCCAGTACAAAAATAAGTATTGCGCTTCCTGCGAACTTCTGTGTCATCCCGCATGACTGCTCGGAGACTAGCAGCATAAGGATTAAGTAATTACCGTACACTGCGTCCGCTACCGCCTACTACACAACACAGACTGCGGCGTTTGGAGTGGTACAGTGACCTGGAAACATGAATGGTGACGAACTGTGTTCAGTGACGAATCGTGGTTCTTCACCATCCCGGATGACCATTGCCGGCGGGCACTGCAGCGACCTAAGAAGAGGTCTCATTCTTCGGATATTCTGGAGAGACACAGTGGCGTTACTTCTAGCGTCGTTGTGTGGGCAGCCAGTCCACATGACTTCAGCCCGTGGCTGGTAGCAACAGAGGTAACACCGTGGCACGTCTGGTACATCCTGCATCCCCATGCGTCAGTTCTCATGCGACAGTACCTTTGTGCCATTTTCAACAAGACAATGCAAGTCTACAACTGGCATGCGTTTGTATGAACTATCTACGTAAATATGAGGTATTTCCTCGGCCAGCAATATCCTCCCATCTGTCCCTGACAGATCATATGTGAGATCAGCTCGGACATCACCTCCATCCCCGTCTCAGTATCCAGGACTTCATGCATCATTTACAACAGATTTACGCTACCTTACTCCAGGAGAGTATACTAAGTCTTTATGATACTCTTTCAAATTAAAGTGGTTCTTCATAAATTTCACTCGAATTCGAGCCACTGACATAACATCACATACCCTCTCAATCCGTCAAGTTGTATTTTTTCCCTTCTTTCTATCTTGGTGCTTGACTTTTTCTTATAAGTTAGTGTATAATAGGTGTGTAGCTGACATTTCAGAAAATAGATCTTCCATCGTAGCAGCTGACTTCTTTATTTATTTATTTATTCTGTCACAATCAATTTCAAAGCTACAACTTTATCACCGAACGATGATGGCATCATCATTATCGTCATTGTCATCATCATACAGCCTCAACATTTACACACACACACACACACACACACACACACACACACATACTAGAAAATAAAAATGACGAGCGTTTGATGATGAGACTTTTGCCTCAACTAGTTATGGCTGAATGAACAAAGAAATCCACCGTAGCAGTGAAAGATTTATTTCTTGAAATATGGATATAGAGCTTGTGTTCTGAGCAGGCGGCGCCCTTTGTTGCTTCAAAACAAACGACTAAGTCACTGACTTTTTTTCTGATTATTGTTGAACTGACATAATCTGTCCATCAGGTAAATGGAGGAGAAGTGAAGTTTCCGAATAGAGCTGCAGACACGAACTTTTAGTCGTTTCTGGCTGTCGCACGTGTAGCAGTAACTTTCCTCGTTCCATTTTCAGCTAGTAAGTATTTTCTCCATTTCGTTTATCTAAGCAGAACATGGAAACGTTATCGACGATCGCCAGCAATTTCATTGCTGCCGCTGTGTCGTTAGCATTCTGATGTTTCGATAAAGCTGTTCCCCATCGACATCGGCCAAAAAACGGCAATGCTGTTCCAACACCTGCGCAATGAAATTTTATTATGTGTGTTGCATACAGTAGAAGAACGAGAGCAGCCCCAGTATTAGCATTTCCGTGCCCAGTTTTAACATAAACCATTAAATTTTATTGGTAACAAAGAAACGCATGCAGCCGTTAGCTATTGTATTTAGCCAATAATGATACTTAGTTAACCAGTTTTATATGAGTCTATTGCTTCCTGCTGAATTTCTCTCGGTACAAAGCATTTTCACCGGTTAAAAGGTAAGCGTATAACATGTTCTGAAATCAGCACCGACGAGATAATGAGAGAGCTTAGCTGGCTGACAGGCCATCATCAGAAGTGCCGCGTGCCTTCACTGCGGGGATATTTTAAATTTATGCTAGGGCTTGTAATCAAAGTCTGGTGATTAGCAAATATACGTTACCAAATCGCTTGCTTTTGGTGTCAGAAATTATTTCTCAGTTAGGATTCGAACCCGTTAGTTGCGCTCGTTTCCATCCTCTATCTAAAGAGAAAAATACAAAAAGACTGTCCAGTAGTTTTGCGAAGAATTACGATTATGCACAGCAATAACCTACTTCGCAGATCACCATGGTGAACAGTGCTACAAAAATAGAACGATGAATATTAAGAATCGTCATTTAATTCACTTGGGTCTTTTATTTTTCATACTTTACTACTTTGATTAAAAAACACCCAGAGGAAAAGCGACAGGATCGTCAACAATTTGTTCTTTTTTTCATGCAAACAACTCAGGCTAAAACTCTCTAAAATGAGTAAATAATTAAAAGAGGTAATTATCTTGCAATAAGCAGCGGAATCAGCAGGGATATAACTTGTTTAATAGAAACTGTTTCTATTCCGAAAATATAGTTTCGACTCCTCTGTTACATCAGGAAATTATCGATATGCCCCTCGGTTTCATGTAGCAGTCGTACTGTTGAGGCAATGGCAACTTAGGAAAAAATCGTTTGCCTAACAGTCTTTTGTATTCCTGGAAGTATACAATTATATAAATTGATGAGAAATTTTTTGACAAGTATTACAACATCTAAATCTTTATTTTTTTAATACCAACAAGCTGCAGTTTTGTGTTGCGTCAAGGTGTCTTCTAGTTCTGTTCACGGTAGTGTCATGAGAAGAGTCAATTTCTCTGAACTATTGTCAATACGATTTCAGATTGGTTTTTCATAAGGTGGCGAATTAAATAGCTGAACAATGTTAGTAGGTTCCTCCCTGAAAACAAGTTCTTGTAATTTTCCTGATTTCTTTTTAGGGAGATTATTGTCTATGTATGGTTTACAGCGTATCTGTAACTCTCTCTCTCTCTCTCTCTCTCTCTCTCTCTCTCTCTCTGTCCTTCTCTCTCTCCCTCTCTCTCTCTCTCTCTCTCTCTCTCTCTCTTTCTCTCTCTCTCTTAGCAAACACATCTAATATCCACAGCCCTTCATTGTATAATTTCATTACGCTCTCTAGGTACAGCCTTGTAAACTATGGAAACCAAACAAAATGCTGTAAATCCATAGTTTTCTTCATCAACTATTTTGCAGTTTAGGAATTGGTTAAACTACAATTAAAGCAACACAATTATTTCAGTCTGTATTCTCAGACAGTTCTTTTCGCAGGTATATAAATGACACGATTCACTACAGTTGGAGCGCATGTTTAAGTAAGTTAATACCTCTGCAAGCAAAGCCAGTTGCCAATATCAACACCTTGATTATACATTACGTATGTCTATTGTGATGTTTCTACTATTTCTAGTTGCATCTTGACAAAATAAGCTCCTGGTGTGAAGATTGCAAACTGGTTGTAAGTAAGTTACGCTGAACACCAATAGTACTGCCGGAAAGGAGAAGTGGACTAAAAGATTACGTGGTGTAGCTATGCAGGCAACTTCTGCCGACGGGCTGGATTTTTCCGCCTTGCAATTTCTTAAAGAACAGCCCCACCAGAGGCTTTGAATATCCGCCCGGCACTCAAGAGCAAGTTGAAGGAGAGCGATGGATGGCGGATAAGAAATTAATGAAAGATTGGACAGCACCGGAGATACTGTGCCCTGCTGCCTGTTCCTGACAGTTTCTAGGACCACGTAAATGAAAAAGTGAAGAACACGGCTGCTGGGAAGATGAACTGCTACAGCTCAACTTCAGACATGCCATCATAAACTAATAAGCGAACCAAACAAAAAATTAGATGTATTACGCAAGGAAAAGTCTGCGGATTACATGTGTGAATAACAATTTGACGTCAAAATATGACATTCAAGTTTCCAATGACTACCAAAGCGACTCAAATAATTTTCCCTTATTATTTCTTCTGTATAACAATGGACTGATATCCTTTGATTTATGTTAATCATTGTCCCTCCGTCTTTATTATCATTTTTCTGTTTTGCAATTTTTATGTAATGTTATTTAAATTGTCGTGTGCGGGTATTACCTACGTGGATTACTTATTGAGCTACATGAAATGAATGAATTTCTGAATGTGTGGGATGTCATGCGGTAGCCTCTGTGCATTGTGCTGAGGCTACATTAAGACTATCAAATTTTTGTCATTAAAAACCTTCTGTGTGTACTGCTACGTCGTCTTATAAAATCCTTAAAAAGCTTAAGTATTAAAATAAGCTAGTAAGACTAAAATATTTAGTCCTTTCCCTGAGGAACGCCGTTGAAACTTGAGCGAAACGTCAATTTCTTTCAGTATTTTAGCATTTCAATTATTTCATAAGATGACATGGCAGTGCACCCAGAAGGATTTTGGTGAAACCAACAGCCGCAGAAAAACCATTTCATAGTTCTGAAGTGTCTAATTGTGACACATTTCCTACGCCATACTTTCTTTTCCTTATTAATTTAATAAAATATTTCTGGCGTCAACAATAACAGCATGAAAGTAGCTCTAACGCGTTCTTGATTGACTTCCATCAAGTTCCGGTATTTGACGTTTCACTACTCAATTCTCAAAAAGTATAAAATATTGCTTTTTGTGTGAACTTTGTTCCGTTTTGCTATTACCGCTAACATTAATTTCTGTTTTAATTGTAATTCCTGTAATTTCAAAGTAAGTTCTGCTGTTTACGTGAAACTGTCGTTAGTGACTTTAATAAGAAGGTCAAACTCAATAATTGCTTTCTTTTCTAAGACAAAAGTTACTTCGCAATAAAAGAAATATCAGCAGAAAAGAAATGAAACCTGCGTGTCTTACTTCCTAGCAGCGCGGGATTAGCCTAGCGGTCTAAGGCGCTGCAGTCATGGAATGTGCGGCTGGTCCCGGCGGAGGTTCGAGTCCTCCCTCCGGCGTGGGTGTGTGTGTTTGTCCTTAGGATAATTTAGTTTAAGTAGTGTGTAAGTTTAGGGACTGATGACCTTAGCAGTTAAGTCCCATAATATTTCAAACACATTTGAACATTTTGAACTTCCTATCTGTGTGGGAAAAATTCAGTATCGTTAAATATACACAGTAAATTATTTGTACATTCAGTTAATTATTACTTTATTAAATCAAAAATTCTGTTCTCTCTGATGTAATATATTTTGCGTTTTCAAATCCTAAGAATGTCGAATTCTTATGAAAACAGAGCGATATCTTTTGTTTATCCTTATGGCTTCTAGCTTATAGTGGTAATGTTTGGAGGTCTGATCTTCATAAAGTTAGTTTGATACATATTCACACGTTCTCTGCTGGATGAAAGTAAATATGTATTTTTCATCCAATTAACTGATGTTAGAAATACATATCTCTTCATAAGAAGAATTCGTATTTCTCGTGTCTGTCTGAAACATCCAAATAATTTATGTTCGAAATATATATTTCGTCATGTAAAGAAATCACAGCCAATGGTTTCCGTAAGAGGAGTCTAAATAATTTCAGACTTTTTGTTCTTACGTGTGTGTATATAAACAGTGCTTTCTTAATACATGTGTCCACGACCATGAAAGGTTTATCTCTATGCATCCTAGCTCGGACAATGCAGTAACGTTGCAACGACGTGGCAATTAATTTCTCTCATATGGTCATTATAATACCCTGGTACCTGCCTGACTCAGGTGGCTTTGATTTATGGGGGCAGGCGCAGACCGAGGGTTCTGCTCTATGAAGTGGCCAGGGGAGGCTGCCAACACTACATCACTGTCTCCCAGCCCCAAGTATGACTTTCCACCACCACCACTTTAATAATAGTAAAATTCGTAAAATAATATAATAGAGTAATAAATCGTTTAATTACAATAAAATGTGTTGACATAAAAATGATAATGTATTCATGTCAGTGCTCAGACCATCCCTTTAACTTAAGTGGAATAAACAATGATTCAAAGAAAACATCATTTGAAAAATAGTTTTCCTAAAATTGGAGAATTACATGTGTCACGCAGTTAATACGAAAACTATAATATCAAAATACTTTCATAAATGCATAATTTACGCAACATAAAATCGATTTATGTACTAAGTAGTAACAGTATTTCAGTCAGGACTAGGACTGTAAATAGACTTCTACAAACTATGCCCATGGGAGCGCGTGAATGAGGCAACGCTATTTCCTTTAATAGATTCCGTCTTCGTTTGCAAAGTCAGATTTATTTTATTTTATTTTTGCTGTTTCTGCCTGTGGACTTAGAGAGATAGTTTCTGTAAGCTAATATACAGGGTGTTACAAGAAGGTACTGCCAAACTTTCAGGAAACATTCCTCACACACAAAGAAAGAATATATGTTATGTGGACATGTGTCCGGAAACGCTTACTTTCCATGTTAGAGCTCATTTTAGTACTTCTCTTCAAATCACATTAATCATGGAATGGAAACAACACACAGCAACAGAACGTACCAGCGTGACTTCAAACACTTTGTTACAGGAAAAGTTCAAAATGTCCTCCGTCAGCGAGCATACATGCATCCTCCTTCCGTCACATGGAATCCCTGATGCGCTGATGCAGCCCTGGAGAATGGCGTATTGTATCACAGCCGTCCACAATTGGAGCACGAAGAGTCTTTACATTTGGTACCGGGGTTGCGTAGACAAGATCTTTCAAATGCCCCCATAAATGAAAGTCAAGAGGGTTGAGGTCAGGAGAGCGTGGAGGCCATGGAATTGGTCCGCCTCTACCAATCCATCGGTCACCGAATCTGTTGTTGAGAAGCGTACGAACACTTAGACTAAAATGTGCAGCAGCTCCATCGTGCATGAACCACATGTTGTGTCGCACTTGTAAAGGCACATGTTCTAGCAGCGCAGGTAGAGTATCCCCTATGAAATCATGATAACGTGCTCCATTGAGCGTAGGTGGAAGAACATGGGGCCCAATCAAGACATCACCAACAATGCCTGCCCAAACATTCACAGAAAATCTGTGTTGATGACGTGATTGCACAATTGCGTGCGGATTCTCGTCAGCCCACACATGTTGATTGTGAAAATTTACAATTTGATCACGATGGACTGAAGCCTCATCCGTAAAGAGAATATTTGCACTGAAATGAGGATTTCTACATCTACATCTGCATCTACATCTACATGACTACTCTGAAATTCACATTTAAGTGCTTGGCAGAGGGTTCGTCGAACCACGATCATACTATCTCTCTACCATTCCACTCCCGAACAGCGCGCGGGAAAAACGAACACCTTTCTGTTCGAGCTCTGATTTCTCTTATTTTATTTTGATGATCATTCCTACCTAGGTTGGGCTCAACAAAATATTTTCTCATTCGGAAGAGAAAGTTGGTGACTGAAATTTCGTAAATAGATCTCGCCGCGACGAAAAACGTCTTTGCTGTAATGACTTCCATCCCAATTCGCGTATCATATCTGCCACACTCTCTCCCCTACTACGCGATAATACAAAACGAGCTGCCATTTCTTGCACCCTTTCGATGTCCTCCGTCAATCCCACCTGGTAAGGATCCCACACCGCGCAGCAATATTCCAACAGAGGACGAGCGAGTGTAGTGTAAACTGTCTCTTTAGTGGACTTGTTGCATCTTCTAAGTGGCCTGCCAATGAAACGCAACCTTTGCCTCACCTTCCCCACAATATTATCTATGTGGTCTTTCCTACTGAAGTTGTTCGTAATTTTAACACCCAGGTACTTAGTTGAATTGACAGCCTTCAGAATTGTACTATTTATCGAGTAATCGAATTCCAACGGATTTCTTTTGGAACTCATGTGGATCACCTCACACTTTTCGTTATTTAACGTCAACTGCCACCTGCCACACCATACAGCAATCTTTTCTAAATCGCTTTGCAACTGATACTGTTCTTCGGATGACCTTACTAGACGGTAAATTACAACATCATCTGCGAACAACCTAAGAGAACTGCTCAGATTGTCACCCACTTCATTTATATAGATCAGGAACAGCAGAGGTCCCAGGACGCTTCCCTGGGGAACACCTGATATCACTTCAGTTTTACTCGATGATTTGCCGTCTATTACTACGAACTGCGACCTTTCCGAAAGGAAATCACGAATCCAGTCATTGTTGGATGAACCATTCGCAGAAGTGTACCCGTGGAGGCCAATCGGCTGCTAATATTGCCTGTACACGCTGTACATAGTGTGGAAACAACTGGTACTCCCGTAGCACTCTTCATACAGTGACGTGTCAACGTTACCTTGTACATCAGCAACTTCTCTGACGCTGACATTAGGGTTATCGTCAACTGCACGAAGAATTGCCTCGTCCATTGCAGGTGTCCTCGTCGTTTTAGGTCTTCCCCAGTCGCGATTTATGGGCTGGAATGTTCCGTGCTCCCTAAGACGCCGATCAGTTGCTTCGAACGTCTTCCTGTCGGAACACCCTCGTTCTGGAAATCTGTCTCGATACAAACGTACCGCGCCACGGCTATTGCCCCGTGCTAATCCATACATAAAATGGGCATCTGCCAACTCCGCATTTGTAAACATTGCACCGACTGCAAAACCACGTTCGTGATGAACACTAACCTGTTGATGATACGAACTGATGTGCTTGATGCTAGTACTGTAGAGCAATGAGTCGCATGTCAACACAAGCACCGAAGTCAACATTACCTTCCGCCAACTGGGCCAACTGGCGGGGAATCGAGGAAGTACAGTTCATACTGACGAAACTAAAATTAGCTCAAACATGGAAATTAAGCGTTTCCGGACACATGTCCACATAACATCTCTTCATTATTTGTGTGTGAGGAATGTTTCCAGAAAGTTTGGCCGTACCTTTTTGTAACATCCTGTAGATACAATTTACACTTAACAATCAGAATGAATTAGGAATTGCCTCCTTTCACTGTCACCTCGACAGTTTGCAGAACGGTTCAAAGAAAACTTGAGTGTTATTGCAAATACACTGACGGAAAGAATCACGACACCAGAAAATAATTAATGTAGAGTAATGAAGTTTTGAGAATACATTTGTTTAGCTAACATATTTAAACGATTAACATTACAGGATCTCAGGTTAATGTAAGCGAGAGATAAGCCCTGTCAAATGTGAAATACCGGTACATTAATGACCGGTGTAACTGGCAGAATATGGAATACAAATATGCTAAGGTACATGCGTTTTGTTCTACACGTGCCGGTTTTCTGTTAATGGGATTGTGTTCCATGTCTGTTGCGCTTCTTCGGTCAATACAAGGACGGTTAACTCTCTTCGTGGATAATGCTACGCTTGTCGTCCGATGATACCCTACGTGTACGATTGGAGACAGATACGGTGATCGAGCTTGCCACACTATGTAGAGCATGTTGAGTTCAACTGCAGTATGTCTGCGAGCGTCGTCCTGTCGGAAAATACCCCCTAGAATGTTGTTTATGAGTGGCAGCATGACATGTCAAATCACCAGACTGACGTACAATCTCGCAAGATAGCCACGAGAGTGCTCCTGTTGCCACGAAATCTCACTCCAGATGTACATCCAGTGTGTGTAGCACTCAAACAGAGTGGTTGAAGGTGAGCAACTGGCCTTCTAACCAACTCATGGCTGTAACTGGCACAGAGGCATAACCAGGTTTCTTCAGAAAATACAACAGGCCACCGTGCCTTCCACTGACCTCCCGTGTGACAACATTGAAGTCACAAATGACATTGGTTTTTGGTCAGTGGAATGCAGGCTACATGGCGTCTGGCTCGGAGTTGACGTCGAAGTAACCGATTTGTACCAGTTCGTTGTCTCACTGTGGTGCCAACTGCTGCTCAGATTGCTGTTGCAGATCCAGTAGGACGCGCCAGAGTCATACGCCGAACACCATGGTCTGCCCTCTCGGTAGTGCCATCTGGCAGTCCGGAGCCCTGTCTTCTTGCGACCGTACATTCTCGTGACCATTACTGACAGCAGTCATAGTGTACAGTGGTTACATTCCTGCCAAGTCTTTGTGATATCGCAGAAGAAACATTCACCTTCTCGTAGTCGTTTTACATGACCTCGTTCAAACTCAGTGTGGTGCTGATAATGGCGTCTTTGTCACCTTAAAGGCATTCTTGACTAACATCAGCTCTCCACGACCAATCTCGGAGATAACCAACAATCACTACCGTTACAGCGTATGTTTAAAACAACCCTGATTTGCATCTTCATAGTGGCCCTACTAGCGTCACTCCTATGCGACTGGCGCGAAATTTGAATAGACATCATCTTTCAGTTATAAAAACACGCCCACCAAATTTCGTTTATGTAGCACAACTCCTTCTTTGTATTCTGTTCGTTGTTGCCGTCAGTGTAGACGCCCTACTCAAATAATTATAGTTGGTGGTGACATCAACATAACCTCGATGTGTTGGTTCAAATGGTTCAGAGCACTATAGGACTTAACATCTGTGGTCATCAGTCCCCTAGAACTTAGAACTACTTAAACCTAACTAACCTATCACACACATCCATGCCCGAGGCAGGATTCGAACCTGCGACCGTAGCGGTCGCGCAGTTCTAGACTGTAGCGCCTAGAACCGCTCGGCCACACCGGCCGGCGATGTGTTGGTGAAAATACATGTTTAAAGTCGGTGGTAGACGCTAAACGTGGCCCGAAACTATACAACGTGCTTTTTCCAAAAATTATTTTGAACAGTAGTTCAGGACCCCACTCTAAGTGTAAATGTTTGCAAAACATTCTCGACCTCTTAGCAACAATCAGTCTCGAGCACATATGGAACGTTATGATGGATACATGGACAAGTGACCACAAGGCCGTTGTAGCGACAGTGAATGTCTTAACGACTAAACCCACCAAAAATAAACTTTAAATATATTTGTTTAGAGATGCAGATAAAAATTCGCTTAACGCTTCCCTAAGGGACAGTCTCCATTCCTTCCAATCCATGTGAACATAGACCAGATATGGCTTAAATTCAGAGAAATGCCATCGACAGCAAGTGAGGGATTTATACCAAATTTAATTAATAAGTGAAGCACTGATCCTCCACGCTACACAAAACAGACCGGAACACTCCTGCAGAAGCAACGAAAAACGCATGCTAAATTTAAAATAACACGAAGTCTAAGGACTGGCGATGTTTTACTGGAGGTCGAAAATTAACTCGAACTTCAGTGCGAAGTGCTATAAACAGATGAACATCGTTCTGCAAGTCACTTATAGAGGAAGACACACAGCCACAGTCGGGGCATTTGCGGTTCACCATTTCGCACCATTAAGCCAGTTGTAGTCTGTGTTCACCAACAGCTGCCTGCATTTCCATCTGTCGCAATGGTCAGAGGCTGTCGTTAGAGCCAGCTGCAATAAACGAGTGATCGCCGGACAGTAAACGCTGATATTCAGTATTAATAGCGAGAACTCAAAACTGTTAGATATGCAGTCCAAGCTGAACTACTACAAACAGGTACTTCTCTTTGAATATATTCGATTAGACTATCATGTAGGACTTGGACTATAGAGCCATATATTGTCCATAACTCAAATTTGAATATTTCGTTGTCGTTATTGATACCAGGCGGCAAATAATGGAAATCTCTGTTAGAAAGTTTTTATCTTTTGTGGTTTAGTCATATGTCACAAAGGAGTCTCCGTATGATATCATTTCACTGAAACTCTGAAAATTCTATAGCTCACTCGACAACGTCTCAAACCTGTTTTCAGAATGGATTCACGGACGTTGCAACAGCATTTGTGTGGCGTAAACACGTTTTACAGAAATCATGGTTATATTGTTGTGGTGAGACGCATATATTCAAGGATAGCACCATCCGAAATTACCCCTTCATACGTTTATCTCATGCGAATTTTTTTTCACAACGTAATTAAAAGTTTTTAAAAGACTGGACTGCTAGAAGTCTCAAGGAAATGACACACAGGATGACCAGACTCAGCTGAAACCCAGGAGCATATGGAACGAGTGCGAACCACATTCAGTGAGGAGCCCGATAAGTCAAAAAGGCATTCCGCACAGCAAGTCAGGATGTCACGAGTGTCTCTCCTGAGGACAATGAAACAAAAACTCAGCCTTTTCCCCTACAAAATTCAACTATGCCAATCTTTGAAGGACAGTGATGTGGGACACGATATTCTTTTGCAAATGAGATGATTGATGGCTTTGAAAATGGAACAGTCTTTAAGGATCAGCTTTATTGATGAAGTACATTTCCACCTCCATGGCGATGTCAACATTCAGAACTGGCTCCACTGGGGTACTGCCAAACCATATGTTCAAGCTAATCGACGTAGTGTGTAATGGCCTCTTTATAGTCCCAATCTCATCCAGTATTACTGATTATTTTGAGACTATTCAAAGGACAGAGGCTTCGAAGGTGCACCTGCGACACTGCAGTACTGCAATTTCCAAAAAGATGCATGCAATCAAATACGATATTCTTCAGTAATTCGCCATAGATATCAGTTCAAGACTCTGCTCACTCGTTACTGCGTAAGGCAAGCACTTAGAAAACCTTTTGTGCTAAATTTCAGATGGACTCCTGTAACATAATTATGATAACAAGAAACTATCACCCTATATTATGATGCGCTACACAAAACTTTTCCACACCTGCTTTGTGTCACATGTAATTGTTTATTACTGTTCCATGTTGAGTTGCCGTAACACTTTTTTAAATATAACGTCCTGTGAGCACATCTGTTGCTAGAATTTCTCATGCCAGTTTTCAGTAGTCGAAGGTTCGCTTCCTCCTATCTTGCTTCCTTGGGTGTTGGGTATCACGCTTGTTTTAACGAATACAAGTACAAGGTAAATTTTAACACATCAAAAGGGAAACTATTTAAAATGCGTACATTCATAAGCCTCCTCCCATGAACCATGGACCTTGCTGCTGGTGGGGAGGCTTGCGTGACTCAGCGATACAGATGGCCGTACCGTAGGTGCAACGACAACGGAGGGGTATCTGTTGACAGGCCAGACAAACGTGTGGTTCCTGAAGAGGGGCAGCAGCCTTTTCAGTAGTTGCAGGGGCAACAGTCTGGATGATTGATCAGGCCTTGTAACATTAACCAAAACGGCCTTGCTGTTGTGGTACTGCGAACGGCTGAAAGCAAGGGGAAACTACAGCCGTAATTTTTCCCGTGGGCATGCAGCTTTACTGTATGGTTAAATGATGATGGCGTCCTCTTGGGTAAAATATTCCGGAGGTAAAATTGTCCCCCATTCGGATCTCCGGGCGGGGACTACTCAAGAGGACGTTGTTATCAGGAGAAAGAAAACTGGCATTCTACGGATCGGAGCATAGAATGTCAGATCCCTTAATCGGGCAGATAGGTTAGAAAATTTAAAAACGGAAATGGATAGGTTGAAGTTAGATATAGTGGGGATTAGTGAAGTTCGGTGGCTGAGGGAACAAGACATCTGGTCAGGCGAATACAGAGTTATAAATACAAAATCAAATAGGGGTAATGCAGGAGTAGGTTTAATTATGAATAAAAAAATAGCAATGCGGGTAACCTACTACAAACAGCATAATGAAGGTGTTATAGTGCCCAAGGTAGACTCGAAGCCCACGCCTACTACAGTAGTACAAGTTTATATGCCAACTAGCTCTGCAGATGACGAAGAAATTGAAGAAATGTATGATGAGATAAAAGAAATTATTCAGGTAGTGAACGGAGACGAACATTTAATATTCATGGGTGACTGGAATTCGACAGTAGGAAAAGGGAGAGAAGGACACATACACTCCTGGAAATGAAAAAAAGAACACATTGACACCGGTGTGTCAGACCCACCATACTTGCTCCGGACACTGCGAGAGGGCTGTACAAGCAATGATCACACGCACGGCACAGCGGACACACCAGGAACCGCGGTGTTGGCCGTCGAATGGCGCTAGCTGCGCAGCATTTGTGCACCGCCGCCGTCAGTGTCAGCCAGTTTGCCGTGGCATACGGAGCTCCATCGCAGTCTTTAACACTGGTAGCATGCCGCGACAGCGTGGACGTGAACCGTATGTGCAGTTGACGGACTTTGAGCGAGGGCCGGGTGGACGTACCGCCGAATTGCTCAACACGTGGGGCGTGAGGTCTCCACAGTACATCGATGTTGTCGCCAGTGGTCGGCGGAAGGTGCACGTGCCCGTCGACCTGGGACCGGACCGGACCGCAGCGACGCACGGATGCACGCCAAGACCGTAGGATCCTACGCAGTGCCGTAGGAGACCGCACCGCCACTTCCCAGCAAATTAGGGACACTGTTGCTCCTGGGGTATCGGCGAGGACCATACGCAACCGTCTCCATGAAGCTGGGCTACGGTCCCGCACACCGTTAGGCCGTCTTCCGCTCACGCCCCAACATCGTGCAGCCCGCCTCCAGTGGTGTCGCGACAGGCGTGAATGGTGGGACCAATGGAGACGTGTCGTCGTCAGCGATGAGAGTCGCTTCTGCCTTGGTGCCAATGATGGTCGTATGCGTGTTTGGCGCCGTGCAGGTGAGCGCCACAATCAGGACTGCATACGACCGAGGCACACAGGGCCAACACCCGGCATCATGGTGTGGGGAGCGATCTCCTACACTGGCCGTACACCACTGGTGATCGTCGAGGGGACACTGAATAGTGCACGGTACATCCAAACCGTCATCGAACCCATCGTTCTACCATTCCTAGACCGGCAAGGGAACTTGGTGTTCCAATAGGACAATGCACGTCCGCATGTATCCCGTGCC
This sequence comes from Schistocerca americana, assembly GCF_021461395.2. NCBI lineage: Eukaryota > Metazoa > Arthropoda > Insecta > Orthoptera > Acrididae > Schistocerca > Schistocerca americana. The sequence goes on along the minus strand of NC_060122.1, from coordinate 365,130,997 downwards.
ACCCAACGTGCTCTAGAAGGTGTAAGTCAACTACCCTGGCCAGCAAGATCTCCGGATCTGTCCCCCATTGAGCATGTTTGGGACAGGATGAAGCGTTTCTCACGCGGTCTGCACGTCCAGCACGAACGCTGGTCCAACTGAGGCGCCCGGTGGAAATGGCATGGCAAGCCGTTGCACAGGACTACATACAGCATCTCTACGATCGTCTCCATGGGAGAATAGCAGCCAGCATTGCTGTGAAAGGTGGATATACACTGTACTAGTGCCGACATTGTGCATGCTCTGTTGCCTGTGTCTATGTGCCTGTGGTTCTGTCAGTGTGATCATGTGATGTATGTGACCCCAGGAATGTGTCAATAAAGTTTCCCCTTCCTGGGACAATGAATTCACGGTGTTCTTATTTCAATTTCCAGGAGTGTAGTAGGTGAATATGGATTGGGACTAAGAAATGAAAGAGGAAGCCGTCTGTTAGAATTTAGCACAGAGCATAACTTAATCATAGCTAACACTTGGTTCAAGAATCATAAAAGAAGCTTGTATACATGGAAGAATCCTAGAGATACTAAAAGGCGTCAAATAGATTATATAATGGCAAGACAGAGATTTATGAACCAGGTTTTAAATTGTAAGACATTTCCAGGGGCAGATGTGGACTCTGACCACAATCTATTGGTTGTGAACTGTAGATTAAAACTGAAGAAATTGCAAAAAGGTGGGAATTTAAGGAGATGGGACCTGGATAAACTGACTAACCCGAGGTTGTACAGAGTTTCAGGGAGAGCATAAGGGAACAATTGACAGGAATGGGGGAAAGAAATACAGTAGAAAACGAATGGGTAGCTCTGAGGGATGAAGTAGTGAAGGCAGCAGAGGATCAAGTAGGTAAAAAGATGAGGGCTAGTAGAAAACCTTGGGTAAGAGAAGAAATATTGAATGTAATTGATGAAAGGAGAAAATATAAAAATGCAGTGAATGAAGCAGGCGAAAAGGAATACAAACGTCTTAAAAATGAGATCGTCAGGAAGTGCAAAATGGCTAAGCAGGCATGGCTAGAGGACAAATGTAAGGATGTAGAGGCTTATCTCACTAGTGGTAGGATAGATAAAGGCTACAGGAAAATTAAAGAGACCTTTGGAGAAAAGGGAGCCACTTGTATGAATATCAAGAGCTCAGATGGAAACCCAGTTCTAAGCAAAGAGGGGAAAGCTGAAAGGTGGAAGGAGTATATAGAGGGCCTATACAAGGGCGATGTACTTGAGGACAATATTATGGAAATGGAAGAGGATGTAGATGAAGATGAAATGGGAGATACGATACTGCGTGAAGAGTTTGACAGAGCACTCAAAGACCTGAGTCAAAACAAGGCCTCGGGAGTAGACAGCATTCCATTAGAACTACTGACGGCCTTGGGAGAGCCAGTCCTGACAAAACTCTACCATCTGGTGAGCAAGATGTATGAGACAGGCGAAGTACACTCAGACTTCAAGAACAATATAATAATTCCAATACCAAAGATAGCAGGTGTTGACAGATGTGAAAATTACCGAACTATCAGTTTGATAAGTCACAGCTGCAAAATACTAACACGAATTATTTACAGACGAATGGAAAAACTGGTAGAAGCCGACCTCGGGGAAGATCGGTTTGGATTCCGTAGAAATGTTGGAACACGTGAAGCAATACTGACCTTATGACATATCTTAGAAGAAAGAGTAAGGAAAGGCAAACCTACGTTTCTGGCATTTGTAGACTTAGAGAAAGCTTTTGACAATGTTGACTGGAATACTCTCTTTCAAATTCTAAAGGAGGCAGGGGTAAAATACAGGGAGCGAAAGGCTATTTACAATTTGTACAGAAACCAGATGGCAGTTATAAGAGTCGAGGGGCATGAAAGGGAAGCAGCGGTTGGGAAGGGAGTGAGACAGGGTTGTAGCCTCTCCCCGATGTTATTCAATCTGTATATTGAGCAAGCAGTAAAGGAAACAAAATAAAAATTTGGAGTAGGTATTAAAATCCAGGGAGAAGAAATAAAAACTTTGAGGTTCGCCGATGACATTGTAATTCTGTCAGTGACAGCAAAGGGCTTGGAAGAGCAGTTGAATGGAATGGACACTGTCTTGAAAAGAGGATATAAGATGAACATCAACAAAAGCAAAACAAGGATAATGGAATGTAGTCGAATGAAGTTGGGTGATGCTGAGGGAATTAGATTAGGAAATGAGACACTTAAAGTAGTAAAGGAGTTTTGCTATTTGGGGAGCAAAATAACTGATGATGGTCGAAGTAGAGAGGATATAAAATGTAGACTGGCAATAGCAAGGAAAGCGTTTCTGAAGAAGAGAAATTTGTTAACATCGAGCATGGATTTAAGTGTCAGGAAGTCGGTTCTGAAAGTATTTGTATGGAGTGTTGCCATGTATGGAAGTGAAACATGGACAATAAATAGTTTGGGCAAGAAGAGAATAGAAGCTTTCGAAATGTGGTGCTGCAGAAGAATGTTGAAGATTAGGTAGGTAGATCATGTAACTAATGAGGAGGTATTGAATAGGTTTTGGGGAGAAGTTTGTGGCACAACTTGACTAGAAGAAGGGATCGGTTGGTAGGACATGTCTTGAGGCATCAAGGGATCACAAATTTAGCATTGGAGGGCAGCGTGGAGGGTAAAAATCGTAGAGGTAGACCAAGAGATGAATACACTAAGTAGATTCAGAAGGATGTAGGTTGCAGTAGGTACTGGGAGATGAAGGAGCTTGCACAGTCTAGATTAGCATGGAGAGCTGCATCAAACCAACCTCGGGACTGAAGACCACAACAACAACAACAACATTTATAAGGAGATAATAGGGAGAATATCTTTTGATAAAACAAGTGAGCACTCGATAAGCTTACCAGACAGGACTCACCGAGAACATCGAAGAAGTTCAATGAGGTGCAGCTCGTTTTCTATATCGCGAAATAGTGGGGAGTACGCCACGCCTATGGGAGTCGAGTTGTGGTATTCATCATTTAAAAAAGGTTTTTTTCTGTGCTCCTAGGTCTTTTCACGAAATTTCAATCATCAGTTTTCTAGTCCAAATGCAAAAATATTTCGTGGACACCCACCTACTCGGCGAGAAATGATGATCGTAATTAAAAAAAAAAAGAGAAATCAGATGTCACACGGAAAGGTTTAGGTGTTAATTTTTCTCACACTCTATTCAAGAATGGAACGGAGAGAAAAGTCTGAAGGCAGTTCGATGAACTCTTTGCCAAGGTCTTAAATGTGCATTGTGGAGTAGTCACGTAGATATGGCTGTGGGTGGACTCACCAACTCGAACTAATTAAATTTTTTTTCTATGCTTTAAGTACGGTAAGCCCGTGAATTCTCGCCTTTTCCTGCCTAAAATGATACCAGTCAGGCCGCAAGCCTATCCACGTGGACACATCGTCACGAGAGCAGTTAGTTAGTTATATGTTCCATGGATCGTTTTGCACGATGTATCGTAATGACGTGGAACGAGTCATATCACATTCCCGTCGCAAATTAATTCGTAAGTATAGTAGCATTTGAACACTTACAAGTTACCAAAAGTTTTTGTTGTAGCACTCTGCGTACCTTTTTGTGCTAAGGGCAACCTTAAAGTGAAGTAATGAATGTGAATTTGCCTCCTGTTATTGTAATTACGTACATAATTGTTCCTTTTGAACTGTAGTGGAGTATTTACAACAAACTTCACGAGGGAATAAACATACTGTAAAGCAGTAGCTAGAATATCCAACTCCTTAAACAGATGTCTACAGGATGATCGTCTATGAGCACCACGTATTATTTGTTACAGATCGTTTTTACGCAATAAAGACTATTTTTCTTAACGATAACGTTACTCCATATGAAGTTATTGAATGAAAAAATGCGATCTATGCCAGCTTAGTGATTTGTGTCGCCCGAAGATTTGCAATGAGTGAAGTGCAGATGTCGATAAACTAAGTTATTTTCGCAGTTCAAAAATGTGTTTTTCCAATTTAAATTTTCATCAATATGGGGAACTAAGAATTTTGAAGTTTCATCTTATTTCATGTTTCTTCACCATATTTTACACTTATCAGTTGTGTAGTATCCCTAGATGTGCAGAAATAAATACAATGTGTCTTTTTAAAACTGATGATGAGACCATTCTCAGAAAACCAGTCAGTGATATTTTTAAGAAGTTTGTTTACAATTTCTTCCGTTTCTGTCTGTATACTTGGACTGATAACAAACTAGTGCCCTTAGCAAAAGGAACAAATTATGCTTGTTATATACTGGACTGAAGATCGCTTACATGTATGAGGAAGAATAATGGACCTAATATTGAAACTTGGGGAACCCAGTAAGTGATTTCTTCCCAGTGAGAATTATGTCCCCAGACGCTATGTCGCCTGGATTACTAAGTACAACTTTGTGCATTCTTTTATCTAGATATGGCGTTATCAGTTAGTTGGCTGTACCATCAATCCCATAGAAAACTAGGTTGTCTGGGAGAACATTGCGATAACGCAGCCAAATGCATCAGAGAGGTCACATAAAATAGCAGCAAGGTCTACTTTATTATTTAATGTCTGTAAAATTTGGTGCGTGAACGAGTAAATGGGAGCTTCTTTAGGGCAACCGTCCTGAAACTCAAATTGTGATTTTCAGAGAATATTATTGTTGCGAAGACTAGGTACTATTCTAGAATACACCACCTTCAGAAAAGTTTTGGAAAATATTGTCAGCAGATAAAGAAGTCGGTAGTTATTGATATTTCTCTTATCACCTTCGTAAATAGGTGTTTGAGAACGGCATATCTCAGTATTTCTGGAAAAATGCCTTGAGTTAGTGAACCGTTACGTATTTGAGATAAGACCGGCGATATTATATGAGAACAGATCTTTAGCACTGTATTGGAAACACTATCAAATTCAGACGAACTTTTGTTTTTGAGAGAATACATAATTTTCTTAATTTCAGAAGGAGAAGTTGGTGAGAGTTTCATATGACCGAATCTTATGAAAGCTACTTTTTTTTTTAATTTCCTTCTGTAACTTTTCTCTTGAACTCTTTTTCCCTATACTTTGTACTATATTTAAGAAATGACTATTAAATACATTCACTACATGTGACTCATTATTTATAGCCATTTGATTCACTTCAATATTGATGTTATCTTGTTCTGTGGCTGGTTGCCCTGTCTCTCCTTTCACTACATTTCCCATAATTTTATGTCTGTTGTCCGAATTACTGATTGCTGAAAGCTGAAAAGTATCTTGTGTTAAATGTAGGTTGTAATTTCTAGATTTGTGTAAACATACCAAAGGTTTCATTAATTCGTTCCCCATAGGGAAAATGAGTAAATCTCAGTAGAGCAGATTTGACTTTAGTATTCACACAGGCAGTTTAATTCGAATTACTTTGTGTCGAGGAAGATCTAGTAAGGACATGCAACATGTTCGATACTTTCTAATAATAATGTAGGTTGAGGCGTACTATGTGTAGATTCCTGAACTAAACTGAAAACGCATCGACTGGAAAGGCACATAGTCTACACTTTTGTTAATCTAATTTTGCGACACTTAGACGTCTCCCCCAACTTGAAAGCTGATGTCGGTCACTGTCTATGGATCTAAACGATACTTCAGAGCCACTATTTTTCAGAAGTACGGTGCATTGTTCCTTCGGACACGCACTGTAGCGACTAAGGACGTTATGAAGTGCGTGAAATGTATTCACAGTTGCTAACATGGACATCCATCAGCTGTATAATGGAACGATTGACAATTAGAATCTGTGCAATACGGGTGCTCGAACATGGATTCCCCACTTATCGCAAACGGTCGCCTCACCATTAGGTTATCCGTGCACGCTTCACGGCCAGACCCAAACTTAGATATGTCGTTAGCCATTGTCTACAACCTTCACTCGTATAGCGATTATGTACGAGGTGCGACAATAAAGTAATGAGACTGATGTGAAAAAAATGTTGCTTACCGTTTCAAGTTTAGTGTTGTCTCGTTCAAAGTAGTTCCTTCCTGATTGCACACATTTTTTCCAGCGCTTCTGCCATTGATGGTAACGTTTCTGGAACTCATCTTCTGTAATATCCCCCAAGACCCTCCTCACAATTATTTGGACATTTTGTGTTGTTTGAAAATGTGGGTCCTTGACCGCCGTTTTGACTCTTTGAAATAGAAAAAAGTCGCACGGAGGGATATCTGGTGAATGGTGAACAAGGTGGCTGTGGTAGTACTTACATTTGTTTTGAGGTTAAAAATTGCTGTACTGACAGCAGGGTGGGATGGCGCATTATCGTGATGCAGAATCCAATTATCGGCGATGTCGGCACGAACACGTAGAACTCTTTTACGAAGTCTTTCTAAAATTTCTTTGTAGTAATATTGGTTAACTTCAGATGTGTGTGAAATCTTATGGGACTTGACTGCTAAGGTCATCAGTGCCTAAGCTTACACACTACTTAATCTGAATTATCCTAAGGACAAACACACACACCCATGCCCGAGGGAGGACTCGAACCTCCTCCAGGATCAGCCACACAGTCCATGACTGCAGCGCCTGAGACCGCTCGGCTAATCCCGCGCGGCAATATTGGGTAACTGTTTGTCCAGGAGGCACCCACTCTATGTGAATAATTTCCTTGGAATCAAAGAAGCAAAAAATCATGTATTTCACTTTTGACTCTGACATGCGAGCTTTCTTTGGTCTGGGTGATGCCTTTGAGCACCATTGCGAACTTTGGCGTTTTGTCTCTGGGTCGTACTGAAAAAAGCAACTTTCATCACGGCTAAACAGTTCTGGACTGATTTCCGTTTGCTCTAACAGATCAGCTGCCACACTTTTCCGTGTTTTTTGCTGTTGTGGTATGAGATTTTTGGGGACCATTTTCTCACAAATCTTTCTCATACCAAGATCTTCAATAATTGTTAGACGTTTCTCGACTGACGTTCAGTTCTTCAACAATCATTTTCACAGATAATCTTCGATCAGATCGTGTGAGTTCACGCGCCCTGGCCAAGTTAACATGCGTCCGTTAGATTGATGGTCGTCCATTGCCCTCCTCATCTTCAACGTTCGTTCTGTCTTCACTAAACATTTTATGTAAACGAAAAACTTGAGCTCTTGACATAACCTCCTCTCCGAAAGCCTTCTGAAGTTTACCGTAAGTTGCCGTCGCGTTTTCGACCAATTTAACGAAAAAAGAAATGGTATACCGTTGCGCAATATTATGCGGTTCCATTTCCGTGACGAGAGAAACAAACACGTGTTAACTTATTACAGCACAACTCACGACTGAGCAGTTGCATTGATGTGCCACTTGGAGTAGAAGCAGCTTATAGACCAAGGTCAAAGATATTGTGCCTACACAAGTCTGCAGGGTTGCCACATCTTGCAAAGAAAATCAGTCTTGTTACTTTATTGTCATATCTCGTATATTCTCATTTAGAGGAGACATTTTAGTAGAAAGTCGCTTGCTAGCCGTCGGCGGATAAATACGTGATTGCAGTGCCTGTGTTTTTCAAAGTATGGTGCTACGTTCCTTTGGACATTCGAGTCCCTGTCCGACGCGGATTTCCATTGTCGTCATTCTACTATACAGCTGATGGTTGTCCATATTGCCAACTGCGAATACATTTCCTGTAAGCGATCTATTTATTGGTGGCTCACCGTATCTTGAGGAACCGGTGAGTGGTGTGGAACCGATTGGACCTGCCAGATACGCACGGCTGTTCTGTTGCGGCCTGCGGCTACCGAATTCCCAGCCACGCTGTTGGTCCCGAGGTTTCCGTGTAATTACGGGGCCGCGCCACCTGGGAGCTGCTCTGCTCGCACGTGCTCTGCTGCAAGACCAGGAGCCGGCGCCGCCGCAGTAACAGCGACTGGACGGCTGCGGCGTGCTTAGGAGGCGCCGTTACCCCGCGTAGCTCGTGGTACTACTACTCAGTAGCGCAGCAGTCTTAAGCCGGCGCTAGAGGGGCACACAGGAGCTAGATGGCCCGCTTTTGTTCTCAAAGCCCAAATTAGACAATTGTTATGCCGCTTCAGCACAAAAGCGGAAACATTTCGGTAACGCTTCACGACCAAAGCACTCGACAAAGTGATGATAAGAAGTAATTGTGACTTCGCCCAATATTGTGCTTGCGAGAACGAAAATCACGTAGTAATCCCTGCATTGAAAAATTTCTTCACTTACTACGAGAGGCTTTGCAACACTTTATTTTCTCAGCCGATTTCGGTTCAAAAATGCGGAATTTGTTGCGGAACAATGTGGAATATTCCCGCCTCAGCCCTTATAATTTGATGATGTTCCGATAGGTGGCGGCGCTATATGTAGCCTGCAGAATAGCGTCTGTAATGGAGGCACATTCCGAATTATGATGCGATTCTTCTGGCGGAAAACCAAAGCACCGCAGATATTCTTAGGCGCTTGCAAAATGTCTACGAAAATGTGGCAGTGAACAACAGCACGGTGAGTCGTTACGCGAGGCGTCTACCATCATAACAACAAGATCGTACAAATTTGTCCCAGCTCCCGCGTGTGGCCGGTCGCACACAGCTGTGATTCATGCAAAGTTTGGACTCGTGGATACTTTAATTAAATGAAATGATAATTAAATCAAGACCCTAAACTGTCGACAGGCGTTGATATACAACAATGGGGACTCGTTGAAAAATGTGTGCCCCGACTGGGACTCGAACCTGGGATCTCCTGCTTACGTGACAGACTCTCTATCCGTCTTTTATTATTATTATTTTTTTCAGTTTGTTCGTTATTGATCGTTGTGTTTGTTCGTTGCAAGACATCCTGTTCAAGTTCGGTGGTTGATCCTTCCACTCAGTTTTCTTATTACAGAGGCCAACCGGCTCTGTGACCGAACACGCTGAGCTACCGTGCTGGCTATCCATCTGAGCCACCGAGGGCACACAGGATAGTGCGACTGCTCCCCGTGAGACCCACATTTCCAACTTAATGTCCACACACTACATTCGTTGTGCCCCTGCTCATTACACTCATTACTCACGGCAGACAATCTTACCGAGTCCCATAATTGTTCGAGCAATACGTGTGCATTCAGCACAGAACAAGAAGGTCCACAGCCGATCAGCCTTAACTATATGAAGATGGCATCTGTTCTTTTGGACGTGTCCGAAAGAGCAGATACCATCTTCATATACTTTCATGAAAAGTAATCGACGCAACGCAATCAAATAATTCGCCGCTCAAGTGGACGTCTGTGCTGGTAGTCCTGACTCAGTCGTCAACAATTTCGGTTACTCAAAGGTGCGTGCCACCTGCATTCCTCGCCGCCTAACAGAAGACCGTAAAGAGCAGGGAAGAACCATGTATGCGGAGTTGTTTGCGCGCTGTGAGGCTGATCTTCACAATATTTTGTCACAGGCGATGAAACACGTGTTCATCACTTCGAACCGGAAACAAAACGGTAGTCCAAAAGTTGAAAGCCGTGACCTGAGTCGACAGTCATGACGACGGCCTTCTTGGACTCTGAAGCGGTTATTCTGTTTGACCTCCTCCCTCTTGGAGGGGGGAGGTTCTCCTCATAGGCGACAACGCAAAGCTTCACACGAGTTTTCGCACCGGAGAGATGCTCAAGAAACCTCATAAGACACTTCTTCCTCATCCACCCTATAGTCCGAATCTAGCACATTCCGACTTCCATCTGCTTGTCTCAATGAAGGATGCACTCCGCGGGAAGCGGTACGTGGATAATGGGGGAGGGGAGATTATTGATTCAGCAAGACGTTGACGTCGACCAGTAGAGTGGTACCATGCGGACATACAGGCACACCCGGTAAGGTGGCGCAAGGCCTTCGCACTTAACGGAGATAACGTTTAAAAACAGGGTTTAGTAGTCAAAAAGTGAGGAATGATAGTGTTGGAATCCTGAATGAAACCAACTTGCTTTCAGAAAAAAAGAATTTGTTGCATTACACTTATATGAACGCCCCTGGTAAGAGCAAACACAATAAGGGCGTGTGATTTTTGGAAAATCGTGTGTATCCTAATAGCACCAAAGACTGTTATATCCTCCTCTTCTTCAGCGCAGAGGCCGCAAGATACTAAAACGGGTAGACGAGCCAAATTCGGATGAATGTCAAATTTGCAGCTGTTTGTCCTGTACGGCTACCAGTGTGGGCGTATTTTTAGATGCTTTCATCTCGATACTCTGAGGGAATGCTAGAATGTTTATCCTGTGGCAGCGAAGTTTCTAGCAGCCTTCTCGTCGCATAAGACTACGTACAATGGAAACTCCAGGCTTTGATCACCAACGTCATCCTCTGATGTTCTTAATCTAGATACATGATTTACGTCACATTTGCTCCGCTTCTATATTGTTTCCAGATGATGATGTTGTTTACCGTGCATTAAAGTCATCAGAAAGTCAAAACGATCCACAAAATGAATTACATAAGAGATCTGCATGGTGTGAAAAGTGGTAACTGGCTCTGAACACCTGGAACTGAGAGCTCCTCCACATGAGTATTAAACAGATACCGTTCAGTCACAGTTAACGATAAATCACACACATTTAAGAGTTCTTTGCTCAAAACACATTGATTATCATATCGAAGAACTTGCACTGGTAACACGATATAGAAATTTTTTTTATAGATGGCGAACCAAAGAGTGCGTTCTATCGACAGAGATTAGATTTACTAAAGAGAGAGCCTACTATACGCTTGTCCGTCCTCTTTTGCTGTATAGTCGTTATTTTAGAGTTTCTTACCAAAGATGACTGATGGACATCAACGAAGCTCAAAACGAAAACGGGAGAGAGTGTCAGATATAATGAACGAGTTAAAGTGACATTCATTAAAAACGAATGTGTTTCGCGTTACATCTTCTCACGAAATTTAGGTTGTCAGCTACATCCTCCTACCGGTAAAACATTCTGTTGATTTCCACCTACGTAAAGAGAAATGGCCATGATAATAAAATAAGAGAAATCAATGCTAGCACGGAAGATTCACCTGTTCACCTTCCCCTCGTGTTATTCAAGAAGCAGTGGGAGAGCAATCTGTTGAATATTATGCTAGGGTCCACTTCAAATCTTTTAAGGGTGAATTTCGGTGGATGAAGATGAGCTCCCTGTACTAGTGGCTTCTCGATTAAGTTCACAAACAGCTGAAAGCTTACCCAGCAAGTCAAAGTTGGCTCAATTGATATTAGTCTTTCTGTTCTTAAATTTAAGTTGAACTTGGTGGCAGACCACTATCCTTCCAAATAAAACTGTGTTCTTGCACTAGGCAACCACTCATCTTCTGCAGAGCTGTAAATTTTATGAAACGACTGACAAAATGACCCTGGGTACTCCATTATCTGCAGTACTCGTCAACTTCTTTGTAGAGCATTTTCAAGCACGCGTCTTTAACTTGATTGCCTTTCTCTCCTCTTCGTTCTGCCGTTACATCGAGCATATATTTGCAGTCTAGCCACGTGACGTCGAAGATCTTCAGCAGACTCTCGATCGCATTATACAAACTGAGAAAGAGAATGTAAATCAAATAGACATCGCGGCCACTCAGCGCACAGTAACCGACGCTCACTTTTTTCTGTCTCAACACAGGGACCTTTGCCAGCCAGACCAGGAAGCATCATTTTTAAGTACGATGGTACACAGAACTACAAAGCTTTTGACAACAATTATTTTGATACCTCAGGTAAGTGTACTAGGGGCGGGGGAAGGGGTCGGGCTATAAACCCCCCCCCCCCCCCCCCACTGGAGAAAATGACTTCAGAAATCAGCGAATATATTACTTCAACAGATTCATGCATTTTTTAAAATAGTTATGTAGCAATATAGGTTGCAATGTATTTCAAACACATTTTAATGAAATAATAACAGCGGAAAATAGCTTGCTATCTAAACCAATAAATACCATTTAACTTGAAATTGGCATCTCATTATTTATTAATGTACAGTGGATGTTTATTAATGTACGAGTACCACTTACAATGATCAGGGAAGCTAAATATACCAGGTATGCCTACCAACACTTAATTTGCTGACTCCGGACAAAAACTTCGAAATGGCAGGACATCTGAGTCTGATCGTATTATTTTACATTGTGTAGACACGTTTTTACCCTGAACTTCAAAACAGTTACCTGAACCTATTTTAAGCGGTGCGAAATTTTACCAGTTTGTCGGTGGAGGGCGCCAACTCTCCTTTTGTTAAGCGATATTCCGTTCCTCCAATCCCCCTCGCGGACCTTCCCCCCCCCCCCCCCCTCCCGCCAGTAGACATCCCCTCCCCCTGTTGACCGACTTCTAGAATCGCTCCTGAAGTGTACCACAACAACGGTTGTGGCGACCAAGATATCAATGCGCTACACAACAAGAAACAAATACGCGAAAAGGTCCACAATCAAGAGAGATCCACCCCCCACCTGTCGGGGCCTTCCTTTCTGCTGGATGAAATACAGTAAAGTAGGCCAGATTAAGGTTCGATAGGGCATAGCACTTCCCGACTGCCAGAGAAGACAAAAGATACGCTGTGCCTAACTAAGGTCTGTCTGGGCACCGGGGCGAGTAAAATTTACATTCCTTGTCATTGCAAAAGAAAATATGCTGGCTGCTCAGTCCGTACAGTCTCCAGACACTGTTACGAACACCAATGGCCCACAAAATATTGAGATTTGAAAAAAAAATAGGGGTTACTGGGATCGGTATCACGAATAAACATAACATTACGTTTGATGAAAAAAGATATTGTCGCACACACCTCCCCTCTGAAAATATGTTACCAAAAAGATTGTAGACATCAGAACGTGAGACAATAATTAAAGCGGATGCCGTTACAATGTTAGTGGAAAATTAAAAGTGACACCGAGGCTACAGGGCAATTTCTTTTTATTTTAAAACGAAATCGATGACACCACTAGCGCCCCTCTACCGTCCAAACGACTTCAGGATGACTCAGATCGATATATGACCGGTATATTACTCGTTGTAAAGGCCATGCCAATAGAAGTTAAAACTGCCAGTTTCTTCTGGGAAAGGGTATACTGGTATTCGTCAAAAGCTCGTTTTTAATCTCATTTCAAGCTCTGACGTGGCTGCATATCCGAGATATCCTTTCTCGAATTCACTCACAAACTGACAGAATACCGAAAATAATTTACATATATCACAGACCATAGCATCATTTTTTTTGACATCATTGGAATAAACTGACACTGCAGTCGAGTTCACCCGACCGGATATCTGGATAAAGACAAGTGTGTATGATTTTCAGAACAGAAAATGCAAGATCGAAATAAGAGAGACTGACAGGGATTGCGTACTGTTGGTCTTCAACAGATGAGTGTGTCCCGAAAAGTAGCAGTTTCCACGTCAGACATGTTTCCGCCAGTAGTTCCATCGCCTTATCTCGTTGATATAAGTCTCGTCTACACCGTGCTACTGCGAATCACGTCACGTATATTGTATGGGTGATCTTGAGTTTAAATTAACTGCGTGTTGTGTATCTTAGGGGCAACCGGGCGAACAACATGTCACATGCCCGTACGAATTCGTGAGAATGAACGGAGGCAACGTCGTGTCTGTAATATATTATAAGAGTGGTCGCTGGGACGAGAACTGAGCTCGCCTCACTGTACGCTTTTCCACGTATCGTTAGATCAAATTACTCTGCACGTATGTGAGCTATCTAATATAATTTTTACACATCCGAACAGCAATTAAAGGCCTTCTCGTCTCTGTAATCTCTGTTTAATGCAAATATTCACTGTTTAAGGCAGTCTGTTCATGAAATATATCATGCTGAAAATTCAGTCTCTTTAAGGCAGCATCAATCTGATTTTTTTTTTTGATTTTTTTTTTTTTTTTTTTTTTTTTTTTTTTTTTTTTTTTTTAGCAGAAGACAGCATATATTGTGCTGCAACCTGAATGGGTGAGGGAAATCTAAACAAATATTCTACCGCATTCAGTGGAGATTTTAATACCAATTTTCTTTGCAAGATCGAACATCAAGGGGGCTACAATACCTTACAGAAGATATGAAATATTGAGGCAAAGCCCATAGGAGTAGTAGCTATATCTCAAAAAAATTCTTCAAAATAACTTGTCTATTGTATTAACTATTGCCAAATACAGAGAAACACTATGTGGTTGAAGATATAAAGAAGATTTTTCCTTCATCCCCCCTAAATCTATGTAAGTTGCTAGGAGTCACCTATGCTAAATGCCCGACCTAGCTCGCCGGAGGTTAGAGCCCTCCCTCGGGCATGGGTGTGTGTGTTGTTATTAGCGTAAGTTCGTTCAACTTAGCTTAAGTAGTATGTAAATCCAGGGACCGATGACCTCAGCAGTTTTGTCCCTTAGGAATTCACACACAGAACATCTGTGATTAACCGTGCCAAGACATCTTGTTGTATTTTATTATTCATGCTGTGCACACAGTGACAAATGTGAAATTTTATGTTTCCCAGGAACGTTAATCCGAGTGAATCCAATACACCGTTGGGTCTCGGACGGGTCCTGCTCAGAAGGGGTCCCCTTCCTCCCCAGTACCGTTGTCTCCCACCCTACAGTCCCCATAATCTCCACCCTCTCCCCGGAGACCTGCTATCAACACTCGCTCCTTTCATTTTCCAATTCAGTGGCATTCATGAAGTCGTCTGGGAAGCTAATTTGTTTTCTCTCGTTTGCTCAAGGAAGGACAAAGGGTTTTCATTATAATCCCGCCGCTTCGGACGGGCTAGGAGCATCCACAATGGGGCGGGATGCAAAGAACATCCCGCAGGATTATTGCTTTGTCCTCACACACTACCACTACGATTTCTAGAAATCGAACAGGAGCGTTTCCGTCCCACATTACACAGATATCACGTGCAAAAGGCGAGAAATTTAAAATCAACGACGTAATAGAAGAAAATTGTCACTTGGTACACAATTTGTTGAATACCTTTCCTTTCCCTGCTATCTCTGAGGAACAAAGAACGTAAACGCTTTTATTTAAAGTGATAAATAGAAAAATACATGAAATCGCCGAACAAGGTATTTCGGAATTCCTGCTACCATTTATGGAGTTTTAGAAAGGACTTGGCAACCAATATTTTACGCAGGAACATACGCTAGGAATCGATATGTTTCCAGTGTTAAGTTCCAATAATTTCACAGAATTTCTCGTGTCACCGAAATATTCTACTTTACATTTTTATTTATATAGAGTTCAGAATCGTACAGTCATCTCGAATACTGTAAATTTACCACTACTGTTTACAGCATAAATCCCCAAAACTGTCATCCCACGACCATAGTATCCACAACTCATGACGTTATCAATAACAGATCAAAATTTTGCCCGTAGTACGATATCTTTAGTCAGGTCATATCCTATTTTGAAGATTTTAAACTTGAAGATCATCCAAGGTGAAAGATGGTGCCCCTTTATTAATCAACTATTAGTTTGTATAATATTCTGCAGCAAATTCCTGGATGTTATCCATTAACTCTGAAGTTCTACAATATACGGAAAAATATATTGTGATTTACATAGTCAAACGCCTTTCTCTGATCTCAGTATACATCGGTAATCCTTACTTTATCATCTCTAGCTGTACGTTAAATAGGTCTCTCAGTGCAAGAATGTTTTTGTAAAACCGAACATTGACTTCGACATTGTGTTATTTGCGGCCTCCATTTTAAGAAACTGTCTGGATACACGAATTTTTCTAATTTATTTGGGAATTCTATTAAAAATGGAATGAGATATAAGGGTGACACGTATTTATCCTTTTCGAATACAGAACGTAACGTAAGCATAAAGTAATCGGACGCCTCTCAGTGGACGCCAGTCTTGCGTGTGTCCACTCTTAGCTTTGGCGACTTGAACTCCGCTGAGGACACTTTCTATGAGGTGTCTGAGTGTCTGTGGAGTAATTACAGGAAGTTCTTCTTAAAGACCAGAAACCTGAATATATTACGACGTTAGACGCAACGGTCTCGAGGGAAGGTAGTGTTATAATTCATTCCAAAGGTGTTTCATTGCGTTCAGGTCGGAAGTTTGGGCAGGCTAGTTCGTTTCAAGAATATTATTTTCTACAAACAATTACCTCACAGATATTCCTTTGTGAGAGAGTGCACCGTCAGGCTGATAAAACCAATCAATGTCTCCTATCTCTCAACAACATGCAATACACAATGCTAAAAAGTGTATTCTTATCCTTCCCGATTTAGCGTTTTCCTTAGCGCTATGAGGGAGCCACACTCCAATGACCAAAAACAATTCCATGCCTTATCACAACTTATTCTGTACTTCACTGATGGTGGTGTAGCTGATAGCAGGTATCTTTCTCCATGCATCAGTCAAACCCAAACCCTCTAACTGTATTGCCGCTTGGCATAGTGTGACTCATTACTCAAAATCACTCCTTTCCGACCATCCACTACATCTGGAATCGCTCTTTTAACCATTTCTAGTGTCGTTTAGCACTGACTATAGAAAAGTATGGCAACTGAGCAGCTGCTCGAGCATTGTATCATATTCTTTCTAACTCCCTACGCACAGTCACTGTGATACCTGGACTGCTGTTAGCACTTTAGAACTCACGAGCGATTTCTTCCACTGGTTTCATGCAATTTTTACAGGCGTCTTCTGCAATGCCCGAACGTCCTAGACCGTCAGTACATGACGTGTACCTGTTTTCTAGTGGTTGTTTCTAAGCCTTTCCACTTAATAATCACCTCACAAAGAGAAGATTTAGGCAGCTTTAAAGAGTTGAAATGTCGTTGTTGGATTTGCTACTCAGATGCCATTCCAATGACTACGTTCTAAGTGACTTAACTTCTTGACAAACTTATTCTGCTATTACTACTCCTTCGCTTAAATCATGTTACTGCCTCCCCCCCCCCCCTCTCCCCCCGTCTCCTTCTACATTGGTACGTCCGCTTCTATTGACGTTTGGTGGTCAAATCTACGTTACGATGTGTTGTCCGGTCACTTTTGGTGAAATAGCATGTTTCACGAAAACTATAAATGTTCTAACATAAACGAAAAAATGGTACAAATGGCTTTGAGTACTATGGGACTTAACATCTGAGGTCATCAGTCCCCTACAACGTAGAACAACTTAAACCTAACTAACCTAAGGACACCACACACATCCATTCCCGAGGCAGGATTCAAACCTGCGAACGTAGCTGTCGCGCGGTTCCAGACGGCAGCACCTAGAACCCCTCTACCACACAGGCCGGCTAACGTAAACAACCGGTTGTAAAACTAATTTAAAATGGTATCAAACTTTTATGAACACACTTTAATTAACTGCGATGATATTTTCTCATACACACACACACACACACACACACACACACACACACACACACACACACATGACACTGTTTTAAAGCAGTCACCCATCACTCTGTAAACAACGGTCGTATATCCGCCCCTTGACCAGTGAGTCCCTCGAGAATTTTCACGTGAACGTCTTCATCGCTAGAAAATCTCTTTCCCTTAGATGTTCTTCCATGTTGCCGAAAAGATGGAACCCGCATGGTGAAAGATCTGGTCTGCATGGCGGACGTCTTTGCTGCCTCGGGCAAGTTCTTGGCACCTTTTCACTACGGCTGGATGTGACGTTTCATTTGATCAGTACCGCCACGACGTTTCTAAATCTGTGTGCAGTTTACGCGTTTTTCGCACAAGAATCGTGCTGTCCCGCTTACTCGAGCTTTGGGATACGTCGTCACTTGCAGCAGCCGTTCCCCGAACCGCAGCGAGACTGCGTCTGCAGCAAACCCGAAACACGTGATGTCACCTGAGAATGCACCATTATTGTTGCACAATGGCCTTAGCATAGGGCAACATGCGTAACTTACTTATTAAAGTCCCCACGTATATGACATTAGAACGTTCAGCACTTAGCCACATTACACTCACAGTCCATGTTGACGTTATCCGTACCAAAAGAGTAGAAAACCGCTCCCTACAAGTGTAGATCACATTCTTAGTTTGGTCAAAAATATCCACTGGTTTAGTCGATTCCTTCTATCCGTGACCACATGAACTAAAGAACGCCAGCTCCTTCTATTCTGCACTTTCCGAAACAGTTTCATGTCACTGACGACTTTTCATACGCCTGCAAGCTCGGGGGCGTATTGTAAACTAAGGCCTGTGGATTTTTAAGGTAAAAACCCTTACTGCTTTTTAAGTGAAACAAACCTCATTAAGACTCTACATCTTTATACTTCATGATCTCATATTTTGAACCCTCTGCCATAAAGTGATACTAATTGTAGAGTGCAACATGGCTATGTGTAGGTTAACTGTGACAGTGCGTGTGAAGAAGCGGTCTGTAATCGAATTTCAAATTCGAAAAGTTCTTCCACATATGGAGCACTCTCTCTTTCAACATAAGAACGCCACACCATACATGAGCGCTGTGACATCTGCAGAAATCCGACGTCTTAGGTTCACTGCCACCGATCGTCGTCCGAGCAGTGTCGGCTTGGCCTCGTCCGATTTTCATCTTTTTTCGGAACTTAAACAACACCTTCTAGGACTTCACTTTCATTGTGATGAAGCGGAGTAAGCAGACGTGAGGTTGTGGCCCCGTCAACAAAATCAGACATTCTGCAGAGATGGTGTCAAGAAACTGGTCTGTCGATGGGAGAAATGTGTTCGTCGCCAGGGTGACTATGCTCAGAAATAAATATGCAGACATGAAGAATAAAGATATAGAATCTTAGTAATGTTTGTTTTATTTTTTTAAAAAATCCTGCGTTTCCACGTACAGAGTCCAGAGACATCACGTTTCAGCACGCCTCCGTACTTCTGGAGGAGTAACTGTCATGAAATATTTGCCATTAAGTAGCATTTCTACAGTTTGTTTTATATGCAGACAGTAGTCTACGAATAACGATTGGTGTTTATGCATGCACTGCTTTGTTATTCAACTGTTCGGTCTTTATCAGAGACCTGTGCCCCGTTGTCTCAGCACATTATACGACGCCTGGCCTGCTTTCCACTCCACAAGCATTTCAGGCTGACACTGCGCATATATGGCTCTTCTGGCGCGATGCCTTACTGTGTCTCCGGTAAAACACTGTGTGACATTCCTGTCACATTCGGCACCGTCAAAACGACTCGTTGGCTCGGGAAGGAAACAAAAATATAATGACAAAACGCAGACCGGGTCTGGCAGAAGGCGGCAGGGAGGGAAAGATTCTTACCTTTCACAAAGAGGCCCGTTCCTTATAGACGACTAGGTTTCGACATCTTTCTTTCCCTTGTGTTCACTGGAATACAAGCAAAGGAATAAAAATTATAAAATCAGTTGCCAGAAAAATGGGCACAGTCTTGCTGTAATAGATAAACTAAATAAAATATATAGGTGCTTCATCTTGGTAACAATGGCATAAAACTCGACCTTGCTGAAGAAATTGATAACTTTGTCAACCTTCACAACGAACGAAAGAAGAACGAAATTTTTCCTTTATAATTTCGGTGACTTACGAACAGCTACTCAGGCAGGCAACATTTTTCCCCCTCGCCCCCCCCCCCCCCAAGGCCACTCTATCTTTAAATATTCACTACATTTTTATCTATGTCAATAGTTCAGCAGTGAATAAACCCTGTACTACGTGATTAAAATCTAACACTTCTATTTTCAAAAACTTTTAATGCTCATACACCTGATATCATTTCAACTACACTATATCAGTCGGGCATTATCAATAATGCCAGACTATTGTTAACATAAGTACAGGGAAAAGTCAGAAATTTACTTATTGTTTTAAATGTAAAGTTAATGTATTTGTAAACAGCTGCAATTCTCTGCAATCATTTGAGCTTACTTTATTTTTGGGCTTTCATGTAAGCACCAGCTCTGACCCCCACACAACGATCTTATTATATGAACACAAAAACAAGTGATTTCTCTGAGCGAAGATTCTCATACGTTTCTATAAAGATCTTTGTAGCGAACACCTGTTGTACAGATGCTAGTAATCTAGCGTGCCAATCTGTTTATATATTTATAGCACGCGTAAAGTCAGTGTTCTGCAACCAAGTGAAAATTACGACGGGAGCTGTCAGGAGGATAGAGCTTACAAAAGCCGCCCATACTGTCGCAGTAAGTAACATAACTTTTTATTATAACTCGCCAAATAAACATACTTGATGGCGGTACAGCAAAGCATTTTTCCACCTTCTTATTATAGTGCCGGCACCTAGAATCATGTAGTGAAGTCTGAAAATGAAACTGAAAAGTAAGGTTTATTTTTTATTTTTGAAGATATCCTTTGATGGCTGATACCGATTACGATTGTATCGTACAAAAGTGATTGAGTCAAAAATTAAAAAAAATATATATCTTACAATAAATCAATCACTGTCTACGCAACCGGAATGTCGTTTTGCCCGAAATTGTAATGATCTGAGAACTAGTTTATGGAATAAAACCGTAATTCGAAAAACTCACTAGTAATAGTTCACTGCATTTACACTGAATAAACAGTCACGGGTTCTACAACATCCGTAATCAATAGCCTTAAATCGTTTCTTCATTAGCTGTTCTCTGTGAAAGGTAGCGGTATATCCTTGTTTAGATACTTACCATTAGTAATCGTTGTGTTACACTATGCTATGTAGTTGTAGAGGTAGAAAAGGTATAATTCTGTTTTACATATATTAAGTAAAAGTTGCCATATCTTAAAATATTCAGAGAGTTTGTTGAGGTTATTTGTTAGGAGTACTTCACATTCGAAAACATCTTTAGACTGATAAGAAACTGGAAGGTCATCTGCATACTGGAGTTTCTCGCAAGTAAGGTTTGGCAGATCTGCTGTGCAGAGACTTAATAACATAGAGAGTCTTGAAGCAGGCCATCATTGGGCATATGCCATTTGCTATTATTTTTACCTTGGTGTACATCAAACCGCTCACTATTCTACACGTTGCTTAAGTGGTTACCTAGAATTTTACAAGGGTTGGTTTTCAGATATTTCAGTGTTTGCCCCTCTTGCCTAGGAAACTCATCTAAACCGGAAGGTCAACTTACGATGAAAGAGCCTAAACGCTCTCCGCTGGGTGCAACCGGGACGCTGTGTGGAAACGTGACCGGCAAGTCACCAAATCGGGAACAAGGAACAACGCAACTGTCAAAGTTCCAGGCTTTCGCCATTCTCGGCAGATGTTGATACAGCTTATGGGATACTGAACCGCAACTACAACATAGAAGTGGGGCTTTTGCGTTGACACTATTGTTGTATGATTGTGGTGATATTCAGACAATGAGACACTTTGAAAATGCGCCCTAACAGACGTTTTCCTTAAGGTGTCAAGAGCCTAACGAAGAGTGTGACGAAACGCTCCATTGGATGCAGTCTTCTGCAAATCGTGTGTAGTCTGGACCGTTTATAGCTTATAGGATGTAAATAGTTGTAGATGTGTACGTCTTTTCTTTGTTTAAATGTGCATTGAATCTGTTGTTGAAACTGATGCATATAATAATAATAATAATAATAATAATAATAATAATGATGTGGCATGACAGGAAGTTCAACGTCAGTGCTTCTGCGAATTCATGTAATCCGATAAACGCAGCCATATTTCATGAGAAGTAATGTGTTTCTTCATCATGCACAGATATTAGTAGTCAGTTTCAGTACTGACATCGAGCAACATTATCTGAATTGTTCATTTGATGCTCTACCGAGTCCTTGTGAGTTTCTATTTTGCGATTGAGCACAGCCCTGTGAGGTGATTTAGCCGATAAAGCAATCGGAAGAGCTTGATGGCATATCGATATACTAGAACCTAGTTCCAAGACCCCTCCTAAGACGTGAAGTTCGCCTAAGATGTTGTGCCTCCTGTAACAGTCCGAGCAACGAGCCGCGCCTCACCGTCAACCGGGTTTTGTTTCCGCTGTAATTGACCCTGCACAGACGCGGACACACACATCTTGCTTGCCTCGTACGTAAGGCTCCCTACGTTTTGGTTTCTAAATTGCTTGTTAAAAATTTCATATTATTTCCATTCACACTGTTTTTGTTGATCTCTGTATTTCCTGGTTGTAACAGGTGTTTCACTGCAAACTACCTCACTTTGTGCTGTCCTTCCTACCGGGCTTCTTCACTGTGTTACGTACATCCCATCTTCAATCCGATATGCGCTACTAATTCCTGTCCTAATCCAATCTGCAGCAACTTCCCTCGTTCCGGCAGTGATTTGCACGTTAACTGAGTCGTTTGGGAATTTCTGCATGTGATCATCCCGTTTCCTACGTACAATTCAATTTCTGTCAATTTTATTTTCAGACTGAAGGATTAGGCATTCTAAAACCCGTAGCAGCCATTTATAGTAAACTTATTATACAACGAAATAGTAATGTTAGTTTACAAGGCATGACATTATGTATTAATGGACTCTAATTTACAAATATTGAAAAGATTTATTGTCCTTTTCTTCTCATTCCTTTTCTTCTCTATTTCTTTCCATCTGTATTACCATCGCACTTTTATACTTCGTTTTTAAATAGTTATTGTGGAAATGATGTTTGACTCTTTTACTTCAGAGTCAGTGTCCCATAAGAAGGCCGATAGTAGCGTGATATTACCGTTATTTCACAACGCTTTTTATATTCACTTTTAGATAATATTTTTATACTGTCAAAATCAGGCTAAAAAATTAAACTCTTTATTACCCTTTTAGAACCGTTATGTCACTTCACACTTCTACTTACTTTTAGGATTAGTTTTCCCAGTGTTAGACATATTTTGTTATACCCCTATCTGCTTTACATCAATTTTGAATTATTTTTGTCATATTATTTGTTAAAAACATGTCCTGAGATTAGGGAAATGTATTGCTCTTTTCTACTCCTGGGTTTCTGTATCTTACGTTCTTTTTTTGCTGAATTTTAGAACGGAACGAACAGTAGTGTATCCTCAAGCAGGACCCTTACAACATATGATTATATTTGGGAGCTGGAGCTATTTCTTTCATCAGAATAGAGAGACAGCGCCGCAGTGAAGCCTCACATTCTCAAGGACGAATGTTCAAAAACTCGTCCGCTTAAACTGATGCTAGTTCTCTACGTTCTTTTTCCTTCTATCTCACTGAAACTGAATGCGGAAATGGTCAATTCGAAAACATGCCGGTTTTGTTACTGCCATTCTGCTACACCAAAAGATATAAGAGACTCCCGAACAGACAAAAAAAAGGTGTGAAATCTTACGGGACTTAACTGCTAAGCCTACACACTACTTAACCGAAATTATCCTAAGGACAAACACACACTCGTATGCCCGATGGAGAACTCGAACCTCAACCCGAACAGACACTGTTAACAAAAACACAACACAAGAAAACAGTATGTACTTTAAACGATAAGTTGTTACTTATCAACCCTTTTCCTGTGTATTGCCGAGACGAGAAAGAACGCGGAATTTGCAAATTTGTGGTAAGTTACTATGGGACCAAACTACTGAGCTCATCGGTCCCTAGGCTCACACAATACTTAATCTAACTTAAACGAACTTAAGCTAAGGACAACACACACACACACACCGATGCCAGAGGGAGGACTCGAACCTCCGACGGGGGCAGCCGCGCGAATCGTAACAAGGCGTCCCAGATCGCGCTGCTACACCATTCGGTCATAGGGAACGACAATTACCCCACTGCACTCCACAAGCACTGGCGTAAATTCATATAATTTGTTTTACTCAGCGTCCACTAAACACTCACCGAGTGATTTGGCACAATGGATTCGCATTCGCGAAGACGACAGTTCAAACTCGCGTATCGCCGTCCAGATTTAGGTTTCCCGCGATTTCCCTAAATCGCTCCGGGCCAATGCCGTGATGGTTCCTTTTAAAGGGCACGGCCGATTTCCTTCCCCATCTTTTACCCACTCCGAACTTGGCTTCATCTCTAATGATCTCGATGTCGACGGGACGCTAAACCCAATCTTCCTTCCTTTCTAAACAGTCATTTTACGTAGTAAGGCGGGGTAACTGCTAAAGGCCTTTTTTTTTGTGAAAACAGATCTGCCCTGCATCCTTGGATACCTCAGCAGCGAAGCGCATTAAGTGTTACCGAATGCATTTGCTGCTAATCTTATCTCAGACTCGTTCCTTCTAAGCTCCTGTTGACGGAACACACTCTTTTTGTTACATCCGTTTCAACTGACTGTTGAAAAAACAGCCTGCTCTATCTGCCCGTTTCTTTCTTATTGGGCTGGGGGCTAGTGATGGAGCCCAGTGAGAGCGCTTTCCCGCTCTCAGTTCACTTCACGTGAATCCCACAAGCATCTTCCCAGATTCATTAGTAGGAGACTACTCACAAGAAATCTACAGTTCGCTCCATGTTGGCTAACGTGCTATTTAGAAATAGTAGGAAAAACTATATCACTTGTTATTTTATTGCTCTGTGTGCAAAGAATTCGCTATTCATAGTTAAATTGTAATTCATTGTGAGAAGTTGGTAATGCACTTTAAAATGATTAACTGCTGTCACAGACACAATCAAATATTTCCTGACCAAGTAAACCGCCACTACTTGTAATACACTTGATTTTTATACACAAGCTTATATCTCTTTCCCTTGTTCCGTTCCTGAAAGACCCTGTCTGACGAATGATTTACGTATACAGTCTTGTGAAAAAAATCTGAAGCAGCAAAATCGGATGTCAATCTAACTTCGTACAAGTACACAATGTCGGCAACTATGTAAATGATTAGAGCTGCATTTTTCTGTGACAGAACGGCTACCAGAGAGCATTAGCTTTCAGTCTGTTAGGGTAGCGTCAGATGTTACCACAATAAAGGACACGGAAATATTGTGTACACGTTATCAGCGTCTAAAGTAGTTTGAAAGGGGCCCCATTGTATGCCCGCACTGGGCCGGCTTATCGAATCGTGCAAGTTCCAGATTTTTGGGGCACCCGGATGAGAAGATGGCCCGATGCTGGACTACTTGGGAACGTGACAGCAGGCATATTGCCCTTCCAGGGTTCCAGTCGATCACGTATGACCCCCTCTAGACAGAATCGCCGTATCGTTCACGAACAACATTGTAAACCATTCAAATCTACGCCTGTCGTCCCAGAATATGTAATGGGCTTCCGCAACATTCTGCGTCGTACCTCACCATTCGTCGGAGACCAGCAGTAGTTATACTGGGGATTTACCGTCCAGTGAGTAGGCTGCTGTTAATCAAAACACAAATAGCTGCGCTTTGGGTAGTGCCGTGGTCGTGGAGCCTGGACCGCGAATGAATGGAGCCGCATAGTGTTCAGAATTTAATCGCGGTTCTGCTGTACTCTGGATGGCCATCGTCGGTGAGCGTAGGGGCGTCCTGGGGGGTAGATCACATTGTTCTTTTGGCGGTGTGGTGTGAGGAGCCATTGAGAATGACTTTCCCAGATTACGGTTGGTAGTGACTGAGGGATATCTGACATTACAACTGTATATCAAGGAGATATGTGTCCTCCTGTGTTACTTCATATGTGACAGTATCGTGATGCCACTTTTCCACAAATCCACACATGGCGTGTGTGTGCGGGTGTTCGTGTGCGTGCGTGCGTGTGTGTGTGTGTGTGTGTGTGTGTGTGTGTGTGTGTGTGTGTGAGTGAGAGAACTGTATGGTGATGTTGAGGTATTTCCATGGACAGCAAGGTACCCAGACCTGACCCCGATGGAACATGTGTGGACCATCTCCGATGTCATCTCCGTCAGAGTGTTAGTATCGAGGATATGAAGGCCTAGTTGCCACAGTTGTGGACCAGCTTCCCTAAGGAATGTATACGATGGCTTTGTGTCGCATTTCCCAACCGCATTAGTGCATGGGTCCAAGTCAGAGTGGCTGGAACGACATTGTGATGAATGGGCTGATACTACCAAGTTATCTGTAAATACGATTCATTTTTGTGATCAGTGATATAACATCGTATACCCTCTCAACTCTTAAAGTTTCATTTAGATCCCCCCCACACACACACACCCCACCCTAGCCTTCTTGCTGTGTGTTCCCCTTTTCTTTATAGGTAGTGTCTCTGAAGATAAGTCTATGTACTGTGGTGCCGTTGTCCGCAGACTCTTTTCTGCCGTTACAGTGTATCTTATAATAGTCGATCAGTGCTTGGACTGAACCTATTTGATGTAAACAACGTAGTGGTTTATTGAGGCAAATTGGCCTTTTTAATAATATTACTAGTGATCCAACCGCAGAACCATAATCATAGATATAAATAATTCAGAATCGAATTTCCTCTTGTTTTCGTGTTTCAACGGAGAGAATCAAGTAAAATCCCGAGGTGTGAATTTTTTATAACCTTCAGCATGCCAAGCAAATTTTTGGTCTCCATTGTACTCATCATCGATCGATCCTACAACATTTATCTTTCCGTCCCCCTTTATTTTTCGTGACACTCTAAGAGGTATTTTTCTCGTGCACTATTGGGAAGATACTAGGTTTATCCCACGTCTCTTGGCTTCTTTTTGTAGCTGTGACAAGACTGTCTTTATCAGTGCAGAGCTCCAGCAACAGTAACATGATCACGTATGAAGCCTGCAAAATTTCTTAATGGGGGAGTGCTGCATTGTTGTATATAACTGACTTCATTGTCGAAACAGCACTGCAAAACTTTGCTAGTCCCATTTGTTAGTAGAGGCTAACAGAATTCGAAAGGGGAGTGCTCCTCTGTTTCTTCTTAAAACACAACGTTATGTGAAGCAACTTAAATCTTGCGTTATTTTCGTCTGGTTCCCTTTAGATATTGCCTGTGTACACTTGTGAATAACACTGCTCATCCAGCAATATGTCACCTATACTTATTATATTGTACAGTTCCTTGGCGCTCCCTGTTTCACTCGAGTAGACCGTTATGATCTGCACAGATTGTTTTTGTTTTTCTTTAATCGAATTTATGTGCTGCTAACAAATTGCAATACCTTCTAAGTATTTCATGCTACTGAAGGCCACAGAGGAATAGTCTTGTCCGAATACACTAGCGACCTAAAAGCTATTTTGGTAGCAGGAGTCCAAGGCTTTTATTAATCATGCCTTTTGCGTTCTTGTGGTGATATTTTCGTAGAAACATTCATCCCTTAACACACATTTCTTTATATCTAACTGAGAAGCGGAAAAAACAGTTTTTACAATTTAGCTCTAATCGTTTCTTAATACAACAAAATATTTTCCTAAAAATGTTCATCTCCTATTTTACCCCTTTATGGGTTGAATTTCCAAAACACTGTAGCACGTATTTGTTTTAGCTGTAACCTAGAGTTCAAATACCAGTTTTCATAGATGTAGCTTTCTCCCGTTAGTGGGTGCATTTCCTAAAACTTCTAAAATACGTATTTCGTTATTTCTGACCGAGAACCCAATTACCAGTTGTCGTAGGTCTAAGTTCAATACTGGCTTCATAGCGACATATTTTCAAACAACCTTTCATCACCTACTTTAACCACTTACAGGAGTAGTCTCGAAAAATTACATCTTAAATGACGTCTACAGTGTAAGATCTGCGGCAAGGTTTCGCCTGGTAGATGATGAGTCAATCAGTCTGGACAATTCCTGTTATATATAGAGGTTATTTTATTATTTTGGTCTTAAAGGCGCAGTAAGAGTCTTAATAACCCACTATCGTACAATCAGTTGGGCATGGCTCTCGTGGTACAGCGCATGTCAGATAACCGAAACGTTGCCAGATCGAATCCCTGGAGGACCACTGAACTTCCAGTCTGCCTTGAACCTAAACTCATCCCTTTTGTGATGTGAACATTAGCCAGGAACCTCATGTTGTCTTTAGTTTGTAGGCCTCCTTTAGGGAAGTTTAGGGACAGGAAAGTCACGGAAGTGGTGTGCAACTGAAGGACATGTACCAGGCCGCCCAGTCACACGAATTGTTATTCACCTTAACTGTCTTAAATTCATAAGATTTTGTTTATCTTGAACAATATATATCCGTACATGACCACCCGATCACTATAAGTACTGCTACTCGTATATGAAACAAATCACAGTAACGTGAACACCTTCATATTGTTGTAGCGTCTCAGATAGGAGGCAAATTCCCTTTTTCTGTGTAACATTCATATGGAACATATAAAAGTGTCAGGCAATGAATATGGCGCAAATAACTCTAATCTTCTTATTTTAGTAACTGCTTTGTCACAATTTTGTCCTGTTTGACGATATACTGCTTTCATGTTTGTTTCAGGACCTGCACTAAGCTATTTTATTTCCTTTTTTTAAAAACAGTGTATTTCTGCAAATGTTTCGCTTATTTTTTCCCTCTGTAAAAATGTGAGAACCTTTTTTCAAAAAAATAGTACGCAGAATTTTTATTCCTTAAATTGTCAATTACGTAAATTAAAGCTCAATTCTAGTATCGCAACCGCACGCTATAGAGGCCATAAAAAAGGAAATAGGAACACAAATTTGGTGAACAGTTTTATCTCCGTCGTTTCATCCGGAGTAACTACCAGGAACAGTCCGGAGGGAAATTAACTGTGTGCCGACGACCAGTTGTCCAATTTAGATAAAATCACGCTATATTTAAAATACTGAGGTTACATCCCACGACGACTCCTCTCTGTTATCTTTTACTCATTAATTTCCATGTTTCATTTTGTTACGTCCTCTTATGTCTTAGTACGAAAACGAGAATCGTTCGTTGTGAGTTGAAACCTATATGCCTGACTACTTTCTGTCCTTGTTCTCATTTAAAGCTTCCCGTTAGAACTAGTGGAAGCATCTTTGATTTTCGTGCCGTTTTCTAGTTAAAAATAATGGAATTTTACCTGATTACATACGTTTCTTTCTCAAACGTACAGATCATCCAACTAAACAAAACCGATGGCGCAGTTCAGCAGTGGAAATCCTCATTAAGACGCCTTTCCTTTCCCATGGGAACCCCTATATTCCATTAAGTGTACCTACTGTTCGCCGTTAATGTTTCCACTAAACATACGGGGAATAAACTTCGATGAATAGTCATTGGCGCACATCTATTAATGCGTATGAAGTTTCAGCGAGTCTACTTGTGTATAAGAAAGAGTCATTTCTACAGGGCGAGTAAGCTTTTACCCACTGGGTTCAATAATATGGCAGTTGATAGTTAATTCTATGCACTAAACATGGCTTTCTGTACTCTTCCTGTTTTATCTCAAAATATTACGACTGTCATATTTACTTCAACAACAGTAGTTCATAGCGACTGACAAACTGATTCATAAAAATACTCTACATAAATGTCACAGAGTACAGCCTAAGAGTTTTTTTGTTTTAAAATAAGAAATCTGTCTGTTTTTAATTTCTCGTGTAAATTTCTCCCCTCTGCCGACACAAAGTGGGGTCTCATGCATTACTAAATTTTGCTTACTTCGAAAGTGAGTTAGGTGTCTCCAAGAAATTGTTGGTAAATTTGCAGTTTATATGTTACGTACCACGCTCAAGTGGCGGACCTGGTCATTAGCATTATAGCAACATACTGATGAATGGCTTATATTTAATCCTTCATATCGACCGTACACACATTCGTAGTTGACTACTGTACTTGCTCCTGATTACAAATTTATCTATGGTACAAAATCAGTTCCTAGATGAAATCCACAAAAATATTTCCGTTTTATATAGTAAGTTGTAATTTTATTTCCAGGCTGTTAAAGCGCTTTACATATATGTTCTTCTAGTCTGTCTCAGCCACATCGAAATTTAGAAGAGGGAAAAGAAGACTGTTTTTCCTTCTAGTACTGTATTTGCCAATGTCATTATTTTTCCCTGGGTGAGTCGTTTGTTGAAAGCAAGGGGAATAAATATACGATGAGGTCAGTTATCTCATAACGATTTTTTAAATTGACACGAGATACAGGTATATGAGTGTCGAATATCGCGCTAATCACTTTATTTCGATCAATAACGTTCTTAGTCCAATGATGATTTGTCTAAAATAATTATTCTTTGACCTTCTAGTAAAAGAAAACACCATTCTTCTCATTATTTACAGTTTTCTCCTGTCTCTAAAAATTCTCTATAGTTATCTAGCTTCAGTTCCTGAAAACTGAACTTTGCCATGGGAGCAGAAGTTCTTAAGCTGATAGTTGACCTTATACTGCATCACTAAAAACGCCGCAGATTGTGTTAAACCTTTAAGTGATGGAAAATTTTGTACGTGTATCTACAGAGAAGGTGAATTCAGTACAACAGAAACAAACAGAGGTGGAGCAGGAGGCAGAAGCTCAAAAGTGGGCTACCTAGTGTGAGGATTGCAAATGTTTGCATATTAGCTGACGTGTTATAATTTTGCCAAACTACGAGTAGCTAGTCGGTACAGAATATGAAGTGTGCATAATTACTCATTAGCAGCTGATGAAACTAGCAGTAAGTCAAAAGCTGTAATTTGACGAATAAAAGTTTAAAAAACTGAAAACATTGTAAACTGAATAGTCACAGTTTGAACATAACCATTGTCTCACTGTGTACACGGTCTACAACAGATAAAACAATTTTACTAAGGTTATGTATCATAGAACCAATTCGATACCGATTTCTACGTAACTAATATTCCTACGAGAAAGGATTATACGCCTTGCAGTGAGAACTGTCTTAACATTACATATGAACGAAAATCATGTGTTAAGCCTACAACTTTGCTTCCACCAGTTTTCTCGAAGTTCGAGGCTTTATTATGAAAAACGTACAAAACAATTATGAGTCAGCGTATTGGCCATCGCTGGCCACTACTTTCTCCCATCTTGCGGACAGAATACGAGGTCCTAGGCGGAAGAGATGGGCGTCTTTTGAGGTGATCCATGAATCAACGCAATTTTGCGTTTGTTTACATGACCAGAGGGGCTGGTCAGCCATTCCGTGTGCCAATGATCAAAAAAAGTGTTAGTCAGTGGGAGCTACATCTGGAGAGCACGGCGAATGGGGTAGAACTTCACATTTTTGCGTTTCCAAATATGTTTTGATGGGTTTTCCGTCATAGGGTCGACCATTGTTATGCCGAAAAATCACTTTTTCATGCCTATCGCCATATTGCGGCCGTTTGGCTTTCAGTCCTCGGTTAAAAAGCTTCAGTTGCTTTCAATAGCGATCTACTGTGATTTTTCCTGGCGGTTTCAGTGACTTCGAAAACCTTTACTCTTCCACCGCCAAGTCGGTCATCGAGGTCAGAATTATCGATCTTGAAGCGTTAAAACCATTATCTGCACATTCTTTCACTAACGGCTGCTTCATCATAGGTTTTACCGGTGTTTTATGAATGTCAGCCGCAGATTTCTTCACGTTACAGCAGAAAATTAAAACATCTCCCAAATGACGAGAACCCTGGACTCGTACGTTGACATGTTCATTTGAGAATAACTTTACGAAGCAATCGAAAGTAGACTAATAAATGGACGGCGTGGTGGTTACAAATTCCAAGCTTATTCTACAATACGTACAACCTAACACCTGCACTTGCACATGCCGCTGCTGCCATCTATTACCGATTGCTGTAAAAGACACTTCACGCTTTGGTCTGCATTTTCATATGTTGCGGGGTTTCGGCCATTTTTAGCGGCCCGAGAAGTGATGCTACGCGTCTGCAGGTGTTATGATAATGCTGACTGCAGGGCGCCCGTATGAAATTCTGAGGGGTTTGCGGAGCAGACCACGGGGTGGTCGTAGCGCGGTCGGACACCCGCAGCCACAGCGGCGGCGCTGTCTCGTTTAATTAGCTGAGTGGCGCCAGTACAACCGCTCGGCTCCGTCCTGTCCTGGCGAACCGCCAGTTGCGACTGCTGCTGCCGCTACCTGCCGCACTGCGGCGCTGCTGTCGCCCACGGGCCATTGCTCCCGCAACATCCCCTGCAAATACACTCCAAGACAAAAAAAGATGTACCATGAAAACATTATCCAAATGGTACGGAAATCGGTAGATGCGATGTTCATGCGCAGAAAATCATTAAAATTTTAGAAACGTTTGTTGATTTATTCAATAAGAAAAACTTCACAAATTGCCCCAAGTCAATAACGCGTTGCTCCACCTCTGTTCCTTATGCAAGCAGTTATCCGGCTCGTTACTGATTGATACAGTTGCTACATGTCCGCCTGGGAATTCTGTCCAATTGGCACTTTAGACAGTCAGATTCACGAGCTGGAGCTAGAGCCCTGTCACGTAATCCTCCGAACGTTCTAAATCGGGGAGAGATCCGGTGACCTTGATAGCCACGATACAGTTCGGCAAGCTCGAAGACAAGCAGTAGAAAATCTCGTGGTACGAGGGTGGGCATGTAACACCAGGATGGCCTGCATGAAGGGCAACAAAACGGGGTATTGTCGTACTGTTGTGCTGTAAGGATGCCGCGGACAAACACCCTAATACGCCATACTATGAAAAGGAATGGTACCCCAAACCACGACTCCTGGCCGTCGGGCAGTATTGTGGTCGACGGTCGGATTGGTATCTTCGCTGGCCATCGTGGCTTAGTTCGAAGCAGCACTTGTCACTAAAGACAGTTATACTCCAGTTATATTCCAAGCCAATATGTGTCTCGAGTCCCGCACACAGCTGTCGAGTGCTACACTGCCGACAACTACGAGTGATGGTCTGGGGTGCTATTTTATTTCATAGTAAACCTCCCTTTGGTTCTCATTCGTGCTATCCTTACAGCACAGCGGTGGGTCGAATATATTCTACGCCTCGTTTTGTTATCTGTCACGGCAAGCCATTCAGGGCTTATACACTATTGGCCTTTAAAATTGCTACACCAAGAAGAAATGCAGATGATAAACGGGTATTCATTGGACATATTATACTAGAACTGACATGTGATTACATTTTCATGCAATTTGGGTGCATAGACCCTGAGAAATCAGCACCCAGAACAACCAACTCTGGCCGTAATAACGGCCTCGATACGCCTGCGCATTGAGTGAAACAGAGCTTGGATGGCGTGTACAGGTACAGCTGCCCATGCAGCTTCAACACGATACCACAGCTCATGAAGAGTAGTGACTGGCGTATTGTGACGAGCCAGTTGATCGTCCACCATTGACCAGACGTTTTCAATTGGTGAGAGATCTGGAGCATGTGCTGGCCAGGGCAGCACTCGAGCATTTTCTGTATCCAGAAAGGCCCGTACAGGACCTGCAACACGAGGTCGTGCATTATCCTGTTGAAATGTAGGGTTTCGAATGATGGGCAGAGCCACGGGTCGTAACACATCTGAAATGTAACGTCCGCTGTTCAAAGTGCCGTCAATGCGAACAAGAGGTGACCGAGACGTGTAACCAATGGCATCCCACACCATCACGCCCGGTGATACGCCAGTATGGCAATGACGAATACACGCTTCCAATGTGCGTTCACCGCGATGTCGCCAAACACGGATGCGAGCATCATGATGCTGTAAACAGAATCTGGATTCATCCGAAAAAATGACGTTTTGCCATTCGTGCACCCAGGTTCGTCGTTGAGTACACCATCGCAGGCGCTCCTGTCTCTGATGCACCGTCAAGGGTATCGGTAGCCATGGTCTCCGAGCCGATAGTCCATGTCGCTGCAAACGTCGTCTAAGTGTTCGTGCAGTTGGTTGTTGTCTTGCAAACGTCCCCATCTGTTGTCTCAGGGATCGAGACGTGGTTGCACGATCCGTTACAGCCATGCGGATAAGATGCTTGTCATCTCGACTGCTAGTGATACGAGGCCGTTGGGATCCAGCACGGCGTTCCGTATTACTTTCCTGAACCCGCCGATTCCATATTCTGCTAACAGTCATTGGATCTCTACCAACGCAAACAGCAATGTCGCGATACGATAAACCGCAATCGCGATAGGCTACAATCCAACCTTTATCAAAGTCGGAAACGTGATGGTACGCATTTCTCCTCCTTGCACGAGGCATCACAACAACGTTTCACCAGGCAGCGCCGGTCAACTGCTGTTTGTGTATGAGAAATCGGTTGGAAACTTTCCTCGTGTCAACACGTTGTAGGTGCCGTCACCGGCGCTAACCTTGTGTGAATGCTCTGAAAAGCTAATCATTTGCATATCACAGCATCTTCTTCCCGTCGGTTAAATCCTGAGTCTGTAGCACCTCATCTTCGTGGTCTTGCAATTTTAATGGCCAGTAGTGTATATCAGCAAATTAATGGCCGCCAGCATACGGCGAGAGTTTCTACTGCGTGTCTTCGTTCTTCGCCAATCTCTATCTTTCACGGCTAGGTCACCGGTCTTTCCACTTGAGAACATTAGGAGCATTGTTGGCAGAGATCATCAGCCATCTTCGGGTTTCGACGATCTAATGTGCCATTTGGACAGAATTTGGCAGGGCATCCCTCAGGTGGACATCCAGCAACTCTCCCAATCAATGCCAATTGAATATTTACTTGCATAAGGGTTGGAGGTGGAGCAATGCATTACTGACTCGCTCAATTTTCGTAGGTCCTTCTCTTTAATAAACGATTCAACTTTTCTCAAATTGTAGTCATGTGTTTGTCTGTACCTCTGCCAGCCACTTTATTGTGGTTAGCGGAGTAAACACGTAGATGTAGACATGTACATCTACCGATTTGCATCCCAGTGGACAATTCCTTCGTGGTGTTTCAAATGGTTCACATGGCTCTAAGCACTATAGGACTTAACACCTGAGGTCATCAGTCCACTAAAACTTAAAACTACTTAAACCTAACTAACTAAGGACATCACACACATCCACGCCCGAGGCAGGATTGGAAGCTGCGACCGTAGCAGCAGCGCGGTTCCGGAATGAAACGCCTAGAACCGCTCGGCCACAGCTGCTAGTTCGTAGCGTTTCTTATGTCTTAGAGTGTACCAGCGGACCAGTCAATCGCAAGACCGTAATATGCCCACTCTATCTACAGAGGCAGTCTACAGACCGTATTAAAAGTTGGATTTAATAGTGTGTCTAGCACGTCCCGATTTAAAAATTCAGGTTATGGTTAATGGATGTTCCAGAAATACTGTGTATCACACTCCATGGCTATGTTTATGTTGTTATTGGATTAAGGGCGCTCAGCAGCGTGGTCATTAACGCCCCCACTGGATATCAACACACACGTTTTGTGGTCCGAAAGCTGTCTGCTCTCACAGGCGAAATTGCTAAGACGATTCATTAAACGCACACATCAGGAAATTTCTGTATAATGTGTGTCTATGTTATTTCGAAAGTGTTAGTATTTTCGAATCGTTTCGGACAAAATCTTAACGATAATTCGCCCTTCATTTGAATGGCTGAGTACCCAAAGAGAACATGTGGATCGTGATAGCAGCCCTTAATTCACTGCCTGTTTCTCACCAACACTTCACACAGAATATCTGACACAACACACAATTTCAAATGTTAGTCACACAGTTGTTGTTAACAGCCAGTATGGTGGACAGGTCTCCAGCCAAGTGAAGCACTGTCCTGATGTCAGCGACAGTAGCATGATAGCATTTTTAACACGTCAGTCTCGTACGTACGTGCCTTGTGCCTCCATGGATTGCCTGCATGAAGTTGGTGTACTTTCGTGACCAGCAAAGACTGCCAGATGTGTCCCCGATAGAACATTAGAGAGACCAGCTTGTACGTCATCTCCTTCTCAGTGTCACGATGCAGGATATCAAGGACCATTTAATAATAGTTGTTGGCCTGCTCGCTTCAGGAGAGGATACAACTTTGGCACCCTTACCAACTGAATCAATGCATGCATCCAGGGCATAGAGAATACAACTTGATACTGATAAATGACTTTGTACAACCAAGTTCTTTGCTAATTTGACTCGATTTTGTAAATTTCATTTGGTTTGGTAATCACTGAAGTAATATCACCTACCTTCTCAATCCTTTAAGTTTCATTCCGTTTCCTCTTTACCTGCTGTGTGCTTAACCTACTTCGTGAGACATTGCACATTTTTATAGTCCTACCATACAAAATGTGCGCCTAGCTACGAGACCAAAACTTTGTCGTATTGTGCTTCGGAGGGATGCAAGTGAAACTGTTCGAGTATACACATCATCATCATCATCTACTTCGTGGCCTAGTCTTCTCCATTTACACATACTGACAGATTATTCAACGCATTTAATTTGGTTTCAGACCTCCGTATATGTGTTCCTCCCGATCGTTTCTATTTGTAAAGTATTTTTGATAGTATCTCAACCTACAGCCAACAAATTTTCACTTCGTATTTTTTTAAAAATTAGAACCGTGAATCCAAATTCTGCCCTTCGCTGTCGACCTTGTGTGTCCTGCTAGATATCTGAGAAATATAATTTTCACACTCTGGTTTCTTAGTCTAAATGTTCGGTTGTTTCCAGATTTCGCTTACATACTCTTATATGACAACAGAATCTAATGATGTTATGTAAAGTTTCAAATGTGTCTCTTGCATTTATTCACTTTGTGCCATTTACGATGTTAAAATGGTCTGACCTATGTTAAAATTTGAATTTTCGCGTGTTTTTTATTTCCCTTTCGTTATCGGATTTTATCAAGTAGTATGAAACACAGAGTCTTTTCAGTTGGTATGTGCACTTTGTGGATTATTCCCACAATTAGCAGTTCAGTAAAGAAGGATTTCGTTTATTTTGTTATTAAAACTCATGATTGATCAATGAAACCTAGAATGATGCTCTGTGCGTTTTGATTACTTTTACCTTCAAGATACGTGTGACTCATTACATATGGTCTTTATGATTTCTATTAAACTTTTAGGGAACCCTCTACTGTTAAGTATCTGGAAGGGTTTGCCCCCCTTTAACACGACCAAAACCTTTAATGATATCAGAGAAGTTATGTGTGTTGCCTTATTGAACTCCTTACAGTTTTCAATAATTTGCTTCAAGCTAGTTATGTTGTCAGTAAAACTCTTTTCTCTTCTGATTGCTCATATTTAAAGATGAATTCTGCAGTTTTGTTGATTCTTCTTGTAATGATTTTGCTATGTACCTCGAAAGCTGCGTTCAGTGAATAATTCCTCAACAGTTTTCGCACTTCTGCTGATCTCGTTTCATGAAAAAGAACATAACTGTGTGGTTGCACTACGGTTGAATTTATTTGCGTCTCTGGCACATTTTTATCAATTTTGTTAATCTCTCGATCACTTTACTTAGTAGGTTTTTAAGCAGACCTCCATTCGCACAAATAGGAAAAATCATTTGGCCAACTAGTTACACCTATGGATAGCCTGATATTCAGCAGGATATTGTACATAATATGAGACGAAAGAGTATGAAACAATAATCTGTGTAGATGTAGGTAAGTGAATGGCAGCTTACCCATTTACACTCACTTTCCTGTGGCACGTAAACCAGCAAACTTTCACCAAATAACGTCAGACATTTCAACAAATGTATTCGATGTAATATTATCATCTCTCGTCAATTCTGGTAACGAAGTAGTTAACATTTTCGTTTCTATTACTATTTTATACCAACTGCTTTCGATGATGTTGGAGCAGTTACCATTTTGCGGAAGCTTCATCAGTTTGGAATAACGTTTTGTCATGTGTATTTTTATGTGAGGGATCGTTTTCTTTCAGTTGATAGTCAACCTTACTATTCACAAAACAAATAAGAGGGGTACTGCGGCCGAATCTCTCAATATTGTTTTTCGATTGTTTCACGGAACTCTGGGGGGCTACCGCACAAGTTGGATTCCCCGAGAGACTTTGTTTACTCTCTTTGTTTGCCGCAAGTCGCTGCAGGACCAGTGTTTTCCACATGAGTGAAAGAAAGCCCAATGCACTGGCTACCCAAGGGGACCTGCAAGAACGATAGCATGGTAACACATTTGCAGAGCTTTCGTCGGCTCGCCGCAGAATTCTGGAAGACTCTAGACGATTCTCATAGGGTTGTACAATTAATGTATTGAAATACACGACGATGTTGCTGGGTTAATTATGGCATACCAGTCTCTGTGGGAGAACTGCTGACAATTGATGTGGTAAGCGCTAGTGAGATTTGGCGACCTCATACGAAGCAATATCACCATGTGAGTGAATACGCGTGGAACCGAAAAATTTGGCCTCTAGGAAACGGTTTTCTCAAAGTAATTTGTGTTTACAGATACAGTCATATATATATTTTATACTGGCTGTATCAAAAAGAATGTTTGTATTACAAAAGAATTATGTTTTCAGAAGTGTTATGTTTTCAACGCGCCACAGCTTGGTTACTGCAGGAACGACTACATTGGCTAGTTTGTATGCACTGCCGCTTGATGTCGGTTGTCTTCTGTTTTCTTGATTACCATCGAGCAGAAGTAGAACTGCGCTCTATCCAAAGTAAAGTTCCTTAGTTCTGGTACAGTACGTGAATGACGTAATAAATGGTAGGTTTACCGGTAGAATTGGTAGCACTGGTAGGGAAGGAAACATAAATGAACGTGCGAGAGAGAAACTGGGAGTCGGCGACTTCTCTTTATTTATTGTTTGTTTTCACATAACTATAACTGCACATCCTTCAGTGTTACTCTATTGTATATTTAATATCCAAAATAAACTCCATTTCATAAATAAGAAAAATTGGTTTACCGCGTAATTACTGCGATTTTATGCCATCAAAGCGATTTCTTTTGATGAAAGTACACTTTACACGCACAAACATAACAAAATCTATATAATTATTGTCTTTATTTTGTACTCAATAGAACATTCTTCATCAAATGAAAAGCCAGAGTTTCCTGTTGTTATAGATAAGTGAGAAAGTTGTTTATCAATAACAGAAATATTTTGTGTAAGCTCAACGAAATACTGAAGCGATGTTTGATACGACTTTGTTTTGCGGTTTTTTTAATTTTATATATTTTTGAGTTGTTGTTGTTGTGGTCTTCAGTCCTGAGACTGGTTTGAAGCAGCTCTCCATGCTACCCTATCCTGTGCAAGTTTCTTCATATCCCAGTACCTACTGCCACCTACATCCTTCTGAATCTGCTTAGTGTATTCATCTCTTGGTCTCCCTCTACGATTTTTACCCTCCACGCCGCCCTCCAATGCTAAATTTGTGATCCCTTGATGCCTCAGAACATGTCCTACCAACCGGTCCCTTCTTCTCGTCAAGTTGTGTCACAAACTCCTCTTCTCCCCAATTCTATTCAATACCTCCTCATTAGTTATGTGATCTACCCATCCAATCTTCAGCTTTTTGAGTTAACGGGTTTTCTTAGCGCTACATGATAAATCTCTATTGCTTTTTTTTTAAATTTTTGCTGCAACATCTCTCTATTTCACGTTACAGATAAACAGTTTTCGAATCGAACCTGAATGAAACATTGATAATTTCTATTCTGCTACTCTTATGTAATAGGCGAGAGGATAAGTATGTAGAACAAACGTATTCCATATTTTAGTCAGCCCGTCGTATATCTTCAATTTCTAGACGGTTCACCGCTTCCGTTTGCTGGGGGAATCAACTAGCGTACTGGGCACATACACAGATGAGGTACGCCCGATGGGTATGTAACACACCTAACATAAAACTAACGCGGGTAGTATCTTAACCGACGAAGTCTACTCCGAAAATTACCATAGTTTACGTTTACTTATGATAGAAGACTGATGACACAAAAAAATGATAGTCTACGGTAACCTACGATAATTTTACAACTCTAAGCAGAAATCTTATTGTGTTCTCGAGACTGTGAAA
Organism: Schistocerca americana; assembly: GCF_021461395.2. Lineage (NCBI taxonomy): Eukaryota > Metazoa > Arthropoda > Insecta > Orthoptera > Acrididae > Schistocerca > Schistocerca americana. The sequence continues at coordinate 365,091,367 of NC_060122.1, read as the reverse complement.
TGTAATTCCGTGATTACAGTTCAAAGAGGTTTCATGTTGACGTACCAAACTGGACCTCCGAATAGATGGAACATTTGCAAATGGTGGCAACAGTTTGTAGACACAGGATACGCATGTAAGGGAGAGAGTCCTGGCCGCCCTCGTCCTTCCGACGAAAAGTAGCAAGTATTTCAGCCGCTTTTCAACGTTGTCCTACTAAATCAGCTCATCGTATCAGTCGATGGTTACATCATACTGAGGAAACAGGCGTGTGTCAGATGCCGGTTGACTGTGAAGCCGTACGAGCTAACCAATGCAAACTTGTGTCATTTTCTGACGTGCTTCAGAATTCTATTGACAATGATAATACATTCGCAAAACGCATCATTTTCAGTGATGAAGCGATTCTCCATTTGAGTGAGAAAGAAAACAAGCACAATGTTCAAACTAGGAACCCACATGCTCACGGTGAATGTGTACGAGATTCACGCAAAGCCAATGTGTTTTGTGCGACTTCCCACTCGTCTGTTTATGGCCAATTCTTCTTCGATAGAAACACGGTTAACGGTCAGCAGTATCTTGCTACGAGTTACAAAACTGATTCTTTTCGATGCTAACGTGGACAACTGCATTTTTCAACAAGACGGGGTATCGATTCACTGAAGTTGCCAAGTGCGTGAATATCTCGATGAAATCCCTCCGAGCTGTTGAATTGGTCGTCAAGCAGTCGGCGAATCAGCATTTCAAAGCTGGGCTACACGGTCACCGTATTTCACACCCTGTGACTTCTTCCAGTCGATTTCATTAAGGACAACGTTTATGAAGCAACATTACCTCAGGACCTAGAAGAGTTGAAGAACTGAATCCGTACTGCCGTAACATCAGTAACGATGGACATGCCTACCCGAGTGTGGGAGGAATTCGAACATCTGTATGATACTATTAGTGTCGCGGGTGCAGTACATACTGAACATCTGTAATCTAAACTTGTCCGAAGTTTCATAGCTGTACATCGTACAATGTAATAAATATATGCTTTCGAAATGCGTAGATCCTCTTTGAAACACCCTGCGTTATTGACTCTTTAGGCTAATGAAAGGTGTCCCATTTACCTCGATGAGCCCAAATGACATTTTGTCCAGAAACTAAATAAAAAATTTATCAAGCAAATGTTGTTTAGCTACCAGAGGTACATTTATCACCATGATAGCTTTACTAGCAACTGTCTTCGTGTCGAAGATATGAACAAGAGTACTTTTTTAATGGTGCGCTATACCTTTTGTACAGCATTCCACTTCGTTCGGAAACACATCACGGTCTAAAAGTCACATAAATATGACGTTATTAAAAAAATACACGAAACTGACTCTACTGTACTGCCACAGGGTGCAGGTTAACCATGGATAAAGTAACTCTTCCGTTTGGCGCAGCTGGTAGCAAACAAGTGGAAATACAAGGAAAATGCACCACAGTTATTCAGACATCCGTCTCCAATTCAAGAGTCTTACGAGTACAGTGAAATGAAATGAAACGGAATTTCGTGTGGCGAGGGCTTCCTGTCGGGTAGACTGATCGCCTGGTGCAAGTACTTTTAGTTGACACCAGTTCGGTGACTTGTGTGTCGATGAAGATGAAATGATAATGAAGACAAGCCAACACCCAGTCCCCAAGCGGAGAAAATTTCCGAACCAGCCCAAGGACGTAGCCAGGGTTTTCTCAAGGGATGGGTCCGATTTGTTAAAGAAGACCTTAGAGAGACTCATGGTTCTAATTTATTCTGAAAATTTCCAGGAATAATAATAAACCATATTATTTGGCGATGGTCTCGGAGTTCCCGCGAAACGGTGAAATAATCTCTTTACTTAGGAGTGCTGTATTTTGGAAAACCACTAAGAGGCAGTCATGCTCCAGTCTTCCCTCACCGTCCAAGGTCATGTTACACTCGTCTTCTTCCGATCTAGGTTCGAGCTGAGGAAGTGAACAGAAAGGGGATAAGCGCTAATTCTTTGGAATACCGTAGTTATTACCAACAGGCCATTTAGAATAAAAATATACCTGTTCGCCAGAGAAGCTAGAACAATTTCTGGTGCGAAATGTAAAGGTTCCGGAATTATTCAACTTTAAACTTTCCCAGATTTCCTCATTTAAGTATACATCTGCCTTGCAATCTAAGAAAGATCATTTTCTGAATTAATTAATGTTCCGGCAGACAAATGTATGAACCTGAATGAGGAGAATTCGGATTATTATTTATTTTTCATACTGCTTTTTGTGCCGGGAGTCTCCGAAGACTTGTTCGGCTTGACTTGGATGCAGCTCTTTTCGTTAAAACACAGGCGCTACATCTTTAAAGGTTCGATGAACCCTCTGCCAGGCACTTAAATGTGATTTGCAGAGTATCCATGTAGATGTAGATGAACTGGAATCTGTCAGGATAAAAAGGTATTTGGAAGGAATTGGCTGCGGCCTATACTAAGGAACTAACCCCGGCATTTGTGTAAACTGAAAATGGGAAACAACAGAAAACCATGTACAAAGTTACCGGCGGATGGATTCAAACCACCTTCCCTCTGAATACCGGGGTAGCTAGCACAGCGGCTCAACACCCAGAGCTACACAAAGTCAGTGGAGAATTTGTAAAAAAAATGGTTGTGGCGCTTTGCTTTAAATAAAATAAAATGCATCACAACAAAAGACTGAATAATAATACTCCATGTTTTTCCCCTAATTGTGCATGTTTAGTCATTTGATAGTGCACCAACGAATTCATATTTTAAGACATAATTGTGCGTTACAAGAGCGTAAATAAGGTTTGGACGAAATGGGAAGAGAGGGTTGCAGGGCGCAGTCTGCTCGGACAAATTCAAACAGCCAGCTGAAAAATATTTTGTAGAATCGAAAGACTGTATGAAGTGCTGCTGTCATATACACCTTCCGCTATCCACAAACCCCTCCCCGCCGGTCTGTTTCAGAACTGTTTTTAATAACAGAGCACCGACCAGGTGACCATATTGGCAGACATTTTGCCTTTTGGGCTACTAATGACGGAATAATGAAAAAGTTTGTTTTTTAAATAACTACAACCATCGAATTTGGATGATATTTTTTTCGTTCACAAACACTATTTGTGGGTGACACAGAAAAATCCAAGTTTACTTTTATGCTTTGATTATAATTTAATGTTATTTCTAATGATATTTACCGCATTGCTGCCCTGTAAAATACTGAACTATTGCAACCCCAAAGGTCTACCAGCCTCCAAATGACGACTCTGGAGCTAATATGAAACCGCTGTAGATAGATAACCAGGCTATTGCAACAGTGCGTACATATTTTTATCTTAACATAACGCTATCTAACGAATCAAAATCGGTTTTCCTCTTCTTCCTTATTACAAACTTAATTAGAAACTATCACAACACCAAGCAGCACAAAAACATTAAACGGTGGCACGTACATTACACTCAGTTGCAAGTAAGAACGCAACTAACTAACCAAACAGCTGAACACAACAAAGGCCACCAATTTGTCCTGGTTTAAATATGATCCCTTTTCGTCGTATGATACAAAATCAGAATATCTTCCTATATCACTAAACGGCAGCTAGTTCATGTGTAATTTCACTTAGGTGATAACGGGGCGTCCGGACCCCTGGACCCCCACCCCTTTTGACTACTTCCTCGCACAGCCGGGAATCGAACTCGGCCCCTCGCATAGCATCCTGCCGCGCTGACCACTTAGTTACGGAGGCGAACACGAGTACAGTCTAGACCAACGAAGAGGAAGTAGAAATTCTACGTATCTATGGAGAATTTAAGTTGGCATAGCAGAAGCTGCAATAATTCTATTTGTTTATAAAACGGTTACATGCAGTACAGTATTGTAGCATTTTTTAAACTGTTTGATGTACAGAGGGCAATCAGTGCTTGATCAAAAACATATTGCATTTTTTTTTTTTACTGAAAACAGTTTTTAGACAAGGATTGCCTTCACAGTACACAGAAAAGGATTATGTAATGTTCTTAAATAGTGTCATGTTTGCATGAAAGTTACGTTTTTGGATAGGTCTGAGAAGAGAGATTACAGAATCAGAGATACAGGACACTTTAAAAAATTTACTTCTGTTTCTGTCTTTGTAATGAACAAAAACTAAGAGGCAGGCAATCAAGCTGGTTATATCCCACTACTAGCTAAACATCTTATGACTGATATACATTTTATTTTGCTTCTGGACGAAAAGGTATTGGAGGCCAGCCTGGACCCCACAGCAGACGTAGCGTTAATAGTCACTAAGACAGTAACTATGAGCGGTTCTGAAGCTCGCTGAACTGAAAAACCGGAAATATAAAAACCTACATCTGCTGGTATGTGAAAAATATTTTAATAATTCACTATTGTCTCTACCCAACAGAAAAAGTGTGGTTTAGAAATTGGTTAGTCTTATCGTTGTATTTCGGCTGCCGTATGCTGTAATCCTACAGGAATGTGTGCTACCGGTTGATATGAGAGATTTGTGCGCAGTGACAAATGGGTATTACATCTGCGCTCTAAGAAGATTCGGTGTTTAATCCGATGACGGCAACAGAATCGAAAGAGGTCGAAAGATATTTACCGATATTGTTTTCCGGTCATTGGCTCAGTTAACTAAGAGACAGTACCCTATTTGTGCGTCTTCGTCTACGAAAAAGAAGTAATTTGTCTGATTAGCGATCAGTACAATGTTTTATGTAGTGAAATTTGAGACATGATCTTTACTAACGTCTGACAACGAACACCATCAGTGCGAGGTCTCTAGAGGCCAATGATGTTTACGGCATTCAACGCCCCACATATTGTCTACCATGCGACCATAATATTAGCTCCTAATGGCAACAGGGGGCGGGACACGAGGTATACAACAGTGTGCAGCATGAGGCTACGGAGCGTAGTTGAGCTGCTTACCTTACGATTAACTCACAACAGTGCTGCATCGCAAGTGTGTTGACACAAAGCAGAGCAATAGCAACGACATACAAAGCAAACATTGCATTATACCTACAACAAGAGTTGCCGAAGCTGTCAGTTCGTCGGAAAGAAACCCACGAAATTTTGCAGAGTGAGAGATAAGTTGCAGATGAAATATTAGCGCTTCTGCTAGATGAGTCAGTGGTACGTGTGGTGTACATGAGGAATAGAATGATGACGCCACGTGCTTAAGAAGTGAAAGTGATACTGATATAGATGTCGAACCATGTACCATGTAGTTCATCATCCTTGTCAGTGAGGAAGCCACGTATCTCGACGCCAGTGACACATAGTAAAGGACAATCGTCATCCAAGGATCGGGTACTAAACATAATTACGTACGTGGAAGATCATTCGCAGTCTAGTAAAGAAACCATTATGAACAGATTTCGAATAAATCCGTAGCAGCACGACCTTGTAGTGCACAAGAAAAACTACAGATATTCGGGGGAGGACAAGGCGCACTTGTTACAAAAGCTGGAGTTTGAGCGTTTCTAGAATGCTATTTACTATTTGAAGGATGTGCATGATATTGACCTCCTATGTTACGCACGTCAAAATTTCGCGCGAAATACTTTACAGTGATTCCAAGGAAATCAGCGAATGGATGCATAACTCCAAAATAGTGATACGGAATTGGAAGACATAGGATAACGAAATTTCAAACAAAGCATTAACTTGGCGATGCAGAGCAAGCTGTAGAATGGTCCCGACAATTTTTCGATGAACTAAACAAACTTATCCCTTAGTTCAGCAAGGAATTTCTCTTCTACTCCGACCAATCGGTATTTGAAGAGGAAATGCATATGAGGAATCGTGGAAATTAGAGGTACCAAGAGAGTTGTATCAAAATCAACTAATAAAAAATGGCTCTGAGCACTATGGGACTCAACTGCTGTGGTCATCAGTCCCCTAGAACTACTTAAACCTAACTAACCTAAGGACATCACACACATTCATGCCCAAGGCAGGATTCGAACCTGCGACCGTAGCAGTCGCACGGTTCTGGACTGCGCGCCTAGAACCGCGAGACCACCGCGGCCGGCAATCAACTAATATCAGTGCCATAACGCATTCGTATAAATTTTTTCCGATTGTTAATCTGAATGGTAAACTGACTAGAAAGTTATTTATTGTGCTGTGAGAAGTTATAGGTGGTTTGCCCCCTTGCGATTCTTTCTTATGGCCCTGATCTTGCAAGAGCGGTAGGGTATGTTTACCTCATAGCGGGCACGAGTGGGAAAACGAGTGTAACAGAACTATAGCTATGGCAAGAGCCAATACCTAGCCAAAATATCTTGCATTTGATCGATTACTGGTCTTTGACTTTTGTACAAACTCCTGTATAGCAAGCCATTCCTGCTGAAAAGAGTGTGACATTGTAACTCATAACAATTGAAACCACTGGACAAGTTCAGCCACTGGATGCTTGTTCTTTCCGTGCCTATAAAACAGACTAGCTGCAGCTACTCCTTAAAGGTTAGCTATTTTCATGATAGGCTGCACACCATATTGTTTTGCGTTCGGTTGCACGCCATCACATTCCATCAGTTCTCATCTCCGTCCTGCACGGTTTGTAATGCCTAAGAACTTCGCTTACAATCGTGTTGGTGCAAACCTCTGTGATCACTGTGGAGCGCCATTTTTAATTCGGTGTTCATGGTGCAAGTTAATAGTTTGTTTTGAGTATTTCTTGTATGTCGACGACGTCCATTCTGTGAAGCGTAATACGTACATACCTCTACAACTCACAAACACACATTTTCTGTTTCCCTCCTTACGAACATGGTGAGTTATTAGCAGGTAACACTATTAGTTCAAATGGCTCTGAGCACTATGCGACTTAACTTCTGAGGTCATCAGTCGCCTATAACTTAGAACTACTTAAACCTGACTAACCTAAGAACATCACACACATCCATGCGCGAGGCAGGATTCGAACCTACGACCGTAGCGGTCGCGCGGTTCCAGACTGTAGGGCCCAGAACCGCACGGCCACTACGGCCGGCGGTAACACTATTCCTATTGTAAATGTTAATACAACACTTTCAAATGAGGCTTACAAAAGACTGAACTTTCGACCTCGCACTGAAGTGCTTCTTTGTTAGACTCTTTTAAGTCTTATAGCTGATGTCGGTAACGACATGGAAGCAGTCAATGTCGATTCACGTCATTTCATGTGTCTCGATTCAGCTACTTACGTCAGCCTTCTATTCAGAGAGCGCATACGGCAGTGCGATCATAGTGCGGCAGTAATCTTCTCCACACGTGGCCTTAGTATACCGCCCAGGTTCGTCCTCTGTTGTTTCGACGCCCATACGATTAGTATTCCGTGGAGCTGTCTGCTTCGACGATTCGACCGCCTATGCTAGGGGCTGAAATAGATGGCACATACACGTTTCAGACGAAATGTGCAGACGTACGCCAAAGCTGGAGCGCAGAATGGCGATACATTGCGTTTTAGTGTGAATCCCGTTTCAACCTCGCTTAAAGTGATAGTCGCCTATGTGACTAGATAGCAAACAAGATTTTTCAATCCTTGAATCCCGTTTCAACCTCGCTTAAAGTGATAGTCGACTATGTGACTAGATAACAAACAAGATTTTTCAATCCATTTTTGAGAGCGGTAGTGTAAAAACGTCAGGCAACATAGAGTAACGGTTACTACATATCGAGTATGTTCTATAGCAGTGGTACCGTCAGAAAAGTTTTAGAACCGAACTTCCCCACACTGGCCTTACAGATAACATAACACGTCATATTTCAGTGATATTCGTGTGTTGTAAGTCCATATTAATCAAATAGCGTGCTCGATTTCTTCGAAGAATGAGAAGAACTACTGCCTTCAGTACCAAAAAATTGTGGTGCTGTACGCCTTCTATCCACCATCTACGCTAACAAAAGTCTTCAAATGTGTGTGAAATCTTACGGGACTTAACTGCTAGGGTCATCAGTCCCTAAGCTTACACACTACTTCACCTAAATTATGCTAAGGACAAACACATATACCCATGCCCGTGGGAGGACTCAAACCTCCGCCGGGACCAGCCGCACTCTCTGCTAACAAATGGAACCGAAAGAAGGTGGTCTGGGAAGCATTTTACTAAATCCTACTTACAGGGGTAAATCAAGCAGTTAATCTGAACATAAATTAATCGGACCTTATCACGCATGGACGTACTAATATCATAGCAGTATATTATTGCAGCGCCGGCCGGGGTGGCCGAGCGGTTCTAGGCGCTTCAGTCTGGAACCGTGCGACCGCTACGGGCGCAGATTCGAATCTTGCATCGGGCGTGTATGTGTGTGATGTCCTTAGCTTAGTTAGGTTTAAGTAGTTGTAAGTTCTAGGGGACTGATGACCTCAGATGTTAAGTCCCATAGTGCTCAGAGCCATTTGAACCATTTTTGATATTGCAGTGTCTGTGTTGTTCAGAAATATGACGAAAAATTCCTTTGGACATGCATGCACGGAACTGTTCACCGTATTATTGACAACATATGAACTGAAATATCGTATTTATACGCCGACGTTGTGCAAGCGATTTTCATTTAAATGTCTGCCATGTATGGTGGTATACATTATGAATGAACGAGTGCCGGTTTGTGACTAATGGTTGACGACGTACGGACGTTTAGGTTTGGCCATGAGTCGTGCATGGATAGCCAAAAGGAGCCGTTTCGGTAGCTCAGCGTGTTCGGTCAAAGGGTTAGCTGCTCTATATAATAATAATAAAAACAATAATAATAATAAAACTGAGTTAATGGATCAACGATCAGCTTCAACGGGCGTCATGGGACGTCCACCTCGAACAAATGCAGCGAACGATGGCGAACAAAATGAAATTAAAAAAAAAGGGTTAGGCGACCGCTCACTATAAGCGGAAAATTAGAGTTCGAATCCCAGTCCTGGCACTAAATTTCATTCGCGTCATTCCATTATATACCTGATGGTTGTCAATACTCGCAACAGCAGATACATTTCATTTAAATCGTAACAGTGGGATGAGTCCAAATTTGACTTATCAGTTCAGAAGTACTCTGGTTTTAAGATTTGCATATCAACAGGAAAGCAAATACTGAGCATTGGAACTGAGAGCAAAGAGTACTCTAGTGTTCACTATCGGATTTTCCATCACTTGATAACAAAATGTGCAAAATTATGTGAAGGATGCCACTTTAATGTTGCTATAAGCGAGAGAGGGAGAAATATGGCAATGAGGAACAACTGTGGTGCAGTGTTGCGTGCTACCTAACCTATAGGCGTATTCACTCGCCGTGCAAAGCAGGCCGTGGCCAGCACTTGTCATCCAATCGCTTGGATCATGTAGATCATTTACACCTGTAGATCAGTAAACGTCATACGCGATTTTCAAAGGCTCTCGTTACTACTCTAAATGCGTGAGTCCTCATAACCAGACTTTCGCGAACATACATCTACCCCTAAGTCTTCTGTGATGCATAGTAACCTCGCGAACGCTACATATTGACTGCTCAGGACACCGACAAAAGTGAGGCTGAGTGACATTGTACAGATCTATTTAAAATCTAGGTGCTAGCAAAAAAAAAAAACAGCAGACTGTCAAGGTGGGCAGTATTTTTTTCTGTTCCCTAAACGGCTGTTCCCACAAAAAAGTTATGATCACCTTGCAAGCGAGAACTGAGGGAGCACTCTAAATCTGATAGGCTCCCATTACTTGTCTGTTCCTAACCGCAAACTATCTTCCTGGAATGTATCCGTGCCGTCCCAGCAACCTTGTCTGACCGTCACCACTATCTTGGTGTCTACCAATAATTACAGTTTCACAGGCGCTCAGCTGAAGTTAATCAGTACCAAATTATATAGAGAGGGAATGATGATATGTAATTTCCGCCTCAATCTTGGGAACACACACAACTTCGTAAGACAATACTTTTCATTTTGATTTGCAACTAAATTCTCTAACAAATTGAATGTGGTATCGCAAGTTCACGTGCAATGGCGCTCACTGTATACGTCTGGAATATGCGTCATCGAAAGATTGGACAACCCCCCCCCCCCACCCCCCCACTCCTCCTTCAGTGGTCACTCAGCTCAGTATGCAGTGAAATGCCCAGAAAGAAATCCACTCCCTATTAGAGTCCAGTTACAACGTTTGGAGGCTCTGGAGCAGAAGTGGTTCCAACCACAATTATTTCTCAGCGTACGAGTTCGTAAATAGTTCTTTAATCCCATTTTTTACGTTTTATATAGTGCTTTACCTTAAAGTTCATTTACGGTTAATAAATTTTCGCAAATATTATTTCTTATTTTCCCATGGGAGTACGCTTGGCCTGCCGTTATGTTGAGTTCTGTGTTAATGCTGCTCTCTTATACGTAGATATCAAGATCTATGGATAGCTCTTCCATCGGTTGGGTTCGGCTCAATTGTTTGCCAGCCAACAGTCGGTCCGTAGTGCCCTATACAGTGAGTTAGCCGCAGTATATACCACTGCTAGGGTAGTTTATTGAATGCGGAGCTCCACGTGCGGCTTTATGTGTAACAGCAGCTTTAAAACACGAACCACTTCGTGCCAACGGAAGACGATTAAAATTCGTAAGGAGGGGAAGGAGGTGCTCCATGCTATTTGTGGTCCATTTGTGGCAGTTGCACCTGCAAATCGTACCGCATGTAATGTCACGAAGCCCAATCGGTTAAATAGTAATGACTGTCTGGTCTTAATTGTAACTGTTCGCATTTAAGGCTATAGATCCCGAAAACAACCGAAACGGGAATAGGTTATATAAATCTACTGTCGAAATTGAGAGTTTCACTTTATACACTAATTTAAATAAAAATACAAATTATGTTTGGTAAATGTTGTATGAAATGGTAGTAGTGCGCATTTATCGGCAAATTACAGAAGAAAAAACTAATTAATACAAATGAAAATCTTCGAAAGTTACTTATGGACAAGTGTATTCCACAAGTAATTAGTTCTGATTTGATCCATATATTCCGCCAGTCGTTTCCATAATTTAGACGAACACTCTCCTGTATACGTAAATGCGTCGCGAATACAACGCTAAAACTTCCCCTTTCGATTAAAAGTTAAATTATTTTGATGTAAAGACATCCATTGCCTGTTGAATTGTATTAAGCTCTACAGACTGCACCGAAATTATTGTGACTCGACTACCGCATACAGATAAGGCGAGCAAGTCACAACACAATAACTCTTACCTGATTCGTGATCTCTCACACGCCATCCACAACTGCATTGTTCAGACTGTGAAGCAAGGCTTACACATCTCGCTCGGTGGTGTCCCAACATCTCATTAGAATTGGAGTCAGGTAACGTGGGAGGCCAGCAAAGCGCTCTCATATCCATTAAGAGTTCCTGTAAACACCGTGATAGAGTTCTGAAGCGATCAGAATGTGCATTGTCTTACTGAAGTTATTGGTCATCTGCAGGTCGTTGAGCATGAATCGCCAAATTTGAATGTGTACTGAACAGATAGAGTGAAGAGTTAGTAATGATTGCAGTTACATGCTGTAGGCCAGTATAAAGTGATACCATGAAGGACGTATAGAAAAAATGTCAAACTGGCATTGATTTTATTACATATTGGTTGTATATGCATAACATTTCAGCACAACACATTAAGTGGGGGTAATGTCATATACATCCTGCATACAGGATGTAGCTAAATTCTTGAGCGCTTTTAGTGGGAACCGAGATGGTTAACTTTAGCATAGGAATTGATGTCTGGAAACGTACCGTTTTCCTGCTACACGCAAAATAGCACAACACGCATTGGTCTTTGCCTCTTGTTGCTTGTCGTGTACGTCAATTTACAAGCAGGCCTCGATGTGAATACGGCCGACGTCCACACCGACACGGTACCTCAGTACCATGTTACGGTACACATGCTCACCAATCCCTAGTCCTTCAGCATCCGCTACGTCCATAACTCGCGCAGTAGGTCTTCCTAGAATGCTATGGACGTCTTATAAATCAATGGTTTTATGTGAACTTCGTGGCGGTTCAAGTCGGAAGAGTGTGCAGGACAGCCAGTGCAGTTTCATATGATTTATTTCAGTTATTTGAAGTCAAAGTCTAATCAAAGAGTCGTAAAAGAGTTGCACATCACCTGATAAATGTAGCTGGGTCAATGCATGTTGACATTGTAGTGGAGCCTGTGACAATTTTAGATTTCATCATAAAACGTAGAAAATATCTGCTTCCGTCCTTAATGTATCGCCACCGCAATAACGAGAAGCTGCTCTGTTCTCACAGATAGCTCGTTTTCATTCCAATGCATTCCAAGCACAAACGCCACCACCTTTCCAAACCACCCATGGCTCAACTACTGAAACCTTTTACATGCCTTTCCTTAACCAGTGCGATTCTGTCACAGAAGTAATAGATACATTTACATAAAACTAAAAAAAAGCTCCTCCCGAACAGACCATCAAGGGCCAATGGTACCGACCGGCCGCCGTGTCATCCTCAGCCCACAGTCATCACTGGATGCGGATACGGAGGGGCATGTGGTCAGGACACCGCTCTCAAAGCCGTATGTCAGTTTCTGAGACAGGAGCTGCTACTTCTCAATCAGGTAGCTCCTCAGTTTGCCTCACAAGGGCTGAGTGCACCCCACTTGCCAACAGCGCTCGACAGACCGTAACGTCACCCAGACAAATGCTATCCCAGCTCGACAGCTTTTAACTTCGGTGATCTGACGGGAACCGGCGTTACCACTGCAGCAAGGCCGTTGGCAGATTATTTACATACTTTTGTGTAACTCGCTACATACTCCACTGTTTCTGTATTGTTTACCTTTTAAGAAAATGTGTATTAAAAATTGCGGTTACAACTTTGCTCAGAAAAAAGTGAAAAGATTTATACAATCAGTTCCCTACGCCACTAATACGAGGGCTGTTCGGAAAATAATTTCCAACCAGTCGCGAAATGGAAACCATTGTGAAAATCAAAAACATTATATTTGCTTCATTAATGTACACCTTCCAGTTTCCGTACACAGTCGCCGCTCCGACTTAACGTTTATCGTAGAGTTGTACCAAGTTTTCAATACCTTCATCATAGAAGACAGCCGCCTGTGCATTTTGCCAATTCGCTACGCAGGTCTACAGCACGTTCTCTGTGCAAAAATGTTGTCTTGATACCTAGCGATTCACGTGAGGAGAGATTAAATTTAGGAGGAGCCAATCACAGACTGTGTTATGGGTGATCCAATATGTCCCATCGAAAACGCTGCAAGAGCAACTTCATTGCCTCTGCAAAGTGCAACCAAGAACTGCCATGAATAGGGAAACGCTTGACAGTTATGTTATGAGGGCTGTATAACATTAGGCGAAATCTCTTACCTGGCCCTCATACTTAGTGGGAGTCATTGTTTATCTAGCCATCTTTACGCTCAGAACTGAAAACAGCGACGTGACGCGATCTGTGAACACTGCCCAACACATAAGTTCAAAGTTTCACCAGAGATTTACTGTGGTTTCCATTTCGCGCCATATCGGACCTTACTTTCCGAACAACCCTCAGATGTGGCATTGTCTGCTAGGTTTACAACATGCTGGCGTATACACTTAATAATTTACATAAAATTTGACAGACGAAATGAAGAAAAATATGTTATGTAGCACTGCGTGTAATATGTGTGTATTTTAAAAATATATTGTCCTCTAAGACTTAGACAAAATCCCTGACTCGTGTAGTTCTGTGCCAGTTATTGTTTGCTTTTTATTCGCAAGGTTTTACAAAACATTATCTTCCATGAAGCATTTCCAGAAATATTATTTCGAAGATACAGCCTTCACTTGTTTGCGTGTGTTTCTGCACGTGTGTGGTTAAACTGGAACTACTATTAACAGTTCTATAATTATGACTTTCCCATTTTTTTCTCATGGAGAACAGTGGTCGGAAAAAGTACCTTAAGAAACGTATACAATCATTCTCGACAGCAAAAACATTTATATTGGGCAATTGAGTTCGCAGAGTTACAGTATCCGCTCCATTCACCGATTACCATCAAAATGAGTGTTTTGTAGTTGAATCTGTTTGTGTCCATTTTTAAATTAAGATTTTGTTTTAAAATTACAGAAATATTTGGTTTCGGCGTTTATTTGTTAATGTGCTTAAGTAAGAACAGCAGTAGTGTCACCCAACCACTACTACTACTACTACTACACACATACACATACCGATTGATCTCCATCTTCCAACAATCGGATCTTTCCAACTGGCAAGATGAATAATCAATCGAGGGCGTCCCAACCACTTGATTACATACTTTTTAGATTCGATAAATATAGTGCTACGCATCTCAGATTGTTTTACAGCTATTCCTCTACAATATATCAGTGCCCCCCTCCTGATCGTACAACTTTGTCGTAATTGCTTCTCGAGGTCTCTGAGAGCTATCCATTAGGCACGAGTCTGGCGCAGTAGACCGCAAATAACAGACACTGAGAGGGACTCATCTTCCGAATATGCCTGCAGAGAGTGCGCCGTACATTGGAGTTCTGTTGTTCCGCTGCGTGTCCCCACCCCCTTCCCTCGTGCACCCCTCCGCCCCCCCCCCCCCCCCACCATTTCTTCTCTCACCCTTCCCTTCCCCCGTTTCACTACGAGTATTCCAATTTCTGACGACATAATGTGGACATTCCCCGTTCTGTGCCCACATGTGTACCGCTTATTAGAGCCATAATGGCTTCCAATTAACACTGTAGGGGATGACGGCAAGAGTTTGCAATTTGGCACTAACACTCTGCGGTGTAATTACCGCCGAGGGAATAGCACGAGCATGGCAGTAATCGCTTCCTCCACTTCACTGGCTGTCACGCAGTCTCTTTTCATCTCCGGTGGAAAATGGCCTGTTATCAAATGAAGCATACCAAATTAACTACGACAGCCAAGTAGAGGTGGTTTAGTGAGAACCGGCGACCACTGGTATATTATTTCCAAAGGAAGGATGAGACGACGCTTCATTTCCAATCAGTGCATTGATGTGTCACACTTGTGAGCATCCTCAGGTGTCATGATCTGTCATGTTAAGTACTCTACCATGTACTGAAGAGTAATTTTTATGGACGGTACTCGTGTAACCTAGACTTCTTTTCTGTACCTTATCTCTCTCAGTACTATCCGAAACAATTTTGTGACTTATTAAGAAAAACTACCCATGTGTTAGCATGACCCGCGCACTGAGGGTTTTGTACAAACCTAATTACGTATATGGACAGTTCATAGACTCCGGGAACAGAGAATCTCGATCATTTTCGCTTGTTATCGACATTGATACTGTCAAGACATCGGCCCCATGGAATCAGCCAGACTGTGTGGCAACGGTAAATATCGAACATCAGGCAAGGAATGACTTTATTGCTCATATCACATGTTTGGGAATTTATCCATCATGAGCGATTACTGCACACATATATATGACGTTTGAAGTTCTATGTAAAACGCCATATCTATGTGCAGCAGTCGCTCCTTTGTCTGATGTTCGACTATTACCATTGCGACCTACTAAGACTGACTACTGAACTAATGACTATTTTAATTTCATGTTTGACGTCGGATAACAAATGACACAAGAAATTACTTTTTTGTGTAATATATTATAAATTAACAGGGGTTCGGATGAGTCAGTTTGCGAGTACAAAAATATGTGGTATAAACGGCTTTTTAACATTGGTTTAAGAGCTTCATTTTTTTACACTGCCAAGTGACATAAATTTCAACTTGATACGTCTACTCGCTCCTGAGAAAACGGATTTTTAACGATCGGACAGAGAGACAGACGTACAACAAAGCGATCTTATAACGGTGTCTGTTGTTACCGAAGTGGTAAATGCCCATATAGCTGCGTCTATTGGATCTCTCTCTCTCTCTCTCTCTCTCTCTCTCTCTCTGTGTGTGAGTGTGTGTGTGTGTGTGTGTGTGTGTGTGTGCGCGTGTGCGTGTGTGCGCGCGCGCGCACATGTGTGTCTGGGGACGTCAGAGATACTTATTGTTCTTTACTGAAGCCTACACAGCGTGCTTAGTTTTAATATTTCATTCGTGTATCGTTTCCGAAAATTCGTAGCACACGTACTAAACATTCCGTCATTGTACTAGACTTGTCCTTTCCCTTGCTGCGCCAAAGTTTCACTCACTGTATTAAACTTATTAATCTTGCCCTTGTAGAAAACAATCTCTGGTAATGCTAAACCTTCGGTCGTCGTACTAAACCAGTCCTCGTCGTAGGAAGCCTACCCCTTGCTCGATTAACCCTTCCCAATACTACATCACACTCTTTTTGTTCAGGACTCTCACTTATTGTATTCAACCTACCATATTTGCGCTAAGACTTCCTTCATTGCTTTAAATCTACCCTTGCAGAAAATTTTCAGTCGCTGCAAAAATCATTACCTGGGCTGTTTTAGGCACCCATACTCTTACTACACTTTCGATTGTTGTGTTTTACTTCATGTTGAATCCTACTGCAGATTTTCAAGCCTTTCGACTCGTCCGTATCGTTGTCTCAGCTCCATTCTCTGACAAATTTTCGGAATTTTATCGTTTGTGGTATCGCTATAGTCTCTCAAGTTGGTCAGAGAGTCAATAGTTTCAAACATTTCATGCTGTATAGAGTGATAACGCGTTTCGTTCGGTTTATTGTTCGTGAGAGAACGGTGATATCAAATTATCCGAACCACGTTATAAAGATAGCAAAACCTTGTGTTGGCATAGGTTCTAGTTTCCATGTCATTGGCACTAAACATTGATTTCCAGCGGTCTCACTCGTGGATCGCTGGCTCTAATGGACTTACGCAGATGTGTTGTTTGCCCTAGTGGGCCATTAAGCTTCAAGCACTATCGATTTTCACTTTCACATCAACAGTAGCGTATACCCTGTGTTCTCTATTTGTGAGGTTAACGTTGCGAACGGCTGCTTCAGCTCTCGAACAGCCCCACAGAGAAGCAGAGGAATGAATCTGGTAAGAGAATTAAAAATTCGTTCTGACAGTCATATCAAATGTAATCTGGGATAAAACCACACGGAAATTTTCTACCGATCACCTGTTTTTTTTTTTTTATTAAGAAAAGACATTATTTTGAGAATGCTAATACAGAAGATGAAACGTACTGTCAAACAAGAAACTAGTGTTAATAACAACAGACTCTCACCAGATTACCAGTACATCATTTGTGACCTTTTGTATTTGCTCAAGTTGGAAAAGGATTTCTTTGAAACGTATAACTTCGAGGATATCTGGGAAGTCGAAGGAAAGAGAGTGAAACAGAAAGGAAAAATGTATGTTAATATTCTTCAGAATATTTGCGTGCCATGTCAGTGAAGTATAAATGATACACCGTACGTGGAAGTGGGAAATTCAGTACCTAAGAGAATACAACGCTCCTACAGGTCGTGCTTAAAGACAATGTGGATATGAAGGAACACGTTCACAAATAGTAAAGGAAAATGATGTCGTGTAGAACATGCACATCCTCGTCTTTCCTGACGTAATATCGTACATTCCTTGCACTTGCCTGCAATTAATATCTCCAGAGGACTTAATCCTTCAAGGAAGGATGATAGAGTTTAACGTCTCATCGACGTCGTTGTCATTGGAGAGGGAGCACAGGATCGGAAAAAGTAATGGGAAAGGAAGTAGGCCGTACCCTTTAAAAGTAACCATCCCGTCATTTGCCGGGAGTGGTTCATGCAAAACAGGGAAAACCTAAATCGAGATGACCGAACGCCGGTTTAAAACGTCGTCCTCCCGAATTCGAGTCCGGTGTGATTACCACTACGCCACATCGCTCGCTTTTATCCTTCAGGTTTAGTCACTTTTTCCCAGTCTTGTTTTGCAAAGCTTCGTTGTTCTTCATACTCATAGTCAGTATCGTTCACTAAACCAAACGATTTTAGTATCAGTTTGTTCAAGGTGCTGGTCTCGAGCACGCCAAATACTGCCTTTCATAGTAGTATTCTGACAGCCAGGGCTGAGTTTCAGTATGGGAACGACGTCAACGTCTTCTTGTACTCCTCCTTTTTGATTTCCACCTTCGCTGACTTAGAAAATTACTAAGTCTTATATGTTGAATGCGTCTTATCTTGTCTATCACATGCTAGCTATGGACTCGTCTATTTCCTTTATCGTGGATAAAAGGATTTCCTAGCAGTATTTTCACTTAGCTTTTCCCAATACACTTTGGTCCGGTGACTGACATAATGGCAACAGACTGGAATAGAGGAACAAAACTTCTACATCAATCTTCTGAATTCGGATGGGACGAGGCGTCGTTCAGCAGGACAGCATTTTGTTTTTCTTGGGGCCTTATTTGAAGCTAAATTTTTTTTTACAGATAGAACAAACGGTGTGCAAAAACTAGTCTTAAAGACAGAATTCTGATTCGTGCAATGCACTGATCGAACACTGAAACAGATACTGTCAAACTCTGTA
This sequence comes from Schistocerca americana, assembly GCF_021461395.2. NCBI lineage: Eukaryota > Metazoa > Arthropoda > Insecta > Orthoptera > Acrididae > Schistocerca > Schistocerca americana. Next base: position 365,072,942 of record NC_060122.1, on the reverse strand, counting down.
CTTTTTCTCTGTTTACCAAGTATAAGCAACTTTACCGTAAATGCAGCCCTCTTCCTTACAACATTGTTGGCGAGTACAGACGTCACGCCTTGAGAAGGGTGGGTTCCAGATGACAGCTTATGGAAATTAAGTCGCGTTTCGTCACAACGAAAAATTTCATCGACGCTAATTCTTAAGCAAAAAATATTTCTTTAAATTAAGAAAATTCGTGAATGCAACTGACAGTTTATGACTACTAATATTAAGCTACCTAAAACAATATCTACATATACATCTACATCCACATCCCTAATCCGCAAGCCACCTGACGGTGTGTGGCGGAAGGTACCTTGAGTACCTCTATCGGCTCTCCCTTCTATTCCAGTCTCGTATTGTTCGTGGAAAGGATTGTCGGTATGCTTCTGTGTGGGCTCTAATCTCTCTGATTTTATCCTCATGGTCTGTTCGCGAGATATACGTAGGAGGGAGCAATATACTGCTTGACTCCTCGGTGAAGGTATGTTCTCGAAACTTTAACAAAAGCCCGTACCGAGCTACTTAGCGTCTCTCCTGCAGAGTCTTCCACTGGAGTTTATCTATCATCTCCGTAACGCTTTCGCGATTACTAAATGATCCTGTAACGAAGCGCGCTGCTGTCCGTTGGATCTTCTCTCTCTCTTCTATCAACCCTATCTGGTACGCATCCCACACCGCTGAGCAGTATTCAAGCAGTGGGCGAACAAGCGTACTGTAACCTACTTCCTTTGTTTTCGGATTGCATTTCCTTAGGATTCTTCCAATGAATCTCAGTCTGGCATCTGCTTTACCGACGATCAACTTTATATGATCATTCCATTTTAAATCACTTCTAATGCGTACTCCCAGATAATTTATGGAATTAACTGCTTCCAGTTGCTGACCTGCTATATTGCACCTAAATGATAAGGGATCTTTCTTTCTATGTATTCGCTGCACATTACACTTGTCTACATTGAGATTCAATTGCCATTCACTGCACCATGTGTCAATTCGCTGCAGATCCTCCTGCATTTCAGTACAATTTTCCATTCTTACAACCTTTCGATATACCACAGCATCATCTGCAAAAAGCCTCAGTGAACTTCCGATGTCATCTACAAGGTCATTTATGTACATTGTGAATAGCAACGGTCCTACGACACTCCCCTGCGCCACACCTGAAACACTCTTACTTAGGAAGACTTCTCTCCATTGAGAATGACATGCTGCGTTCTGTTATCTAGGAACTCTTCAATCCAATCACACAATTGGTCTGATAGTCCATATGCTCTTACTTTCTTCATTAAACGACTGTGGGGAACTGTACCGAACGCCTTGCGCAAGTCAAGAAACACTGCATCTACCTGGGAACCCGTGTCTATGGCCTTCTGAGTCTCGTGGACGAATAGCGCGAGCTGAGTTTCACACGATCGTCTTTTTCGAAAACCATTCTGATTCCTACAGAGTAGATTTCTAGTCTCCAGAAAAGTCATTATACTCGAACATAATACGTGTTCCAAAATTCTACAACTGATAGACGTTAGAGCTATAGGTCTATAGTTCTGCACATCTGTTCTACGTCCCTTCTTGAAAACGGGAATGACCTGTGCCCTTTTCCAATCCTTTGGAACGCTACGCTCTTCTAGAGACCTACGGTGCACCGCTGCAAGAAGGGGGGGGGGGGGTACTCTGTGCAAAATCGAACTGGTATCCCATCAGGTCCAGCGGCCTTTCCTCTTTTGAGCGATTTTAATTGTTTCTCTATCCCTCTGTCGTCTATTTCGATATCTACCATTTTGTCATCTGTGCGACAATCTAGAGAAGGAACTACAGTGCAGTCTTCCTCTGTGAAGGAGCTTTGCAAAAAGAGATTTAGTATTTCGGCATTTAGTCTGTCATCTTCTGTTTCAGTACCATTTTCGTCACAGAGTGTCTGGACATTTTGCTTTGATCCACCTATCGCTTTGACATACAACCAAAATTTCTTAGTATTTTCTGCCAAGTTTTCAGTTGATCAAGTTACCCAACACTAGCGGTAGTATTAGACTCCCATTCATTGAACTCTTTCTGCAGAGTGGCATCTGTTATTGGTTAACTGTTTTCCAATTTTTGAATTGACCAGGGAAACAGCAGTTCACTAATATTTTCGCGTTACAATGTTTTCATTGCTTTGCAATTTAAAATATGTTGCTTGTTTCACTGGTAGTGAAACACTTTTCAGTTACTCTCCAGTTTATTCCCAGTTCCCCATAGTAACTCTTCCTGCTTCATAACCCGAAACCATTTCCTATGGAATTTCACTGTCATTTAACATAACTGGGGCATTCAATTCATTTTCCATGGAAACAAGAAATTTCAATGACATATATTTCAATGACATATATTTCAATGACATATTCGTAGACGATGCGAAGATAATAATGTACGGAACAAATGAGTCAATATTTTGCACTTGTATAAAGTGTACAGTGATGATAAAAGTGTCGTGAGACGATTGATGAGGGCACTGTTGTTCCCCAAACTTTCAGCATAGCCTGAAGTGTCAAGGAAAGCAACATCGGGTAATACGAGATTTTAGATGACCGAAGGTCGGGTAATCGGGAAAATGCATTATTAACGTGTTAGTGGATGTAGTGAGCTTTTACGAATATAACAGCTGTTCTTGTTCTACGTCCCTGCTTCGTAGCTGTTACAACCCCAACATCCAAGTTCCGAACTGTTGACGTGCAGAACTTGTATTTTGAATTAACTTAGTGCGATTGATTTAATCTCTTGTGTTATTAAACGGCTAATAGGATAGGACTCAAAAGACAATATGTCTGAAACACGTAACTTCACTTACGATTAACTATTCACAGCAAACCGACCCTTTGGAATGACAAGGTGTCAACTAACACTTTATTCATTTCGTGTACACTGATGTCAAAGTTTCATTAACTCATTCTCAGTTGTCTCTCCACCGACAGTAGTAAATTTGATACGGTAATAGCCAATAAACGTCACAGTGAACTGGAAAAAATCATTTACCAAAATATTCTAATAAAGATTCAACATAACTTCGTTAACCTTTCCCCTACCTCTATCTTTGTAAATCTGCCGCTGCAAACAATTCCTGAAAATCAATAGAAATTCGTATCTCATCATGGTATGCAAACATATCATGCGTTTTCACGTGTCACTTACTTCTACTCTTGTTTCAACAGACAATGCATAGGAGAAAATTTAATTTTTCTTGTGATTTACTTCCAGAAATGAACAACGTACATGGTAGATATTTTCCCCGTTTCACTCCTGAGGTTTGTTAGGGCGATAGGATATGATTAATGAAAGCTAATAATTATACAAATATTCAACTTTATTTATCATTACGATAATAATTTAGTAGCCAAAACAACTGAATGTATTCTGTCAAACAGAAACCTGTGTTCCAGCGAATCAAACAAAGTGATGCCAACTGGTATTTTGGTGCTTCTAGCTCGGCTGTTTCTCCACAGATAGCAGGGCGAGTACGTCCTACTTGTAACAGAAGTCAAATCGAACATTGTCTCACTAACAACTCATTTTCTTCAATTTTGTCAGTTGAAACCTTGTCGTTCTGAAGGATCCAACTTTGAACAACTCAGATGAATAATACCAAACTGAAGTCTGTTGTCACTCTGTTAACCTCGATAGATACATGGAATTCACAACTTTGCTGGAGTTGTATTAAAGGGTGGCGGGAGAGCTGCTTGACGTAGTTACAGATTTATGCGTCGTTATTAATGCTCAAAAAGATGTTCGTGTCAGACATACCGAACTTCCATACAGTATGCGTTATGTGATTGCCATCATACGACGTCATTCGTTCAAAACCTGTGAGTTCTCCGTTCTTAACCTAAAACTACCGATGCCCTTAATGTAAGATCTTTCGAAACCAAAATAGTAAATGCAGAACACCTGAGAGATGCGTAATAACGAGAACAGTGCGGAAAAGTACCAAATTGCAGTCCACATGTAGAACGACGAACACAACTTGAAAATTTCACATGTTTTAGGTGCAAAATATTAACCTATTATTCGGAAATTGTGTTCTTTTATGTCAGCAGTGCACTTTGTACAATGTTTTCTCAGCGAGTAGACCTCTTCCATGAAAGGCAACTAACAAAGACTTTAAAGCTGCCTTTATGGCTATCGTTACATCTGCATAGATCTCGAAACATTTTCAAGCGACATTTGTCTTTAGATTCGATAATAGGTGGGATCCACGTGGGACTAATCTAGTGACTACGTAAGTTTCGTACAATATCCGCACTAAGACTTCAAAAAACTGTTCCTCAAATCCTTATTTTCTCGTTGCCAGACCATCATAGCAGGCATGGACGGTGTCTTCGTTTGCGATGCATGCCTCGGTTTGCGTGTTACTCATTAAGCTGCTTCATAAGACTTTGTAATTCACAAAAATTATTTTACCGTTTGCAAGGTAAATAATACGAATCCCAGACAATACTGGAGAAAATCGCTGTGACACCAGAAATTTGGTTCAATTTTTGTTTTTTATTTTTATGATAGAATCACTGCCTTTCTTCAACCACTTTGCTTTTTGACATCTGGATTATGTTACCACCCATACTATCAAATCAACATACTAAATCAGTTCCTTTTTCTTCATTTTTTTATTATTTCCAAACATTGTTGAGTAACTGGTTTTCAATGCAGTTCTGGTCAAAATTCAACAGGTGTGGTCCCTGTACCAAAACTGTGTCATACTTAACCTTCAGTCGCCAATTGTCAAGTGCCTTCTATCAAACTTCCTTTCTCAGTGTTTTCACCGAGTAAAGTGGCGCATTGGATAGGGTACTGGATCCGCATTCGAATGACCAAGGTTGAATTTGGTTTATTTGCAGTTTTTCTAAACCAACAAAGGCGAATACTGGGATGGTTTCTGTGTAAAAGAGGCCATCTATTTTCTTCTTCAATGCTATTATATTCTATATAACGATTTGTCATCTAATGTTCACAAAGAACGCTAATCTTCCTTCTCTCTTGATGTCTTTACCTGTGGCTGCAATTTTATGGCATCTTTGACACGGAAGATGTTCGAGAGAAGTGCGCCCACATTTTAAATCACTCTCATTTCTCTAGTGTTTAGAGATGCATATCCATTACCAGTTTTCAATGGATTGCCTTTCTCGTACAAAAAGTCGAAAGAAAAGATCTTTGGGACTCCGCTGCCTTCAAGTTTATTCAGTTTAATGAAGGATACACACTGATCAGCAAAAAAAAAAATTATGACTTTTTCCCACAGCAACGATGAATAACGCCATGTAGCGTTGCGGGCGCATGACGCGATAACGAAAGTACACAAGCGGAGCAGACACGGACGGAGGATCATCCTAACGAAGATACTGGCTGCAAATGTGGAAATAATTTGAGATAAACGACTTTGGGAAAGGGCAGATTTTCATTACCCAGATTTTTGGACAACATGGTTGTGGAGAGAAGCAGCGATTATTATGATTAATCAGTAATTCAAAAACAGTCTTAATCGCATTTATTATTATTATTATTATTATTATTATTATTATTATACCACCAACCGGTTTCAACCCGACGTAGGGGTCATCTTCTGGGCGTTTACACTCTGAAATTATAGGTATCCGTCAGAAGGATTCTACTATACAACAGTTAAAATTACGTAAATTTAAAATATGTTGCCCATTGGTCGACTGCTGGTGGTGTCACTCCTGTCTACATAACGGCAGGAAACTATGCGTGACTAACCCTTCGTTTGGGCTTAAATAGCGTGCTGAGATCACGTGAATAGACCGCAACACCCCTAGCGGCGATCCTTCTGACGGATATCTATAATTTCACAGTCTAAACGCCCAGAAGATGACCCTTACGTCGGGTTGAAACCGGTTGGCGGTATAATAATAATAATAATAAATGCGATTAAGACTGTTTTTGAATTATTGATTTATTACCCAGAGCCTGTGAACAAGTATCTCCAAAACGGCAAAGCCGGTCGAATGTTCATGTGCTACTGTCGTGAGCATCTACGGAAAGAGGTAGAAAAACATTGAATTACTACTAGGCGCTAAATGGTTCGACGTCCACGACTCTTCACGAACGGGAGCTTCGGAGGCTTGCAGGATCTGTAAAGTGGGATAGATTGTGATCTATGGAAACTCTGTCGAAAGAGCACAATGCTGGCGGACGCACAAGTGTTTCGGAGAACACCGTTGATGATACACATGGAATTCCGCAGAAGACTGACCCTATGTGTTCACATGTTGACGAAACGACTTCGTCAGTTACGACTGCAGTGGCCACGAGAACATCGGGATTCGTCCGTCGATCAATGGAAATGTGTCCTGTCTTCGGGTGAATCGCATTTTTGCTACACTACGTCGCTGGCCGTCTCCACAAACGCCGTCATCGAGGCGAACGGTGGCTCGAAACGGGCAACGAGCCACGGAAGCAGTATTATGCTACGGGAGACATTCTCCTGCGTTTGCATGGGATTTATGGTATAATTGTCCGTGGTACTGTGGTTTGACGAATGTAATAGTGAACTCGCGATGTCACAGCGACCAAATTCGCCTGGTGTAAAACCTATGGAACCACCAGGGTCGCTACTGAGATCCATCAATGCGTGCGCAGATCAGTAGCTCGCTATTTAAGAGAATTGCGTGACCTGTGCTTAGACATAATGCCACATACCTCCACAAAGTTACCAACAACCTGTTGGTTCCTTGATAAGCAGAATTGTGATGTACTGGGTGTTCAAAAAGTCAGTATAAATTTGAAAAATGAATAAATCACGGAATAATGTAGATAGAGAGGTACAAATTAACACACATGCCTGGAATGACATGGGATTTTATTAGAACAAGAAAAATACAAAAGTTCAAAAAATTTCCGACAGATGGCGCTTCATGTGATCAGAATAGCAATAATTAGCATAACAAAGCAAGACAAAGCAAAGATGATGTTCTCTACAGGGAATGCTCAATATGTCCACCATCATTCCTCAACAATAACTGTAGTCGAGGGATAATGTTGTGAACAGCACTGTAAAGCATGTCTGGAGTTATGGTGAGGCATTGGCGTCGGATGTTGTCTCTCAGCATTCCTAGAGATGTCGGTCGATCACGATACACTTGCGACTTCAGGTAACCCCAAAACCAATAATCGCACGGACTGAGGTCTGGGGACCTGGGAGGCCAAGCATGACGAAAGTGGCGGCTGAGCACACGATCATCACCAAACGACGCGCGCAAGAGATCTTTCACGTGTCTGGCAATATGGGGTGGAGCGCCATCCTGCATAAACATCGTACGTTCCAGCAGGTGTTTATCAGCCAGGCTGGGGATGATGCGATTCTGTAACATATCGGCGTACCTCTCACACGTCACGGTAACAGTTACAAAACCAGAATCACGCATTTTCTCGAAGAAAAAAGGCCCGGTAACGGTAGATCTGGTAAATTCAACCCATACCGTGACTTTCTCGTCGTGCAATGGCGTTTCCACGACAGTTCTAGGATTTTCGGTAGCCCAAATTCTGCAGTTGTGGGCGTTGACAGACCCTCGGAGCGTGAAATGAGCTTCGTCGGTCCACAACACGTTACCCAACCAATCGTCATCTTCCACTTTCTTTTGAAATGCCCACACCGTAATGCCCTCCGCTACACTAAATTGCCAGGTAACAGTTCATCATGCCGATGGATTTTGTACGGATAGCATCGGAGGGTACGCCTACCCGTTCGAATCCTCTTCCTATGGCGATAGGATCGTAACGCTGAACTAGCACATTCGACATTCTGATAATGCAGCTTCACTAAAAGCGCCTTTTCAGGTAACGTCAACATGCTGTGACTGCTGGCGCATCTGATTCTCTCTCTCATTACAGCTCCTTTTATACACGATTGTCATGCACAGTCACTGACGTTTTGCTGTCCAGCGTCATCTGTTGGATATATATTTTTTTTTGGTTCTAACAAAACCCCTTGTCATTCCAAGCATGTGTGTCAATTTTTACCCCTCTATCTACATTATTCCGTGGTTTATTAACTTTTCAAATTTATACTGACTTTTTGATCACCTGGTATATCGTTCCAATGAAGGACAAACGCGCCATTGCACAGGTGGTCATAGCATATTTACTCATGACCGTAAGTATGAATACTTCAAAGATCAGCATAAACTAAAGTAATCCACATTTTTACTTGAGATTTGACTCGCACACGTTTCAACACAATAAAAACAAAACTTTGGCATGAACGCCATCTGTGTGCCACTCCGTGAACATGCCATCTTGTCCTTGCAGACACAGCACCGCAGCTCAGGTGGTCTGGGCTTCGATTAGAGATTAGCGACACGCCTGATTATAGCGCAATGAGACAGGTGCTGGCGGGCCACGGTCAACTCGCTAATTACGCGCCACGCCACGTTAGGCACTGGAATTGACACCGCGGGCGCGCCGCAGTTCGCCTCTGCCAGACCACGCCCCCTTCTGAATCGATTTTCACGCTCCACGTCACCTTGAAATGCATTTAGCGGCCGCTACTCCTTCGACAGATAGTCGAAGCGTTAATTATCTGTCGTCGAGCTCAGGTACTGTTTCTTCCAGGGTCCCGTGTAAAGCGATACTGAGGGTACACCAGCAGAGCTGGCAGTGTGCTTTGCAAATCTCAGTCGGCGGCTCTTAAAGACGATCATCAAAATAACAAAAAAAGTTCATACCTTCCTATGAGATGACTATTTATTCTCGTAAAATTTGTCATTCGCTTTTGAAAAGGGGTTAGGCAAATTATGCCGAACACCATTTCGATTTCCCCATATCTCATCAGGATCCACAGTGTGTTCATTTCCTTTGTACATCTTTATTAAAAGCTTTTCTCACTTTTTGATACATGAACAAGATCTTTTAAAAGTTGCGCGAAAGATCTCATCGATTCAATATAAATTACTATACTCAAGAAAACACAGTGTTGTAAAAAAGTAGTACTCCATATTTTGAGATGTGGCACTGTGAATCGAAACAAGAAAAAAATGTCTGTTAAACATGAGCTCTAAAATTCATAACTTAAGAGCAGTGAGTGCTTGTTCATTTTCGCTACTGTCAGACACATCTCTTTTACTGTAAGCTCTGAGTTATTACTAACAACCTACATAATCAGGTGAAACAAACATTATAAACGAATGCTTTGGTATTTCCCACAGGTACACTATGCAGTAAACACTTGTTCGTGGTGTTACCGTAAAATGTATTCAGAGTTTTGGGAAAGTGTAACGCGAAAACCTATAATTCCCACTCATTGCAACGATTAACTTTGTAATTTGGCTCAAAGTTGAGAACAAGCTTCATCTCTAATTGTATAAAAGCATAGCTTCCTGCGACGTCACCTCCGGACTCCACGACACTTCTAACAACAAGGTGTCGACACTTGCGAAAAACCTTCTTTGCGTTCAAATATCGAAACACGGCTGTCTTTGCATCAGTGCGCCTCCTTGAGAAAGAAGAAGAGCCGTTTGTAATTCCGTCTGAATTAAACGGCTGCATCCAGCGTGACTAAGTAATCAAAACCGGCCGGTGTAGCCGAGCGATTCTAGGCGCTTCAGTCTGGTACCGCCGACCGCTCTGGTCGCAGGTTCGAATCCTGCCTCGGGCATGGATGTGTGTGATCTCCATAGGTTAGTTAGGTTTAAGTAGCTCTAAGTTCTAGGTGACTAATGACCTCAGATGTTAAGTCCCATAGTGCTCAGAGCCATTTGAACCATTTTTTTAAGTAATCAAATCTGCTCATAGTTACAGCATCCGATCTTGGATTCAGGAGTACTGTTGCTCAGTACCTCAGGTATATGTCTATTATGAGTTAATTTGTGTTCAGTGATTGGAAATTTGAAATAATATTGGTGAAACGCAAACAAGTTTGCCAGTGAAGCAGTCATTAAGAGTGGGTATGTGATCTGAAATCTTATATATTGATTATTTGGAGTTTCTTTCCTTGTTAGTGGTGACTCAACAATTGACGAGCCTGGATAAATCCATTGAATTATTAAAGTAATAATGAATTGACGGATCCAGATCATAATATTTTGTTTTTAGAAGGAGGGAAGGAAGATCTGCCGTCGGCATTAGAGACGGAGTACAAGTTCATATTACGAAAGGATGGGGAAGGAAGTCGGCCCTACTCTCCTCAAAGGAACCATCCCGGAATTTGCCTGGTGCGATTTAGGGAGAGCATGGAAAACCCAACTCTGGATACTCGGATGGGAAATTGAACCGCTGCCCTCCCTAATGCGGGTGCAGCGTGCTAGCCACTGCGCCACATCGCTGGATATTTTATTTTATTTTATTTTATTTTATTTTATTTTTGTTTGTATCGAGGGCAGTTATACTCAATGACTGAACACACAACGAGAGAGATAACAGGGAGAATGAAAGCGGTATACGTTGCTTTTGGTATCCTACATAAGGTTTTCAAAACTGAGCTTCTGTTTTGTCTTGCTCTTCAAACAGGTGATAGTGCTGTTCCTGCGAGGTCGTAAAGCCATTTGGAGGGAGTGGATTACCAGCAACCTGTCATGATTGCGCTGGTGTCGTTGACTGCTATGTCCACCTGTTTGACATGTGGTGAATTACACCAAACAGGACCCGCATACTCTGCAGTGACATTGCAGAAGTTCATATATTTTGAAGTTGACCGCATTGACTGTGATCCGAACAGTTACCGTAGAAGATCGTTCCTAAAGGAAAAAATTGACTTACGGTTCAGATAATCCTTTCACACCAGAAACATCCACATCTGAGCTCTTTTCAGGGGCACAGTTAACAGTAGTAGTGAGATGCACATTGGGGTTTACTAAGAGCGTCAGGAAAACAGACAAATCCATCAGTAATCTTGTATGTATCACCATGAGTAATAGTTTTAGTGTAGGTTGTATCGAAAGACAAATTACAGTACTTATTGCAACAGCAGGACAGCGTTGTAGTTGTAAGTAGTGAAATCAGTTTTTCGATAGAATTCGTCCGAAAAAGTTCGAGAATTTTAGAATCCTAATGTTTAGGAATAAACTAATATTTCATAAAAGGGGCTGATTAAAGTCTTCTGTATATTCAGTACACATTCAAGTGTTTTAGAACATCCTTAGCGAATAAGATTAATCTGAAAATCGTGTCGTTGCATTTCAACATACACTAAGAACTGCTTAAGATTAGCGAACTGTTCTGCTTTAACACCAGGACTTCTGCATAAGTCCGCAAAAACTAGTTTTCTGTCTAAAACTTTCAATAAAATGTAAATACGTTTAGTCATAATTTGGTAATGTATATATGAAAACAACAAAGCTACACTATGGTGCATATATCACCATAGCCGGACTACCGAGTCGGTTCACTGGTATACATCACACATATACATACATGCGAAAAAGCTGAGAAATGCTCGAAAAAAATATGTGCCTTTGGTTGTTCGGCTGTGTTGTTGATTCAATGGTTTTTTTTTTTTTTTCTCCTTCGAGAGACTCAGTCGAGTTCTATAGGTTCTATGAGCTCTGTTATTACGCACCAACAAGACAGCAGTTACCTATAATAACAGAGATCTCTGCACCTGAAATAAACGACTAGGATGGTGTCAAAATATTGTGAAGAAAAATGGAACCGGCTGCACATCCAACGGCATTGTTGCTGTTGTTGTGGTCTTCAGTCCTGAGACTGATTTGATGAAGCTCTCCATGCTACTCTATCCTGTGCAAGCTTCTTCATCTCCCAGTACCTACTGCAATCTACATCCTTCTGAATCTGCTTAGTGTATTCATCTCTTGGTCTCCCTCTACGATTTTTACCCTCCACGCTGCCCTCCAATACTAAATTGGTGATCCCTTGATGCCTCACAACATGTCCTACCAACCGATCCCGTCTTCTGGTCAAGTTGTGCCACAAACTTCTCTTCTCCCCAATCCTATTCAATACTTCCTCATTAGTTATGTGATCTACCCATCTAATCTTCAGCATTTTTCTGTAGCACCACATTTCGAATGCTTCTATTCTCTTCTTGTCCAAACTATTTATCGTCCATGTTTCACTTCCATACATGGCTACACTCCATACAAATGCTTTCAGAAATGACTTCCTGACACTTAAATCTATACTCGATGTTAACAAATTTTTCTTCTTCAGAAAAGCTTTCCTTGCCATTGCCAGTCTACATTTTATATCCTCTACTTCGACCATCATCAGTTATTTTGTTCCCCAAATAGCAAAACTCCTTTACTACTTTAAGTGTCTCATTTCCTAATCTAATTCCCTCAGCATCACCCGACTTAATTCGACTACATCCATTATCTTCGTTTTGCTTTTGTTGATGTTCATCTTATATCCTCCTTTCAAGACACTGTCCTTTCCATTCAACTGCTCTTCCAAGTCCTTTGCTGTCTCTGACAGAATTACAATGTCATCAGCAAACCTCAAAGTTTTTATTTCTTCTCCATGGATTTTAATACCTACTCCGATTTTTTCTTTTGTTTCCTTTACTGCTTGCTCAATATACAGATTGAACAACATCGGGGAGACGCTACAACCCTGTCTTACTCCCTTCCCACCACTGCTTCCCTTTCATACCCCTCGACTCTTATAACTGCCATCTGGTTTCTGTACAAATTTTAAATAGCCTTTCGCTCCCTGTATTTTACCACTGCCACCTTTAGAATTTGAAATTCTTCTTGAAGTCTGAGGGTATTTCGCCTGTTTCATACATCTTGTTCACCAGATGGTAGAGTTTTGTCAGGACTGGCTCTCCCAAGGCCGTCAGTAGTTCCAATGGAATGTTGTCTACTCCGGTGACGTTGTTTCGACTCAGGTCTTTCAGTGCTCTGTCAAACTCTTCACGCAGTATCGTATCTCCCATTTCATCTTCATCTACATCCTCTTCCATTTCCATAATATTGTCCTCAAGCACATCGCCCTTGTATAGACCCTCTATATACTCCTTCCACCTTTCTGCTTTCCCTTCTTTGCTTAGAACTGGGTTTCCATCTGAGCTCTTGATATTCATACAAGTCGTTCTCTTATCTCCAAAGGTCTCTTTAATTTTCCTGTAGGCAGTATCTATCTTACCCCTAGTGAGATAAGCCTCTACATCCTTACATTTGTCCTCTAGCCATCCCTGCTTAGCCATTTTGCACTTCCTGTCGATCTCATTTTTGAGACGTTTGTATTCCTTTTTGCCTGCTTCATTTACTGCATTTTTATATTTTCTCCTTTCATCAATTAAATTCAATATTTCTTCTGTTACCCAAGGATTTCTACTAACCCTCGTCTTTTTACCTACTTGATCCTCTGCTGCCTTCACTACTTCATCCCTCAAAGCTACCCATTCTTCTTCTACTGTATTTCTTTCCCCCATTCCTGTCAATTGCTCCCTTATGCTCTCCCTGAAACTCTGTACAACCTCTGGTTCTTTCAGTTTTTCCAGGTCCCATCTCCTTAAATCCCCAACTTTTTGCAGTTTCCTCAGTTTTAATCTACAGGTCATAACCAATAGATTGTGGTCCGAATCCACATCTGCCCCTGGAAATGTCTTACAATTTAAAACCTGGTTCCTAAATCTCTGTCTTACCATTATATAATCTATCTGATACCTTTTAGTATCTCCAGGGTTCTTCCATGTATACAACCTTCTTTCATGATTCTTAAACCAAGTGTTAGCTATGATTATGTTGTGCTCTGTGCAAAATTCTACCAGGCGGCTTCCTCTTTCATTTCTTAGCCCCAATCCATATTCACCGACTATGCTTCCTTCTCTCCCTTTTCCTACACTCGAATTCCAGTCACCCATGACTATTAAATTTTCGTCTCCATTCACTATCTGAATAATTTCTTTTTTTCATCATACATTTCTTCAATTTCCTCGTCATCTGCAGAGCTAGTTGGCATATAAACTTGTACTACTGTAGTAGGTGTGGGCTTCTTATCTATCTTGGCCACAATAATGCGTTCACTGTGCTGTTTGTAGTAGCTTACCCGCATTCCTATTTTCCTATTCATTATTAAACCTACTCCTGCATTACCCCTATTTGATTTTGTGTTTATAACCCTGTAGTCACCTGACCAGAAGTCTTGTTCCTCCTGCCACCGAACCTCACTAATTCCCACTATATCTAACTTCAACCTATGCATTTCCCTTTAATAAATTTTCTAACCTACCTGCCCGATTAAGGGATCTGACATTCCACGCTCCGATCCGTAGAACGCCAGTTTTCTTTCTCCTGCTAACGACATCCTCTTGAGTAGTCCCCACCCAGAGATCCGAATGGGGGACTACTTTACCTCCGGAATATTTTACCCAAGAGGACGCCATCATCATTTAATCATACAGTAAAGCTGCATGCCCTCGGGAAAATTTACGGCTGTAGTTTCCCCTTGCTTTCAGCCGTTCGCAGTACCAGCACAGCAAGGCCGTTTTGATTATTGTTACAAGGCCAGATCAGTCAATCATCCAGACTGTTGCCCTTGCAACTACTGAAAAGGCTGCTGCCCCTCTTCAGGAACCACACGTTTGTCTGGCCTCTCAACAGATACCCCTCCGTTGTGGTTGCACCTACGGTACGGCTATCTGTATCGCTGAGGCACGCAAGCCTCCCCACCAACGGCAAGGTCCGTGGTTCATCGGGGGGGGGGGGGGGGGGGGGGGGGGGGGATCCAACGGCATAACATTAATTAATCACGCCCTGAAATCCTGAGAGATCAAATCTTTGATAATTATTTGTTCAGTGTTTATTTATTTGGACGCTATAATCATTTGAATTTACCGGTCACGTCTACAACTACATCTACATATATACTCCACTTGCCACCAAGCGGTGTGTGGCGGAGGATACATTTCGCGCCAAAGTCACATTCGCCCCCCCCCTCCCCTTCGCAGATCGCGCGAGGTAAAAACGACTGTCTGAGCGCCTCAGTACGAGCTCTAATTTCCGTTATCTTTGAATGGCGACCATTGCGCGATTTGGAAGTTAGTAGTGATAATATATGCTCTACATCCTCGGTAAAGATCGGATTTCGGAATTTAGTGAGGCGCCCTCCCGTTTAGCGCGCCGTCTATCTGTAAGTGTGTCCAACTTCTTCTATGAGAAAATCGCTTTTCTCCATCTTGTGGAAATTTTTGTTTCAACACTGTACAGTTCGTGAATATTTCTCTTTTCGTTGCAGCACACCTGCCTGGCCAAATATTCCATTTAGTCTGTGATATATCGTTAGTTACTTCATTAGTACGTATGTACCAAATATCCCAGAGAAATAGCTGTTGTGTAGACCCAGTAGTCACCTACTATTTTCATTTTTCCATATTGCGTCGTATTTGCGTACTTTTTATCGGTGCAATTTCTACACGTTTCTTACCGTCAAATAAATTAGTTTTGAGCCTTTTGTCTTGGACCACTGGTCATAAGTTCCACCCAGGCCGTGTGGAGGCAAGGACCGTGCCGCATTAATCATGGCAGCAGCTCTGAACACCTGCGGCCGCGTCCACTGGCCCTCCGAGCCAGACGCAGAACGGCTTTGACAGGTGGCAGCACCGGCGGACGTAAACTCGTCTCCGCGTGCTGCCGTCAGCGCGGAGCCACCTGCGCCGCGCCTTCTGCATAATTGAGCCATAAAGCCCTTTGCCAACAGGGTCGCCGGACGAGTAGTGCTTCTCTAATTGCTCTAATGAGGAGCTCGTTTTCAAATGAAGTGCAAGTCCCCCTTCTCGGCAGTAAACGTAAAATTATGCTCTCAGATTGCGAGCCCGCGACCTCTTGAGATGCAAACGAGGGCTCTTCCAGCCCACAACAAATGTCAGGTCAGCATTTCAGGCATCACGCCGCTCGTAACCCGCGAAGGCCCGTCACAAAGGTATATGACATACTGTAGGAATTCTATTTTCTTTCGTTTCGCAAGAGAGAGCACGAAAATCACACCCCATGTGTAAGGGTCCTCTGGTGGCAACACTAGAGTGAGACTAGATCTACTTTTTGCTATCACCAGGTCCGGTTTAATGTCTCGTGATGCCTAAAGCAACAAGGAACAAAGCGAAACATCTGTTCGGTAAGACGTACATTTTTAATGTATAATTCTGTTATGAAGAGTTGCACCTAATAAAAGTTTATTTCACTACTGTAACTAATAAAAGATACTTGCGCCTTGATTCCTGAACCATTTTCTGAGCCAAATAATCAACGTTGCTCAAAGCACTAAAATTACACGTTTGGCGATTCTCAAATTTTATGGTTGGTTTTAAAGCTAGTTGTCCCAATCTCACGTTCCCGAACGCTCACTTCAGGCTCAGTAACAGTTTTGTTACTCGAGCTAGTGTCAACCGTCCACCAAAAAGGGGCCTAACGAAAAAATCCCCAATTACGCGTAACGGATAATTACTTAATCGGCTTGCGTCCCTGAATTTGGATTTTAATACTTGCACAGATATAATCACTACAGTAGCATAAGTTTCACTGCTGTGAGCGAATATCGGTTTCAAACATTAAACAACACTTTCAAAGAATA
Source organism: Schistocerca americana (assembly GCF_021461395.2). Taxonomy (NCBI): domain Eukaryota; kingdom Metazoa; phylum Arthropoda; class Insecta; order Orthoptera; family Acrididae; genus Schistocerca; species Schistocerca americana. The sequence continues at coordinate 365,056,418 of NC_060122.1, read as the reverse complement.
ATTACAGGGAGTGCACAAAAATATGGCAAAACCACGAGAAATTCAATGCTTGACCATAAATGTAAATGCTAGCCGAACGTGCAGGTTACGCTGTTGTATTTGACCAAGAGCCGCACCTGTTCTATATGTTCTACACATTGCAAGTGACTCGTGGTCCAGTTCTCGGCTGGGTTGGGAATATTCTCTGCCCGGAGACTGGGCGGTTGTGTAGTCATCATTTCATCGTCATCCTCATCATTCGTGACAGTGGCTAGGTTGGACTGCGAAAAAAATTGGACTGTGAAAAAACTGCGACTGTGTAGGGGCGCTGATGACCGCGCAGTTGAGCGCCCCACAAACCAAACCTCGTCAAACGTAGCAAGTGGCAGTCGTCGTCAGAACAGAGTTCGGTGTAATTGGGAGTGCATTATGTCGGAGCTCAGAGCATTAGAGTGTGGGCCGAAGTGTACTGTGTTTCGAGGAGGAGACTAGTGTTTAATGTCCCGTCGACAAGGAGGTCATTCGAGACGGAACCCAATCTCGGCTTAGGGAAGGATGGAGAAGGAAATCGGCCGCGCCGTTTTTCGAAGGGTTGTTTAGCAAAATCACGCGGGTTTGAACCGTCTTCCTCCTGAATGTGAAGCCATAGTGCTAATCACAGCGTCGCATCGCTCGGTATGCTGTTTCGAGAAGCGCGGTATGGCTTCCTGGCTGAAGTTCAGCGCGCGGATGCTAAAGAGAAGGTAAGTTACAAAGTTCTTCTCATAACAATTCTTGCACATTTTTATTAGTATGGCCACTTGCTAGACAAATCACACGGAAAGCATTCAGAAAAGACTATATTTCGACAACAATTTGTTGAGTAAGGTAATTAAATTTGTAATAATTAAATGTTGTCCTTGTTGTGGTCTTCAGTCCTGAGACTGGTTTGATGCAGCTCTCCATGCTACTCTATCCTGTGCAAGCTTCTTCATCTCCCAGTAATTACTGCAACCTACATCCTTCTGAATCTGTTTAGTGTATTTATCTCTTGGTCTCCCTCTACGATTTTTACCCTCCACGCTGCCCTCCAATGAGACATTGGTGATCCCTTGACGCCTCAGAACATGTCCTACCAACCGATCCGTTCTTCTAGTTAAGTTGTGCCACAAACTTCTCTTCTCCCCAATCCTATTCAATACCTCCTCATTAGTTATATGATCTACCCATCTAATCTTCAGCATTTTTCTGTAGCACCACATTTCGAAAGCTTCTACTCTCTTCTTGTCCAAACTAGTTATCGTCCATGTTTCACTTCCATACATGGCAACGCTCCATACAAATACTTTCAGAAACGACTTCCTGACACTTAAATCAATACTCGATGTTAACAAATATCTCTTCTTCAAAAACGCGTTCCTTGCCATTGCCAGTCTACATTTGATATCCTCTATACTTCGACCATCATCAGTTATTTTGCTCCACAAATAGCAAAATTCCTTTACTACTTTAAGTGTCTCATTTCCTAATCTAATTCCCTCAGCATCACCCGACTTAATTCGACTACATTCCATTATCCTCGTTTTGCTTTTGTTGATGTTCATCTTACACCCTCCTTTTATGACACTGACCATTCCGTTCAACTGCTCTTCTAAATCCTTTGCTGTCTCCGACAGAATTACAATGTCATCGGCGAACCTCAGAGTTTTTATTTCTTCTCCCTGGATTTTAATGCCTACTCAGAATTTTTCTTTTGTTTCCTTCACTGCTTGCTCAATATACAGATTGAATAACATCGGGGATAGGCTACAACCCCGTCTCATTCCCTTCGCAACCACTGCTTCCCTTTCGTGCTCCTCGACTCTCATAACTGCCATCTGGTTTCTGTACAAATTGTAAATAGCCCTTCGCTCCCTGTATTTTACCCCTCCCACCTTCAGAATTTGAAAGAGAGTATTCCAGTCAACGTTGTCAAAAGCTTTCTCTAAGTCTACAAATGCTAGAAACGTAGGTTTGCCCTTCCATAATCTAGCTTCTAAGATAAGTCGTAGGGTCAGTATTGCCTCACGTGTTCCAATATTTCTACGGAATCCAAACTGATCTTCCCCGAGGTCAGCTTCTACCAGTTTTTCCATTCGTCTGTAGAGAATACGCGTTAGTATTTTGCATCCCTGACTTATTAAACTGATTGTTCGGTAATTTTCACATCTGTCGGCACCTGCTTTCTTTGGGATCGGAATTATTCTGTTCTTCTTGAAGTCTTAGGATATTTCGCCTGTCTCATACATCTTGCTCACCAGATGGTAGAGTTTTGTCAGCAATGGCTCTCCCAAGGCCGTCAGTAGTTCTAATGGCATGTTGTCTAGTCCCGGGGCTTGAATAGATGTAGCGTATCTAGAGAGTTAACGACCGTCGTTCAAACTGTGAACCATTGAAGCATGGGACAGACACGAGATGGTGATTATAATACCGTTCTTCATTTTCTTCTTATTCTTCTTTTTCCTCCTCCTCCTCCTGCTCCTCCTCCTCTTATTGCTATACTTTGAACTTCGCATTCATATTAGCACGGGGCGGAATATTATCAACTGAAAAGAGGCAGGTCCGTATTAGGTTTGCTCTTAATAACTGTTGTTGACAGGTGCGCGTCAGTGTCAAAAAAAATGTTTCAAATGGCTCTGAGCACTATGGGACTTAACTGCTGAGGAAATCAGTCCCCTAGAACTTAGAACTACTTAAACCTAACTAACCTAAGGACATCACACACTTCCATGCCCGATGCAGGATTCTAACCTGCGACCGCAGCGGTCCCCCGGTTCCAGGCTGTAGCGCCTAGAACCGCTCGGCCACGCCGGCCGGCGCGTCAGCGTCAAACAGGGCCGCACATTGTCGGTGTTTGTGTGAACGAAGGTGTGTTGTTTTAGATTATGCTGATCACAAGGCAACAGCACTCAGAAACTAACTGAAGTTCAAATTATTAAAAAAAAAACATTTATTTTGCCCAAAATGTGGCACCTTACAAAGATTTGAGATAGCAGCTATTAATTTATTTATGATAGTCCATTTTTATGACGGTCGTTACATATAGAAATACATGAATGTTAGCTTTCATGATTTTTTATTTCAGCTTGCCTTAATTTTTTTCTGTTCTGATCAGTGGTTTAAGTTTACAGTGTCAATACCAGTATGTTTTCTTTATATTCGTTTGATTCTACTACTATTACTCTAAAGTTCAGATGGTTGCGCTAGAAGTAGTTTTCCTGTGTCATTTCCTTTCACTTCCAGTCGGGTCTTCATGTACAGTGACAAAAAAATGCCATAGGTGTCCGTTATTTCAGATTACTTTCACTAATTTTACTACCGTTACAGCAGCATATCCTACCACAAAAAAAATATGTAACTACTACAATTATAAAAATTCCAGTTACTACTATCACCACCGACATTCTCTTCAGCAACAACAGCAACTGCTACTACTACTTTTCTATTACTACTATTAATTAGCGTGCCCAGGTAGCCGCGAGGGAAAGCGAGCAGGAGAGCCCTGCGGGAAAGTGTGCCGGTCCCCGACACGAATCCCCTCGACGGGTTAGTGTCGAGGTCCGGTGTGCCAGATAGCCTGTGGATGGTTTTTAAGGCGGTTTTCCATCTGCCTCAGCGAATGCGGGCCGGTTCCCCTTATTTCGCCTCAGTTACGCTATGTCGGCGATTGCTGCGCAAACACTGTCTCCATGTACGTGTACACCATAATTACTTTACCACGCAAACATTTGATGTTACACTCGTCTGCCTTGAGACGTTCCCCTCGACCGCGGGTTCACTGGGGGCCGAACTGCACAACAGTCCTGTGTTCGGTGTGGCGCGGCGGCGGGGTGAGTGGACTACTGTATCTTGTTTTTGGGTTGTGTACCACTGAATGCTACGACGGGAACGAAACCTCTCCGTTGTTTCTAGGTCCCCGGTTCAATACAAAATACACACTATAAATTACGTTACTAATATTGATACTATACTACTGTAATTACGTTTGACAATGTCAGGGTCACTGACCACGGTGAACAGTTAAACAATATGGCTCTGAGCGCCTTGGGACTTAACATCTGAGGTCATCAGTCCCCTAGAACTTAGTACTACTTAAACCTACCTAACCTAAGGACATCACACACATCCATGTCCGAGGCAGGATTCGAACCTGCGACCGTAGCGGTCTCACGGTTCCAGACTGTAGCACCTAGAACCGAGTTAAACAGTATATTGTCTTGTTCAGCCACACTGATTCTCTTTACTATAGGCTGAGATGAAAGCACATACACACATAGTTTACTACCATCGGAATGTATCTTGTTTATCTCTACACTCCGTACAACGTCGGTCCCGTCAGTACTTTGATGAATTCCGACAGGTCAGAGCGCATCACTCATTTTTGCTTTACGGTTTCCTCTTAATCTTAATCGGCTAAGCGATTTATCGGGCTTAATTATCGTTCCATGGGGCCTTAAACGCTTCTGCTATGGTATCTGTTACCTACAACAACAACGCTTGATTTTTCTGAGACAACTTCAGCTATAAGGCTCAGTTTTATTCACATACTAGCCTTCTACCCATGGATTTCCTAGCGTATATGTATGGGACATATACCGTCTACCTATTCCTTTCAAAAGTCTCTGTCCACCCAGTTCTCCCACCTCTATCTTTCCATCTTGTATTCCCTAATCTGTCTCGTCTTCTTCTCCATCCTATATCTCGTCTTTCACCATACCTTCCTGCCAATTTCCACTGTCCATATGCTCCTCCCCTTTTTTGTCCACTTCCTCCTTCCCCTCTTCCTCTTCCACTGGCCCATTACCCGTCTACCCTTTACACCTGCCTCCTGCATCTCCCTTTTCCTCCCCTCGCTCTTGAACTCCTCACGCCCTTCTCTTATTCCATCTCCTCCTTTCTCTCTCATTTATCTCCTCCTCCCCAGTCTCTCTCTCTCTCTCTCTCTCTCTCTCTCTCTCTCTCTCTCTCACTCGCTCACTCTCTTTCCATCCATGTGCTCCTCCTTCCTCTGTCCCCTGTCTGTCTCTCCATTCCTTGGACCTATTCCGTCTGTCCACATCATCCGCCCCCTCTTCCCTATCCATCTCCTCATCCCCCTTCTCCTCTCCCTCTTTCTCCATTCATGTCCTTCTACCCTTCTCTCTGATTTCCAACCTATACCATCTGAGCCCTGTCCCAACCTATGTCCTTCTGCGCGACTGGCCCTTTCAAAACAGTTCGATAAAGCAGGCCGATACCATTTATTCTCACACAACACACCTGTCATGCAGGGCAGCCTCTAAGCAATAGTCTGGAAAAACATGTTTTTTCCGCATCTCCGCGCCTACCGCAGCTAGTAGATTACAGTTCTGATATTCTGAGGCCTGCTGTTTCTGTGCTAAATTTGTCTGCAATAAAACTAGAGGTTTTGGAGGAAATCCTGGACATACACACATAAAACCTGTCTTGCACATAGTAAAACAGAAGAAAATAAGCACCTCGCAGGGATTATCTGAATGGAAAGGAAACTGATAGATGTGATGTACAGACAAACAAATGATTATCATTTCAGAAAAGGTGGATGGTTTATTTAAAAGAAAGAGCTTCACAAATTCAGTAAAGTAATAAGGAATTAGTCCACCTCTGGCCCACATGCAAGCAGTTATTCGTCTCAGTACTGATTGATAGAGTTGTTGGATTTCCTGAGGTTACCGTCCCAAATTCTGTCCATCTAGCGCGTTAGATTGGCAAAATCGCCAGCCAGTCCAAGGGACCTGCCCATAATACTCTAAACGTTCTCAATTGGGGAGAGATCCGGAGATCTTGCTGGGCAGGGTAGGGGTTGGGAAGCACAAAGACAAGCAGCGGAGACTCTCGCCGTGTTCGGGCGGCCATTATTGCTGAAATATATCCCCATGATGACGTGCCATGAAGGACAACAAACGGAGCCTAGACCATCGTAGACGTACAGCTGTGCTGTGAGGGTGTCGCCGATGACAACGAAAGGGGTCCTAAAATGAAATGAAATAGCACCCCGGACCATATCTCCTTGTCGGGCTGTATGGCCGGGCCAAGTTGGTATCCCGCCAATGTTTGCACGCCTCCAGATATGTCTTTGCTGGTCAGTGGGTCTCAATTAGAAATGAGAGTCATCGCCGAAGATAATTCTACTCCAGTCAATGACATCGATTTCAGGTCGAATGTTCCTTACATAGTGTTGGTGCACAGTGTTAAGTGATTGTCAAGGTGCCTATAAATGGTCTTTGTTGTCACTGAAGCACCAGTTGCACGTCGGCTCGATAATAACTATGAGGCCGGGGCACTAAGTTGCTCTCTGTAGATGGCTCATTTCTCTCCTTCTGTCGCCTTTCGAAGTCTACCGCTTCCTTCTTGACGCTGTGTTCGGCTATGTCATCATCGTCGAATAGCTGCACCGCTGCTATTCAAATATCGATCGATTCTCCGATTACTCCTACCGGCTACCTTGAGAGCAACTACACGTCCACTTTCAAATGCTGACATCCGCGAATATTGTTCATGTGCCTGTCTGCGAAGCATAGCTACTGTCCAAGTGAACACACGAAAGGAAATTCGTAAAGAATTTATACCCTAGTATCAGCTTGTCCACTGTTTACTCTCCTTGCCAGCTGCGTGGAAAATTCCGCTCCAGCTTCACACGTTCATCGATCGGCAGCCAAAATTGATAATTCTGCGTATTTTCCATCGATACCTACATGAGTATCAATTTGTGACCAGTTAGCATAGCCCCTTCGTGGTGCGTCACATTTGTCTTAGAGTGTGTGTACAACAGGTGTAGAATATGGCCCATGTCCGAAAAAGAAGTGGACCAACCAACTCCCCCCCCCCCCCCTCCGCCCCCCTCTTGGCTCAAAATGTTACTTGAAGCCATTCGTTTGGGTCAGGATGAAACTGAAACGTTCTCGTTCCTATGTCTGCGGAATTCCATCTCTGCTGACATTCGTAACCAGCCTCTCGAGAATTACACGCATTTCTTTATTCTTCAAACAATATATGGCAACCATATTTCTTTTATTTGTAGGTGCAGGAGACCTACACCCATTAATATAGTTAAGACGTCTGTAGATGTGATGGTGAAGGTTCCACAGCATCATAAACGAAATCCTCGCTCTGCTTCTCTCACTGTAGCGGCATATATGATCAGTCATAATCTGTACACCGACACACTGATAAAATATCCTACAATTCCAGTTAATATAGACTCGTGGTACAGTATAATTACATATAGGGGTAAACGGAAACACCTTTCTCAAATATTAAAAAAGGAATTCATTACAAAACTTTCTTTCCTTCATTCAAATTCTAAGTGGGTATTGAATATACAATGATCATCCGTGTGCACATCTGAATGTATGTTGACGTTATCCCTTCGAGTTATCTCCTGATTAATTTTTCTATGGATTTCTAATAAATAAGCCGTGAGTAACATACATGTCAATTGTGAAGTGCTACCTTGAGTCGCACCTGCGAGCGCCGGACGTGGGTGATTCGACGGAGTTTGTTACAGTTATTTTCTAGCAAATCTCGTCTATTGGCGTGCACTAAAAGTAAAAAATTATCAGCATACCCTGCAACTGTTTTGTAATCTATCCGGGAGTGTTTCTGAATTAAAGTGATACAAATCGGGAAAGCAGACAGGGCCATGAAGGCGTCCTTTCGTAACACGTCTGGTAACTGTTGACGAGAAATCTCAAAGCGTCAGATATCGGTCTCTGCATTAATCCATTAGACAGTATTATAGCGTTCTTGGTCAGCCTTTTTCCCATAGTCTTCTAAAGAATTACGGATACTGTAAGTTATCAGACGCTCCTGATATGTCTATCACTATACCTGTGAAGTATTTTGTGTCTGCAGCATATATTACTGATGTCGCCTAATTAATTTCAAACTCAATACATTATTTAATACTGTTAGAATCCTCCAGCATTTTAATGTCTTGACTAGCACTTTTTCCAAAATATTACCCAGCACATTGATTAGGCAGACCGGCCGGTATGATTTCGCAAATACTGGATCTTCATCTTCTCTCTCTTCTTATGTAGACTGCTTCTGACATTTTCCTGCGTTTTGGAAAATGCCCCAGGACCATGTATTCATTAAATAATCTGCTCATGTAAGGAATTACATCGAGCCGTAAGTACTGTCTCTCTCTGATGGTATACCATGGCAACAAAGAGCAGCGTTCACTTCCATTTCGCAAATAATTTCAGCCACTTCTATATTATTCAGTTTCATCGTATTCGTCATCTGCAAGAAGAAGGTGGAGAGATTCGGAGGACTCCTTCTAGTTACTAGTCATCCAGTCTTCGGTCTGTATTTTATAGGGTATGCCCCAGAGATCAATTGTCAAGTCTCCACAAATGAACCTCTCCCAGCTCGCATGTGTGACAGACCTTATGTCAGATTTATGCCTCAATTTTAACTGACTGTATTGCACCAGTCTGTGATGTAGAGCCGACTAAAGCCGTCAGCACACAGACCGTGCATTTGAACGTTGAGCGATGAGCATGCCGAGTTTATGACGTCAGAGCGAAAAAAGCATGTTGCGAAGTCTTTCCGAATGTGCAGGGCAGTATCTAGCATTTTAAATGTTCCGAACGGGCGTTCGAACGTAGAGTAGAATAGAACGCCACCTACGCCAGATGATGCACTCTCTCTTCAGTACAGAGTTGCACAACGCCATTTTGGCCTTCAGTTGAAACATATATATATATATATATATATATATATATATATATGCTGATTTTAACCGCCAAAAATCGTACGTAATTGCATGATTTCCGTAGTAAAATGGCGAAAAAAGTCATACTGGTGGTTGAAGAATTACTATAACTTGCATCTTAGAAAGTATGCCATTTGAAGGCGACTGAATACTGAAGATACATGAAAAACACATTGTAATGGTACAAACTGCTATAATTAACTATCAGCTAAAAAGGTTATATATGATTAAAACTTTCAGGTGAGGGTAAGAAGCAAAGTATGACCCTACATCATTATAGTCAGGGCAGTAAAGTGACGCAGATTAATAATGTAACTTAAGATGTGTTGCTGGTTCGGGTCTAACTATGTCCAAAAGTTTTTTTACTTACCTTTGCATTTTCTAATAGGTTCTTATGATTTATTATTAGTTTGATAGAAGACTATTTTATAGTATTCGTTGTTATATAAACATAAGTGCGCCCGTCATGAGTTTGTTCGACTGGCTTCATCTAAAAGATAGATTGCACTACTTGCAGTAAGATATTTTCTACTCTCGTCTTTCAGTTTTTATTTATTCTGCTACTGCATAGGAATAAAGATCAAGTAAGAATGATGTTAGGATTTTAGTAAAAAGTGAGAATGATGAAATAATTTTTACCTAATGCAGAGAACTAGCATCGCCATGTTTGTAATGGAAATTTTATAAGCCGATGTCCTTACTGGCTGAACATAGTACTTCCCTTTTTGCCGTATACCATGTTCATAGTTCAAAATGGCTCTGAGCACTATGGGACTCAACTGCTGAGGTCATTAGTCCCCTAGAACTGAGAACTAGTTAAACCTAACTAACCTAAGACACGACAAACATCAATGCCCGAGGCAGGATTCGAACCTGCGACCGTAGCGGTCTTGCGGTTCCAGACTGCAGCGCCTTTAACCGCACGGCCACTTCGGCCGGCTGTTCATAGTTATTGAAATTTTTATTTATATACATTACAGACAGAACAACATGACCAGCATGTGGACAAGGGAGGAAATGTACGTTTTAATACACCTACGTAGGAATTTTACGATAGTCCATTTCGTAAACAGTGTTATTTGCGAGCCTGACACTGCCGAAAAATGCCGCTGGAGCGCATTTCTATCGCGTGTATCACGTTGAGCCACACGTATCGTATCTACAAGGCGCATCGGTTCTGGGCGTTTAGCAGCATGTTGATCACGGCACGCTCAATTTTGACGTTTGAAAGCGCAATCTGTGTGCTGACGGCGTAAGTGCTTCAGGATAACATTTCATTCTACACGACATTCGTTATGAAGCGTTGGCTGCATCGGATGTCAAAATCACTTTACAGTCATTTTAGAAATGTGTATTCACCATGTCTATACAACATACATTTAGCAAGACATCTTTAAAGCTGGTAGTCTTGTTCATACTTATCTAGTTCCAAGCGTCTCTAAGAATTCACCGTAGTGACGTAAATGCGTCTGCTAATGTTAACGATCAGAGGGCTCCCCCCCCCCTTCCCCCCCCCCCCCTACCAGCACCACACCTCGATGTTTCTTTTCTTCCTTCCTTCGCAGTCTCTCTTCTAACTTGGTTCGTTGTTGCGAGCGCCTAGGTGTTGCAGCATATTATTTGGTTTAACAAATATCCAATGATGCCGTCTCACCTTCATGATTCTACCTCATAGACAACCTTTACAAAGATAACTTACACAAATCAGATTAATCAAATTCTAGAAAATGATAGTTCATTTCTTAAGCTTCAACCAAAACGCGCGAGCGTCCAAAGGCGTTGTTGGTGGCGAAAATATCTAATCTTACTACAAGCTCTAGCCCCATGTTAAAATGAAACAAAAGAAACCAAGCTATCCGTAACGTCAAGCTGTGACCATATAAAAGCTCCACGAAACCGTAATGGAGAATTTCATTTGAGGTTTGAGATATAGCTTTCTACATCTGCTACACTTGGCTTGTAGCCCTTCGTTATTGTTAATACTTATTTATAGTGATCAGTCACTTTTCTCTCTCTCGATGGTACTCTAATTTAGTTCGTATTGTTACAAGTAACATCGATACAAACGGGTTTTGTTGATTAAAATCCATTTGTGTGACCAATTTCATTGATGGGGTTTAATTAACTGTCGAGTAAGTTAATTACACAAGGGTTATTCGATGTTTTCCGTCTGTAATTTAGCTCCTGTCATGCGAGACTGTGCTGGCCTTTAGCCTACGGGACAATACGTGTTGCAAATTGATATTATTTCCGTCTGATTCGGACAAAACAATTCTTTTACTGAAGGACGAATTGGAAAGTGGTCGTAGTGGTGAACTCGAAGAAATGTGCGGTAAATTCTTTTTCATCGCTGGCAGTTCTGTGACCATTAAAAATATCGTCACGTCTCCTGAAACTGGCGTCGGCTTGATTCATAAAATCTTATACAGGTTATGAAAAACTGGTATTAAAAATTCATCACAGTCCCCTGCTTTAGTTTTCTTTACCTGTCCCTAAAATTTTTCATTTTTTTAACAGCCTTGTCACATTTTTGTCGAAAGGATTGCAAAAATTTTTTGCATAACAATACACCGGGTTATTTCACTTCAGGAACACTTTACTGTTACAAAGATAAAGAAGAAGTGTGTAGTCCCAAAGAAGGTAATTTCAGTCGATCAGCCACGGCTGCTATTACCCGCCAGGTTAGCTGAGAGCGCTAACGTGCTGCTTCCTGAACTCGGGTAGGCTCACCAGCACCGGATCGAATCCTCCTGGTGGATTAACCTTGTTGGCCGGTGTGCTGGCCAGCGTGGATGTGGTTTTTAGGCGGTTTTCCACATCCCACTAAATACCGGGTTGGTCCCCCCACCCCGCCTCAGTTACCTGACTCGCAGACATTTGGAACACATTAGGACTCTTTCATGGTTTACACTAGACGCCAACAATTGGGGTACACTGATGGTTCAAATGGTTCAAATGGCTCTGAGCACTATGGGACTCAACTGCTGAGGTCATAAGTCCCCTAGAACTTAGAACTACTTAAACCTAACTAACCTACGGACAACAAACACATCCATGCCCGAGGCAGGATTCGAACCTGCGACCGTAGCGGTCGCGCGGTTCCAGACTGTAGCGCCAGAACCGCTCGGCGACCAGCGGCCGGCGGGGTACACTGATTGCGTCCCAGGGGTACAGGGTGGCGGCAGGAAGGACATCCGGCCACCCCTCTAAATTAACCTTGCCAAATCGGATTGTAACAATGCCGACCCTGCGAAAACTGCGTGATAAGTCACAAGCGAAAGAAAGGAAGAAGAGGAAACCCATGTCTACTTCCCCATAATTCTCAACAGCAACACATAGTCAGTTAAATTAATAATGCTCATATATGCAATGTGATATACAAGACAAATTTCATCCTCGTGTCTATCTCCGCGAGAAGAACGACTATATCAAACAAAAAAGTGATGTGTTACGGAATGTATGTAGGAAACATCTCGTATGCAGAGAAATCATCCTGTCCACTTCGAGTGCTGAGAAGCAGAAAAGCCGCTCATTTAAGTTACAAGCGCTCGCTGCAAGTGAGTTTAAGAGACAGCGTGTTGTGCAGCTGGTAGCGGTGTAGCACAGTACTGGGGAAGCAATAATTATTTAAGAACACATTCATCATCACACACTGACACGTATGGGGATCCGCAGCGTGGCGACCACGCCTTCTTTTGCTGGTCCAGCAGCAGTGTCAGTTCCAATTAGATTTCATAGTATGAGATACCAGTCACAACAATCTCAATCGAGCAGATATGTTCCATCATTTCATCACTGGAATATTTCCATAACTACGTACACCTCTACGGAATTGATAAGGCATAATTTGTCTAATACAAAATTCAACTTGATTGCAGTAGAATATGTTGTAAAATAAGGATACTGTGCTGACGAAATTACTAAAGCGACGTTTCGCTCACAAGTATTTACGATATTTAGAGCTATAGTTGAACCAAAGTTAGAGGGACGAAGTTCTTATTCATAATATGTAAACAAAGTCCTTAATTAACATTCAACAACTAAATCAGGTACTACGATATTACAGCAGACGGGAAGGGAGATCAAGATAAACAGAATAAAGAACGTTATATCCATTATTATGGAACGAAAATTCCTCCACAGTAGGAAAGAATAAACTGTGAAGAGTGAGGCATCGTATATATATGTTAATCCCTCCGCCCTTCCCCCTTAACAGATACTGTGTAGCGTTACGTGAAGCTTGGTGGTTGGCTATATGCTAGCTTTCACAGAACCGCATCCTTTATTACCTTAGCATATCGGTTTCCAAAGTGGGGTGATTACCCTCAGCGATTTGAAATGAAATTTTTTGAGGTTGAAACCAAAAGCATTCGATTGAGCCTCAGTCAACGACACTATTTTTGTTACATTTTTAATTATTATAAACATTGATTATATAAGACCAGCATCATTATGCACGACACGAATCGGTGGAGGTTACAGGTAAGGAAACGAATGTGTAAACGTCATGTTCTTCACATATTCACCCCTTATACACATATTTTGTGCTTTGAAACACTCATCTACGACAGTAAAAGTGAGACACGAAACAAATGCTAAATATTTCATGAAAATTTACCCTCGAAGTTGAAGTTAGTTCCTGTAGTGGAACAGAAATTTCTTCATCCTTCACTTTGAAACCGATGAACGAATTAGTTGACAGCAGCAAACAACAATCACTGCATTGTTACTATCGTACAACTGTACACTGTACTTTTACTATTATGGCACTGGTAAGGTACAAAGTATAAGCTGCCTGAAGTCTGTGTGTGTGTTCAAATGTGTGTGAATTCCCAAGGGACCAAACAGCAGAGATCATCGGCCCTAGACTTACACGCAACTTAAACTAACTTATGTTAAAAACAATACACACACCCGTGCCCGAGGGAAGACTCGAACCTCCAGCGAGAGGGCCCGTGCAATCCGTGGGTGGCGTCTCAAACCTCACGACCACTCCGCGCTGCCTGAAGCCTGTCAGTTTCGGTCAGTTAAGATATAAGGAGTCCAGCAATCAAGTGATTTACAGACAGTAAGTTTCGTGAACACATTTTATCTTGGTTGATTTTAAATGGAACGTGCAGGTTGTGGGTGAAGCACATGTCGCTAGCTACAGAAGCGGTGCTAAGGAAGGATGTTTTGGAACACGTGTCTCAGCTCACTATGGATAATTAATTTTCTTTCGGAGAAGGAATTGTATGTACTAACGACAATGTCATGGAAATTGTTTCATCATTCTTTTTAACACTCAGACTACTCGAATACAATACATGGAAAAGAAACGCGGCATTTAAGACTTATAAATGTGAAAGTAGATTTTCGACTATGTTAGCAATGAAATTGAATGGACTTGAATGGACTTGGAGCATGACTTACGATGTGCACTCACTACGAACATATCAAACGTACCAAAAATTCTTAGAAATGAGGAGTATCCAAGTGTCTAGTCGACTCGTTAGTTCTTGTTTTAATAAAACTCCTACGAAAATTAACTACCATCCATCTTTTATCATTTGAAAAATAAAAGTGTTCAGAGAAGTTTAGTCAAGCATTCTCCAGTTTTTTAAAGAGCTAATGCTGGTGATGGTGGTGCACAAGGGGGGTGTTACGTAGTATCGGATTGTACTCAGGGCTAATGTTCTCAGAAAGGTTTGGAACTACTGCCTTAGCACCTCCATTCTATTTCTGCAGTATCCCAGAGCATGTTACATGGCAATTTAACTAAGACCTGTTACGTGTCTGGAGTACGACAAAAATTAATTGAGCACTGTGTAATAGGTTTCTCACTTGCCTTTATATCTAGAAAAGAAAGAACAAAGTTCTGCTGCTCATCTCGAATACCTCAAAGGAATCTATTGTTTCCTAACTACATACACAGTCCAGTCACAGTATTTTGATCACCGCCTGTCTTCCACGTCAACGTGCAGTAACCACTTGCAGACGGCAGGTGTCAGCACAGGCATTAGGGGGGATTTAAAGCGTGTCGGTAAGTGCGGATAACAGTGCAGTCGTTGCCGCGATGTGGATACTGAGCTCTCGGGGCGAGGGTGAAAGCATTCCAGAAACGACGAATATTCTAAACTGATCGGATGCCGCCGCGGTTAAAGCATACCGTGCATGGAAAAATAGCGCTTTCTAAAACCGGCGCCAGGACAATTGCGGTGCACAATGGACCTTATACATTACATAGGTGCATTACGTCTGCGGATGTGTGCATGGGCGAATAGACGTGCAACTAACTGTTGAGCAACTGCAGAAAGAGATTTTCACTCTGCAGCGGAGTGTGCGCTGATATGAAACTTTCTGGCAGATTAAAAGTGTTTGCCGGCCCGAAACTCGAACTCGGGACCTTTGTCTTTTGCGAGCAAGTGCTCTACCAACTGAGCTACCCAAGCACGACCCACGCCCCGCCCTCACAGCTTCAGTTCTTCCCGTACCTCGTCTGCTACCTTCCAAACTTTACAGAAGCTCGCAGCAGCTCGCAGGAGACGAGGTACTGGCAAAAGTGAAGCTGTGAGGGCGGGGCGTGAGTCGTGCTTGGGTAGCTCAGTTGGTAGAGCACTTGCCTGCGAAAGGCAAAGGTCCCGAGTCCGAGTTTTGGTCTGGCACACAGTTCTAAACTGCCAGGAAGTTTTCATGTCGAGCAACTGACTGCCCTGACGAATTAAGGGGTTATCAACAGTGTCATCTCAACGACCGTTGAGCGAACGTTGCTGCGTATGGACCCCTGCAACAGGCGTTTGGTACTTGCACCCATCATGCTGTTCATCGGCGACGAAGGTTGGAATTTACACACCAATACTGCAGCTAGACGCCCACTGCGCGGCGACAGGAACCCTTTACAGATGAACCACATTTTATGCTCTGGCGGACAGATGGCCGGCCGTTGACGTTTACGACATGAAACGTCTGAAAGCAAACACCCTGCAATAATCATCGGAACAGTCCATGCTGGAGGTGGGAGCGTTATGTCCAGGGAGTGTTTTAGTCATTCTGGAAGGCACAATGGATCAACACAACTACGCATCTGTCCCTCGGTACTATGTCCGCCCCTACACGCAGGTAGGTTTTCCTCAGCACGGTGCCATCTAGCGGTAGGGCATTCCATACCACGCAGCTCACAGTATACGTACGTGGTCGAAGTGCACCAGGATGAGCTCAATTACTCCCCTGGCCACCAAATTTCCAGGATTTAAACCCAGTAGAGAATATGTGAAATCAAATCGATTGGGCTGCTCGCTACATGAATCCTGAACCACGAAACCTAGCGTTGCTGGCCACGGACTTGAGTCGGCATGGCTCCACATCCTGTCGGTACCTTCTAGAGGGTCCTACTGCATATCTCGCAGCGCTATGCGCTACGAAAGGTGGTTACTCAAGCTTTTCACAGGTGGTCAAAGTGATGTGGCTGAATAGTTTATTATCAACCAGCGGAAGTTGGTCATAAATTATGACGAGCCTGCTCGTAACACGAATCACAGTAACGATTCATGGATATTTAATTTTAATAAATGTAACATCACGTACTGACAAAAAGCTCTTAGAAATAATGAACTAGGTAAACAAATTTCAGCAGGCAGTTTACGCATCTTACACGAAAAACTCTTCCATGTGTGCTAACACACTTCCGTGGAACTTTTTCCCATCCGCGGTTGTAGTCTGCCAGTCTCGTACGACACCTGTCATTCCTGTGTCAGGTAGCAGCCATGTATAAGGTCTGCGCAGTTCTTTTAGCGGGCTGGCGTCTGGCACGCTCTTCACTGCAAGATTTCGAACTCAGCCAATTAGTTTCCACCAAATCACCTACCTCAAGTCAGGTAACAAGAAACAGATACATAACCGAAATAGTGACTAATTATGCAACATCTGTAAAATATGCCTCCTTTTAATAGGAAGAGATATTACTTCCGACGGCACCGCTAATAATTCGTAATTTAGGATTCACTATTCGCCATAGTCTCTTCCCACCATTCCTCAGTTCGTTCACACAACGAGTAACCCCCCAGTCCACACGTCGATTATTTAAAGAATCGAACTCCCATGTATAAAAGAGCTCCGAACATCTGATCGCCTTACAAATGCGTTAATGTGTTAAATACTTGATGATGAGTAAGAAAGTGAGAAAAAATTTCGAAAACGTGTAAAATTAGGCTTAAAGTTCGTTGCAAAAAATTGAGTGCTTTCATTATCAAACAGTGTGTGTGCGTGTGTGTGTGTGTGTGTGTGTTTGTTTGTGTGTGTGTGTGTGTGTGTGTGTGTGTGTGTGTGTGTGTACTCTATGTAATTTGCGCTCCGCTTAAAACAAATGCTGGTTTTTCACGCATCTGTTTATTAGGTCATATCTTCTGTACTGTGTGTCGTACAATGAAATAATTTTCCAGGTACATACAGTGATGTATATAGATACTGCAATATGTGTTGCGAATAGAAACGGTTGTAAAGAAGTAATAAATTAAAACGTCATGCTTTATGCTGCAGTTTTACTGCACGAACAACAAAAATGTAAAATTGCGCGTAAATTTTGTAGGAAGTCGCTAAGTGCTATCATTCTCAAATACTGGATGACTAAGAGCCTGGGTAATTTACACACACACACACACACACACACACACACACACACACACACAGTTTCTAACCGTTTAGCCTTCAACATAAGATTACACATCTTTAATGAGTAGCTGTCAGATAGGCAACCTGCAACTGACATGTTGCACTGTGAACCGGGTTAACCGTTTAGTAATATATGAGCAGATCTCCCTCCTGCTCCTGTCCAGACTGTTGTGGGATTAGCTAGGGAGTGATGCCCATTCTGTAACAACTCCTTCGAGGGTAAAAGTATCTCATCGTTGCTGGAATGCGCCTGCCGACGGGTGCATCTTCCTCTGGCTGGAAATAAACCCTACCTCCCCACCAGTCGGCACACCGTCAGGAACAAGGCCAGCTTTGTCCACTCAAAGAACAGCCCCTGAATGCAGTTTTCTTGCAATATGTAGCCACCTTATTGCCGTACAATAGTCTGTGACTTTTTTTGCGAAAGACCCTCTCTCAGTACTCTTTCGAAAGTTTGCGCGCAAGAAATTGGTACACACAACAACCTGTGTGTTGTAGCTAAAAGCAAACCAGTTGTTCCACGATGCAATTTAGTAAACTGGATAACATTCCTTATTTATGCTGTTCAGTCTGACAAAGTGATTGACAATGTTTGAAGCTTACACAGCGCGCTCACTGTGCCCGTACGGCGGCACAGAAAATTTATCCGTGAATTCGGGGACAGTAAATTTATGTCATTAGAACATTCTACGGTTATCGTGGGAAAAAATGCGTTGAATATGTGACTTATAATGATCTCCCTCGGTCAAGAACATCGGCTTATGCGCGCTACCCACAAATTAGCAGTTGCAGATGAAATGCTGTTTTAAAAGCAGCAATAAGCTGAGGACTGGATGTGAATGAGTGTTGCGCGGACGCAAATATACTTAAACAGTCAGACCATGTATTAGGAAATACCTAATCAACTGAGGCACAATTACCAAATGTCAGGCAAAAGTAATTTCAAAAGGATTCATATCAAACTGAGCACAGTAGTACGAGGGCGCGCTGAAAGGTGATGCCTACGAATTTTTTATGTGAAAACTCTTAAAGGCTTTTAAAAAACTTTATTAACATTCAACATCCTTATTCTGCATGTCTTCAAATTTATTTTTCAACATAATCACCCCGACGACGAACATTTCTGCCAACGAGAGACCAGTTTGTCGATAACGTCACTGTAGATCATGCGTTCACAGAGCCAAAACCTAACTTCTGCTTGGTTGGGGAGTCACGATCAAATTTAATTCCTCGAAGGTGTTCTTTATGTTTTCGGAACAGATGCGTATACGATGGGGCCGAAACGGGACTGTACTAAGGTTGATAGATTACAGTGATCCGAAGGCGTCGGATTGTCGCAAGTGCCGCAGCGCTCGCGTGTGCCGTCTGGCATTGCCATACTCATAAGGAGAGTGTTCCATGTATGGACGAACTCTTCTTATTTGCCCTTTCGGTTTTCTGAAGGTCTCGCATTACCTCGGAGAGTTTACGGTGATGCTTTAGGTATGGATTTCAAATGCACGCTACCTTGGATATAGCAGAACTCTGTGATAATGATTTTGCTTTGTCTGGAACTATTTTGGAGTCGGTGACCCTTTGTGGCAGGATTTATTTGGTGCTCACTTGTTTTCGGGATCACACTAGTGAACCCAGATTTCATGAAATGTCACAATGTTCTTAAGCAACCCACCACTCTCATGTTAAAAATACAAAAAAAAGTTGACTGTTGCCCAGTGTCCTCCGTCTCGTCTCCGAGTGAGAAATCGAGTCACCCACCGTGCACTCAGTTTTCTGTACCGTTGCTGCAATGATGACCCGCGATGTGTCACGCTTACCTGAAAGCTTTTTCACTAATGAGTTCATCAGACCAATTCGGCTGAATCTCATCCATTGCCGTGCGCGGTCGTACATTCCGAGATCGGCTACACAGGCAGAAGTTAGCACCATCGTTTTATTCCTGCCAAACACCAACACCCCAACGTCAGATATTAGATAGCGCTAGAATCGTCACCCTGCACGACTTTCATTCTTCGATTGACTTGAAATGGAAGTCTGTTTTCTGCGGCTAGAATCTCGGATACAGCACCCTGTTTCTGAAGCTCCGACATAGTTATGTTACATATCGCCATGTTACACGCTACAAATAGGAGCCCTCTAGCGCAGAGGGTTGCAACATTCGTCAGCGAATGGGAAGTCGATAGAGAAATGTGCATTTCATATTGAAAACAGAATAAACAATCGAAGACCTACCTCTTAAACAATTTCTCGTAACAAAAACCTAACTGGTTCCAGATCAGTTGGGCAAAGGTCTTTCATGAATGACCAATCAGTTCCTGTAGTTCAGTTACCAATAGAAATCAATGACAATTCAAATAAACATTAACAAATTATATGTAATAACTGAGTTTTAGGTTTAATTTATCGAACGATTCAAAAAGAGAAGAAAATAAATGCGACTTGGTCAGAAACTTGAACAGGAAACCACACTCGTCAATTAAGGTACGTAACATTTTCCGGTGTCACATTCAGATCTAAACAGCAAAAGTAGAGGGCTGTCAAATATTGGCACTTCCGCTTGGGGAATCACGGACGTGCAGGGAACACAGTACAAGGCTCAACACTGGCCGTGCACTCCAAGCACTCTCGGACATCAGTCAGGACAACACACGGCGGTCACACCTGCATGGACTCGGCGCCGCTATTACGTGTTGCCTTTCCGCTCAGCCGCCAGCCATCGGAGGTCTTCCTCCCTCCCAGGGCCGCTTGTCCTTCTTCTCCTGGTCACACTGCCACCTGTCCCTCCTCTTCGACAGCGGGCTCCATCGTGCCACACGCCCTCTCGCCACAATGAGAAATCTCCTGGAGCTTTGATGCCACCAGCTGAGGGCGATGTAACTTCAGCTCTGACGTGAAATGGCGCAACACACGTACCTTTAGAATAATACAACAGAGCTACGTGCTGCCTTCTCGGAGGTAGAGAGGAATGTGCCGACCCAGACTATATCAAGCCGTGCCCTCACGATAAATATTGCTTCTAGGCCTCCACTATGAATAACAGTACAAACCCCCAGCGCAGAGTTGCTCCAACAACGTGGGTTAGTGAACACCTGCAATCGATCCCGTATAAATAACATCGGGTTCTCTATAGCAACAGAATCAGGATTTGGGTGACACTTGATGGAGAGTATGGTCGTGCGATGAAGTACGAATGCATGACTGAAACATGGAGTCACGGATTCAGTTTTGTACTGGGTTATTTATGTTTTATGCTGGCAACACGTTTGGATGTCAGTTGCCTCTCAGCGCTGTCGGTAACTATTCCGCAGTACTGGGACAGGATCCAACAACATACTGTCCAGCCAGCCAATATTTCGGCTACGAGGCCATTTTTCAATAAGATAATGTACGAGGGGATCCCGCTCGAATCACAGGTACCTTTCTCCGGGAGAGACGAATTAACTGAACTGCAAGTCCTGCACTTACTGCTGACATTAACCATATTAAGCTTGCAGTTGAAACCAGCAGTCCGTATTCGAAGCAGATCTCTTCACATGATGGGTGACTTCAGAAGGCTGAAGTCTATGACCAGGGCAGGCATCTTCCCCAGTCCTTTGTCCACAGCTTGCGTACATTTCAAGCGTACAGCAACACGATGTTGAATGTTTTGCAGCCGAAGATTTTCACTTCACATGTGTGCAAGGATTGCTCTTTACTGCAGACCACCTTTACTTTTGTCGCTGTTTGTTTTAATTTTACAGTAATTGTTTTTCTCATAAGATTTACTCTCTCTTCCCTGCTTGCCGGATATTCAGCCCACAGAAGTTTGTAGAAATGCAGGTCATGCAAGGATATTTACAACAGCTTAGTTAGAGTGTAGAGCGAATACATCCAATTTCCACGAATATACAGAATACTGGTGAAGTGGTTGGACAGGAAAGAGAAACAACAAGAATGGATGACGACAATTGGATGTTAATATAGTATTTTGGAAAGTATGGGCATTGAGACCTCCATAAAGTTCGGAAGACCGACAAAGGAGAGACTGAAACGTAATAATCTTAGACTGCTCTCGGCGCGGGTGAAATACCGCAAAACAGCTGCAATGTAGGGTCTCAGCAAACAACTCAACGATTAATCAGTACACAAAGCATAGTCCTATGCATCGCAGAAACTGGCGGATATTAACGTAAACTTCCCAGAACACATGTAAGTACATAATAATCACTTGTGTTACTGCTCAGTTCTTATGAAGGCACTTAAGAAGAAACATTTCTTTGTGACAGTCTCCATCTGTGCCAAAGCCAGTGACCCTCATTACACCTCTCCGCACTCTACGAGACAATATGAAAGTAATAAAGTTACGCTCTTCACCCTCTACATTTGGAGGGAATTTGTCAGTCCACAAAGTCGTCTCAAATAATCTCTTAAATAGCAGTCAATGTAGCCACACAAAATCGCTTCATCACAACCTCACCTGGACACCTGGACAGAATCAGTAAACATAAAAATGTCATAGCAAAGAAAGTTAACAGAAGACATAGACGTAGTTAAAAATACGAGATCATGCTGAAAAGAAATATCTCCAATTTTTTTTATTCAAAAACTCTTAAGGATTTTTGAATAAACTAAACGTTATTACCAATCTACATATTTATTCTTTGTTTCTGCATATTTATTTCTCAGCATAATCACCCTAGAGATGAACACACTTCTCAAAATGAGAGACCAGTTTGTTAATACTGTCACTGCACCACCTCTGATTTTGTTGACGGAGTCACAACTTTACCCGTGCTTCTTCACTATAAAAGTGATGTCCTCGAAGGTGTACTTTAAGTCTTGAAACAAATGAGATTCGGATGATGCCTAGCCGGGACTCAAGGGAGGATGATCGATTATAGTCAACCCACCTCGTTGGATTGTATCAGATGTCACATCGCTCATGTGTGGTCTGGCGTTGTCATGCTGAAGGAGAAGGTGCTCCGTGTGTGGACGAACTCTTCGAACTTGAAACTCGATTACAGCACGCTGTTTCTCACGCACCGACATAGTTACTTTAGACACAACCATGTAAACGCAATAAACAGGAGTCCTCTAGTGGCAGAGGGCTGTAAATCCTATATGTACAGATGAAGGATATATATACGTAGAATGTTAATAACGTTTGTTTTTCTAAAAAAAGCTGTAATTTTTTTCGTATAAGAAGTTCTAAGGCGTTACTTTTCATCGCACCCTTGAATATGCAGACTGAGATGCGGTAGATGGCCAAAGATGTTGTAAAGTAACTCAAGCGTATTGCGCTGTAATTAAGAGATGAAAATACACGTGAAAAATTTCTGAAAACCTATATCACGGACCAGTTTTTGAGAAGGGTAAAATTTGATTGTTATCGGGATTTCAGTACTTGCAGCTCTTACTTCTGAATGAAGTTGGATAATATGTATGCAGAGAAATTGTGTAGTGCTGAAGTAGAAGTACTTATCGCAGTAAAGCTGACTCTCTCCGAAACTCTTGCTGTTTTTTCTCTTAATTATGGAAAACAGTTTTTGTATCTGAAACGACACTCGCCTCGTTTGCATATTCAGCCTTACCACTCGCTTCTCTGGGTGCAAATAGCCTTTGTTGCTGCTCAGTTCTTGCTGCTTTCTCCAGTTATCACGGTGCTTCTGGAAGCTTCATTCTTGGCGTCTCCTTTATCTGCAGTCCGCAATGTGATCATGACGCAATATAGCAGTCCCGAAGAAGTAACTTAAAAAAACTTTTCTCTTTCCTTGATGCACGTCGACACAAGGTATAGTCAGTTTCTCTCGTTACTGAGAGACACCTTCACTTTAATAACGTAACGGTTTGGGAATCGAAACCGCTGACTAAGTGACATTAAGTATTTCCTCCCCTATTTGTGGCATAACTTGACAAGAAGAAGGAGTCGGTTGGTAGGACATGTTCTGAGGCATCAAGGGATCACCAATTTAGTATTGGAGGGCAGCGTGGAGGGTAAAAATCGTAGAGGGAGACCAAGAGATGAATACACTGAGGAGATTCAGAAGGATATAGGTTGCAGTAGGTACTGGGAGATGAAGAAGCTTGCACAGGATACAGTAGCATGGAGAGCTGCATCAAACCCGTCTCTGGACTGAAGACCACAACAACATGGAATTTCGAACGTAATTTACCACACAACGTACAGTTACTTCGCTGTGGTTGTAGTTTAATGAAGTTACTAACATGAGCCATACACATATCGCACCTTCGCACACTGTCACTTACAGAAAACATGATTTGGTAACTCCAGCCGTTTATGAGGTATTACGCGGGGCACTGTAAATGCATTAACTAGTAAAACTTCCTTCGTGGAGTGGTGTAATTCCGTTAAAATTACGGAAAAAATTCGTGATAAGGTGACAGGAAACTGACTCCAAGATAGCACAAATTAGAGAAAATATGGTACCACTGGGTTAGAGAAATCATCGAAGCGATACCTAAAACACCGACTACTGCTTCGCCCTTGGAAGCAGCTGCAATGCTTCTACATGTTCGGGTCCAGTTACTGTTGAAAGAATTTACGCTGCGGGAAACCCTAGGACACGACCATCTGATCACTAGGAACAACAGACATATTCCATGCTTCAGAACATATCCCTGATAACTAGAGAGGCAGTGACCATTAGCTTTTCAGGCCGATAATACTGATTTATGTCATGATAATATCTGTCTGTTCTTGCTAGTAGTACCTCAGCAACACTGAGGGACAACAGTGTAAGTCTAACGAGTAAAGAAGTTGGTTTAGTGACAGCTATAAGTATAATAAATTATTTTTTATATCTATACTCCAAGGCAGCCAATGACATGAGAACAGAAAATCTTCGCTAATTCGGAATTAGCGATAATTTGGACTGCTTTTTTCATTGCGAAGTGAAATATCGCATTGCTGAACCAAATATCATTCGAGTCAAGCTCATTTGCTTTAAAATGTTTAATGCGTCCTCCCCATTAGCTTCATCCATGTTTAGTTAATAAATACCTAATATATCCCTGTTGGATACAAGCACACGACGAATTCAAAATCTGCTCCGTTCGCTTGCTGAAGCACACATACCGCTTGAGGGTTTGTATTATATTCAATTTATGTGGTCGCTTAAAAGGTAACTAAGGTGCAGTATTGTGCTTATCAGTCTTTCTTAATGTAATCTTTGAATACGTATTGTATCTTTAATATTTTAATCCTACTTTTCATGATTGTGATATCAGTATATTACTTTGTTTCACACAGTATTACATTTATCTAAGTTTTGTTTAACCACTACATACAATTTATGTCACATTTCTAATTAAAGTTTCAGAGAAATCTTGCAGAAAACATTTCTGTAATTCAGACCTACAATAATTCGGACTGGCAGCCGTCTCTTATAGTCCGAAAGAATGTGGTTTCGCTTCCCAGAAAGGACGCACCGGTAAACAGGAATTTGCTGAACCTCAAATTTAAATCATCTGACTGCGTATATGAACTTACAGCGAGGTCATATAACACGTGGAATGAAGATGAAGAAGAAACACTACGGTACAAATGCTGCCAGTACTCTACTCTAATCCGGAACCTCTTCCTTTTAAAAATTTCGTGGTTTACGTTTTCGAAATGGATTATTCGCATCTGTTCCCAAGTGACCTCCAAAGGATATGTGTCAGGAAATTCTTAACTCGTTCCTACAAACTGATAGCAGAGGATGACTTAGATAAAGCAGCTATTCTAGTCATATGTGTGGTATTGTAAACAACAAGTCCTTTAGTTTTTACAGAAGGGAAAAACACTGATTTCCCACTAATATCACCCAGATCTACGAAACAAAACTCAATAACTGGACAATCATGACGTACTGTTCAATAGCCTATAACTTACGCAGCTAATTATGCGTGCAATTCACTCAGAAAGCTTCTGTAAAGCCTAATCGACTGTCAGAAAATAATACAATAGTTACATAATGCTTAATCTGTACCTTAGGACGCTGTTGAATCACCGTGTAACCTCTCCCTTCCTAATCGGCCAACTGTACTGCGGTATAATTGACCCTGAACGCATATGCTTAATGAATTTTTGCAGTGAGAAAGGCCATCGTTACCAAAGGAAAACAACGACGGTTAGTTGGACAAAAATCTACAACAGAATCTTCTGAAGGAAGAATCTATCCTAAACTTAAGCTAAATACTAATGATAATTTTCAAATGAGTGGGATATAGTGCACTCGCTCACGAACCGCACAAAAGGAAAAAGGTTACCACGTAGTATGTACTACAAACTCACTTATAACACAAGGAAAACACTGATTAACTAAAAAGAAGCGATAATTAAACGGTCGCCAGCCCACTAAGGCAATGAGTCTCCAGAATTTTGAGAAAGGTAATGGCACAGAAATTTAATCAAATAATCACTGTCGTGGCAACAGAAGGTTGTCACGCTTTTCTACGCACAGTTCACGAGAAAATAAATGTACCAAACAGCACTGAGTTTGCAGTTATTTGTTCTGTTTCAAATGGTTCTGAAATCTATGGGACTTAACATCTGAGGTCATTAGTCCCCTAGAACTTAGAACTACTTAAACCTAACTAACCTAAGGACGTCACACGCATCCATGCCCGAGGCAGGATTCGAACCTCAGACTGTAGCGCCTAGAACCGCTCGGCCAGCCCGGCCGCCCTATTTGTACCGAAATATAAATTTAGAAAGTAAGATTAAATGGAGATACTGTTAAATGAGTTAAAAGCTTAACTTAAACTCAGTTATGGAAAGAAAAATGACTTTCTGTAACGTCAGTATAATGTAAAGCAAAATTTAGAAAAAGGCAAGTCATTTACTTTTGATTATTGAAAGACTGAGTTGAATGTAGTTTAAGAAAATGAGCAATTGATTTTACTTTTAAATCAACAACAATAAAACACGCACGTCAAACAATTTTTGCAACACCTCGGTTCCGAGAGATCCGGAACCTGCACAGAAAATTGGAAGAGAGATCAACATAAACATCATTTCCGCCCTTTCTATTGCTCATGAAAACCACACATTACATGTTCTATCACCATACAGCGAGGCCTTCGGAGGTGGTAGTCCAGATTGCTCTACACATCGGTACCTCTAATACCCAGTAGCACGTCCTCTTGCATTGATGCATGCCTGTATTCGTCGTGGCATACTATCCACAAGTTCATGAAGACGCTGTTAGTCCAGATTGTCTCACTCCTCAATGGTGATTTGGCGTAGATACCCTTTTAAATCTATCCCAGGCATGTTCGCTATGGTTCATGTCTGGAGAACATGCTGGCTACTCTAGTCGAGCGATGTCGTTATCCCGAAGGAAGTCATTCACAAGATGTGCACGATGGGAGCGCTAATTGTCATCCATGAAGATAAATGCCTCGCCGATAAGCTGCCGATATGGTTGCGCTATTGGTCGGATGATGGCATTCGCGTATCGTACAACCGTTACTGCGCGTTCCATGACCACCAACGGCGTACGTCGGCCCCACATAATGCCACCCCAAAACAGCAGGGAACCTCCACCTTGCTGTACTTGCTGGACAGTATTTCTAAGGCGTTCAGCCTGACCGGGTTCTTTCCAAACACGACTCGGACGATCGTCTGGTTGAAGGCATATGCGATACTCGTCGGTGAAGAGAACATGATGCCAATCCTGAGCGGTCCATTCGGCATGTTGTTGGTCCCATCTGTACCGCTCTGCATGGTGTCGTGGTTTGAAAGATGAACCTCGCCATGGACGACGGGCGTGAGGTTGTGCATCAAGCAGCCTGTTGTGCACAGTTTGATTCGTAACACGACGTCCTGTGGCTGCACGAAAAGCATTATTCAACATGGTGGTGCTGCTGTCAGGGTTCCCCCGAGCCATAATCCGTAGTTAGCGGTCATTCATTGCAGTAGTAGCCCTTGGGCGGCCTGAGCAAGGCACGTCATCGATAGTTCCTGTCTCTTTGTATCTCCTCCAAGTCCGAACAACATCGCTTTGGTTCACTCCGAAACGCCTGGACACTTCCCTTGTTGAGTGCCCTTCCCGGTACAAAGTAAAAATGCGGACGCGATCGAACTGAGGTATTGACCGTCTAGGCATGGCTGAACTACAGGCAACACGAGCCTTGTACCTCCTTCCTAGTGGAATAACTGGAACTGAGCGACTGGCGGACCCCCTCCGTGTAACAGGCGTAGCTCATGCATGGCAGTTTACATCTTTCGGCTGGTTTAGTGACATCTCTGAACAGTCAAAGTGACTGTGTCTGTGATACTATATCCACAGTCAACGTCTATCTGCAGGAGTTCTGGGAACCGGGGTGACGCAAAAACTTTTTTTTATGTGTGTACATACCAATCCAGCAAAAGTCGCCAGCTAAGCAAAAGAGAGAATAAATGAATTTGGGCACTCTTAATTTGTGCTATATCTTTAATTGTTAGTTTTTCCAGTGAAATTTTACTGTACTTTAAGTAACCTCTGTCATGTAATACAAGAATTAACAGTTATTGAGTCATAAAATTTAGACTGAAACTCGACAGTACCAAATACACAAAACTGGCAGTAAAAATTTAATCAATTTTCATATTCTTACAACACCCGTTGAGTGCACGATAGGGAAAGGGATCCTGTTTGGCAATAACGTCTGACAACAATGACAACACTGGTGTCTTAAATATTTTAACTATTGCTGGTTATTATTAAATTTTCTCATACTTGGTGAAAGGAATGTTGCTGGGCAAAGCCTTTACATTACTATGTTTGTCAGGTGACAGTCTTACTATGTTGTAGCTGTATGGAAGACTAAGATCCTCTGCTTCCTCTCTGCTCACAACGCGACAGAGATTCCCCACAAGCGAAGATAAACAACGGCACAGCTCCTTCTATTTCGTGGTTGCTATCGATACATTTCAGTAAGGCAACCCTTGGTTATTGCCCAGCAATTTAGAATATTTTCATTATAATAACATTTAGTTATATACAGTCAAAATTATCGACATTAGTGCTTCGATTACGTATTAAATATAGTTTCTTTAATACAACTTACAGCTTCAGAATCAAAAGAGTAGTACACGTTATCAATGAATATTAAACGGATTAGATTTTGGATGTTGTAGAAGGTATTTTATCTGCGTTTTCGGTGTTGCAACCACAATATTATGTAGCTTTTTTAGCTGAGAACAGATTAGAGTATCTACTCCATTATTTACCGTTTATTTTGTCAATAATCTAAAACGGTGCAATGGTTGACATTTACCATGATGCACCTTTACGATGAGCTATCTGGTGGTGAACGTGATAGACACTGCACAGCGGCTAAATTATAAGATCCTAGACGCTAAACCTTTTGTACAGAAAAGAAACACAATGAATCCTTGACTATTGCCCAAGTGTCTCGATATTTTACAAGTATATTAATCCTCCGTATATACATGCCGCAAGAAGACTACCATTGCAAATCAACAACGCTATCACCATATACAGCAGCTGACAGGGTTGTATTATTGCCAGGAACCATCACTGAATGCCATGCTCACACTGCTATCCCTCGTACCGCGCAAACAAGCATGGAATGTAGATGAGATCGGTTAGTAATAAATTAATTACAGAAATGCTGATGCAATTTCGAGTGCTGATTGATGAAATTACTGTCCTACCGGAATTTGTGCATATTTAATGAGCGTTTCACAGTAGCAGAGCCAGAACGCAGAACGGCTGCGTGAAACGCAGATTGTTTAGAAAGCAGAGTCCTGCGTCTGTAAAACCAACTCTCATGTGTCTAGAATACGCTCTGTACATTCGGATACTGGTACAAAGTTAGTATAATTTCAATTACGTGCCACTAGAGACTCTGGCAACACTCCGAAAGCCTTCACTTCCGATACAGTTTATCTAGAGTCAAAATAATTTTGTTAAAATATAAAATCTAAATGGTTGTAGCAATATCAGATTACCAAATAGTTGCCAAAATAAATAATCATATGTTTCTTTCACGAAGCTTATGGAAGTACAAGGGGTATTCGGAAAGGAGTTTCCTATCGGCCCCGAAATGGAAGCCACAGTGAAAATTAAAACTGTTGTATTTGCTACAACTTCCAGCTACTTATCTACAAAGTCGCCACTGCGACTTAGACATTTGTCGTAGCATTATCCCAACTTTCCAATACCCTCGTTATAGAAGGCAGCTGGTACTGCCTTCCACCAATTCTCCACGCTGGTCTACAGATCGTTGTCTGTGCCATAATGTCATCATAGCCATCGGTTCATGTGAGCAGAGATGAAACACAGAGCTCTATGAGCTATATATTGGGTGATCAAACAATTCCCATCGAAAACGCTGCATGAGTATCATCATTGCTCCTGCAGAATGCAGCTGAGGATTGTCCTGAACAAGGAAGTGTATGACAGTTATGTTAAGTGGGCTCATAGCTTCAGACGAAATTTTTCACCAGGCGGAAGACACTATTTTCTAAGCATCTTCACGTGCTCACTGTGCGCTCGGAATTGAAAAGTGTGACATGACGCGATCGACAGACGCACTAGAGACCATGTCCAACACATATGGGCAAAGCTTTATCGGATTTTCAAAGTGGTTTCCATTTCGCGATCGATCGGAACTTGCTTTCCATAAAGCCCTCTTATTTTTAGACTGTTTGTTCGCAATTACACAATTTCGAGCTTTTTGCACCCAATTTCGACGAAGGGCACGAAGCGCCGTGCTATCGATTACATGGGACACCGAAAAATCTGTAGAAACATCTTGACCCAGGTCCGCTCAAACGCCGCTCACATGTCATTAGGATTTGTCTGAGCTGGGTACAAGTCACGAAACTGTCGATCGATTGCCTTCTGCATGTGTTTGGTAGAACTGGTGTCATGCTATGTCTGTGAGGGTACATTTTCCCTAACCGTTTGACACATGTAGGGCTACCTCAAGTCTAAGGCACCTTGCCACAGTTCGTGCGCCTCCCCACGTCGCACGTCGGAGGTTCGAGACCTCCCTCCGGCATCGGTGTGTGTAAGCCTATGGACCTACTACCTCAGTAGTTTGGTCCCATAGGAACTTCCTCCACCACCACCACCACCACCACCACCACTAATACACATTTCGGAAGCGATGGAAAGGTACATTGTCCAGCTGAATGTTTAGTTCGCCTGCGGAGTGTCGTAGACGATCAAACGAAATAATATATTCGGACAATGTGTTTGTGTAGCGTTCACCTGTGAACGACGATGGCACACGTATCAGTAACGTTTACACTAATTAATGAAAAGTATCCGGACACCCTTTGTAATGCAGAATTGACCATTAGATGTGACGAGAGGAGTATCAACCAGTATAAAAGAAGGTGGAGTATTTGTCGTCGTTAGAGCAGCAGTAACATCAGAATGGTTTGATCAGGAGAGCTCCATGACTTCGAATGTAACTAGTCATTCTTTGGATTTCACCTGGGACGTTGCAGGCCATCTAACCCAGCACAAGTCCACTGTTAGTGATTCGATTATAAGGAGGAAATGTGAATGAAAACCACGGCTACAACTAGACAAGAAAGACCGTCTGTACTAGGGCTCATAAATGGTTCAAATGGCTCTAAGCACTATGGGACTTAACATCGGAAGTCATCAGTCCCCTAGACTTAGATCTACTTAAACCTGACTAACCTAAGTTCATCACACACATCCATGCCCGAGGCAGGATTCGAACCTGCGACCGTAGCAGCAGCGCGGTTCCTGACGGAAGCGCCTAGAACCGCTCGGCCATCTGGATGAGGGACTGATTACCCTCTAGATTGGTCCCTTTACTCCCCAAACAAACCAGCCTACCAACCAACCAACCAACCAACCAACTAACCATCTGTACTGATGGACAGAAAGCGTAGAGCTTTGCTGGAGTAGTTGTACAAAATCACACGGAATCAGCGGAAGGTATCATTAGTGAATTCCTAAGTTCCAAAAATGCTAGAAGCAATCCAGCTGGCATTATGACTGTGTGTAGTAAATCGAAAATGTGGACCACAATGGTCGATTAGTTCCTCACAAACCACATATTTATGTAGTTAATTCTAATCGACACGGGACGTTGCGTAATGAAGGGCGTCACTTAACAGTGGATGAATGGAAACTAGTTACTCGGAATAATGAACCACAGTATACCCTGCGGCAAGCCGACGGTAGTGTTTGGGCCTGGGCAATGTGTCTAGTACGTTACTTGCCGTCATGTGTAGTTTCTACAGTGGAGTACGGAGAAGATAGTATTACGGTATATGGGTGCTCTTCGTGGTAAAGATGCGATCCCCTAACTGCGCTTAAGAAAACCATAAACGCAGAAAAACATGAACTCATTAAGCAGCGTTTCGTACTGCGCGCATTAGAGGAACAGTTTGGAGACGGCGATCGTTCGTATCAGCATGATACAGCACTTTGTCTTGAAGCAACATCTTTCAAACAATGGTCAGTGGGCAATAACGTTCCTGAAAAGGACTGGTCTACCCAAGAGACCCTACTGGAACCAGTGGAACACATTTTGGATTAGCTCAACGTCGATATCGTTTCAGACCACAGCGGTTTCTGGTTTTGGTTCTTCCACAGACATTCAGACACATCATTGAAAGTGTTCTTAGCCGAGTTCAAAGGCGAAGGCTGTATGCAACTCACATTAATGGTCACTAGTAAGTGTCTCGATAAAGAGCTTTAGAAGGTGCTGGCCACCAACAAGTGTTCGGATACATAGGATCATAAGGTATATTCTCCTTAACGCTTTCTTCTTCTTTTTTTGCGAGAGAGCCCATATGCCGTCATTTGAAGATGGGGCAATCAAATTATTCATGTTTTGGAACATGAGACAGGTAAAGGAATGATCGAATAATAATACACTCTAAGACCAAAAAAAGAACCGACGCACCACGTAGTAATTATCGTAATAAGACGAAGATCTGTAGATGCGATGTTGCTATCGAAGGTAGGATTCGGCAAGCACGAAGACAAACAGTAGAAACTTTCGCCACGTGGGGGCAGGAAATGTCTAGTGAGGTGGGGCAGCAGAACGGGGCGTAGAACTTGGTCCATGTACCGCTGTGCTATAAGAGTGCCGCAGAGGACAACCAGAAAGGTCCTACAATGAAAATAAATGGCATCTCAGACTACACCCCTGGCTGTCGGGCCGTATGGCGTGCGACAGTCACGTTGCTATCCCACTGGCCTCCGGAATGTCTCCAGACACGTCTTTGCTGGTCATCCTGGTTGATATCGAAGAGAGACTCTTCATTAAAGACGTGCTGTTCCAGTCAGAGGAGCAGACGCGATTGGAGATTCCCGGACAGCGGTGGAATACCAGCCTGTAGCCCGACATATGGCACGACAACCGAGAGTGTTGGTCTGGTACCATTTCTTTTCATGGCAGGACATCTACCGATTTCCGAGTCATTCAAATACTTAGTTTGTGGTATGCCTTACTTAAAAGACGTGGAAAGATGTATAGCGCGACACGTAAAGAGCCTATTATGAAAAGAAAAGTCAGCCACAGAAAAAGTTGTAGAAATATTGTAAAGTGACCGTATCCTCAGGCACATCTGATATTTAGAACAAGGCCCAAATGATTGAAATCCTTTATATGTTAATGATCATCTATATCTTTCAAGTAGCTCTTTCATTATAAAAGTTATGTAAAGAAAAGGAATCGTTCAGGAGATACAGAATAGTTCTGAAGAAAACTGGGCTACTTCGA
Organism: Schistocerca americana; assembly: GCF_021461395.2. Lineage (NCBI taxonomy): Eukaryota > Metazoa > Arthropoda > Insecta > Orthoptera > Acrididae > Schistocerca > Schistocerca americana. The sequence goes on along the minus strand of NC_060122.1, from coordinate 365,023,327 downwards.
CAGTAACATAAAAAGAGCGCATGTTTAGTCACCGTCAACCTCTGCGTGCTTTTCACGTGATCACAACGTTCAAAGCAGGTGGAGGCAACGGGCTGAAGCGGTACCACTTCAGTGTGAGCGGGACGGAAGCGCGAGTATAAAGTTGGATATGGATGTCGTGGGAGGGCGTGCGAAGAATTATAAAATTAACTTTTCAGGCTGGGTGTAGGGGGTGAAATAAAGAATTCGATATTACAAATACAGCAACAAAACAGGTACAGAAGTTATTTTAGTGTTCGACGAAGTGTCCACGTGACTGATCAAGTTTCTACCATCGGTACTGGATTGGCACGTTAACAGTTGGTGCTGAGAAGCAAACTGAACAACAATAATTGAAAAACAAGATTAAAAAGTAGTAAATACGAATAACTGTAGTTTTCTTGAGTAATTTTATCATCTTCACACGAAAATTACTCCAATGTAAATGCACAGTGACGTCACGATGGAGGAGCAACAGATCTAGTGTTGGCCGTCATGATGAAGGTAAAAAACAGCACTTTGTTTCAAAGCTGCCGAAATCACTACCTCAAGTATAGAAGCCAGAAGAAGACAGGCTTTAACATAGAAACATTCACCGTTCAAGAATAGATAATGCATGCTGCATGCAGTTAATGCTAAAGATAAAATGTTTCTGCAAATAAACAGTAATATAAATAACATTTGCAGAATCATAAGCATTAACAGGCAGTTCTTACATTACCGAATAAATATTGAAAAGTGATTCTATCAATTAATTATATTCGGTCTACAGTAACAAATTCACATCTCTGAACTGCAGTCTTACTACATTGGCGTGCTAAACTTAAGGACTAAAGTAAATTTTGCATGACGTTCTACTTCCAGGTAAAATAGCTCGACGAAACTAGTACCATAAATAGGAAAGACTACTGCAGCGTAATACAGAATCTAACTGAAGAACGCACAGACGAAGACAAATGACATCTTTGTTAAAAGACAACAATTATATTTATATCACCGCTATGTGTACTGGACTCATGGACGTTACAAACTGCGGAGCATCGGTCTTAATAAAATGCATGCTGTGCAACGTGCTCATTGGCTACTGGTCACTGGTGTATTGAACGTGCTGGAATATATCTCCCCAACGAATCCCAAACGTGTCTGATGAGAATGAAGTCGAGGGATCCGTCAAACCAGGTCATTCGCCGCATATCCTGTCGTCCCAAGAGCCTCTCCCTCTGGGCAGTTCTCTGCATTCGTTCATTACTTGATAACAGATGGGAGGCTCAGTGTTGAGGAGTTAATGTTCTTGGAGCATAATGTGGCGACCCTCTCTTGCGGTAGACAGACGTGGTCGACTGGAAACTTGACGATGAGTATGGCTGGCCTCACGTATCTACTCAGTCCCACATCGGGCCTCTGTCACTTTCATATGTCCCACAAATCTGTATAATGCACTACTCGACCATCCCGTCAAACGGAGACCTACCACTTCCAATTACGTGCTGCAAACATTGTCCCACACGAATACTTGTCATCTCCGTGTCGTTCAACAGTGACCACTCAACGTTTAATGCTGCTCAATCTCTGTACGCAGGCTGATTTTTCATGTTGAGACAATGAAATATCTCAGATACTACGCTTCGTATTAAAAAAGGAAAAATACGTGTTCAACATTTTTAAAAATGAAATGAAATGTAGCGTGGCTAGGGCCTCCCGCCGGGTGAACCGGCCGCCTGCTGCAAGTCTTTTGAGTTGACGCCACATCAGCGACTTGCGCGTCGATTTTTGAAAATGCTATGCGGTGATCCATTGTTGGCACCCACGCCTCATTTCCAGAGGCAAGGCGTGGAACAACTTAAATAGGAACATCTCATTGTTATTGCAGAATCGGATTATACAGAAAAAATTCTTCGTGAAGCTCTATTCTTCAGGGAACAATACCCGAGAAAAGAAATTCGTGTCTCTTTGTATTTGCTGAAGTGACCACTGCCAAAATGTTACTCGATTCTGGAAATCATTGTCGTGAAGTTCCTGCTAGTGGGAAATGAAAGATATTTTGTACTTTTCAAAATTCGACAAACAATAGTCTCAATTTCCGATTCATGACTTGAGTGCCGAGTGCTGATGTTGGGGCTATGATTCACAAAGCTAATATCACAGTTTCGTTATTCTGTACAGGAACTGTTCTTAGACGGTTCGTTTTTCGTCGTTGTTCAGTTCTCTCCGTGGAAAACTGTCGCTTAACACCCTGATAGGACTATGTATGGAAAACATTGAGCTTAAATGGTTACAGAATTACCGACATTTTAGCCACTTTATCCATAAATGTAAACCATTTCGAATTTCTCCTGTATCGTAACAACCTGCATTCTAGCTACTAACGGATTCAGGTTCTGAAGGAGCACGACTATAAAATGAGGGAGGACGTACAAACAGTGAGATCCCGTCAAATAATGAACGTTTCAAAATACCCACACTGAAAAAAATACCCGCACTGAAAAGTCTACAATACAGTGAGTCGTTTGTCACACACGTATGTTTTTATGGTTTTCATCCAAGGAATTTTTCTCGATATAATACTGTTTTGGACTTAATTGTGTTATTTGTCGACTAAAGCGGCATCTGCCGCACAACGGCAAAAGTGTTACACACCAAAGCTATGTATTTTTCCCGTAGAACACGATTGTACAATAAAATGGGATGCTCATATTTAGGATTTTATTCCTGCCCCCCCCCCCCCCACCCCCGCAATCCCTCCTATAAGGGGTACCTCCCCGGACAGCATTTTCAACAATACTGAGTACATATTTTCCCGTTTCATTTTAATACGATACATAGCTTTTGAGATATTTTGTGGTCGAAAGATAACACGTTCAACCTGTACATAGCCTATGATGCCTGGCAACAATGCTGAACACAAACAACACTAGTGCACTCTGTCGGGCGTTCTGCTTCTCACAGAGAATTGCAACTCTAATCATTTACAACAGGAAGGAATTAATGACATTATCTGCTAGCGGTGTTGACATTAATTGATTCACAATTGATCCCTTTTAATTAAGAAGGGGTGCACATTGATGTTATATTCAGCTATTGAACACCATATGCAAATGTTGAACATAAAATTAACTAAGAAAGTGACTTGGGATTTCAACTACTTGATTGAAAACAGATGCAGACGATTAGCACAGATTTATTTTAACTCACGACTTTCAATCATCACATAACATGACTCTCCTAACAGGCAGTGGTAATAAACTGCGTTTGCATGGAGTAAAGCACGATAAATCAAAAGTAATTCCTATCGACTGACCCAGGCGTAATGCGAAGTACGAGAAGAATTCTACAATACATGCATGGCCCATCAAACCCTCGTGGAAACTTTGCCGACGTGATCCAACAAATTAATCAGTGGCCGGAGGGGGTGTAATATCGCCGAATACAGCGTGGCGGAGCGGCGTTATTGTGCAGACTTTGGCCGACCTCGTGGTGCTGCAAGGCTGCGCTCGCATATTCACTCCTAGCTATCTTGCTCAGTACATAGCTGGACCAAAACTTCCTATCTCCAAGCTCAGTCGTTCCATTTGCTAAGTCTTAAACTGCAGAGATGCTCACTCTTTCTCAGGCAAACTGAGTAAAGAACGCCACGTCCACACTCTAGACAAGCTCGAAACGGAAGACCTCTATGGGGAATTCTCCCAGTCTGTTCTTCACCTCGGTTTCCCCACCAGCAAAATCACTTACGCCAATTGCAGCGCAAGTCGCCTTAATTATGCGTCACTTCCCAGCGCTGACCAATGCCTGCTCTGGGAAGTGAACAAATTCCCACAAAATTTCCCTTCCTCTCAACTTCTTCTATTTAGCTCCTCCCAGGCCACCCATCAAGGTTAGCGTCTACACAAACACCAATTTTTCCGGAATTGTGACTCCCAGGAGAGTCCTTCAAATTCCTTGGTCCTACATTCCCATCAGAGGCCGGCGTATTTCATTCTGTCGCTCTTCACCTGATTTACTTCAGACTCTGTGGACCGTGAATGCAGTGTGAAGTTGCTATAGTCACAAACACGCATATTTTGACCTCTGTTGACCGCTCCACCATAGCTTTGCGCGACTTTCTCGCATATTTCCCTGAAAATAGGACGACGGATATTTATCAACAGGCATACAAGTTCTCCGTCTGCTTCCCGGTACACCAGCATGGGTTCGGGGTCAACCACCCATGCTGTCACTCATCTGAAGGAGGTTAGATTCTGCGCCACTTTACTGCTTTCTCAGAGCTTGAGCCACCCTAAGCTGCCTATTGTCACTTCCTTTCGCCATTCCCCAGCCGGCCACGGTCAACTCTAAATACTTCCCTGGGGTTAACTAGCGTCCAGTAAATCGACTCGTTTCCACAAAGTTTTCATGTCGTGTGAATTACTTTAAAACCATCACCCAACATTAATTATTCCAATACGTCCATACTATACCCTCTACAAGATGCATTGTGCCTTGTCAGTCATTTTGTTCAGCCCTACTGTTGGCTCAACATGAGTTAGGTGATCTTTAAGGGGCATAGTTCTTGCCATCTTACATGTTATGTGACACATAGCACTCGCTATGGTGACAGCAGCTCTCTCCCTTCTCTCTCTCTCTCTCTCTCTCTCTCTCTCTCTCTCTCTCTCTCTCTCTCTAACACACACACACACACACACACACACACACACACACACACACACACACACACACACACACACACAAACAAACACACCAAACACACACACACACCCTAACACTTACACAAGCGAGCTCCCTCGAAAACAGAAACAGTTCTATTACAGATGGTTGTAGATACATGTCGAGCATCTCTTCTACGCTGCTAAATCTAACAAAACAAGTCGCCAGCCATCCTTAGACAAGTGAGATAGGGTTCGAATTGATACCACTCCCTGATCACTAATAAATTCCCTATATCAGTCCAAGTTCTTTCACTGGGCAAAATAAAAAATGAGATGTACACACACAAAGCCATTACATTTAAACTTTGCATGGAAGTAAATTGAATTTATTGTCTTTTATTGAAGATTATCAAATACCCCTCGTTCATTAAATAACATGCCAAGGTAGCTAATTGCTCTTCATTCTGTCAGGCTGTGTCGTCCTGCTGTGCAAGTACAGCACTCATTAGAGTACCTCAGTCTTCTAGAGAAACTTCTTCTTAAACATAATTCAGTAATCGCGCACGGGAATGCATCTGCCAGCTCCTTTAAGCGTTTCCATAGTAGCACAAAAATGAGGATAATTCAGACTTGATACCCTCTTCACCACTGAAACATCACATCCATACCACATGCCCCAACATTTCCCAAGCTGTCAGGAGCTCCACGAATTGTTTTATCATCCATGGCTTACTACAAAACAATCTCAGCAGCGGATTGCCGCCATTTTGAATTGGCATGTGTTGTTTCCACATGATGCATTCCTCGGCATAGCGTACCTGCTTACCCACACTTTGCAAAACTTTATTTCCAAAAAGTGTTGGAGCGTATCTCCAGTCATGATATAGCACTAGCCTTTTAGTCATCGTAAAAGGCCTAGACACACAGTGGCATAACTAGACGAAAACTGGACGTTGGCCACAGATCACCTTTGTGAGACCTCTTTGATTTCCCAGTCACAAAGAAAATTTTAAATTAAGTAAGATGAATTAGAGACTAATAATAATGACACATAATTTTTTAGTATACTGCACAAGTATTATTGCAATGACAAAATATACAGTAAAAACATAAAATAGACGAACTAATCGGCTTTTTCCCTCACTGAATTCCTTTAATATTATTTCATAACTATTATTAGTCACTGTTTCCGCGTCAGTTGATAGCACTGACAACGTAAATTGTCTTTCTTGGTTCATCATGCTTCTCAAGTAGGTCTTCATCAGTTTTAGCTTTGAGAAGCTTCTCTCCACCGAAGCTGTTCTGACAGGTATTGTGAGCATGGTTCTGACTATTATGTAAACATTTGGATATACTTGTTCCAAATTATTTTCGAAAATCTACTGGACAAGGTGATTTGCGTCTTTTATTGAAACCAGTGGACAGGATTTTAAGAACCGGTGTTACTTATAAAGTCCGAAAGGCTATATATCGCTGTTTTCACCTTCTCAAAGTATTGTACCTAATCATTACATTGTCTGAGAAGGTCCTCCTTCGATAAAGATCCCGAACAATTGATGTAAATAAAACCAAATACTTCAAGGTATTTGTCGAGCGCTTTGAATCGTTGATACAATATTGATTAAAAGAGCATTTATCATTGTGTTAAAAAAGTTAACTTTGTACTTCAACAGATTACATAAATTCAACATTTTTTTCGTAACCGAATACTCGTTTGTTCCGTGCTACATTTTTTAACTGAGACTCAATTTAGTAACTACTTTTTCTACAAACATTCGAGCTTCTGCATCGCTTGTTTCACATCCTGTACTACGGAATTCTTGAATCCAGTCTCGAAATAAACGTAAAGTATCGCTTGAAACGATTGCCATATACAATTGCGAAACTATAGCTTTTACTGCTCCGATTTTGCTTTCCCATTGTGTTTCAGGGACAACTCTTAATGTCTATTTTAATATACTGTTTGTAAAGTATCGACGCTTGCTTGACCTTGTAAAGGGCACGTAAACTTCGTTGATGAAGCCGAAAACTGTTTTAGCTCTTGTAGAAGTATTAGCTGCGTCTGTCAAAAGCAAATTCCAGCAATGACCTCCTCATGGCGTTAAGAATGCTCCTGTATTAACATTGATAATTCTGGTCCTGACACCTTTACCAATGCCAGCCATATTGGCGCCGTTATTATATCCCTGTCATCAACGGTTTTGGATATTTAAGCCATTATTTTCTAGTTCCTTTAAAATGGCGATTGTTAAACTCTCTCCCGTTGTTTCTGTGATGGCAATATCCGTATCGAAATGTTTCTATTCTTCTCGAGGTAAGCATTGGGAAATCTTAATATTATTGACATTTGTTCTGCATGTCTCACATCCATGCTACAATAAAGCATGAAGGCATAATATTTTGCTTGTTTCACTCTGTTTACAGTTTTGTTGATAATAGATCTCGATATTAATTTTGGGTGCCGTGACTCACATAATGTTGACAAAGTTGCTTTTCATTAATACACTGCAATTGCTGTTTTATTGTTGGATCATATTTGGATAAAAATTGAACTAGGTGTATAAAACTTCCACTGTTTCTACTGTCCTTCAGGTTCAGGGATTGTCGATGAGCCCTTGACGCCATGCTGAGTGAGGCTAACTCGCTGATGATATCGATCAATCTTTGAAACAAGTTGTGCCCTGATCAGTTTCTCGTTTACCGTGTCTATTGTTTTCCCGTATTTAATTGCTATGCATAATTCCATCATCCCTTTACAGAATTCCATTCATTTAATCATGAACTCCAAGTGCCCTTGACTTTCTATATGTCTTTGCAATATCCTACTCAGATCTTTCTAGTCACAACATTCTTCTTTTACCATCTGCATCTCCAAAATTGAAAAAAAAAGTCTACATGTCAAGCAATCAACTTTAACTTGAGGTGCGGAGTAAGCTAATCATCTGCGATGTTGCTTTTTTGCCATTACTCTATTTTCTAGTAAAATATATACATATATATTTTTTTTACGATTTTGTGTAACTTTCATTAGATTTCTCTAGGTTGCTTTGGGGACCATTTCGAATTAATCCATAACGCTGCGAATCTATTACTGGAAATACCCACTTCCCTTTACCTAAACCGAGCGAGATGGTGGAGTGATTAGCACACTGGACTCGCATTCGGGAAGACGACGGTTCAGACCAACGTCCGGCCATTCGGATTTCCTTTAATGGCTTCAGGTACACGCTTTTAAAAGGGCACTGTCGACTTCCTTCCCAGTCCTTCCCTAACCAACTGGGACCGATGACGTCGCTGTTTGGTCCCCTCCTCCAAATCAACCAAGCAGCCAAACCTGATCTAATTCTATAAATGACTCCCTTATATGAACAATTTGCTCTTGATTTTCTGAGTCACCAATATTTTCATTTTTTAACTTTTTTTCGGCCCAGGATTTTGGATTACAGCAGTAAACCCAACTCTGTTACTGTGTAGGAAAAAGGTAACAGGTTCATTCGCCACTGAAGCTGGTTCTGTTTCAGAAACTTAGGAAACTTGACGAAGAGATTCATCGGAGGCCTCTGGAGGAGTTACATCTGAAGAAGGTATCTTAAAAAATTTCATCATACTCGAAGTCATAGCCTGGTTGAATATAATCTCTCAGCCTTTCTTATTCTTTTCAGTGCACCGGATTCCCATTCACCCATTATGGCTCTGTTTCTTGAGGGGCCTCCAGGCTTAAAGATCTAAAAAATTTTTGTTGTGAAGTAGGTTGATAGGTACAGTATTTAAAGTACTCAGTGTTATAGTATAGAGAGAAAAAGATCTGTGACCATCAAACATGGCAGAATATTTTTTTCTACTTCGTGTGATGACACAACAAAGAATATTAAAATATAGAGCTATTTACGAAATAGTTATCTAAAATTTACGGCAGTAAGATAGATAACGTTTAACAGACCAATAAATATGCTAATAAATGTATTTGGATAGTGATTTAAGTTACAAATAATAAATAAACCATACCATTATGATAAATGGATCAAAATATAGGTAATAATTTGTTTACAACTAACAAATAGCTAATTTTTCACTTCAGCATCCCTGAATATGGAAGTTAATAGGAATATAAAAAAAGGGAGGAAGGTTTATCTGTTTAGCAAGAGTAATAGAAGGCAGATTTCAGACTACCTAACAGATCAAAACGAAAATTTCTGTTCCGACACTGACAATGTTGAGTGTTTATGGAAAAAGTTCAAGGCAATCGTAAAATGCGTTTTAGACAGGTACGTGCCGAGTAAAACTGTGAGGGACGGGAAAAACCCACCGTGGTACAACAACAAAGTTAGAAAACTACTGCGAAAGCAAAGAGAGCTCCACTCCAAGTTTAAACGCAGCCAAAACCTCTCAGACAAACAGAAGCTAAACAATGTCAAAGTTCGCGAAAGGAGGGCTATGCGTGAAGCGTTCATTGAATTCGAAAGTAAAATTCTATGTACCGACTTGACAGAAAATCCTAGGAAGTTCTGGTCTTACGTTAAATCAGTAAGTGGCTCGAAACAGCATATCCAGACACTACGGGATGATGATGGCATTGAAACAGAGGATGACACGCGTAAAGCTGAAATACTAAACACCTTTTTCCAAAGCTGTTTCACAGAGGAAGACCGCACTGCAGTTCCTTCTCTAAATCCTCGCACAATCGAAAAAATGGCTGACATCGAAATAAGTGTCCAAGGAATAGAAAAGCAACTGGAATCACTCAATAGAGGAAAGTCCACTGGACCTGACGGGATACCAATTCGATTCTACACAGAGTACGCGAAAGAACTTGCCCCCCTTCTAACAGCCGTGTACCGCAAGTCTCTAGAGGAACGGAGGGTTCCAAATGATTGGAAAAGAGCACAGATAGTCCCAGTCTTCAAGAAGGGTCATCGGGCAGATGCGCAAAACTATAGACCTATATCTCTTACGTCGATCTCTTGTAGAATTTTAGAACATGTTTTTTGCTTGCGTATCATGTCATTTCTGGAAACCCAGAATCTACTATGTGGGAATCAACATGGATTCCGGAAACAGCGATCGTGTGAGACCCAACTCGCTTTATTTGTTCATGAGACCCAGAAAATATTAGATACAGGCTCCCAGGTAGATGCTATTTTTCTTGACTTCCGGAAGGCGTTCGATACAGTTCCGCACTGTCGCCTGATAAAAAAAGTAAGAGCCTACGGAATATCAGACCAGCTGTGTGGCTGGATTGAAGAGTTTTTAGCAAACAGAACACAGCATGTTGTTATCAATGGAGAGACGTCTACAGACGTTAAAGTAACCTCTGGCGTGCCACAGGGGAGTGTTATGGGACCATTGCTTTTCACAATATATATAAATGACTTAGTAGATAGTGTCGGAAGTTCCATGCGGCTTTTCGCGGATGATGCTGTAGTATACAGAGAAGTTGCTGCATTAGAAAATTGTAGCGAAATACAGGAAGATCTGCAGCGGATAGGCACTTGGTGCAGGGAGTGGCAACTGACCCTTAACATAGACAAATGTAATGTATTGCGAATACATAGAAAGAAGGATCCTTTATTGTATGATTATATGATAGCGGAACAAACACTGGTAGCAGTTACTTCTGTAAAATATCTGGGAGTATGCGTACGGAACGATTTGAAGTGGAATGATCATATAAAACTAATTGTTGGTAAGGCGGGTACCAGGTTGAGATTCATTGGGAGAATGCTTAGAAAATGTAGTCCATCAACAAAGGAGGTGGCTTACAAAACACTCGTTCGACCTATACTTGAGTATTGCTCATCAGTGTGGGATCCGTACCAGGTCGGGTTGACGGAGGAGATAGAGAAGATCCAAAGAAGAGCGGCGCGTTTCGTCACTGGGTTATTTGGTAACCGTGATAGCGTTACGGAGATGTTTAATAAACTCAAGTGGCAGACTCTGCAAGAGAGGCGCTCTGCATCGCGGTGTAGCTTGCTCGCCAGGTTTCGAGAGGGTGCGTTTCTGGATGAGGTATCGAATATATTGCTTCCCCCTACTTATACCTCCCGAGGAGATCACGAATGTAAAATTAGAGAGATTAGAGCGCGCACGGAGGCTTTCAGACAGTCGTTCTTCCCGCGAACCATACGCGACTGGAACAGGAAATGGAGGTAATGACAGTGGCACGTAAAGTGCCCTCCGCCACACACCGTTGGGTGGCTTGCGGAGTATCAATGTAGATGTAGATGTAGATGTAGAAACGTTGACAGAAGTTTGGCACATGCAAGTTTATGACTCTTTCGTACTTCATTATCGTCTAGTGCGCAAGCGCGGATTTACAACTGATATATCCCACGTATATCATGTAATTGGTCTACCTGAGTCAGTCTGCAGTTCCAAACATGTACGCTTGAGGCGCTGCTGCAAAGGTGAACCCCTTAAGTACATCGTGTAATATGGGCTTAACTTTCTTAATATTGCTATAAGAGGCTAGATAAATACTATTACACTCGTACGGAAATAAATACAGGTGACTAAATAGCTAAGATTTTAACAAATTTAACAACTTTTTCGCGAGAACCCCAGAGGCGCGAGACTGTCAGCGTTTTATTTTGCGTGTTGATATTCTGGTTGCTATGGGCTTATTTATCGATTGTAATTTGTTATTTGTAGCTCATTATTACTATTTGAATTTATGTATTGTCTTTTCGCCATTTGGAGACAGCAAGTGGAGCTGCGAAAGCTAAATATGTAGTGCCAAGTGGAGAAATTGGAACATTTACAATACGTTCCTCTCTTTGAGTTCAGTGGAGCAACGGCCTTACCGCAATGGACACACCGGTTCCCGGCACATCACCAAAGTTAGGCGCTGTTTGGCGTGCCCGGCACTTGGATGGGTGACCTTCAAGGCCGCCATGCGCTGTTGCCATTTTTCGGGGGGTACTCAGCCTCGTGATGCGAACTGAGGGGCTGCTCGACCAAATAGTAGCGGCTCCGGTCAAAGAAAGCCATCGTAACGACCGGGAGAGCGGTGTGCTGACCACACGCCCTTCCTATCCACATCCACACCTGAGGATGACACGGCGGTCGGACGGTCCCGATGGGCCACTTGTGGCCTGAAGACGGAGTGCTTTGAGTCCACTAGTGGAGTGACAACAGTGGAGTCACCCACAAACATTTGCACCATGGATCGACGGAATGCCACTGCGCAAAGGTTGGGAAAAAAATGGTTTTCAGCATGGTCTAAGTCAAAACCACAAAAATCAGCGGGGGGTAGGATTGGGAAGTCATTCCGCACCCATCTTATTCATCTGCTCTTGCACCCTCATGTTTTCACATTTCCCAGTCTCTATCGAACGACGTTCAAGGAATTTCCGTACCGGATGAAAATACGCTCCAAGCATCGCTCGACTAGATCTTCGCCTCAGAACCACGTGATTGGTGCAGTTGCTGAATTGAAAAGTTAGCCATGCGGTGGCAGACGGATAGTACTGTACACTATTGATTACTGAAGTCTCTGTCATTTGTGTCTTTTTTATGTAAAAACACTACGAACGTAAGTACCAACCCGTTGCAATTGTATAAATTATTTTTCATTCTAGGTTCACGTACTTTGTCCTATGCACTGCAGTCAATTTAACAATGATTTAGTAACGGTTACTACTGATTTTCAGCTCAGCTTCCTAATTGTGTAGTATACCAACGCTAGAAAGCCTAAGTACGGTAGCGTCAGAGCGCTATACCTAGAAGTAAAAAGAAAAACGAACCAACCAACCTATAAGAGTCCGCAACACAGAGACGATTGAACAAATGACGTTTTTCCTTGTTATTGGAAATACAAACTTAAAATCGTTTGGATTTCTTACAATATAATCGTGAATCTCATGCATCGTAGCTGGTTATGGCACCTAGTTCTGTAGTGAACCAGTCACGCAACATAGAGTATCAACTATCCTTTTCTTTATCTTAATATGTGGTACTTGTGCAGAAAAAGGCTACTTCAGATCTATACTTATGCACTCTTCAGATACTGCCTATCCCAAAGAGTGCTGTGACGGTCGAACTTTTCGGCACGTTTCTGCTGCCCCCTGAACATTTCCGATAACCGTGAAACTTAACTGTTTCCGATAGTACGGGAAGAGTACCTCTTTCCTTTACGATAGAGCATACCGCATGGCTCACTGGAATTCGTGCTCTTCTTACAGGAACTACGACTATTCTTCGGCAAAGACTAAACTTCGCATAAACTACCGTAATACTAGGATGTGAAAAGCATGCATTTTGTATACGCGCGCCTCGTGTGGCCGCGATCGAAGTGCGTAAGAATCAGATCTTTAGATGTGTAAGGAACATAAAATACACGAGGCGTTTACAAGCATTGAACATGAGAGCCGTCCGAATTACTGTACCTGAACTGCAGAACTTAAGCTACGTTCTGTGTTAGCACCATGCAGCTATTGCATAAAATCGTTAGTCTGAAGAGGACTGTTCATGTTGATTTTAAAAGTGAAAGAACTATCGTACGCAATGTGGGATACTCTGTACCACTCCCTCGTTCGCAAGTAGTTAAAGTTTATTTCGGATATAATTACTTTCTCTGTAAAACCGCAATTATTCCTTTCCATTCGTCATTCACTATGAGAGTGCCAAGTATCAATACTCTGATGGCACAATATGGTCCTTCATGTCACCAAACTTATCGATGGCAAATTAGCGCCTCATTTATGAAGTTTTGCGTAATGAATGTTGACAAATACGTCGTAAATACAAATACGTACAGAAGTTATTTCTGGCGTTACCCAAGGTAGTGTTATAGGTCGGTTGCCGTTCCTTATCTATATAAACGATTTGGGAGACAATCTGAGCAGCTGTCGTCGGTTGTTTGCAGATAAAGCTGTCGTTTATCGACTAATAAAGTCATCAGAAGATCAAAACAAACTGCAAAACGATTTAGAAGAAATATCAGAATGGTGCGAAAAGTGCCAGTTGACCTTAATTAACGAAAAGTGTGAGGTCATCCACATGAGTGCTAAACGGAACTCGTTAAACTTCCGTTACACGATAAATGAGTCTAATCTAAAAGCCGTAAATTCAACTAAATACCTAGGTATTACAACTACGAACAACTTAAAATGGAAGGAACACATGGAAAATGTTGTGGGGAAGGCTAACCAAAGACTGCGTTTTATTGGTAGGACACTTAGAAAATGAAACAGACCTACTCAGGAGACTGCCCACACTACGCTTGTCCGTCCTCTTTTAGAATACTGCTGCGCGGTGTGGGATCCTTACCAGGTAGGACTGATGGAATACATCGAAAAAATTCAAAGAAAGGCAGCATGTTTTGTATTATTGCGAAATATGAGAGAGAGTGTCACAGAAACAATACAGGACTTGGGATGGACATCATTAAAAGAAAGGCGTTTATCGCTGCGACGGAATCTTCTCACAAAATTGCAATCACCAGCTTTCTCCTCCGAATGCGAAAATATATTGTTGACACCGACTTACATAGGGAGGAACGATCATCAAGATAAAATAAGGGAAATCAGAGCTCATACGGAAAGATACAGGTTTTCATTCTTTCCGCGCGCTATACGAGATTGCAATAATAGAGAATTGTGAAGGTGGTTCGATGAACCATCTGCCAGGCACTTAAATGTGATTTGCAGAGTATCCATGTAGATGTAGTAGATGTAGATGTAAGTATAATATGATACCAGTAATAGCGTTAATTTGTCCGTTATACTGGTTGTTGATCTCCGTCGCTGTGGATTGTATGACTCGAAGAAATACAGCAAAGTGACTGGTTGCTGTATTTCTTCGAGTAGTAGCAGTAAAAGTCAGATATTGACGGACAACCACTGACGCACCATGCACATGTCCTTTCATAAGGATAGAACTGCCGACTGATTGTTGTCATCAACAGGAAAGCGATAGGAGATCTGAACCATTACAGTTTGTGCAATAAGACGTTGAAAAGCTTCAGATAAATGCGACAAAATCTGAGCTCGTTACATACAAGTAGAATGATTCACAACAAGTTACGGAGAGATTCCTATTTTATTTGAATGTTTACGTTTTCTCATAATGAAGATGCCCATTAAGTAATATGTGGCAGTGTGATGAGAACTCTGTTTAACTCCGTATCTTCAGTGTAAATACGCTTGTTTGAAGCTCCTTCTCTTCATGGTGTATGAGACTTTATTAGTGTTGAGGCGGACCATTTGATTTGTGATGGAGAGACTTAAGATATTCCGATTGCGTAACTTAAGTGCTAGAAAGTTTCTGGTAGCTCCCAATTTCGAATGAACGTACTTTCTTATGACGACGACGACGACGACTATGACGATGACGTCGATGATGATGATGATCATTATCTTCATCATCATCTTCATCATCATCTTCAACACAAGATGATGATAATCATGAGCGGTTCACAAGTAGCCATGTGTTTTAAGCTTTCTATATTGCATAATCTCAAATCGGAAATTGTGTTCAGAGCTCTACCAGTGTTACTTCGACTTGCCTTGTACGAGAACCTTCCGGACAAGGGAAAGGCTTCTATTTCGAACTGATGAGATTGTACGAGAGTCTCAGAATACACCGTTCGAAAATTCCAGGCATATTACCGTCTCACCAGCCTCCTTGGAAGTTTCCTAATTAACTATTGTTAAGGTGTCACCATCACCACCATCTTGTTAAGTCATTCCATATAATTGACAACCATTTTTATTTCGTTGATCTCATTCTGTTTCGTCGGACCTATAGAAGCGGGGTGTGCCAAATCTGCTATTGCTGCCCTATGGCTGCCCAACACATTATGGAAATTCTGTAGATACCTCTGCCCTGTACGGCTCATCAAATAAGTCTTAGGACAGTGAGCATATTGTCGGCCACTGCCGACCTTTTGCAGACTAATGGTACTTTCGTGCCGCGGGGGGTAGCCGTGCAGTCAGGGGCGTTTTGTCAGGGTCCGGGCAGCTGCCCCCGTCAGAGGTTTGAGGCCTCCCCTCGGGCATGGGTGTGTTTGTTGTTCTTAGCATAGGTTAGTTTAAGTAGTGTGTAAGTCTAGGGACCGATGACCTCTGCAGTTTGGTCCCTTAAGAACTCACACACATTTGAACATTTGATTTTCCTCCACCGGGCATGGGTGTGTGTGTGTTGTCCATAGCGTAAGTTACATTAAGTAGTGTGTAAGCTTAGGAACCGATGACCTAGTAGTTTGGTCCCATAAGATCTTACCACAGCACTTCAGCAACATTGTTTACTGTTTCTCATCATTTTTAGCTAAGTATCCAGCTCAAGACTCTAGTTCTTTGGAACATAAGTCTTTCCCTCACCTCCCACCATGTTTTAGTCTCTGTCCCAGTCTACTACTCTCTCTCTCTCTCTCTCTCTCTCTCCCCCTATCTCTCTATCTCTATCTCTCTCTCTCTCTCTTTCTCTCGCACTTCGCACTCTCTTTTTCCCACCCATTCCTTACTCCAAAGACTGTCTATCAGCTGTCGGTCTTTCGGTCTTCCTCTAGGTTCCTTGCCTCCTCATTACATAAGCCTGTCTTGCTATCCTGTCAAAATGTCCATAACATTTTAATCTTACCTCTTCTTTGGTCTACTCTATGGGCTCTTTGACTACTTCTCTCACCGAGCGAGGTGGCGCAGTGGTTAGCACACTGGACTCGCATTCGGGAGGACGACGGTTCAATCCCGTCTCCGGCCATCCTCATTTAGGTTTTCCGTGATTTCCCTAAATCGTTTCAGGCAAATGCCGGGATGGTTCCTTTGAAAGGGCACGGCCGATTTCCTTCCCAATCCTTCCCTAACCCGAGCTTGCGCTCCGTCTCTAATGACCTCGTTGTCGACGGGACGTTAAACACTAACCACCACCACCACCACCACTACTTCTCTCACCGCCTTATTTCTTACTCTATCAGTTTTATTTGGTCATATCCCGCTTCTTTTTACTTTCACCTTTGAAACCTATATTCTTATCATCTGTCCAATATTCGTTATCCACGTTTCACTTGCGTACGTGATTATTACAGTGCAATATGATCGGTACGACTTTTTTGTCCTGCATCCTTGCTCCAGGCCTGCTGCAAGAATGCAGTTACTAGACATCCCCTTTCTGTGATTTTAATTTATCGTGACAAGCTATACTCATGATTTGGTAGTATACATCCTCGTTCACAACTCAAAAGCAGTTAGTCAGAGCAGTTGAATGTTCGTTGTCTACGCATGTGATCCCAGTCTCTGACTGATATCACTTGACATGTACGTCATTTCTGTTTTTGCAACGCTCTATGTGCACAGTGAAAGTACTTTCATCCGTTCTCCACATCCTCGTCTAACATCCGTCTACGTTTAGTGTGCGGACGTTGCCTCCTTACGGAAATGGTGGTTGCACTGAACGCGGCATGACTGACCAGACCTGAAGAATACTACCGACCTCACATGAAAACAATTCCATGATAGATCGTTAATATACGGAAAGTGAAATTAGGGTATTTGCAGTATTAGGTAGCGAGTTGCTCGCTCTCCGTGCGACAAGAAACACGGTAAGAAGGAAGATCCCTGCTCGCTTGTGGAACAGGATTAGCAAATTCCTGGGCTAAGTGGGCCACTGTTATCAGTACAGGCTGTGGTGAAGACGCCAGCTAATAACACCCGCAAGTTGTTTCGAAATCTCCTAGCGCGTCAATAGTACGTGGAAAATTCTGTGATCACTTGCTGCTTCTCTCATGCAATGAGCGGTGTTTGTTTTGTTTTCATGTTTGCCATGTTACTGTCGGAAAGCAACAGCCAGAAGATTTCTTTCAACAACGAAGTTTAAGATAGTCAAATATTCGCAAGAATTATTTCAATGGCTAAACTCATTAGAACTTATGAATCATTTTCAATCTCATGTCAACAACTCTTTGCCTAAACCTGCAGGAGAAGGCGTAGAGTGTCACCAATCTTTGTGTGAGTCTACTATTACGATTATAGTATACCTTTAGGCCAAGAAAAATGTTGAGCTGTTCAAAATGACTCGTAAGTCGTAACCAGTTTAGCCACGAAATTATTTTACTCGAGGTACTACATTAAACTCAATTGTTAATATTCACATACTGAGCGTTTAGCAAGATGAGGCTTTCCAAAATTTGTCCCTAATCATTAAGCGAATCCCACAGTTTTCATGCCCGTTAGTGGATATTCGTAGTCCCTATTCAAATTTATAGGGAGGACACTTCGAGCTAGCCCCGCGTAGTGCATCAACTCTGAATTGATACGATGAATACACTACGTGATCAAAAGTATGCAGACATCATCAAAAACATACGTTTTTCATATTAGGAGCATTCTGCTGCCACCTACTGCCAGGTACTCCATATCAGCTACCTCAGCAGTCATAGGAAGTCGTGAGAGAGCAGAAAGGGGCGCTCTGCGGAACCCACGGACTTCGAACGTGGCCAGGTGTTTGGGTGTCACTTGTGTCATACGTCTGTAGGCGGTCTGTAGGCGAGATTTCCACAATCCTAAACATCCCTAGGTCCACTGTTTCTGAGGTGATAGCAAAGTGGAAACGTGAAGGGACACATACAGCACAAAAGCGTACAAGCGGACCTCGTGTGTTGGCTGACAGAGACTGCCGACAGTTGAAGAATGTCGTAATTTGTAATAGGCAGACATCTATCCAGACCATCACACAGGAATTCCAAACTGCATCAGGATCCACTGCAAGTAATATGATAGTTAGGCGGGAGGTGATAAAACTGTATTTCATGGTCGAGCGGCTGCTCATAGGCCACACATCACGACTCGCTCGGTGTAAGGAGCGTAAACATTGAGCGATTTAACAGTAGAAAACCGTTATGTGGGGTGACGAATCACGGTACACAATGTGGCGATCCGATGGCAAGGTGTGGGTATGGCGAATGCCCGGTGAACGTCATCTGCCAGCGTGTGTAGTGCCAACAGTAAAATTCGGAGGCATTGGTGTTATGGTGTGATCGTGTTTTTCATGGAGGGGGCTTGCAACCTTAGTTGTCTTGCGTGGCACTATCACAGCAGAGGCCTAAACTGATGTTATAAGCACCTTCTTTCTTCCCACTGTTGAAAAGCAATTCGAAGATTGCGACTGCATCTTTCAACACGATCGAACACCTGTTCATGATGCACGGGATGTGGCAGTGTGGTTACACGGCAATAACATCCCTGTAATTGACTGGCCTGCACAGAGTCCTGACCTCAATTCTATATGCGATGTTTTTGAACGCCGTGTTAGTGCCAGGCTTCACCGACCGACATCGATAGCTCACACAATTTGGGGCATTGTGGGTGTGCCTGGAGGATGTGCATCACTGGAAGATGAGATGGAAGGACTGTACCAAGAAGGCGGATGGGTTACAGCGTTGGAATTCACAGGCAGACGATCACTGGCAAAGTATGGCAGAAAGTCGAATTTAGAAGAGATGTCTGGATGAAGAGCTAACCCGCTTACTAGACACCCTGCGATGACAATGGATGGGGTTTCTGCAAGCGGAAAAGTTCTACTCACGATGGTAGGTATGTCATAGATTTAAATCGTTCAGCGAGAATGATTACTCCTCCAAGCATCACATGCAGTACAGGCATACTTTTTTAGTGGCTCAAATACATTTCTTTACAGAGACTACAATTTATGACGGCAGGGCAAATGATAGGGCAACCACACCACATTCTTTTAATAAATCAAGTGCTTCAGTAGAGAAATAAGTGTCGTGATTGTCAAGCAGTAGGAGTATTTGGCGGTTCTTTGTACTTCTAAAACAGCGAAGGAAGCGCCTGGAGAAGTTAATTTAATATGTTTCTACCATCCAACTGGACTTGTTGGCATAACCGTCAGAGACAGCTGGAGCTTCTCGAGCGATATGTGGTTTGTATTTTGCTCTAGGGTATATGAAGACCGAAGGGATAGGGTTACCTCTAGCTGATACGTGCGTGGCTACAGGTAAGAAGCTGGTTCTTTCAGCAGAGGTTACCTTTTCAGTTTGTTTCAAATCTTTTCGTGCAACCACTTTTTCCGGTTTCTGTACGGTTGTGATCGTTGTTTCATCGATATTCCATTTATCTATAGTTTTCAACTTCAGTCTATCTAAAATCTTTTTAAGAGACTGAAGAAATTGTTCACGCTTACTGCATTAAGGCTGGTATCCCTGACTAGGCTTTCGGCTTCAGGTATTTGGATGGACAGAGCCGCATGCCTCTTCATAAAACACATGTATCAGTCAGATCTCACCATATCATTTCCTTCCCAGGATAATGGTAGCTACGTTAACTTCATTTTTGGTGGCGTACTGAAAAGCAAATTTTCTCACCACCTTGACGCTTAAGCCGAAATAAGTATCTAAGTCTTCATTAAGTTACTCACTTAACAGATAATCCTACTCAAGAGAGAAAACGTGTAACGCAAAATACGAAGTATGTCATCAGTTGTGAATCAGATAATATGATTGGCATGTGTAGTAGCTGGACATAGGGCCTGGGAAAAGCTTACGTAATTACTTGTTTAAAAAAAAGTCATTTGGTTGATACATACCTCTCTAGGAGTTTTACATCCATTTGAAACATCAGGGACTTAATGAGTGGAAGGGTCACCTTGTCTTGCTTTTTGGCTGAACTAAGCTCCGTACAGAGATGTTGAATTCTTCTGTAGCGGTGCCTAGGCTTCTTTTACCTATAATGTGAGCACATACGGCGTTCTTTACGTGCTGAGCAAGATGCTTTCCTCGTTCCACCATTCTCTTCTAGGTCCACAAGACAAAACATCAACGAAATGTATCAGAAAGTAATTTAAAAAGTCAGCAGATACCTGTGTGCAAAAAATGCGGGTGAGGGGTAAGTTGGCGTACGCCACGTGCTCTGTGCCACTAAGCTAAGATGCTAACTTGCCCAAACAACATATTTTAGACACGATGGATGCCTCACTAGTGCACTAAAGTTTTACAAAATACTTCAGCACTTGAATACAGTTTTCAGTGACTCCTCTGTCCACCACATATGCTCAGAATAGCCAAACACACCACAGAGCTTAAAGGAATAACAAAAATTTAGAGTGAAAAAGTACTTACCTGTCTGAAAAATAAGAAACATTGTAAGTAGGCTGTTTAGGTTTACTTATTGGTAACGCCACTTAGCACTCTGTGTGAATATCACTGGCTGTGCTGTGTGCAGTCTGTGGCTAGTTTGCATTGTTGTCTGCCATTGTAGTGTTGGGCTGTTGGCTGTTAACAGCGCGTAGCGTTGCGCAGTTGGAGGTGAGCCGCCAGCAGTGGTGGATGTGGGGAGGTGAGATGGCGGATTTTAGAGAGCGGATGATCTGGACGTGTGTCCATCAGAAACAATACATTTGTAAGAATGGATGTCATGAACTGCTATATATATTATGACTTTTGAACACTATTAAGGTAAATACATTGTTTGTTCTCTATCAAAATCTTTCTTTTGCTAACTGTGCTTATCAGTAGTTAGTGCCTTCAGAAGTTTGAATCTTTTATTTAGCTGGCAGTAGTGGCGCTCCTGTATTGCAGTAGTTCGAGTAACGAAGATTTTTGTGAGGTAAGCGATTTGTAAAACGTATAGGTTAATTTAGTCAGGGCCGTTCTCTTGTAGGGATTATTGAAAGTCAGATTGCGTTGCGCTAAAAAACATTGTATGTCAGTTTAGTGGCGATCAGAATAGGTAAAGAGCGAAATGTCTGATTACGTTCAGTCCTGCTCAGCTGTTTGAAAATCAAATAATGTAATTCAATAATTTTTCTAAGATGATGTTTCAACATGACGTCCTTCCACTCTGGGAGTTCTCATCAGACTGAAACATCAATGCAAGATGCAACGTCTTTAGTGTGTTTGACTGTCTAAGATAAAATTAACAGATGAATAAAGTCTTCAAGTATTGGAAAAATCTGATGATCTAAGGGATTTCAGTGACAAAGATGCGGAATACATGTCAAGTGTTGGAGATAAAGATGGCGAAGACGATCATGTAAGAATTGTCAATGAAATAAGGCATGTGCATGACTTAGCCGATATTTCGAACCTAAAAGATGAAGTCCTTACAGCGGTAGAAGAAAAACACCTGTGTGCCAACTTACCCCATTATGGCTAGATGTCCCTGTCTCTCTTACTAATTACTCTGTAACATCTGAAGCAGTGCGTAGTTCAAATTCTTCTCTCAATGTTCAAGTTTTCAAAATAGAGAACTTGACTCTATCAACTTGAAATTTTATTATATTGTTTTTCCTGCTTTTATTTCTTCAGATGGAATTTTATGCCGTACAAATCCACTTTTTCAAGAAATACACCTTCAGTATGTTCAATATTTTGGTATTATCTTCATCTTTTAGGTTCAAAATATTTGCAAATGAATTACTTCACTGACAATTCTTACATGATTGTCTTCCACATTTTCATCATCATCAATGAAACCGCTTAGATTATCAGATTCTTCCAATATTTGAAGAATTTCTTCATCTGTTAATTTTCTCTTAGACATATTGTAAGAGAAACAGTTAATATGCTCTACCAGATCGCATTCAACGATGGAGTATTACATTGCAGAAATTATGGACAGCAATGAATTATAAATGAAACAAAGAAAAAAAAAATAAAGAAATGAGTCTGAGAGACTCGGCTCGGGTATTAATGCATAAATATTTAGAAAATCAGTTTATGGAGTAAAAAACAATATAAAATCTTTGTGTTTATCATTAATAAGCCAACGGCCTTGCCACAATGGTAACAACGGTTCCCGTCGGATCACCGAAGTTAAGCGCTCGCGGGCTTGGTCAACACTTAGGTAGGTCAAGGTCCGTTTCTGCTGAGCGCTCTTGGCAGGCAGGGTGCACTCAGCGTTTGTGAGGTCGGTTCATTAGCCACTTTTCTGACAAGTAGCTTCACCGGTCACGAAAACTGATAACGGCCGGGGGAGCGGTATGCTGACTGCATGCTCCTCCGCATCTGGTGACGCCTAAGGGCTGAGGATGACACGGCGGCCGGTCAGTACCGTTGGGCACTCAAGACCTGTTCGAATGTTGTTTGTTTTATTTTTTGTTATTAAGAGGAGTTAGAACGGAATTTTTTTCACATTTTCGGATTTTTATCTCATTATAAAATTTGCAATTTTCTGAATAAAAAGATATATATATAATCACTTATAAACTCACATGGAAAGTATTTTATTAAATTTTTAAAATATAATCTACACCTGTTGAAAATGTTAAAACTTTTACGTGCATTACTTCAAGAGCTACTAAAATCGGAAATTTTTTTATATAGAAGGTTTTGTTACAAACGTTAAATTACGTGTTTGTATTGGTAGCACTGTCAAAAACAGTATCGTATGGCTTCATAGTATAAACACACGTTGTATGCCGAAGTATTAACGTTTTTCCGAGGAAAGGTGATGAATAGATTGGTAAATCTCTCTAAAAGTAAAGTATGACGCCAAAACGAAGTGTTTCTAAGATACGTATGTATCATGGTTATATTATAATAGATTTGCACATCCTAACAAGGGTGTTACGTAAATGTGTGTGTTCTAAAATGAATGGAGGGCCAGTTAATTTGCATGAAGACGGTGAGGTATCAAACGGACTAGGGAGGAAACTTACCATTAATTGTGCGAGTTGTAAACATACTCATTCAGTTTGGAATTCTGATAAGTGTAAAGACAAATATTTTGAAGTAAATGCTAGGTTGTTTTATGGATTGAGAGCTATTGTCAAAGGACACTCTGTAGCAAAAACAATGTGTGCCGTGATGAATATGTCATATCCACCTTGCAAAATTGCCAAGTATGCAGTATTTGTTGGAGCTGCTGTGGAATCCCTTGCATGTGTGTCAATGAAGGGTGATGCAAACGAACCTGTTGAAATAAATGATGCTATGAGTGACATACCAGTAGCTTTCGATGGCACTTGACAGAAGTGCGGCTACAGTTCTAAGAATTCTGTTGCTATGGTGACCAGTGTGGATACTGGAAAGGTAATAGATTTCCATATTTTAACCAAACATTGTTATAAGTGTAAACCAGGGAATGAGGAATGGCAATCTGTGACAGTAATTATGAAGGAACAAGTGGTGCTATGGACGACTATGCAGCCACTGAAATTTTTAGTCTATATTTGTACGAAAGGGGATTGTGTTACATTAAGTTCTTAGGTGATGGAGACTCAAAAGCATATAACAGTGTAGTAGCCACCCAGCCTTATGCTGACAAGATTATCACAAAACTGGAATATGTTGGTCATGTCCAGAAGAGGATGGTCACCTGGCTGAGGAAGTTGAAACATGTTCGAGAGACAAGAAATTTTCTGATGGTAAAACCATATGAAAAATGATTGATGAACTACAGCAGTATTATGGGATTACCATTAGAAATAATACCGACGATTTGTTGAAAATGAAGCAGGCAGTATGGGCTACATTCTTCCACAGACTGTCAATTGATGAAAAACCAGTACACCACCTTTTCCCTCCTGTACCTGATTCATGGTGCAATTACCGCAATGCCCAGTTCATACAGCCATAAATATTCCATCCCAGTAGCAGTAACGGATATCATAAAACCTGTTTGTAGAGACCTGGCAAATCCTCAACTACTGAAGAAGTGTCTGCATGGTCAGGCTCTAAATCCCAATGAGACTTCAATAATCTTATATGGACACGCTTACCAAAAATTGTTTTGTTGGAATGAGGACACTAAAGTGGGGTAGGGGGGGGGGGGTCAGTGATGCTGTTATTGCTTCTAATGATGGCAACATTGGTAGGGTGAAAGTGCTACAGAGTAAGGGAGCCAACTGCATTAGATGACTTGAACGGATAAACAATGTTCGCATTGATAAAGCAAAGTATGCAGTACAGTAGGCCACTGAGGAGTCCAGAAAGAAGAAAAGAAGAAAAAACTCGGAAAAGATCAAGAGGATGATATACAGTATGGTGCAGGGTGCTTCTGAGTGACTGAAAATAAAAATTAAGCATATATTAAGTGAGTTACAGTCTTCTGAAACTTTAGAAACCGTTCCTGAAAATTTACATTTTCTGTTGCATTTTTCCCTAAATCTCTAAAATCACTTTGAGTAGAGTATTGACATTTTCAGGGACTAATAACATAAACATCGTGAGTATACTGAACTAAAAAAAGAACATAATGTTACGCATAATCAAAATTATTTACGATAACGTACAAAAAAGTAAACAGTTTTAAATATGTAATGAAGAAGATGTATTTCCGAAGGCAGTGGCTGAAATGCAATTATCGTAGTTCAGTAGACTCAGAACATACAGTTAATAACATGTAAAAGTTTCAAGTCAATGACTGCAGTGAATCCTGAAATACAGGGAAGCCAAGTCACTAAATTTAACATTGTCTAAATAGGTCGTTCCAACTTCCCTTAACAGGAGCAAAACATGATACTAGGAGAACAGCTAAATAATGAAATTGCACTACAAACATTTACGGCTAACAAAATGAAAACGTGATGCAATGACTGTCTGGGACTCAACCTCAGCTGTTATATGGTGAACCAGCGTCTCAACCCACCGCCACAATCAAGCATTCTCCCAGATATTCCATGGATGTGACTCCTTAAATACGTCACACACTTTTATGTGGAGGTTCAAAGGCAAATACAGTTGGTACAGAGACTAATTTTTAGGAACGTCATGCTATCTCATTTCCTTTCATCTTCCAAATGTCCTATTGCCAATGAAAAGTTATTGCAGAGGGACGATTCGTAGCATGCACGTCCGGGTAGAACAAGATCTAACTCCAGATAATCCATACACTGAAAAACGTCATCTTGAACCACCAGCTAGGTTCGATCAAGAAAACAACTTCTGATCAGGATAACTCAGTAATACACCAACAACTTACAGAA
This sequence comes from Schistocerca americana, assembly GCF_021461395.2. Classification (NCBI taxonomy): domain Eukaryota; kingdom Metazoa; phylum Arthropoda; class Insecta; order Orthoptera; family Acrididae; genus Schistocerca; species Schistocerca americana. The sequence goes on along the minus strand of NC_060122.1, from coordinate 364,997,789 downwards.
AAAAATTGCTTGGCATCTAAATCACGCACATTAGCAATGCTTCCATTGCATATGAATGTGTTGCTGTTTTACTCAGGTCAAATCCTAAACACGACACGCGTCTAGCGCCAGAAAAAGACACAAGGCTGTTGGCTGTACACAAGACGACAGAAACTTTACATCAGTTGTCAGGGATAACTGACTTAAGATTTCGTATTTGAGGCCAAACATATACATGAAATTGCTGTACTGATTTTTGTACGTCGACCAGATGACGAGCACTTAGTCGAAACTACAGGGTGATTATAATTAAAGTTAAACTTTCAAACCGCTGTATAAATAATACGACTGGTCAGAATTATGTCAAATTGCAACGGAATATTATCGGAGTAGGGGGAAAACGTATGGTAGAAGAAAAATAAATAGTTACAAAATGTACTAACAGATGGCGCTGTAAGCATCACAATTTAATAGTGGTCGACTACAAATGACAAATTAATCATACAACAATGCCTAAGGTGTACGTCTGATGTTGAAAAAATTGTGCTACTAAGTGTGCATGGGTGTACAGGTGTGATACTGTTAGTTATGCAAGACCATCCACCACGGCAAGATCATACCACATCGGATGGGAAAAATCGGTTTTTAATTGTCCTGAGGCCAAAACCGCATAAAAAGCATCGCTCACATCGTTTTTTAATTGTCCTGAGGCCCAAAACGGTATAAAAAAGCATCAGTCCAAATCAAATCGGATTATTAATTTCCGTGTGACTGGCGCAAAACATGTTCAATATGCTGTCCACCGTTTTCTGCAACAAGTTCAAATCGAAAAACAGCGTGTTCCACAACTGATCGAACTATTTCAGGGATCACGTTCAGAATGTGTAGCGCAATGCGTGCCTTCGATGCAGCTACGTTTGCAACCGGAACACTCAACACAACATCCTTCAGATAGCTCCACAGCCAGAAGTCACACGGATTAAGATCAGATGATCGGGACTGCCAGGCGGTAGGGAAATAGCGGTTCATAATTCTAGCATTTCCGAAATGGTGCTTCAGCAGCTGCTTAACTGGATTTGCGAAGTGCGGAGGTGCGCCATCTTGCATAAAAATAACCCCACGCTGTTGGGGAGCTGGAAAGACTTGGTTGCGCAAAAGACACTCATAGGGCTTACCAGTGACGGCACAGGTAACAGGACCGGAAGCACCTGTCTCTTCGAAAAAATATGGCCGTATGGCAAATGATGCCGTAAACCCGCACTACACAGTAACCTATTCAGGATGAACTGATATTGTTTGATTTGCGTGTGAATTTTTCGTTGCCCATATTCGACAATTCTGTGTATTGGCACGGAAGTGGGCTTCGTCTGTCCACTAAATCTTCCATTGGCAATCATTGTCCACTTCCATGCGGACAAGAAATTGTAAAGCAAAGGTCGTCTCTCTTGCTGGCAGATGAACCGGAACCAATTCGTCCACATGGTTAATTTGGAATGGACAGGAAACAAGGATGTTTCGTAGGATTTTACGCACCGTGCTCACGTGTATGTCCAATGATCGGGCAATTCTCCGTGCGCTACATGTTTGGCTCTGAGCACTATGGGATTTAATATCTGAGGTCATCAGTCCCCTAGAACTTAGAACTAATTAAACCTAACCAACCTAAAGACATCACACACATCCATGCCCGAGATAGGATTCGAACCTGTGACAGTAGCAGTCGCGCAGTTCCGGACAAAGGCGCCTAGAACCGCTCGGCCTACATGTTTGTACACCACCACTCGTCTCCTCCTGCATTGCTGTGGCCACTGTTTCCACTGACGTCGAATCAATTCGTTTCCTCCATCTACCAGGTAGCGCACCAAAAGAACCCGTCTTTTCGAATTTGCGAATCATTTTCTCCAGACCCACGGCAGTCATCAGACCCACGCCTATTTTCAAACCCTTCAGTATCCGGGACTTCTACACAGTGACGTGTGTGCAGTCATCATTCTTGGAATACAGCTTTACAAGAAGAACGCGATCCTGTATTGAGGCAGTTATGGCGAACGTCGTAAACGCGGAAGGAGGAAAAGCCATGTACCCGGCGTGTTCATACCAACCTCAATAGGTCGTGCTCATGACAGGTGTTTTCATTTATGTAGTCTGACACAATCAGCGTCATCTATTGATCAATTTTACTCTTTTTTTTCTTGTGCCATACGTTTTCCCCCTTCTCTGATAATATTCCGTTGCAATTTGACGTCATTCTGACCAATGGAGTTATTTCCACGGCGATTTGAAAGTTTATCTTTATTTATAATAACCCTGTAATTTCCAGTAATGATTACTGTCAAGTTAATATATTTTGGTGACTTTTTGGTTACTTAGCTCCAAATATTAAGAGCTGTAAAGCAGCTATATTCAAGTAAAGCGTATTTATTTCTGACTTCCTGGCAAGATAAAACAAAAATTAAAACTGTGAGTAGAAAATGAAGGAAATGCGTGTAGCGAGAGCAAGGCAACTGCAATGGCCTTATTATTGGAGGGTTGTTTAAATAAAAACCTTGCTATTTCGAATTCGTAGGTCTGGTAAGTAACAGCATTCAAGGACCTTGACTTGGAGTGGAATCGAGAAGCACGATTACTTGTAGTAATTTAGGAAAATTACTTGTGAAATCGGACGTCTAGAGCCTCTCTAAAGCTATTAAAGTGGATTGCGCTTAAGTGCTTTCCAGCTAACAGGGGCTGTTCGTTCGGGTGGCAGAGACGAGGAGAATGTTATTATCGGAAGAATTACTGAATTCTCAGAAACACAGATTTAACAGGAACGGTTACACGTACAGTCTGCAACGTATCAAAGTGCTGATTTCATGCTCAGAGGAAGCCAGGAACGTCTCTTTTACTTAGATATTTATGCGACTACTCTTTAGTTTCTTATTTGTAATAAATTAAACAATCATATTTATGCAATTTGATAGAGCACACAGAAGAGTGTGACAATAATGATAAGTGCATGAATAATTTCATTCTTTATTTGTCGTTATGTATAGGTCCTACCAATGAAAATGTAATGATATCAAATGTATTTGTTACGCAGTAAGTTACAGGGAGTGACATAAAAATTTTGAAAATGCATGTCACTTCGATAGTTGTTAAATTAGTTTTTATAACAACCAGTATGCCTTATAACGCGTTGTGGCTTCAAGGTTTTGACGTTGGTTCCATACTCTGTGCGATCTGTCGAACGCATAAAAATCGTATTTCTGCAGCCTGGATTCTCCTTTTGTTGTTTTTTTTTTTTATACCTGTTGCTCGCTATCATAAATGTAACTCGTTGCAGTCGTAGTTATATAGAATGGGATGACAAATTCAGCACTGCACGGGTATTCGTTTTACCGATTTTCTATTAGAAACGGAAATAAAAAGTGTACTGTGTTTGAAGTGTAATATCGAAAAATTTCATTTCCATGTATTCGTGCAAACTCATTTGAAATTATGAAACAGTCGTACAAAGGAATATGTTTAACGTACGAACTCAAGCACAGCTGCTTCACATGTCTACAACGCTATTTATAAACGTCTCTTTGGCAATGTGTCAACATAGCCCTGTCTCTAAACGGCTATTGTTTTCGCCTACAGCCGCTTGCGCTTCTCAGTTGAACGGCCGAAGTGGCCGTGCGGTTAAAGGCGCTGCAGTCTGGAACCGCAAGACCGCTACGGTCGCAGGTTCGAATCCTGCCTCGGGCGTGGATGTTTGTGATGTCCTTAGGTTAGTTAGGTTTAACTAGTTCTAAGTTCTAGGGGACTAATGACCGCAGCAGTTGAGTCCCATAGTGCTCAGAGCCATTCTCAGTTGAAAGCTGTCAAAAGGCTGCCAGGTGTCTGGGATTTCCTTAAGGGAGTCGATTGTAGGAGTGTCTTGGTAGTAAAGAATGGATGTAGTACAGCTTAATGCATGATGTGGCATTTTGTTACTCATTTCAATGTTTATGACGTCATATCTCCTGAAATGTCGTTCAGTGATGTATTTGTATAGGTCTATTCAGCGGGAAGTACGAATACTATCTGCCAAATATGTTGCCAATAGAGTTAGTAGCAAAGAAGTAAATAGTTTAAACGTCATGCACAATACACTAGGTTTTCTTGCACCTCAGTGTTGATGATGTCATATATCCTAAACTCTGTGTGGTACCAAGATATAAATTTGTATGTGTTCTTAGCGGCACATGTGGGTACCGTCTGCAAAATGTATCGCGACTAGATTTTGTGGCACAGAAGCAATAAATTTGAACGTCATGAATAATTAGTCAGTTTTTTAAACATTTCATTGTTTACGATGCCGTGTCCCCTTATAGGTGGTTTCCACTCGGACAGCAATTGTTGCCTGAAAGTAAGGGACATGTGTACCAAGTGTGGCTCATATCGGTCAAATGGTTTAGGAGAAGATGTGGAGCACACACACACATTAATACATCCATTTTTAAATATGAATGGATCTCCTTATTTCGTCTTTCTTAATTGTTTTGCTGAATGTTCCTTCAAAGGTGCATTATATGTAGCCAAATTTAAATTACGAAGCTGTCCATTAGGAAACAGCTTAACAGTATGTAGAATTTTGGTACATCTATTTTCCCTTCACGATTTATCATGAACTCGTTAGATTACCGCCATATTTCCTGGGAGCTATCTTGATCCGTTAATACGACTCAGTTTTTCCAGCTGTAGTAACCAAATGGGTCATTTTTCTAATCGACTAAAGTACAAAACGAAGATATATTCCAGCATCCAATATACTGTACAACTATCGACATCACTGTAGCCCTTCGTGATAGCTACGTTCTCTCGACGATGGGACATGATGTGCGAAACATGTTCGTAATATATCCAGTAGTCACAACAATTGCTGTAATCTATATTACTAAACCGCTATCCCGGAACCCAGATCCATTTGCGTGTTGCTTACCTAACGGCTTCCAGGTGCAGCAAAACTTTACTTTCAATGTTCCGCCTAATTATTGATCTAGTTTAAAAATGTGTAATTCTGTCGTAATCTACTCAGTAAGAGGCACTATCACAGTTAGAACACGTGCATTTTTCTTGTGGCAGCGTAACTGACGGCGCTGAAATTCCCGGATTATATCCATCCAGTATTTGCGACTGAGTGCACTTAGCGATTACCAACAAACTTTACACACAGTTTCAAGCCATTACGGAACTACTTCTCGCTAGCTCCCTCCACAATATGATGAAAGTCATCACGCTGACAAACTACAGCATTAGGTATGACTTTTGGATTAATTCCTTCTTTACTATCAACTCTGTTCGCAACACACTTGGCAGACAGTTTCCACGCATACTAAATTATGTCATTCTTATACACACAGTTCAGGAGATATGGTGTAGTAAACTTCGAGATGTGTTAGAAAAGCTAGTTTGTCTTAAAATGGAGCACAAATTACCTACACTATATTCATCCAGTGTTTTATAATGTGAACGCCTGGCAATTTCCAACGAACTTTAAACTTAATTTCGAAACGTTCCTAAGCTTTTCCTCCCTTACATGCTTAAAATCAAATATTTGACATATTAACTCATTTGTAAAGTAATCAGACGTTTGAAGATATGGGAGGTAGATTCTTTAAAGAACTGTTGTTCTCATTCACTCCAATACTGAGAATTCCTCGCAGATTTCAGCATCAAAGAGAAGGACAAATGCAGAATACAAGTTGCGGATATTATATTCGTGAGATGTTGACACACCATATAGTAGATGAATCCCACACATGCATACTTGAAGGTGCAACGGGCTATAACGTATTCCACTTCAAAGACAACCTTCGATGTGTAGTTCAAATGATTCAAATGGCTCTGAGCACTATGGGACTTAACATCTGAGGTCATCAGTTTCCTAGAACTTACAACTACTTAAAGCTAACTGACGTAAGGACATCACACACATCCATGCCCGAGGCAGGATTCGGACCTGTGACCGTAGCGGTCGCGCGGTTCCAGACTGAAGCGCCTAGAACGGCTCGGCCACTCCGGCCGGCCCACATAGACAGCTTGTCACTTAAACACGGTAATTGAGTTCCTCTTCCCCATAGGTCAGTTAGTGTTGTATTGCATGCCAATGAAGATGCTGAAGATACCAATGTGTGGCCTTTCAACTTGGTGCTGGAAATAGATGATCAGTATTTTAAGGTTGTGTTGATGGTTGTTTTGATTGAACTTGATGATGTTAAGGGCATGCGCTTGGAACGTGGATCCATGAATACTGTCTTCAGTGCTAGAGTGGTATCCGTTTCATAAAAATGTACATTAAACAGAACATCCTGTTACAACTCCCAATCTGCGGTTATCAAGTTCATGTTTCTTATAGTGTTCAAGCGGGGACATGCTCCTTGTGTAATGAGAATGATCTCCAACGTCTCAGTTGTTCGAAGTTCGTTTTTGTACTCAAAAATTCTCTTGAAAAGCGACGTAAATTGACGGTAGCGGATCTTGTTACGCCTGGTGCTAATGCTGGAGGCAATCCAAAGCCCTATTTGAGTCTGTCAGCAGCTCCTGTTAAAACCGAAGATGATCTTTGCGCTGTCTGCTCCCCAGGCTGATGCTCCGGTGCTTCAAGATAAGCGACTTCGTACCCAGGATGCAGATATTTCCGATGTGGAGTTCCCCTTGTTACCATATTCTGCGTCAAGCGTCTCTCTTGGCCATACAAGCTGCTCAGTTTCCTCACGTCCTCCTGTGGAGGCTGTGGGGTTGGTGGATTCGGACGTTCGTTCGGTGTGCAGCGTGGATTTAAAGGAGTCGCTTCAGGTGTCGGTTGTGTCTGATCCGTCCCCCTTGCCTCGCTTCCCCCCCCCCCCCCCCTTCCCCTCCCTCCCATCACACTGGCCAGATATTAGAGTCTAACAGAAAAGCCTCCGCGTCTTCTTATTTACCGCCACCGGCGGCCATTCGGTTCCACAACCTTCGGAGCTTCCGCCGTTGAACCTTGCACTGCAGGAGTCGTCCCAGGTTGTTTCTGTTTTGTCGCCAGCTGAGCCGGTCGTTCCGTCTCTGCCACGCCGGATGATTCCCCTGCAGGCACGTTACATTCCCTGATTCAGCACGAGCAGATTCAGATCTTGTGCTTGATTCTCCTGCTCTTCCTGTTGCTGGGGCAACATCGCCGGTGTACACAGCGTGTGCAATCGCCTCGCACTCTCTCGTGCAGGAAATCCCGGGTTAAGGTTTCTACAAGTAGTGGGAGCCTCCACCTCCCTCAGACTCGTGTAAGGACTCGGCAGCAGCAAATGACTTAGTCATACACACTTGTTACTTTGAATGCTAATCGCATTGAACCTGAATAACGTCTCTGCCCCCGGATTTCAGACCCTTTCTTAATGTAGCGCCTGAAGATTCGATGGCTACTGCTGTATTCCCGTCACAGACATTGAAATTCTCATTCCAGCAGCGTCACTCGCTGTCATCTTTTTTATCCTATCCTTTACGCGCCATCTGCCAAAAGTTAAACGGTGGCGCGCTCGAACTAACCTTCTGCGTAAGAATCATCGGCACCTGATGCTGGGTGGTGATTTCAGCTGCGTATTCCGACCGTTGACCAGTCCTCTAATTTTAGTTTTAGTCGTGATCTCCATGATTTGTTTCGTATGATGCATTTGAGGGATACTTGGGAATAATAAATTTCCGACTTTGGTGAGTTTCACGTTTTTGTGACGTGGCGTCTAGTAGCAGACTTGTTGGGTTTTGTTTCTCCGATCTTCTGTGACATCAGATTCTTGAAGTCGACGTAATTCATGCGCCTTTCACTGATCACTGAACTGTTGCAGCTACTGTCAACCTCGCACTACAATCCATGAAGTATTGTCGTGCTCAGTGGATGCTCAATGTTTCCCTTCTGCCTGATGGCTCTGTTGACGCCGAGACCGGCGCTGAATGGCAGTTTTGGCTTGGCTCGGTAGTGTGTTACCCTTAGTTACTGGTTGGTGGTCTAGAATACAAAGCTGCAAATGCGTGAAACGCTGATATGTTATAGTGCTGCAAGGACGAAAGTCTTTAGGTACACGTATAATTTTTGTGACATCGTTCTTCGTGAATTACATGAACGAGCAGATGAATCACCTCTGAGGCTCGCTGATATTCGGTAGATCAAGGCCAAGTTACTGATGACGAAGAAACAACAGATGGGAGAGTTGAGGATGAAATCCAAGCCACATTCTCGCGTCGACACGATTGTACCACCTGCGTCACCGACACACCCGTCGTCGTCGGTCTCTTATTTTCTCTCCCAATGCACATGGTGGCTGTCAGATGATTACTCAAGGTGAGATGACTGAAGCTTTACATCAATAATATACTTTGCTGTACGCAGCGGATGACACAGCGGATCCCACTTGCGACGCTAGTTTGAAGGCCATAATGTCATTATGGCCTTTGAAGATCATCTTTAGCGGATTTTCAGAAGCATAAAGTGCCTGATTTTATTGCTGATTCCCGTTCCAATGAATCCTCTTTTCCGTGCGCTTTCCGACAGAATGTTATTTACATTTCCGTCATGTCTTGTGGTCCAATTTTACTTACATTTCTAATGAAAATAGCTTAAAGATCGGCAAAATAGTTCTCATTCCAGGCCGTTTAACAGCGGCTGGTTTTTTTCCCTCCGCCTACTCAGTTTTTACTAGAAAACTGGCACAAACTGAGAACAGCAGATTGTCCTCACTGCTCAGTCGTGTTGCTGGTGAACCTCAATGTTGCCTTCCTGGCCGTACAGTTTTGACTCCTTTGGCAGCCGGCCGGGGTGGCCGAGTTGTTCTAGGCGCTACAGTCTGGTTCCGCACGACCGCTACGGTCGCAGGTTCGAATCCTGCCTCGGGCATGGATGTGTGTGATGTCCTTAGGTTAGTTAGGTTTAAGTAGTTCTAAGTTCTAGGGGGGCTGATGACCTTAGAAGTTATGTCCCATAGTGCTCAGAGCCATTTGAACCATTTGAACTCCTTTGGCAGAACAGAGGGATGTGATTTCGGTGGCACCCGATACACCCATTCATTGTGCTTTTGTCTTCTTAGATTTTTCCAGCGCGTATGATAGCGTCTGTCACCCGTATCTCGATCACCTGTTGGAGAAAGATGTCTTCACTGCTCCTCCACGCACCTTTCTTTCTAATTTAACTAACTGCAGCATCAGTGCTGGTCATTGTTCGGCTCTTTATATTTTTGTTTGTCTTGATCCTCTAACAGCTGTTGCGGCAGGTTATTGATGGGATGTCAGGTATAAATCTTCCAAGGGGGAAGTGGGACACCACACAACGACGGCATATGCCGATGCGTGATGGTCCTCTTTCGTCGAAATGAGGAAGTTCCCTTGTTAAAAGTGATAATTGACTGCTTTTGTCGTACTTAAGGTGCTCGCTTAAATAAGAACAAATGCAAATTTCTCAACTAGGCGGCGTCGAGGACGCTGTCTTTGCGTTGGCAGCTTTTGTGGATGGGCAGTCGTATTTGGCGGTTGTCGTTGATCTGTGCCTACTGAAGATGGCGGCTCTAAATTGGAAATCAGTTACTGATAATATCGGGGTGCCGTAATGGAACATGAACGACGCTCACCTCCCAGGTTGCGGAAAGAACGGATATTGGATATCTATATTTTGTGTAACCCAGATTTTTCCACTTCCCAAAATGATAACAAAGAAATGGCGACTATATGGAAAGGACATATATTTAAACTATGTTACGAGATTCTGAGCAAACCGCCAACGGAAGCAGGTTTGTCTCTCTCACATCTCACACTCATGGCGTCTGCATTGTTTGTCTGACGGTCCGTGAATTGTACACTATGAGATCAAAAGTTTCCGAACACCTGGCTGAAAATCACTCTCAAGTTTGTGGCGCCCTGCATCGGTAATGCTGGAATTCAATATGGTGTTGGCCCACCCTTAGCCTTGATGACCGCTTTCACTCTTGCAGGGATACGTTCAATCAGGTGCTGGAAGGTTTTTGGCAAAAATGGCAGCCCATTCTTCACGGAGTGCTGCGCTGAGGAGAGGTATCGATGTGAGTCGGTGAGGCCTGGCACAAAGTCGGTGTTCCAAACCATCCCAAAAGGTGTTCTATAGGATTCACGTCAGGACTCTGTGCAGGCCAGTCCATTGCAGGGACGTTATTGTCGTGTAACCACTTCGCCACAGGCCGTGCATTGTGAACAGGTGCTCGGTCGTATTGAAAAATGCAATCGTCATTCACGAATTGCTCTTCAACAGTGGGAAGAAATAAGTTGTTTAAAACATCAGATTAGGCCTGTTCTGTGATATTGCCAAGCAGGACAACAGGGGTTGCAAGCCTCCTCCATGAAAAACACGACCATACCATAACACCACCCCTTCCGAATTTTACTGTTGGCACTACACACGCTGGTAGATGACGTTCACCGGGCATTCGCCAAACCCACACCCTGACATCGGATCGCCACATTGTGTACCGTGATTCGTCGCTCCACACAACGTTTTTCCACTGTTCAGTCATTCAATGTTATCGTTCCTTACACCAAGCGAGGAGTTGTTTGGCATTTACTGGCGTGATATGTGGATTATGAGCAGCCGCTCGACCATGAAATCCTAGTTTTCTCACCGACCGCCTAACTATCATATTACTTGCAGTGGATCCTGATGCAGTTTGGAATTCCTGTGTGATGATCTGGATAGATGTCTGCCTATTACACATTACGACCCTCTTCAAATGACGGCGGTCTCTGTCAGTAACAGACGAGGTCGGCCTGTACGCTTTTGTGCTGTACGTGTCCCTTCACGTTTCCATTTCACTATCACATCGGGAACAGTTGACCTAGGGATGTTAAGAAGTGTGTAAATCTCGCGTACAGACGTATGACACAAGTGACACCCAATCACCTGACCACATTCGAAGCCAGTAGGTCTACAGATTATATTCGCTCAAATTCTTATCATTAGAAACATCAGAGCTTCTTTTATATTCTGCTTTACGCATTATGTTTTTTGTATCTGATGCTTCTGTTGGCGAAACTACACCCTGACTCACTCAGAGTTGTACAATGAAAGATATTACTTTTCTGGGCAAGCTCGGCAGTCCACTACGAAGAAGCAGAACATCACACAACAGTATATGATGTAGGTATATTATACATGACTGTTACAGGATTTAAGAGAACTGAAGGAAACGGTAACTCATGAGTGACAGAAAAGTTTAGTTTCTTTTAATTAAACAATGGAGTAAGCAGACAGTGATTTTGACTGTGTTTTGAATAAGATAGTCTATTTTGCCCTGACATTCACAGAAACAAAAACTAAATCCGTCGGGAATTCTGTTCCCTTAAGGACTTATGCATTAATGACATAGAAGCAGCTGAATTCAACTGACAGCGCAGTGTGACCCAGACCCCCTAAGCGTTCATTCAATGAACTTCCGATAAGAACCTCGTTCAGTTGACGATTACTTAGTTTCTGTTAACGCAAATGGGCAACGCATCTCATCAGAGAAATGAAAGTTAATCAGCGTAGACCCTTAGAAACGGTGATTCGAAAAGCAAGCAGAAAGAAATGTGGTGCCTTTTAAGCACGTTCGTTAACATCAAACACAGAATAGCAGTAACATACTTTGGAGTGCCATTACTCGTCATTTTCAGTACCAGAGTTACAGCCTCTACCAAACGTCTTCACATAGTTTTAATTATAACTTCAAGAAATGACCTTGTGAACGAGATACATGGTGTTAGATCTTCAATAAGACAGATTTTCGCCAACTTTGTTGTAGGTTCAAGCATTTCCGCTGTTCTGAAAATTTTTCGTTATAGAAACGCCAGCCACTAAATGATTTCCTCTTCAGAGGATAGGAGAAATTACTGGGTGAATAAGAGGAATGAGGGAAAGTACGATGGCGCAAAGGTGGAACATATGTGACTCTGTCTTGGGTGAATGAGTTGCGGAGCTGTCGTTGAAGAGGGAGACCCCGTGGATTGCTTATCGCGAAGCGAAGTTTTGGCGGCCTTCCACCGTCTCGTCAGGAGGTCGTGACGATTTGTTCCTGGCGAGCATAATCTCTTTGCCCCTCAACCATGGCAGTCCCAAAAACCACTCACTGTTAAGTTGCCCGGTGACGGTTGAGTCTTCGCGTTATTTGGTGGCGGTAAATCCAGCTAGTTCGTTGACGGAAGAAATTACACTGGATGACGTGTTTCCGTAGAAGTTCACCGAACTTTCTAGAGATTGTGTCATTTTCACTAAGCAACAAGCGATTCTCGGCTTGCCTTTTTTTTATTTTTTTATTTTTTTTGTTCACTCACGTCTTTTTACAAAGGCGTTGTTGATTTTTATTGGAAAATCCGCTCAGATTGTCGATCTGTACCCATTCACTCGGAATACTATTTCTAGAAATATTGATTCTTCGTCGAGGTGCTCTATATCTAACAGCTTTCGAGCCTTGTGCACCAGAGTATTTCGCAGAGGATTTCTTTTTGAGAGAATAGAAATACGTGTTATCATCTGTACTAATGATCAGTTTCTAAAATACAGTAACATTTTACAAAATTAGCGGAATTTGTTATTAGGGCTTCATCTGTGTTTTAAAGGGATCGTCCTACTTTGTATAGATGTTCGGCGGTGAACTGGATCGAATGGCAGTAATACCAGGTTAACTGATTTCTTTCTATTATCTTTCTGTTCCTTTTCTTCTTTTTTTTTCAATTTTCTGACTGGTTTGATGCAGCACAAAATGAATTACTCTCCTGTGCCAAACTCTTCATTTTATGGTAGTACTTGCACACAACGTCTCAGTTAACTGTTGGATACATTAAGATCTCTGCATAGCCTTGCATATTTTACTCTGTACAGCTCTCTCAAGTACCGTGCAGATTATTCCTCGACGTTCTAACGTATGTCCTATAATCCTGTGCCTACTTCTTTCAATGTCTTCCTCATATTAGTCTCATCGATGATTCTGCGGAGACTCTACTGATTTCTTACTAGAAGAAAGTGTTGTACCTGGGGAATAATGTGCTGGGTGGTTATAATTAAAGTGCAGCAACTCATAGAGATCTAGTGTGGGCGGTAGTTATCGTATGGCAGCCTAATTTTGTATATATTCTAAGGTGTTAATGCAGAACCGATTTAGGCTGGAAAAATAACTGACGGAGTACATCGAAAAAGTTCAAAGAAAGGCAGCACGTTTTGTATTATCGCGAAATATTGGAGAGAGTGTCACAGAAATGATACAAGATTTGGGCTGGAAAGGCGCTTTTCGTTGCGACGGAATCTTCTCACGAAATTCCAATCACCAACACACCGTTGGGTGGCTTGCGGAGTATAAATGTAGATGTAGATGTAGATGAACTTTCTCCTCCGAATGCGAAAATATTTTGTTGACACGATCACCACGATAAAATAAGGGAAACCAGAGCTCGTACGGAAAGACATAGGTGTTCATTCTTTTCGCCGCTATACGAGATTAGAATAATAGAGAATTGTGAAGGCGGTTCGATGAACCCTCCGCCAGGCACTTAAATGTGATTGGCAGATTATCCATGTAGATAGATGTAGAAGTATGCTCGAATTTTGATCAGTAAGTGCTGATCTGGTGCTCTGAGTGCAAGGAAGGTATATAGAATTCTTTCTGTGTGTAATGGATTAGGAAAAGGTCGTGGAGAGAAAAGATCAGAGAAATGAGAAAGGCATGAGAGGCGTCGACGAGTTGCTATACAGCGCCAGATTTGCAACTGGTACCCAAAATTGGAACTAATTCTTTTCCAGCGTAAGTTGGTTCTTTGTTGATGCATTAGCATATCTACCAAGTTTCACTACCATACGAAGGTACGGGTTACACTAGATTTACGCTTTAATTATATAATAACTAGGCACCAATGAACACACGATATTTTTAGGTCAGTACTTCAGTCCATGATTTTTGAATCACGTGAAGGAAAGCACACTAGACTGTCATAAGCAGTTTCCGGCATTATCTTCAGTTTTGTTGTTGTTTAAGATAAGGTCGTGCTTTGCTCAGCATTTGTAAGTATTTCGTGTTCTAGACATTTAAGTGTTGTATAATGTATTACAGCTGTTTGGAATATATTGTTAACTTTTTAGGTACATGATTTTATGATGAGTAACATGCTATATATTTTTAAAACTATTTCTATATTATATGGACGGGTAAGCTATAATTCTTCAGTCGTCCACCATCTTGTACCTTCAAACGTAAGAAGGTTTTTTTATATGGCACGTGTGATACAAAGGAACTGAATTTCTTTAATGTCTTAACAAACTAATCTGTCTTGAAAATGGAAATGTATATTGCTTTCCATTAGCTTCCAGTTCAAATAAGTTTTCAATTTGTATCTTGTTTCTGATAGTTCTCCTGCTTAATTTGATTTCACTTACCGATTACTGGTGAGTATTAGAATAATTGTAAAACAGATAGACTGGTAAGTACAGTACTCAAAAGATTTTCTCGATTGCGACGCCTTTAAATTCCGGTAGAACATTTGTTCCTAGGTACATGACCATGTTGTACCTTGGAATAAGTTTTCACATTTCGAAAAACCTTAATTTTTCGGTATAAGTTTTGTAGAGTCAAGGAAACACTTCAGCAGCAAAAAGAGAATGCTATCATTTAAAGAATGGTATAAGGAAGAGTAAGGAAATAAGTTAAACTTCCATTACAAGGCCGGCTAGAGGATAAGTCTGAAAAGCCTGCCAACATATGACACTCTCCTGCATACAGAGTTTTCAGCATTCTTCTACTGCTTGAAGGTGTTCGGTGAACCTAGGCGAGGCACGTAAGTTTGAATTGCAGAGTGGTCACGTAGATGTAGGGGTAACATCATATTTGAAACACCTCTGTTGTTTTCCAGTTTTGCCAAAGTCCATGGTTCACTACCGTACAGTGCTGTTCTCCAATCGAACATTCACCGAAATATTTTTCATCACACTAAGGCAGATGTTTAATACTAGTGTGAGCTTTCTATAAGCAAAAGTCTGTAAATGAAAATACTGAAAATTGGTTTGCAAAAAACTTTCTCATGGAGTAACGTGTGTTTTAGATATCGTATTCAATTGCTGTGCAGCACTGGCTGTTGGTAGGCCCTGTGTTGCGCATAATGATGGAGTTTGGTTTGTGGGGCGCTTAACTGCGCGGTTCGCACCCGTTTTAAGTCCCAATTTTTACACAAATCAAGCCACTGACACGAATGATGCTGATGATGATTTTGATGATAATTATGATGATGTGGACAACGCAACACCCAGTCCTCTGTGTGTTGCGCTTGAGAATAGTGTCGTGAAACATAACTTTCAACTAAGTGAAATACTGAATTAGAAATAATGAAAACTAATCTAACTGAATGCCAAAAGTAAATAATTGTGTACTCAGTGAAAACCAGTTAATTAAAACTCAAACTGAAACACACTGCGAAAGTTACGTGCTTGCTCAGCATAAAACCTGATAATTCTCTCTACGAACTGTTTCCTCATGAGAATGGAGAGTGACATACGTCCTGAAATAAAAGTAACTTATATCATGCTCAGCATGTTGTTTTGTCTTTGGTGTACTGACGTTCTCGAAAGCAAATAGAAAAAAGTAGAAGCAGCAGCTAAGGAAAAAAAAATAAACAACCCACTACAAAACTTGATTTTTGCTTTTCAGAAACCATCTGTGGCTTCGTGCGGCTTAAGGCGCAGTGCACACACTACAAAATACTCAAAACTTTATTAAGAATGATGGAGGAGAGCTTTACTTTAAAGAAAGTTGTTACTGAAAAATGAAACTGTGATTGTTGTCAAATATCTCTTACAATATAAGAAGACTAACAATAATGAAATTCTCTCAATACAAACATTACAGGCATTTCAACCAGTGGCGTTGTTTGCGAGACAATGAATACAAAAAAATCTAATTAACATTAATCATCAATGTTATTAGTTATCCGAGCGAGAAAGATTTCCTTCGGTTAATAGTTCTGACATTTTATTCTTGTGCATACATATGTTACCTTGACAAATTCCTCCAAAAAGTCTTCTCCGTCAGTAGAATCAGTAAAATACATTTAGAATGATGTTTTCATCTGCATAATAAAATATTTCAGTTAATTTCTTTCATGTTCACAAATAACAAATCTCTGTTTCTGAAAAGTTAACTCCTCGGTACTGTGCCTCAAATAAGAATGGCCCAGCGCTGCGCAACTGACTGACGAACAAGCACACCACAGATTACATTCGACAGAAAGTCAAGGGTCTTATTCACTATTCGTGCAGCGTGCTCATTCGTCTTTGTACCTGTACAATAAGGGAGAATTACTTACAATGGCAGAAAAAGTAATGACACATTACACTAGTAGCCTTCTATTGTTCACGATAGCCCACTCTACCTACTATCTCCATTTTATATCTTGCTTCCTGCGTCCTCTATTTATTATTGTACTTCCAAGGAAGCAGAATTCATTTACTTCGTCTATTTCACGCTACCCCAAATTTGACGTTAATTCTATCACAAACCTGATTCTGCTCCTACTCGCTATCTTCGCCTCCCGCTGATCTACTCTCAATCCCTAGTGAATTCTTATTGGACCGTTCATACGATTCAGTAGGTCCTGGAGTTCTTCCTCACTTTAACTGAGCATGGCAGTGTTTGTTTTCCTATAGATGAGGCCTGTTGACCGATCTGCTCGTCCGAGCAGCCGGTCTGTTCACACCTTTTAATGATAGAGTGTGTGTTGGGGTTTATGGGCCTTTTAATTATAGAGGGAGGGAAGGGGTGGAGAGGGAAGAATCGGAAGAAATCTCCGAACGAGAAACTGTTCTCAGCGTGTCTATTCTGCGGCTGGCAACGATAGTCCTATGCGGATGCACCGCTTCACACTGGCTACCTAATGCCATTCTGATAAATTCATTTCCCAAGACATTAAATTTAATGAGAAATGACAACAAAATGAATCTTTTATGTTTTTTAACTGACGGAGCGAGAAACACGGGCAGCTAAGTACGAAACATGCTATTCCTTACAACTGATGCAATCTTGTGATGAACGTCGTTTTCGGATGAAGTCTAAATTGACATCAACCTGCGACTGTTTGACTCAGATGTTAAATATAAAAGCATCGTGGTTCTCACTAAAGCATCGATGACTGATACCGCTGTCTGAGTGCTGCTAATTCGAAGATAACCATTTAATTCGAATTCTCTCCGTGAGCTTCTCTGCCTCAATTTCATTTTCTTCACTGCAGAAGAAAGTCGCTTGGAAAATATTTAGGTCCTAAGATTGTCATGTAACTAGAAACTTGAAAATCGCGGAAATCCGTATTGAGGAAAATTTTGTAGCAGCGTAAGAGATTTACCATATTATGAAATTTACCATGAAACTGCCTGACACATCGTAGGTCTTGAGAGTTGGCAATACTCTGTTACGATTTAAAAGTTGACTACAGCGCGCATACACAAGCTCTGTAATCTAAGATATCGTTGTCGCGCTTCGCAGCGCACGGATTAACTAGTGGCAGTTTGGAAGCCAGTGTAGGAGCCCGCCTGCTGTGGTGCGCACGTGTGTTGGGCGAGGGGTCGTCTCCGAGCTGCCGTACTGCCGTGTCCGCCAGCAGCGACACAGGATTTGGTATTGAGTTGATATTTTTTAAAATTTGCAGCGCGCTTATTAATTTAAAGAAAAGGGTTTGTGTATGTGCGTAGCAGCAGACGGTAATTTTGATAATGATAGGAGTTGAATTCTTAAGGGAAACCATTGTTAGGTGAATAGATTAAGTATTGATTTTTGTCATTGATTTCTTTTGTAATTGTCAGGAAATTGTTTCACTCTGTATTTAATTGAGAAGTGTTTCAATCTGTCTCAATATTGTAATATTGCTTTAATGCCACTGGAGGCATACGTACGAAGTGATTGTTCAAAGAGCTTCTACCGTTTTGTTAATTGAATGAGAAAGAATTGCTTTCAGAATATAGTTTTTGAAAAAAGGAATTACTTGTTTGAGTTATCATTTATCGAGTCTAGATTTGACCAAACCCTTTCTCTTGAATTATATGTAGTTGTAGTAAGCAGCCGCAGCAACAGCAGGAGCCACCGTACAGAACATGCATTGCACTCAGCATGAATAATAGGTTTTTCAATGTTTTTGTTAAATAATGGAATGCAACAGATCAAGCAGTGGCAGCAGAAAGACCAAGTAAGTTATCTGTTGCGTACAGGACCAATTAAAAAAATTATAAAGTTTAGGCGATCTCTGTAATAGTAAAGTTAACAAGAGTACAAGCGCGAGATTTTCGGTAGAAAACACGAGATAAGGAGATAGAGCTCGCGACTTTGTCTACACTGTAGGCGTATAAGCCGTAACTATAGCTAACATCCTGAACATACGTGTTATAAGTTGACGTTCCAGTATGTGATCTTCGCTATGAATTTCCTAATCCGGACGTCATGCTGTTTCCCATCGGTTTTAAATAAGCTACTCTCCACTTTAGTGATGCGCCGTTAGTACGAGTATATACACTTGTGTCTCAGGTTACGGTGAATCTTACACACGGTCATTGCTTTCAAGACAGGGCACAGTTTGCACTTCCGCTGCTCAACATAATGATGTCTCAGCGTCCCCTTTTACCTAGGAGGCGAGAGAGTGCGAAAGCTCATGCTCGCCCAGCCGTCTCCTGGACAGAGCAGCTATAGATCACACAGCTAGGGTTCGCAATTTTGTCAGACGTTTGGTGCCAGACTATTTTCCGTTTCTTCTCGGCCACTGGCCTCAGTTTTTAGTTCTCTATCGAAATGCCGACTGTACAGTAAAGCAAACAGAAGTGATGGAGTTGGCGGGCCTCTCGAATGCGGAGAACGGCGCTACCCGTGGCTCTTGCCCGCCCTGGCGGAGGCGATCGCAGCGGCTGCTGCTTCTGGCTTCCCCCGGTCGGGCCGTAATTGGGTTGGGGGCCGTCCTGATGGCCTCCATCAAGGACTCGGCTGGTCAATCGGCAAGCGGAGGGCGGCTTCTGAAGTTGGAAGGCCCGGCGATTAGTAGTCTCCGCCCGAGCTTGAACCACGCCCAGATAACCTCGGTCAAGCCGCCGCCTGCTTCCTGCACAAATTTTCATTGCCTCATTCCCTGACGACATACTTCGTCAGGGTGTGAATTTCAGGATTTTCCGGCAGATCTGTTTCAAATACACTTCTCGAATTTGATACCGGATAACACTACGTAAGTCACACAACATTTTGGCGAACCACGAGCACGCCCGGAAGACCATTCTTCGACACCAGACAGGGGCACCATGAGATCTGTTTAATTGCAAGAGATTTAAAGAACTTTCATGACCCCTCCTCGTGGCCCCGGTAAATTCTGACACCACCGCATGAATATATCACGTCTTTCAGCACGTCTTGGTGTAGAACACGTGCTTTGAACGTACCGGGTGATCAAAGAGTCAGTATAAATTTGAAACATGAATAAATAATGTAGATAGAGAGGTACAAATTGACACACATGCTTGGAATGACATGGGGTTTTATTAGAACCAAAAACATACAAACGTTCAAAGAATGTCCGACACATGGCGCTTCATCTGATCGGAATAGCAATAATTAGCATAACAAAGTAAGACAAAGCAAAGATGATGTTCTTTACAGGAAATGCTCAAAATGTCCACAATCATTCCTCCACAATAGCTGTAGTCGAGGAATAATGTGAACCGCACTGTAAAGCATGTCTGGAGTTATGGTGAGTCATCGGCGTCGGATGTTGTCTCTCAGCATCCCTAGAGATGTCGGTCGATCACGATACACTTGCGACTTCAGGTAACCCCAAAGCCAATAATCGCACAGACTGAGGTCTGGGGACCTAGAAGGCCAAGCATGACGAAAGTGGCGGCTGAGCATACGGTCATCACCAAACAACGCGCGCGGGAGATCTTTCACACGTCTAGCTATACTTTCTTTTTTTTTCCTTCAGGGCTGACCACAAATCCGAAAGAGTACGGGCGAGTGGAGATCTCTTCTGAACAGCACGTTGCGAGGCAGCGAAGATTTATTGAATAAAGTTCATGTCTGGGGAGCTCGATGGTCAGCGGAATTGTTTAATCTCAGAAGAGTGTTCCTGGAGCAACTCTGTAGCAATTCTGGACGTATCAGGTATCACATTGTTCTTCTGGAATTGCACAAGTCCGTCAGGATGCACAATGGGCATGAACAGATGTAGGTGATCAGACAGGATACTCACGTACGTGTCACCTATCAGAGTCGAATCTAGACATATCAGCTGTCCCATATCACTACAACTGCACACGCCCCACGCCATCACAGAGCCTCCACGAGCTTGGAGAGTCCCCTGCTGACATGCAGGGTCCATGGATTCATGAGATTGTCTCCATACCCGTACACGTCCATCCGCTCGATACAATTCTAAACGAGACTCCTCCGACCACGCAACATATTTCCAGTCATCAACAGTCTAATGTCGTTGTTGACAGGCGCAAGCGAGAGGTAAAGCTCTATGTCGTGCACTCATCAAAGGTACACGAGTGGGCCTTCGGCTCCGAAAGCCCATATCGATGATGTTTCGTTGAATGGTTCGCACGCTGACACTTGTAGATTGCCCAGCATTGAAATACACTTCAATTTACGGAAGGATTCCACTTCTGTCACGTTGAACGATTCTCTTCAGTCGTCATTGATCCCTTCCTTGCAGGATCTTTTTCCGGCCGCAGCGATGTCGGAGATTTGATGTTTTACCGGATTCCTGATATTCACGATACACTCGTGAAATGGTCGTACCGGAAAATTCCCACTTTATCACTACTGCGGCGGTACTGTGTCCCATCGCTCGTGCGCCAACTATAATACCACGTTCAGAATCACTTAAATCTTGATAACCTGTCATTGTAGCAGCAGTAACCGATATAACAACTGCGTCAGACACTTGTTGTCTGATTTTGGCGTTACCGAATGGTTCAAATGTCTCTGAGCACCATGGGACTTAACTGCTGAGGTCATCAGTCCCCTAGAACTTAGAACTACTTAAACCTAACTAACCTAAGGACATCACACACATCCATGCCCGAGGCAGGATCCGAACCTGCGACCGTAGCAGTCGCGCGGTTCCAGACTGTAGCGCCCAGAACCGCTCGTCCACTACGGCCGGCTGGCGATACCGACTGCAGTATCGTATTCTGCCTGTCTACATATCTCTTTACTTGAATACGCATGCCTATGGCAGTTTCTTTGGTGCTTCTGTTTATATTACGGATGAATGAATGATACCAGACATAGAAATTTACCTAAGCAAAAGACCTGTAGCAATAATGTGCGAATTACATGAATTTTGTAATCAATAGATGCAGCAATGACAACGTAGTCGACTTCCAAGTATACATTTTGACGAAAAGACGCCATGGTAATCTGAAAAATAAATTCGGCAAACTGCTAGAAATGGGCTTTGAAAATGGTGGAATAGGTTAATGAAGGGTCAAAGAAATCCAAACAGTTTTTTATGTAGAAATATTTCAATAAGGTCGTAATGCACTGATCATATACTAAAAACAGTTTCAGGAATTGTCTACTTCGCATGAATGAAGTACGTGGTGTCATATCCCAGCTCCTGCCATTTTTAAAATGTGGTAAGTTGTTTCATTTATACCCTAATTCCGATTTATTGTTGAAATGTACGATATTTGTGCAGAGTGCTTAGCGTTAAAGTTTTGCAGTGGTGTAGTCGCTCCTTCGAATCTCGCCAATGGAAACACTTTTTTTTCCATTTATTTGAATTCCATATTCATTAACGAATGAGAATGGCAGTCATTTTGTATTCTTATTTATCTTTAATATATTTATTAACGAATGGAAATTTTATCTTAAATATTGAATTATAATTTTTTCATTTAGATTATCGTTATTCAATTTTTAATGACCGATCATATGAAAATATAATAGAATTTTAAACACACTTCGAAATGACGTTTTGTTAAATGAAAAAATTAATACATCAGTACTACTGTTCAATTTCTACAAGCAGATTTTTTTTTTTTTATTTTTTTTTTTTTTTTTTTTTTTTTTTTTTTTTTTTTTTTTTGTATTTAACTACCTAATTTTAATTTGTCGTGAATACTCGCAGTTTCAAGCGGGTATGAATAAAGAAGAAAAATATTATTTTTATTCAAAATTCAGTATTTGTTAAGTATTATTTGAATTCGGTGGTAAATACGGATCGCGGTTCTAAGCGCGCAGTCCGGAACCGTGCGACTGCTACGGTCGCAGGTTCGCATCCTGCCTCGGGCATGGATGTGTGTGATGTCCTTAGGTTAGTTAGGTTTAAGTAGTTCTAAGTTCTAGGGGACTGATGACCTCAGAGGTTGAGTCCCATAGTGCTCAGAGCCATTTGAACCATTTTGTAAATACGGAATTTCAATAAAATTATAAAAAATAGATAGCTGCTAGCGGGATTTGACGTAGCGACTTTATTACAATTGCAGTAACCTGCATATTCGCCAATCGACGAATGCTTTTAGAATCCAGTGCATTACGACAGCGTTTGGAAATCTTGTAACAGTTGCAGACACTTTTTTTCTATGTAACTCTTCAGGCTTTCCCGGCGGTCTAATGACATCTTGGGTTGTCGGGTGTTCTGCCGGATATCAGCGTCGTACTTGCACGATATTTCGGTCACGTAGCTCGAGACCTTCATCAGGTGCGACCTGAGACTGCTCCTCGAGTGGATCTGGTCCAGTATTTATGCCTATGGACTTCCCCCTCCACCAACGGCTGCAGGCGCTTCCTCTGTGGTCCGCGCCCATTCCCTGTGACCTGCTGGAGCGTTGCTGCTCCGTTTTCCGTCCGCTGCGGTTCTATCACATCAACTCCAGAGCGGCGAACAAGATAAAACGCAGAGCTAGCATGGCACTGGTGAGAGAGAGGATTCGAGATATGCGCCACAGGTTAGATGTTGTGGCCAGGGAGCTGTTACACATTCATCTGTACATGGCAGCTTCCTTAACAAGAGAAGATTGGGATTGGGTAGACCGTGCCTCCTGGTCTTTAGCTGAGTGTGCTAGAAGGAATGCCTCATCTTGCCAATCTGCAAAGTTTGACCGCATGAGCAAGAAAGCACAGCAGATGGAAGAGACACGCACGGTGACGAATCTGAGTGGCATACAGTTTGATGATACAACCTTAAAGGTACTCAGCAGGGGTCTCAACTTTGCTACGACCCCTAGAAACGTACCCATTTCAGGTTTCGTCAGTGCAGTAGAGCAAGTTGCAGCCACACTTCCACCTAATGTGGCAGAGGAAGTCCGCCGAGAGACCTGCAGGGCCCTCACCAAGGCCAGGCCGCCGAAATCGAACATCACAACCGAGGAGAGGCTTGCACTCAAGAAACTACGGGAAGACAACAGCATTGTGGTACTGCCAGCAGACAAAGGGAACTCCACTGTCATCTTGCAGCGAGTGGATTATGATGAGAAAGTACGCCAAATTCTGGAGGACCCTGCATACAGAATTCTGGAGTGTGACCCCACGGACAAGGTGGCCAAGAAGACTAGTGCTCTCTTGAAGGAAACAGGGATGCCCGATAAGATCATCAGACAACTACGGGAAAAAGCGCCAGTGCCACCCAGACTGTATGGTCTGCCAAAAATACACAAGCAGGGTGTGCCTCTACGTCCTATTGTCAGTAATATTGGGGCACCTACGTACACAACAGCCAAGTACCTGAAGGGTCTCCTGGCTCCATATGTGGGGAAATGTATTCACCACATCCGCAACTCAGAAGATTTCCTGCAACGCCTCAAGCAACTGCACATCACAGATTCGGACATCATGGTTAGTTTTGATGTGGTATCGCTGTTCACCAGGGTCCCACTGAAGGACTCACTAGAACTGATTGCAGAGAAATTTGATGGTGCTCTGTTGGACCTGTTCAGTCATACACTGACATCCACGTATTTCCTGTACAGAAACCAATATTACGAGCAAACTGAAGGTGTAGCTATGGGCAGCCCACTGTCCCCTGTGGTTGCCAACATGTTTATGGAGAGTTTTGAGGAGAGGGCATTGGAGACAGCCACATTTAAACCCACATGCTTCTTTAGGTATGTGGATGACACCTTCGTGATCTGGCCACATGGGATGGACAGGCTCAATGAGTTTCTTGAACATCTTAACTCATGCCACCCTAATATCAAGTTCACCATGGAACTGGAGAAGAATGGCCAGCTGTCATTTCTGGATGTACTAGTCCAGAGGAAAGCAGATGGATCAATTGGCCACAGTGTGTACCGAAAACCTACACACACTGATTTATATCTGCAGGCCAGCAGTTGTCACCACCCTGCACAGAAGAATGGGGTTCTGAAGACTTTGGTCCACTGAGCACGTGCCCTATCAGACCAAGAGAATCTACCCATAGAGATAGAACGTCTCAAAACAGTTTTCTCCAAGAATGGATACATGGACAGACAAATTGAGAGGGCACTCCGACCAGCCACTATACCACAGGTTCCTGAAGAAGACCAAGATGAAGCAAGGAAGGTGGCATATCTGCCCTATGCTGGCTCTATTTCTGCCAGAATCAGTAGGATCCTGCGTAAACACAATATCAAGTGTGTTTTCTGTCCATCCAACAAGATCGGGGGACTGCTGGGGAGTGTCAAAGACGACCTGGGGTTACGAAAACCAGGGATTTACAATATACCTTGCCAATGTGGCATGTCCTACATTGGCCAGACGACAAGAACTGTGGAGATCAGGTGCAAAGAACATCAGAGGCACACTAGATTAAGACAGGTGACTAAGTCAGCCATTGCTGAACACTGTCTAGAGCTAGATCATGCCATGAAGTATGAGGATACCAAGATTCTAGCACAAACACCCAGATTTTGGGACAGTGTCATAAGAGAATCGATTGAGATTAAAATGGCTGACGATCTTATGAATCGTGACACAGGGTACCAGCTAAGCAGAGCCTGGGATCCGGCTCTGGAATTGTTAAAGGAGCAACGGGGCCAGCTGCAACACTACACAAACAGAAGAACCAGAGACATGGAGATGGTAAACGAGCCCCTGACGGACTGCCAGGAGCACCAGACCGAAGATGGAACACCCAGAAGTGGGACTGGTGGGCGCGGACCGCAGAGGGAACATCCAGAGCCGCAGCAGATGAAAAACGGAGCGGCAACGCACCAACAGGTCGTGGTGAGCGGGCGCGGACCGCAGGGGGAACGCCTGGTACCCCAGACCGTAGATGAAACCCCCAGGAGCGGGTTTGGTGGGCGCGGACCGCAGAGGGAACACCTAGAACCGCAGCGGACGGAAAACGGAGCAGCAACGCTCCAGCAGGTCACAGGGAATGGGCGCGGACCACAGAGGAAGCGCCTGCAGCCGTTGGTGGAGGGGGAAGTCCATAGGCATAAATACTGGACCAGATCCACTCGAGGAGCAGTCTCAGGTCGCACCTGATGAAGGTCTCGAGCTACGTGACCGAAATATCGTGCAAGTACGACGCTGATATCCGGCAGAACACCCGACAACCCAAGATGTCACTTTTTTTCTAGTTTACTTTAGAATTAATTCCCACTGTTTCAGAGAATTCTTATTTGTTCATTTACCAAAAAATACTATGGACACGAACGAAATAAAACTGGTCCTCTTATTAGTCTAAAACAAAGACTAGGAATATGATCGGATTGAGCATCCTGATGCAAAGGATAGGTTGTTTGTTGCCAACATGCGCTGCCTCCAAAGAGATGTGACTCTGGTTCGTCGTAAGGATTATCCGAAAGTGCGATGCAAATTTTGAATGTTTTTACACCGCTAGAAGAACAGACACTTTGAGTTTTCCAGGCATGTTCACAATTTGCATTTCATATCATCAGCATTAACTTGGATTACAACTTTGAAGAGATCCATTTAAGAGCATTTCGCTTGTTCGCAACAAGTGTCACAGCTCTGATGTCACAATGTTTTGGTTGTAGGAGAAGAAGGGACATCAACCGCTGTTTTTAGGTTGCACTTTGCCGTATTACCGAGTCCGTGTTATAATAAACTATGCAGCGACGACACTGCGAAGTAGCTTCCTAGCACGCCAAAGTCAAAGCGCCCCGAGAAACATCAAAACTGAAGGTATGGCATACAGAAAATGCGTGATTTATCACACTTTGATAAATCGTTAGATATGAAACTTTTCTGTTTTATACTTCCTGGCATCATGTGTTTCAAATTTATTGATCTTTAGAAAAATTATAATCTTAATCACACATAATCACTTTCAACATCAGATGAGCCAGTGTTACGATTTCAGGTTGTGACCAAGGTGAACATAATGGCTTGGATATCCGTATAACCTGTAAGAATTGTCTTGGGCATATATAAATCGAATATGGAAGTGAACATTTCTCTAAATATCGGCGCACTCTAAAGATTAATTGGCAGCACACTCACACACTACTGAATTTATCGACTTTTGCCAAGAATGGATAAAACGCGGAAGCTACAAGGGAAAGTTAACACAAAAAACAGATTCATAGTTCGGGCTTTGAAGAGCGCTGCCCGTTTGAAAGAACGCCAAGACAATCTCCTGAGGAGGAATGTACGAAATTAAGCTTTGATCTTTGCGTTAGCCTTCTGCACAACAAATACGATAGTATGATACCAAAAACAATGTAGCTAATAAACGAGAATCAGTAAACCGTAATTCTCCTAAATTTTGGGTATGCATACTGATAAAAAACTGAACTGAAGGAACATACTTCTGATATGCTCAAACAATTCAAATCTGGTTGTTTCGGGCATCTTATTATTGCCAGTTTTTGAAATATGCGAATCAATCTCCTAACATATTTTCCATATATCCATGTAATAACGTCTTATGCGATGAAACTTCATGGAAGATTAAAACTGTGTGCCGGACCGAGACTCGAACTCGGGACCTTTGCCTTTCGCGGGCAAGTGCTCTACTGGCGGAAGTAAAGCAGTGAGGACGGGGCGTGAATCGTGCTTGGGTAGCTCAGTTGGTAGAGCACTTGCCCGCGAAAGGCAAAGGTCTCGAGTTCGAGTCTCGGTCCGGCACACAGATTTAATCTGCCAGGAAGTTTCGTATCAGCGCACTCTCAGCTGCAGAGTGAAAATCTCATTCTGGTCTTATGCGATACTTTTACGAGGTAACTTATCATTGTGAAATAAGATACTGATTGTACGAAAGCGAACAGTAACAATAGTATTTGGTGTTCGCAAGCAGTCTCTTTGTAAATACTTCTTCAAGGAGTTAGGGACTTAAAAGCACCTTTCAAGACATATGTATCTTCTAACGAAGCTCGTCGTAAATAATACTTCATAATTTCAAAAGACTAGTGATGTCCATACCTACAACACTAGAAGAAAATTTGATTTTTGTTAAGGTGTCAGAAAGGTGTCTGATATACATCAACAAAAACTTTTCTTTATTTGGCCAGTAATATATAATGTCTTACAGGTAGCTAAGCAACTTTTAAATCCAACGTAAAATCATATCTTCTAAACTACTCCTTCCATTCTACACATATATTTTTATTTGAAAACTTGTGGTCAGTAGCAAAATCACTATCTTTTAGGATCAATGAACGATATCTTCATCACTTTTAAATGTAGTCATGTTTACTTATCGTGCAAACTGTCTTGGTCCACATCATTTAGATAAAATAAATTGTTTACATGACGTTTGGAACATTAACTAACTAGTTTAACACCTTCAATTAGTATTTTTATTTGTTAAATTTTGTCAGCCGTATCTGAGTAGCCAATAAAAATTCAGCGCGAGTTGTGCGGAGCGTTTAATTCGGATTAGTACACACGACCAATTCCTGCAGCCTTCGCTATTCCTCCTGAAAGACGTTGTATACAGTTACATAAATTATCCATAAGATATTAAAGCTTTACTACAGTATATTTCGATAGTTTGCAACATATTAAGCGCCTCTCATAAAATCACGGCCACGATTACACTATTATGGTGTTTAACTATTAAAAGGAGCTTTTCTTCCTTTGACATATATTTCCATCTCCTATAGCAACACTTATTTATCCTTGTCGTTACTAAAATGCAAATATGTAGAAAAGGCAACTAAATTTATTATTAAACTTTGGGTTCTGGCTCTTACTACTTTTCCGCTGGTCATGTAGTAAAAGTACTGCATTATGCATGACGTTGTAATTTATTACTTCTTTACTACTAATTGTATTCGCGACGCACTTACACACAGTATTCAGGTATACGATTGATTATAAGTGCAAAATTATATCATTGTACAACTCATGATTCAGCAGATGTGAAGTCGTAAACAATAAGATGCGTGAGCAACTGCCGCATTATTCGTGACGTTTAAGTTTATTACGTTACTTCCACTAACTTTAGTCGTAATAAATTTTGCATCCAGTATCTACACATACCGCTATATGCATTTAAAATATGACGTCATTGTACTAAACACAGTTCAGGGGAAACGAGGTCATGAACATTAAGTAGAAGGCCAGATGCTGCATGGTACGGGCGTGCACGCACAGCTATAAATAAATATATCGGCAACGCTGGGCTCCACCGCTAGTTCTTAAATAAAAACTTTATTTTTTCTAGACACGTTCCTATTCAACTAGCTGACACATTATTTTGTGGATGTTACGAAGGAATATCTTATCTTGGCACACAGCGAGAAACAAACTGAGAAAAGTTTAATTAAGGTTGTTTTACATGGCCGCTTAACTTTCTGAGTGAGAGAACGTGATCTGATGGAAATTGTAGAGTTGGGATCAGAGTTTCTAATTGATTCACTTGAAAGTTTTGCTTGCTGCTTGTTTAAAAAGTGAATGTTCCCGAACTTCGTTACACGCAGCGTGCAAAGAGAATTCCGCTCTCCGTAGTGTGAAAAGGCTTCTACGGGAAAGAACGCTGTTTCTATCTGGAGAATTTCGTATAACGTCAAAGCAGCTGGAGAATTTCGTACAACGCCAAAGCAACTGATTTTGGAACTCTCCGGCAAATGTTAAATATTCTAGTGAATCACTCATTGAAATTAGAAACTGACGGCCGTGACAAAACGTCGGTGTGGAGACAGACGTTTTACAGTGAAAATTGGAAATAATTCATGTACTAAAAGAACAGTTCAGGAGAACAGAAAAACGGTCTGGATGCTACAAAGGGCTGCAAAATAAGCAAACTTTATTAAATATTGTATAGCCCTCTTCCGTAACTACTGGAAAGGATATTAGTGCCTGAGAAGGAACAAATTTCTGATGATGAATAGTTGAAAAGTAACAAAAGGATCCACAGAATTTCATTAACAGTTAAAAGTAATCGACGTATACTTAATTATGATTGAAAATATTATTGAAGCAAACCATTAGTGTTTTTTATGCAGAAATGGTATCTCCTGAAAAGGTTTTTTTTTCAGTTAACACAGATTTAGTCCTTACTCTCAGAATGAAATGTAAG
Organism: Schistocerca americana; assembly: GCF_021461395.2. Lineage (NCBI taxonomy): Eukaryota > Metazoa > Arthropoda > Insecta > Orthoptera > Acrididae > Schistocerca > Schistocerca americana. The sequence continues at coordinate 364,968,362 of NC_060122.1, read as the reverse complement.
GCTCAGAAATGCAATTTAGTGTGTAGCTGAGGAGTGGAAGCAAAAAAGTCCTGAGCGCCGTTTTTCACAGAACGCGTTGTAAGTGCTCTTGTATTCTCGGTATTCTATTACGTGTCCGTAGACTTGATACAGGTTCCAACCTATAGATACAGACTTACAAACACGCATTAGTAGATGCCGCATGGTCTTTGACCCAAGCTGTGCTGTCAAATAAATTTCCAAAATTTACAAAATACGAGGAAATTTTTTTGTTGACTACAGTTCTACTACATACATCAAAAAAGATTTCCATCACCCCAGTTCCGAGAGTTCCGGAACCTGTGCAGGAAATTGGAATAGAGACCAATATAAATCTCATTTCCGCTCATTTAATGCTCATGAGACCCACATATTGCATGTTGTATCACCAGACCTTCAGAGGTGATGCTGTACCCACCGGTACCCTAATACCCAGTAGAACGTCCTCTTGCATTGACACATGCCTGTATTCGCGTGACATACTATCTATAAGTTCATTAAGGCACTATTACTCAAGATTGCCCCTCCCCTCAACGTCGACGTGGTGTAGATCTCTCAAAGTGGTTTATTGGTCACGTCTAGTCCAGCGATGTCGTTATCCTGAAGATATTAGTCGGAGTATGGCATTAACGTATCGTACAGTTGTTACGGCGCCTTCCATGACCATCAGTGGCGTACGTCGGCCCCACATAACGCTACCCCAAAACCAGGGAATCTCCACCTAGCTGCACTCGCTGGACAATGTGTCTATGGCATTCAGCCTGACCGGGGTACCCCCAAACACGTCTCCGACGATTTTCTGGTTGAAGGCACATGCTACACTCATCGGTGATGTGAACGTGATGCCAATTCTGAGTGGTACATTCGGCATGTTGTTGGGCTCATCTATACCGCTCTGCATGGTGTCGTGGTTGCAAAGATAGACCTCGCCACTGACGTTGGGAGTGAAGTTGCGAATAGTGCAGCCTATTGCTCATAGTTTGAGTCGTATCATGACGTACTGTGGCTGGACGACAAGCATTACTGAACATGGTGGTGTTGCTGTCAGTGTTCCTCCGAGCCATAATCCGTAGGTAGCTGTCATCCACTGCAGTAGTAGCCCTTGGGCGGCCTCAGCGAGTCTTGTCACCGACATTTCCCGTCTCTCTGTATCTCCTCCATGTCCGAACAAAACCGCTTTGTTTCTCCCCAATACGCCTCGGCACTTTCCTTGTTGAGAGCCCCTCCTGGCACAAAGTAAAAATGCGGACGCGGTCGAACCGTGGTATTGACCGCCCAGGCATGGCTGAACTACAGACAACACGAACCATGTATCTCCTTCCTTGTGGAATGACTGGAACTGCTCTGCTGTCGCACCTCCTCCGCCTAACTGCTGCTGCCCATTGATGGGAGTTCGCATCTTTGGGCGAGTTTAGTTCAAAAATGGCTCTGAGCACTATGGGACTTAACATCTATGCTCATCAGTCCCCTAGAACTTAGAACTACTTAAACCTAACTAACCTAAGGACAGCACACAACACCCAGCCATCACGAGGCAGAGAAAATCCCTGACCCCGCCGGGAATCGAACCCGGGAACCCGGGCGTGGGAAGCGAGAACGCTACCGCACGACCACGAGATGCGGGCTGGGCGAGTTTAGTGACATCTCCGAACTGTAAAAGGGACTCGCTCTGTGATACAATATCCACAGTCAACGTCTATCTTAAGGAGGTCTGGGAACCTGTGTTATGCAAACCTTTCTCTGATGTGTGTAGTTAAAGCTTAATTCTGTGTGTCTGCACTCTGTGTTGTCACGTAATGTTTCAAGATTAATGGTATTTGGAACAAAACCTTTGTTTCTGATATTTGGTCGATAACTGACGTATCTGAGACAGTGGCTATGATCAAAATATAAGCTGATTCGTGTAAAGAAGAAAACAGCAACTGGCACCTGTCAACAATACAATTTAGTTACACAAATAGCGTTATTATATGAGTTTCTCTTCCACAAAGGTAGCATAAATGTATTTATGTGAAACTGTTCACTAGGTTCTGACATGTACTTAATCGCCGTACGTAGAAGTTTATAAACTACTCTTTGACTTGCTTTTGTGATTAATGCTAGAGCCACCCGCTGGTCTTAGTTTACTACTTTGTTAACTTATTCGCCACACTCAGTTTTTCACTGGCTCTATTGGAATAGCCAAAGGCACTACCAAATAAGCCTACATGAGGTGAGGTTTGTATTGTATTCAGTCTATGTGCTCACACTCGTGAGATGTATACCAAAGTTTGATTTTAATGTAAGTTCAATAATAATGAAATCACGGTATAGTGGAATATTTAGATACATACTTATGTTATTACGTACATATTTGTTACCGTTAATTTTCTGGAAGACTTCGTTCCAAAGCCTCAGCCTGGTGATGAAATACTGAAACGCGTATCGCTTAATAAAGAACTGTGCCATCAAGACTTTTCTATATTTCAAAGGTATGCCAAATCTGAATGGTCGCCTATCTCTACCATTAATGTATTTCTCCATCAAGTAATAGACAAACAGCGTCATTTCCGGTTTGGAAGAGACAGATTCATCTTCAGACCGCTATTGATGTATGCATTACTTTTGTTGTTGATTACATTAATTGTTTGGAAACAAACAGCCAGCAACTAATGTACCAACAAATTTAGTATATATGACCTGTTGTCTAAAGATGAACGTTTCGGTTCAAAGCCGGCCGAAGTGGCCGTGCGGTTAAAGGCGCTGCAGTCTGGAACCGCAAGACCGCTACGGTCGCAGGTTCGAATCCTGCCTCGGGCATGGATGTTTGTGATGTCCTTAGGTTAGTTACGTTTAACTAGTTCTAAGTTCTAGGGGACTAATGACCTCAGCAGTTGAGTCCCATAGTGCTCAGAGCCATTTGAACCATTTTTCGATTCAAAACCGGTAACAGCGCCATTTTTGTTAATAAGTATCAAAATAGTATTATTAATAGTGGCCCGTTTCTTTTTTCATCCTTGCGAAAATCAAATTTAGGACGTTCCACGTAAAATATTTATTTTCTGGTTTATATCATTACTTTTTGTAGTGATGCGGTGAGTAACATAACATTCTTGTGTCAATATACCGTCTCAATTTTTCTGATACAAATCTGTTGTGTACAAACAGATGCACATTGTTTTTTCATTCTCCTCACAAATGTCAGACACATAGGAAGTTTGCCATTTCCACTCTTCATTTGACATGAGAAGACAGACAAATACAGTGCGACTGGTCCCGGCGGAGGTTCGAGTCCTCCCTCGGGCATGGGTGTGTGTGTTTGTCCTTAGGATAATTTAGGTTAACTAGTGTGTAAGCTTAGGGACTGATGACCTTAACACTTAAGTCCCATAAGATTTCACACACATTTGAACATTTTTTGAACAGACAAATACACCACAGTCCAAGGAATTCTATGACAGTAGTGTTGAAAACTTTATCAGGTACCAGGTATTTCGTGAAAAACAATACCATTTTAATATTATTTTGACCGAAGAAGTTGGTACCTCCTCAAGCTCTCTTTCTCCTTGTGAGTCATTAGAATGTGGGCTATTTCATTATACTCACTAACAGCCAGTCCTTCGCACATGAGACATGGTATTTGTTCTAAGATCAATGTAAAACACGGAAATAGCTAACGCACATTTAGAAATGAAGTATTCTCTGCTGTGTCCTCGATCAGTGCCTAAACTGTGCATGGAAACTAGCGGGAACACAACTTGTGAGAGTGTGTGTTAGCGTCGGTAAATATGTTACCTGCGGCCAATACAGAGCTGTTGTCTCTGAGCACTAGTCATTAGTTGTAGATCCTTAAGTGGTATTGAGAATGTGTTCATTCCTTGCTCTCTATTGACGCAATTCATGTCGCCATTTAACTACAGCGTTTTGTTTATATCAACTATAGTTTTAATAGCGACATCCTTACTGTCACTTGTCTAATAAGTGTTATTATCTGGTATACCAAACGGGAATCCTGGAGTTTCTGTCCTGATTCTGTACTTACAAGTGCTGTCTGTGTTTTTGTACATGACATTAATTACATTTGTGTTCAAAAGTGTACACTCTCTTAAAATACTTTTTTCCTAAATGTTGTCCCGTGTATGTTATCTTTGTTAACAGTCTCATTTTGCTTCCGCTTCAGTTGTAACTACAGCAGTTAATTAGTAGACTGTTGAAATAAAAAATATGTTTCAAATACCTCTAAGCACTATGGGACTTAACATCTGAGGTTATCAGTCCCCTAGACTTAGAACTACTTAACCCAACTAACCTAAGAACATCACATACATCCATACCCGAGGCAGTATTCGAACCTGCGACCACAGCAGCAAGACTGCAATAAATGGAGGCATCTTTCGTCCACCAAAACAAATCTTACCCCAGGAAGGCCGTTGTAATTAATAAATAAAGTGTTTCATACAACGACTCGGTACAACACGCAGAAGAATTCATTAAATTAATGTAGCTTTTATACCCTTTCTAGTTTCACTCTTCATTTGTTTTTTCAAACATGAGTTCCATATAATCACTTTAGAGAACTTGTTTATCAAAAAGTTACAAGAGGAATATTATACGAGAGGATCTTCTTCTCTCTTGATCGTAATTATGGAAAAAACTTATTTTATTCGGTTAATAATTTTAGCATGTGGCCTAGTTAGAACCTCACAACAAATTTATCGTAGTTACTTTACTTTCATCTCCTGTAAAGTTTGGATCTCCTAATATTCTGTTACTCCTATATAACATCATTTATTGAAATCTGTCTTTGTCGGAAGTTTTACTGGAGAACGCGAAATCCGCGTCGCCAGATTGTTTGACGAGGCCGCCGCAGAATCTTTTCCCACAGACAAGAGACTGTCTGCCATCGATCTCCACGTAGTTGCTTCCGTCTGCCGGGCGCGGCGCCACTTACAAGAAGTCGTCTTCCAAACGTCTCCGTGCGAAACTGCTTGCGAGTTGGTAGACTTTCACCAAGCGCTTAGACACCATAAATATTGAAAGTTTTTTTTCCCAACTTGTGTTCGTCTTTTACAAGAAAAGTTTATTTAGGTGAAAAATGGGAGTTATTGCTCGTACTTTTGACGACGTAGGAATCAGAACATGTAAAACGTACCAATATACACCTATCGTCGTGGCAACAGTGTTCTGGGTGCCATGCAAGCAGAAACCTGTAATAGAACAGAATAATTGTGATTTTGTCCCTTGAATAATCATGCATAAATAGAAAGCAAATAATGTGAGACTGGGCAATCTTCTGCCTCACAAACTCTGTAAATTCTCTTCCAACACTTACCTTTTTGTCACAATCTTTCTATGATACGGCATGTTTGTTGAAAGTAGCTAGGCTACATTCAGTCAACGTGACTAAATTTTTAGTTACAATTTAGTTAGATATGTAGGTATTATAACATTTATTATCACTGATTCGAACGTTTATAGGAACACAAATGCTACAATAACGTTTTGAAGAAATTTAATGACTTTATCTGCTTTAGTAGATACTCTGCTGTATAATACTGTATCTTCTGCGTAAATGTAATTGCCAGTTTCTTGTTGACAGTCATACACGCACAGTGTGTGTAGTTATGGACTATGGACTGGATACCGCAGGTTTTTTATTACCATTTAGTTGCACAGGTTAGCTATGATACATGTCCATGACATATATGTGAAATAAAACTGGTTGCTGTGCATTTAATATCCTGCTCATATAACTAATTGTCTGACTTCCTTCGTTAAGACATGTATAACTGCGAACGATCTTTTAGAAACAAAAATATCCACATAGTGTCATAGAATTTTGCTCCTTTCTTTAAAGTGTATTGGTTTTTTTTCTGTACTTATGTTGCGTTGCAGAATGCCACACTTTCAGGTACCGGTACTAAGAAATAATTGAAACACAATAATTTACACACAGATATAGTAATATTATGCAGACTGTACACGAACTTAGATATCTACAGTTCTTGGCCGACGGTTATATGGCTTTCAGTTTATAAATATATGCATGCATTAGCGCATTCTACGTCACACAGACTCCTACAGTCCGTACTCGATAGAACTCCTGCATGTTGACTGAAAAATTAAATCAATCGGTAATTTCAAAAAGGTAGTGTCTCACAAAAGTAAAGTTTTACAGAAGCCAAAAACTACCTACCATATAAACCACATTTGCAATTATTGTTATTTCGACTTCAATGGTTATTGAGTCTTCAAGGACTTTGTAACATGGTGTATTTTTGTTTTGTAATTAATAATTTTGCAATAAACAATTATTACTTACAATAAATGTTGAGGTTGATTTTATTACAAAACCAGTAAGTATACTGAACTGAAACCTCACATGAGATTTCTATCCACATTTTGAACTATAGCTCCGCTTCTTATAACGATGGTGAAGCTAAACACAATAATAAATGTTTATCATCGTGCTCGTCGCCATCATTGTATGATCCCACTACTATTGACCATTCTTGCAATTGCTTATAAAATTCCATATTCTCAGATGGAACATACCTTTTCATTTTCAGTGTATCTTATATCTTTTTGACATTGACGGGCACACATTTTACACTGTATGCTAACTCAGTGGGAAGTACTGGATCCTTATGAAGGCCGTACAGGAGCTGCAATACATCAGTGACAGCACTATCAACTAACTTCTATTTTCGGTTGCCCCGGAGTACTGTGCATCATATTCCAAACTCGTCCATTTAGGAGGAGGAAAAAGAAATTTAATGTTGCTTAGGAAATTTTTACATGTTTGATTCAGAGACGTAAGACTTTTCAATGTCACAAAGTCGTCAGGTTTTCACGGAGTACTTACTTGATGCCTTTTGGTTCATTATGACATATATAGGTCCTGTTATGATAGCTCACCAACTTCTTTATAGTCCAATCTCTTATGATTTGGGAGAAATCCATGACCGTGTAAAGAGCAGTAATGTTTCGTCCTCTTAAATCTCCCAATGAATAATTCTGTTATTCTTACTCAGACCGGCACACCCGTTGGAGAGTAAGTGAAGCTCATTCACATCTTTTGAGATGTGTTTGTGGGTATAAGGGTATAAAAATGAGCATACTTCATTTCCACCTTTCTTGGCTTTGCCTTCATTCTACCCTTATAAGTGTTAGTGCGTGCTTTTCAAGTTATATATGTTAAAAATAGTGATCTGTAGCTTTTTCAAGCAAAAACTATTGTGAATAGGAGTATTTGGTAACGGCAAATTTTGTACGTAGTCAAACTTCAGCCCATAGACATTAATTTCCTTTTCACTACGTTCAGAAATTTCATTAATGTTACTGTAAAATATTTTGGACCTTCTGCAGTGAACCACTAGCCGAATTGAAGTTTAACAAGAAAAAATGCACGTTAAGCATCAATAGGTCACCATTGTGTTTTCTTTCATTTAAACACACTTCCACATACACTGCTGGATAAGATCTCTTTAGATTTATTCATGCATTACGATATTCAGCTACACATACACATTGCTGTTTATTACTACTGCAGATTTTCCAATTTAATCTAACAAATTCGATTAGATCATTGCCCAGTCGCTTACTATCTCTTGTAATCCAGCAAAAGAACTGCCTTTGTCCATCTACCGTCCAATCATCTGGATGTATGTCCTATACACATTCCTGTAATGTTCGTTATAGCCTTATTTCATTCTCTGTTACCAAATCCTTTTGTTAATTTTCCTGTTTTACCTTCTAGTATTTCCTAAATGCTTCTCTCTGTTCCTCGTTGGACAACTCTATGTTGTTTAATGGCTTTCGCGTGAAAGTTCATCTTCCGTAACTACAGAGTATAGATTCATTCTTGTCCTTATCTACCTTTCGGGTTATTTATCTTTACATATCGAAAAATAGAAAAGGTTGCCACGTGAACTAACTGTTAAATAATTTATATTCGACGTGTTGGTTAGACATTACTTTCACTTTATTATAATTAATTTTTTTGGTCTACTTCCGAACTTCTTTGTTGAAGATTATTTGTACTGTTGGCTATAAGTATAGAGTCATTAGCAAAATGAAAGTGATTCAGGTGTCTTCACTTAACACATAGTCCTTCTTCTCTTCCTCAGTTTGGTGATATGGAAACATTTTCTAGGGCTGCTTGGAATGGTTTTACTGATACGGAATCTCGTTGTTGACTCCTGTGATGTTCTCACTATCGTGCTCAAATCTAATGAAATCTGTAGCATGTAATTACACGAATGAGCCAAAACTTTATAACCAGCTGCTTAGTAGGGTGTTGGTCCACTTTGGTACTCAATATAACAGCTATTCTACGTGGCATGGATTGGAAAAATACATGGTACGTTTGAGAATGTATGTGCAGTCCTATAAGTTATGGACCTATGGTTTGTGGGCAAGGACATAGCACATGATAACTTCCCATATGCCTTTCATAGGGTTCATATCAAGCGAGTTTAACGGTGAAGACCTCAATACGATTTCGGTAGCATGTTGCTCAAATCACTGCATAGTGATTCTGGCCTTGTGAAACGGACAGTTATCCTACTGGAAACTACCTTCACTATCGTGGCCGAAATCAAGCATGATGGGGCGCTGCTGATCCACAATAACATTCCTGTAGCTCATAGCTGTCATGGTTCCTTCAGTTACTACCAGACGTTCAATGGAAGCAAAGGTAAATGTCCCCCGTAGCCGGCCGGTGTGGCCGAACGGTTCTAGGCGCTTCAGTCTGGAACCGCGTGACCGCTACGGTCGCAGGTTCGAATTCTGCATCGGGCATGGATGTGTGTGATGTCCTTAGGACAGTTAAGTTTAAGTAGTTCTAGGGGACTGATGACCTCAGACGTTAAGTCCCATAGTGCTCAGAGCCATTTGAACCATTTTTGTCCCCCGTAGCGCAGTACTGTTCCCAACGAACCGAGACCACGGCGTGCTGAAAGTTAGGAACAACCGTTCCCCTGGATGACGGAGTACTCCGAGACAATCATGGAGGAGGAGGAGATTAGTGTTTAACGTCCCGTCGACAACGAGGTCATTAGAGACGGAGCGCAAGCTCGAGTGAGGGAAGGGTGGGGAAGGAAATCGGCCGTGCCCTTTCAAAGGAACCATCCCGGCATTTGCCTGAAGTGATTTAGGGAAATCACGGAAAACCTAAATCAGGATGGCCTGAGACGGGATTGAACCGTCGTCCTCCCGAATGCGAGTCCAGTGCGCTAACCACTGCGCCACCTCGCTCGGTCGACACAACCATGGACTGAGTGTAACAAGAAATATGATACGTGAGGCACATTAACGGCGAGATCATTGAGACCGACCAGAATTTCATACTGGGGAAGAAAATCGGCCGTGGTATTCTGATGGGACCACGCTATCATTTGCCCAAGCGAATTAGGGAAATGATGAAAAACCTAAATCTTGATGAACGGGACGAGATTTGAACCACTCGTCCTGCAGAATGTGAGTTCAGCATGTAACCGTAGCGCTACCACACCTCGTAACCCACAAACACTTAAAGGCGAAAGTACATCACCTTCGAGATAATCACGACCACCTGGTGGACTCTGCATATCTACTATAATCGTCCTCTGCTTTGTTGTTTTTGCTCTCACCTGACAGTCATTTTGTATGATGATCTGCAGCAAGATGTAGTGGAGTTCAGCTCTTCAGCTTTCTCTTTTCCTGTCCCGTAACCTCATTCTTCCAGAAACAATTAAGTTCGCTTCAGTCGACGTGGATTCGAATGGCGTTATCTCACTCATAGACAGGTAAACTGGTGAATGATATCTCCATAATTTACAGACAACTTGAATAAATTTAAAAGTGGACACAAACAGTCTCGACCACAAAAACATTTGTTTTGATGGTAACCGGTGTCGGTCAGTTTTTGGCCTTCCTCATGTCCTCAAACCATGATAGTAGGTTGTGGCAGTGAATGGAGCAGTGTTGTAACTCCAGGAACGTCAACTGGAGTTATTCAGAAAGTTTGAGTCATGTTCGCATGATTGCGGTGTACAATGAAGCACAGATTGAACAGTTCACAGACACTGCAAAGTTCAGGAACACCGGCACATCTCTTAAAAGTTTTGAGCACTCTCTTCCTTACCACTCCGTGCAAAACACTGAGGCGCTTCGTCACACTTCCCTCGAAACAGTTGAGTTGCTCCGCAAGCGATTTCCGAACCGCCTCATCTCTCGTAATGGTGTCCAATAAGTGCCACCTAGGTAATCCCCCACCCCAACATTTTTTTTCATTTGTACATTAGAGAAGGAGAGGGCGAGAAAGGAAGGGAAAGGGATTCGATGACTGCTGTTAGATGCATTGGGACATTACGAGGAATCAGCGGGTGAAAATGTGTACCGGACTGGAATTCGAACCCGGGATCTCCAGCGTGCTAGGCAGGTGCGTTAACCACTACGCTGTCTGGGAGACAGCATTATCATCACTTCGCGGTCTATCTCGGCACACATCACGGCGCATCCACATTCCCATCGAGCGCCACCATCCGCAGTCGCTGTCCGTATCCTCCGTGTTCGCCTATGTGAGATTCCCACAAGGGACGGACGTATTTGTGTATCCACGCTGAAGAAGCTGGATCCATTTCCTAGCTAGACGTATCAAATATATGAATGCGTGGTGTATGTTCTTTCGGACATCTCCCAGCTGATATTCGCCCGGTGTGATTTAGGGAAACCACCATAAACCTAAATCTGGTTGGGCGAACGGGGATTTGAACCGTCGTCCTCCCAGATGTGAGACCAGCGTGCTAACGACTGCATGACCACCTCAGTTTAACGCACAGAACTGTTGCATGCCAGCGCAGCAGGCGTGGTCGTATGCCACACATCATTTTCCTTACCTGAAACGGCAGGATGTGATGAAAGTGTTATTTATTTTGTTAGTGTGCTTCGAAAAACAAAACAACAACAAAATAAATAAGGTTAATGTGTCAAAATCGGCGCATCTTTTTATAGGGTCGTAGACGAGAAAATTAATAGAGCAAGAGAAAATAAATTTTGGTTAGGTAAGAGTCAAACTTCGGCATAAAATCTGGAGAAAAGTTACCAATAACCTATATTATGACTACGTAGGGAATAGAGGTGGAAGATGACCACATGATAAATCTTAAATTACAAAATGTGTGTGCGTGTGACGTGAACCTCTACAGCTTTAAATGAACTGGGAAATTTGTTAGTTAATAAAAGAGTTGAATGAACTGATACTCCAGCCAAACGCTGTAATTTCATACTATCCAGGGAAAATTATGATGACACACAACATAAAAAAGTAATGTATTCACGAAGATGTGGCCACCAGATATTGATACGCTCCAAGTTGTTGGATTGGTAAAAGTGAATTGTTAGTTAAAGCAATAGTTGGTGTATTCATTGAGATTTTTCGATGTGTGCGGAAACATCTACAATAGTAAGTGTAGACGATTTGCAAATAGATATTTCCCCATTGATTGGTAATATTTAGTTAGTAATTAACGCTAATGATTCTTGTCAAAAGGAGCGGCTTTTGGATCCATTATTATCCGTAATAGGAATCTGCCAGGTTGCACAGTGGTTAGCACTTTGGACTCTTATACGGGACGGTAACGGTTCAAATCCGCATCCTGCCATCCTAATTTCGTTTTTCAGTGATTTCCCTACACTGCTTAAGGTAAATGTTAGGATGCTCCCTTTGAAAGGGCACTGCCGATTTCCTTCCCCATTCTTCTTTAACCTGGGTAGTGCTTCGTCTGTAACGCAATTATCAATATTACCTGTACATATCTCATTTATTTTCTTTGTCTTCTTATGTTTAATGTGACCACTGTATCACTAATCTCTTTGAGTAACAGTTGTATAAACACAGGGTGTACTGAAATAATCATCGGATTTGCCACGTCTATATTTATCAAACTACACTCCTGGAAATGGAAAAAAGAACACATTGACACCGGTGTGTCAGACCCACCATACTTGCTCCGGACACTGCGAGAGGGCTGTACAAGCAATGATCACACGCACGGCACAGCGGACACACCAGGAACCGCGGTGTTGGCCGTCGAATGGCGCTAGCTGCGCAGCATTTGTGCACCGCCGCCGTCAGTGTCAGCCAGTTTGCCGTGGCATACGGAGCTCCATCGCAGTCTTTAACACTGGTAGCATGCCGCGACAGCGTGGACGTGAACCGTATGTGCAGTTGACGGACTTTGAGCGAGGGCGTATAGTGGGCATGCGGGAGGCCGGGTGGACGTACCGCCGAATTACTCAACACGTGGGGCGTGAGGTCTCCACAGTACATCGATGTTGTCGCCAGTGGTCGGCGAAAGGTGCACGTGCCCGTCGACCTGGGACCGGACCGCAGCGACGCACGGATGCACGCCAAGACCGTAGGATCCTACGCAGTGCCGTAGGGGACCGCACCGCCACTTCCCAGCAAATTAGGGACACTGTTGCTCCTGGGGTATCGGCGAGGACCATTCGCAACCGTCTCCATGAAGCTGGGCTACGGTCCCGCACACCGTTAGGCCGTCTTCCGCTCACGCCCCAACATCGTGCAGCCCGCCTCCAGTGGTGTCGCGACAGGCGTGAATGGAGGGACGAATGGAGACGTGTCGTCTTCAGCAATGAGAGTCGCTTCTGCCTTGGTGCCAATGATGGTCATATGCGTGTTTGGCGCCGTGCAGGTGAGCGCCACAGTCAGGACTGCATACGACCGAGGCACACAGGGCCAACACCCGGCATCATGGTGTGGGGAGCGATCTCCTACACTGGCCGTACACCACTGGTGATCGTCGAGGGGACACTGAATAGTGCACGGTACATCCAAACCGTCATCGAACCCATCGTTCTACCATTCCTAGACCGGCAAGGGAACTTGCTGTTCCAACAGGACAATGCACGTCCGCATGTATCCCGTGCCACCCAACGTGCTCTAGAAGGTGTAAGTCAACTACCCTGGCCAGCAAGATCTCCGGATCTGTCCCCCATTGAGCATGTTTGGGACTGGATGAAGCGTCGTCTCATGCGGCCTGCACGTCCAGCACAAACGCTGGTCCAACTGAGGCGCCAGGTGGAAATGGCATGGCAAGCCGTTCCACAGGACTACATCCAGCATCTCTACGATCGTCTCCATGGGAGAATAGCAGCCTGCATTGCTGCGAAAGGTGGATATACACTGTACTAGTGCCGACATTGTGCATGCTCTGTTGCCTGTGTCTATGTGCCTGTGGTTCTGTCAGTGTGATCATGTGATGTATCTGACCCCAGGAATGTGTCAATAAAGTTTCCCCTTTCTGGGACAATGAATTCACGGTGTTCTTATTTCAATTTCCAGGAGAGTAATAAACATATATAGGATGAATTTTATTTTTCGATGAACGGGAAGCTCAGAAAGCTTTTTTCATATCTTCTCGTAGGCGTTCAATATGCCCCCGTTGAGGAGCACGGAAGATGTCAGTGCGGTATTCAAATTGTTCCCACACTATAACGAGGATATCTTGAATTATAGCTTCCACAGCTGCTGTCATGCGATGTCTCAGTTCATTGGATTTGGTAACAGAGGCACATAAATAGTCTCTTACAAACCCCCACAAGTAATAACCACATAAAATCAGGTCCGATGACCTTGAAAGCCAGTGATGTAAGGCTGAATGATATGGCGCAGTGCTACCGATCCATCGTTCAGTATCCCTTTGATTTAAAAATTCTAGCACTTCCAGATGTCAATGTGGTGGTGCCCCATCCTGTTGGTAAATGAAGTCGTTCGAATCAGTCTCCAACTATGGGAAAAGGAAGTTCACAAGCATATCGAGATATGTGATATCTGTAACAGTTTTCTCGATAAAGAAAAACGGACCATACAACTTTTCCTGTGAAACTGCACAAAACACATTAAATTTTGGAGAGATCCTCCCATGTTGTACAACTTCATGTGGTTGTTTCGTACCCCATTTCTCACATTATGATGGTTCACCTTTCCATTTAAATGGAATGTTGCCTCTTCAGTAAACACCAGCGTAGAAGAAAACTGTCATCCTCCATCTTGTCAAGAACGAAGTTACAGAACTCCACACGTTGTTGTTCGTCATATTCACGAAGAGCTTGCAGTAGCTGAATTTTGTATGGTTTCATGTGTAAACGTCGACGCAACATGCGCCAGACGACCATCGGTGGCATGTTGAGCTATCGAGCTGCACGACAAACGGACTTCTGCGGACTCTTTGTGAAACTATGCCGGATGCGTTCGACGTGTGTCACACACCCGGAGACGGCCCGGCGATTTGACTTCACACAAACAACCTGTTTCTCGGAATTGTTGATGTCATCGTATAATGCTCTGTGCTGTAGGAGGGTCCAACCATACCTACAGCAAAAATCAGGCTAAACAGTTACTACTGACCCGCACTGCTCAAAGCGCAGAACACAAAATGCTTTCTGTTGCCCCGACACCATTTTTACTAGAACTGAAGTGGTCGCACACTGCTGCTATCTAGCGGCAACCATTTAAAACTCGAGAGTTTACTCTTCCCAACAGTAAGTTTTTCATGCTTATATCTTAAGTAACGTGACAGTTATGATTTCAATATTCTGCAAATTACTGAAATGTTAAAAATGTACTTGTAATACTAGTCCATGCGCAGGGAAAGTAGGTCTCTAATGATGTAAAACTTGGAGTGCAGTCCCTCCGCAAAGAAATTGGCTTGGCCGGAATAGAAAAGGTGGTTATGGCAGTCTAACTGCAAGACTCCTTTGTGGCACAAGTTGGTCGGTGGCTAGTAAGCAAACCGTTCTCATCTTTTATGCTAGATGGAGCAATAAGGGGAGCAAGATTATTTAAAAGTAGCATCTGTTGTGGAAGGATTTTGGTTTGTTATTCTAGGCATACAGTGATTAGCTTTGAGCCACGTAGAACCGGACCTAAACGGAGAATTTTCAGAGCAGCAAGAGCCACGAATACGATTGCCGCACTTTTAGTAGCCAAATAAGATCGCCTCAGTCACCACCTTCGTCTTAAATAATCAGTTCAGTACTGTATAATTGCATGGACCATTATTTGGTTTCTTACACAAATATAAGTGAGTTTGATTTAAACGGCATGTTGAGAACTTATATCCTTAGTATGTACATAGTCTTGGTCAATTCCCAAGTGCTTCAACGGTCCCAAGTATCCTATTTTATTGAATTAAAATGTAACTGTTTTTTTTTTTTAATAATGCGCAGATTTCTTTAACATTCAGTAAGTTTTGTTTCTTAAGTACACCACATGTTTTTCATAATTAATAGAGTATTCAAAGTTTCATTAAAGTATTATTACAAAGAAAATATCTAAAGTGCTTTGCTTAAATTTCATTCATATTGAAATATCAGTATAGTATTAAAATTATCAGCTTAAAACTGTGAGCTTTAGTCTGATCAGTAGCTAATAAATTTGAACGGACAGCATAAGGAATAATTACTCATGAAGTACTTCTATCAATTTTCAAACACTTGTGTAATTTAAAAAAGAACTGACTACAACTGTTCAAACCATACTAACTTCAGGGGTCTTAGGTGTGTTTTGTGCTCTAGCTGGTATAAACATGTGAATGTTCCTTAAGAAAACAAGCAATAATCAGAACAGCGAATATAACCGTAACGAAAGCGACTTGAATGACAGTAGTTTTCCAGTAATTTATCTGATAAAAGATACTCAACTTCCCCTTATGTACGTTATTTGTGCCCCACCATCTCTGATCAGTTTCGTATTATGGTCATTAGCTTTCCTACAATATAATACACAGATGGTAAGTGTTGTTGAGAGCCTGTTCTTGCCAAAATGTGTATTATTACATCTGCGTTTTCACCTCAAACCACTCGTACATTGCTAGTTTATATGCTACTGTCTCGTACCCTGTCTGCATAACCTCATGTCAGCATCATTCTAATAGTTAACTTTCTTTATGAACAGTGTTAATTCTTCTTACAACTTTGCCTAATTAGGCTGGCGACCATTACCTTTCACGTAGCTGCACGTTATTTCTTATTAATAGAACCTTGGTTTGATTCCCGTTTGCTCTGCTGTTACTTCCTTTCAATAGAAATCTTTAGAGAAACGAATTTAGTCAGATACCTCAACAATTACACAGAGACACGGTCAAAATTTAATTCCTTCCATAGGAGTAACATTATTGGTGTACAAAAGACGCCCGCGTGATGCTCATACGCTAGATGAAGATCCCCACTCGCTGAACGACATTAGCCAAGCGCTACTGATGGCCAGGTCTGAAGAAAATGCGGTGTCCGCAATGATGCGACATTCTCTCGCTTGGTTCTCATTTAAAACTTCTTGTGTATTTTTGGTTGCACATGTTTCGTTAAGACGACGCAGCTCCTTGAATTCTTTTTGGCGCAATCATATTACCTATGAATTAGTTTTACGTTCTTACATTTGTGACTTCTGAGTTACAGAAAAGTAACGACTGCGCCGACCTTGTGACCGAGCGGTTCTAGGCGCTTCAGTCCGGAACCGCTCTGCTGCTATTGTCGCAGGTTCGAATCCTGTCCCGGGCATGGATGTGTGTGATGTCCTTACGTTAGTTAGGTTTAACTAGTTCTTAATCTAGGCCTAGGGGACTGATGGCAAATGGTTCAGATGGCTCTGAGCACTATGGGACTTAACTTCTGAGGTCAACAGTCCCCTAGAACTTAGAACTGCTTAAACCTAACCTAACCTAAGGACATCACACACATCCATGCCCGAGGCAGGATTCGAACCTGCGACCGTAGCAGTCACGCGGTTCCAGCCTGTAGCGCCTAGAACCGCTCGGCCACCCCGGCCGGCGGACTGATGACCTCAGATGTTAAGTGCCGTTGTGCTTAGAGCCATTTGAACCATTTAACGACTGCCCTGTAAAGAACTTTTTCTCGTTAAAAATAGTGCATTATTTTACTATAACTTCTTACGTCGTTTGATTTTCTGTAGAAATCTAAGTGTACAGCATAGACGACTAAGGTGCGAAAAATGTGTCAGATACATGAAGATAGTGGATCATATTAAAGAAACACGGAAAATCGTCTAAGAACTAGCAGAAGTGAGCTCCGTCAGTTCATTTAGTCCCTAATATTATACTCACCCTTAGCAAAGTCTCCATCACTACAACTGAAGGTACGAAATATTGCAGTAACGATTGGATTATTTCTTTTACTTGCCCCATATACTTTTGCATTTCTCTATTACAAGACATATTAGTATTCAGCCAACTCCGAAGTCAGCAGCTCTCGCCTTCAGAACAGTTACACCGTGTCGGCACTTCTGTGGATGCGCCGTAACTGAAGCCCCGTGTTACATGTTCTGCCCACCAGCGCAGTGCGGAACTTTGGTGGTGGGAGTTGGAGGTGATGCTTATCTGCTGACCTTCGGCCAGGGCCGGCGGACACGCAATTTGCTCTGCAGGCGGGCTTGTAATTAACTTCGCTCCTCTGGGGCGGCTTCCCCGTCGTACCACACAAATACGTCCAAACTGGAACTTTTTTCATCATAATCTTAAAAAAAAAAATTGCCACTGGTAGAGAACACAACTATCTCTCTCTCTCTCTCTCTCTCTCTCTCTCTCTCTCTCACTCACTCACTCCCACCCCTTACTTTTAACGCGAACTCTACCGACCGAGTGGAAATTTGTTAGCCGCACGTTATCCTTCGTTTGAAATGGCTTCATTTCACAATAGCACATAAATCTGAACATTTAGCGCCCTGCAGTCGATCGCACTCATTGTGAGACAAAAATTTAAATTTATGGAAGGAGAAGAAGGGAGGGCCCCTCCACATCCTCATACGGTGACGACTATCGGCTGACAAGGAGGTATTTCCGGTACCGTTGGGCCTTCCGAGGTCAGTTCGGACGCAGTTTGCGTTTGAGCAGAGAAAGATGTGAATCTATATGTTACGTGTTGACACATCATGTGGTTTTATTTCAGTGATTACAGTAATCAAGTTTTATCAAGAACAAAATTCGCAGTACGGACATACTGTTGGCCCCCTGCCCGTGAGATATTGCACCAATTTGTGTCTGGATACATGCTGATTCAGTTGGGAAGGGTGTCATTAAGCCACTGTACAGTTTCCTGAAAAAAGTTGACTTACGACTCTTTGCAACTGGGTGTCGACATCCTAGATGTTGGTGCTGCTGTGGATTTGACGCAGCTGCTTACTCCGTATACAATGACGAGCCAAAGCGTTATGACCACCGGCTTAATAGTGTGCTGATCGTCCTTTGGAATGCAGTATGGGAGATATTCTGCCTGTCCTGTATATTATTGGTCGGTAGTTTGTGGACGCGAAGCTCCGATACAGCGTCTGATGTGTTCCACTGTAGCACTGACCTTGTAACATGGAGAGTTAGCCCAATGTAAAATTCCATCACCATCGTGGAAAACATCAAGCATGAAGCCGGTGGTTCGAAGTAATGTTCACATAATCGATACCTGTCATGTTGTTGCCTATTATTACTACCACAGGTCTCAAGGAAAACCAGGTAAATGTCGCATATAGTGTAATACTGACACCACCGGCCAGTGCACTTGGCGCAGAGCACGTTTCGAGCAGCAGTGCGCTTCAAAGACGGCGTCTACAGATACGCCCATCGACTTGGTGTAACAAGAAACGCAATTCGTCCAACGAGACGACACGTTTCCAGTTCCGATGATCTCGTGCCTACTGTAACAGTAATTGACGATATCCTAGGGAACCATGTGCACACGTAGCGATGCCTGCTGTACAACCTCCTGTTCATCATTTTGGTTTGTGGGGCGCTGAGCATCGTAGTCATCAGCACCCGTCCAAGTTCCCATCTTTCCATTTTCCGTCTCACTACTACCCAAATGAAGATGAGATGATGACGACAACACAAACACCAAGTCTCCTGGCGGAAAAATCACCGACCGGCCAGGAATCAAACCCGGGACCCCGTGATCCAGAAGCAGCAACACCAGACACTAGACCACGAGCTGCGGACCAGTTGGCACTGAATCTATACCTACATCTACATCTGTACTCTGCAAACCACCATAAAGTGCATTGCAGAGGTTCCTTCCCGTTCCATTGACATATGGAGAGCAGGAAGAATGATGCCTCTACGTGTTGTAGTTAATCTAATCTTATCATCACGACCCCTGTACGAGAGATACTAGGGTGTTTGAGTATACTCCAGGAGTCATCATTTGAAGCCGGTTCTTGAAGCTCTGTTAGTAAGCTTTCTCTGGTTAATTTACGTTCACTTTCTTCAGCGTCACTGTGACACTCTCCCACAGGTCAGGCATATCTGTGACCAATCCTACCGCCCTTCTCTGTATACGCTCAATATTCCCTGTTAGACACATTCGATAGTGGTCCCACACAACTGAGCAGTATTCTAGACGGGGTAGCACGAGTGATTTTTAAGCGATCTCCTTCGTAGATTGATTGCAGTTCCTCAAAAGTCTACCAACAAACCGAAGTCTGCCGCACGTTTGACCCACGACTGAGACTATACGATCGTTCCATTTCAAACCTCTAGAAAGTGTTGCACTCAGACTTTTGTATGAGTTGGTCGATTCCAGTCATGACTCATTGATATTATAATCGTATTATACTACGTTTTTACGTTTTCTGAACATTTATTTCAAGTTTTGCACCACTTTGAAATCCTATCGAGAAGTGACTGAATATTTATGCAGCTTCATTCAGAAAGTACTTCATTACAGACAACTGAATCACCATCAAAAAGTCTGAGGTTACTATCAATATGCTATGCAAGGTCATTAATATACAATATGAACAGCAAGGACCCCAACACACATCCCTGGGGCACAGCCGAAGCTACTTCGTCATCTGACCATGACACTCCATCCAAGATACCACGCTTCATCCTCCCTACAACAAAGTCTTTAATCCAGTCACGCCATTTCACTTGATAACCCATATGATCGTACTTTTGACAGCAAGCCTAGGTGTGGTGCTGAGTCAAAAGCTTTTCAGAAACGAGGAAATCCTGCATCCACCTGACTGCCTTCATCCAAAGCTTTCAACATGTTGTGTGAAAACAGGGTGAGTTGGGTTTCACATGATCGATGTCTGCTCCAGAAGATTTTTGCCTGGACCATCTTTGAACCTTGTCGTCACATCTGTTACATGTCGCTGCCTATCCCACTTTAAAGATTGGGCAAGCCTCCGGTCTCCAAGTTCTCTGCTACGGTGGGTGGGCGGCCAACTCCTCGTCGCCTGCTCGTGTTTCCATCGTTCTTCAACTTCTTTCCATAGACGTTCACGACGGCAGTACGTGAACAGCTGACCAGATTCGCCATTTCCGGGCTACTTATCCCCAAGCTCCGCACTGTAACAGTACATGATTTGTCGAAGTTTCTTACGTCAAACGTGATAACATGGACAGCTAGTGATGAAATGAGAGTTCTCTCAAGGCCTCTCTCGTCACGAAAGATCGTTTCAACTCTAACGACTTACCGTGTTAATTTTCGTGCGCATCCGACCATTCCTTCCAAGTGACTAATTTTCTTTTGCAGTCAGTTGATGTGAAGCCCATCATCGTCACCCATGCAAGAAACGAACTCACTTATCGCTTTTTTATGCATAAATAAGACCTAAACAATTAAACAGCAAAACGACAGTGATTCAGTCTCTTGTCGCTTCATTTTATATTTTATTACAGCTTAATCGTTTTGTAAATTTTGCAGAACTCCTTCGTTTTCTAAATGGCTTCCAGGAGGTGTAATGTCACGCTATATCTCTTCACTTTCTTATCGCTACATTTCTACTACATCTAACACCTCCTTTCATCAACTGTGCGTATTATAATATTAGTCTGCCCATAACATTTTAACACTTGACAATGATGTGACATTGATCGGTGTATACTCGTCATACTTGTCTCTCTGATCATTATTCTCTTTGCTAAAGATGTGATAGTAAGACTATTACTTCATTAATTTGGGACAGCAGATTAACTAACACTCGAAGTTCTATATACTTAATTTTACTAACTTGGGAGGTGTCTCAGCTGACCAATCTGACATCACTTAATTTAGCGGTATGTTTTAGCTATTCCTTTCACATCCAGCTCGTCTTTCATAGCAAAATGGGGCAATGGTTAACTAACATAACTCACAATCGTGTTTTCTTTGTTAGGAAACATAGTTTTATGCATACGTTCCTAAGCCTTAGAATCTGTCTTTCTACTTAGATTTAAATTTGTAAGGTATAGTACATCCTAAGTAATTAAATTTCATTATTTATAGCCGTTTTCTAAAGATGTTTATTTTTCTCGGATTTGTTTTAATAAATTATCTGTCCTACTATTTTTCAATGGTGGTTCCCTTTTGTAAGTAGTCATAAAGAAGATTGTTTATAGCAGAGTATGTTTTTGATTGGCACTCCTCAATGTCATTTTTTATTCAGGTATCTGAACAGATTGAATCAAAACGTTCAGCGATGCTCAAAGCTTCCTGTCAAGGGACAGTTTACAGAAATAAGGAAAGCGCTCATAAGATATCGATCTCGTTCAGCAAATACTTTTTCAAAGGTGTTCCATGGTGTTCGAAATATTTAATGCGTGGCTGTTGGGATTTGTTAAGTTAGTTATTTGGCTCACTTCTCCTTTCTGCTTTAATATATAGACTTTCCGTTTGATTTTATTCTGCAGTTTGTTCTAAAGTGTTAATTCCGTTACGCCCGCCACTCATTCTCCATTTTTGCATCGATATAACTGTGCTCAAATTTGAATAAAACATCATCAGTTAAAAAGTTAGCAGTCTGAGGAAGAGATATTTCTCACGCATAAATTTGGCTGAAGTAAAGGTCCTCTCACTGTTCATATTCCTCATGTTTTCAGGTTTTTTCTTACTTTCTCCTTCAGCACGCATTATAAAAAGCAGTTCTGCCTAGATCTGACCACTAACCTCCATTGCAGCATTTGATTGCTAGGCTCGTGGTAGGAGCACACGGGTAGTTCCATCTTCGCCCGACAGATGACGCGCCAAGCGCCTCCAATTGCGGCAGTTCTCGGCACGAACGAAGCAAGCTATAATCACAAATCTTTTCGCTTCTGCAGTCTCAAAATACGGAATGTGTATCTCAAGATACATAAAAAACCGGTATCAAATTACCTATATAAGCTGGGGATTGTCTTCTAATATGAAAATCGCGGATTCAAATCTACACTATTGAAATTAGCGTTACCTACCGCATGTTCGTTAATTTTCATATCCATGAGGTGAGCACATCAGCTCACAATCCAAAACTGCTAATTCATTGCGAATAATATGAAAATGGCAATAGTGAAGATACAAGGTACTCTGATTATCTTCCCAGTTCGTACTACTTGTTGTTGTTGTTGTTGTTGTTGTTGTGGTCTTCAGTCCTGAGACTGGTTTGATGCAGCTCTCCATGCTATTCTATCCTGTGCAAGCTTCTTCATCTCCCAGTACCTACTGCAAACTACTTCCTTCTGAATCTGCTTGGTTTATTCATCTCTTGGTCTCCCTCTACGATTTTTACCCTCCACGCTGCCCTCCAATACTAAATTGGTGATCCCTTGATGCCTCAGAATATGTCCTACCAACCAATCCCTTCTCCTAGTCAAGTTGTGCCACAAACTTCTCTCCTCCCCAATCCTATTCAACACCTCCTCATTAGTTATGTGATCTATCCATCTAACCTTCAGCATTTTGTGTAACACCACATTTCGAAAGCTTCTATTCTCTTCTTGTCTAAACTATTTATCGTCCACGTTTCACTTCCATACAAGGCTTCACTCCATACAAATACTTTCAGAAACGACTTCCTGACACTTAAATCTATATTCGATGTTAACAAATTTCTCTTCTTCAGAAACGCTTTCCTTACCATTGCCACTCTACATTTTATATCCTCTCTACTTCGACCATCATCAGTTGTTTTGCTCCCCAAATAGCAAAACTCCTTTACTACTTTAAGTGTCTCATTTCCTAAACTAATACCCTCAGCATCACCGGACTTAATTCGACTACATTCCATTATCCTCGTTTTACTTCTGTTGATGTTCATCTTATATCCTCCTTTCAAGACACTGTCCATTCCGCTCAACTGCTCTTCCAAGTCCTTTGCTGTCTCTGACGGAATTATAATGTCATTGGCGAACCTCAAAGTTTTTATGTCCTCTCGATGGATTTTAATACCTACTCCGAATTTTTCTTTTGTTTCCTTCACTGCTTGCTCAATATACAGATTGAATAACATCGGGGAGAGGCCACAACTCAGTCTCACTCCCTTCCCAACCACTGCTTCCCTTTCATGCCCCTCAACTCTTATAACTGCCATTTGGTTTCTGTACAAATTGTAAATAGCCTTTCGCTCCCTATATTTTACTCCTGCCACCTTCAGAATTTGAAAGAGAGTATTCCATTCTACATTGTCAAAAGCTCTCTCTAAGTCTACAAATGCTAGAAACGTAGGTTTGCCTTTCCTTAATCCAGCTTCTAAGATAAGTCGTAGGGTCAGTATTGCCTCACGTGTTCCAATATTTCTACGGAATCCATACTGATCTTCTCCAAGGTCGGCTTCTACTAGTTTTTCCATTCGTCTCTAAAGAATTCTTGTTGGTATTTTACAGCCGTGACTTATTAAACTGATAGTTCGGTAATTTTCACATCTGTCAACACCTGCATTCTTTGGGATTGGAATTAGTATGTTCTTCTCGAAGTCTGAGGGTATTTCGCCTGTCTCATACATCTTGCTCACCAGATGGTAGAGTTTTGTCAGGACTGGCTCTCCCAAGGCCGTCAGTAGTTCTAATGGAATGTTGTCTACTCCCGGGGCCTTGTTTTGACTTAGGTCCTTCAGTGCTCTGTCAAACTCTTCACGCAGTATCATATCTCCCATTTCATCTTCATCTACATCCTCTTCCATTTCCATAATGCTGTCCTCAAGTACATCGCCCTTGTATAGACTTTCTATATACTCCTTCCATCTTTCTGCTTTCCCTTCTTTGCTTAGAACTGGGTTTCCATCTGAGCTCTTGATATTCATACAAATGGTTCTCTTTTCTCCAAAGGTCTCTTTAATTTTCCTGTGGGCAGTATCTATCTTACCCCTAGTGAGGTAAGCCTCTACATCCTTACATTTTACCTTCTAGCCATCCCTGCTTAGCCATTTTGCACTTCCTGTCGATCTCATTTTTAAGACGTTTGTATTCCTTTTTGCCTGCTTCATTTACTGCATTTTTATATTTTCTCCTTTCATCAGTTAAATATAATATTTCTTCTGTTACCCAAGGATTTCTACTAGCCCTCGTCTTTTTACCTACTTGATCCTCTGCTGCCTTCACTACTTCATCCCTCAGAGCTACCCATTCTTCTTCTACTGTATTTCTTTGCTCCATTCCTGTCAATTGTTCCCTTATGATCTCCCTGAAATTCTGTACAGCCTCTGGTTTAGTCAGCTTATCCAGGCCCATCTTAAATTCCCACCTTTTTGCAGTTTCTTCAGTTTTAATCCACAGTTCATAACCAATAGATTGTGGTCAGAGTCCACATCTGCCCCTGGAAATGTCTTGCAATTTAAAACCTGGTTCCTAAATCTCTGTCTTACCATTATATAATCTATCTGAAGTCTGTCAGTATCTCCAGGCTTCTTCCATGTATACAACTTTCTTTTATGATTCTTGAACCAAGTGTTAGTTATTATTAAGTTGTGCTCTGTGCAAAATCAGGCGGCTTCCTCTTTCATTTCTTAGCCCCAATCCATATTCACCTACTACGTTTCCTTCTCTCCCTTTTCCTACTACCGAATTCCAGTCACCCATGACTATTAAATTTTCGTCTCCCTTCACTACCTGAATAATTTCTTTTATTTCATCATACATTTTTTCAATTTCTTCGTCATCTGCAGAGCTAGTTGGCATATAAACTTGTACTACTGTAGTAGATGTGGGTTTCGTGTCTATCTTGGCCACAATAATGCGTTCACTATGCTGTTTGTAGTAGCTTACCCGCATTCCTATTTTTTTATTCATTATTAAACCTACTCCTGCATTACCCCTATTTGACTTTGTATTTATAACCCTGCATTCGCCTGACCAAAAATCTTGTTCCTCCTGCCACCGAACTTCACTAATTCTCACTATATCTAACTTAAACCTACCCATTTCCCTTTTTAAATTTTCTAACCTACCTGCCCGATTAAGGGATCTGACATTCCACGCTCCGATCCGTAGAACGCCAGTTTTCTTTGTCCTGATAACGACGTCCTCCTGTGTAGTCGCCGCCCGGAGATCCGAATGGGGGACTATTTTACCTCCGGAATATTTTTCCCAAGAGGACGCCATCATCATTAACCATACAGTAAAGCTGCATGCCTTCGGGAAAAATTACGGCTCTAGTTTCCCCTTGCTTTCAACCGTTCGCAGTACCAGCACAGGAAGGCCGTTTTGGTTAGTGCTACAAGGCCAGATCAGTCAATCATCCAGACTGTTGCCCCTGCAACTACTGAAAAGGCTGCTGCCCCTCTTCAGGAACCACACGTTTGTCTGGCCTCTCAACAGATACCCCTCCGTTGTGGTTGCACCTGCTACTACTACTACTACTACTACTACTACTACTAAACGCTAGTAATTCAGCCATCCGACAGATAACTGCTACCCTATTAATTAATTAAGTCACAGTCTTAAAACTATTAATACCTATACAAATAACGTAACTACATTTAAATATATGCACCACCGTATGTAATCGTAAACATATAAGATCCTGTTGCGTTTCAGGATACAGTGAGTGTAAAATGTATTAGTATACCAAAATAAGCTTCACTTAACCTTCCGGTATGCGCGTGCACCACTCACTCCTGCCTCCAGAATATCAGCTTTTCCGCTCATGTAGAAGCCCTGTTTTCGCTGTAGGGTTGGTAAAATCATTAGAAACAAATCACGATATCGAACTGAATCATATATTTGGTTCTTGAGCATATTATAGCCTTTTAATGAAAACTAGAAATCATTACCTCAATAAACAATAAATTATCAAACACAAGTAACTAGCGCGAAAATATATTTCGTTATCGGTGGTAACATAATCTTGTGAAAGAAAGAACGTACACCTTTTGAATACAGCCAGTTTCACAAAATTACAAACCAAACCTATAATAAAATATAACCAGAATTTGACACACAATATAGTAGGTAGCTACTTACGCTGAGTACATTATAAGAATAAATAACATTGAGCAAGAACAATGTAACTGAACAGACCACTACCGGTGTGAACATAATTTATAGGTTAGTAACGTTCTCTTGAAAATAGAGATAAATAGAAAACATTAGACTGCAGGATCTTTAAACGCATCACAATCTTTGCACGTTACAATATTTCGTAAGTGTTTCTTAAAAACAAATTGTGAACAATCATTACATGTCACAGTTGTACGATTACACTTTTTTCCTCCACATAGATGACACGGTCCTTTTCTTTTTCCAGCGACTGGGGCTGCAATTGGTTGGGGAAACTTGCAGTATTTTACAAGAAACAGATGGATATCTTTTTGAAGTGTGCACATCTGAGTTCTTATTTTCAAATGAGCCTCTAAATGTTCGATCGCTAATTCACTGAGAAAGTCGCGACGGCGTATCGTGGATTCGGGGTTATTTTGGAGAAACGCCACTTGTGAATTTATGCCAGCCAGGTCCAAAAAACTGAAAAAAATCCTCAGAGGCCACCTCCTTGTTTTCCGTGCAGTTAACTAAGCAACGCACATTTTATCGACTTCATCGACACCTCCCTTTGTGGAATTATAATCGGTGTTGATCAATGGTTTACCCGTCACTTCATCTGTAATTTTGCGGTCATCCGTAGTCGATACAAGGAGTACACATTCGCTTCGCTTGCTCTGGATAGAAAAAAGCGTATTGTCGTGCTGAAACCTATAATGATATGAACTGATATCCAGTGATTTTGAGATAAATTCAGGAGAGATTTTTCTTTTTGATGGCTTTGAGGGTACCAATGACAGTCAATCCTTTCTCTGCATCTACATCTCCATCATCTACATCATACCCCGCAAGCCACCTAATGGTGATATCAGCTAATGGCACACTAGTGTAATAGCTGTCCATTGTAATGTTCATGTTGAAGCTTTGAATATCTTGAGAAAGTCGTAGGATTTATTTGATACATTCCTAGTGCTTGGCCTCTGCTTTCCACAGTACAGCTCGATATTTAATGTATAAAATGTTTTACTGTCACAGATTGCATAATATTGCAGTTTATATTTGACCGGTTTGCTAGGCATATGTTGGACAAAACCACATCTACCTCTACATGCAAACAGCATCTCGTCAGTTGTTGTAAATTCAGCATGACTGTAATTATTCCTACAGTTGGTCGAAAACCACTCATAAATATTGCGGACGGCCAGTCTATTCTCTCTGCACTCTTGTACACAGATAATCAAACCTCATTGATCGAAGCACGAACAGGAAACGCTTGTAACTGCATGTCGCCCTTGTCATCATCATACCTGTTCCATCATCTGTCCATTGCTCTCTACAGTTCGCACGATTCCCATGCTTCACTCCAATTAGGAATAAAAGACCCAGAATACCCATAATCTCATCCTATGTAGTGTTCTTACAGTCCCGATCTCTGGAGTATTTTACTTCGGCCCTGTTGTTCGCAATAAAAGCTTTGGTGCAGTCTACAATCGTACCAATAATGTCAAGGCCTATAAATTTGAGAAATGCATCAAGGGGCCAGAGTATCCCTGCAAATCCTCTTTGGGCTAGGAAAAATTTTGATGCTATTCTTCGCTGGTGCTCTTGAAGCAGCTTTCACTGGAACTTTGCAGGACCAAATAGTTTCCTTGTCTCTTCCGATGTAAAAAAGAAACCCTCACCATTATCATCAATCTCCGTTTCATCTGCTTTCTCTTCGCAAACCTCTGAACCACTGCATGCTCATTTACTTCCACGGCCTCTTCTTCGTCCTCAACTTCTGAACCGTCTATGTCTTCTTCACAGTTCCGTCCTTGAACCCCCCTCTTCTCGTTAACGTCCAACTGCTCAATAAGTCACCTGATCTCGTCATCGGAAATGTCACGTTTCGCCCTGGATACAACATACGATGGTGAAGATTAATGGACAAAGATTGTTGAGATTGTTGTTCTTGTGGTCTTCAGTCCTGAGACTGGTTTGATGCAGCTCTTCATGCTGCTCTATCCTGTGCAAGCTTCTTCATCTCCCAGTACTTACTGCAGCCCACATCCTTCTGAATCTGCTTAGTGTATTCATCTCTTGGTCTCCCTCTACGATTTTTACCCACCAAGCTACCCTCCAATGCTAAATTTGTGATCCCCTGATGCCTCAGAACATGTCCTACCAACCGGTCCTTTCTTCTTGTCAAGTTGTGCCACAAACTCCTCTTCTCCCCAATTCTGTTCAATACCTCCTCATTAGTTATGTGATCTACCCATCTAATCTTCAGCATTCTTCTGTAGCACCACATTTCGAAAGCTTCTATTCTCTTCTTGTCCAAACTATTCATCGTCCATTTTTCACTTCCTTACATGGCTACACTCCATACAAATACTTCCAGAAACGACTTCCTGACACTTAAATCTACACTCGACGTTAATAAATTTCTCTTCCTCAGAATCGCTTTCCTTGCCATTGCCAGTCTACATTTTATATCCAATCTACTTCGACCATCATCAGTTATTTAGCTCCCAAAATAGCAAAACTCCTTTACTACTTTACGTGTCTCATTTCCTAATCTAATTCCCTCAGCATCGCCCGACTTAATTCGACTACGTTCCATTATCCTCGTTTTGCTTTTGTTGTGTTCATCTTATATGCTCCTTTCAAGACACTGAATGGACATGATAGGTAAATATAAATAATAGGTGCAGTTATAATAAGATAGGTGGGTAGCAAATATGCGTACTTGCATTACACTGCTAATATGAATGTAACAGAATAGGGAGAGATGAAATAGCTAACCCGTCCTATTTTATGTTGATTGCATGAAAAACGTTGATCTGCATTTATACTTCTACTAAATAACTCATGGTAAAAATGTTGTACAACAATAAAAAATAGTTAGAGCCAAAGCCTCTCATAAAACAATAACCCCTCACCAATATTCGAAAAGCAAATTTACGTATATGAGCAGCCGCATGCAGCACGGAGCGCTGCCAAAGTGGAGTACCCGCGTTCGACCTTGGCTGGTGACTGCTACAAGGAAGGAAAACGACATCTGGGCCATGGATTGCATTGACAGTATAGCTGACTGCAGGTACTGTATGTCCACAGATAATTCAAAAGCCTTCACTACCACTTATCACATACACATCAGCGTGGCATCACGGTATGCTGTCATGCGCCCACCGGAGGGTAAGAGTAGCTGTTAGGGAAGTATCACTGCACTAACAAGAACGTACACCACCGATTTTAGAGTATGTAGGCCTTATTTTACTCACGGAACTCGAAACCAAACAGATAAATATACAGATTGTGTCAAATATAATAAACGCTCAAATAACCGTTCATTGTACGTGCAACAAGCATTAATAAACCAGCATCGTTTATTTTTACTTTCATTGGTGTCTGTGGACAAATTAGTGTGGTAACATGGATTGATTATAGCTAACAACTTATAAAAAGTGTTCTCGTACAAAAGTATTTTTGAAGATAGTTCAGGGATAAATTTTTATGTACAATAATCAGCCAGAACATTATGGCAACCTACCTAACAGCCGGTATGTCCACCTTTGGCACGGATAACAGAGGCGATACGTCGTGGCATGGAAGCAGTGAGACGTTGGTAGGTTGCTGCATGGAGTTGGCATCGCATCTGCACACAAGAGACACCTACTTCCCATAAATTCCGGGAAGGGGGGCGATGAGCTCTGACGCTGAGTCACATCCACACGTGTTCGATCGGGTTAAAGACTGGCGAGTTGTGTGCCAGCATATCTATTGGAGCTCGCCACTGTTTTCCTCGACGATTCCATCACACTCCTGGCTTTATGACAGGACGAATTCTTTTGTTGAAAAATGCCACTGCCGCCGGGAAACGTGATCGTTTGGAAGGGGTGTACCAGTGTACGATAATCTGTGGCCGTCAAGGTGTCTTGCACGAGCTTCACTGGATGCACGGATGCCCAAGTAAATGTTCAATAGATAGTACCCGTGGTCTAGGGGTAGCGTCTTTGATTCATAATCAAAACGTCTCCGGGTCCGGGTTCGATTCCTGCCACTGCCCAAATTTTGATAAATAATCAGCATTGGCGGCCGAAGACTTCCGACATAAGAAGTCAGTCTCATTCTGCCAACGGCCTTGTCAAAGAGGGCGGAGCAGCGGGTAGAGGTTCAGGGCATTCTCTTGTCTTAGGAGTGGGAAATTGCCCCTAAAGGCGGAAAAATCAGCAATGATCAACGACATGAGGATACAGAAGGCAATGGAAACCACTGCATTAAAGACACGTAACGTGTATCCACAGGACATGTGGCCTGTAATTGAAGAAGTGTCATGATGATCTCACGATTGGCAAGAGATTTCTGAATAGTCCCCCATTCGGATCTCCGGGAGGGGACTGCCAAGGGGGAGGTTACCATGAGAAAAAGATTGAATAATCAACGAAAGGATAACGTTCTACGAGTCGGGGCGTGGAATGTCAGAAACTTGAACGTGGTAGGGAAACTAGAAAATCTGAAAAGGGAAATGCAAAGGCTCAATCTAGATATAGTAGGGGTCAGTGAATTGAAGTGGAAGGAAGACAAGGATTTCTGGTCAGATGAGGTAATATCAACAGCTGCAGAAAATGGTATAACAGGAGTAGGACTCATTATGAATAGGAATGTAGGGCAGAGGGTGTGTCACTGTGAACAGTTCAGTGACCGGGTTGTTCTAATCAGAATCGACAGCAGACCAACACCGACAACGATATTTCAGGTATACATGCCGACGTCGCAAGCTGAAGATGAACAGATAGAGAAAGTGTATGAGGATATTGAAAGGGTAATGCAGTATGTAAAGAGGAACGAAAATCTAATAGTCATGGGCGACTGGAATGCAGTTGTAGGGGAAGGAGTAGAAGAAAAGGTTACTGGAGAATATGGGCTTGGAACTAGGAATGAAAGAGGAGAAAGACTAATTGAGTTCTGTAACAAGTTTCAGATAGTAATTGCGAAAACTCTGTTCAAGAATCACAAGAGGAAGAGTTATACTTGGAAAAGGCTGGGAGATGCGGGAAGATTTCAATTAGATTACATCATGGTCAGACAGAGATTCTGAAATCAGGTACTGGATTGTAAGGCGTACCCAGGAGCAGATATAGACTCAGATCACAATATAGTAGTGATGAAGAGTAGGCTGAAGTTCAAGACATTAGTCAGGAAGAAACAATACGCAAAGAAGTGGGATACGGAAGTACTAAGGAATGACGAGATACGTTTGAAGTTCTCCAACGCTATAGATACAGCAATAAGGAATAGCGCTGTAGGCAGTACAGCTGAAGAGGAATGGACGTCTCTAGAAAGGGCCATCACAGAAGTTGGGAAGGAAAACATAGGAACAAAGAAAGTATCTGCAAAGAAACCATGGGTAACAGAAGAAATACTTCAGTTGATTGATGAAAGGAGGAAGTACAAACATGTTCCGGGAAAATCAGGAATACAGAAATACAAGTCGCTGAGGAATGAAATAAATAGGAAGTGCACGGAAGCTAAGACGAAATGGCTGCAGGAAAAATGTGAAGACATCGAAAAAGATATGATTGTCGGAAGGACAGACTCAGCATACAGGAAAGTCAAAACAACCTTTGGTGACATTAAAGGCAACGGTGGTAACATTAAGAGTGCAACGGGAATTCCACTGTTAAATGCAGAGGAGAGAGCAGATAGGTGGAGAGAATACATTGAAAGCCTCTATGAGGGCGATGATTTGTCTGATGTGATAGAAGAAGAAACAGGATTCGATTTAGAAGAGAGAGGGGATCCAGTATTAGAATCGGAATTTAAAAGAGCTTTGGAGGACTTGCGGTCAAATAAGGCAGAAGGGATAGATAACATTCCAGCAGAATTTCTAAAATCATTGGGGGAAGTGGCAACAAAACGACTATTCACGTTGGTGTGTAAAATGTATGAGTCTGGCGACATACCATCTGACTTTCGGAAAAGCATCATCCACACAATTCCGAAGACGGCAAGAGCTGACAAGTGCGAGAATTATCGCACAATCAGCTTAACAGCTCATGCATCGAAGCTGCTTACAAGAATTATATACAGAAGAATGGAAAAGAAAATTGAGAATGCGCTAGGTGACGATCAGTTTGGCTTTAGGAATAGTAAAGGGACGAGAGAGGCAATTCTGACGTTACGGCTAATAATGGAAGCAAGGCTAAAGAAAAATCAAGACACTTTCATAGGATTTGTCGACCTGGAAAAAGCGTTCGACAATGTAAAATGGTGCAAGCTGTTCGAGATTCAGAAAAAAGTAGGGGTAAGCTATAGGGAGAGACGGGTCATATACAATATGTACAACAACCAAGAGGGATTAATAAGAGTGGACGATCAAGAACGAAGCGCTCGTATTAAGAAGGGTGTAAGACAAGGCCGTAGCCTTTCGCCCCTACTCTTCAATCTGTACATCGAGGAAGCAATGATGGAAATAAATGAAAGGTTCAGGAGTGGAATTAAAATACAAGGTGAAAGGATATCAATGATACGATTCGCTGATGACATTGCTATCCTGAGTGAAAGTGAAGAAGAATTAAATGATCTGCTGAACGGAATGAACAGTCTAATTAGTACACAGTATGGTTTGAGAGTATATCGAAGAAAGACGAAGGTAATGAGAAGTAGTAGAAATGAGAACAGCTAGAAACTTAACATCAGGATTGATGGTCACGAGGTCAATGAAGTTAAGGAATTCTGCTACCTAGGCAGTAAAATAACCAATGACGGACGGAGCAAGGAGGACATCAAAAGCAGACTCGCTATGGCAAAAAAGGCATTTCTGGCCAAGAGAAGTCTACTAATATCAAATACCGGCCTTAATTTGAGGAAGAAATGTCTGAGGATGTACGTCTGGAATACAGCATTGTATGGTAGTGAAACATGGACTGTGGGAAAACCGGAACAGAAAAGAATCGAAGCATGTGAGATGTGGTGCTATAGACGAATGTTGAAAATTAGGTGGACTGATAAGGTAAGGAATGAGGAGGTTCTACGCAGAATCGGAGAGGAAAGGAATATGTGGAAAACACTGATAAGGAGAAGGGACAGGATGATAGGACGTCTGCTAAGACATGAGGGAATGACTTCCATGGTACTAGTGGAGCTGTAGAGGGCAAAAACTGTAGGGGAAGACAGAGATTGGAATATGTCAAGCAAATAATTGAGGACGTAGGTTGCAAGTGCTACTCTGAGATGAAGAGGTTATCACAGGAAAGGAATTCGTGGCGGGCCGCATCAAACCAGTCAGTAGACTGATGACCAAAAAGAAAAAAAAAGTGCGTAATAGAGCCGCCGCCAGCTTGTCTCCGTCCGGCAGTACAGGTGTCAAGGAGCTGTTCCCTGGAAGACGAAGGATTTGCGCCCTCCCATCGTCATGATGAAGAAGGTATCAGGATTCCATGCATCGCTCTGCCACTGTGCCAACGTCCAAAGCCGATGGTCACGTGTCCATTTCAGTCGTAGCTGCCGATGCTGTGGTATTATCATTGGCACTCGTATGGGTCGCCGGCTGCCGATTTCCATTGTTAGGAGTGCTCGGTGCACTGTGTGTTCAGACACACTTGTACTCTGCCCAGCATTGGAAACTGATGTTAGATTCACCACAGCTCGTCGCCTGTCTTGTTTTATGAGTCTGTCCAGCCTACGACGTCCTTCATCTGTAAAGAAGGGTGGCTGCTCCGACGTCCACGACGTCTGGACGTGGACTTACCTTGCTTTCACCACGTGTTGAAGACACTCACCACAGCACCCATAGAATTCCCGACAAGTCGTGCAGCTTTCGAAATGCTCGTGCTGAGCCTCTGGGCCACCACAATCTGCCCTCAGTCAAACTCAGAATGATTACACTTTCCCATTCTACACATGGAAAGCACACTCTCTGATTCCACGTGCACTGTGCGTTTGTCTGAATAGCAGTCATTTCTCGTCAGGTGACGCTGCTATCACCGAGCCGGGTGTATATCAATAGCACATCGATGTTCATAATGTCAAGTCTCATCAGTGTAAGTAGCAACATACACGGAAAACATAAAATTCAAATGATATATTCTTTATTTAAAGATTTAGGCCACTAAAACTAAAAACAGATAATATATTACAACCGATAACTAGTAATTCCTCGTTTTTGTGTGGCACGGCTGTGAAACAGTATTCGGACACACAACGAAGACGTTGAGAAATTGTTGCACAACAAGTCGAAACCAATAATGGAAAAGATATACACTAACCTGTATAATGAATTGTAAAAAAATCGACGACAGCTGAAACGAAGCGGTGAGTTCTTATTCGCTTTCATGATGAGTGCAAACAAATTAATACCGAAATCTGTAGAACGATTTCAGTCAAGGAAGTAAAATAGCCATGAAGTGAAAGGCTTTAGTTTGTCTATTGGAGACGAATTATTTATTCTGCAGCGCATCAAAGAGGTCCTTTTTCTCCAAAAATAGACGAGAAAAAGATGATAGAAAAGGAATAAAAGTAATATGAAGGTGGGTTGAGGATTGTGTGGGTATCAACCTTCTTAGGATGTGAAGAAGGTATGTTTAACGTTTCTGAATCTGTGGTAGTCGTAAGGAAGATATAAATCTGCAGATAAATAGCTGTAAATAAATTCGGCAGTACTCAGCAGCATACTCTCCATTCAAGAAGTAGTGGTCATATATTGGTATGCCGATGGCAAACTCAAAGGCGAAACCACTAAGGGTAACAACCAGTTTTGTCTATCTAAACGATAATGATGCTAAGGGTATTGGTCTGAATGTAAGATACAGTACCATCACGGTGTTTTAAGACAACTTAAGACACTTCCAGTACCACGTTATTCGACTGAAAAATTCAGGAGTTTCATGGAGTACTTCCTTATAAACTTGGTGCTGTCAAGCCTCCAGTGTCTCCTTAATAGATCACTTTTCCACTCTCAGCGCATCTAGATCGACAGCGCCTCCAGAAATTTGCGAAGATACTCGCCAAAGTGTGAGCACCTTCCCCACCTGAGATGAGACAGTCTCGTTATTATTTTCCTTTGCTGCACGCTCTGTTCTCTCAGTTCTGATTACGGCACTACTTAATTTCTTCTTGGGCTGACTAGCTGCAGAAAAGCAGTGTGTTGTTTCTTTGTTTTCTGTGAAATGTCTATCTGTGCGTGTGACCCAATGCAGAAGGCAACAAGTCAACCACCAGTGATGTTTTTTACACAACTCTAGAGTCGCGGTCGCAGGAAAGCCGAACTGTCTGCCTCACAAATAATATCGCCGCCACTCTCTGAATCAGTCTGCACGTCGCTAGAGTGGTGGGACGTTATATATTTCAAATAAAGACCAATATAAAGAAGGCACTAAAAGAAAGGTTGAGTTAACTATTGTTATTTGAGACATTGAAATAAACATCTACCAGGTTTACTTTTTATGCTGGGGAAATCGAAAGGAATTATAATAGGAGAATCTGGCAAAATACAATGTTTGCTTTAGTTTTATGTATAGACATTGGCAGTAAACGTCACATTAAACTGAATTTTCAGCTTTCCTGACACAATAATTTTTTCCCACACATCAAAATGTCTTTGATGGAAATATTTTTTTTAGTTCCCAGGAACATTTTGTAGAACTGTAATAATAGTATGTATAGAATGCCAGTGCTACCGATTCTTGAATACTGTTCGAGTGTTTGGGATCCTTGCCAGATGAGATTAAACAAAGACATCGAAGCAGTTCAAAGGCGGGCTGCTAGACGTTTTAGCAGTAGGTTCAGTCAGCATGCAAGTATTACGGAGGTTCTTCGTGGACTCAAATGGGAATTCATGTAGGGCAGATAGTGCTCTCTCCGTAACGTACTATTGGGCAAATTTAGAGAACCAGCATTTGAGGCCGTTAGTAGAACTTTCAGCTGCCGCCAACGTACGTTTCACATAAGGATCATGAAGGTAAGATGCAATAAATTAGGGTTTGTACAGAGGCCTTTACCATGTGTAGAAGTATGAAACCGGAATTTCCCTATAGATGATGCTAGCCGTCAGTGTAGGGCCCGTGACACCGCACCTGCAGCACCTTCTACTTCCTGTGACTGCTGCCGACGAATGTCAACACACAGTAACCCAAGTTCTGTACATCGGTATCTGTTCAAAACCCGTAAAGATGCCTAGTTTCGTCCCTACAAACTACGATTTGGGGACAGCATTGGTTTTCAGTTACCATTTGAAGAAAACTGCTGCAGAATAGCATTAATGCTTGTAGAACTTTCGGCGAACATACCCTTGGAAAAACACAGTATTTTGTGTGGATCAAAAAATTCAAAAGTGCTGATTTTGATGTGGGACGGAACGAGCGTAGGAAACCAACGAAAAAGTTCCCCCCAGGGGGTCCACAACTCCTTTGTGGATACATGCGTAGCGAGCATGGGATCCCAAGCTAATGTGGCCTTCCTTCCTTTCCGGGCTGCATACCTTCCCTTTCCGCATCCTTCCCCAACCCCCATCTTCGCCCCCCCCCCCTCACCTCTGGCTCTTTCCTTCCCTTTCTCCCCCTCTGGGAGTATGGTTTGTGCCTACGTCTGGAGACGGACGCTCGAAACAGTAACACATTCTTTGCTTTCTCCGCTTGGAAGTCTTCGTTCTTCTTCTGTCCTTCTCTTTTCCTTACCTCTTCTCTTTGCCCTTTTCTCCGCTGCGGCGTTTGAGACCCCTCTTCTTTCCTTTCCCTTTCTCTTTTTTCCTCCCTGTGCTTGTCTAAAGGCCGACCCACGCATTTCCATGCATAACCGGTGACGGGGTAAGGCGTAATTCCCCGCCCCAGGTAGACAGGTAGGACACGTACGTACCCCCTGGTAACGGCCAGGCCCAGGGAGAGGTGATTACCCGAGCTGATACCTTCCGAAAGTGCCGATTGGTCCCTCCGTCCGTTTGTCGAGAGGTGTGACCTGAGGTGTGAACAATCACCTAAGGCGGGAGTGCCCTCAGAGAGGGCTTCCACAAGGGAGGAGCGCGCCATCGGAGACGCCGGTAATCATGGGGGATTCTTCCGCAATGGTTTCCTCACCTTCCACTATGTCCGCTCACAAGCGTAAGTTCACTGAGTCTCAGCCACAGACAGTTCTTCCCTTGTTGCCACAGTTCCTTGTTGTTTCTCGGTCTGACGAAGGTCACGACTTCTCCACGGTCAACCCTTTCATTATTCAGAAAGGTGTCGACGCAATTGCAGGTCCTGTAAAGTCTTGTTCCAGATTACAGAATGGCACCTTGTTGTTAGAAACAGTCAGTGCCCTCCAGGCACAAAAATTGCTGCGTACTTCACTGCTCCACACCTTCCCTGTCCAGGTTGAAGCGCACCACACTTTAAATTCCTCGCGTGGAGTAGTTTATACACGCTCCCTCGATGGATTGTCTGACGAAGAAATTCAGCACTACCTGTCTGACCAGGGCGTAACGGCTGTTCATAGAGTTATGAAAAGGGTTGACACAAACATCATTCCAACCCGCACAGTCTTCTTGATATTTGACACAGTTCAACTCCCATCGAAAATCAGAGCAGGCTATGAGATAATTTCCGTTCACCCTTACGTCCCAAACCATATCCGTTGCTATCGGTGTCAGCTATTCAATCACACCAGCCAGTCCTGTTCCAATCCGGCCAAATGTGTTACGTGTGGCAAGGATGCCCATGAGGGTACTTGTCCACCTCCATCCCCTCGCTGCATCAACTGTATGGGTGACCACGCTGCTTCCTCTCGAGATTGCCCCATTTTTTAAAGACGAAAAGCTCATCCAGGAAATCAGAGTGAAGGAAAAGGTGTCGACCTTTGCTGCTCGAAAATATTTCGCCAGTCGCCAGCCCACCGTGCCTCAGACAGGCAAATACAGCACTGTCCTTGCTTCTCCTCGGCCAACAAAGGAGGCGGCCACACAGACTTGCGACCTCACCTTCACTACCACAGTCGTCAGACCAGCCAGCGTAAAGATCGCCCGTTCAACCTCACCACTTTCGCCTGCCCACTCTATAGCTCAGCCTTCATCGGGTTCTGCTAAATCTCGAGCCCAAATGTTAGACACCAAGACTTCGAAAAAAGAGCATACTCGTGAAGATTATTTACGTACCCCAATTTCACAACCATCGGTTCCTCCTTCATCTAAACATCATATATCCAAGAAGGCTAATAAGAAGCCCAGTTCATCTCCTACTCCATCCCATCTACAGCACCACATGGCGGAAATCGCCCTCGGCCGTCTTCTGTGTTGCCGAGGCGCACTGCTGGCGGCTGATCAACCGGCCGATAACTGGTGGCAGGAGCTGCTCCTGAACAACCTATGGATCAGGATCTTCTGCCTTCGGCTGAATGCCATTCCATGACGGCAACCTTGGTCACATTCCTCCATTTTCTGTTTACCCTATGTTCATTATCCACTGGAATATCCGCGGCATTCGAGCCAATCGGGATGAATTGTCGATCCTCTTACGATCCTACTCGCCGGCCATCTTCTGTCTTCAGGAATCAAAGCTGCGTCCCCATGACTGCTTTGTTCTCCACCATTTTCAGTCCGTCCGATTTGATCACCCCTCTGTTGAAGGCTCTCCAGCCCATGGTTGACTCATGATTCTTCTCCATGATACTCTCCATTATCACGCAATCCCCTTAACCACCTCCTTCCAAGTTGTCGCTGTCCGTCTTCTGGATATACCTTTTCTCTTTGTACTGTATACATTCCATCACCCACACCAATGGCACGAGCTGATCTCCTACATCTTCTTGGTCAGCTTCCACCCCCCTATTTGCTGGTTGGGGACTTCAATGCCCACCACCCGCTTTGGGGATCTCCACATCCTTGTCCACGTGGCTCACTATTGCTAGACGTTTTCCACCAAGCGGATCTAGTTTGCCTCAACCCTGGGGTCCCTACATTTTTGTCTGCCTCCACGACAAATTTCTCTCATTTGGACCTTTCGGTCGGTACTGTTCCGCTAGCTCGGCGCTTCGAATGGTTCGCCCTTGATGATACACACTCGAGTGACCACTTTCCATGTGTCCTTAGACTGCAGCCTCAACTGCCATATATGCGACCGCGACACTGGAAATTTGCCCAAGCCGATTAGACACTTTTTTCGTCTCTAGCGACATTCGATGACCGTCACTTTCCTAGCGTGGACGATGAGGTCACACATCTTACCGACGTTATTCTTACAGCTGCGGAACGTTCAATACCACGCACCTCCGAATTTCCCCGGCGCCCCCCATTTCCTTGGTGGAACGAGGCATGCCGTGATGCAATACGTGAGCGGCCACGTGCTCTTCGCGTTTTCCGCCACCATCCTACTTTGGCCAACTGTATCCGCTATAAGCAGTTCCGTGCGCGATGCCGTCGCGTCATCCGCGATAGCAAGAAGGCGAGCTGGAAATTCTTTACTAGCTCATTTAACAACTTCACTCCCTCTTCGGAAGTTTGGAGTCGAATTCGACAGTTATCTGGCGCGCCTAGTTTCTCCCCGGTCTCTGGGCTCACTGTCGCGCGTGATACGTTAGTGGACCCCGTCGCAATTTCTAACTCCTTGGGTAAACACTTTGCTGAGATTTCGAGCTCTTCAAATTACCTGCCAGCGTTTCTCCCGAAGAAACGTGCAGCGGAAGTGCAACCTCTTGCTTTCTTCTCTCAAAATCGCGAAAGCTATAATACTGTTTTCTCCATGCGGGAACTCCAACATGAACTCTATTCTTCTCGCTCCTCCGCCCCAGGACCGGATGGTATCCATATCCAAATATTGCTGCATTTATCAACCCATAGCCTGCGTTACCTCCTTCGCATTTATAATCGAATTTGGACCGACAGTACTTTTCGCAGACGATGGCGGGAAGCTATCGTCGTTCCTGTTCCGAAACCTGGAAAGGACAAACATCTCCCCTCTAGCTATCGCCCCATTTCTGTCACGAGTAGTGTATGTAAGGTTTTGGAGCGTATGGTGAATTGCCGTTTAGCTTGGTGGCTGGAGTCCCGCAGTCTTTTAACACCTGCCCAAAGCGGTTTCCGAAAGCATCGTTCTGCAGTTGACCATCTTCTTTCTCTCTCCATTTATATCATGAACAATTTTCTCCGGAAACGCCAAACAGTAGCAATATTTTTTGATCTGGAGAGAGCATACGATACCTGTTGGAGGACCGGCATCCTCCGCACATTTCTCTTGGGGCTTTCGAGGTCGGCTGCCACTATTTCCTCGCTAATTTATGGCAGAGCGCACATTTAGAGTGCGGGTGAACACTACTCTCTCCCGTACTTTCTCCCAAGAAAACGGGATACCCCAGGGCTCCGTGCTAAGTGTTGTACTGTTTGCCATTGCCATAAATCCAATTATGGACTGTCTCCTTCCCGATGTCTCAGGCTCCCTCTTTGTGGACGATTTTGCGATCTACTACAGCTCTCAACGGACCACCAGCCTTCTTGAACGACGTCTTCAAGGCTGCCTCGATCGCCTCCACTCTTGGAGCATCGAAACAGGCTTCCGCTTTTCTCCCAGTAAGACAGTTTGTGTTAATTTTTGGCGTCGTACGGAGTTTCTTCCACCCTCCTTACATCTAGGACCTGTCAACCTTCCGTTTTCGGACGTCGCTAAATTCTTGGGTCTTATGTTTGACAGAAAACTGTGCTGGTCCTCCCGCGTTTCGTATCTTTCGGCTCGCTGTCTGCGATCCCTCAACACCCTCCGTGTCCTGAATGGTACCTCATGGGGAGCAGACAGAGTGGTCCTTCTCCGCCTCCATCGCGCCTTAGTGCGCTCGAAATTGGACTATGGAAGCATAGTTTACTCCTCTGCTCGGCCGTCTATTCTTCGGCGTCTCGACTCTATCCACCACCGTGGTTTACGTATAGTGTCTGGAGCTTTTTACACCAGCCCTGTGGAAAGCCTTTATGCTGAGACTGCTGAACCTCGCCCAATCGGCGAGCAGTCTTTCTGAGTCGTTATGCTAGCCATCTGTCTTCCATGCCTGCTAATCCAGCCCATGACATTTTTTCGACGCCTCCTTGCATATAGGGTATGCAGGCCGCCCCTCCTCCCTACTACCACCGGGAGTCCGCTTCCGTCAGCTGCTCCATTCTCTTTCCTTCCGCTTCCCTAAAACCTTCTTGACAACTTGGGGTACAGCACCGCCTTGGCTCCGTCCCCGGATCTGCCTGCTCCATGACCTTTGTCAATTTCCCAAGGATGGTACCCCTTCACTTGCTTATCGCCGGGCATTTGCTGCTCTATGTGCACAAATGAAGGAAGCCACATTTCTTTACACTGATAGCTCGATAACATCGTTAGGTGTAGGGAGTGCCTATATTGTTGGCGACACCCCAAATCAATTTCGGCTTCCCGACTAGTGTTCGGTTTATACTGTGGAGCTTTATGCTGTTCTCCAGGCTGTCCACTACATCCACCGCCATCAGCGGATACAGTATGTTATCTGCTCAGATTCTCTCAGCTCTCTCCTCAGTCTCCAAGCTCTTTCCCCTGTCCACCCTCTGGTCCACCGGATTCAGGACTGTCTGCGCTTGCTCCACCTGGGGGGCGTTCCTCTGGCTCCCGGGACACGTTGGTATCTGTGGAAATGAGGCGGCCGATATAGCGGCCAAGGCTGCAGTCTCTCTTCTTCGGCTAGCTATTCAATCGATTCCCTTCACCGATCTACGGAGCGTTTTATGTCGTCCAGTTGTTCTTTTATGGCACGCACATTGGTCGGCACTTCCCCATAATA
Source organism: Schistocerca americana (assembly GCF_021461395.2). NCBI lineage: Eukaryota > Metazoa > Arthropoda > Insecta > Orthoptera > Acrididae > Schistocerca > Schistocerca americana. The sequence goes on along the minus strand of NC_060122.1, from coordinate 364,926,411 downwards.
AATTGCGGGACGTGAAAGCTCTTCCTTGTGCTTGGACCTCTTCCTCCCGAAAGCGTCGTCGAGAGGAGGTAATTTTAACTAGACTCCGGATAGGGCACTGTCTTTTTAGCCACCGACATCTTTTAAGCGGCGATCCTCCCCCACTCTGTCCCCACTGCTCTCAGCTGTGGACGGTAAGACACCTTTTAATTGAGTGCCCCTATTTTACTCCGTTACGCGCCCGTCTACAGCTGTCGCCTGATATATCGTCAATTTTAGCAGATGACACGCGCTCGGCCGATCGCGTTCTCGAGTTTATTAGTGCCAGTGAAATGACGTCAGTCATTTGAAGCTTTTTTTGGGGACCACCAACCCCTTTCTGTAGTGGATTTTTAAGCCGTCCTTCTGCTTTTAGTTTCTCCAATTTTTTGAGTTTCGTTCCCATTTCTGCTGGTTTCCATTTTTTGTTTTTACTGTTTCCTAAGTCACGGACCGGGCGCTAATGACCATAGCAGTTCTGCGCCCTCAAACCAAAACAAAAAAAACAAAAAAGAAACGAAAAAGTTCGAAGAGAATTAATTGCAGACCTTTCTGGATGAAAACGACACTCAAACTCACAAGAAACTCGGGAAATAATTGAATGTGATGCAGAAAGCCGTTTCTTTTATGTTGAAAGCTATGGGAAAGGTGACAGAAGTGGGAAAATGAGTTCCGCATGAACAGAATGAAAGACAGAAAGGAAATCGAAAGACCACTTGTGAAATGCTGCTATGGTCGCAGGTTCGAATCCTGCCTCGGGCATGGATGCGTGTGATGTCCTTAGGTTAGTTAGGTTTAAGTAGTTCTAAGTTCTAGGGGACTGATGACCACAGATGTTAAATCGCATAGTGCTCAGAGCCATTTGATTTTCTGAAATGCTGCTCGACAGATACAAAAGAAAGTTGTTTCTCCATCTAATAGTGACAGGTGATGAAAAATTGATATATTTTGAGAATCATAAGCGTCGTAAATCTTGGGTGAATGCAGGCAAACCATCGACATCCACTCTAAAACCAGATCGCTTTCGAACGAAGAGAATGTTCTGTGCTTGGTTGGATCAGAATGGTGTCATCCATCATGAGCTGCTAAAACCTGATGAAATCGTTTACACTGATCGCTACCAACAGCGAATGAGCGATTTAAATCGAGCAGTACATGAAAAACGACCGGAATATGGAAAAACGCAACACACAGTCTTATTGCTCCATGATAGCGCTCAATCATACACAGCAAAACGGCTCAGACAAACGATCGAGGCGTTCAGTTTGGAAATACTAGGGCTTTCGGATTGTTCTGTAGACTTGGCTCCATCCGATTATTATCTTTTTTTTTTTTTTCATCAGTCTACTGACTGGCTTGATGCGGCCCGCCACGAATTCCTTTCCTGTGATAACCTCTTCATCTCAGAGTAGCACTTGCAACCTACGTCCTCAATTATTTGCTTGACGTATTCCAATCTCTGTCTTCCTCTACAGTTTTTGCCCTCTACAGCTCCCTCTAGTACCATGGAAGTCATTCCCTCATGTCTTAGCAGATGTCCTATCATCCTGTCCCTTCTCCTTATCAGTGTTTTCCACATATTCCTTTCCTCTCCGATTCTGCGTAGAACCTCCTCATTCCTTACCTTATCAGTCCACCTAATTTTCAACATTCGTCTATAGCACCACATCTCAAATGCTTCGATTCTCTTCTGTTCCGGTTTTCCCACAGTCCATGTTTCACTACCATACAATGCTGTACTCCAGACGTATATCCTCAGACATTTCTTCCTCAAATTAAGGCCGGTATTTGATATTAGTAGACTTCTCTTGGCCAGAAATGCCTTTATTGCCATAGCGAGTCTGCTTTTGATGTCCTCCTTGCTCCGTCCGTCATTGGTTATTTTACTGCCCAGGTAGCAGAATTCCTTAACTTCATTGACTTCGTGACCATCAATCCTGATGTTAAGTTTCTCGCTGTTCTCATTTCTACTACTTCTCATTACTTTCGTCTTTCTTCGATATACTCTCAAACCATACTGTGTACTCAATAGACTGTTCATTCAGTTCAGCAGATCATTTAATTCTTCTTCACTTTCACTCAGGATAGCAATGTCATCAGCGAATCGTATCATTGATATCCTTTCACCTTGTATTTTAATTCCACTCCTGAACCTTTCTTTTATTTCCATCATTGCTTCCTCGATGAAAAGATTGAAGAGTAGGGACGAAAGGCTACAGCCTTGTCTTACACCCTTCTTAATACGAGCACTTCGTTCTTGATCGTCCACTCTTATTACTCCCTCTTGGTTGTTGTACATATTGTATATGACCCGTCTCTCCCTATAGCTTACCCCTACTTTTTTCAGAATCTCGAACAGCTTGCACCATTTTTTATTGTCGAACGCTTTTTCCAGTCGACAAATCCTATGAAAGTGTCTTGATTTTTCTTTAGCCTTGCTTCCATTATTAGCCGTAACGTCAGAATTGCCTCTCTCGTCCCTTTACTTTTCCTAAAGCCAAACTGATCGTCACCTAGCGCATTCTCAATTTTCTTTTCCATTCTTCTGTATATTATTCTTGTAAGCAGCTTCGATGCATGAGCTGTTAAGCTGATTGTGCGATAATTCTCGCACTTGTCAGCTCTTGCCGTCTTCGGAATTGTGTTGATGATGCTTCTCCAAAAGACAGATGGTATGTCGCCAGACTCATATATTCTACACATCAACTTGAATAGTCGTTTTGTTGCCACTTCCCCCAATGATTTTAGAGATTCTGCAGGAATGTTATCTAACCCTTCTGCCTTATTTGACCGTAAGTCCTCTAAAGCTCTTTTAAATTCCGATTCTAATACTGGATCCCCTATCTCTTCTAAATCGACTCCTGATACTTCTCCTATCACATCAGACAAATCTTCACCCACATAGCGGCTTTCAATGTATTCTCTCCACCTATCTGCTCTCTCCTCTGCATTTAACAGTGGAATTCCCGTTGCACTCTTAATGTTACCACCTTTGCTTTTAATGTCACCAAAGGTTGTTTTGACTTTCCTGTATGCTGAGTCTGTCCTTCCGACAATCATATCTTTTTCGATGTCTTCACATTTTTCCTGCAGCCATTTCGTCTTAGCTTCCGTGCACTTCCTATTTATTTCATTCCTCAGCGACTTGTATTTCTGTATTCCTGATTTTCCCGGAACATGTTTGTACTTCCTCCTTTCATCAATCAACTGAAGTATTTCTTCTGTTACCCATGGTTTCTTTGCAGATACTTTCTTTGTTCCTATGTTTTCCTTCCCAACTTCTGTGATGGCCCTTTCTAGAGACGTCCATTCCTCTTCAGCTGTACTGTCTACAGCGCTATTCCTTATTGCTGTATCTATAGCGTTAGAGAACTTCAAACGTATCTCGTCATTCCTTAGTACTTCCGTATCCCACTTCTTTGCGTATTGATTCTTCCTGACTAATGTCTTGAACTTCAGCCTACTCTTCATCACTACTATATTGTGATCTGCTCCTGGGTACGCCTTACAATCCAGAATCTGATTTCGGAATCTCTGTCTGACCATGATGTAATCTAATTGAAATCTTCCCGTATCTCCCGGCCTTTTCCAAGTATAACTCCTCCTCTTGTGATTCTTGAACAGAGTATTCGCAATTACTAGCTGAAACTTGTTACAGAACTCAATTAGTCTTTCTCCTCTTTCGTTCCTTGTTCCAAGCCCATATTCTCCTGTAACCTTTTCTTCTACTCCTTCCCCTGCAACTGCATTCCAGTCGCCCATGACTATTAGATTTTCGTCCCCCTTTACATACTGCATTACCCTTTCAATATCCTCATACACTTTCTCTATCTGTTCATCTTCAGCTTGCGACGTCGGCATGTATACCTGAAATATCGTTGTCGGTGTTGGTCTGCTGTCGATTCTGATTAGAACAACCCGGTCACTGAACTGTTCACAGTAACACACCCTCTGCCCTACCTTCCTATTCATAACGAATCCTACACCTGTTATACCATTTTCTGCTGCTCTTGATATTACCCGATACTCATCTGACCAGAAATCCTTGTCTTCCTTCCACTTCACTTCACTGACCCCTACTATATCTAGATTGAGCCTTTGCATTTCCCTTTTCAGATTTTCTAGTTTCCCTACCACGTTCAGGCTTCTGACATTCCACGCCCCGACTCGTAGAACGTTATCCTTTCGTTGATTATTCAATCTTTTTCTCATGGTAACCTCCCCCTTGGCAGTCCCCTCCCGGAGATCCGAATGGGGGATTATTCCGGAATCTTTTGCCAATGGAGAAATCATCATAATACTTCTTCAATTACATGCCACATGTCCTTTGGATACTCATTACGTGTCTTTAATGCAGTGGTTTCCATTGCCTTCTGCATCCTCATGTCGTTGATCATTGCTGATTCTTCCGCCTTTAGGGGCAATTTCCCACTCCTAGGACAAGAGAGTGCCCTTAACCTCTATCCGCTCCTCCGCCCTCTTTGACAACGCCGTTGGCCAAATGAGGCTGACTTCTTATACCGGATGTCTTCGGCCGCCAATGCTGATTATTTATCAAAATTTGGGCAGTGGTGGGGATCGAACCCGGGACCGAAGACGTTTTGAATATGAATCAAAGACGCAACCCCTAGACCACGGGTCCTTCGTTTATTATCTATCTGCATCAATGGGACACGCTCGCGGAACAACGCTTCAGTTCGTATGAAAATGTACGAAAATGGCTCACTGACTGGTTCACTTCAAAAGAGCCACTGTTTTATTTTTTTTTATTTTGTTTTTTATTTATTTTTTTTTATTTTTTTGGTGTGGCATTCATAGCCTGCAGGAGAGGTGGCAGAAATATATAAATAGCAAAGGAGATTATTTTGAATAAAATATTGTTTATTAGTTTCAAACACTCAGTCGAGTAGTTATTGCAACCAAAGTCCGATTTCATACTTCTACACCTGGTAGACAGACGTTTTCCACCATCTCTATTTGCCAGTGGAACACGAGAGGTAATGACTGCAGCATACGCTGGTTTGCAGAGCATGTATGTAAATGTAGATACCTATGTTATCACAAGAATCCATCACAGGAAGTATTGAAAGGCCAATCACTTAAGTGCTGGTTTGCTTCCTGTTAAGAATGCTTTTTTGCGAATCTGCATTTACTTTTTGTAAACTTCTGTGAAGCTCTAGGGAGAAATTTTGTTTTATTTAAAGTAATGTCTTTTAATTAATAGTATTCTGAGTGCCTCAGATGGAAGATAATGACCGTGGCATCTAACGTCTAGAAGGTACATCCTTGTTAGCACAGTGATTAAATCTCCTAAAAAATTTCCAAGCCGAAATGTCCAGGTGTCTAAGTATTTTCTGCATGCGCTGCCCAAGTCAATTGGATCCAAACCAGGGTGGTGGTGCTTGATGCTGCCTTCTCCCATTTAACTCATTTAGTTCATACGCATCGTTCGGGGAAAAAGTGTTTGTACCACGCCAGCTGCTGTTTACAAGTTGTACAACGCTAATTACGGCCTCTCTTTCGCACACTAGCCGCGGCAGCAGACGCCGGCGCCTGGGAGAAAGCCATTAGTCGCCACAGCAGGCAGCGTTGGCAAGAAAGGGGAGGAGGGAGGGGGAGGTAGGCGTAAGTTAAGGGCGTGGCGGGCGCGCTACTTACCTGCGAGTCGTTACGTGGGCCGCCTGGCCGCCTATCGAAAGCCACATCTACCCTATAAATCTCGAGCCAGCCATAATGATAGCTGCGCCCAATCCGTATCGCACTGCCATCTCGCCGACTACCCTGATGGACCTGAGTCGATATTTGAGTTCGTGCGTGAGAGCGTGAAAGCACGCTTTGTTGTGTGTTAAGTGTGTAGTTGTTAATGCACTTACGATGATCACTTGGCGATGATTTATACTTCGTGTGATGAGTGTCAGCTTCATCCAGATTTGGAAAAAATAAATTGATAAGAAGTTTATTTTCTTGGCCATCATCCACAGCAAGTATGCAAATATTCTTTTCATAAATGTGGACGCCTCTTTCTTGGTTAATCTGTTTTATTTCCTCCATAGGCGCTTCGCCTCTCACTTTAAGGCGTCTTGCTTGTATTTAACATGGAATAATACTGATTTTGTTACACACGCTATTTGAAGATTACAAAGCAGCTCCATCCTGGCTTCACATAAAATTTTACTACTTACAGTTACTCGTTTTCCAAGCCGACATCTACATTTGCTCCCGTCCTGTCAAGGTTCAGAGGTCACACTACCACTTCAGTTATGAATCTTTTTGTTTTGTAGTTTTCATATTCCGTACGATAACCGCTGTGGAACGCCTCTGTTAATAGTCTGGTACTGACCTGCAGATTTTCTTACAAGGACTATGAATGGTTTCCGTCGTAACTGTGTGCTCACATGATGTTTCATTTCTTATTGATTAACGTAAGTGTTGCCACCCAAACGAAGTATATTGTGCAAACTTAATGACTGTTCACTTTTGTTCTCTCTCTCTCTCTCTCTCTCTCTCTCTCTCTCTCTCTCTCTATCTCTCTGCGCTTGATTGTGATTGCGTGCGTTCGTGTGCCTGCCTGTGTGTGTGTGTGTGTGTGTGTGTGTGTGTGTGTGTGTGTGTGTGTGTGTGAGAGAGAGAGAGAGAGAGAGAGAGAGAGAGTAAGTTAGTAGAACACCACCCCAACAGATAATGATGGGAATAATACCACACAATCCCATTGCCATCACTCTTCCACGGTCCGTCGAAATAACCCTCCAAAAAATCGTCATCCTAAGGCCTAGAACTTTTCATCTAGTCTACTAGATCTGTATTCGACTTTCTACAACTCCCGTCCTCAATAGCCATAATCCCATTTACCCAAAAATCTCAACATGAAGAAAGTACTTAATCACACACAGGACATTGACATACACAAATTAGTACGTCAATTGTTTTCTGATCTACAAATATCGCAAATAAAAACGAAACTGTATTAAATTTAATCCACTGAAGATGCCTTAATGTAAAAGGCGAAACAGGCCTGGAGGAAATAGATTTCAATGAGAAAAAGGAGTTTCAACAAGAATGTAGATTAAACCACATGAGTAGGAAAAATAATCCTGTAACGCATTAACGGCGTGCTGCTTGGCAGAGTCTCGTCGATTAAATGTATTGGCGTAACATTGGTACGTTGGTGAGTGACATAAAATGTAAAGTGTACGTAAGGTTGGTTGTGTGGAAATCGAAAGGTGGAAATTGGGTGCAGATCATGTGTAAAGGAGACCACATTCACAATATTTGTGCGAATCATTCTTCACCACTGCTCGAGTTTTCGAAATCCCCACTACGTTGGATTGAAGTCGGACGTCGAAGCTGAACGATTCTGATGACTCCAACATAAATATCGTGCAATAGTCGCTAATACTAGAGAAATCAGATATCAGTGCTCGTACAGAAGCATATAGACGATGGTGTTTCCTTGGCCCCATTTGCAAGTGGTACAGGCAAAGGAATGACTAGGGGTGGTATCCTCCGCCATGCACCATTAGGTGGGTTCCGATGTATGTATGTATGTAGATGTAGGTGCATTACAGACTGGTGAACATGTCACCGTTGGCCATTTATGGACTCCAACGAGTCACATCATTTTAGCTCCACCCTCAACCCGAATGTTAATTTGAACATCATAGTGATGTAATATGCGTGATTCCGTTGGAGATGGTATGCTCATGCCGTCCGTCTACCTTTGAACTGACTTTCACAGCCAGCTGTACGGGGAGCAACGGATTAACGTGGACTCCAAATCACTATGGCCTTGGCTTTTTTTCACACGCGTCTCATCACTAGTGGTTAGGAAAGGTTAAATCGGAAGAAAAAGCTATAAATCCGACCGCAAATCGAACCCCAGACTTTTGCATTTTTGTGCGACAGTAATCACCCAGCTACACGAGAATCTCCCGTTTGCCGGTCGGCCACACACTGCTGTGACTCCTGCAATGTTGGAAGATGAGAACCCTCTTATGCGAGGTGAATGACGGACCACAATAAAACATGTTCCTTCAGAAATGGACGTCTCTGTCGGTAGTGCTGACACACTCGTCCACCAGTTGTGGTACTCAAAGATATGTGGCAGACGGGTTCCTTGCCGCTTAACCCAAGACCATAAAGAGCTATGAAGGACCATCTGTGCGGATCTGCTTGCACTTTACGAGTCTGGTCGTGACAGTTTTTTGTCACTTCGAACTGAAAACATACGACAATCCATGTATTTGCACCAGACCACCTCTTTTCCGGAGAAAGGTTCAAAGCCTCACCCTTAGACGGTAAAGTCATGGCGACCGTCTTCTGGTACTCTGAAGGGGTTATTCCGTTCGATGTCCTCCCTCATGATGCAACGAGCGACCCGGAGGTGTATTTAGTGCTCTTCGCTACAAAAATGCGAACAACCTTCTTCTTTCCCGTGACAACGCAATGCCTCACATAAGTCGATGCGCTAGAGGGGAGGCACAAACCTTAACTGGACTGTTCTACCTCATCAACCTTGCGGGATGGCCAACTTCCTTCCCCATCCTTCCCTAAGCCGATGGGACCAATGACCTCGCTGTTTGGTCCCCTCCCCCAAATCGACCAACCGACGGTCCATACTCACACTCCGACTTTCATCCGTTTGACCAAATGAGGGATGCACTCCGCGGAAAGAAATATGTAGATTATGGGGAGTTTATTCATGCAGCAAGACGTTGACCCGTAGAGCGATACCATGTTGTCATACAGGCCCTGCCAGTCAGGTGACATAAGGCCGTCACAGTGAACGGTGATTTTGTTGAAAATTATGGTTTCTTAGCAAAAAAAAAAAAATTGTGTAAATGGCTCTGAGCACTATGGGACTTACCATCTGAGGTCATCAGTCCCCTAGAACTTAGAACTACTTAAACCTAAATAACCGAAGGACATCACACACATCCATGTCCGAGGCAGGATTCGAACCTGCGACCGTAGCGGTCGTGCGGTTCCAGACTGTAGTACCTAGAACCGCTCGGCCACTCCGGCCGGCTCTTAGCCAAAAGGTAGGGAATAATATAGTGTATTGGAATCCTGAATAACTCAACCTGCTTTCAGAAAAAATGTGTTACATTCCTTATTGAAAGCCTCTCGTACATAATTTTGTATGTAACGTACCACTGGAGATCTAAAAATGATAATTAACGAATGCATAACCTATAAATTATGACTTCCTTTGAACAAAAGTCCGTGTCGTAAATTTTTGTGGTTCAAATGGCTCTGAGCAGTATGGGACTAAACTTCTGAGGTCATCAGTCCCCTAGAACTTAGAACTACTTGAACCTAACTAACCTGAGGACATCACACACATCCATGCCCGAGGCAGGATTCGAACCTCCGACCGTAGCGTTCACGCGGTTCCAGACGGAAGCGCCTAGAACCGCTCGGCCACTAGCGGCCGGCTAAATTTTTATGATAGTTTAGTAGTAATAATATATTTTCCCCCCTTTAGTGTTCCAGAATTAATGTGTTGGTAAACTCGATACATAAATTTGAATTTTAAAAGTAATTTTCTTGGCGATTCAGGATTCACTGGCATGTTGTCAAGGGAAACGACCGCAGGACGGGAAGGTCCGCGTAATTTTTTATTTTTTTGGGAAAGAGTAAAGTAAAATAGTTCCAGTAAGGCGTGCCCGCTGGAAAGTAAGGCGTGAGTTGTTGTGCTTAAATTCGCTTTACAGTGCCGCTTCCGCGGAGAGATGTTGTTTCTGTAGGGGTGCTGGTCTGGCACCATCCTAGAGTGACCAACCTAAAACTCCAGAGGTCGTTCCCGTCTCTCTGCCCGATACTTCGCATTAGGGGTCAGTACGGGTCACTGGTCAAGTTGGCAGTATGGTACTATATTTCTTCAGAGAAGCCACAACACTCCGTCACCTCCGAGACAATAAAACGGAGAAATACATGCAGTGGAGCCCCACAATAATCCCACTGTGACGCAGCATCTAGCCGCTGTCAGGTGATCTCGGTTCATCGGAAGGTTTGCCGCTTGTGTAGGTCAGCCGCAGTCCGAGTTGCATCGTGTTCTGAACTCCATTACCTTAACCCAGATGAGTGCAGTAAATTCACGGTAGGATTCCGGACACATCGCTAGCTGATGCACGTTTTGGTCATCTACATATATACTCCGCTAGCCACCAAGCGCTGTGTGATCATTGTTTAATATGAAAGCTGGTGTTAATAATATACGCTCTACATCCTCGGCGATGATCGGATTTTGGAATATAGTGAGCAGCCCCTTCCGTTTAGCCCGTCGTCTATCTGCAAGCGTGCCCCACTTCAAAATTTCTATGAGATTTGTAACGATGGATGAATGTGCCATACACGAACCCTGCCGCTCTTCTTTGGACCTTCTCAGTCTCTTGAATCAGACCCAACTGGTAAGGGTCCCATACAGGTGAACAATAAGACTGGACGAACTAAAGTACTGAAAGCAATTTCCTTTGTTGAAGGACTGCATCGCTTCAAAATTCTACCTGTAATCCGCAACCTAGAGTTCGCCTTAACCGTTACTTGTGTAATCTGATCGTTCCATTTGAGAAAATTTCGGATAGTCACACCCAGATACTTGGCGGATGTTACCGCTTCCAAAGACTAGCCATTTATTTTGCACTCGTACATTAATCAGGATTTTCTCTTTGTTATACGCAGTACGCTTACTAACTGCCAGTCATTACACCACGCATTTACTTTCTGCAAACCGTCACTGATTTGTTCACAACTTTGGTGTGTTGCTACTAGACTACAGCATCGTCGGCAAACAGTCTAAGGCCGCTGTCAATATCATTAACCAGATCGTTTATGTAAATCGTAAAAAGCAGCGGACCTATTACGCTGCCCGGTGCCACACTTGGCGTTACGCTTGTTTCTGTTGAAGTCTCCCCATTCAGGACGGCATACTGCTCTGTGTCTGTTAGAAAACTCTCTATAAAAGTGCATATGCCATCGGATAGACCGGAAGCGCGCACTTTATGGAGCAAGTAACAGTGCGGAACTGAGTCGAACGCCTTTCGAAAGTCGAAGAATATGGCATCAACCTGGGAGCCGGTATCTAGAGCCTGTTGTATATCATGCCCAGAGAGGGTCTGCTGTGTTTCGCACGACTGCTGCTTCCCAAAACCGTGTTGGTTTCTGCAGATCAGCTTCTCATAGTCTAGAAAGGTCATCATGTCTGATTAAAAAATATGTTCTATGACTTAGCAACAAATCGATGACAGTGAAATTGGCCGGTAATTGTGTGCATCCGATTTTATAACCTTTTTATAGATTGCTATGACTTGGGCCTCCGTCCAGTCCCGTGGAACGTTTTGCTGTTTCAATGATCTCTGATAGATGATGTATTAGATTGGTGCTATATTTGTAGCATAGTCAACATATAATCTTACGGGGATACCGTCTGGGCCTGGTGCCTTCCTGGCGTCTAAGGATCTTAACTGTTTTACGATCCCAGATACACTAAACTTCTTCAGTAGCGACAAGCGCTCGCTGCCGGTTCTACAAGCAGTCCTGCGACTGCATTTGTGTTGAGCAACGCACTCGAGCTCCTACGCCCTTCCTTCTCGTCTTTCTTCCTATCAAGGTTCATTAATCTGCTCGTTTATTTCCTTCTAATTGATTCTCTCCCAATACATCGAGAAATTTTTCCCACAGCCTTGAACAAGCTCTGACATATTATTTTTAGTGGTTACCTTGCTTATGCCGATAGGGTTCCCGAATCGTGCATTCCTGGCTGTTCCCATACTGTGAAGGCTGCGTCGCACTTTCCCCCTGTGTCTTAAGATGAGTATACTGATTTTGATCCAACTATTACTCGCCTGTAGCTGTTACTCTTGTCCTTTAACACTTTGCGTGTCGGTGATGTAATATTACAGCGCTTGCGGGAAATGTGAACGTGCGGCGGGCGTAATATTAAGTCACGCCAGTTATTATGATTTTCCTGCGTTTCAAACGTATATTTACGGCTCCCGCAAACGTCTGTCACGTCTGCAGGCTTCGTAGTTTTTGCTAGATGGTAGTAGCCGAGTCACTTGAAAAGTTCGTCGTTTTTGTAACCTTCGTTATTGGATCTTGTTTCGTAGGTGTTAGCTGACTTTCAGCTTCCCTCTGTTTCGTGCGCTTTGTGTGCTTTTCGGTTGACTACAAAATATGCCGTGAAGAACTGAAATGCCTAGGACAAATGCTTTGCAAAGTACCTGACCTGTCTGCAGTTGACGAAAACGAAATATTTAATGATGTTTTGGATTACACGTTTATCGTACTTTTTCGATGATTATTTTGTTATGAAGGATTTTCGATCAGGTACACCAGGAAATAAATCCGGTAATATGATTCCAGTGAGTGTAGTACTGGACTAGGTTTCTCTCCATGTTCCAATTTGTATCACACTGTACTCCACTACGAACGCTAAATTTCCTGTATTAAGAAAGAGCTTCAGTTCCATTTACTCCTTTATTTTTAGTTTACTACACGTTCCAAGGCACTAGGAGCCACATTTTCGGGTGCACCTTAGCATGTGGTGCTTAATGCCATGAAGCCAGTAACGATCTAAAAATAAAGGACTAAATGCTGCTGAAGATAGTTACTCCTAGCTGTGGTTGACGTACAGGGTGTTTCAAAAATGACCGGTATATTTGAAACGGCAATAAAAACTAAACGAGCAGCGATAGAAATACACCGTTTGTTGCAATATGCTTGGGACAACAGTACATTTTCAGGCGGACAAACTTTCGAAATTACAGTAGTTACAATTTTCAACAACAGATGGCGCTGCGGTCTGGGAAACTCTATAGTACAATATTTTCCACATATCCACCATGCGTAGCAATAATATGGCGTAGTCTCTGAATGAAATTACCCGAAACCTTTGACAACGTGTCTGGCGGAATGGCTTCACATGCAGATGAGATGTACTGCTTCAGCTGTTCAATTGTTTCTGGATTCTGGCGGTACACCTGGTCTTTCAAGTGTCCCCACAGAAAGAAGTCACAGGGGTTCATGTCTGGCGAATAGGGAGGCCAATCCACGCCGCCTCCTGTATGTTTCGGATAGCCCAAAGCAATCACACGATCATCGAAATATTCATTCAGGAAATTAAAGACGTCGGCCGTGCGATGTGGCCGGGCACCATCTTGCATAAACCACGAGGTGTTCGCAGTGTCGTCTAAGGCAGTTTGTACCGCCACAAATTCACGAAGAATGTCCAGATAGCGTGATGCAGTAATCGTTTCGGATCTGAAAAATGGGCCAATGATTCCTTTGGAAGAAATGGCGGCCCAGACCAGTACTTTTTGAGGATGCAGGGACGATGGGACTGCAACATGGGCCTTTTCGGTTCCCCATATGCGCCAGTTCTGTTTATTGACGAAGCTGTCCAGGTAAAAATAAGCTTCGCAGTAAAACAAATGCTGCCCACATGCATATCGCCGTCATCAATCCTGTGCACTATATCGTTAGCGAATGTCTCTCGTGCAGCAATGGTAGCGGCGCTGAGGGGTTGCCGCGTTTGAATTTTGTATGGATAGAGGTGTAAACTCTGGCGCATGAGACGATACGTGGACGTTGGCGTCATTTGGACCGCAGCTGCAACACGGCGAACGGAAACCCGAGGCCGCTGTTGGATCAGCTGCTGCACTAGCTGCGCGTTGCCCTCTGTGGTTGCCGTAGCGGTCGCCCTACCTTTCCAGCACGTTCTACCGTCACGTTCCCAGTCCGTTGAAATTTTTCAAACAGATCCTTTATTGTATCGCTTTTCGGTCCTTTGGTTACATTAAACCTCCGTTGAAAACTTCGTTTTGTTGCAACAACACTGTGATCTAGGCGGTGGAATTCCAACACCAGAAAAATCCTCTGTTCTAAGGAATAAACCATGTTGTCTACAGCACACTTGCACGTTGTGAACAGCACACGCTTACAGCAGAAAGACGACGTACAGAATGGCGCACCCACAGACTGCGTTGTCTTCTATATCTTTCACATCACATGCAGTGCCATCTGTTGTTGAAAATTGTAACTACTGTAATTTCGAAAGTTTGTCCGCCTGAAAATGTACTGTTGTCCCAAGCATATTGCAACAAACGGTGTATTTCTATCGCTGATCGTTTAGTTTTTATTGCCATTTCAAATATACCGGTCATTTTTGAAACACCCTGTATCTACAAGACTGTCTGCGAAATTTTGCCTTACTCTTGTGTTTGTGTGTTTCTTTACATTTAGTTGGCTGTAAAAGGCATTTATACAGAAATTTCACGCGTTCGCTTACCGCTCTATGTATTTGAACACAAAAATTTCTTTTCAGTTTTTTTTTCGATAATTACTACTAAATGGAAATTTCATGTGGATGTAGATTTAACAGTAGCAATGCCAAAATATCTATTTTTAAAGCAGGAAGGCCAATAAACCTAAAATTTATTGAAATTTCACTTTCACAGTTGTACACACGAATTATAACTTCCCAAAAACCACATATTTCAGCCAGTAGACAGGTAACGGCAGCTTCGTGCAAGACTAGCACCATAAGTGTTAAACATTTCCTTATGGGCACAAGCTCAGACGCTGAACGGTCGAGGAGACGCTCTTATTTATCTACAAACTTTCCGGAAGGAGTGAGAGTGCAAACAGATACATTTATGCTTGATCGTAACCCACTTTTGATTTAATTAATATTGTCACGAATGGAGATGAATCAACGATATAATCCGTACCTGAGCTTCTCAAACATAGATCATCAATAATATCCAAGTATGCACGTTACCGACGGACCGTGGCCAACAGGTGTTCAGATTTCAAGGACTGCAGCCAACTTCTCCTGCGTCTGCACACAGCAAACACACTCCCTACTACAAACACACTCCCTACTACTGAAAATGGGATGAAAACAATAAGCAAAAAATAAATAAGCGTTAAAGAGCCCTTGTATCTTGTAACAGGGATTGGCACTACCGTTCTTGTTGAAAACAGAAACACAAGTTACTACACTGCTACACTGAACCTCTGACTGATACCACACCACTGCACGCTGGCAGACAAGGAAATGAAAGAGAGGATCATTCGCGCTTGTGTCAAGCTATAAGCTTTTTCATTGACATTTTACAGGATGGGGCAAGTAAGAGTGGCCCGAACGAGTGGCTACCGTTTGTGGCAGCATTAACGGAGGAGGAAAAGGCCAACAGTTACTTTCAGTAGGATGGTGAAACTAACTGCCTATAGATTTGACCTGGCCTTGGAGTACGTTTACGCAATCTTCACCACTGACAGAGTTGTTAACAGAGGTCAGTCTGGTCGCTGCCCTAGCTGGCCACAGAGGTCACCTGATCTGTAAGGATGCGATTACTTAGTGTGGGAAGCCCTCCAGTCTAACATCCATCGCAACAACCTTCCTCGTCATCGAGAACTGCAACAGAACATTTCGGATGAGATTGCAGCAATTCCAGCAGTCTAGCTTCGATCTGCCTTCAGCAACTTGCTGAACAGGGCCCAAAAGTGCCAATGGATGAATGGTGTTCACTTTCAAAATCTGCTGTAGTCAGCCAAGTACTGTATTTCATTTACTCTCCTGTTTTTCTTTCTACCCTGGAACTCTGTTCTCTGGGCCACTATTATTTGCTACAATTCATGATTCAACAAGGTAATAAGGAAAGCATATTTTTAAGATTCTACAATTTTATTAGAGTTCAATCGTCTTAATCTTAATACACAGTGTGTCCCAGAAGAATACCCATTATTCGCCGATATAACAGGTAAGATCATTCCAACCAAACATGTCTAGTAAATATGGCCCCTAAAATGTATAACTTAAGAGCTATTAGGACTTCTTCATCTCTGACACCTTGAAACAATTTTTTCTACTGCAAGTTCTTTGCAATCTATATTTTGGGAGGATGTAGTATGCACCAAAATCAGAAAAAAACTGTCTAGTAAACATGGGCTCCTTGCGCATCTTAATTTCTGTGTGCGCTTGTTGAGTAGAAGAGATGGGTTTCACATTAGTGAAAATGGACAAGATCTCATAGCTTTTAATGTGTGTATTATAGAGCCCATGTTCATTACAGTTTTTTGCTTCGAATGATGGTTCCGGTCATATCCCTGAATATTGACCATTCCTCCTGGGACACCTTGTATAAACGGTAGGTTGTAGGAAGTCAGATATGGCATGAATAAGGCTTTCCCGTTAAGACCACTCAGAAGCGAGTGCAATTATTTCGATAAATGTATGCTACAGTAGATGTTGTGATGCTGTGTACTGTTTGCCAACTAAATAAAACATCTACACAGTCAGCCTAAAGATTTCCCGCTTAAGTATAATATTTTTGATGCGACGTAGTTTGATACAAATGCATAAAAGTCATCTGTATTAAAAATTTGAGTAAAAAATGTCAATGAAGGACAATAAGAAAGAGAATTTTATAGAGGGGGGGGGGGGGCGTAGCAGAGGGAATTGAATATGAATAAGAAGATACGCAGGAGGTGCCGATGAAACAGTATAGGAGCACATGCTCAGGAGAAGAAGAAACAGGAAAAAGGTAGTGGAAGAGAAGATTATGGAAGAAAGTGAGTGGGGATACGAAGGAAACGGTGTGATTAGAGGAATAGGAGGACTAAATGTTGCGAGAGAAGGATGGGATGAGTAGGAAAAGGTAAAGGATGAGGGCGAATCTAAGGAATAAAATTTAACTAATAATAAGATGTCGCATAAGCAGTATAGTTGATACATCGTAAAATCCTTAGCGGCTTCCTGATCCCTTAGGAATCATTATCTGTTTAGAGCCTTTTAGAGTTAAGATATTTCTGGCATTACTGTGCAGTCAGTTCCGTGTGTGGAACGCGTTCATTACGTTGCTCGCAGGCTGGGAGAGCCGTTATTCCCAGTCCGCTATTAGCAGCCGAGCTTGTCTGATCGATAGTGGCACCGAAGCATATTTTACGCACCAGCATTCCACGAGAACTGCTCGACGCGTTATTTTGAAGCAGTAACAATATGCACTGTGGACTGTGACGGGGCCTTATTACCTCCTAAATCGTGCCACAGCACATAGCTGCGAGCAGTGCTCGCCAGTGGTGAGTTGCGAGCCAGGGACGGAGTCGGACGCAAATAACGCAGGGGCAGTGCCCGCCCACGCACTCACTCACACACACACACACACACACACACACACACACAAACACACACACACACACGAACGTCCAGGCCTGAGGGTTGCCGCCACTGACAGAACAGGGCGGCTTGAGTCGTCAGGCGGATTGTGCCGGAGGGGCAGAGACAAGGACAGCTGTCGCTTTTGTGAGAGGGGCTTATCTGGCCGCGAGCTCGCTCTGCGGACTTCACAGGCGGAGCCAGTTGGCTGGCTCGTTTGTTAAGATCTGGCTTGCTCGATTGCTATCTTCCGGGAGCTGCCGCAGTCCGCGGCGCCGCCAAAGGACGGCCGGGTTTAATTCCGAATAATGGGGGACGTTTGGACGGCTTAGCAAAGCTCCACGAATAAAACTGTGCCACAAACGTTTACCATGATTTGAGTCGAAATGTATTGTACGACTACGTAGGACAGAAAGATCTTTAATTGTAGCAATTCTCTCTGAGTTTTTCGGCAGACTACGTGAAGTAGTGTACGATCAATGATCAGTAACTGAAATGGTCTGGGATGCATAGAAACTCGTGACGCAGTTCAAACCTTTTTTATAATCATCTTTATTTCATATTTATGACATATCTGGGTGATGAACGTCAACAAAAGCAAAACGAGGAAAATGGAATGTAGTCGAATTAAGTCGGGTGATGCTGAGGGAATTAGATTAGGAAATGAGACACTTAAAGTAGTGAAGGAGTTTTGCTATTTGGGGAGCAAAATAACTGATGATGGTCGAAGTAGAGAGGATATAATGTAGGCTAGCAACGGCAAGAAAAGCGTTTCTGAAGAAGAGAAATTTGTTAACATCGAGTATTGATTTAAGTGTCAGGAAGTCGTTTCTGAAAGTATTTGTATGGAATGTAGCCATGTATGGAAGTGAAACATGGGCGATAAATAGTTCAGACAAGAAGAGAATAAAGGCTTTCGAAATGAGGTGCTACAGAAGAATGCTGAAGATTAGATGGGTAGATCACATAACTAATGAGGAGGTATTGATTAGAATTAGAGTGAATAGGAGTTTGTGGCACAACTTGACTAAAGAAGAGATCGGTTGATAGGACATGTTCTGAGGCATTAAGGGATCACCAGTTTAGTGCTGGAGGGCAGCGTGGAGGGTAAAAATCGTAGAGGGAGACCAAGAGATGAATACACTAAGCAGATTCAGAAGGATGTAGGCTGCAGTAGGTACCGGGAGATGAAGAAGCTTGCACAGGATATAGTACCATGGAGAGCTGCATCAAACCAGTTTCAGGACTGAAGACCACAACAACAACATACTGGGTGCTTCAGCTGTCCCTGACCAATGTCGTTTTATGCAACCCGCAATGTTATATATTGCCTTCAAAAACCACCACTCATATTCTCTTCTCGCTAAACTCATCTTGGTCTTACATAAAAAAAGGAACAGGACCTTCATGTAGAATATATAATGTAGATAAATTTTCTACAGCGATACGTTCACTCTGGAGGCCACGGTTTCGAGTTATACAATCAAACGAGCCTCTACCACCACACACATCTCCCAACATTCAGGGTTTCTAGTATGTTGTTCGCGGCATTCCCTCCTACCACTGTACAAAATTTCCCGATATTCGATCCCTATTTTACCTCTGTTCACGTCACCAGCATATTCGGCTATTTCGTTTAAATTATTAATCTAAAAGTGCCCGGGAGAGTAATGAATTTTGGAAACGTCACCCTAAGACTAATTACTGTACTTTGACAACTCGATCCAGACTTAACCACTACAAGCACAATACTTTCGTAGTCAAAATGCCTGACGAAAACCATAAAGTAATTAGAATTGGAAGGAGAATCAGCATGTGGTCGCTCTAAGCTAGTTGAAACCAGTGGCTACCAATTTTAATTGTGTATTACAGCACTGAGGATGGTCACTAAGTGACCGAAAACCGATTTTGCGGATAATAAAACAAAAAAATACGACCAATGCTGATTCTCCTTCCAATTCTATCTACTATTTCTTCGTGGTGCACAGAAAACTCCATGGAGTCGCCAATCAACAAAGTAATTATTTTTTTATGCTGTTAAAATTCACAAAAATTCGTCGTATGTGTACATTGTTTACAGAAAATGCTGTTCTGTTTTGTTAGAGGACGTACTAAGAATATGTAGTTCCATTTTCTAGTTGATATAACTTTATAATAGTATACACTGTTCTGTAAATATGAAGTAAAGATGAGTACAAGAAAAAGACTTTATTAACTGCGTCACGGGTAGTGATGCATTCCAAACATTCTCAGGGAGCATGTTCATTAATACGCACAATAACAGAAAAATACTGTTGAGATCGATGCTTAAACTGATATGGTGAGAAAATTATCTGTACAAATGGATGGATTATGTATTAGAAGAAACAGAAAACGGCCACAACTAGTGACTGTTGATAGCGCTGTTTATTGAAATATAGTACTGTTAGAGATTACTAAGATACGCTCTTCAAGAGACGGATGTTCACGGTAATTATTACTCATTGAAACTTATCTGCACACAAGATTATAAAGATTATGTGCGTTTCCGGCACTTGCGACTTTTCCTTATGGTGGGTGTGCCGTCCAAAAATCTGCATCATTTTTATGGCATTAATGAACATCTTCCAAATTCTGATGAAAAATACGCACATCTGATTCTTTATTGATCTCACCCATTTCGGGTACACTGACGCTGATACACAAAGACCCTTTTTAAAAGAGGTTGTCTTCTTGTAACACAAACATCCCTACGTTCGAAATATTGAAGTTTTGTGTGGCAGGCCTACACTACACCGCTTGTGTCCCTAAAGTTCAGATAATATTGAACATCGTGCATTATACAGCGAAATTTCAAATTCTTAAACCACAGTCAATACTGGAACCAAAAATGATACAGGATCTTCGATGGTACTAACAAGCCGAAAAATTTACTCAACAACAGTTTTGTAATTAACGTGTTTCTGACATATTTGAGCATAGTGTTACAACTACCAGGCGACGACTTTTTACACTCA
Source organism: Schistocerca americana (assembly GCF_021461395.2). Classification (NCBI taxonomy): domain Eukaryota; kingdom Metazoa; phylum Arthropoda; class Insecta; order Orthoptera; family Acrididae; genus Schistocerca; species Schistocerca americana. The sequence goes on along the minus strand of NC_060122.1, from coordinate 364,906,239 downwards.
TCAATGTTTCACATACATGTTTATGGCAAAAATTACACCCTGGATTGTAACGTTCGTTTAAACTACAGCATATGCTATACATTCACACAGGATACAATGTTCTGCGACCTGAATTTGGTCACTGAGTGTAAAATGTGATGCGCTTCCATTCACAAATTTTACGGACATTGCAGCATTGCCAGGAAATGTAAACAGCAATACACGTAATTTCAGAGGTTTCAGTATTATCCACGATTTACATGGGAGACAAGTTTCCAAATTCCTCGCTATCAATGTGAGGTAAATTTTACGTTCATAGTTTACGTACCAAATCATTTAGGCTGGATGTGAGTCTGAAAGACTAAAGTCTTAAGGACCACATCTTCTTTTAACATTCTTTGCGTGGTTAACAATTTCACATCCTTACATGCCATTTCACTTTTTACAAAAACAATGAATAAAACATTTTGGTAAACGTCAGTTATAGGTAATTGTTTCCCGAAATATTATCCTTTAAAATTCATGTACATTTGCATGAATCCAAATCAACTCCGAAAAGCAATGTACACCGAAGCAATGGTTTTTGGAAAGATTTTACTTTATTTTGATGTCGTGGAAATTCCTGTTATCCATTTTTTCTTTACACAAGCGAAAAAAAGGAAGACGGATAAGAGAAATGAAAGATTATTTTTTGAGTAACACCGTCTGTATCGCGTTATATATGTTTGTTTAGTAGGTCACTTTGGTTAGTGTAGGTTCCAGATGAAAACGTAGGACCTCAAAAACATTGAGTTTCAGTATCAGTAAGACATACGTGGTAGCTGATAACCTAGCCAATGAGCGCCAGTAAACTGCAAACACACAATAAAACCCACGCCAAAGTGGCACGTTGATTGTCAACAGTTGACCCCAGCATTGGAAAAGTTGGTTTTATTGATACTGATCGTGAGCGGTGTTCTACAAATTCTAAGTTTTCCTCCGATGATGGCAAGAAGCGAAGCGCCGTTGCAGATAAAGACAGTCTTATTAAGAAAGTATTTACTGTGAGTGAGGATTCAGCCAGGATATTTATTTCCTTTATCTGTAAAACATTAATTCCATATTTTACTCGGTCAAATAATCAGTTGTTTCACGTGGCATAAGATTGCTGGCGTTGTCATAATGAACAGTGATGCGAGATTTTCTGTGGGTTTTCTGTTGCAGGCGATGGTTTCTGGCGAGCAAATAGTTGCGTACCGTACACAAATTATTTACGCATTGTAATGCAGTGATCGTGACATGTCCTGTGTAACAAAAGAAACAAATAACTATTTTCTAGGAAGTATTTCTCGACCGAACAACTTTCGTTGGTATCGGTTCATTTTGGAACACCTATAAAGTTGGCTGCAGCTCATTTTCCTAGTCGGGTACAAGTAAACCCTTATTATGAGTCTTGTTACGATACTGCACACGAATTTCACATTTTCTCGGTCGAATTATTTGTGTGCTCCCTTACACCAACCGAAGCCAGGCTGCTCTGGGGACTCAGTACCGGCCGCGGTGGTCTCGCGGTTCTAGGCGCGCAGTCCGGCACCGCGCGACTGCTACGGTCGCAGGTTCGAATCCTGCCTCGGGCATGGATGTGTGTGCTGTCCTTAGGTTAGTTAGGTTTAAGTAGTTCTAAGTTCTAGGGGACTGATGACCACAGCTGTTAAGTCCCATAGTGCTCAGAGCCATTTGAACCATTTTGGGGACTCAGTAAATTTGTGGGGACTCGGTCGATAACATGCTCGTGGGCAACAGAAAGCCTAAGAATGCCTCAACATGCCTAACAATGCCTCGCCTCTGTCTCGTTATACAGTATCTGATGTAATGCAGAATTGCCGACTATATGTCACCAGAGCATAAAAGAAGGTGTGGAGTGTAATGTTGTCCATAGAGAAACGGTAACACCTGAATGATCGGACAGGAGAGCGGAGTGGACTAGCTATTGAGCTTACCCGAGTAACAAATCCGTCAGGGTCATTTCAACCGTTCTGACGCTGCCTAAGTCGACTGTTGTGATTGTGAAGTGGAAACGCGAAGGAACTACCACAGAGAAACCTGGATAAGGCGGACCTCATGTGCGGACGGATAGGGAGCGTCAAACACTTTGGAGGACGGTTGTTAATAATGGCAAAGATTCAGCGGAAGGATTCACTCTTGAGTTCCGAATTGCTATTAGCAATTACTGTGGTTAGTGAGGTAAAAAGAATGTGGTCCAGTGCTCGAGGAGCTTGTCACATCACATACATTTCTGTAGTCATTCCTAAGCGATGCATGAGATGGTGTAAAGGGCGACGCCATTGGATAGTGCATCAATGGAAACGATTTGGATTGATGAACCACACTTTAGAGTCTATTGCCTTACACGTTATTTAAAAGATAACAGTCCCGCAGAAAACTCATGAAATATACGTATAGACAAAATTCCGCATAGTTTTGTACGTGTTTTGTACCACTTCGTGACTCGCAAAAAGTACGACGCGAGCTGTATTAATTTGATTACGAAACTTGTTTCTGAGAGTCCCAATACACAAACCACGACTACCTTTTCGAATTTTTTTCTATAAGGAGATGTACTGTTAAATAGAGTCATGTTTTGCGATGAGCTATGGGTACATTATCTAAAAAAATCCTGTCATGCTGAATGAAATTTGGCTCGACAATTTTTGAATTTCTGAGTGGAAGACAGCAAAAATTCTGCCTGAAGCAACTGTTAAAATTTAAAACACGCGTTAAGAAAGCTCTCCTCCCATCCAAAACAAGCGCTATGGACTGCTCGATGCTGATGCGTTGTAGCACAGTGCTCAGACACACGATGGTTGGTCCAAGGGACACAAGAATTATCATGAGTCATTTTGGAAATTTTTATTTTTTTTTAATTAAAAATGAAGCTCCTCCAGCTGTACTTAAAATTTTATATGTATTTGCCTACTAGTTTCGACGTTGCGTCAACGCCATCTTCAGGTGCGTAAACTTTGATGATATAAATTGTGTGTGGCTCAGTACTAGAAGTCCGCGGTGAGACCAACACGTGCTCCACATATAACATCTGTGTCCCACCTTCATCCAGTTTAAATATGAATGTACGAAGATTATGTTGGAAAATCTGCGCCGCAATACTCTTAAAGAACATGAAAAAAATCTAGTGTCCTAACTTCTTTGAATTCTATGAGAAACGCCAAGAGGCCTTCACGGGCTGGCTGCTGTACGAGGCAGTGAGCAGAGTAATTATGACACAGAAATATGTGGATGTTGTTGTTGTTGTTGTTATTGTTGTGGCCTTCACTACAAAGACAGTTCAGCTGCAGCTATCCACGCTGGTCCGTCCTGTCCCAGTCTCTACGTCTGTGTATTAACTACGTCGACTTGAATCTGCTTTAGTATACTCGATCCTTCAACTCCCTCAGCAATTTGTACCCGCCATACTCCCTTCCATTACGAAACTGACCATTCCTCAATGTCTGAAGATGTGTTCCACCAAGAAAAATATCTACAGAAAAGTTTCCCTAACATTAAAACTTGTATTATATGTTTACAGTTCCCTCTCTTTCCAAAAATCTTTTCGTCTGTATTCATTTTGTACACTCTCTACTGCGGCTGTCACGAGCCATTTTACTGCACAAACAGCTAAACTCATCCACTACTTTTAGTATCTCATCTTATAGTCTAATTCCTCTATCATCGACTGAAGCAATTCGACCACCTTCCTTTACCCTTGTTTCACTTCAGATGATATTTAACTTACAATCCCTTTCCAAGACACTATCCATTTCCTTCAACTGCCCTTCCAGCTCCTTTGATGGCCCTATCTGAATTTTTACGTCCTCAGCAAGCCTCAAAGGTTTTAGTTCCTCTCACTGAACTTTAATTCCTTCTCTATATTCCCCTATGTGCTCCCTGCCACCGTTGGATAAGCAGCTGCCAGCAGAAAGTCGTATACTCCTAGCTCACTCATTTGTTACATAGTTTAATTCTTAATTTCTTTGCGTGTTTTTGGTACTTGCATTGTTTAATTCATAAATTTCGGGCGTATTATAGTATTTGAGAGTTGTAGCACCGCGTTTAAGTACCTGAATAGTGTAAAATCGCGTATTCTCCTTCCGCCGCCAAGCAGTGTGTCAGCAGTGCCCAAGTAGCAGCATTACTGCATTTACTAGGCAATCTTGTATTTTAATAACCGTTTAAATTTTGTGTCGATTTGTTTGTGTTCTCTGTAGATTAATTCAGACTTTCTTTGCACAGCAGTTTTTAGCATGAATAGGGACTGCAACTGCTGTGTTCGGATGCAGGCTGAGTTGGCATCCCTTCGCTCCCAGCTTCAGGCAGTGTTGGCTTCGGTCACGCAGCTTGAGGCTGTTGCCAATGGGCATCACTGTGGGGGTCCAGATGGGTGTTTGTCGGGGACGGCCAGCTCGTCCCACGCATCCCCCGATCGGATTACGACTGTGGCTGCCCGGAATACTGCCCACATTGAGGCTGATCCCTCACCTGTGGCAGAGTGGGAGGTCGTGGCAGGGGGCGAAAGACATTCCAGAGGGCTGAACGGAAGGCCTATCCAGTTTTTCTGACGAACCGGTTTCAGGCTCTGTTTCCGGCTGATACTGATCTTTGGCCAGAGATGGCTGCTTGTCCTGTTCCACAGGTTGCCCCTCAGTCCACAAGATCCGGGCAGTCGCAGAGGGTGGGCTTACTGGTAGTTGGGAGCTCCAACGTCAGGCGCGTAATGGGGCCCCTTAGGGATATGGCAGCAAGAGAGGGGAAGAAAACCAATGTGCACTTCGTGTGCACACCGGGGGGAGTCATTCCAGATGTGGAAAGGGTCCTTCCGGATGCCATGAAGGGTACAGGGTGTACCCATCTGCAGGTGGTGGCTCATGTCGGCACCAATGATGCGTGTCGCTATGGATTGGAGGAAATACTCTCTGGCTTCCGGCGGCTATCTGATATGGTGAAGACGGCCAGTCTCGCTAGCTGGATGAAAGCAGAGCTCACCATCTGCAGCATCGTCAACAGGACTGACAGCGGACCTTTGGTACAGAGCCGAGTGGACGGTCTGAATCAGAGGCTGAGACGATTCACGACCATGTGGGCTGCAGATTCCTCGACGTGCGCCATAGGGTGGTGGGGTTTCGGGATCCGCTGGATAGGTCAGGAGTCCACTACACGCAGCAATCGGCTACAGGGGTAGCAGGGGTTGTGTGGCGTGGACTGGGCGGTTTTTTAGGTTAGATGGCTTCGGGCACTTACAGAAAGGGCAACAGCCTCAAAGGGTGCAGGGCAAAGTCAGGACATGCGGGGACCAAGCAGCAATCGGTATTGTAATTGTAAACTGTCGAAGCTGCATTGTTAAAGTACCGGAACTTCAAGTGCTGATAGAAAGCACCGAAGCTGAAATCGTTATAGGTACAAAAAGCTGGTTGAAGCCACAGATAAATTCAGCCGAAATTTTTACAAAGGCGCAGACGGTGTTTAGAAAGGATAGAGTGCATGCAACCGGTGGTGGCGTGTTTGTCGCTGTTAGTAGTAGTTTATCCTGTAGTGAAGTAGAAGTGGATAGTTCCTGTGAATTATTATGGGTGGAGGTTACACTCAACAACCGAGCTAGGTTAATAATTGGCTCCTTTTACCGACCTCCAGACTCAGCAGCGTTAGTGGCAGAACAACTGAGAGAAAATCTGGAATACTTTTCACATAAATTTTCTCAGCATATTATAGTCTTAGGTGGAGATTTCAATTTACCAGATGTAGACTGGGACACTCAGATGTTTAGGACGGGTGGTAGGGACAGAGCATTGAGTGACATTTACTGAGTGCACTATCCGAAAATTACCTCGAGCAATTAAACAGAGAACCGACTCGTGGAGATAACATCTTGGACCTACTGATAACAAACAGACCCGAACTTTTCGTTTCTGTAAGTGCAGAACAGGGAATCAGAGATCATAAGGCCGTTGCAGCATCCCTGAATATGGAAGTTAATAGGAATATAAAAAAAGGGAGGAAAGTTTATCTGTTTAGCAAGAGTAATAGAAGGCAGATTTCAGACTACCTAACAGATCAAAACGAAATTTTCTGTTCCGACACTGACAATGTTGAGTGTTTATGGAAAAAGTTCAAGGCAATTGTAAAATGCGTTTTAGACAGGTACGTGCCGAGTAAAACTGTGAGGGACGGGAAAAACCCACCGTGGTTCAACAACAAAGTTAGGAAACTACTGCGAAAGCAAAGAGAGCTTCACTCCAAGTTTAAACGCAGCCAAAACCTCTCAGACAAACAGAAGCTAAACGATGTCAAAGTTAGAGTAAGGAGGGCTATGCGTGAAGCGTTCAGTGAATTCGAAAGTAAAATTCTATGATCCGACTTGACAGAAAATCGTAGGAAGTTCTGGTCTTACGTTAAATCAGTAAGTGGCTCGAAACAGCATATCTAGACACTCCGGGATGATGATGGCTTTGAAACAGAGGATGACACGCGTAAAGCTGAAATACTAAACACCGTTTTCCAAAGCTGTTTCACAGAGGAAGACCGCACTGCAGTTCCTTCTCTGAATCCTCGCACAAACGAAAAAATGGCTGACACCGAATTAAGTGTCCAAGGAATAGAAAAGCAACTGAAATCACTCAACAGAGGAAAGTCCACTGGACCTGATGGGATACGAATTCGATTCTACACAGAGTACGCGAAAGAACTTGCCCCCCTTCTAACAGCCGTGTACCTCAAGTCTCTAGAGGAACGTAAGGTTCCAAATGATTGGGAAAGAGCACAGGTAGTCACAGTCTTCAAGAAGGGTCGTCGAGCAGATGCGCAAAACTATAGACCTATATCTCTGACGTCGATCTGTTGTAGAATATTAGAACATGTTTTTTGCTCGAGTATCATGTCGTTTTTGGAAACCCAGAATCTACTCTGTAGGAATCAACATGGATTCCGGAAACAGCGATCGTGAGACCCAACTCGCTTTATTTGTTCATGAGACCCAGAAAATATTAGATACAGGCTCCCAGGTAGATGCTATTTTCCTTGACTTCCGGAAGGCGTTCGACACAGTTCCGCACTGTCGCCTGATAAACAAAGTAAGAGCCTACGTTATATCAGACCAGCTGTGTGGCTGGATTGAAGAGTTTTTAGCAAACAGAACACAGCATGTTGTTATCAATGGAGAGACGTCTACAGACGTTAAGGTAACCTCTGGCGTGCCACAGGGGAGTGTTATGGGACCATTGTTTTTCACAGTATATATAAATGACCTAGTAGATAGTGTCGGAAGTTCCATGCGGCTTTTCGCGGATGATGCTGTAGTATCCAGAGAAGTTGCAGCATTAGAAAATTGTAGCGAAATGTAGGAAGATCTGCAGCGGATAGGCACTTGGTGCAGGGAGTGGCAACAGACCCTTAACATAGACAAATGTAATGCATCGCGAATACATGGAAAGAAGGATCCTTTATTGTATGATTATATGATAGCGGAACAAACATTGGTAGCAGTTACTTCTGTAAAATATCTGGGAGTATGCGTGCGGAACGATTTGAAGTGGAATGATCATATAAAATTAATTGTTGGTAAGGCGGGTACCAGGTTGAGATTCATTGGGAGAGTCCTTAGAAAATGTAGTCCATCAACAAAGGAGGTGGTTTTCAAAACACTCGTTCGACCTATACTTGAGTATTGCTCATCAGTGTAGGATCCGTACCAGATCGGTTTGATGGAGGAGATAGAGAAGATCCAAAGAAGAGCGGCGCGTTTCGTCACAGGGTTATTTGGTAACCGTGATAGCGTTACGGAGATGTTTAATAAACTCAAGTGGCAGACTCTGCAAGAGAGGCGCTCTGCATCGCGGTGTAGCTTGCTCGCCAGGTTTCGAGAGGGTGCGTTTCTGGATGAGGTATCGAATATATTGCTTCCCCCTACTTATACCTCCCGAGGAGATCACGAATGTAAAATTAGAGAGATTCGAGCGCGCACGGAGGCTTTCAGACAGTCGTTCTTCCTGCGAACCATACGCGACTGGAACAGAAAAGGGAGGTAATGACAGTGGCACGTAAAGTGCCCTCCGCCACACACCGTTGGGTGGCTTGCGGAGTATAAATGTAGATGTAGATGTGTTGCAATGATATGCCCGTAACAGTTTTCTTAAAAAAATCCGTTACTAGCTGAATGCCTTACACCGTAATTTCAGAATCGCACTCATGTAATTCAGAGTCCACGTAGAGTACAAATTTTTGTGATATAAAGAATACAAAAATTTTTAACCAATTGCGATGTCCAAATGTAATGTATTGATACTGTGTATTTAATATATGAGTGTGATTTTTACTCTGGTCTTTAGGACTGTATGGCCAAGAAAAGGAAATAGCCCCATTTAAGATAATAGAAAGCTGAACCCTTTACTCGAACGTTTGTTGTTGACTTGAAAGGGAAAATGTCTGTAATGTTATTTGGAAAAACTAATATAGACAGTATCAGTGGGACACATATCATGTGTTACTTGCTAAGTACGCAGCGGTGATGCACTGAAATAGATTCAAACTGCCATTGTAACAAACAATTGTAGAACTGAGTATGCAAAATTACATAAACTAACGAACTGTTGGTATACGCGTAAACACTAGGAACGGTATGCGTTCTTTCGGCGGATGGACAAATAATATTCATATTGCGTTTTGCTTTCCACACATCATTAGTTACATATAATAATTCACGCACTGTTATTCGATGAACGAACACGTGTGATCTCTCACTGCGAGAAGTAACCATCTCCAACGACTTAGATGTGGACGATATTTCAATATTTATTCTTCCTTCCTAAACTTCCTCTTTGTCCTTCCACTTCAGTGTTTTAAAATATAATTGTGCAATAAAATACCTCTGTCCTTAGACCTTGTAATTATTAATACTATTGTCATTATTATTATTATTATTATTACTGAAGTAATAATTATTACGGAAGTAATAAATTTCTCACAGGGGCCTCGTACTTGGCGGGAGACACTATTTTCTAGGAAAATTTACGGGCTCATAGTGCGTCACATCTTAAAAGAGCGACGTGAGGCGATCGACGGGCGTACTAAATGCGCTGCTAAGCCACATCCGATTTTCACATGATTTCGATTTCGCGGCCGATTGGAACTTACATTCCGAATAGACCCAAGTATCAATTTTATTCTTAAGAATTATTTTTCAGCACTACATTTCCTGCAGCACTGTTGCAAGCTTTTCACATTGTGTCTGACCACCATTTATAGATACATACATTTATTATTAAGCAGGGCCCGCTAAACAGGTGTGCTAATAATCACACAAAGCGAATTTCAACAAGAAAATCCTAAGAATAGGTGCCTTTAAACAGAGGAAAATATTTTTGAAGTGAAACAGGAACTGCAGTTTTGCTCGGCTTACTGCCTTTCAGGAGGACTGATAAACATAGGTGACTCACGTTACACACAAATGCCACGGAATGTCTACGTCTTGCCGCTTCTCTGAGGCATAACCAGTCATAAACGAAGTCTAGTATCACCAGGAAGCGTCAGCGAACATTTTGTCTCTAACAAAATTTGTCCTCTGTACGTGATCTATAAGGTCTTGCAGTGTGCCGGAAAGAAACACACACAGAAGTATCATCTATAAAATAAGTATTACAATGCTGGCACCGAGGATAGAAAACGTTGTCAGATTGCATTTATCACCTTCGTACGGGGCCCGCACCTATCATGGTGGAAAAATAGTCATCATTTGTGGTTTCGATTACTGGAAATTTGGACGGACGGCGTTACTTTTCTGCGATGATAAGGCTGGTGGTTTTCGTATCTTCAACGTGTCCGTAGCGTTATCTATCAACAATATGACGCTGTTCTGAGAACAGGTCCCGGTATGGGGCACGTTTGACTATATTCTTGGTTATCTCGTGGCCTGACTTCACGAACTGAAAACATCTGATCATAGGTTGCCGAGATATTGGCACACTGCGATTTGCCAGCAACTACGATTGACGAACTATGGAACAGAGTTAAAGCAACACGAATAACGTACCAGTATTTGTCAACCAAGCTCAGTTCAGATCCTTGCTCAGGAGGGTTAGGGCCACTGCTGCTGCCGAAGTGGCAGATCTTGTACTAATTTTGAACTCTGTTCACCAACGAATTATGTACTGATTTAATTATTTGTTGAACCTGCTATAATGTATACGCGTAATATGTAAAATTTCGTTACTTGCAATCCTTCCTGGTATTTCAGTTTTAGTGAGCAGCAGTGTAAGTTCGAGAAATTTGTCAATGTGGCTAAAATACTGACAGTGGTGTGTTATTCTTTGCCGTCGATGTGGAAGACCACATTCATTCCGAGGTACTACAGGATACGAGGGACACTTGGTGTGATCTGTATCTAGAAACCATCCATGTATGTACGCTCATGGCGGTATTATCGTTTCATTTCCTTGTCGTAACATTATCTTAACTGTTTTTCCTTGATTATCAATAAAACTTATGTCTTTCAAATCTCCTCGATATATCAAAACTGTGTAGAGAACTGTGAGATCTTGCTGACTGCCACTTTGACACACATGTGTTGTCTCTGTTTAGCATGTAGACGGGTAGACGAAATGTCATAGCTGCGCATTAAGAAATTTTTGTTATTCTGAACTAGTGTCTGAATAAAAAGATGTAAAAACGTAAAACAAGCCGACAAAGCTCATTTAAAGTTACAAAGGTTTTATCTTTGTTGATGGCAGCGAAATACAATTGATGACGAGTTTACATAAGAATTTACCGATCCTGGACCAGAATAACTCAAGAAATTCTTGACTTCATTTTTTTCTCAATTTAAGGCGACTTTGATTTTGACCGCAACGCCTGCTCCATTTGTCGATCTGTATATGCTTCCCTTAGGAACACTGTTTACACAGGGTGACCGTTATGTGAAATGATATGACGGTTTTGCGTTGGGACTGCACAGTTTGCCGCGAGGCAAGATGGGAATTAGTATGAGCTGTATGGTTTGGTTTAGCGACGAAGTCCACTTAAATGTGGAAGGGTTCGTCAATAAGCATTTGGAGGACTGAGAATACGCATTTCACAATCGAAAAGTCTCTTCACTCAACTGGTGACTGTAGTGTGCAATGTCCGTTCACGAAAAAACTGGTGCGATATCCCTTGATGGCACGGTGACTGCCGAACGGTACGTGAAGGTTTTAGAAGACGATTTCATCCCCATTATTCAAGGTGGCCCTGATTTCGACAAGATGTGGTTCATGCAAGACGGAGCTCAACCCCATCGAAGCAGGAGAGTGTCTGATGTCCTGGAGGAGCACTTTGGTAATGGCATCCTGGCTTTGAGGTATCGAGAGGCCACTGGCATGTGCCTCGATTGGACACCATATCCTCCTGGCGTGGACACATGCGACTCCTTTTTGTGGGGCCGTACTAAAGGCAAGATAAACAGCAATAGCCCCAAAACGATTGCTGAGCTGGAAACACCCATATACGAGGTGTTCGACAGCATTGATTTTCCGACACTTCAGCGGGTCATGCAGAATTTCGCTACTCGTCTGCGCTAATTGTGGCAGGCCTTTCGAACATGTTATAACCTAGATCCGGATATCTGTAGTGACGTTTTTATGTTGGAATGAAGTGTGTGCACGTCATACTTTTAACTAATTTAGGTTTTTTTCATATAGCTCAATAACTCTCACCCTTTATGTACTATCTGGAAACAGGCACTTTGGGGCTAATAACCACCTACGTCCCATTACCACGTGGATGACAGTGGGGAAGCGACACTGAAGCATTACTCATCACGTTTATTACGTACATGATTTACTGTTTGCATAAAAATAGTGCTAGAGTATGAGTTTCATTACCACAACGTTATGGAAGAGAAATGTTTGGATGCACGAAAATGACATAAAATATTCGAAATTAACCTGTTGGTGTTTATATAGAATAGTCTTAAATGTATTAAGTACAACTTGTCTTTTTTTGTGGCTGTGCAGTGTGTGAAGTGGAGTGTGTGAACTTGGTGGTGAGAATGACCACTGCAGTGAGCAAATGATGTTGTCATCGTGTTTCGGGACCTAACAGCAAGCTACACGTCTGAATGACACTAATAAGTTTAACATGCTGTATGGAGTCGTATGGTGTAAAACAACAGAGAAGACACACTTGTGCAATATATGTCACATAACGCGTATATATGTCACATAACGCGTATGTTCAACGTGACATGGTACACATATTACTTTCTATAAGGAAAGAAATACTGTAAGCGAAAAACCAACAGCCTACCTTTGGTCTGGGGATGGGAGTGACAGCGGAGTATGGTCTGAGAAGATAGAGGGGCCGGGAGGTGTACAGAGAGAGGAGAGGTGAGGAGATGGACAGAGAGAACGGGTAGTGGGAGATGGACGGCGAGAGGTATTGCGTGTCCATGCCTGTCGTCAAATATTACGTCCTGCCTTGTCGTCAAATATGGGGTGGCTAGGAATCCTTCGTACTCGGTTCGCTAGATAATGAAATCAAACAAGTCGTATTAATGAGTTTTATTACAAAAGGAAAAGGTACAATACTTTACATTGCAATTACACAGATTTGTCGTAAGAAAAGGGCGACATACGAAATAATGAATCTTGTTCAGTACAAACAGTTCCAATTCTGTGCTACTTAGAGTGTACAAGAGAGTAACTAGAGTTCACGCTGCTATACAAGAGCTTAATCTTGAAGCTGCCAGTCGATCGCGGCGCTTATGTCCTCTTCACATAGGAGCCGCTGCTGTCGCGTTGTCATCCTGGAGAGGGCTTCATAAACGTGCGATTGGCTGTCGTCTTCTCAGAGCCATCTCTCCTCCAATGTTCCCGACTGGCGCTCCGGCGCCTGACTTTACGCCGTAACAAAAAGGAGATGCTGAAGAGGTAGAATGGATAGAATAAAAGGGGGGGGGGGAGGAGTACAATTCATTTGTACTTAAGTTCCTTAATTTTACTGTAATCACTGTAAGAGACCTTAAACATCCCACAAGCAATTGTGATGATAGTTTTGTTAGTGGCTGGGGTGGCAAGGCGTCTTGTGAAACATTACTAAGTGCTTCCGGAAAACTAATTGAAATACATATTTCGGAACTCCATTATATCAGATTCAATGAAAACAAACAGATCTGACGTCTTTGGGAATGTCCACATCGGAACTAGCAGCGGTGACCATGCGGCAGTTATTCCAACACTCATTAGCAAAGTACAGAGGGCAACTACTACAAGTACAAAAATTTATATGATAAGCAAACTTGACAAAGAAGCAGTAGTGCCACATCTCAAGGAGTAACTAGAAACTTTTAGCTCAGGACAGGAAAGGTGGATCAAGCTTGAAAAAATAACTCAACATGCACTGGCTAGTTAAGTTCCCAGTAGAACAGGTTGTTCCGCAGCTCGTGGTCGTGCGGTAGCGTTCTCGCTTCCTACGGGGTCGGGGTCAGGGATTTTCTCTGCCTCATGATGACTGGGTGTTCTGTGCTGTCCTTAGGTTAGTTAGGTTTAAGTAGTTCTAAGTTCTAGGGGACTGATGACCATAGCTGTTAAGTCCCATAATGCTCAGAGCCATTTTTAGAACAGTTTGTAATGGGAGAGTTCATCCACAGCATACATTCACTGTAAACAAACTTCTAAAGAAACAGACTACTGCATAGTAGGTATAGAGTAAAGCATATAGCTATGGTGAGAGAGAGATGACAAATGAAACGCCTATGGAAGTCAAGAGAGCAATGTGTGAAGCCTAAAGTGCCTACTGTAGCAGGATATTACCGAAAGATCTTTCACAAAGCCCAAAGATTGTGATCGCTTGTTAAGGCTGTTAGTGATACCAAAGTTAGTGTCCTTTCATTCATCGACAAGACAAGAAATGAAATCAAGGGTAGCAAAGGAAAAGCAGAAATGCTTGATTCAGTTTTCAAATGTGTCTCACTAAAGAAAAAACCTGGAGTATTGCCCCAAATCAATCCTCGTACAACCGAAACGATGACAGAAATGCACATAAGTGTCAGTGCAGTTGAAACAGCTGAAATCGTTGAGACTGAACACGTCTGAAACCCTGCCGGATTCTATACCCAACCTGCGGTTGAGTTAAGCCCTCCGTTAGCTATAATATATCGTAGACACCTAGCACAAAAACCCTTATCCAGAAGCTGAAATAAGGCACACGTCATACCTGTCTACAGGAAGGGTAGCATAAGTGATCTACAAAACTACCGCCCAGTATCTTTGACATTCATTGTTGTAGAATCTTAGATTCTGGGGTCAAAAATAATTAGATGTCTCGAACAAAATGACCTCCTCCATGCCAACCAGTGTTTTGAAAATAGACCACGTGATATACAACTCGCACTTTTCCCACGTGACATACTGAAAGTTGTGAATCAAGGCATCAGTAGGGCGGGTACAGTGTTTCTCGATTTCCGAAAAGCTTTTGAATCAGTGCCACACCTGTGCTCTTCATAAAAAGTGTAGTTGTACGGGGTATCAAGCGAATTGTGGGACTGAGTTGAGGATTTCTTGGTGCGGAAGACGCAGCAAGTTATCTTGTTTAGAATGTCACCGACAGATGAAGAAGTAAATGTGTGCGTGAAATCTTATGGGACTTAACTGCTAAGGTCATCAGTCCCTAAGCTTACACACTACTTAAACTTAATTATCCTACGGACAAACACACACACACACCCATGCCCGAGGGAGGACTCGAACCTCCACCGGGATTAGCCGCACAGTCCATGACTGCAGCGCCTTAGACCGCTCAGCTAATCCCACGCGGCAGATGAAGAAGTAACAGGGGTACCTATAAAAAATGTGTTGGGTCAATTGCTAATGACCAAGCGGAATATTAACGGAAACCTCATACTTTTCGCAGATAATTTAGTTATTTACAATGAAATACTGCCTGAACGAAGCTGCACAAATTTTCAGTCAGACTTGATTTCGAAGTGATGCAGAAATTGACAATTTCCTGTAAATGTTCAGAAATGTACAATTTTACACTATGCGAAACAAAATACATACAGTCCTATGAGTATAATATCAGTGAGTCAAAGTTGGTATCTGTAAACTCATACAAATGACACAAGGACTTGAAATGGGACGATCACATAGGCTCAATCATGGGTAAAGCACTTAGCAGCATTCTCGTTATTGGTAGAATGCTAGGGAAATGCAATTAGTCTACAAAAGCGATTACTTCCAAGTCACTTCTGTGACAAACCCCAGAATATTGCTCAAGTGTGTAGGATTCTCACCAATAGGACTGGAAGGGGATATTGAACATATACATAGAAGGGCAGTACGAATGGTTACAGGTTTATCTGACCTGTAGGAGAGTGTCACAGATATTTGGAGAGAACTGAACTGACAGACACTTAAAGATCGAATGAAAATTACCGAGGAAGACTACTAACACAGTTTCAGGAACCAGCTTTAAATGATGGCTCCACGAATACAATACAACCTCCTACAGGATACCGCTCCCATAGACAGCTTGAGATCGAGATTAGATTAATAACAACATGCACAAAGAAAGCAGTGAAGCCTTGGTAGATCGCTGGAGGGAGTCGGCATCGCACCTGAAAGCACAAGTCACCTAATTCACATAAATTCCGGGTAGTTGTGTGATGAGCTCTGACATCCCATATGTGTTCGATCGTGTTCAGATCTGGCGAATTGGGGGTGCACCACATCAATTGGAACTAGCCACTCTGCTCCTCTAACTACTCCATCACACTACATGCCATGTGACACAGCGCAATATCTTGATTGAAAAATGCCACTGCTGTAGGGGAAACTGGATCGCCATAAAGGATGGTACGTAATCTGCAACCAGTTGCGTTACTCCTTGGCCGTCATGGTACCTTGCACAAGCTCCAGTACAGGTATCAAGGAGCTGTTTCCCTGGAAGATGACGGATTCGCGCTGTTACATCGGCATGATGAAGAAGGCATCGGGATTCATCAGACCATGCAACGCTCAGCTACTGAGCCGATGTTCATGTGACCATTTCAGCCATAATTGCCGATGTCATGGTGTTAACATTGGCACATGCATGTGTTGTCGTCTGCGGAGGCCAACCTTTAGGAGTGTTCGGTGTACGGTATATTCAGACAGACTTGTACTCTGTCCAGCGCTAAACTCTGATGGTCGTTCCTCCACATTTTGCAGCCTGTGCCCTTTTGCTAGTCTGCTCAACTGCGACGTCCGACATCTGTAATGAGGGGTAGCCGCCCAACACCAACTTGGTGATTTCAGCTTGGATTCACCAGGTATTGAAGACACAGCACAACTCGAACACACGACGAGCAAAACGCTCGTACCGTGCATCCGGGTCGTCACAGTCTTCCCTCGATTAAACTTAGACACGTGACGTGCCTTCCCCATTCCACATACTGACAGCACTTTCACTGATATTACATGCACCGTGAGTGTGTCCGACTAGCAGTCATTCCTCGCCAGGTGACGCTGCCACCGCGTGGATGAGTTTATGTCTATAGTAGGTCGGTGGTCATGCTGTTATGACTGATCATTCTACATTTGTTTAACATCTTTTCCTAAACCACTGGACCTATATCAATCAAATTTAGGACACGTATCACATATTTTACGGAATGAAGTACTCAGGAGTTGGGGGGGGGGGGGGGGAGTAATAACCACTTAGTCCCCACTGATGTAATATGAGTTGCCTTCGGAGATGGATATAGAGAAGAGTGAGTGGAAAGATAGAGGGGGTAAGGCGGGCATGGACACTGTAAAGGAAGAGGAGATGGAGAGGGAGAGATGAAGGTGGACAGGGAGAGAGGGGGGCAGAGAGGAAGAGGAGGAGCAGGAGGTTAAAGAGGAGGAGATGGGAAGAGAAACAGGGGAGGAGTGGGAGATGCAGGAAGCATGTGGAAGATGTATAGTCGGCAACTGAATACGGAAGGGGATGTGAAAACGTAGGTGGAAGAGGGAGAGAGTGTGAAACGGGGAGAGTATAAGTTGGCGTATGGAAGAGGGACAGGTTGTGAGGAGGCAGGAGGGAGAGCGGCAGGTTGAGATGAGGTATGTGGAAGAGGAAATAAATACCCAGGCAAATCCGGGTCTTCAGCTAGTTTCTTGTCGTATTGCTGTTATCTGCGAAAACAAAATTTTCGTAAATACCAGCTATTCTTATTTCCCGAAATATGAATACTAAACCAAAAACTTCACTTTTTACCTTGCGATACAAGTCGAGTTGCAACTAAAACCAGTGTTCTTGTTAGAATGACGTTGTTGGTATGCATAATAGAAAACATACATAAACATCGTCCTTTCATACGTGGATTTTTATTCTTACTTTTGCCCACGTCCACGTTCTAAGGTTTTGCTCCTTAGCTGCTGTTGATTGAGAAAATTTCTTTGTTTTGTTTCTATTTTCAAAAACGTTTTTCGCTGTTTAAATTATTTGTAGCATCTGCGAAATTTCCAACTTGCTGTGGTTCACAACAAATAGAACAGCTGTAAATGAGGTTCAGTATTTATGCCAATTTCATGTGACATGAAATTTTCTAGACGAAAAATCTATTATTTTAGATTATCATAATGTTTCCATTGGCACATAACGAAGTTTCCCACAGTTATTTGGAAAGAAACACATCCCCTAACTCTTGGTTCGAACGGTTGTTATAAGCGTTGTTCTTTAAAGGAACGTTTTAACCCGGAAATTGTATCTACTCATAAAATTCCATCAAGGACTGCTTCCCTTTTATCTGCTGCGAGGAACTGTAACGAAAGAGAGTGGAGCCGCGGATATAATTTAATCAGGACGTAGGGGACGGAGAGCCATCACTGACAAAGGACGGAATTTGTTACATAGAAGGCCAACTCTGTTTTTTCTTCTACTCCTTTTCCATAATGCCACAGTAATTAACCTCAGAGCAGGGGAAACAGAAGAGATTTATCCTTGAAGAGAGACGTTCTCTTCCGAATAAATCCGATATTGCAGGCCTTGTTGGCAGTTTTTAGTCTATAATACCGTAATACTTGATGAACGCCAATAGTAGCTTGGGAATCGACCGGTTTAAGGACGGATTTTCTCTACTTCGTTTCCGTTGTCACTCTTAACTTTATACTTACGGTCAATACACTGCCGGAACAGTCGATAATAAGATCATACTCTAAAAAATTCAGCGAAAATTGTTCAAATACATATATTTTGCTAGTATTATGCTGTTACAAAATGTATTTACACCCTGTGTCGCCCCATTCCAAACTTCAAATGTTTTTAGCTAAACATAAGGAATCATGATTACATAATTCTAATCTAGCGTAAATGTTTTTGAATATGCGGAGCACGTATTACATATAACCTGGAAGAAACGAGATTGACTTAGATAAAAACTGTGCGATTTTCTGGGACACGAGCTCGAAACCTATACTTTTCGCGGGAAGAAACTCTCCGACTGAGCTATACATAATAACATCGATAGCTCAATTGGTAGAGCACATGACTGGCGAAAGGCAAAGGTTCGGGATTCGAGCCTGTGACCGCCACGCTGTTTTGATATATCAGCAAGTTTCAAATCAGCTCACAAGCTGCTGCAGAATGAAAATACATTCTGGACATTGTTTCAACTAAAAAACAAAATCGAAAAAGAGGAAATGCATCTCTATTGAACATTCTTTCAGCTGGCGACCTGGTTACAACACAGAATGCAATTCATGTGTGACTTCTACCTCAAGTTAACCTCGTATGACAATTTGGTAAATGTCGTATATGACTACCTATATGTTGGTGTTAACGGAGGAAAATCTTCGGGAGAAAAGGCTGTGCGATTCTATGGTGATTATGCGGAAGAACTACATCCTCTTGTACCAATCGAGCACTGAAGAGTACCGAGCGATTGAAAATAAATAAATAACAGCTTGTATCGGCGACGTCGGTCTGTGATAAATTTATGAAACATGTTTTAAGGTAACGTATTACGAGATTTTGGAGAACGAAATTCTTGTTTATGGAAATCAACACACATTAATGTGCATTTACTTATTTATTCATTTACTCATTTACCCCTGTATTTTGTTAGATGCTGTAAATATATAACGTATCAGGAAATACGCGAAGAATGTTTCAATATTTCGAATTATTCGCTTCTTTCGCTTCTTTCTTTGGCTCTCATAGCGGAACTTCCAGAAATTTGCATTCGTCTTCTCGTCGCAAAAATTCTTGCATATTTAAAAACCTCCTTCCAGCTAAACCGCACTTTCACCGTCCACATCATAGACTCTGCCGCAGGAAAGGGAGCTTGTACTGCTCACCATATCCAGTTCGCAATCAAAAAAAAAAAATATTGTTTACATAAAATACGTTGATTTGCAATGATACAGACTCTTTTTTATTTCCTAGGTACTACTTGTTAACACTGGTACATTAAATAACGTGCTCTGTGTCTAAGAGACATTGCATTAGATGAGAGTACAATTGTCTAACAGTTCTCAGTAGCTAAGAACAACTGTTTACAAAAGCAATTCTTGATGAAAGTATACGCTTGTATTCATTTATTTTGACGAGAAGTGTCTTTAAATGTGCTGGCGGGAATGGGAATGCAAACGGGTGCAAATTGTTCGACAGTTTGAAAATCGGTAATTGGGCTAAAAGCGGTCAAGGTGCCTCTATTCTGGTCACATTTTTGAGACTAGGTAATGGTAGTGACAGTACATTTTCGTAAACATTGGAGTATAGGACGTCGTCAATTGTACACTGGCAACGTGAACTAATGATTTGTGACTTAACGGACTGGACATCCGCTCATACACCACCCGATTAAAAGTATATGGACACCAGTTAGCGAATGTTAATATGGAATGTGGCCACTCTTCGATACTAACTGACAGGGACTTAAGTATTAACTGCAGGCTAATCTTGTAGTTGTAGATGCTATGACGGTTTTGAGGCCGGCCGCGGTGGCCGTGCGGTTCTGGCGCTGCAGTCCGGAACTGCGAGACTGCTACGGTCGCAGGTTCGAATCCTGCGTCGGGCATGGGTGTGTGTGATGTCCTTAGGTTAGTTAGGTTTAAGTAGCTCTAAGTTCTAGGGGACTTATGACCTAAGATGTTGAGTCCCATAGTGCTCAGATCCATTTGAACCATTTTTGAACGGTTTTGAGTCTTCTGGGGACACCGCCAGTGGCCAGTGAAGTGTCTGAATGAATGTGGTAGAGTAGCAGCCCATTATTCCTCAAAAGCAGAAACCAGGGCAGTTAGTCATGTCAGACACTGGAGTCTGAAGCGAAGTTGGCGTTCGAACTCATCACAAAAGTGTTCCATTGTGTTCCTGTCGGGGCTGGAGAAGCCAGTACGTTTCAGGCATGATTTTGAAAACAAACCGTTGCTTCACATATTCTATTTTATGACATGGTGTCTTGTCTCAAAACTGTTCATCCATTCAATTGAAGCTATGTGGTTTCAGAGAACTTCTGAAATCTCAAACCGACTGAAGCGACAAATGAAAATTTGTACTGAGGCTGGGATTCGAACACAGTTCTCCTGCTCATTAGGCAGATGCACTAACCGCTACGCCACCCTGGCATTAGGGTTTGCACAACTGCGTGGACTACTCTAACACGACTCCCTTCTAAATCAAATTCCCAGTCACCCCTCAGCCCACTTTCTATTCCTGCTACACTCGAACAGCATTCAGAGGCTCTCCACCTGCACAGGAATAGCACCTCAGCATCGAATGAAACGGTATACTGCCTGAAAATCAGACTTAGGTGATGTAATCAAATTTAACTGTGTGTTAATACAGACAGCTGGAAAGCCTCTGCAACGTTGTTCGAGGTTAGGAGGAATACGAAGTAGGCTGAGGTGTGACTAGGGCTTTGGACTGAGGAAGAAGAGGAGCAGCTGTGCATAGCCACTCTGCTGGGGTGGGGTAGTGGTTAGTAAATCTACCTAGTGAGCTGAAGACCCTGGTTCTGATTCCGGCCTAGGTACAAATCTCTGTCAGTTCAGTTTCCGCATATGCATCACAGATATGTGAGATTTGAAAACGTCTCTGGAACCGTACAGTTTCGTTTGATTAAACCCCCAATGCCTGGGTTTTAGGCAGGATCACAGGATGGAGTTGTAGTAAACGCATCTGCCTAGTAAGCAGTACACACACCCTGGCCTTGGTACAAATTTTCATTCGTTACTTCGGTCTGCGAGTCTACATCATAGATGTTCATCTAATGCATGTAGTATAAACGCTCTAGAATGTGTTCATCCCCTGAAGAATTTGATGTTTTATGACGTGCAATAAGGGAACAACATCCTAACCAAGAATAATACCTCCACATCGTGACACCACATCCATTGTAGATTCTCTGCGCTACACGTCATGGCAAGAAACGTCCTCCAGCATTGGCCAGTCCCAACCCCTTCCCTTTCCAACCAGCCAATCTCCAGTGGCGTCACACTTTTCACCACCTTAAGCGTGGCTTCGCAATGACTACAGATATGAATGGCTTATGATTTGCTGCTTGACCGTGGTAACATATTCTTGCTAACTCTGTACGCACAGTTATAGTGCTAGCTGGACTCCGGGTAACGCTTTGGAACTCTCTACTGATTCCTTACGCTGATTTCATGCGATTTTTTACAACCAGCCTCCGTAGTGATCGATATTACCTGCCCTACAGTACACAGGGTCGACTTGGTCTTGATTTATCCCTGGCAGTTCGTTCTCGATCCCAATACACAATCACATCACTAACTGTCTATTAGAGCATTTTTAGAAAGGTTTAAATATTCCTCATGGATTCGTTACTCATACTAGTTCCAACGATTAGTCCGAAGGTCACGGAGCTTTTCTGAATGAGCCATTCTGTTGTCAGTCTTACGCGACTGACAACACAATTACTCCCCACGTACTTTTTAAACTGGTGGGTCATCCTCCCGTGACATGCAGTGATCAATTCCTTTCATCAGCTAATGTGCATGGGATAACACATAAGTGACTGATAACCGATACGAGTGAACAACGAGGATCGTCCAATAAGTAATGTCTCACTTTTTTTTTAATCAGAACATATTAACTGTTAAGAGTCAGAATTTGGTAACAATGTACAACAACATGTCTTGTCCATGTCCTATATTTCTACGTAGTCCCCATCACGGTCTTTGGCTGTACTCCAAGGTGTTGGAAGAGCATGTAATCCCTGATGGCAAAAGCTCTTGTCCTGTAGGCGTAGCCATGTTTTCGCTGCATGACTGACACTCTCGTCATCTTCGAAGTATGTACCCTCAAGAGAATCTTTAAACGACCCAAAGAGATGAAAGTTCGAGGGTGCCAGTCTGGACTATAGGATGGATGAGGCAATGATGACCAACCCAATTTGATGTGGTTTCCCCGGTTTCTCAGACTTGTGTGTGAGTATGCGTTACCGTGTTGGAGCAAGATTTCTGCTGGATTCTTGTCCGATCGAATACGTCGGAAACGGTTCTTGAGTTTATTCAGTGTATTCACGTATGGCTCTGAATTGATGGTTGAACCTCTTGGCATCACATCCACGAGAATGACGCCTTCACAATTCCATCACATCCACGAGAATCACGCCTTCACAATTCCAGAAGTCTTTCAAAAATGGCTATGAGCACTATGGGACTTAACAGCTATGGTCATCAGTCCCCTAGAACTTAGAACTACTTAAACCTAACTAACCTAAGGACATCACACAACACCCAGTCATCACGAGGCATAGAAAATCCCTGACCCCGCCGGGAATCGAACCCGGGAACCCGGGCGCGGGAACAGAAGTCTTTCACCATGATTATTCCGGCAGAGGGGGTTACCTAGAATTTTTTGTGGTGAATGAGGATGATAGCACTCCATGAAATGCCTTTTTGTTTCCGGCGTAAAGTCGTGCACCCACCTTTCGTCTCCCGTAACGATCCGTGACAGAAAGGCCTCTCCATCGGCCAGAAAACGCTCCAACAATTCAGGTGAAATGGCCTTGCTTTGAATCTTGTGGTCCGCTGTGAACATTCATGGAACTCATCGTAAGGACCTCTTTGAATACCCGAGAGTCTCGATCATTGCAGACGCACTTTCAATGTTGACCAGGAACTGTAGAGTCAACTGTCGAGTTGTGATTCGCCGGTCGGCACGAATAATTGCATCCGCACGATTGAGCATGCCTGGAGCAGTAGCTGTGACAGGACGTCCAGAGCGTAACTGATCATGGAGTTCTGTTTATGCATTTCCTGAGGCTGTAATTATCTTTACCCATTGCCCAACTGTACTCCCATCAACTGCAACATCGCCATACACTGCACACAAACGTTTATGGATGTTCACCATGGTTTCTTTTTCTGCACACAAGAATCCAATAACAGCACCCTGCTTGCAACGTGAGTCGTATGTAGACGCCATTTTGATGCTGTACTACGGCTCTGCCATCTACCAGAACGGGTCGAAACTTCACTGGAGCACAGAACAAACATCAAATTTGAAGCACCAACAAGGACATTTGTCTATGTATGTTAATGCCTATTTTTTTTAATATGTGGGACACTACTTAATGAACGACCCTCGTAGATATTGATGTGAGAAAGAGTGTATCTATTACAACGTCTTCAGGTCTCCATCTGTGTGATTCAAAAATTAAAAAAAAAAAAAAAAATGAAAATACGGCGTTGTGACGAGAGAGCTTCGCCTGATTCCTAAGACAACGAAATCTCAGAGTGTATGTGAAGAGCCTTTGTCAAGCAAAGAAATCTGTTTGTGGCAAGTGGGATGGAAGATGTCATGGAGTTTGAAGCAAACCCGTCGTACGCAGTATGTGGGAGAGAATCTGAAACAGAAGTAGTACGAGTTAACGATGGATTTTTCACAGAATAAACCGTTGCAGTATCAGACACTGCCTGTATTAAACAAAAGGGTGACATTCTGTCCACGCTGCTCATCCCAATTACATTAATTACTATGTAGAGGCATTGCACTGACATTAAAGTTGACTGTAAATTAATCTCGTATCTTTTAGTGGAACTTGTGACATCACTTATAGCACTAGGTGGAAAACATCATCACTTGTTAAATAAAATACACCAGCCACGAGTACAACCGGGCAACCTCATGCCAACCTCGTGCCGAGTATCTTTTGAATGACCAGCTCTTGTGCTGCCTCGATGCCCACTGTTACGTCGCGAACGAAACCGCGGGTGGTCCAGTCACTAGAAAATAATCTCTTTCACCCGTTCTGTGAATACCTCGCTGTTGTTAGTGTCACAGAAATTCGATTTCCAACGTGGCACTGACGGCTTTAAAGGTTCGTTGTCGGATCCCTGTTGCGTAAGTAGATCAGACCGGTACCGTGGCGCGGCCGTGACGAAAGTGACGGTGGATCGAAAGCGGCTGCAATTTGCTGTACACGACGCTCGGTGGTGACAGACCGTGCTGACGACAGTGAAATGTACATGTTTGTCTCGTGGAACGCTGCTTCTCTTTTTCTCTCTTCATCTTAGAGACTTTATTCAGCGCTAATACAAGACATTAAGCCATCAACAGACAGTTTAATGAACAGAACATGAGTTGAACAACTCTTAAATCGTAAAAAACGTTTTCCACACCTGCTAATATGTACCACTGACACTTTGGTGCAGCGAGGTTTACAAATACGTACACACACTTCTCCTAACTTACAATTAAGTTCCAAAGAAATGATTTTCCAGAGCAACCTGTGATGTAACCACTTACTTTGGTTCTGGATTGATTTCGGGACAGACGCGTAAGACAAACACTTCCTCAACAGACAGAGTAATTGAGTGAAACTATGGTGGCGTTCAATGAGAACGAGGACCTATAATTTGGAAGCTTATGCTGTTTCAAAGCAAGTAACCATGACTCATGGACAAAAGGTTATAAAGAGCAGTGTTTCTCAATGCATATAAAAACATTCGGTATCTACTGCCAACGCTTCATTCAAAACACCCTGCAGTTTGAAACATGATAAGGTTTTCGTTTTTGTCGGAAACATCAGATCTGTAGTACTTAGTGACGCTGAAGAGAGTGCTGTCAGTAAGCCTTGTGATTCGAGGAAATTTGTTCAGAGATACCATCTGAAACGAAATGTGGTATTCACCCATTGAACAGGAACGTTCAGCTGATTGTACCTACACGTTTGGGAAGCGTAAAACGAAACTTGTACTATCGAACAGATAAACACCGTACTCTGGCCACAACAGTCCCCACAGTATTTTTACACTTAACTACGAACCACTTTTTGCAAGTCTTCAGGGTAAAAATTATAAAGACGACACAGGACTTCAAACTTGGTGCTTTGTGATAAGGGATCAATGATAAATAGCTCACATCTTACGGCAGGGAGCTTCAGCTCGTAGGAACTGTCCGAAGAGACAATCGACAATCTCGATACATTTATTATACGAGTAACAATCATTGATAGCACTTATCAAGAAGCATGCATTTCACTGACAAGTTGATGAATGCTTGTTCGTGGTTCTGCTACCAAGCAATACAACGGTGCCTCCTCATTCTACTGTATCAGCAAGTGTTTGTCAAGATGCTTGGACAGCTCTCTGGTGCTTGAACGCACAGCATCTTGTACGTTTCTATTTACTACTTTACATTTATTTGCGAAATCTTGCACCGCATATCATTTCCGCACTGCAACGTTCTTTAAATGCATCGATCCACAACTAAGGTGGTCTTTTGTTGGCTACCAGAACATGTCGAGATTCAAGGAAACGCCACAGTCTGGAAGCTACCATGTGGTGCATGGTGGAGGGAACCATGTAGCCTACCTGCTTGTCATTCCGTCCCCTGTTTCACTCGAAAATGGAGCGACAGTCTACACGATTCCCGACGAGCCTTGGTTTCTCATATCTTGTTTACGTGTTCCTTCCACTAGATGTCACTGGTGACAGTCGAGCCACCCTGCGGTCTGTCGCAAATGCAGGTTCTTTAAACTTTCTCAATCCCTCCAGGGATTTACAAAGCCTTTCCGTAATATGTACGCCTTAATCGATGCTGACAGCAACCTTTAAGAGCCTTGCCAATCACACAAAGAAGTGACGCTCACAAGACTAAGAACAGGGTGCCGTCCATTGATAGTACTCTCTTCCAACAGGAAGATTCAGCAACATGTGAAACTTAAACACCAGCTTCAATGCAGCATGTTTTAAATACGAGGGTTGAATGAAAAGTAGTGCCTCCACCTTCATTAATTGGATTTGGATGGGAATATTTTAATAAATCAAACGTAGAAATAATCCTTACAAAGTGATATTTAATTATCAATATTCATTTTTCCACATAATCACCATCCAATTGGATACATTTCTGCCAAATATGAACAAGTTTTCTGAAGCCGACACGGAAAAAGTCGACAAACTGTTTCCGCATCCACAGTCTCACAGTTCTCTCAGTGTCTTCATCAGAAGCATAAGGGTGTCCCCGCAGATCGTCTTTCATGATCGGAAACAGATGGAAGTCAGACGGTGCTAAATCTGGACTGTATGGAGGATGTCGTTCGGTGGAGAGATTCAGTCTCTGAAGTTCTGCTTTGGTGGCACGTGAAGTGTGTGGTCTGGCATTGTCATACAGTAGGAAAACGTGTGACCCACACTTTCTTGTGAAATGCGGATTGTGCTTGCAATTTCTCTCTGAGTGATAACGACGATCGTCCTGAATCAATATATCAACATTTCACTTGTGAAACTCGGTGGTAGCTGTCACAGCCCGTCTAACTCTTTGTTTGTCACGAGGGTCAGATGTTCCTACTTCAACATCTTTAAAATTACTCACTCAACGACTCACAGTACTCACATCAACACAATCATCATGAACTGCTTTCATTCTCTGATGAATCTCCTATGGGGTGACGCCTTCTGCTGTCAAGAATTCAATGATTGCAAGTTGCTTAAATCGCATTGACCGACCATCTACACAGGGTTCCATACTTTACACTGTAACAACACAACCGTTCAGTGCTAAGGCTTCCCGCCAACTGGAGCTGTAGAGAAGAGGCTAAGGAACAAGCCAGTACCTGCCGCATACCAATGCTGCCAACTGCTCAAGAGTTACGAAAGTGGAGGCATTACCTATCAGTCAACCCTCGCACATATGTTTTATATGCTGACGTAAAGGCAACCCTCACTTTATCTGGAGACCTGTCCACTGTCGTCACCTACAACAACAGTGTTGAAACTTCCTGGCAGATTAAAACTGTGTGCCAGACCGAGACTCGAACTCGGGACCTTTGCCTTTCGCGGGCAAGTGCTCTACCAACTCAGCTACCCAAGCACGACACACCACCCGTCCTCACAGCTTTACTTCTGCCAGTACCTCGTCTCCTACCTACTAAACTTTGCAGAAGATCTGCTCGCAGGAGACCTTCTGTAAAGTTTGGAAGGTAGGAGACGAGGTACTGGCAGAAGTAAAGCTGTGAGGACGGGGAGTGAGTCGTCCTTGAGTATCTCAGATGATAGAGCACTTGCCCGCGAAAGGCAAAAGTCCCGAGTTCGAGTCTCGGTCCGGCACACAGTTTTAATCTGCCAGGAAGTTTCATATCGGCGCACACTCCGGTGCAGAGTGAAAATTTCATTCTGGAACAACAGTGTTGCATGTCAGGTACCAGTTTTACGTATAGCCCAAATAACCCCACGCCTATTGCGCTGAGAGTCAATGAAGCGCCGAGAGAACTGAAATCGACGCTCGTATTTTCGGTATCTGTATTTTTGGCCACACAGAGAAGAAATAAAAAAGCACGAAATTTGAAACTATGGAAGGCCGTGGCGTTTGTTTCGATGTTGATTTCTGGTGACGAGTGTGAATGTTGATAGTCGTAACTACCGACCAGTTGCATTTGGAATCGATTCGTATACAAGTTAACATCACACATGGTAACATCGTGTGTCTGTTATTATTCTTTTTTTAAGTAGTCTATCTAACATGATGATCGGCGTGTGGCAGCGAGGTGCACAAAAACACTGTCCCGAATAAAACAACGAAACGAGAATATTTCTAGGCGTGATGCTACTGTTCTAGTTTAATGTTTATGTTTGTGAATTCACACTGAAATACATTTCCTTCTCAAACGGCGTCGGTCTGATTTGTTTCATAGTTATTCTTAGCCGAAAATGGCTGTTGCGTTTCCTTCCTACGTAGTGTTGCCATCTGTCCCTATATGTAGAGACCTTCACCATTATAGACCTTCTGGTCCCGACATCCCGACAAGACAGAATTTTGTTTGGATTTAGAAAAATACTGTTACGAGCTTGGCTCGAGTACTGAAGTAACTCCAACAGTTAGCGAAACATATGAATGCAGCATTAGTTAGTTTTATTTATGTTAACATGTTGAAAATCTCGCAGATGCAGGTTGCGTATCCTATATCGACGATGAAAGCACATTCTAGATCTAGCGCATCATTCGAGAAAACACCAGACTTCTCCAGAAGAACTGGGCTGGAACTATCTAAGCAGTGCCACACGAAGAATCTGGAAGTTCCGATTTGAATAGCAATCTGATAAGACGATTCTTTCTAATTTAATACCAACAAATAGAGCAAGTAAATAAAGTGTGACGTGTTTGCTGTTGGTACACACAGCATGAAGTGTATTGTGACGCGTACTTCGTTGACCTAAGTAGTATTGTCGAATGTTTGCTGCCTAATAAAGTTAGCTTACCATAGCTTAGAAAAATGACTACGAACAGAAAGTGTAACATTTAGGACAATTACACAAAAGAGTGATCTATTGTCAAGAAAGGACGTACGCATCAGGAAACGCTAAGTGATATTTGTAGCCGTTTTATCACAGTAACTCATGGATAGAATTGTTTGTTGCTGCTACAGAAGTAACAACTGCTTATTAAGTTTTTTGCCTGCTTGTCCTTGTGACTGGAGGTGTGGGGGACTATGGCAGTTCACTATTACAAGGAAATAAAACCCCTGGAGCCGTCCTTATGATGTAATTTGTTGCTTGGATACTAGTTTCCGTGCTTCAACGCACCATCTTCAGGCCTTAGCTGATTCTGTAGGGGTTAACACCATCTGCACATACGATGCATCAGGGATGAACAATACTGGTTTACGCAGACTACCTGTAACTGTGATGTTGTCTTCCCAAACATCAAGTGTCAACAAGGCCTGAAGAAGGGGCACTGAACCGCCGAAATTGGTGCCCGTACAATAAATGACATCATAAGGACGACTGTAGGTGTTTCATTTTCTTACAATAGCTTATGATGTTGTCCAATATCATCAGTCCAACAGATCTCTTGAATCTACCGTAACTGAATTCCGCAATGTATTGTGACTCCAGAGTAACCATGAAACAGTCTACAGTCAGGATCTAAGCTACAGTGATTTCTTCAAAGTGTTCTCGCACTATGTTCCGTGTCAGAATAGATAAAAAAAGTTGCAATAAGTTTCATTTCAAGGCACCGACGTACCAGCTGAGAAGATGTTTCCCTTAGTTGTTCAATACCTTACTGAAACTAACGGAATCCAACAGAAGCTGTTGAAGTTTGATTCGCTGAATAACAAAACATCGTAGACAATTGAAAGTTATGTGCAGACAATTTAACACAACTGCAAATTTCATTAAATAAATTAATTGCTTTTTGTGGAGACAATATCAATACCAACTTCGGAGGGCGGCCAGGGAAATGTGTTTCACCAAATTAAAGAAGAGATAGGAAAAATGTAGAAGAAATTGGATGTCATGCCCATATTCTCCACAATTTCTATATCATACGCTGCTGGATTTTTAACTGTCGATATAGAAATAATCTTCATGAAAATATTTTATTATTTTTCAATACACACGGTAAGGACAGAGAAGCTGAAAGAGTTCTGCTTATACGTTGATGTCAATCATCAGATTCTTCTACCTCACCCAAAAACATGATGATGGCTGTCGTTAATGCCTGTAGTAGAGAGAATTCTTAAGCACTGGATTCTGTTGTAGCAATTTTTGACGTCGAAGACAGGTCACATAAAATACTTTCAGATTTTTGCAGTGGTCCTATCAGTGAAATACACTTCATGTTTGTGCAGTCAAACTTGGCTCTGTTTGGAAAAAATATGAACAGCATGAAGAAGAATTTCTCGATAACTGAAATAAGAAATACTTTAATAACATGCGAAGATGTCTGAATGAATGGAAGACTGCCAATCATATTGGTACGCAAACCAAGATGAATTTGAACAAATTGAAGAAAGGGAACTCTAACCAAGAAACAAATAATTTGATTTTGAAATTTGAGGAAGAGAGAATGGCTTTCTATACCTAAACATTCGATTACTTAGAGAAATTGGCTATTTCTTTTGATAAATATCAAGTATATGATTGCATGACCCTGCATTAGGTGATGAAGGAAAACTCTATTATATACCTGCCTAAAAATTGTGTGAATATTTCAGGCGACAATTGTTTTCAGGAATACGTGTATCTGAACAGCTTTTTAGAAACTAAGCGTGTCTCGGAAGAACTGAACTCTTAACAGTCCGTGGAAGAAAGAAGGAGCTACTTTCTTAAAGAACCGAAAATCCTTAACGTAAATGCCAACTGATAATTTTTTTTAAATATTTGTTTCCTATTCCCGAACACAACGCCTCTATGGAATGAGTATTTTCACTGACGTAGGCCCAGTGGACTGATGAAAGAAACTGACTGCTGCCAGGGACTGTAGAACTTAAAACGTATTTTCGGGGAAAATGGATACAACAAAAGAGACATCGCAAACGCTTTCAAGGGTCGCCGACGAAAGACACCTGGTGAATCAGTAGAAGAGGCCAAACGGACTGTATTCCTGCCATACTGTGAAAAAACTAGCATCTAGTTAGAACGTTTGTTGCAGAAACATGGGCTAAGACCAGTGTTCCGGCCCGCCCCCAATATACGAGATAAGTTGCACACTGTTAAAGACGACATTGACGACATTGCTCTTCGAGTGTCCGGTGTGTATGGTGTACCCTGTGAATGTGGCAGCATGTACATTGGACAGACAATTTGCACGGTTGCGGAGCGTTGTACTGAGCACAAGCCCCATATAAAACAAAGGGAGATTGACAAGTCGGCCATAGCGGAGAATTGCCTAGAAAACGGACATAAAATAGTTCGAAAATACAAAAGTGTTGGCTCATGCGTCTACATATTGGGACTCCATTATAGAGGAAGCGGCCGAGATTCGCTTGAACAACAACAATTTCTACAGAGACCAGGGATACACACTCAGCAGGGCATGGGGACGGGCGTTGGACATCGAAAGAAAGCAAAGACAAATGCGCGACGCGGGAGTGGCAGTTGCAAACGTGGCGCCTGCCCCTGGCGCCACCTGACGTCACCGGTGCTGTCACGGGCAGTAGCTCCGCTAGCTGCCCGGATGGACTTAACGCTCGCGCGCCACATTGGATCGATCTGATTGGCTGCTGATGATGTCATCATGCCTATATAAGCCCGAGACAGTAACAGCCCCGGCAGTCGCGAGAGTAATCATCTCTTGCAGCCCGGTGTCGAAACAAAGGGCGTCACAATGAACGACGCCCAGTGAGGACAGCTCAACCCGTTAGGTCCCACTGCTTCCCCAAAGAGGTCACCGCAGGAACAGCAGCTCCGCTGCTTAAACTGCCCCCACACCTGGCATATGAAGCCAGAGTTTTAAAGCGAGCGAGCCCCGGCAGTCAGTGAACTCCTGACGACGATGGCGGAGATGGCCATCAAATACTCGAGGATTTTATTCGAGTTGATGCGGCTGGAAAACCGAGAACGTTTTATTCACTGTGGAATCGATCTTGCATTGCCAGTTTAGCTCCAAGGTGACTCCCATGAAAGGGAAAAACGAATTGCTGAAAAAGGTGAAATATTCCGAAAAATATGGAGTACTTCTGCCGCATAAAGTTCAATGTAATTTTGTTCTGAATAAAACCTAACTACATTAAATAAATTTTTTACCTCATTTCTACAACTACAATTTCAGGATGTCCCAGCTAAATATGGCAACCGTATTCCTACATAGCTCCTTCACATCCAAAATAGGGCACCTAGTAAATCGATATTGTTACTTCCCTCACTTCGCTATAGTTTACCTTTTCACAGCAGGAAGGTAACTGCATGCAGACAGACACGCTGTAACTGCGCAGTTTTTGATACGTTTGTTAAAGGTAAATACCATTTTCAATCATCCTTTCCCTTCTCTAATATGGAAACATGATTTTGTAGAACAACAAAAAGTGTGTGGAAATTGAAAACGAGCCGAGTGGTTCCAGACACTTCAGTCCGGAACCGCGGGACTGCTACGGTCGCAGGTTCGAATCCTGCCTCGGGCATGGATGTGTGTGATGTCCTTAGGTTACTTATGTTTAAGTAGTTATAAGTTCTAGGGAACTAATGACCTCCGATGTCAAGTCCCATAGTGCTCAGAGTTTTTTTTTTTTTTAATTGAAAACGACGAACTTTAATAAGAAACGTGCGTATGGAGAGAGGGAGGGTGCGAATTGTCGAAAAATCCCTGGCCTAGGGGCTGACGTTTGTAAATCCCGTTCTGTTTTCAGCACACAGTACTTAGTACAAATCCATCTTCTACAGCTTGTCGTGAATTGCAAGCAATGGTTAACTTCGCAGTGAACAAGTTACAGTTGGTTATGTATCACATTTTATGATATGTCCTCATCATCGGTGTCTTTTGGGGACACTGTTACGTTACAACCGGAAGGCCTGTGCGACACCATTAGGCATTGCCAGCGCTCAACGTGTATCTGCTGTATCACTGACTGTGAGAATTGAGGTTATTTATATGTCCTATGAAAAGGAACACCTGTATTGAACTCGGGTAATGGGGCAAATCATCTGAAAAAGAGGAAGTCCCAAGGAACCAACAGAGAATTCCAGTAGTTAAATATTTTCGGTCTCACAGCATAAGCAACCCAGTGCGCAGGTGGTGCAGAGAGACTGCACAAAAATCTCCAGTCGTACGAGACGTATCGAGTATTACTGCGAGTGCTAAGTATGGAGATTCAACACACGAAAGTGCACTGTAACACGTCACTGTCTGGAAACGACGGTCACGGGTTCAGGATACCTCTGACACACGCCGATGGAACTGACTCTTCAAAAAAACATGGGGTCTATAGGACAGGAGATATCGACAGTCAGCCAGTCCCGCGTCACAGATTTCCCACTGCATCACGAAACTAAAAGGTGACCTCGTCTCCCTTCATGTGTCACCGTGAGGTAGGGTGCCGTGGTCAATGAGTATTATGTGATCATGTGTACGTAAAAATCAATGGATTTCTTTTCTGTTTTTGAGAATATGTGACGTCGTACTTTCGTGGAGGGCATATGAATCTGTTGTTTGTGAACTGTCACTCTTATTTATTGGATTATAATTGGAGTTAAACTGAAATCTAACCTGTTTTCTTTTTTCTCCAATAATCATTTCTGAACTTGACGACCTTTGTTCTGAATCCACAAGTGCTTGTTTATGCTATGTCCATGTTCGTAGGTGATGAGAACACAGCTCACTGGAAACTCCCTCTTTTCCTCGGAATTAATAGAATGACTAACTGCTTTCGACAGGTAGAGTATTTTGCATGCAGTTTTCAGCCAGTATAAGGTACGTTTGACTTGCAAAGAACTTCAAGACAGGTGTCGTAGCTCTGAATACATCGAAAATTGGATCTTTTGCCGTTCATGCTTCTTGCTACCAAATGTTGAGCAATACTTGGTGCGGTTTACGTCTGCGCTGTTGTTCATTCATAGGTCAAAATTTTCAGGATAATAGTATCGTAAGCATAACTATTGTATATCAGTTTAAAGTCACCTCTCTTACTTGTTATGACCTTACATGCGTGAATCAAACGATTGATGCAACAGAATTATATACATTGTTTACCTCAGACACCAGAGGTCTTAATTCACATGACACTTTTTTGGGAACAGCCAAGCTTTTTCTTCCAGATCGTCCTGTTTGTCCACTGAACAGCACTTCTGTGAAGTCTTTCGAAATTAGCTGTCAGTCGCACGCGACTCTACTGCCAAACACTTGAGCAGTGTTTGAGAACAGCTAAATTTTGTGCCTCGTATGCGGCTACTATCGATCCTTGCACAATAATTAAACACCGACCATTAGTTTCTTATAGAACCCCTTCCTCGATCTTACGAATAAATCATAACATTTTTTCCGTGCTCTCTCCTTCTTACGTAGAATTACGATACTGCCCGATTTACGCAACCTGTGCAATAGCGTTACCTGTGCTGCTCAAACAGTAGCGTACTGTCGCCACAACAATTAGGCTTTCATTCATTGCGCCCAGCTGACAACCGTGGCTATTTTCGGAGAACTTTCACTGCCGGATTACTGAGGCAACGTTTGTGTCGCGGCTGGATAATAGCTGCCTCATTGCTTGCTTTAATCTCTCTCTCTCTCTCTCTCTCTCTCTCTCTCTCTCTCTCTTAACAGACATTACGTAGGGGCGGCAATTCTGTAACATGAGACAATTTCACATTCACAGTTTATGTAACAGAGATCCTTCCAATTTATTTATAAAATGACTTATATTTTATTACTAAAGTCAGTATGTGGGTCATACTAAAGTCAGTATGTGGGTCATAAATATTTTATTAAAATTTATTAGTGGTTTCGGCTTTTCAGCCATCATCAGAACTAAAAATTTAGCAACGATGCCTAGACACGTACCAGTATTGGCGAAGTGCATACGTGTGGCTGCTAATCATTAGATCCAAACACTTATAAAATTATTTGTTTATGGTTCATTTAATTTTTATAACTTTTTTGCTTTAATAATTTTCGCCTATTGATACTATATTTTCTGTAGATGTGAAGTAAAGTGTGCTGTACTGGAATCTGAGGTTCTATGCATTGTATGTGAGCAATTTATGTAAAATACTATGTAAATCGTTTATTACGTTAAGTAATTACCTGATGACATTTTGTATTTAAAAATATTTGAGTCTATAAATTGTTCATCTTGATGTAAATTTGACAATTTAAGAAAAGGTCACGCTTAGGAACAGTGTGAGAAATAGGTGTTATGTACAACCCATTGTGCTTTTATTTGAAACGAAAGTGGCTCGGGGGAATGGAAAAGGTGGCAAGGGTGAATTGGCGCGCTATCGAGAGGAAGCGCGGGAAGTAAGTTATACAGTCTGTAGGCAGCAGTGATCCAGGCAACACCTTCGTGGAGCAGGAGAAGCTTTGCCTGAAAATTTGCACAAAAATACCTCGGATGAAGACTGCAGACAGCTCACGGCGTAGCTGCGAGTTGTTGGCCTACTCTATGTAAAATTGAACGACGCCAAGAAGTGAAATTGAGCCCATACAGTAAAATGCTTGCAGGCTGTACTGTGGGTGGTGTAGCCATGATAACTGTTCGCCACACCCAAGCCTACAGCCACCAATAAGATTTTTTCTATTTTTACTTTTGTACAGCGTGATCCATTAATTTAAACTGTGTTCTAATAATCACTCTTGAACTTTGCGGGGTTCCTTTCTGGTGTTTAATTAATCCAAGTATCCTGTTTTACAGACTTACGCAGTGACAAGTTAATGTAAAGAGGCACCATTTAAATTGTTTTTATCTAAATAATAATAAAAAATTCTTGACTATTGTAAAGTGTTATAGTAAGAGTTTGCTTACATAAATTTCGATCAGAGTGAAGCCAAGTTACTAGAATCTGTTAAATGACTATACAGACTTGGTTCAAAGAATAATAGCTTTTGAAAGTAAATTCCAGTAAGAAAGAGGTTTTTTTTTGAAGTGAAATGTTCAGCATAAAAAGTGTGTGCTTTAGTATCTAAGTATTTTAGTATTGAAGCTTGTTGTTTACGGGAAGTGCTTTTCTAAAAGTCCCCCCTCAGCAAAATCTTTAGCTTC
This sequence comes from Schistocerca americana, assembly GCF_021461395.2. Taxonomy (NCBI): domain Eukaryota; kingdom Metazoa; phylum Arthropoda; class Insecta; order Orthoptera; family Acrididae; genus Schistocerca; species Schistocerca americana. Next base: position 364,870,364 of record NC_060122.1, on the reverse strand, counting down.
CTTGAAGTTATGTACTGGGTTTTTTCTCTTTTAAAAACGTAATGTATAACGTTGTAGTCCAACATTGTTTAAATGGAGTAATATTAATTTGAAGAACCAAATTAAACAGTAGGAAGAAAGTAGGCAAAATTGCTTTTCCAGTAACTCACTCTTTCATTGCCTGGATAGGATGGCGACAACTAGTACATGTTTAAAAGCACTAAATGAACTTGGAACTGAGTTGTCCTAGCTTCAGTATAATATTATTTATACTGCGTTTCTATCTAACCGCTGGGTAAGATCTTAGGAAAAGAAGTGAATCGTCTGATTTACTCGTCCATTAGACACAACACACGGTCAAATCCTTTAGAAGGGGTAACTCTATAGATTATGTTTTCCTATAGAAAGGACTATCCTCCCACAGTGTACTTTATTTGGAAACTAAACTAAATTTTAGTAACGCGGTTATACGTGGAAACATACAGACAAGATTTCTGGTATTTAGGTAAAAGCATGCTACATTACAATAGTAGTAGTAGGGTTATAAGTTTAGCCCTGACACTAGTCAGTAAATAAACTGACTACGCGCCTGTGGTAAGTATCACTGCTAAATGATTAGATCTGATAAAGGCCGAAAAGCCGAAACCAATAATTAATCTTAATAAAATATTTTGCGACCATGATATTGATTTTGTGATTTAACCCGACAGAAAGTTTACCATTGCCTTGAGAAGACACAAACGGCTGCATTTCCCTTGTATGTTGTGTCTTTCTGAAAGCCATAAGTCGCATTAATCAATATTTCCGAAAAAAAAATGCAGTTCCTTGTGAAACATTCTCACCACCACTACCGAATTGTAGCTATCCATGTTCGTTAAACCTCGGAGATTGAGTACATAATTATAATATTTTGTTTCTTTCAGAAAAATCAGAATCCGCTGAAGGAATGTGACGGAAAAACATCCTGCGGTTTTGGATCAAGCCTTGGTTTATGTGTTGAGAGTCGGTACTGAAACACATACTAACATTTATTCCATTTATGATGCAATTCCTTACTCCGGATCCTGCGCTATCTTTTCCATCATTCCTTATCTACAATTACCTTTATACTCGAACGTCTGTCTTCCTTATTCCAATCATTGTCTGCTCCCCTAAAATGTCACAGCATACATCGTTCCTCCCGTCACCTAGTTAACAATTCGTGACGGCGTCAGTACATCATGTTTCGCTAGCCAGTCCATTTTTATAGTGCCCCTCCCCCCCCCCCCCTCTCACAGACTGAAGCTTGCTTAGGATAACTGTGACAAGCGTGCACCTCTCCTTTAAATCTTCCCTATCTCTCCTGTTTATTCAACTTAGTAAAGCTTGCAGGCTTCCGAGCAGTTGTCAAAAATAGCTGAAACGACGGTTTTTTAAGACAAATAGCCGTGGATGATTTATAATTGCTCAAGATACTTAGTTCCTACTCCACGCTAAGTTCCATGAAGGCTTTCGACTCCAATAGAATATCCCTATACTGTTTTCTGTTCTCAGCTATATATCTCAATCCTCGGATTCCCATTCGCTTTAAACTTTCTCTCACATCTTCTAGCCCTCGTTTCGAATGCCTTCCTCTTGCTCTTTGTTATCCATGTATTCAGATCGTCCTTTATCGTTCACTTGTTCGTATATTTTCCATAATATTTTTCTTTCCTTACTCTGCAGCAGTTTTTCCTTCGTTAGTTGTCTGATTTCATGTCCGGATCACAGTACGTTACTTAAAGACCCGGCCGTGTTCATATTACTTTCAGTTAGGTATCTGCATTTAGAATAAACCACATTGTGGTATCTCGCGTCCCTACAGCAAGGTTAATGGGGTTTGTTCCACCTTAAATCAGTCCGGACGGATACTCTCCATACGTTCCTTGCTTCAGTCAAGCTGTATGGCCTTTCTTATTAAATAGGAGAACTCTTTCATTTCTTCTACTAGAACCCAAGCCTAAGTAATTATGACCTGATCGGTGTTCAAACCACCCGCACACAGGATCAGTCTGCAAGGGGTAGACAAAAAATTATCACCTCTAAGAATCAAGCTGTGACCACGAACTCCGGTGACGGCATTGGTCCTCCTCTGCATATTCACATTCATTGAGACACATTTTTTTTTTCCCAGCGATGGATGACTTTGAGAAGACATAGGTTGTAGAAGTCTGAGTTTAGGTTGTTAGGGTCACGTTCCACCTCGAAAATCACTTCATTGTCAGTCTGACTATTCTTGCTTCGTCAGAGGTAAGCGAAAGAATTCATGACAGAATAATGTCTGGAATGAGGGCAGGAAGCAAAATTTGACAGCCCGAAGTATCAGCATGTATGACTGTGTCCTGTGCAGTTTTCAGGCAAATACACCACCTTAGGCAGCCTCCTGTGACAGCCTCCCATAGCCTCGTCAGAAGATTTCGGTGGTATACTCCTGTGACGATTTACCCCTTGCGAACAAAATGGCAAAGCTCATAGACGAATTTTCTGAAAGTGGTGCACCTCAGATCGTAAATGTTTAGTTGTGCAATAAAGTAATTTATTCAGCAGCTCCTTGCGGTAAATCAAAACGTTCTCATTGATCAGCTGAAGTGTCGTGCTCATACCATGGTAGACCCAAACAACATGCAACACAACTTTGCCACATGATGTCAGGTTCTTTGTCTTTGTCGGTGGTGGTGAATTCATGAGTTTGCATTTCTTGCTTTACTTCTTTCTCTCAGGCTACAGTAATATACTCGTCGCTCGTTCACACTCATAGGGAGCTTATGAAGTCATCTGGACTGACTTGGCACACCTGCAGTTACCATTCGGAACCCATCTGATCAATGAGAACGTCTTGATTCACCGCCGGGAGCTGCTGAAAAAGTTACTTAATTGAACAACTAAATATTTACGATCTGTGGGGCACCAGCTTCAGGAAATTCGTCTATGAGCTTTGCCGTTTTTGGGGCTATTATATCTGCGAACTAACGCACTGTAGCTGCAATCAATAAATTAACAATACATCTTCATATTTTCAAGGCGATGATAAAAACGTTAGGTTAATTATATTTTTTGTCGATGATGAACTGAAATTGTGATTTAAATTTTCGGTTTTCATTGATATAATGTACAGCTCGTCGGTCTTTGAATTTGATGGGAATTATTCTGCCACTAATTGGTTTTCGAACCCCTGCAGGCTCATCACCACATGAAGATGTTACAGATACCTTACATTGCGGAGTATAAGCAACTGGACGCTATGATCGTGATGCTAGCGGATATGACGGAAATTTAGGAACATGTTACCGAAATGCTTACGAAACGAAAAGATAGTTTTGTGATACTTACGTTTTACTGTGTCTTGGTAACGACAACAAATTCATTCCGATAATGTACATTTTAGTCAGCTTACACACAAGACACCCAATATTTAGATAGAATTCGTTTCACAGTAACCAAACAATGAACTGAGGTGTGGAAAGTACGAATATGCTAGATAACGCTCTTTGTCCATCACCATCTTTCACTTGAGATGCATTACATCACAGAAGAAAATATGTGAAACCATATATAAGGGATGCCAATAAACATTTCAGTTTTCGAGTGTTTTCATTCGTTGACAGTATACATGTAACATATTTTTTTAAAAATCTCTATGTATAAACAATTTGAAAATTACTACATGTAGTATTAATTACGTTCCTTCGTAAACGTATCAGAAACTTACGCGTAAATTTCGTTTATTTCCGCCAGTACCAGTATCTTCGTGTTTAGTTCCACATGATCCAAAATTAATGTTCCAGTAACACCTCCATCTGGCAGCGAAATTGCTCAACATTTTAAGGCCAGTATACCTGACGGGATACCAATAGGGATCTATAGGGCTTGGATAAAAGTATGGAAACAGCAGAAACACAACACAACATAATGCGGTGTAGGAAACCATTTGGCCTTCTAGACATCTGTCAGTCGTCTCTGAGTGGCCAAATACTGGACCTATATGGTTTTCAAGGGGAAAAAAGATACCAAAATACTCGTAGTTACAAGTTCAGGTAATGATAAAGGATGTGGATAGCGACCACGCACCCTCCTCTCCAAAGTAGGCCACAAAAGTTCAGTAATACTGAGAGCTGGCGACTATGACGACCAGAGGAGATGCAAAAACTCATTCTCGTGCTCACGAAACCAGTCCTGGACGGTCCCTGAACAAGGGATCTGTCGTTGGGAACACTGTACCAACATTGGGGAACTAAAATTGTGCCATGTCATGAGCCTGATCAGCCGAAATGGTCACATATCGTTTGGCTTTAGTACAGTCTTGCAGAGTAAAGATGGGGATCATGGAATACCATGATATGGCTGCCCAAATCATCACCGAATCTGCGAGGTGTTTCAGTGTTGGGATATTAACTCGGTCAGAAGTTGGAAACAATAAGACGAACGACTAAATGGCTCTGTTCCGTTGCTTCATAGACCAGCTTTAGTGGCTTCGTTACTACGATTTCCTGTTACAGGCCTTTGCAAATTTCCCATAATTTCCAAACACGAAACACTTCGGCTATCATGGTTACGGAATCAGGCATCGTGCGAGCACCGACAACTTTCCCACGTTCGAAGTCACTTAGGTCTGACAGAGTGCGCTCGTAATTACACAGAAGACTGTTCTTGTGGTATCGATAGCTAAGATGCCACGGCGTAGGTGCAAGTTCATAGGTTGGCACTACGACACCGACAGCTCTACTAGCACCACTGCAGATTCTACCCATTTGATGCAGAGGAGAAGACCTAGCAACATTATTTCTGCTTCATAGGGGGCTAGCATTACTGACTTTGTTACTTCAATGATAGTTTGTCGCACTACTAGTAGCCCTTACCGTTGGTACCTGTAGGGCTTGGCACCTACGTGCTCCTCAGTGCAAAGTTAGGTTAATATTGTGATATAGTAAAACCATTTCTAAGAGCAGTACCGAGAGATTTTCACCTTTTCCTGCTCCTACTCACTTCCTGCATTCGGCCTACCCTTCAGTTTACAGGAGCAGACCCACGCGTGGAATACAAAAGTTCTTGCTACGCATTGACACAACGCGTTGAGCAAATCGCACAGGTGCTATTCGTAGCCACATACAACAGCGCCACTTGCAGGCTAGGCTAGCATCTGTGTTTATGTTCAAGCTCGCATTTCTCGCAGTGTTACCTAATTTTTGTCCATCCCTCTATATATTGTATGCGAAAGAATTTGCTACTCTTGGAGAGAGAGTGTATCGTACGTCGCTGGAGGAACGAAGCGTTCATAGTGATTGGAAAGAAGCGCTGGTCATTGCCGTACTCAAGAAGACAAGTTCAGCAGACGCACAAAGTTACAGGTCTTTGACTCTGACGTCGGTCTGTTGTAGAGTTTTCGGAAATGTTTCATGCTCGCATATTGACATTCGTGGGGCTTGAAACTCTGCTCTGTAGGCATCAACACGGGTTCTGATGATCGTGTAAAATTCAGCTTTTTATTCAGACCAGAAAGTAATAGATATCGGCGCCTACGTTGGGACTGTATTCCTTGACTTTCGGAAGGTGTTCCATAGAGTCTACAGTTCCACAGTGCTGGAAAGAGTAATAAAATGTGAGTCGAGGAATGCCAGACTAGCTGTGGTTACAGGACTGAAGAGTTTCTACCAAGCAGAACACAGCATATCGTTCTCAACGGGGAGAGATCTTGAGATGTAACAGCAACATCGGTCGTACCCCAAGGCAGTCCGTATTGGACGGTTATATTTTAGAATACTATAACGACACCAGATCACTGGAAGTGGACACATGCAGAAAACACCCAGGGATACCCGTAAGGAGCGATTTAAACTAGAACGGCCACATAAAACTAATCGCAGGTAAGGCAGGTGCCAGAATGAGATTTAGGTCCTCGAGAAATGTAGTCTACCCACACACGAGGTAACTTACACTGAGGTGACGGAAATCATAAGATAGCGATGCGCACGCATACAGATGGCGGTAATATCGCGTAAACAAGATATTAAAGAGCAGTGCATCGGCGGAGCTGTCATTTGAACTCAGATAATTCATGAGAAAAGGTTTCCGAAATTATTATGGCCTCATGACGGGGATTAGCAGATTTTAAAGGTGAAATGGTAGTTGGAGCCAGACTCACGGGACATTCCATTTCGGAAATCATTAGGAATTCACTAATTGGAGATCCACAGTGTCAAGATATTTCCAAGAGTACCAAATTTCAGGCATTTCCTGTCACTACGGACACAGCAAAGCGACCGAGAGAAGCGACGTTCGCGTAGAGTAGTCAGTACTAACAGACAAGCAAACGTGCGTGAAATAACGTAGAAATCAGTATAAGGCGTACGACTAACGTATCCATTAGCACTGAGCGGCGAAATTTGGCGTTAATGGGCTGTGCCAGGAGACAACCGACGCGAATGCCTTTGCTAACTCCACGAGATTGCCTGCAGCGGCTCTCCTGGGTTCGTGGCCATGACGATTGGACTCTAGACAATTGTAAAAGCATGGTTTGGTCAGATGAATCCCGAATTCAGTTGGTAAGAACTGATGTTGGGGTTCGAGAGTGGCGCAGACCCCACGTCGTCAAGGACCCGAGTTGTCAAGAGGACACTGTGCAAGCTGGCGATGGCCTCATAATGGTGTTGGCTGTGTTTACATGGAATGAACTTGGTCTTCTGGTCAACCTGAACCGATCATTGGCTATAAATGGTTATGTTCAGCTACTTGAAGACCATTTTCAGCCATTCATGGATGCTATGTTCTGAATCAACGAAGTCACGTCACCGGGCCACAATAATTTTTGTTGTTCGTGATTGATTTGGAAAACATTCTTGACAGTTCGATCAAATGGTTGGGCCACCTGGATTGCCGAACATGAATCCTACAGAAAGTTTGAGGACATAATCTAGAGGTCAGTTCGTACACAATAGCCTGCACCTGCAACACTTTTGTAGTTGTGGACGGCTGTAGAGGCAGTATGGCTCAGAGCTTCTGCAGTGGACTTGCATCGACTTGTTGAGTCTGTGCCACGTAGAGCTGCTGCACTACGCCGGGAAAAAGGAGGTCCGACATGATACTAGGAGGTATCGCATAACGTTTGTCACCTATTTGTATAAAAAACCTCATTCAATCAATACTTGAATATTACTCATGCATCATTAGTCTCGGATTCTTAGCAGATATCACTGACAGAGAAAACAGAGTAGGTCAAAAGAAAGGCAGCGCACTTTGTCACAACTTAATTCAGCAGGCACCAAAGCGACACTAAGCCAAATGTAGTGGCAGACGCTGCAAGAGAGGCGTTGTACATCTAGCAGTGGTTTACTGTTGGAGTACCGAGAGTACAATTTCCTAAATAAGTTTATCGATATATTTGCTTGTCCCAGATATTCCTCAGGACAAGACCATGAAAGTAAAATTAGCAAAATGTGAGTTTACACGGAGGCTGACGAAGAATATTTCTTCACGTGAACCACTTGCGACTTGAATAGGAAAGACAGCCGTCACAGTAGTCGATAAAGTAGCCTCTGCCACGCACTATGTGGTGGTTTGCTTAGTATAGACGAAATAGGAGCCAGTAAGATGAACACGAGACAGATGATAAAAAGTAAGTAAAATGTTTATTATTTCAAAAGTAATCGCTATAACTATTGCTAAATTTATCTCACTATAAGGTAACAAGGAAAAATGTCTGCGGTTGCTTATGGAACCATGACTGTACGGAGGAAAGCACATATTCGTCTGAAGCAAATCGATGGCTACGAACGGGTGCCAAAATATGTAAATCTTGCGGGGAGAGATCTGGACTGTATGGAGGATGTTTAACGGCTTTCCAGTGAAACTTTTGCACTGTAGTCGAGACAATCTTGGCAACATGTGAGCGTACGTTATCCTGCAACATAATGATGCCGTAGGTCAACATGCCTGGGTGTTCGGACTTGGTGGAGTGCTTGACTTTCTGCAGTGTGTACACACCTCTGTGCGTAAATTGTGAATTGTGGCAGCGTGTTCCTGAAGGCAGTGAACAGCGGTCTCTTACAGTCACAGATAAAGGTCACGACAACTTTCCCGGAGCTGGCATGCACGCTATTAAATTTTTTCGATACGGGTGAATCCATGTGCTTCCACTGTTGGCTCTGACACTTGATCCTCTGCAAAAAATGACACCATGTTTCAACTCTCGCGACAATATCGGACATGAAACGACATTATTCATCACGATACTGTTACGGATGCTAAAGTGATATTCCCTTCAACTTCTGCTCATCCGCCAGATTGTGGGAGCTGACTGCGTAGAGATTTTCCGGAACTTCAGATGCCTGTCATGATGGCGTGAATGGTACCGCGACTGTTGTCAACATGAGCTGAATGTGTTCCACCGTCCGCCGTCGGTCATTTCTGACGGCGACATCCACGGCAGCAATGACTAACGGGGTAATGACAGGATGAGCCTGTTTCGCCGACTGGTGTTCGTCAATGATATCCCGACCATCTCGAAATCATTTATTCCAAGCAAACTCATGCATACGCGAGATGCTGTGTTCGCCATATACAGCAGAAATCTGGGCATGAATTTCGCTTTCTGATCCTCCTTCCGCATTCAAAAACCGTAATTGACATCGCTTTTCCTCTTTCCCCTCCTCCACAGTGAATTAGAACGCACGCACCACACGCTGTCCTCACATCGAGCACGTCCAGTAGACGGATGGCACAGCGGTGAACGGTCGCGCTGTTCCTTGCTGATACTTCTCTACACCTACATTACGAACGTCCCCGCCACGCTCGTTATACAGTCTGTCTCGTTCTCATTTGGCTGGCCATTATACGTAGATGTAGGTGAACCTGAAGTGCCACGTAAATTACTTAACCTGTACAAACTATAAAAGTCTATGTACTGTACATATGTATGTATCTACGTACGTATGTATCATCCAAATCTTCTCATAAACAACTGGACCGATTTCAACCAAACTTGGTACAGATACCTCTTACTGTCTGGAGAGAACCACTGTGGGAGTGAGAAGCACCCATCCATGAAGGGGTTGAAAAGGCACTGTAGCACAGGACGCTCAGATACCCATACTGAAGTCATCCAGTATTTGAGAACGAGAGCACTTTGTGACTTGCAACACACTTGACACATAATTTCAAACTTCTATGAAACATTCTCTAGTTGACAATCTCTTCAGAACGAAAGGAAAAGAGTATATCTCTTACTACATTTTTGCCGTTCCTTCAGTATAACTGCCACGTGAAGCATCGCATTTTAATTTATTATTTCTTTACTACTAACTGTACTTGCGATACATTTTGCACACAATATTCGCATATACTACTGAACGTACCAGCAAAATTATATCATTTCACGACAGATAGCTGAGGATATATGACGTCATAAACGTTGAGAAGCGTGAAAAACTGCCGCATCACGCAAGACGCTTCTATTTATTACTGTTTTACTACAAACAACACATTTCGTAGACAGTAGCCACGTATAACGCTGGATGAATCTGAAGAATTATATCATTGTACAGCCCGTAGTTTAGGTGATGTTTCCTTCGCTTGCGCCTTTGTCACGCAGTAGTGGCAGGGTCGGCCTTGTTAAAATCGGATTTGGCATGGTTAGTTCGAAGGGGCGGCCGGATGCCCTTACTGCCGCCACCCCGTACCCCCTGGGACAGAATCAGTGTACCCCAACTGTCTGCGTCTAGTGTAAATCATGAAATAGTGTGAAAGTGTTTCAAATGTCTGCTAGACGTGTAACTGAGGCGCAATGTGGGGCCCAGCCAGGTATTCACCTAGGCAAATGTGGTAAACCGCGTGACAACCACATCCACGCTGGGCGGTACACGTGCCCTCGTCGTCAATCCGCCGGGCGGATTAGATCCCGGGCCGCTGCGCCTACCCAAGTCCAGAAAGCAGCTCTCGGCTAACCTGGCGAGTTCCCATAGTCGAGGAGATACGATGTCATACACATTGAGCTGCGTGAAAATAAAACTGCAGGGCGAAATTCACTAGACGTACAGGTTAATTCTGTGTACAAATACGTGTAAAATGTATTAATACATGTGAGAGATATTTAGCATGCGCATATGCGGGCAAAGCAACGGGTAAAAAGGACATTCTATACTCCTGCAACGATTTCAGTCACGTTTGGTAGACGTATTGGTTACCACGTGGAAAGAAACACTTTAGGGTGAAGAACCACCAGTCTCTTACTGGGCTCAGTCTGATAACGTGGAGAGAGATAGGGGGGGGGGGGGGGGGGGGGATGGCCAGACAGCGATGGTGAAGGAGGGGAGAGGCGCAGATAGGAGGAGGAGGAGATAGACGGAGGTAGGGAAGCGAAGGAGATGGACAGAGAAAGGAAAGAGGAGGAGATGAACAGGGAGAAGGGGATGGATGTGGACAGAGCGAGGGGAGAGGACGGGAGGGACAGACGGAGTGGGAGGAGGATATTGACAAAAGAAGGGGAGGAGCAGGGAAAGGCGAGATGCACAGAGAGAGGAGGACAGAGATTGTGGGGCTGGAGGAGGAGGTGGGTAGAGGGGGTAGAGGAGATGGACAGAGAGGAGCTGAAGGAGGAAATGGAGAGAGGAGGGGGAGGGTGAAACAGTCTGACAGAAGACTAGGATGAATACACACTCGGACAACGCCGGGTACTCAGCTATTGGTACAATAAATCGTGCTATGACACACAATTTAAGGACGCAAAAGACCCGCTCGGGCACACCGGGACCGCAAAACGCGAGAAGAGGCGCCTGGTGCTGGGTCGTCGGCCGTGGTGGCAGACGGCGCGTTTCGTCAGAGGCGGCCGGCCGGCCAGAACGGCAGGTTGCCGCGGAGCCCGGCGCGGCGCGGCGCGGCGCCGCGGGCCGGCGGCAGTGAGAGCGCGCGCGCCATGCAGTCACCACCAGCACCGCCGTCGCCGTCGCAGCGCGGGCCCTGGCTGCTGCTGCGCTACCGGCCGCCGGCGCAAGGTAGGCCGCCTCCCAACCTCGCCGGCACGCCCACCTCAGCGGCGTCTGCACTGCGCGCCGCCACCCGGCGTACGCTCGCCAAAGCGGGGACGTTTGTGAAACACAACTGGCTCTTTGTACACACGAAGTAATGAGTGGTATTGACAGGGGACGTCAAACTGCTTCCGTGTTATTAGATTTCCAGAAGGCCTTTGACACAGTACCTCACAAGCTTATAAAACACTAATACGACCTATTCTTGAGTACTGCTCGAGCGTTTGGGATCCCTATGAGGTCGGATTGAGAGAGGACATAGAAGCAAATCAGGTCCGAGCTGCTAGATTTGTTACTGGTAGGTTTGATCATCACGCGAGTGTTACGGAAATGCTTCAGGAACTCGGGTGGGAGTCTCTAGAGGAAAGGAGGCGTTCTTTTCGTGAATCGCTACTGAGGAAATTTAGAGAACCAGAATTTGAGATTGACTGCAGTACAATTTTACTGCCGCCAACTTAAGTTTCGTGGAAAGACCACAAAGATAAGATAGATTAGGGCTCGTACAGAGGCATATAGGCAGTCATTTTTCCCTCGTTCTGTTTGGGAGTGGAACAGGGAGAGAAGATGCTAGTTGTGGTACGAGGTACCCTCCGCCACGCACCGTATGGTGGATTGCGGATTATGTATGTAGATGTAGATGTAGAAGCGAGTTCTAATCAAACTGCGTGCCTATGGACTATCGTCTCAGTTGTGCGACTGGATTCGTCATTTACTATCAGAAACGTTACAGTTCGTAGTAATTAACGGAAAGTCATCGAGTAAAACAAGAAATATTTGGCATTCCGTAAGGACGTGTTGCACGCCCTCTTTTGTTCCTGTTCTACTTAAACGATTTAGGAGACAATCTGAGTAGCAGTCTTAGACGCATGGTAGATGATGCTGCCATTCACGTCTTATAAATTCATCAGATTATCAAAACAAATTGCAGAACGATTTAGACAAGATACCTGTATGGTGTGCAAGGTGGAAATTGACTCTAAACAGCCTCGCGGGATTAGCCGAGCGGTCTTGGGCGCTGCAGTCATGGACTGTAAGGCTGGTCCCGGCGGAGGTTCGAGTCCTCCCTCGGGCATGGTTGTGTGTGTTTGTCCTTAGGATAATTTTGGTTAAGTAGTGTGTAAGCTTAGGGACTGATGACCTTAGCAGTTAAGTCCCATAAGATTTCACACACATTTGAACTTTTTTTTTTCACTCTAAATAGTGAGAAGTGTGAAAGCATCCCCATGACAACTAAAATGAATCAACTAATTTTCGGTTACACGATAAATCACACAAAAATTAAAAGATTGTAAATTCAACTAAATATTTAGGGATTACAGTTGCGAATAACTTAAGTTGGAACGGTCCCATACGCAATGTTGTGGGTAAAGCGAACTAAGGACTGCGATTTATTGATAGAACACTGAGAAAATGCAACAAGTCTACTAAAGAGACTGCCTACATCACGCTTGTTCGTCCTCTTCTTGTGTATAGATGTGCATTGTGGAATCAGCATCAGACAGCATCGACGAAGAATATCGACAAAGTTCAAAGAACGGCGTCTCATTTTGTACTATCGCGAAATAGGATTGAGAGCACCACGGATAAGATCCGTGAATTGTGGTGGCAATTAGTAGAAAAAAAGACGCTTTTCGCTGCGGCATGACCTTCTCATGAAATTTAAATCACCAACTTTCTCCTCAGTGTGCGAAAATTTTTTGTTGGCACTCGACTACATGTGGAGGAATGGTCATCACAATGAAATCAGAGAAATTGGAGCTCTCACAGAGAGATTTGAGTATTCGTTTTTCCCGCACCGTGTTCGTGAATGGAGCAGCAGAAAATAGCTTAAAGGTGGTTTGACGTATCCTCTGCAATGTATTTAATTGTCCATTGCAGAGTAACTTTGTAGATATAAATGTAGATTATACGCCGCCTATCTTCTTACTTAGATACGCACGCGTTATTGGATGTTTACGGCCATCTACTTCACCTTATTCATCTTTTTGCTCCCATTGCGTTGAGATTGCGGATGTGACCTGTTAAATCTATTGTTATGGGCAATTGAGTCTATTGTCAGCGACTAAGCTATCGTCCGGAGTGCCCCAAAGAACATATACAACTTGTTTAAAAAATTGTCACGTATTGCTGCAGGAGGTAGTATTCGTCATAACTGAAAGAAAAGTTTCTATCGTTAGATAATATTTATCAAAAGGCCGGGCGCAGACTCGCGGTTTGGGCGGGTTGAGAGAGAGAGAGAGAGAGAGAGAGAGAGAGAGAGAGAGAGAGACGGAGGGAGAGGGAGGGAGGTAGTGAAGAGAGGTGTGGTGTTAGTGCTCGGTTCTTATTTGAGCTAGGAACACGTGGTAAATATTTTTCGTTTTGCCCGGTGAATTAATTCGCCTGATTTAAATCCCATGGAACCGATATGGATAGCTATAGGGTGCCATCACCGCGTACGCAAATCAGCGGCTAGTCCCTGTGACGAGCGGTTCTACGCGCTTCAGTTTGGAACTGCGCGAGCGCTGCAGTCGCAGGTTCGAATCCTGCCTCGGGCATGGATGTGTGTGATGTCCTTAGGTTAGTTATGTTTACGTAGTTGTAAGTTCTAGGGGACGGATGAACTCAGATATTAAGTTCCATAGTACTCAGAGCCATCTGAACCATTTGAATTTGAGCAAATCAGAGGCCGCTATTTACGCAAATTACATGAGCTGTGCGTAGACATCGAAAGCCACATACCTCCACGAATCAACCAACAAAATGTCGGATCCATGATAAGCAGATTCAGTGATGTATTTCGTTACAAAGACGGACAAATAAGATGTTAAACAGGTAGTATAATGTTGTGGCTCATCAGTGTCTACGTATTTGATGAAGGGCTAGAATCATCGAAACTGAGCATGATGGAATAAGATGAGGCCCATTAAACTGCAGTGTGAGCCTTTATTTTTCCCTAATCGTTCTCATGCCCTTTAACATTCTCATACCTGTGTTATTTGTCAATACTGTAACTGCACATTACTGCAACCACTCACATTTATTACATTTTCCATGATTATGTTTTCTACGGAGCATTTCGTAGGATTCTACATTGTCAGATGGCATTATATCATTTAATAAGGCATGGTTATTTGTGCACGATCTGTGGGTAACACACAGTACTTTCTCTCAGAACACTCCGCTTGCTTTTCCAGCATTATTGTTATTATTATTATCATTATTATTGTTTATTTGCTATGTATCTGAAGCTATTATGCCTCCTGTATTAATGCAAGCAACCTCTATTGAAGAATTTGAAGCCATTTTGACTATTTTTCGACCGCGACTGTCTCAAGAAATATGTAAAGATTTTTTTTTTTTTTTTTTTTTTTTTTTTTAAAATTACCGCGACCAGACACAAACTTAGTCAACTATTGTATTACTTATTTATTTATAGACATGATTCGAGGGTTAAACCTCATCTTCGGCGTTACAAAAACAACTTTACAATACGATCATACTGATATTACATAGTCTATGCGTAAATGCTGTGGTTATCCTGTGGAAGAAGAGAAAACTTAGTAAGAGGCGATGTCACTTTGGATGCTGGACTGATGTGTGCATGAAAATGTTTTGTAAAGGTCACTCACTTTGTCCTTCTGGCGTGGCAGGCTCGTTGTGATGCGCTGAGGTGTTTCCATTTCCGTGGCTCTCTTGCATTTCTTGGTTACTGCTCACAAATTTTCACTAACGTAACAGTAACTTGAAACACGATCACAAAAACAAATCTGTAGTGCAGTGGAAAAGATGGCGGTCCAAATACAGCTGGTTTCGATTTGACTATCGATTTGTCGATCTATGTGGTGTCATATGTTTGCATGTCTTCTGCACGTCTTGTTATCGCATTACAGATGTAGGTTGACGAAATACATTACATATTGAGTGCCTGTTACAATATTATTGTACATATCATGATATAAACTATTTATTTTACATATATATAAGCTATTGCTGGGGATGGAGTCAAACGACTGTCATTTTATGTATCTTTTATTCTAAGAGTACTGCAGTTAAATTGGAAAAGAAATGTAAATTTTTGAAACCTGTCATTTCATTCAGGCTTTAGTTATTCCCCATGTGGCCATGGATGAATCTTTCCATTTGTCCCAAGATGTCCTTTTTCCAGCTCTTTTCTAAATTATGTAGTACTCTGAGATCGTTGTCTATTGTAACACTGTGTCCTGTTTCATTTATATGGTTCGCTATGGCTGATTTATTCGGTTTGCCAAGTCTGAAACAGTCAATGTGTTCTTTAAAGCGGGTTTTAAAATTTCTTCCCGTTTGGCCAAGCAGTGGGAAGTCCACTAAGTGGAATCATTGCAGAAATCTTCGTTAACCACCTTGAAAATAAACTTCTCAACAACAAAGACATAATAACCCAGAAAATAGAACACTACTGTTTATATGTTGATGACACATTCATTGTATGCAATGGAACTGATGGAGAAATAGAAACTCTATTAAACAGATTCAATAATTTACACAACAACATCCAGTTCACGACAGAACATGAGAAAGATAACAAAATTAATTTTCTAGACATGACAATAAGTAACACAGACCAAACCCTAAATATCAATGTATACAGAAAACCAACATACACAGACACACTCATTATAAATCTTCCACACATCGCAACTCACATAAAGAAGCTGCATTCAGATCCGTCTTAAACAAAGCACAGAGATTCCTGCTCAATGCTGCTGATTATGAGACAGAAACGAACACTATCAAATACATTGCACGTAATGACGGCTATCACGAACATGAAATAGGCATACTATCACAACGCACAACTATAAACATCAACAGACAATGAGGCACAGGTTCCTCACACAACATCCAAAAACCCAAGTACATAACGTTACCATATTTAGGCGTCATATCAGACAAAATAGTCAAGCTGTGCAAGTAAACAGACATCAGGATCACCTTTGCCACCAACAACTTAAAACACAAACTGATACATGCCATCTCATATCCCACAGAGAAACTTAACAAAGCAAGAATTTATAAAATTACATGCAGTCATTGCAACAAATATTACATTGGCCAAACGGAAAGAAATTTAAAAACCCGCTTTAAAGAACACATTGACTGTTTCAGAGATAGCAAACCGAATAAATCAGCCATAGTGAAACATGTATTGAAACAGGACACAGTGTTACAATAGACAACGATCTCCAATTACTACACAATTTAGAAAAGAACTGGAAAATGAACATCTTGCAAGAAATGGAAATATCCATCCATGGCAACGTGGGAATAACGATATCCTGAATGAAATTTCTTTTCCAATTTCACTACAGTACTCCTAGAATGGAAGATACATAACATGACAGTCGTTTGACTATAGCCCCAGCAGTAGCTTAGAAATATGTAAGATAAAAAGTTTATATCATGATGTGTTCAATAATATTCTAATGTATGTAATCAGCCTACATCTGTGATACGATAACAAGACGTGCAGACGACTTGTAAACATCCGACACCACATGGATCGACAAATCGATAGTCAAATCGAAACCTTTCGACCGCCATCCTGTTCACTGCACTACAGAACTGTTTGTGATCGTGTTTCCAAGTTACTGCTATGTTAGTGAAACTTTGTGAACAGCGACCAAGAGAGCCACGGAAATGGAAACACCGCAGCACATCACAACGAGACTGCCTCGCCAGAAGAACAAAGTGAGTGACCGTTACACAACATTTTCGTGCAAACATCAGTCCAGCTTCCAAAGTGACATCGTCTGTTACTAAGTTTTCTCTTCTTCCACAGGATGACCACAGCACTTACGAAAAGACTATGTAATATCAGTATGAGCGTATTGTAAAGTTGTTTTTGTAATGCCATTTAGCCTGAAGATGAGGTTTAACCCTCGAAACATGTCGCTAAATAAGTAAGTAATACAATGGTTGACAAAGTTTGTGACTGGTAGCGGTAATTTAAAAACCTTTACATAAATCTCTATTGAGACTACGCTGCACTTCAATGTGACATGGATACACGACACTATTTTCCAAAATAGTCACCATGTCTTTGTAAACAGCAGTCGAAACTTCCTCGATGATAGAAATCCTCTCTTTTGAGAATCGCTCAGTGAACGTCCTCGTCGTTAGAAAATAACCCCCCGCCGCCGCTCTAGTTTTCTTTTAGCTTGTCGAACACCTGTTCTCTCTGATCATCGTCACCAATATCTGTGTAGCCTTGATCAGATTGTTGGCACCATTCACTGCGGGGTGGACGTGACATTGCGTTTGGGCCACGTACCGGCAGAATTTCACGGTGAATCTTTGTGCAGTTGAGACGTTTTGTCCACATGACTCGCACTGTTCCGTGTACTTCTGCTTTGGAGTACGTTTCCAGTTACCGCGCTGTTTCACACAACTACCGTGATGCACCTGTCGTCTGCACCACAGTGTCTGAAGGAAACCCGAAATATTTACTCTATTCTGGTTATGCGACACTGTAACTGCGCAATGATCTTAGCGGGGGACAACGCGTGTAGCTCACTTTCTGAACTTCCTACGTATTACGGATTGCAGCTCTCTTAAAAGTGGATGCTCATAACAAAGAGAAAAAACACTATAGTACCTAAGTTTCTTCAATTTACGTCCATGGTCACAATCTCTTTTGTTTAAAAGATTACCGGTTTCGGTCTTTAACGACCATCATCAGATCGGTTTCATAAAAACCAAGTGCTAATGTACTGCAGCCATAGTGGCATCGTCAAATGTTAGATGCGGAATCAGATCTGATGATGGTCATTAAAGACCGAAACCGGTAATCTGTTAAACAAAAAAGATTGTGACCATAGACGTAAATTAAGGAAACTTATTACATATACGGGTGACTGTGTTTTTTCACGACGATGTCGCAGCTTGTGAAACTATAGTACCTGATTACAAAATTAGCTTCGAACATACTGAGCACATCACGTCGTTTAAACTTTCAGGTGTAATACTAAGAAGCATCATGCGATAGAATGATCACGTAAATGCAGTGTTAGGGAAGGAAAGTCGAAGAAGAGTTCCGGGAAACGGTAATCCATACGCAAAGCAAATCGTGTAGACTTCTCTACCAGGTCATACCATGATTACGAAAGTAGCATTTGTATTATTTATCTTGAGGGATTGACACGAAAATAAAGCAGGCCTGAATATGACACTATATGCAGCGAAGATTTGATGATGCGAGCTTCGTTGGTTTACTACTATACAAAGGGACACGAAGAGAGACAGACGTAACAAAACCTTCACTCATCGTGGAATAAACCTAGCACCACCAGTTCTCGCGTACTATTCCAGTGTTTGAAGTCGTCGAGTAGCGTTGACTGAAATCGTATTCAAAGACGCAGAATTAGGATCATAATAGTTAAATATAGGACATGCAAAAGTGTAGCAGAAATACTCCTGAAATTTAAATAGGCATGTTTGGAAGAAAGACGATGTAGTTCCCGCGAAAACCACTTGGGTTAATTTACAGAAACTGTCTTCCAAGAAGACTGTGTGACCATTACGCTGCTACAACGGTTATAAATAATGTACAGCCACTCATGTTGGCCCAGTGTTAATAGTAACTATCGTATGCCAGCGAAACTCGTAGATACGCTAATGCGTTAATGCGGAACCGATTTACCTTGGAAAAAATAGTTAATTCCAATTTTGGCAACCAGGTGCAAAGCTGGCGATGTACAGCATCTCCTCGACGTCTCCGGTGGTTACATTGAAGAAATTATGCAAGCGGCGGTTGCTAATAAGATCCGCATTGTTTCTTTCAAACCTGTTTGACTTTTACTGCACACATCCCGTTCCTAATCCATTACGCATGGAAACATTTCTACACGTCTCCCTTGCATCTGCAGCGCCAGATTAGCACTGGTGACTAAAACTGGAACTAAGTTTTCCCAGCGTAAACCGGTTACGCCTTAACGCACTGGAATATACACCAAATTTCGTTGCCATACGGTGACTGTTGTTTACGCTGGACCTCTGTGAGTAGCTGCTCATTGATTATAACCTCCTCGTATATTTCGAGCAGAGATCGTGCGATTAGAGATTGGAGCAGCCACAGGTGCTTATAGGCAATGTTTCCTTCCCTCAATACGAAAATGTAATAGGACACAAATCGCTAATATTGATACGATTTCCAGACCCCCATTTACCGTACAACGACGGCAGACTAGATTAACATACGTAACTGTAGAATTTCTCATTAGTATGTTCATAGTTGACAAACGTTTCTTATTTTATGTTCTAGATCAGCACTATCAATTCTTGACGGCTTGCTCCTGTGGAAACCCACATTCGTCACTGGCCTGAAAACCGTTTTCAATCACTTCTTTGCAATAGACACGTACAGGATTGCTGGCATCTAAGTCATTAAGCAGGTTACCAGCTCCCTCGTTCGTTGGTTTATTAGCACATTTGTTCAGAGCCACGTCTTGCCTTGTGTATGCCATTCTCGTGCAGGCAACACCGCAATAAAACGATTCTGCAGACGTTATAATAATCGGCCCTCGGTGGAGGTTGCTGGGCCGCTTTACAGTAGGCGAAGTGTGGCACACTCATCATTCTCGGCATTTCGTGCTCACGAAGGCGAATACTGGAGTTGCTTATTAAGTAACCCTTCTTCAAGCACGCCAAAGTATAATTTAGTTTATGTGCGGGAGGCACGACGACCCACTCTGTATCCATGAGGTTTCCAGTTTAGCCCAAGGAAGATCAGGCAGTGGTTAATACACTGTTCAGAAGGAACAACGTTCATATTTTCACACAGCTAAAATGAAAGTGATTTTCCGTTACTTCCCTAAATCTCTTCCGCTAAATTACGGAACTATTCTTTTGAATGGACCAAGGCTGATTTCCCTCACTTTACTTGTCCAGTGCGACTTCATGATGCGCTTCTAATAACGTCCATGTTGCTGGTCCCTTTAACTCTGACCTTAATGTAACCGATCTTTTGCGACCATTTGCATGCTAATTGATACAGCAAGGCGCCAGCTCTTTAGGTCGAATTAAATGTCTCGCTCCAGTTACCGAACGAGGGCGAAAGCTTGTGGCCCAACAACCAACTCTTACTACTATTAGAGGCTTTCGCTTACAGCATGATCAGAAACCGCAACTCACAATGGTTCACAAACGTTTACTGCATCTCTCCTAGGCTTTCATTCAGAGATGTGTAATCTTATATCAGCTGTTTACTGTTTCTAAACTTCGCTGAATATAGTCTTCACAGTTTTCCACCGTGTCCTTTCATTGGAAAAATTAAGATTCCATACTACAGATTCGCCGTTATTGCTTGCTACAGCCATTGCTTATCCGCCATTTAAGTACCTGCAGTTGTCTGTTCCAGCCAGGCTAACTGAGATCCATATTATCCCATGACAGTTTGTAAGAATCGTACCGAAGTGTTATAGACAGGATAATACACAATACGAAGAGAGTGCTGAAGTGATTCGTTAATGTGGTCAGACTTTGACACTAAAATTACTTGAATTCAAGGCAGTGATATGTAGTCGAAGACAACCCTTCGGACGTGTTGAAATCAGTAAACGTTACATGAAACATATCTGCTATCATACACTGATTATCTGGAGACTTTTCCAGTTTCCAATAAACCACTGACATCACACTGAAAACTAGTAAAGGAGGTAAAAAAGTATAATCGTGGAAACTATCAGACACCTGAATTTTGTTACCTCCTCATTAGAATAGCGTACTGAAGAAGACGAAGATGGGGTAGAACCATACTAGGTGAAGATCAATTTGGACGCAGAAAAGGTAAATATACCAATGAAGCGATCCTGACATCCACTTAGTAATGAAAGGAAGAATTAAGGAAATTCGGGCTATATACGTATATAGCAGTCGTAAACCTAGAGAAAGCACTCTTTCGCATAAGGCGTAAAAAGATAGTCGATATCCTGAGAATAATATGAAAAAATTACGTTCATAGGTGAGTAATAGGTGCAATGTACATATTCATACCTGTATGTACAAAATCAGATAGGTGTAGCCCAAGAAGGAGCTGCAAAGGAGAAAAAGGTTGTACTTAGACTGGGATGGCCACTGTCATTTAAATTCTGTTGGAAGATGCCAAGGATCGCAAGTTAAGAATTTGTTTATAGAGATAGTATTGTCTTACAGAATGGCTGGAACGAGAAATTTATCGGAAGATGAGAGGTATATTCATAACAAGAGTGCTACTGTAAGCAAATACTTCGACAGATTTCAGAACAAGGTATTTTAAAATTCTCTCCAGTAGTAGAGCACATAATTGAAGTGAAACGTGGATCATGAGGATACCAAAAGGAAGAAACTGGAAGTATCTGAAATTTTATGTTCCACTGGAACATTAATGTTACTGGACATACGAAATTTAGAGATAAACGAATAAGCTTGCAAGGAAAAATTCTGTAGACCTTAAGAGGAGGAAAAAGAGGCTCTTGGTCACCTAGAAAATATTCTGGAATAGTTTAGATGGCTCTGGAAGCGCAGCAGAAGGGATACTTTCTAAGAACAGACAAAACACTGGATATGCTAGGTAAAGTAGTCTAGGGATGGCAAGATGAGCAGAAGATACGAAGATATAGAGAATCGAATGAAACCAGTCAGGGGGAAAAAACGCATCTCCAATTAACAATAATTGGTCAATGAAGCGCAGGGCACAATGGAGTCACGCAGCGAGCCAATGTTCAAGGCGAGGATACTGAGAGAACGCTCCAAGCATCGCTGTGTCTGTTTACTGTTTACAGCGTGAGTTTATGAGCAGAGCCATAATACTTTTATGTGTATCACATATCGATGGTCAATTCTCAATGGGTTTTCTTTGGTGAAAAGGTTAAGGCGAACAGGTAGTTCGTCCGATTTCTGACATTGGTGACTGAGTATTCCTAACCAGAAATTTTAAACCAATGAAATGTACCACTTTTCCTGAGAGTACTAGTGTTGAAGAAATATTGACTCGTATTTTGCAATTGTGTAGGGACTTCGGAGTGAGTACAAATATGAAATAGCCTGAGGTATTTTTAGTTTAGAACGGATTAAAGTATTAGTCACGAATGCAGCCAGTGGCTTTTTGTAAGCATACATTAGCTTATATCACTCAAATGGCTCATTTGATGACCGATGTTCACATGTGCGTTTCTGCATCACATTTAGTATACTTTCACTTGGGTCATTTCTCGCTGTTAATTATGAAACAGCTTGTAAATATTCTTCTCTATATTAACATACGTACAACCACAGTCTTATCTCTCAAGTCCTCTTACTTTAAATTTTCGCACAGTACAGATCTCCCCTTTCTAACAGATCCCGTACTCCATTTGGCGCGGTTCTCGCGGTTATTTTCTTATTGCCTGCAATATCTGTTTGTGCTCGCTCGAGTATCTAAGAGACTAACACAATAAACCGGCGTGTCAGGCGGATGAGCTAAGGAAAACTAAGAAGGAAACAAAAAATCGAGTTATAAGTGGGGAGTTTTTATTTATGTTTATGGATAACCTGTCACCTAGCTAACTGTTGTGCATGGTGGTCTGCTGGTAAAGTGCATGCATGCTAACCGAAGGGTAGAATCAAGGAATATTTCAGTCTGTCTTTAATCTAGACTTCACATCTCAACGAGGTGAAGATTCTCCAGAAACGACTCGCGGTCTGGATTCTATGTTAAGTTGTAGGTTTCATTCTGCATGTTTCATCCACTTGCACCAGCTGGGATACTGAAGTACCTATGGTTTCTTAAAATGGAAAAAAAAGTTTCTTAGCGGCATTCGAAAGCTGATGAAAAAATGAAGACAGTGATATAACCGTTGTTAATGTCGGCATTAAAAATTGCCGAAGAAATATCCGAGAAATGAGGCAAGCCGGCTGTAGTGGCCTACTGCGGAGTAAACTCTATCATCTGTGGCTCTCACGCTGGGCTCCGCCGTTGTATCAAGCGTATCGACTGATAACTTGTTTCCACAAAAGCTGTTCTCCTAATGTTGGGAGCGGCACACATTTGAAATAATGAACCATAAGTTCGTTCTGATATTCAAGTAATATGCATATACTTCCAATTACAGGAGACGTAGCTAACCTTATATATTTGGAGGCCAAACTAGAATCAAGAGGCTTTACTTTAAATCACAGCTGCGAAACCTATCTTCTTGCTGCAAAACCCGTCTGTCTAAAAAGTTTAGAAACTAAATTAATAAAATATAGAGAAGTTGAAATGGTAATTTTAATGTATTAGGTGTTCTACATTTCTACATACTCACCCCGTTCCCAAACCATGGGAACAACGCACAAAGTGTTCAAACAACCATGTGAAACTGTCAGCAGAATCCTTCTATGGAATGTTCTTCAACTCGCTTGTCAAATTCGCACCGTCTCCGGGCTTGTAGAACCATCAGAAACGCGTTCTACAGTTTGTCGTTTCGTGGTAGGTTCATACTGATAACACCAATTCTCACCACCCCTGATGATTTTGTCCAGCGAAGAACTGCCCGTGTTTTTCGAGTCGCGTTAGGCGTCCACGTGTCTTTCTTTTTCTTCGAGAATCAAGGTGTGCTCAACGAACGTTACACCGCTTTTTTCTTCTTCAAAATATTCTGGAGAATGTGTTGAACACTTGATTTAGAGATGTTTCTGCACTGCTGTTTGTGACACAACATTGACACACTACGGCCACACGTTCTTGTTTATTAAACCAGCTCTGAATTGACTGCTCGAATGCACATCTATTGCTTAATGTTGTTTGTTCAAGCTGCTACCGCAGATACTGACCTGCCGTTGCTCTCTCTCTCTCTCTCTCTCTCTCTCTCTCTCTCTCTCTCCCTTTCCCTCCCTCCCTCCCTCCCTCCCTTCTCCACCTGTTTTTTTTAGGGTTCCGAATATCAATCAGCATAAACAACGGAACCATTATCGAATCATTTCATTGTCCGTCTGTCTGTCCAAATGGCTTCTAAGACAATGCAATCATAAGATATGTCCATTCATGCCACATATTTTGACAGTCGCAAACTCACTCATCTAAAACTATATGGTACTTAGCATTGAATCATGAAATTTGACAAGAAAAAGGATTTCACAGTACAACAAAATAAGAAACGAAAATTGTTAATTTGTAATTACATCACACAAAAAATAATTTTTTATCCGATTGTCTGTCTGTCCGCCGGTGTGTTAAGACCACTTTTTCTCCGGAACGGCTAGAACGTATCAAGTTGAAATTTTCAGATATTTTCTTTACTTGTATTTTTAAACATTGCTTCTCCTCAAATTTTATGACTTAGCGATAAGTACCCTATAGTTTTTGATGAGTGAATTTTCGCGTGTCGAAATGTGTGGCTTAAATGGACATATCTTTTAATTGCATTGAATTTAGAAGCTTCAATCTTTTTTTCTGTTTCATACATAGCGAAGGGACGGCAGGTCTTGGTACGTGCCCTAAATCTCAGTTTTATACGTCAACTAGTTCCTGAGAAAAAGGGTCTGTTGACATTTGGACGGACAATAAAGTGCTCCGATAAGGGTTCAGTTGTTTATACTGATTGAGGTCCGGAAACCTTAAAAGGAAGCTGTAGGAGAGGGGAGACAGAGAGAGAGAGAGAGAGATGCTAAGATCAATAGTCCGTTGGCGGTATAATAAATGTAAACTTCTGTGTCAACGCAGTCAAAAGATACGGCCAATTATGTCACATAATTTTGATACTCGGAAACGAACCCATAGAAACCTACAAATTGCTTCCCACTGACCTCGAACGATAAAATCTGTAATCATATCACACGAAAAAAAGTATTTATTTTGTCATTTGTTTGCGAAATTCAGACTTAAAATCAAAACGTTCCCGAAAGCCTTTGAATTCCCAGAACGGGTATCTTGCCAGTATCGACGTCGATAACAAGCAAACATCATCGACATTGTCGATTCCCGGGATAGACGAGCTATCAACGTACATATTTAAGTTTGTACGGAATCCTATTCGCACCTGGTAAATTACTTCTTCTTTTTCCATCACTCTTCTGATTGGTTTGATGCAACCCGCCACGAGTTCTCCTGTGCTAATCTCTTCGTCTCAGAGTAACACGGTCAACCTACGTTATCAATTATTTGTTGGATGCATTCCAGTCGCTGTCTTCCTCGTTCATATGCCGGGAATGAAATCAATCTCGGACCTTTTCGGACGGACGGTATATACAGAATTACGTGTCTCATTGTGTACTATTCTATGGTGAAAGCCCTGTTTCAGTTTCTTGAACGGTTCACGAAAAGAAAATTGCCACAAGGCTTAAGTGATTATTCACCCTGTATAGTTACGACCTTTTCCTCTGCCGGCAGAAGACCGTTCAGGCAGCAAGTTTTGCTCTGATCTTATTTCTTCTAAGAATTAGGTGCAAGTTAACTATTACTAATTTACCCATTAAAGCTACCTTCCGTTGACTGTAACAATGTGACGAGAGGATACGACTAACAATAAAAAGTAGAAGAGAGGAAATAGAAAGAAGAAAAGAGAGTAAAACATGAAATTAGAAAGAAAAAGCTGTGGAGTAGGACAAATTGCCACGGCAGAGGATTCTGCGGCAGTGTCTGCGGCAGTCCATCAGCGCGCAGCCCTTACAAGGAGGAAAGAGAAGGCCGCGCTAGCGCTGCCTCAACCGGTTACGAGCCGCGGCGCTATACAGTGTACGCCTTGTAAACACGGGGCTGCCGCAGCATCGCGACACACGTCCGCCCGCCCCGTATCTTTCATAACAACACGCCTGCCGGCAAGTGTCGCAACCAGAGGGCCGTGTTTCGTAGCTGCTACACACCACACACGTGACACTTCATTTTGTGAAGGATACGCCGCTACTCGCACTGCACTAAATTTCCAAGAGAGAATGTGCAACTGCCTCGCGCCTACTAACAGTAACACCCGAGAGAGGCACCTGAGTACTACCAAGGACGATGCTGTTTCCAGATATCCTGTGTGAAATAGTGCGAAAAACTTTTTGTTACGCGACTTTTTTCCATCAAGACGTATTTTGCGCCTCATGTTGTTGTTGTGGTCTTCAGTCCTGAGACTGGTTTGATGCAACTCTCCATGCTACTCTATCCTGTGCAAGCTTCTTCATCTCCCAGTACCTACTGCAACCTACATCCTTCTGTATCTGGTTAGTGTATTCATCTCTTGGTCTCCCTCTACAATTTTTACCCTCCCCACTGCCATCTAATACTAAATTGCCGGTCCCTTGATGTCTGTCCGCAGCTCGTGGTCGTACGGTAGCGTTCTCGCTTCCCACGCCCGGGTTCCTGTGTTCGATTCCCGGCGGGGTCAGGGATTTTCTCTACCTCGTGATGACTGGGTGTTGTGTGCTGTCCTTCGGTTAGTTAGGTTTAAGTAGTTCCTAAGTTCTAGGGGACTGATGACCATAGAAGTTAAGTCCCATAGTGCTCAGAGCAGTTTGAAGCTTGATGTCTCAGAACATGTCCTACCAACCGATCCCTTCTTCTAGTCAAGTTGTGCCACAAACTTCTCTTCTCCCCAATCCTATTCAATACCTCCTCATTAGTTATATGATCTACCCACCTAATCTTCAGCATTCTTCTGTGGCACCACATTTCGAAAGCTTCTATTCTCTTCTTGTCCAAACTATTTATTGTTCATGTTTCACTTCCATACATGGCTACACTCCATACAAATACTTTCAGAACCGACTTCCTGACACTTAAATCCATACTCGATGTTAACAAATTTCTCTTCTTCAGAAACGCTTTCCTTGCCATTGCCAGTTTACATTTTATATCCTCTCTACTTCGACCATCATCAGTTATTTTGCTCCCCAAATAGCAAAACTCCTTTACTACTTTAAGTGTCTCATTTCGTAATCTAATTCCCTCAGCATCACCCGACTTAATTTGACTACATTCCATTATCCTCGTTTTGCTTTTGTTGATGTTCATCTTATATCCTCCTTTCAAAACACGCCTGATACGGAAGGTAAATAGAAGCAAAAGCTGAAATACACTATTGGAAATTGAAATAAGAACACCGTGAATTCATTGTCCCAGGAAGGGGAAACTTTATTGACACATTCCTGTGGTCAGATACATCACATGATCACACTGACTGAACCACAGGCACATAGACACAGGCTACAGAGCATGCACAATGTCGGCACTAGTACAGTGTATATCCACCTTTCGCAGCAATGCAGGCTGCTGTTCTCCCATGGAGACGATCGTAGAGATGCTGGATGTAGTCCTGTGGAACGGCTTGCCATGCCATTTCCACCTGGCGCCTCAGTTGGACCAGCGTTCGTGCTGGACGTGCAGACCGCGTGAGACGACGCTTCATCCAGTCCCAAACATGCTCAATGGGGGACAGATCCGGAGATCTTGCTGGCCAGGGTAGTTGACTTACACCTTCCAGAGCACGTTGGGTGGCACGGGATACATGCGGACGTGCATTGTCCTGTTGGAACAGCAAGTTCCCTTGCCGGTCTAGGAATGGTAGAACGATGGGTTCGATGACGGTTTGGATGTACCGTGCACTATTCAGTGTCCCCTCGACGATCACCAGTGGTGTACGGCCAGTGTAGGAGATCGCTCCCCACACCATGATGCCGGGTGTTGGCCCTGTGTGCCTCGGTCGTATGCAGTCCTGATTGTGGCGCTCACCTGCACGGCGCCAAACACGCATACGACCATCATTGGCACCAAGGCAGAAGCGACTCTCATCGCTGAAGACGACACGTCTCCATTCGTCCCTCCATTCACGCCTGTCGCGACACCACTGGAGGCGGGCTGCACGATGTTGGGGCGTGAGCGGAAGACTGCCTAACGGTGTGCGGGACCGTAGCCCAGCTTCATGGAGACGGTTGCGAATGGTCCTCGCCGATACCCCAGGAGCAACAGTGTCCCTAATTTGCTGGGAAGTGGCGGTGCGGTCCCCTACGGCACTGCGTAGGATCCTACGGTCTTGGCGTGCATCCGTGCGTCGCTGCGGTCCGGTCCCAGGTCGACGGGCACGTGCACCTTCCGCCGACCACTGGCGACAACATCGATGTACTGTGGAGACCTCACGCCCCACGTGTTGAGCAATTCGGCGGTACGTCCACCCGGCCTCCCGCATGCCCACTATACGCCCTCGCTCAAAGTCCGTCAACTGCTCATACGGTTCACGTCCACGCTGTCGCGGCATGCTACCAGTGTTAAAGACTGCGATGGAGCTCCGTATGCCACGGCAAACTGGCTGACACTGACGGCGGCGGTGCACAAATGCTGCGCAGCTAGCGCCATTCGACGGCCAACACCGCGGTTCCTGGTGTGTCCGCTGTGCCGTGCGTGTGATCATTGCTTGTACAGCCCTCTCGCAGTGTCCGGAGCAAGTATGGTGGGTCTGACACACTGGTGTCAATGTGTTCTTTTTTCCATTTCCAGGAGTGTATATACGAAAATAAAAGCAGTCGCTAAATGTTGAATTTTTATTTAATACTCATTTCGGAGGTTTCCCTCTATCACAAGGTGTTAGGACAGGTGCACTACGAACAGTCAACAAACGACATCGAAATATGTGGAATGATCCAAATTACACTTTGATTGGAAAAAGCTCCAGATCGATTAGTAATAAGAAATATTTTGGAAGTGATGTGGCGTACCTTCACTTCCAAAACACACCTTCCTACTAGTCCATCAGAAGTATTCAACATTCAAAACAACAAAATTAGAATAATTCCGGAAATTTCAACATCGTTGGAGTCCTAGTAGCAATATAATTGCGCTCAAAACGTGAACTGCCACCTGATGATGGAGCCAATCCTCCGAAAACTGTCTTAAGAAACTAATCACCACTCGAAAAATCCATGAAGGCCCAACGGCACCGACCGGCCGCGGTGTCATCCTCAGGCCAGAGGCATCGCTGGATGCGGATAAGGAGGGGCATTTGGTCATCACACCGCTCTCCCGGCCGTATGTCAGGTTAAAAGACCGGAGTCGCTAGTTCTGAGTCGAGTACCTTCTCCGTCTGCCTCACAAGGGCTGAGTGCACTGCGCCTGCCTACAGCGCTCGCTAGACTGGACGGTCACCCATCCAAGTGCTAACCTAGCACGACATCGCTTAACTTCTGTGAGAAGACAGTCTTCAACGATCTTTAAATATAGTGAGTGCTTGCACTGTGTTTTTCTTAATAATTTAAACAGACGGCCACGGAAACAACTTTTAGATGTAGCGAATAACTACGTTGTGCCTTTATTTGCGATTTCATCAAACAGTCATGGAAGCAGCCCAACATGGATGTGTACACTCTGCAGTAACTCCCCCTAAGTGGAAACATATTACTAATGATGCATTATGAATAAAAAAGAAATTCCCAGAAAATGTGTGGCAGGTTCTTGGTCAATAATGCAATCTCGAACCAGTATAGCCTGCACCGAAGCACATTTATTCTGCTGTTGTTTCAACATCCATTTCGTTCATCTTATTATACGCACAATCAGACAAGAAAAGTAAAGCACACGGAAGGGGAGAAGGTAACGGATTGAAACTTTATGGATTGAGAGGTATGTGATATTATTTCAGCGATTACTAAACCGACATAAATTTACAGAGAATTTGTCATTAAGAGTCCCCAACATCGGAACGACGTTGCACCCCTCTGCCAGGATGCACGCACTGATTCGCTTGGGAAGCGTGTCATAATGCCGTCGTATCATCTTGTATGGTAAGCAAGCCTACAATTGTAACTATATGCAGATGGTATCTGCTCTTTCGGACATGTCCGAAAGAACAGATACCATCTTCATATAGTTAAGGCTAACCGGCCATTGACCTTCTTCTGTGCTGGATGCACACGCATTGCCCGAACTCTTACGGGACTCGGTAAGATTGCCTGCCTCGAGTAATGAGTGTACTAGGCTGGGGCACTACGAATGTAGTGTGTGGCCATTAAGTTGGGAATGTGGGCCTCACGGGGAGCGTGCAATGGGTAAATCCCTGCAGTCGCACTATCATCTGTGCCCTCGGTGGCTCAGATGGATAGAGCGTCTGCCATGTAAGCAGAAGATCCCGGGTTGGAGTCCCCGTCGGGGCACACATTTTCAGCTGTCCCGTTGATGTATATCAGCGCCTGTCGAGAGCTTAGGGTCTTAATTTAATTATCATTTCATAGAATTGTAACTGGTCGTCGGTATCTTAGATACTTGCATTGGGGCACAGTTGACGTCCGTGCTGGTAGCACTCATGTTCTGTTGGGGTCAGATCTGGGGATGTTGCAGCGCATGGGAGTACCTCAACATCATGCAGACAGTTCTCAGAGACAGGTTCCGTGCGTGGATGAGTGTTGTTGTGTTGAAAATGAGACCACGATATTGTCACAAGAGAGGTAACACATGAGGACGCAGCAAGTCTTTGACGTACCGTTTACCGATCAGAGTTCCCTCAATAACCACCAGACGTGACCTTAAAAGTGTGTGTACACCTGTGCGCCATACCCCTGGGCGCCGTGTGGCTTTGCTTGTCCCGAAGGCAAGTAGAGGCGCTCTTGTAGGTGTGTGTGCATCTTTCTCAGCATATCCGCACGAGCAATCCCATTCACGGCTGTAACCGTGAAAGAAGAGCGAAAATCCGCTTTTCCGATTTTCGCTCTGGCAAAACATTTTACGGCACGTACGACTGCGCACCGTCGTTTACTGATTTATTCGTCCATCAAGCTTTGCTTTCTTTGTGGAACAAGAAAAGGCAACATTTCATTTCGCGCGGTTGTTTAGCTGCGTAAAATTCCTCAATCAGTTTAGGATAAAGAATTAGGTTGAAAAAACTTACTTTTTACACATTGTTGCGAGGAATCTATCCTTATTAACAAATCATATACCTTTTAATAATCCATAACAGTCAGTATGAAGTGACACTATTTGCGAAGCACGTACACTTGATTTGGAAATCTTGTACTGACAAAGTGTGACAGGGTGTAGCTTAACCGTTTGCTACGTTTTAGATTATACATTACTGCTACTGAAATGTAGCTAAAATTACAAAAAGGCTTTTCAAGTGGTAGTAACACTGACATCTGTCGTCTTTTACAAGTATATGCGGTTTATTGAATGGCGTCACGCCATGAATGCAAGTCGACGGAGTTCTCACGAGTTTATTATAGTCTCAGACTCTGCAGGATTGAATAACCAATTACTAGCGAACATTGCAGGCCTGATATCGGATTCTCGTGTGATTTTGGTCATGCTTGTTCAGAAAACACCAAATAGGTAAGAATTTTTCCCTTGGCAACGACTGATTACACTGGGCATTCAACTCTTTTGGTCTTGCAGGAGCCCACATGTTACATAACAAAAGACAAGCATTTAATTATTGCCCACGTCTTTCAACTAAGTGAAATGTACATTTCACACACGAAACTAGATGAGGTGAATAAATTACTGGAAGACAAGACTCTAGTGTGGATTCACTATAGTAAAAGCTTGAACCATTCTAATGCTTTGTAGTTGGAGATAAAAACAGAAAATGCAGCACATTTGTAGAATTTTCTACGTCTAAAAGGATTAACGCTCCCTGAAGTTTTTCTGTTGCACGTTTGCGCTTTCGTATTTCTTGGAGAATGCAGTACCACAACTAGTAAATAATTAGCTTATCTTCACTTTCAAAGAACCATGCACAACCATAAGACGTAATATTTTCGTCAGGAAATTCTTATGATGAAACTAAGATTAAGTGGAACTTCGTGCCAGTGGACTTTACCTTGGATAATCTGATCGTGGGTTGCCAATGTTTTTAATTCCACTGTCTCTAAAGCATTTGGATTTCGATTCTTTTTAATTTTTTTTTTTTGTAACAGAAAGAAGAACGGGCTGGTTCATTGTAGCATCAAATACTAAAGGCCTCGTAAACGTATTGCTACCGGTCGATGAAGATGTGGTGTTGTATGCTCGTGCAGATCAAACCGTGAGAAATGCGCGTCTTTGTTTTTGTCTCTATGTTGTTCTTATTATTTTCTGGCATATTGGCACTGGCACGAAAATTCCTACTCTTGGACAGCTAAAATACAGGGCCGTAGATATACAGGTGTAGCCACCAACTGTTCACCGCTAGCCAGTCGGAGTCTTCTTACAGAACATGGCTACATTGTTTTATTGGCATTGATTCGACAGTTCGGTGACTCGTGGAGTTTGGAAGAACGGGAGAGGCGGGAGGTTATAGACCAAAATTTAGGATCTTTCTTTTCCCCTCTACGCTTCACAGATTTCAACTCCCATCGCATCCGGTCCAGCCGGCGAATCAGATTCATCACAGCAAGAACGAAATATTAAAATGTTTCGGAATTTTCAAATGGCTGAGCCTACGGAGTCTCCAAGTGGAGCAAGACTACGCGTTAATGATGTAAAAATGACGATGTTGCAAGCCTGTTTATATTCAGAAAAAAAGTTTTCTCCTGTAAAAATTTATCACTATGAGTACATGTTTTGGAAGATAAAATACATACGCTGTAACATTCCTGACCTGCTCATTCTAAATGTTAAGAGCCTGTCAAATGTTTTGTTCCTAAAGTGAGCCTTGTACGTCGGATTGTCCTCAGACTGCTTTTAGGTAGAGCTCACGCTGGCGGCTGGGCTGGCGATATTGATAATGTTTAAAGTTTCCGGCGAGAGCCGGCTGAGACTCTCTTCATGATGTCTCCCGTCTGTTTTTATCGAAAGTATCAGTGCATAAGTTATTTTTTTATTAGTGAAAAAAGATGCTCCACATTCACAGTCGATGGAGAAAAATTAAAATATTATAATGATACACGCTGTGTTGTTTTTGTCAGATTTTTTAGTAAAATAGACATTTTCTAGTTAGCCCATTTATTTCCAAAGTTTTGTAACAACAGGGAATTTAGGAGCTATATTTCCTACATAGTGTGATTCTTATTGAAACGGGAACACCTCAGAGACAGAGTTACACATTAGAATTGGAAAAGAAAGAACCAGTAAACGGAGATTAGATGATCAATGGAAAACCCCAAATTGCTAATTTTATATCTGAATTCATTCTGAAATTATTATTAACACTTTAACAAGGATTTAAAGTCATTCTTTGCAATTATGTACATATGAATCTTGTAGTAATAATTTTATTGTTCCCGAAATTTGTATAAAGATGAATGAAATAATAAGAGTCTTTTTTTTTTCGAAGCAGCTGTTAATAAACCTTAAAATTTTATAACAACTGATATTAACAAAAAATAAATGTAACTCATACAGAAATCATTTCATTATGGCTTTTACTGGTGACATTAAACGTCTTTTGTCACTAAGTTAATATACGTATGAAGAAATTTGCGTGATATTGCATTGTTTAATAATCTTCAATCGTGTTCTCCAGCACTATCCAAGAGTAGTAATACAGTACCACGTGTAAAGGGGCGAACACTCTTGCGTTCAAGAGTTCAAGAACTTATTTTCAAAGTGATGTTTCTCCAAGAACAGAAAAAATTCAAGAAACACAAATTTTAAACGAACTACTTAATTTTCGTCCGTAAAGTCTAGTTTATGGCATAAAATTAAAGGTTTATTCTCTAAACACAGATAAAATGGATAGGAAAATCGAGATGTTTAGAAAATGGTAGGTAATTTACTTTCTTCTATTTTGGAGCTAACTCACTTTCCCGGAAAATCATTGAATTTTTCTGTCATTAAAAAAACGTACCATTTTCGTTTATTTAATATAAAAAATGAAACACCATTTGCATCTTGTCGATCACTATTTAAGTTATTTGATGTAAGAAAAAGTAATGAAACAGTAATATTCATTGGAAGAGGTCCATTTTAAGCTCAGATGAATCATTCTCATGCCAGATATCTTAAAAACTACCTTTTCTGGAAGACTGAACTAGCTGTAAGTTTCCAGTTACGAAGCTGCCATCTGATACCAAGAACATGAAACCAATAAACCAGCTGGTACTCTTCTGGTACAAGAGGGAATTCAGTTTTTGGTACTAATTATTTCGCCGTTTTAAAAGCCCCGTGTATTGAAATATAACTTCGAGCACGAGCAGGAAATGTAATGTCAAACAAACACTGAATATGTCTGAAAGTTGCATTAGTGACACCACAACATTTTTGTTCTGTTTAGCCTAATCATCACAGCATAATTTAATTTTTTCTTATTTCTGGTTTCTCTTTACAGAAGTTTGTAAAATATTTGGGGGGAGGGGGGGGGGGGCGTCAGTGAGTTGGTTACTTCTGAACTCTTCGGCTTAGTACCACATTCACTCTAAGCGTAGGAATGAATGTCAATAGCACTGCTTAAAACGAAAGCCACAATGTTCAACGATAACATTATAAGACTGCCAGCTCTGAAGCGAACAGAACGCCTCATTCAACGCGGTACGAAATGGTGAAGTGTTCTGCTTCATCTAGAAAACGAAATATATTTAGTTAGTGGTCCCCCATCAAATGATAAAACTGCTTAGCTTTTTATTTATGAACTAAAAATTCATATCCTACCTTCTTCCTCTACTTCATAACTTGTTTCACTTTTAAGGTGGCCGGCCGGTGTGGCCGAGCGGTTCTAGGCGCTTCAGTCTGGAACCGCGCGACCGCTACGGTCGCAGGTTCGAATCCTGCCTCGGGCATGGATGTGTGTGATGTCCTTAGGTTAGTTAGGTTTAAGTAGTTCTAAGTTCTAGGGGACTGACGACCTCCGATGTTAAGTCCCATGGTGCTCAGAGGCGTTTGAACCATTTTGAACTTTTAAGGTGCTATTTCTGTTCCTTGCAGTAGCTGCAGATATCTCTACGAGGGGTTCCAAATCCTGGCCTGAACTATGTCGTAAAAACTTATTAGTAGAGGTGATATATGCAAGATGTTGCACGGCAACTTGAAAAAGGGAAAGAGTAGTTAGAGAGAGTGTGTGATACTTACGTGGGTATGATAAATCCCTTCCCTCAAAAATGTTTCTGTTCTTCGTACCTCCTCTGTGTTACCACAGATGACCTGTCACTGATCTCATTTTTACTAAGACTGCGGTACACGCGAGGTGCCTATTTGCTTCCATCGCCCTGAGTGAAATGAGTAAATTCTAATAAATGTTCACAAATCTGCAATCTTCTATAGTTGTTGTCCTCTGCGCAAGAATCTGTAATCCTGATGCATCAAGTAACTCGTAGCGTGGAAATGTTATTTTAGAAACGATTAAATGTCATGTCAGTTAGTTTATATGGGATCCCAGTCGGATTTTATTAGGAGAAAACGAGAAACTGCACAATAAGATTGCTTTTTAGAATCACAGATGCTTTCCATTCTTCAACAAAGTAATTAAATGCGTATTTCTGTAATTACAATCATACTGTTCTCAACTAGACACTGCAAGTTAAGTCTTAACTGCAATTGTTTATTATTCTGCTGGTTATTAATACTTGTGAACTAATGGGATGATAGCACGCTATTGAGTGATGCCTTAATTTGAAATTCAAGTAAATACACTGTTTAATTCTTCAAGTATTAATAATAAAAGGTTACCATTTTGGCGCGCACCTTCCAAATGCAGCAGCCAACCGCGGAGAAGGACCACAATTTAGGCGGTCTTTCTCGCGATACCCGTACCTAAGAAACCACTTGTCATCGCTACCTCACACAACGTTACGTCATCTTGCCACAGCTGCCGTCTCTGAAACTGATTTAAATATCACATTATACTGCCATAAAATATTCGTATATGTATTATGACTGAACTTAGGAAAAAAATATGTTATCCATTACAAAATACGTCTGCATTAGTTTCTGGAAAGGTCATGATAACAATAACAAAACATCTTCATTTGACATAAAAATAGTTCTCTCTCAATTTTTACAGTTAATACGCTACCTAATCGTTTTTGTTCCATAACGTCCTGACGTACATTTGAACACCTGGATATGTTCGCAAATCAGATTTTATATTCATTGCATCCTTTTGTTGATACGCTGACCGCCTCTCCTCCACCCTCTTGTATGGACTTTTGAAAATTGAAATGTAGCTAGACGTTGCACTCGTTTTGGATCAAGTCTAAGTACGCTGCAAAAGGTAGCACAACATACTACTGTGTTACTCATATCGAGCCGGCACCGCAAGAAGAATAATAACGTAAACTGTCGGCACTAATTATTTTATTATTTATTATTTATTCTTGTAGTTTTTTGCATCATTGTGGCATCCATACAAATTATGAAAATGGATGTACACATATATGTATTTTCCATGTCTCCTCTTAGGATACTGGACAGATATCATCCATATTTGGCATACATACCATATACTGTCCAAAAGAATCACTGTTGGGGTAGGAACCACTCACCTACCAAATGGGTTCGAGATGTGGGTGAAAGTGCAGTGTATCCCACGACGCGAAACACTCATACTTTAGCCACCCAGTACTTGAAAATGAGGGCACTTAGTGACTTGCAGCAAGCTATACAGTTTCAAATCTCCTCGCTGACGATCTCCTAAAATGGTGTAAGGAAGAAAGTTTATCGCTTACTGCATTTTCGCTGCTCACACAGTGAAACTGCCGCGTGAAGCATGACGTTTTAATTTATTACTTCTTTACTACTAACTACATTAGTCACACTTTGAAGACGGTATTTTCATATACCACCGAATGTACTAGAAAAAATACTCATTGTACGACGCTTAATTCAGGAGATATGACATCATAAGCACTGTATGCGCGTAAAACTGTCACGCAAGCCAGACGTTTAAATTTATTACTTCTTTACTACTAACGAGGAGATGGACAGAAAGCGAACAGAAAGGAAGAGATAGGCACAGATAGGAGTTGGAGGAGATGGATAGGGGAGGAGGAGAGGAGGAGATGGACACAGAAATCAAAGGGGAAGAGATGAAACGGAGAGGGGGAGGAGTTGATGGATAGAGGGGGAAGATGAAGTGGACAAAGAGAGGAAAGAAAGAGCCTGACAAAGACAGGGGGAACAAGAGGTGGAATTAGAGAGGGAAGAGGAGATGGAGGAAAGGAGCACAAGGAGAGAGGAGAGATTAGCACATTGACAGAGAGAGCTGGGGAGAAGAGACGGACAGGTATAGGGCAAGGAGGAGATGGACAGAGGGTGGCAGTTGGAGTTAGAGGAGGTGGGCAGAGGTTGGGTGGAGATGGACAGAGAGAAGGGCAAGGAGGGGATGAACTAATAGAAGACTGGAATAAATACACACCTGGGAAATAAGGTGCACTCAGCTAGCTGTTAAAATATCTTCCCTCGTGGTTTCACATTTATAATCGTAAAACAATACATGTATTCTTTGGTAATCTTCTAGCTGCATTTTAATTGTCTGAGAATGTCCATCATGGATTTTAACAGGATATCGCAGACTGATGACCACCACTAGCAGCGTCTCGTTTTTATACTTCTGCCAGTCTGATCGATTACATGGCATTATTATGGTCTCTAGACTTAATCATTTTCTGTATTTCTTCTTCAAACGTTGCAATATTACACCAATCCCAAAAAATCGACACGAAAATCAACAGGTCAATATTGATCAGAACTCTACAGTGCACTAAGCATGTGACTCAGAAAAGTAGTTGGATTGGCCCCGCCTAAATGCGACAGTTTGGAAGGAAACTCACATTGGAGATATGTCGCTTTCGATACAACACTGATTTTCCGCTGCTGTTTCTAGCAGACTAATCACTGCATCCAAAAGCAAAAGCAACTATTCAGATGGAAAAAAGGTCGGGTATCGTTGTTTCTGATTATTATTTTTCTTCTTCTTCTTCTTCTTCCTATTTTTATTAGTAATGTTTTTATGTTTTATTTCGAGAAGCAGCAATGTCAATAGAAAGAAAAGAACAAAAAGAAGGCCAACTACTCGCGTAATATATTCAATTTTAATCTCGTTCCTACTAGGGCAATAGGAAGAAGAGCAAAAATAAAAAGAAGAAGGTGAATAATTTACAGTGTACATTCGTTAAAAGTGTGTCGAACGAGTCGTTTGCATTGCTACTCTGTTTAGCTTGTGAAGCTATGTTTGATTAATTATATTTGCTACGTACAGCTAGTGCATTTAAGAGTGATAAATTGCGATTACAAGGATTAACTGTAGTAACGCATATGAATAGGGCATTAGCAATACATAAAATTAAAGTAACTGGTGAGACAGCTGTAGAAATACCGCTACCATAGAATTGCTTTTATTTTCACATGACCTATTCCCCTTGGAAGGCGGCTAAATTGATAGTGGTTACCATTTACAAAATTAATATCGAACCTGAGGTTTTTTGTACGAAATATAACCAAGAACTAACTAAAATTTAAAAAGAAACGTCTTTCTCTTAACATTTGTGTTAGGTTCACTTTCCTTGGCGTTAGTTGTCAATGGATCTGAGAAAGTAGATCTTTGATAAGTGAGCTGCTACTGGTGTGAGTTACTGCGTCTCACCACCTGAGGCGATTGCCGTGTTGTCTTTAGCTAATTTTCGGCTGTCACATTACATATGAGAGGTGACAACAAGGTGCCAGATGCTGCGTCCGTGTCGCCCACGGCCTGGATAAACTGGACCAGAAGAACCTCAGCAACTCTGACTGGTCGTCGTCAGTCATTCTCACGACCAAAGTCTTTAACGACGTTACAGAAGACTTTGAAGATTCTCATCTTAGAAATAAAAGCCATAGTACGAGTATACGGAAACGTCTCCTCCCCACTGGCGGTCTGTTAATATTCGCCCTGGTCCTGTTTTTGCTAGTGGTTGGGCGACTCTGGTTAAGAGTCTCATTTAACCAAATTACTTCTGAGTAACACTCACAGAATGTGATGAGTCCTCTTCACACACTATAAAAAAAACACTTGTTAGAAACTCTCCCTCTACACTGAGCTGACAAAAGTCAGCGATACGATTTAATATCGTGCAGGACCTCCTTTTGCCAAGTGTAGTGCAACAGCTCGAAGTGACATGGAATCAAAAAATCTTTGGAAGTCCCCAGCAGAAATATTGAGCCCTTCTGTCTCTACAGCCGTCTTTAACTGCCAAAGTGTTGCCGGTGAAGGACTTTGTACACAAACTGACCTCTCGATTATGTCCAAGAAATGTTCGTGATATTCATGTCGAGTTATCTGGATGGCCAAATCATTCGCTCGAACTGTCCAGAATGTCCTTCAAAACAATCGCGAACAACTGTGGCTCTGTGATACGGTTATTTGTTGTTTGGGAACATGAGGTCCATGAATGGCTGTAAATGGTCTCCAAGTAGCCGAAAATAACCTTTTCCAGGCAATGATCGGTTCAGTTGGACCAAAGGACCCAGTCGATTCCATGAAGCCACCGCCAGCTAGTTCATTCCCTAGTTGTCAACTTGGGTCCACGGCATCGTGGAGTTTGCCCCATACTCGGACACTACCAACAGCTATTACCAGCTGAAATCCGTACTGTTTTCCAGTTGCCTAGGGTCCAACCTATATGGTCAAGAGCCCAGAAGAGGCGTCGCTGTTAGCAAAGACATTCGAGTAGGTCCTCTGCTACCACACCCCATTAACGCCAAGTTCCGCCATCATGTGCTAACGGATATGTTCCTCATATGTTCCATACTGATTTCCGCGATTATTTCACGCAATGCTGCTTCTTTATTAGCACTGACAAGTTTCCTCACACGCCGCTGCTCTCGACCATTAAGCGAAGGCAGTCAGCTACTGTGTTGTCGGTGGTTAGGCGCAATACCTGATGTCTGGTATTCTCCAGACGCTCTTGACGCTATGGATGTCGGAATACTGAATTCCCTGATGATTTCAAAAAGTCCCATGTATCTAGCAACAAGCACCATTCCGCCGTCTCAGTCTGTTAATTTCCGTCGCGCGCCCATAAACTTATATGGCACAGTTACACTTGAATTACCTCAGTACAAAGGACGGCTCTGCAAATGCACTGCCCTTTTATATCTTGGGTACGAGATACAGCCGCCATCTGTATACATACATGACTTTTGTCACCTCAAAGTATTAACCCAAAGACATACTATTTAGACACCCTAATGGTTACTGTAAAATAAGACTTAACACATATCAGTTAGTGCGATTTCTTTACATGTCAACAAGTGTGACTGTTGGATACGGGAGACCACAGAACTGGTCTCTAAATGTAGAACTAGATCTCTCTTCTCTCACTGCCAAGCACTTGCACATCTCTTCCCTTTTCAATAGCACGCAATACATCTTTTTGTAATTTTTTTCCTGGTCAGCAGGGGCTACGTAAATCGTGAAATGAGTCATGTTTCTGCCTGAAGGATGATAGGGGTACTACT
The DNA here is from genome assembly GCF_021461395.2 of Schistocerca americana. Classification (NCBI taxonomy): domain Eukaryota; kingdom Metazoa; phylum Arthropoda; class Insecta; order Orthoptera; family Acrididae; genus Schistocerca; species Schistocerca americana. Next base: position 364,830,089 of record NC_060122.1, on the reverse strand, counting down.
CGCTGACGCTAGCTCACCAACTCAGGAAGCTGTGCAATGTCTGCCAGTTGCTGTGCAACGTTGCTCCTGAAGACGATTTAGGAAGTTTTTTGTTGTAACTGATCTTGTGATACGTTTTAGAATGCATTTAAGAGCTATCTATTCGCCATCTGTTAACCACTGAACACCAAGCATTCACAAGCAAAGAGAGCGCATTTCCGAGCTGAGCTCGTCATCCAGTTTATATTTGTGGTTGGAGACGCGGACTCTTGCCCGCCGGGATGGTGGTCTGGAGCGCAATAACATCCGTGACACCCTTTCAGCACAGTATAGCGTACCGCTGCGCTATCCTGCCCTTTATGGCAGGTCATCCTGGGTTTAACTTTCAGCAGGATAACGCCCACCCCATACACGACGAGAGTTTCTACTTGCCAAAGCCTGCCTTGACCAGCAAGGTCGCCGGATCTCTCCCCAATTGAAAACATTTGGAGCATTATTGGCAGGACCTTCCTACCATCTCGGGGTTTTGACGATCTAGCGGGCCAGTTGAACAATTTGGCACGATATCCCTCAGGAGGACATCCATAGCCGAATAACAGCTTGCATAATAGCCAAAGCTTGGCCAACGCGTTACAGATTTGCTCAGTTTGTGAAGGTCTTTCAGTTTTTTTCTGAAATTCAATTATTTGTTTGTTTCACCATGTACGAGTACGTCACATCGACCGATTTCCGTTCCCTTCAGATACTTCCTTCAGGGTAAATTGTTTCACTTTTGTCTTAGAGACTATATGGCATAGCAGTTTCACGCAACTACAGCTTTCGTTTGATGCGAATCGGTTAATACTCCAGAGTAGCTCTTCACATGTAGCAATCTCTCCAATAAAATACCTGTTCGTTCTCGTTAGTATCTAACAGCTTTTTGGTTATATATATATATATATATATATATATATATATATATATATATATATATATATAATCCGCTATTACCTCGTCTTCTACCTTCCAAACTTCACAGAGGCTCTCCTGCGATACTGGTAGAGCAGGTAGAGCACTTGCCCGCGGAAGGCAAAGGTCCATAGTTCGAGTCTCAGTCCGGCACGCAGTTTTAATCTGCCAGGAAGTTTCAAATCAGCGCACACTCCACTGCAGAGTGAAAGTTTCATTCTGGGAACATTCCCCAGGCTGTGGCAAAGTCATGCCTCCGCAATATCCCTTCTTCCAGGAGTACTAGTTCTTGAAGTTTCGCAGGAGAGCCTCTGTGAAGTTTGGAACGTAGGAGACGAGGTACTGGCGGAATTAAAGCTAGGGAGAGGGGTCATGAGTCATGATTTGGTAGCTCAGATTGTAGAGCACTTGCCCACGAAAGGCCAAGGTTCAGAGTTCGAGTCTCGGTCTGGCAAACAATTTTAATCTGTCAGGAATTTTCATTAATTAAACCCTTCAGACTTACAGCACAATACAGTGTACAAATTTTAATACCAAATAAATTGGTCAAACGTTGTTGCTTGCACTGAAAAGTTTGCATTTCCAACAAGAGGCCCCTTTCCCGTGTCCATCCAACTGATCTAGATGGTGTGACACACTACACTGTAAGGGGCGACGATGCTACAGCCAAGTCTTCGAAATCAGCTCTAAGTAAACTGCCTGTAACGTGTGGCAATGAAGATGGAAGGATAAGAGACTATACGGATGGTCCTAGATGAAAGGGGTGGGGTGGATAGTAGGCTGGGATACGTCCGATCGATAAACGGCAACTGGAACTGGGGTAGCGCAGCCTTGATCTTCGGAGAATGTACCGGGAATGTGGCCTTAAGTGGCAAGTTAGAGGAGATCTGCTTTGTGTATAGGAGGCCACTTTTAGCATCCTTCTGATAGATCTGCTAGGATATGGAGCATGTTGCAGTGGGCGAAGAGGGTAGGGGGACGCTCGCATAGAGCGGAGTGCTACAGCCACCAGCCAAATAGCGGCGCGCGCCTCTGTACCTTGTGGCTCACACTGCCAGTGTGGTCACATCTCATTGAATGCCTGGCCAGCCTGACAACATCGTTGATCACCATTTCTACTGAGCCAACCCATATCGACTGCCAGGTACCTCAGTAGTCATTAGACATCTTGAGAGAGCAGAATAGGGTGCTCTGCGGAACTCACGGACTTCGAACGTGGTCAGGTGATTGGGTGTCACTTGTTTCATACCTCTGTACGCGAGATTTCCACACTACTAAACGTTCCTTATGTCCATTGCTTCTGATGTGATACTGAAGCGGAAACGTGAAGGGACAAGTACAGCACAAAAGCGTACAGGCCGACCTCGTCTTCTGTTGACTGACAGAGACCGCCGACAGTTGAAGAGGGTAGTAATGTTTAATAGATAGACATCTATCCCGACCACCACACAGGAATTCCAAACTGAATCCTATAGAATATCTTTGGGATGTTTCGGTACGCTGATTTCGCGCTAGGCGTCACCGACCGAAATCGATACTTCTCCTCAGTGCAGCACTGCGTGAAGAATTGGCTGCCATTCCCCAGGAAACCGTCCAGCACCTGAGTAAACGTATGCCTGCAAGAGTGGAAGCTGTCATTAAGGGTAATGGTGGGCCACCACCATATTAAATTCCAGCATTACCAACTGAGGTGTCCGAATACTTTGACCACATAGTGTAGGTTGTTGTAAGTGTGGATGACGATAGAACGAAACAACCGCCCGTTTAGCCTGTTGATATTGCGGACTCTTTTTTGAGCAGTTAGTAAGCGGTGTTTCCATGTTAAATTGAGACTGAAACTTATCACGAAAAATTTTATTTCACAACTAACTTTTATAGTATATTTTATACGTAGAAGCCGTAGATGAATATTAGGGAGAAAGAATTCGGAGTCGAAGAGTAAATTGTACTAGCTCCTTATGCTAGTTTTAGCAGGAATTCTTCTTAATTAATGGGTATCGCCGCTTTAAGAATGGATGTAGTGAGATTCTGAGGTAATATGTAGATTTGTGTGAAGGAAAAGGATGAATGTAGGAATAGGTAGACTGGGGCAAGCATTAAGAGCACGGAGGCTGTGTAAAGGAGGTGTAGTAGAGGGAATAGGATAAGTACATGTGGCACTCTTTTCAATAGGTATGATTTTGGATATGGTGATAGTAATATCGGAATGACGGTGAGACGGAAAGGGGTCAATCAGGCGGACATAACTGACTGGAGTTTAAGTATAAGAAAGAATGTAACACTTCGTCGGAATCTTCTAGGTCTAAGGAAACTAAGATATTAGAGCGTCCTTTATTGAATTTCTCGAAAATATGGGAGACGTCTGGGGATAGGTCATCAGTAGATTATTTAGGACAGCACTCACTCTGGGTGTTTGGTGGAAACAGATTCAATGAGAAGTGTTAGTGTATTCAGTGGGTGTGGTAAAAGCAGGTATCAATGTAACTCAGCGTTCTGGTTGTAGAGACTGACGAAGACAGCAGACCGATCATAGAACATGAAATTTAATGGCCGCACTTGGTTTGTGGAAGGTACGATCATAGTGGACAGGCGGGCTATAGAGCGTGTCACAGCCCATATCGCTCACGGACGCCCCCGTCCACGGAGACACGTGGCCAATGGAGTCCCGTCATATCAGCGAGTTAGTACCGCGCACGAACCGATGCCTGTTTACAACTGCTGGCAATAAACTTGCTTGACAGCCGCCATAAGTGCCAAATGACCGGCGGCGCCCTAGTACCTCTCTGGAAATTCATTGATGGCGATGGGCGCATGTAGCTCAGCACATTATGGAGGTTGATTAATTCATGGTTCTGGAACATTGCCCTGTGCGTCGTATGTGCGGAACGGGAATCCGAACGTATCACGACGAATGTTGGTGGAGGCAGGTCATTTGCACAGCTTCCTTCTTTAATATTTTCACTTGTTTTCTTGACCTTCTTGATATGGTTCAAATGGCTCTGAGCACTATGGGACTCAACTTCTGAGGTCATTAGTCCCCTAGAACTTAGAACTAGTTAAACCTAACTAACCTAAGGACATCACACACATCCATGCCCGAGGCAGGATTCGAACCTGCGACCGTAGCGGTCAAGCGGTTCCAGACTGCAGCGCCTAGAACCGCACGGCCACTTCGGCCGGCTCTTCTTGATATGTATAATTCTTAAGTACCATTCGTGTGACTTATCACCTATTCAGGAAGACATGTTTTTCCTTTAGTCTGAAAATTTGTTTTGTCTCTTCTTCTTTCCTCTTAGAACTGATCTACTCACTAAGCTCAACCAGCGCAGTCAAACAGTGTTTATCTTTAGGTTATTTTGCTATTAATTTTCAGCCTTAAGTTCTTTGTTTCATGTAGGAAACATTACAACTGCGTCGTTACGTTCGTATTTTGTCCTGCCTTAGATTTTATACCGACTGCCACCAGATTTTCACGTACTTCAGGAATTGAGTTAGTGTCACTTTTTTTCATTTTCCAAACCACTTCAAGATGCATGACTTTTCTTGTTGATCTGCTGAGACTCAAATTCGGGTGCGCCGTTAAAATTTTAATATTTTTCTTCATTTCGTTCGTAATTCTCGGTCTCCGTATGCTCTCGCTCTCTCTCTCTCTCTCTCACACACACACACACACACACACACAGACACACACACACACACACACACACACACACACACACACACACACACACACATACGCGCGCGCGCGCGCGAACATACGCACACAGTCTCCCGCTATTGAAGAAGACCTATCTCCCACAAAAATTTCACTTTTCTTGTTTCTTTTCCTGGTGTCTTGTTATGACGAATGTATCCTCCCTGACCTAGTTTCTCTTCTAATGTTGAATGTTTGTAAAGGAGGCATCGTTTTGTTAGAAATACCATTAATGAAGTGAAAGACCCACCCGAGTAGGCGAGAGCGTTAAAGCGCCGCTTCTTGGATTCCGGGATGCGCGCCAGTACCGGATCAAATCTGGCCGGCGGAAATCCGACTAGGACCGCCTGCATGTGCGTATTGGGTGGTGTCCCACAGCCAATGGCGGATGCCAGCCTGTTTCCCACGCCGTGTCCAGTTACACGATACGCAAACATTTCTAAAACGATGTTACTTTTGAACATGCGCTTCCTCTAGACAAACGGAGTGCACCAACTCCGTTCCCGGGAGGGGGGGGGGGGGGGGGGGAGACTTGGGATCGGGAGGGGTGGTGTGCCACTAGGAAGGACGTCCGGCCACCCACTGTCACCAACATCGCTTCGATCATAAAACAGTGCCCTACCCGTTGGGTAACAGGACAAGGGAAGGATGAAGACTAAGAACAAGTAGATCTTTAATAAAATGAAATGCTAACTCTATCTTTTGCAGTCTCGTTCTGATGGCCTGTCATTCTGTTATGTTTGACGAGTTCTCCTATACATGCAAATTTATACGATTCTCTTTTGCCATATTTTTGTTATAATTTTTGTCATCTAATCTTACTTTTTGTTACAACCTCTCGTTTCTTCCCTCGAATGAAATTTCTACCCCTTTTTATTCAAGTTCCTATTAAATAAATATTTATGTTTTGAACTAGGTGAAAGATAGCATAATTTTTAAATCGAGTAATTTATTATTCTAACAGATTTTCTCTTTCTTTCTTAGCTATTATGCTAAGTGTGGATTCATAAGAGAGACTGACTGGACATCGCCACAATGTTGTATCTCGGCAGGTATAAATTCCAGATGGATGTCACTTCACATTTGTATTTTCGTTAATGCTGGAATGGTTTGTGGAAGAACACAGTCGCCTTTTCGACCTCCCGTTATTGTTAGTTTGAATTATCCCACATATTGCTACTTTTATAATGATAGATATGCCAAACAGATCTGAAAGAATAAAGAAAAGAAAAATATTTCTGCACTAATCCGACGTAGTCGTATCAATAATGAAACAACCGACTACTGCAGCCGTGTGTGAATTCCTTTGAGATGGAGACAGCCTGCTCCTTTTCGATCCGTCTCCAACAATGCTACTGTTCTTTTTGCAACAACTTCAGTCTCTATGAGAGGTTACACTCGGATTCACTAAGTCTGATTCGAAGCTACTGTTTTCAGATGAATTTTTCTCACAAATCTCATGTTCCTTCCAGTTGTGAATAGGTTATTTACGCATATATAACGATAACCTAAGAAACAGTAGGTTTTTTTCGTCCAAGCGAGAGTGTCACTGAAATGGCTGGCGCGTGATACAGACATGAATAATACTGTGAGAGCCTAATCAGAAAGTTTCGATAATCAATATTGAGTGACGAGTCTACGAATATAGTGCAGTTACCTACGTATTCCTTCCGTGTGATCGCTAAAGCATTATTACACTATTTACAACGTGCACAGATGTATTTAGGCTGACATATTTCACGCACTCTATTTGCGAATGGAAGAGGGCTACTAATAAGTAGTACATCGGTAAGAAATCTCTGTAATATACTTCATAGTGGTTTACAGAGTATAGACGTACATGTATATCTAGAAGATTAACGCTAGGCGTCCTCTTTGCCATCAATTTACCCAAGAAAATAGATAACAACAATCGTGAGAGAGGAACTTGATCATATTATGAAATTACGAGTCCACGACATAATGTACTAATGTGCAATGTACTTCTGCTCTTCGGCGGATAAGTTTTTAATACAGCGTAAACTGACGGACTGACTGGATCATGCAAAGGAGGAGAAATATTTCAGAACAATACACATCCCTATCATTACATTTTTGTTACTGTTTTGTTCGTCTATGCAGTTCGGAATGAAAACTATGTATTAAAAGGTTATATTTATGGTCTACCTCAGTGTTTCCCCTACTTCCATTTATGGACTGTTTTAATCCTCCAGCAGGTGCGCTCTTATAAAAAGACAACAGCAAGGGTTTTTGTGCCTTATACATGCCTTAAGCTTGAGATAATGCGCCGTGTTTGCTTTACTTAAAAATATCCATGTCACAAATTTTACAACACGCGCCTGTTCTTGTGACAGCTTTAGATATGATTGTCAGAAGGTTAAATATATATCAGTGAGGAAACTCCACATTCTCATTTACACTCTACGAAAGTTGAAGGAAATATTTATGCTGAACATCGGTGTAAGATCGGGTGCCTTATAATCAGTAACATTGTAGATTACTGGAACATGGTTTCATAGCATGGATGATAGCAGTACTGATTGATGTATCATAACTACGTTCTTCACATGGTTGCCGTCTCACTGCAACCATTCAGTCCCTGATCAAATTCAGCTCTCCGAGGTTTCAATAAGTGACTGAAAATCAAGTGGTGACCTTTATTTTTGAAACCAATTGGTACTATAAACAGTAAGTGGTACGTTTTATTAAGGCATAGAAGATCTTAAAAATGACAGAGAACTATGAAGAATTTAATTAATCCGTTTTGCAGCGGAAGGGGTTATGAAGAAAGAAGAATATTAAAATTCAACGTCCCGTCGAAAAACGACGACGCGTCACGATGGAATTATCCGAATGCAACGGAAGCCAGTAGATGTCATATACATGTACAGACAAACAAATGATACAGTTTCAGAAAAATTCAGTGATTTATTTAAGAGAGATCTTCATAAAATCCACAAGTTAATAACGCGCTGATCCACTTCTGGCCCTTATGAAAGCAATTATTGGGCTTGGCATTAATTGATAGAATTGTTGGATGTCCTTCTGGGGCGACATCGTATCAGATTCTTCCCAGTTGTCTCGTTAGATCACAAAAATCTCAAGCTGGTTCAAGAACCCTGCACATAATGTTCCAAACGCTCTTAGTTTAGGAAATCCGGCGACCTTGCTGGCCAAGACTGGGTTTGGCAAGCACGAAGAAAAGCATCAGAAACTCTCGTTTGCGGGCGGGCATTATCTTGCTGAAATGAATCCAGCAACTCTGTCAGTCAGTGCCAACCCGAGTAGCTGCTTGTATACGGGCCACACGTACTATTGACGTGCTCTCTTGAATGAAGATCCAACTATTCCGAAATTGTAATCATTTGTTCGCCAACGCCTGCACATGTACATGACATCTACCGATTCAGTCACCCTCGGGTACTTCCTTCGTGAATCGCGCCAGGGTACTGGGTGTTTGTGTTGTACTCATCATCACTATCATCATCATCATTTGTGACTGTGGATAGATTGGACTGGGAAAAAAACTGGACTGTGTAAAAATTGGGACTTCGTACGGGCGCTGATAACCGCGCAGTTGAGCGCCCAACAAGCCAAACATCAACATCTTCGTGGGTCGTCTTTCCCTTCGTTTTTTCCTCGGCGTATATTGCAGGAGCTTGGGTGCAATACATATTTTTCTGACCGAAACATGTAGAGTAGCACTAGTTTCACAACTGTTCATGTAAAACTTGATCTTAAATACGTACCGTTTACACCTTTATGTTGCATACGCTATGGTCTTCTTACCCAGTGATACTGAAGTGCCGGCCGTGGTGGTCTAGCGGTTCTAGGCGCTTAGTTCGGAACCGCGCGACTGCTACGGTCGCAGGTTCGAATCCTGCCTCGGGCATGGATGTGTGTGATGTCCTTAGGTTAGTTAGGTGTAAGTAGTTCTAAGTTCTAGGGGACTGATGACCTCAGATGTTAAGTCCCATAGTGCTCAGAGCCATTTGAACCATTTGATACTGAAGTTGTGGAATGAAATAGGTGTCAGTGAAGTATCATGTCCAGATTTGTGACTATCACGTGAAATTCCGCTGTCTTGCATATCGACGACTATAAAAGGGTGTCTTTAGGGAGTTCCTGGAGGAAACGTAAGCAATCGGAGAGACATCGACTTTCCCTGCGCATCTTTTTTCAAAAATGTCCAATGTTATTGAAATCTTTTGGAGCGGGTTATCACATTGATCACGGACATGCTGTTGCCTGCAGCATAATAGTAAGGAAGAGCAGAACAACAGTGTCAAAATACACGCCTGGTGTAATGAAAATCAGCTCTCTTTAAATTTGCTTCAATATAAGGTAATTACCATAGAAAAGTTAACGGAACAGATATTATCCGATCACAAAATTCGTGGTAAACTCTGAAGGTCGTCACAGGGTTCCAATAGTTAGCGGTAATACCAAGAAACAATATCAAATAGGTCGAAAACGTAAATAAGTAGTAAAGATGGATCGAAGTTATTGGTAAAGTGTTCCGGAGACGAAATCCCATATCAGATGATTGTTCGACCAATTCTAATTCCAGCTTTTTTCGAGCAGGTATGGAAATATACATTGAACTAATCCAAAGTTCCGGTGCTAGAATCATGACAGATGTGCAGAGCCCATACGAAAGCGCAACGGTGATACGCAGGGAACTTCAATGGGAAGTTTTGAAGAAACCCACTACTACGTATCGAGGAACAATCCTACTGTTTCCACCGTATAACACGGTTGGTATCGTGCACGCAAAGGATATTAGGGCGTGTACAGAGCTACTCAAATAGCGTTTTCACCGGCAGTCCACACGAATGCATAACCTTTAACATTGATTCGTTGGGGAGTTGGTGAGATATAAGTGAGAGGCTATGCAATCAGTATATCGTCAGCTGAAGTTTTTCACGCTCTTCTTTAGACAGAGTGTGCGGTGTCTGTAAATAAAGTTTGCTGTGGTAGCGGTCATAAAGTTCCACATTAAATTGCCCTGAATAAAGGTGTCCTCTTTACTAAGCGAATAAAGTCCAAAATCATAATATAACTATGCGATTTGACTGACCTTCTACATCTACATCCATACTCCGCAAGCCACTTGACGGTGTGTGGCGGAGGGTAGCTTGAGTACCTCTATCGGTTCTCCCTTCTATTCCAGTCTCGTATTGTTCGTGGAAAGAAGGATTGTCGGTATGCCTCTGCGTGGGCTCTAATATCTTTGATTTTATCCTCATAGTCCCTTTGCGAGATATACGTAGGAGGGAGCAATATACTGCTTGACTCCTCGGTGAAGGTATGTTCTCGAAACTTCAACATACGCTCGTACCGAGGTACTGAGAGTCTCTTCTGCAGAGTCTTCCACTGGAGTTTATCTATCATCTCCGTAACTCTTTCGTGATTACTAAATTATTCTGTAACGAAGCGCGCTGCTCTCCGTTGGATCTTCTCTATCTCTTCTATCAACCCTATCTGGTACGGATCCCACACTGCTGAGCAGTATTCAAGCAGTGGGCGAACAAGCGTACTGTAACCTACTTCTTTTGTTTTCGGATTGCATTTCCTTAGGATTCTTCCAGTGAATCTCAGTCTGGCATCTGCTTTACCGACGATCAACTTTATATGATCATTCCATTTTAAATGCGTACTCCCAGATAATTTATGAAATTAACTGCTTCCAGTTGCTGACCTGCTATATAGTAGCTAAATGATAAGGGATCTTTCTTTCTGTGTATTCGCAACACATTACACTTGTCTACATTGAGATTCAATTGCCATTCCCTGCACCATGCGTCAGTTCGCTGCAGATCATCCTGCATTTCAGTACAATTTTCCATTGTTGGAACCTCTCGATATACCACAGCATCATCCGCAAAAAGTCTCAGTGAACTTCCTATGTCATCCACAAGGTCATTTATGTATATTGTGAATAGCAACGGTCCTACAACACTCCCCAGCGACACACCTGAAATCACTCTTACTTCGGAAGACTTCTCTCCATTGAGAATGACATGCTGCGATCTGTTATCTAGGAACTCTTCAATCCAATCACACAGTTGGTCTGATAGTCCATATGCTCTTACTTTGTTCATTAGACGACTGTGGGGAACTGTATCGAACGCCTTGTGGAAGTCAAGAAACACGGCATCTACCTGGGAACTCGTGTCTATGGCCCTCTGAGTCTCGTGGACGAATAGCGCGAGCTGGGTTTCACACGATCGTCTTTCTCGAAACCCATGCTGATTCCTACAGAGTAGATTTCTAGTCTCCAGAAACATAATACGTGCTCCAAAATTCTACAAGTGATAGACGTTAGAGATATAGGTCTATAGTTCTGCACATGTGTTCGACGTCCCTTCTTGAAAACGGGGATGACCTGTGCCCTTTTCCAATCCTTTGGAACGCTTCGCTTTTCTAGAGACCTACGGTACAAAAGTGGTTCAAATGGCTCTCAGCACTATGGGATTTAACATCTGTGGTCATCAGTCCCCCAGAACTTAGAACTACTTAAACCTAACTAACCTAAGGACATCACACACATCCATGCCCGAGGCAGGATTCGAACCTGCGACCGTAGCGGTCACGCGGTTCTAGACTGAAGCGCCTTGAACCGCACGGCCACACCACCTACGGTACACCGCTGCAAGAAGGGGGGGGGGGCAAGTTCCTTCAGGTATGATTCGATACGGATATACTTAGCGCAATGGTTATTCTTTGGCACATTAGGTGATTTACTACTATTCTGAGCAAATTTATCACTGAATTTAACCCTTGATCCCATAAGCATCGTCTATTCTTACCTACTCTTACTAGGGAAGATATGTACCATGTCACCGATTCGCTTGTCGTTTATAACACTTGACCGTTAGTGACTGATAATACATCGTTCCCACAATCTTTGCATCAATACGGCGAGCAACTGTTGGTCCGGAATTCTCGAGGCCAACTTACCTTCTGGAATCTGAAAAACGATTAAAGTTCTAGAACTCCTTGCTGGACGTACCTGAGAAGTGATTATCATCAAACGAATGAGAGAGCTGTCGGCACTAGATCATTCCTCTTATCATTCCACGGAGTGAAGTGGAGCAGTGGTTACCACACTGGACTCGCATTCTGGAGTACGACGGTTCAAGCCCGCGTCCGGCCATCCTGATTTGGGTTTTCCGTGATTTCCCTAAATCGCTTCAGGCAAATGCCGAGATGATTCCTTTCCCATCTTTCCCTAATCCGAACTTTTGCTCCGTCTCTGATACCTCGTTATCGACGGTACGTTAAAATAGTAGTCTCCTCCTCCTCTTCCTCCTCTTACTATTCCTGTGCAGAGCATTAGTGCAGTTGCTCGTGGTTACTCAGTACCACCGTCACGAAAAGTGCACTTCATTTAATTTAGCTGATGAAAGTAAGGAAATATAAATGTATAATTGAATTTTCTATTTGCCTTTATTACCTCCAAGTGAATACAAATGTGTTACGAATGACATAAGAATAAAAGTCACATGGAAAACATGGTGCACACGCTACTATTATAAAAACACCTCTCCTATGTAGTCGTGAATTATAGAAACAGCAGAATAATTGGATGACTGAAATACCGGCTTGCGTAACTCAGTGACAAACAAATACCGAACTGAAGTTCCCCGCACGTTAATCGTAATGGTGCAAATGGTTCAAATGGCTCTGAGCACTATGGGACTTAACATCGGAGGTCATCAGTCCCCTAGAACTTAGAACTACTTAAACCTAACTAACCTAAGGACAGCACACACATCCATGCCCGAGGCAGGATTCGAACCTGCGACCGTAGCGGTCGCGCGGTTCCAGACTGTAGCGCCTAGAACAGCTCGGCCACCCTGACCGGCGTTAATCGTAATCACGAATATCATTGTGCTGTTCACACTTCTGTAGTAACTATGGAATATTACTTTTCTAATATGGCTCAACAAATCTTAAATAAGGAAACATATTGCCTTGTATTCTAGAGTAGACATACGGAAAACATATTGTGCAAAATTCTCAGTGTCATTTCAGGACTACAAATTGTAAACTCCTTTCAGATATTGCTCTCCATCTTTCTGGGTATAATTCAATGCAACTACCCTCAAGAGCACATCGTATCACACACGAGCCAAAACGTACCTTCAGAACAGCTATTCTCCTCCAAACTTGCAAGCCATGTGGATCGTCCCAGCGTCCTAAATTCTCATTGGCCAAGGCAGCTCTCACCTCAAAGATGTCCGCCCCAGTAGCTGAGTGGTCAGCGTGACGGATTGCCGTCCTCTGGGCCCGGGTTCGATTCCCGGCTGGGTCGGAGATTTTCTCCGCTCAGGGACTGGGTGTTGTGTTGTGTTCATCATCATTTCATCCCCATCCGGCGTGCAGGTCGCCCAATGTGGCGCCGAATGTAATAAGACCTGCGATATGGCGGCCGGACCTGCCCCGCGAGGGGCCTCCCGGCCAATGACGCCAAACGCTCATCATCATCACCTCAAAGATCCTAGCCAAAAAAACGGAAATGTCGATTGGTGGGTGGAAATGCGACAGGAAAACCTGCTCGAGAGTAGTAGATATGTAAGGATACATTAAATGGAAATTGTAATTTTGTAACAGACAAGTGAGGCACAAAATTCGGGTGAAAATTGTTCTTTTTTGTTCATGTTAGTACTATTTCAACAGATATCAAAAACTTCTAAACCATCATCCACATTTCTATCTTGCTGCTTGTATTCTCTTTTTTTTTTTTTTTTTTTTTTTTTTTTGTCAGCAGTCTTCTGGCAAGTTTCATGCGGCCCGCCACGAATTCGTCTCCTGTGCGAACCACTTCATCTCAGAGTAGCACTTGCAACCTACGTCCTCAATTATTTGCTGGATGTATTCCAGTCTCTGTCTTCCTCTATAGATTTTTTTCCCTCTAAAGCTCGCTCTAGTACGATGAAAGTAATTCCCTGATGTCTTAACAGATGTCCTATTATCCTGTCCCTTCTCCTTGTCGGTGTTTTCTACATACTCCTTTCCTCTCCGATTCTGAGCAGAACCTCCAAATTCCTTACCTTATCAGTCCACCTAATTTTTAAAATCGTCTGTAGCACCGCATGTCAAATGCTTCGATTCTCTTCCGTTCAAGTTTTCACACTGTCTATGTTTCACTACCATACAATGCTGTGCTTCAAACGTACGTTCTCAGAAATTTCTTCGCCAAATTATTAAAATAAGTAATGTCCTTACTTTTTAAATTCCACAGGTGTGGTTACCGATATACATATCACAGTTATGAAATTAATGGTTCTCACCTTTTCCACTTCTACGTTGCTGCAGACAACAAACAAATCGAGTGTGTTTACTAACGTGCGCCAACTTTTGAACTGGTGGGAAGTAACATTGTTTCTCCGCGCGTGTTAAACGGATCTGCACTGCAGCGCGGTCGATATGAGAAAAATGACGGCTGAGTGTGAGGGGGAAGCATTTACAAACAAGAACAGAGGCATACATAGGCCGGTAAGATCACTGTCATACTGCGGCAACTACTTGCAACAGCCTGCTCCGTCAGCAGCATTGCACGACTGTCTCTCAGTACTGCCGTGTATTACAGACATGATGTAGCAGTGGCCACACTTTACCGTAAAAAATGGAAGGTGCAAACAAACCTTAACATACGAGCGCCTGGTATGCTTCAAACGCGTCAGCACGTGCTTTGAAGCTAACGATCAGCGATCAGGGACTGTCAGTGTGTACAGCTGGCCTGCCACCACGCCACAATATAGCTACGGCTACAGTGATTGTAAATTTTTAGGATGTGTCATTAGCCATTGCTCTCCCGGATGTTTGCATTAGATTTCTCATTCCGGAGACAATATTACTTGTTAACTTAACTTCTTAATTGCCATCGCGTGGACGACTGTATCTTGTTCCAGCCATCCCTTGAAGGAAACATTTTTCTCAGCATCGGTAATTTAATCTGAATCCGCCACGCATTATTTAGATGGGTTGACGCGTTATGTACAGAGTTGGCTGCAGCGGGATAAACACTCCTATGTATGACTCTCGAGTACGTTACTTAACTGATAACTAAACATCGTATACAATTCTTGGCTACTTCTACGGTCCCTTTAATAAGGTCTTAAATGTGATACAACTGTCCAGACACACACCTCTAATTACCTTAAGGGTTTTCCGCTGGATCCATCTCTCGCAGCAGCGTCTACCCTGGAGCGTTCTAGCATTTGCCTTAATGAGAACCCAGCCATGCGTATCTGAAATCTGATTGTGGCGAAAGGTTTACTACGGCTCGGGGGCCCATTCTTCGAGAACAGCTCTAATGAGTGCCGGTACCCATGTAAGTCGACGTTGGCGGCCACGGAGTGGGTGTTGCAAAACGCTTCATAAAGTTACGTTTGCGTTACGATAAGGATTCCAGGGTGGCTAGTCTTTTGTTAACGCATATTATCTTTAAACTGCTTTCCCATTGGAAGTATAGTGCCTGTTATTCATTCAAGATTGAAATTTACGTTTTCCGAAGACTCTCATTAAACTATAATCATACATTTACTACCTTGCAAGTACGTTGGGCGCCGTTTTGACTTGTACTAAATGTTACCTAAAAGCTTATTCCTTGAAAATCGTTATCACCTTAACAATTTCATAACAGTGGCTCATGCCGCGAGACTAAGATGACTTGCATGCTTGATGTTTGGTATTACGTGCAGTAGATCTGCTCTGTGCACCTGCCGCATTGTCGTGACCCCGTACAGCAACAACTTATCGTGCACGTTGAAACTGAATACATACATTTGCTGGGATTGGAAAAAGGTATGGAAACACCACGAGGAACGCATTATTGACCTGAACGCAGGTGCCAGCAAAGCCCGCATATTGCGATGTTGCATTTCACTACTAATGTCAACTATACAATGTCTTCACAAAGTTCGAAGTGTGCATCGTGGACCGAAAAGTTTTCTATGTAGTTGTGAGTGTATTATGTCGATGCTAATTGAATCCTAACGTGAACAAACTGATGGTAATCGTATGGTGGGTACTTTCATAATTGAAACGTCCCCTTAGAAAAATTAATGAATTACTGTGCTGATAAACCTCTTACATTATTTGATTTTCAAACAGCTGAGCAAAACTGAACGTACTCAGACATTACTCTCTTTACTTATTCTGATCAACACTAAACTGACACACAATATTTTTAGCGCAACGCAATCTGACTTTCAAAAATCCCTACAAAGGAATGGCCCTGACTAACATTAACCTATACCTCTCATGAATCACTTACCTCACAAAAATCTTCGTACTCGAACTACTTCAATACTGCGAGCGCGAATACTACCAGCTAAATAAAAGATTCTAACAACTGAAAGCACTAACTACTGATAGGCATAGTTAGCAAATGAATGATTTTGGTAGACAATAAACAATGTATTTACCTTAAAAGTGTTCAAAAGTCATAATATATATAGCAGTTCATGACATCCAGTCTTACAAATTTCCAGATCGTCCGCTCTCAAAACCCTCATGTCCCTCCCCACATCCACCACTGCTGGCGGCTCACCTCCAACTGCGCAACGCTACGCGCTGTTCACATCCAGCTGCCCAACACTACAATGGCAGACAACAATGCAAACTAGCCACAGACTGCACACAGCACGGCCAGTGATTTTCATACAGAGCGCTACATGGCGTTACCAGTAAGAAAACCTAAACAGCCTACTTATATAATCAGGGGAGTCGAAGAGTTCGGTGTTTCAAGAGGTAACTTATCGAAGATTTGTTTAGCGTACAGAGAAAGCAGAAAAGCATCATCCGCTAAGTCAAAGCGTGGACGAAAATGTGTGTTGAGTGATCGTGACGGACGCTCATTGAACAGAATTGTGACGAAAAACAAGAGAACGACAGGTGCGAAAGTCACTTCGCAGTTGAATGTCGCATTCGCGAAATCCATCAGGAAAGAAACGGAAGGGAATCAGAGAATTGCAGGACGAGCTGAAATTCCAAAACCATTCATTAGTGATGCAAATGCCCATAACAAGAAAACATGGTTCCGAAGCCATAAAATGCGGATCATGGGGCAATGGAAGATAGTACTCGATCGGATGAGACTTGTTTCATCCTGTTTTCAAATTATGGTCGAGTTCAAGTTCCAAGATTAAAACATGGCGAAAGTTTGGTTATGATTTGCGCAACCATATCGGGGATTCCATGGGCCTCATAAAAGAATTTATTAACATCCTATACAAATTTTAATGTTAAGATGTCTTTTATGAAGTTTTTTGTCTGGAATGCAGCCTTACACGGAATTGAAACATAAGCAGTTTAGACAAGTACAGGATAAAAGCTTTTGAAGCGTGATGCTGTAGAAGAATTTTTATGATCAGATGGGAATATCGAATAGCTAATGTGGAAGTACTGAATCGAATGGGGCAAAAAGGAATTTATGGTACAAGTGAAAGGGATCGGTCGAGAGGACGCGTCTTAAGGAACCATGGAGATTGCGATCCGAGGGAAGTATGAGAGTTAAAAATTGTAGAAGAAGACCAAGAGGTGAATGCAGTAAGAAGATACAGGTGGATGTTGGCAGCAATAGGTATTCAATGAAGAGATATGAAGATGGTTCAGATGGCTCTGAGCACTATGGGACATACCTTCTGAGGTCATCAGTCCCCTAGAACTTAGAATTACTTAAACCTAACTAACCTAAGGACATCAACACACCCATGCCGATGCAGGATTCGAACCTGCAACCGTAGCGGTCACGCGGCTCCAGACTGAAGCGCCTAGAACCGCTGGGCCACACCGGCCGGCAGGTGAGATTCAGTGGAGGATCTTCAGGAGATACAATTCATCCACGAAAGCTGTAACTCACACTTGTTGGACTGATGCTTGAGTACTGTTCATCAGTCTGTGCTTCGTTGTTGCTTTCTTGAGCATTTTATGTCACGGTTCTATTGGCGCTATTGTACGTACCGTTGGTTGTATTGGATCTGTCATTTTGGGTTTTTCTTTTATTTTAAGTATGTCTGTCTTTACGCTACAATTACCACATTTGTATATGATGTTATTTGCAATTCTATTCTTCAGCTGTTGTTGTACCTATTGTATTACATACGGTGTCTGCCCTTTAATGGTTCAAATGGTTCAAATGGCTCTGAGCACTATGGGACTCAACTGCTGAGGTCATTAGACCCCTAGAACTTAGAACAAGTTAAACCTAACTAA
The DNA here is from genome assembly GCF_021461395.2 of Schistocerca americana. NCBI lineage: Eukaryota > Metazoa > Arthropoda > Insecta > Orthoptera > Acrididae > Schistocerca > Schistocerca americana. The sequence continues at coordinate 364,812,241 of NC_060122.1, read as the reverse complement.
CCTAAGGACATCACAAACATCCATGCCCGAGGCAGGATTCGAACCTGCGACCGTAGCGGTCTTTCGGTTCCAGACTGCAGCGCCTTTAACCGCACGGCCACTTCGGCCGGCTCTGCCCTTTAATGTTTTGTCTTTTCTACAAGAGCATATGTGTGTTTGTCATAATGTCGCTGTGCAGTGCTATTCGTAATTATGCTCCAGTGTCATTGCCATCACTGCCGTCGGACCTCTGGTGCTTGTCTAACTGCGCTTTCATTTTACTATGAGAGTCTGTTCATACGCTAACTTCGTCATTTTGTGCTATTCTGCATTTTGCGACTGTTTCTTTGGCATTTTGCAACCGTTGTCGGTTGTGTGGTCCTTGTAACCCAAAGCAAAAAAATTAAAAAAATGCATGTGACTTCTGCGATTAACAGAAGAGGTAGAGAAGATCCAACGAAGAGTGGTAGGTTTCGTCACGGGATCGTGTAGTAAGCTAGAAAGTGTGATATATTTTCAGCGGACTCCATATTATGGCCGCACTATGGGAATTAAAAGGCATTGAACGCGGAGTGATAGTTAGAGCTGGACGCCTGGAGCAGTCCATTTCGGAAATCAGTATTCTAAGATCCAAAGGGTCAAGAGTACGCCGAGAATACCGATTTTCAGGCATTACCTCTCACCACGGACAGCGCGGTGGCCGAGATCCTTCACTTAACGGCCAATAGTAGCAGTGTTTAGGTAGAGTTTTCAGTTCTAACAGGCAAGCAACACTGTGTGAAATCAAAAAACGAATCAATGTGGGACGTAAGAGGAACATATTCGTTATGACAGTGCGACGGAACTTGGTGTTAATGGGCTATGGCAGCAGATGACAGTCGCAAGTGGCTTTGCTAACTGCACGACATCGCCCCTCTTGGGTCCGTGACGATGTCGGTAGCCTGTTGAGTTGGAGCTCTATTTCATTTGGTAAGAGCTGATGGTAGGACCTGAGAGTGGCGTAGATCCAACGAAGCCAGCAGTCTAGCTTCTCAAGAAGACATTTTACAAGTTGGCGGTGGACCCATAATGTTGTGGACTGTGTTTACTTGGAATGGGCTTGGTCAACCGGTCCAATTGACCCAAACGCCGCGCGGTATGGCCGCACGGTTAGAGGCGTCATGTCACGCAATGCGTGGCCCCTCCCGCCGGAGTTTCGAGTCCTCCCTCGGGCATGGATGTGTGTGTTGTTCATAGCATAAGTTAGTTTAACTTAGTTTAAGTAGTGTATAACTCTCTGGACCGATGACCACAGCAGTTTGGTCCCTTAGGAATTCACACACGTTTGAACATTTGAACCGATCATTGACTGAAATGGTTATGTTCGCCTTGTTGGAGACTTCAAGTTCGCAAACAACGATGGAATTTTTATGGATTTCAATGCTGCGCCGTGTCACCAGGTCATAACTCTTCGCGATTGTTTTTAAGAACATTCTGGACAATTGGAGAGAATGATTTGATCACCCACATCCTCTGACATGAATCCCAACGAACATCTTACGGGACTCAATCGAGCGTTTTGCTTGTGCACACAATCCTGTACCGACTACACTGTGGCAGTTATGGACGGCTGTAGAGGCAGGAAGGCTCAATACTTCTGCTGGGTACTCGTTGAGTCCGTGCCACGACGGGATGCAGGACTTCGCTGGGCAAAAAGAGGTACGACACATTATTAGGAGGTATCCGATGACTTTTGTCACCTCAGTATATATTCGTAATCGTTTTAATGGTCAGAAGGGAATTTCTAAGTGATTGGATATGAAGCTTCATGATCCATTTAAACATTTACCAAACATTTCTAAACCTAAAAATTGCATGGTTAATTAATTCTACTGGTTTACCTTTTCAATATCTTCTCTCAAAATTGAATTTAATGGACATGATCCACTTTACGCATACTCGTGATGGGTTCAGAATTAGATACTTCATAATGGGAAGTAAGCTACACGTGTTGCTGCGACTTCCACGTCATTCTTTACGCTACATTGGTTCGTTGCGTAGAGATGTTGTTAGCGCTGTACAACGTCGGCGGCCACCGGCGTCCTGAAGAAGCGATAATCGTGCCTGCTACTACGGCGCTGCTACACACGGCCAGAAACGCCCAGCGTAGCGGCTCTGGCCATTCCTTTGCCATGCGACGCCCGCAATGAATGCATTTGTCGGTCACAGCACGTAGCGACGCCTCACTGGAGAGAGCGTGGGCCTAATGGGGAAAGCAATTGGTGCCCAGAAAGGACACGGGACAACATCTCCGCGGCATCACGTAGCTACCGCCGCCGCCGAGGCGGCTCGCAACACACGGGGCGACACGCCGGCGCGCCTCAGCTGACGTCAAAGCGGGCCCTGAACGCAGCCGCCCATCTGGCCGTACCATCGCGTCACAGTCCTGCCTCATAGCTCCTCCTCTCCGCAGTGTGGGTGGTCCAGTTACAGGGTGGAAAAAAGAACAACCTAATAATGAAGTGAGAGCACGGACATTGTTGTCGAATCGACCGAACAATTTGAAAGGTTAAAAAAAAATGAAACTTTCATCCATTGTTGGTGTGGAACACTGCGACTGTAATGAATAAAGGTTTTCAGAAATAACTGGAAACAATAGCCTTTGGCCTGTTTTTATACGATGCGTGTTTTCTAAGTAAGTACCGTTTTGAAATTTAAAAAAGACATGCTAAGATATCTCAACAAGTTTATTTTTACATGAAAGCCTGTACCTTAATCTACTTTTCTACATAATTTCCGTCAATATTAATCGGTTGTCATAAAGTTCTACCAATTTTTGAATACCCTCACCATAGAAGTCTGCCGCCTGACTTGTTAACCACTGCATCACAACTGTTTTGACTTCGTCATCGTCTTGAAGACACTGACCGCCCAGGTGTTTCTTCAAGTGCAGGAACAGATGATAGTCACTGGGCGCAAGATCGGGGCTGTACGGAGGATGATCTAGAGTTTCCCATCGAAACGATATGATGAGATCTTTGGTCTGATTCGCCACATGCGCACGGGCATTGTCTTACAGCAAAACGATGCCCTTGCTCACTTCCATGGACTGTTGCTTTGATTCTGGTGTGACGTAGGCCACCCATGCTTCGTCGACCGTAACAATTTGGCTTAAGAAATCATCACCGTCGTTGTGGTACCGCTCAAGGAAAGTCAGTGCACTGTCTAAACGTTTGGTTTTGTGCACATCCGTCAACATTTTCGGTACCCAGCGAACGCAAAATTTTCGGTAATTCAAGTGCTCGGTCACAATGCCATACAAAACACTACCAGAAACATTAGGAAAGTCATCCCGCAAGGAGGAAATCGTAAAGCGTCGGTTTTCTCTCACCTTATTGTCCACTTCCTGCACATTAATGACCGAACGACGCCCACTCCGTTGTTCATCATGCACATTTGTATGGCCATGTTTAAATGCCCACCCACTCTCACACATTTGTATGGCCATGTTTAAATGCTCACCCACTTTCTTACATTTCCATCACTCAAAATGTTTTCTCCGTAAACTGCACAGATCGCTTTTAGGGCTTTAGCACTAAGAAATATTATAACAGCCCGTACTTCACAGTCGGCGGGACTCACGATTATCGGAGGCATCTTAAACACTCAGTACACAACGTAAACAAGGAAGAATCAGACACTAATGGCGTCAGTGCCTAGTATAAGGTACAGGCTTTCATATAAAAATAAAATTATTGAGATATCTGAGCACGTCTTTTTTTAATTTCAAAACGGTACTTACTTAAGAAACACACCTCGTACTTTAGTCATTATTTACCATTTCCCGTTAAGAACCGCATCATCAGATGGTACGCACTTCTAATGAATGCTAGGATCATTGTAGGCGCTCGTGTAGCTCTGGCAAGACAGACCACGAAAAAAGTAAGCACTAACTGTGGCGAGAATTACACTTCTGGAAAAAAATTAGAACACTTTTTCGAAGTTTCCAGTTCCCACAAGATTTATTGTTAAATCAGTGCTTATGGAGTACGTGAAGTAATTACATTCACAAGCGGTTCTGAAGTACCCATGCTGAAACACCAATGTTAGTACACAGCGTAGCTTCCACGGGCGACAATGCAGCTGTTGACTCCGGCATCCAGTCGATCGTCCAGATGGATAATACTGTCCCGGAGTACATTATGCCACTCCTGCTCGACCTATTCAAGTAGTTCTCTACGAAATGTTGATTGGCGAGTCGCGAGAGTCACTTCTCACCTACGTCACATCCCACGCGTGCTATATTGGAGGCAAGTCAAGAGGTCGCGCTGCACAGGAAATTTGCTGCACGTCTCGCACAGCACGTTGAGCTTCACGGGCAGTGCGTGGGCGAGCATTAACCTCTCTGAACAGCACATCACCTTTCTGTTATAAAAACGGCAAGATAATGTCTCTAAAAACATTCTGCAAGCACTGGGCGTTGGTTAATGTACCCTCCAGAACCAAAAAGGATGAACGAGAATTGTAGCATATCACAGCCCAGACCATGAGACCTGGGCTGGGGCCAGTGTGTCTTACAGCAGTCTACGAGACAGCGCTCACCAAGTCTGCGTCGTACACGCAAACGACCATCACTCGCGTGCTTTCAGAATCATCTTTCGTCGCTGAAGACGCCGGCGTGCCATTCCATCTTCCAGACGATTGTATGACGGTACCACTCAAGCCATGCACGTAGATGCGTGGCATGAGTGGATGACGGGGTAGAGGTGTGCGTGCCCGTAGTCCCGCTCCTATTTACTGGCTCGGAGTATTTCGCGCTGAAACGTCTGGACTCACAAGCACTCTTGTCTGTACTGTGGTGGCTGCACGATCTGCCACTGCTGCCCTTAGTGTGAGAATGGCCACGTGACCACTGATACCGGCATCATTGCACAACTGACGCACCACGTCCACTTGGGTGTCGTTTCTCCAAAAGGACCATCCTGCCACACAGCAGGCCACAATTTGAATCCTTTTAAATTCAGTCAGTTAGCAGTTGGAAGCTTCTCAGTGGCAGGTTTGCATGCTTGCTTCACACGTTTGCATCCACTGTGCCTTCTGTTATGAACATTTCCTAATAAAAGGTAGACACAGATGACACTCTACACTCTGGTCGCTACACCAATACTGTATCTGCTATGCTTGGAACCATTTCCAGTTCATCTATTATCCCCCGGATGGCATATGCGTCATCGGAAGAAAATGAGCACCGTCATTCCAGCTGCACTAATATTTTTTTTCCTGTAGTGTACTTGCACCATGATTTTTAAACCTGGAAACCTTAAGAAACTAAAAATAAAAAAGGGAAAATGTCGGAAAGATGTCGTGGAGTTAATGACATAATGATTGCGCAGAGTGTGAGGTTGTTTGGGTTGCGTCTAGGAGTAAGGGAACCATCATAACATGACAAGATTGGGTGGTTGGTTTTTGGGAAGGAGACCAGACAGGGAGGTCATCGGTCTCATCGGATTAGGGAAGGAAGGGGGAGGAAGTCGGCCATGACCTTTGAAAGGAACCATCCCGGCATTTGCCTGGAGCGATTTAGGGAAATCACGGAAAACCTAAATCAGGATGGCCGGACGCGGGATTGAACCGTCGTACTCCAGAATGCGAGTCCAGTGTGGTAACCACTGCTCCACCTCGCTCGGTAACATGACAAGAAATTTCTAGATGGTGTGCCAATTATTTCTTCGACGATGTTAACTTTGTAGCGATGGTGGGGGCTGGATTTTAAGAAATTTGTGTAACATATTTAATGCCTGTTCTCTTTTTCGCCATTGCCTCTATTCACACTTACCGAACTACTGTACCTCCTAGAATAAAAGGACGTTAATGCTCCCGGGGCAACATGGGGACAGATGTCATTATTAATAACATTGTACGTTACAATAACACATGTCAATTATGTTGATGCAATGGTGTATCTGCTGTACAGCATCATCGTAACAAATTTATAGAATTGTTGCGTTTTTGATTCAATAGTCGAGCTTTATCCACTAAACATAACCAACTATTCGCATCTAAGTAAACGCCCATTGATGGGAGTTAAAGTTTTCCCTAACTTTGGAGTGTCCAGCTGAAACTACAGTCTGCAGGCAATTTTTATTAGTAGTTGCTCTCTTCGTCATAACGGGTATTGACTCGCGGAAGCTAAATTAATCACATCCACTTCGTTGCTACTTCCGTGTCCTTTTATCTCCGTAGCTCTACAGCGGTGCCTTTCCGATGTACGGTTATTTGAAAGATTTTCTCCACCCTGGTTTAATCTCATTAACACATGACTTTTCAAGCGATTTTACTATGTGGACAGCCGGCCGGCGTGCCCGAGCGGCTGTAGGCACTTCAGTCTGGAACCGCGGGACCGCTACGGTCGCAGGTTCGAATCCTGCCTCGGGGATGGATGTGTGTGATGTCCTTAGGTTAGTTAGGTTTACGTAGTTCTAAGTTCTAGGGGACTGCTGACCTCAGATGTTAAGTTCCATAGAGCTCAGAGCCTTTTGAACCATTTTTGAACTGTGGGTAGGTGAGCTCGACCCCGACCGAAGCAGCACAGCCGATTAACGACCGTCTGCTACACTGGCCACCCCGAGTGTCGTTCTCAGGCGATTTTCCACACTTGGCTGGGTAAATCCTGAGGTGGTCCATAATCTTCACCTCAGGAAATGAGATACAAGTAACAGCAAGAATGTCCGCAAGAGAACTGGTACGTTTCTACAATCACCTAAGAAATAACACTAACTTTAGTGTGATAGTGTTAAAAATTCGGAAACTAGTCCGTAAGAGCAAGTAAATATATCAAATAGTGTATGATCTCAGTTTGCTACATTTTGTTACCACTTTTTGTTACGACGTTTTGGTCATTCATGATGGAAAATATTAATCATTTCCGTCAGTGTACATATCCATAGGCTTGCACGAATAAATGCTGCATAGAGATAGATATTAATCAAATTCACCTGTGAAGAGAATACAGTGTGGAGAAACGTGGAACACAATAGTACCCTTAAGTACCATCTGTTACCCCACAAACGTAAACATCATCGAACGTGCGTAGAAACAAGCCACAATTGGTTCAAATGGCTCTGAGCACTATGGGACTTAACATCTTAGGTCATCAGTCCCCTAGAACTTAGAACTACTTAAGCCTAACTAACCTAAGGACATCACACACATCCATGCCCGAGGCAGGATTCGAACCTGCGACCGTAGCAGTCCCGCGGTTCCGGACTGCAGCGCCTAGAACCGCAAGACCACCGCGGCCGGCACAAGCCACAATTAATATCTCGTCCGTTCGTCGCTTTTTTTTTTCTACTGGAAGTTCCAGATGGCTCTGCTTTCTAAAAACTTCCTGAAGTATTGTACCGACAATTTGTGATGTTTTCTCTTGTTGCAAGCCTGTATAAAAAAAACTACAAAACTACCAAAATGTGAGCGCAGAAATTATTAACAGTAACTATGTATATATTATCACTGAATTCTGACTTAAAACAAAAGACGCAAGCGAAAACAGGAGCATTCTTCTCATACTTACACGTGCTTAATACAATTTAGCCACAGTTCCCAAAGTAATACATAGAGTTCATGTGAAGAGTAAAAACAGTCTGCAGCTAGTAAGTCTTTCTCCTTACAATTACATTTGAAAATGTGTTTCATATTCATCACAGTTACGAGTTCTCCTGGAGGCATAGCGAAATTTAAACCTGCAGAGCAATGTACACTTTCCTGTATAATGTTGGACTATGTACTAACTCATTGTCGCTGACCGAACCGCTGAGATCCTTTCTTAAGTCGTCCATATAACCAAAAATCATCTGGTCAATGTATCCACAGGAGCATCAGAGTTATTTTGTCAACCTAAGTGAACATTCCTCATCAATGTCTCTCTAAATTGCTGAAACTGAAATTCTCGTGCGTAATAGAGCAAATTCCAGCGTTATTTGTTGTTTTATTGTTTAGTCTCCCAAAGGCTCGTGTAGTGAAACATGTACGGCGGTATCAACGCAGAAAAGCAAGGTGAGCAGATATCGAATCAATCATGCGGACACGACAAGCACAGCGTAATATCAATGGAGCTGCTGTTACCAAATTTGTTCGGGAAATGACTGATATAAACATGCTTTCGCTTTCACATGCACAGCATTGCTACAGGCACCGAACATCTGTCTTTCCAGAATACCGTTTTCATTTATTGGCCGTAAAACAAATGTTCACGTTTATTTTAACTTCCATTAACGTCGCAACACAGAACAGAGTGTCTGAGTTCTAGTGCGAAGAATTTTCTTGACAAAGAGAATATTTTTGCCTTAATTTAATTTTCTATGTAAGGTCTCATGATTCAGGATTCTGAGGTATCGGCTCGCATATTCTTTACTCAAAAATGCCGTTGTCTTACTTAGAGATTCAGCTGTGAAGTCCAAACTTTGGTAAGAAACGTATGCCAAATCTACTGTTTACGATTCATTACACTCTTACCGGATGCAGTCTTAGTATTTAGGGTAAAATCTGAATGCAAGAGTACCTTTGGTTCATTCAGGACAATTCGAGATATATCTTATTCAGATGTTATAGTATCTACAAGAGTTATAAAAATTATCATCATTTTAATTTCCACTTCAAATTTCCAATTAATTTGATGCTCGTCTTCGCTCTGGTTGTGTTGTCTTGGGTTTTCACGCCAATTTATACAGCGTGATTCAGTAATGATCTTACAAAATTTCATGGATAAGCGAAGACAAATGTATCAGATTGAGGTGAGGGAGCCTGGTCTGGAAATGATCGAGTCAAAAGTTACAAGCGAAAATCGTTCTGATAACTCTGACAATGGAATACGTGTCCATTATTGTTGTTACTAATACTGTTGGTAGGAACTTTCGGAAGTGGTAGTATGGAACAAATTAACAAACAATGTTTAGTAAACATGGGATTTTAAATGCGTACCTTAAAACCCAAGAGCCCTTTTTCATCTTAAGATGCTATGAAATACCTGTTTACCGAATAGAGCTCTTCAGGTATGCACTTTTGAATCCATAATTACTGTAGCTTTTTTCTTGTTTTGGTCCATAATACGTGCTTCAAAAATCTGGAAACCAAAGTGGTTGAAGTTGAACAGATGTGTATCACAATATCGAGATGCACAAGCGTTCATACCTCTTAAAGTATGTATTTTACAGCCCATATTTACCAGGCACTTTTTTCTTATTTGGTCCATACTGTCATCTCTAAAATCTTAGCAACAACAGTACCGATACATGGTATTCCATTTCCAGTGGTATGAGAACGATTTTCGCTTTTCCGGACCAGGGTCCCTTACCTAAAAATTTAAACATTTGCCCATCACCCCTCAAAGTTTGTAACATCATCAAGGGAATCATCCTACTTGTTTTAAACGCTTTAAACTAATTCTTTTGTTACAGAAACTCAAAAATAGTATCGCTATTATATGCCCTTGATTCGTCCATGCTGTCTGTATTCATTAAGGTCGAAAACGAAACAATTTTTTCCATTTGCATTTTATGGTAGACATCTGCAGGCGTTTACTTTATCATTACAAATATCATTCAACTAGAAAGTATTACATTGTTGGTCAGTACGTGTCATTATTGACTAAAGGATTCTGTCGTAAATTGAAAGCTTTTATAAGTGATGTAGTCAAGTCTGTAGACAACAGCTTATTTATGGTAGCAATAGTCCTGTAAACTAGGAATTCATACGATGGTCTTTAATATAGTCCTTTTATTATGGATTTGCACAGAGTCGCTAATGCTGCTCTTAGAAATGGAGCCTCTACTGTAATGCGTATTTCCCACTACAGAAAGCGTTCGGGTTAGGATGACGTTCGGCAACCCCGATCAATATAACGATACCTGTCATTACACTTCGTACTAGAAGCGCAGTATACTCCCAGAAAGCTCCAGAAGTAGAAAAGTAGAAAAGGTCCGACGGTGAAGCTTTAGAAACTGAAACATGTAATTAAGTGTGAGGTGTATTTCCTCTGAATCACGAACTTCACTGATGTCCCAGTTGGTCTTATAAACTTAAAATAGAGGAAAATATTGCTTCAGAATTATTACTTAAATTGACTGTAGGTCTTACTGAGAGTTGGAGAGACTTAATTGTCTATTCTACAACAGTTAAAGATATAAAGTTGAAATTCAGGACAAAAGAGAAATGATAATGTAAATTTTTTATTTGGGTCATATAATAGCAAATACCTAATTTATTTGACTATACAGCGAACCCTGAAAAACAGTCGAGGTAGGAGATACAAAACTTCAGCAAGAAAAGCCTATTTCTATTTACAAAACAAATATTTCAGACAACTTTCCTTGCTCACCTTCATATCTCCAAGCAAAACTCGGATGTTAAGAGAAGAATGTCGAATACAAGCAGCATAGAAACTCCTGCAAAAGCATTGGAAAGGTACCACGACACAAGGTAGGCTGCAAAATACAAACATTCGTAAACAACTAAACGTAGAAATGGTAAAGTAGCCCTTAAGTAGACCCAAGGCAGCAGAATAACAGTCGGATCTTCGATAAATCAAATTCAGGGGAAAGAGATGTATGATGATCTTTGCGACTGTAGGTACATTGTTGTGATCAGAACAGGCGATTAACTTAGTGGATGGAGGTGGTGCTGATGGTGGTGGTCATGGTGGTGGTGGGAGTGATGATGATGACGACCACAATGACGATGATTCTGTGAACGATTCCTGGTCATCGTGTTTGGCAAACGTAGTGAAATTAAAAGTACGATTTCGGATAAAAAAAGTTGTTTAACGTATGCGATGCAGCAGACACTAGAGGCTTAGATTCCAGTCGAGAAAGAAGTCTCTTATAACTGTGGCAAGTGACTTTGACTAAAAGAATACGCACTTTCTTCCAGACAAACGATAAATCTAACTGGTCATTAACTAAAAGCGACGTTCCAGTTCAGTTTAAAATGTGCTCTCTCGATAAAGGAAGTCTACAGTGGGACTAGCCTCCAGGTAAACAGCATTAAAACATGTGAATGATTCAAAATTTTCTCGTGCGTATTTTTGTCGCATTAAGAAGGCAAATTCCAACAGCGATGGGCTTAGGGTATATCGAGCTTATGAGCATCATTTATATATTTGGTAAGCAACTGTTGGTAATCTGAAATGCATAAGAAATGTCATTAATCATACACACCGCTTATAAAAAAGAGCATAGTTCTTTCTCAGCTCAGCGCGTTTCGGTTGCCTTTCGTCATTATTCATTGACCCTTCACCGTGAGAGTTTAATAAAATTCTTAAGCTGAAACAATGTAGGAATTAAGATAATCCGACTTAGATATTGACGAAGATGGTTCTTTCTCTATTAAGAGAATTATTAATGAATAAGCACAAATATGAATCGAGTCGTTTGCTCATTGAACAGTCCTGCCCTAACCCAGTGAAGACAGCTCTCTGAAAATATAAATAATACATATCAAGCAAAAATGTTAATCGAAAGAAGCATTTCACCTACTGCTGTGAAATGAAACTCAGTTTGTCAGTTAAATTTCAGATTATTATGTCGTAAGCAGTCAGTAAGCGAACTTACGTGTTTCTTGTACCACATTCAGACAGAGAATGGAAGTACAGAACAGCCAAAAGAAATTTAAAACATCTTCTGGATACAGGCTCGTCTTATTAATAAAATACATTGGTATTCCGAGTCATTTCACAAGCACGTCGCGCATAAAAAAAAATAAAGAGATATATCTGTAGCACATTTGATAGTTTCTGATTTAAAACTAAACGCTGTAAGTTGCCTTACACAAAGCATATCATCCTTTTCTGCGGAGCTGTCCTGTTGATACACTGTAACACCACCTCTAGGCTTCAAAAGGAAGAAAGTCTACGGGATTGAGCAGGTATAAAGTATCCAGCTGAAGGTACTCAATGATATCATATTCCACTGAGCTATCAAAGTGCATCGACATCGATTGTTACGTTTCAGTGAGCAGGTGCAATGGATAAGTGTTCGTCAAACCAGTAACACGGGGGTGCAGTTCTGTGAACGTCTCCGCATTTTCGAAGACGAGAGTGTCGACAGCACACTCACCATTGAGATGCAGAAGAAAGGACTGAGAATAATGAAATAAACAACCTGGTTGAAATTCGCGGTAACATGAATGAAATGTCCAGAGTCATATTTCGAGAGATAACCCCAAAACATCGCAGAGCTATCTTCAGCCTGAACTACATCTACAAAGAAATGAAATGTACGTTTGGCACATTTTGGCTAAAATTCCCCTTTCTGGGAGCTCAGCCGTCTGGTGCAAGCGTTTTTATTTGAAGCCAATTCAGCGATATGAGTTTCAATGATGATGAAATCATGATGAGAAGAGCACAACACCTATTCACCCATCGGAGATAATCTCCGACCCAGCCGAGAACCACACAGCTACGGAGGCAGACCATATCGTCCACAAACGGCAGGTTAAACTGTTCAGTGGGCTACCGGTGCGCTTGAAGACTTCCAGCGTTATAAAAGAGGTAGAATCACCACTCGCTGGAGCACACTACACGTCTCCAGCCATATGTTAACCAGTTTCTATGTTAGCTCAATTGAAGACGTGCTGCTGTATTGTGCCGCCGTTAGCAATGGCCTTCCGCGAGATAACCGAAACCAAGCTTCCATAGCATGCAGCTCCCTTCACTGTATTTGCTCGGCATTTGATCGAGATGAATTTGCATTCACTGACAGCAAACTTTTCTGTCTGGTTTGAAACTGGCTGTAGTTCACTAGCGGTGACGCCCGTAAAGGATCCCGGTGGGTAAACTACTTTTTATGGCCACTGTCTTTGCACCGCGTTGCATGTCTGCGATTGGTACGCGACGCTGGAGAGGCCGATTTGCTACACCAGCAAGCTTCATTAACGGCTTGATCGTGGGCAGGTCCAAACACGATAGCTTATTTCAGCTATTCCGTGACGTTTCCCTGTCGTCCCATCTCACAACGCTCATTCCGTAAAACTGACCGGCACACACACACACACACACACACACACACATACACATATATATATATATATATATATATCATTTCGCTGTCACGACTTACTTCACAAATGATTACACATTTCTTGATCATCAAAAATTTTTCCTTTATTTTTCTCTTGTCATGACGCTTTTCGTTATCACCCTGGTCAGATCTGAAATACAAAATCGCAACATTAGGCAAAGTAGAGAAAACTTCGTTACAAAGACATACCTTACACTGATACGTGGTATCCTGCAGTTTTGCAAACATTCTTGAGCCACGTGGATCGCTTCGATGTCTCGATTGCCAATGTGTGCCCATCTTTCCCGGAGCGCGACAGCGGCTCCTAGTGAGTTGGAAGGTGGGCTCCAAGCAGTAGGGCGCCGAAGAAGAACCGGAACTTGAAGGAAGTGGCCACGGAGTACTGTGCTTTTAGTTGGAGACGGCGGGAGCTGGTTGGGGCAGGCGTTTTAGACGGCCAGCGGACGTGTATGCAAAGAACGCATTGGTGGCTGAACCACGACCTCTGTTTCTACCTGCCGGGCTATGTCTCAGGAAGTAAGTTTATAAGAGACAACCTGACCTGACCTGAAACTTGGATTTAGGACCATCGCCTGCCAGATGCGAGCGGCTAGTTTCTGCCGTTAATAAAAAAAGAAACAAAAAATTGACACACTGTTTTACTTTGTGGACTGTTGGTGCCTTTTCGTGGAGGTGCTATATGAAACTTTCTTCAGTGAATTAAAACTTTGATCTTTTTATGAATCTTTCAGTCGTTAAATTGTGTGCAGTTACTGAGTGTTGGCCTGCAAGGCGTTCTAGCGGAATAGGTCAAAGGATGTGCCCACTCTAAATCTATCCGTAACCTGAAGTTGCTATTTCACTTGTATTATTTGGTATTGCGGTACAGGACGTAGCGGCCGTCTCATTGTGGGTTATATTTAAGAGTCTTGAAATTTAGAAATCTTTCCTTACCAAATGTATAAGCAGCTCTCAGTAAGAATATTGATTAAGCTTCGCGGCCGCTTATTATATCGTGGTGTCTCGTTTGTCAATAAACTACGACTTGAGTACAATCATGGTGTTAAGTTGTACTTCTAGGGATCTACCATTTATCCTTACCTAACAGCAATTAGTTGTAGCCCGAAGTATTCTATTGCTTGTTAGTAGTAATAGTTCTCCGAAAATTCGCCCAAGTTGTAACCATAGTTTTGGTTCTAGCTGCCAAAATCTTAAGACCACTTATTTGTGTGCATCACTGTCTAGCTTCCTACGAAGTGAGCTCTCGAGTTTTTTTGCAGTTAATTTTATTGTGTCTTCTGACAATGCTTAGAAGGCCTCTTCTGCTGCATTAGGCCTTGTCAGTTGAGCCTGGCCATTTTACAGTCACGCTCCTCTCTGGGCCTCCTTCTAACGATGTACTGCTTCGTGTGTTAATCGGCCTGCAAATGTCCAATCTAACTTTAGTTTTAGTTCTTTTATAGTTTTCGGCAGTGCCCTGTCTGGTACGGCCAACCCGGCCGTTGTTCCCAGGGCAGTTGCGCCCGCGTCCTACTCGACCGCAACGTCACTGTGACTTCATACGGAGCCTTGACCAACTAAGCAGTCTGCTTAAATATTCTGTTACTGTTGTTTCTTATCCGATTTTGTTAACTTTAATCATGTGTATCTTTACTGATCCACTTCATTCAGTTGTTTTTTAAGGGTTAAGTCTTTCATTTGTTGATGTAGCTAGCAACTGATTCAAACCAAACTTTTAAAGATTCGGAATTTTGTTTGCTTTTACATTTGTTCAATTCATTAACTTAACAGCTGTAAATAATTTCGAATTTCATGTAGAAGCTTCTACCTTTTATGAGAAATTATCCGAACAATTGTAGTAGATTTTATCGTAATAATTCATCTGTGTCATCTCACTGAATCACTAAGATGCAGTGGTTTAGTGGTTTAATGTCTTGTCCCATTGTGCTGCATGTTTTATCAAATGAAGTATTGTATTTGTTTGAAGTGTGAATGATGCTGTTGTTGTTAACACCTTGAGCCCGCCATTCCACTCCGTAGCCGAGTGTGCTGAATACTAATGTGGTTTCTACATCTACATCTACATCTACATCTACATCCACACTCCGCAAGTCACCTGACGGTGTGTGGCGGAGGGTACTTTGAGTACCTCTATCGGTTCTCCCTTCTATTCCAGTCTCATTTTTTTCGTGGAAAGGAGGATTGTCGGTATACCTGTGTGTGGGCTGTAATCTCTCTGATTTTATCCTCATGGTCTTTTCGCGAGATATACGTAGGAGGGAGCAATATACTGCTTGACTCCTCGGTTAAAGGAACGGAGTACATTTTCAATTCCTTTATAACATGATTGCCCACAATGGCTCATGACATACAGCATGTTACAAAGCTAACATCTTTGCCACTAGGCCGCATTAGAGACATTATTAAAATGCCTTTGACAACGGACTAAATGTTAAATGTCAACACCTAATTTACGGGGACATAATCTTAAAATAGCTTAGAAGTGGTACATTAAATCTGAAAAAATAACGCACTGCGGCCGTCATCGGTGAAGGGTCACATGATCGCCTTGCAATTCTATATCACCTATAGCATTCCACTGTGCTGTTTCAAGGGGGTGACTAACATTTTGTCCGATGAGTTTCTATACCAATGCCAGATTTCATGCTTCGTACAAGGAATGCCTTTCTTATCCCTTCTTTTGGAATCTAGCCAGTAACTACGAAGGCTATCATCTGCGTTTCTCGCCATTTCTCTGCGCTGGTGTGCAGTTAGTTGTCTGTGCCAAAATGCTGTTCTCATAGCCAGCGGTTCATGTGAGGGAGCCAAGTCCGAGCTCTGTGGTGAGTCATCAAACACTTCCTACTGAAAACTCCACAGGGACGTCTTTGGTGCGGCTGCAGTGTACGGCCGAGCATTGGCACGAAGAACGACAGTGCCTAATGACGACACAACTCTTCGATCGTTCTAAATTTCCCTTCGTACACGATTTTCTCGAATAGCCTGATCCATTCGCTGCACAAGATCGTCGGTTGGCACTCGCTTTCTTCCCTGACCGCATGCATCAAAAACGTCTGTACGTCCTGCCGCATTTTCTGTCACTCATGACAGTTACGCCATGTATTATGAAGATATCGAGTAATAGCACTCGCTTCACACTTGACGAGAGGCACTATTGTTCTGGGCAACTCCTTGTGTCCACAGTACTG
Source organism: Schistocerca americana (assembly GCF_021461395.2). NCBI lineage: Eukaryota > Metazoa > Arthropoda > Insecta > Orthoptera > Acrididae > Schistocerca > Schistocerca americana. The sequence goes on along the minus strand of NC_060122.1, from coordinate 364,796,025 downwards.
AGGAGTATGGCGTGACGCGATCGATAGGCGTACTAGAGACTACGCAACATATCTGCGCAAAGCTTCATAAGATTTTTTATTACTTTGTTTTTTAATTTCGCTACAGATCGGACCTTGAAAACAGAAATATCCCTCTTACGTATGGGAAAGTTTTAAAGGGAGGTGGGAGATTAGCTTTCCTTCACCGTCGTAATGACTGAACTCCAACGCAGTCTGTTAGAGAACTACAAGAATTGAGATCAAATACGTACAGGAAAAAGCTTAGGTCACAGCTGGAAGAAAAAGACTAGAACAACGCGGCTTACTTTATTTTGGTCAAGAATGATTTTCAGGCGGCTTGTAGGCTGTACGGTGTAGAAGATTTCCATTTCACAGCTTGGATTTTATTTAGAGATGTGCGGAAAACACAGTGTGGAAAAATAAATGACAACAATAACTCTGTGATCTCTCTGATTTTCTCAGAGTGAATAATTAATGATCCTCTTTCATGTGTTCAGCTGAGTTGGTCACATTTTATACACAATATGATTCATGAAATGGAATCATTGAGTCGGCATAACTCCTGAAAGAACGTCATTAAACTATAACTACGTTTGGCCAAATACAAACCTGTGAGCACTTACTGAAGCAAAATGTCATGTCCGTCTTAATGTTGTTTATCAGCAGTTTCTATGCGACAAATTGATGGAAAATTTGTGGTAACACCTTATGGGACTAAACTGCTGAGGTCATCGGTCCCTAAGCTAATGCAGTACTTAATCTAACTTACGCTAAGGACAACACACACACACACACACACACACACACACACACACACACACCCGAGGGAGGAATCGAAAGTCCGACAGGGGTGAGCCGACAAATTGATGGCTGTCTTACAGAACGATGTCCTTTTAGAAAGACAACGTATGTATTTCACACATGACGAGACACGGCACCACTTTCTACGCCTCGCACAACGGCGCCTAACCCATAGATTTCATGAACGACACATCAATCTAAAAGATCCAGTGTGTTGGTCTCCCATTTCGTCTTAACTCAGTCCTTTGGATTTAAGCAAATGGCAGCATTCAGATTTATCGTTATATGCCACACACTAACAAAGTTGTATATGTATGCAAGTCATGCTTACATATTGTGACTGAAACGTGTTGAAATGAAGACAAACTTACTAAAAACATTTTAAGAGCAATTTCTGCAATATAAAAATCACAAAACGCGAAAAATGATGCGTATTGTAATCAAAAATGCATCATCTGTACGTCATAGGTTTTGAATGCATATTGTACTCAAAAATGCGTGTTATGATCCATCAGAATCAAGTCTTGCCTTGTGAAAATTTGTATTATAGAGGGCAAGGGCTTTTAACCAGAAACAGTTAAACAGATACATAGAGATCTTTGGGTGCTGAAGGACCTAAACTCTTGAGCATCATATCACAATATTCATCCGGAGATATACAGACAAACAGACAAACAGACATTATGGTCCCGGCGGAGGTTCGAGTCCTCCCTCGGGCATGGGTGTGCGTGTTTGTCCTCAGGGTACTTTAGGTTAAGTAGTGTGTAAGCTTAGGGACTGATGACTTTAGCAGTTAAGTCCCATAAGATTTCACACACACACACACACACACACACACACACACACACACACACACACACACACAGAGAGAGAGAGAGAGAGAGAGAGAGAGAGAGAGAGAGAGAGAGAGAGAGAGAGAGAGAGAAAGAGAGAGACAGACACTAGGTCATCTTATTGCTTACTGAGCAACAACAACACCCGAAACACATCAAACGCTGCCGTACCTCGGTATGGACCTTGTATTGTAAGGCAACTGCTAAATATATTAATCCTTCCCAAATATAACCGATCGGAAACCCTTTTGTCCCAGTCCTAGCTCGCTGAGATTTAAGAAGTAAGGACCATCCTCTTCAGCCACCGACATTTAAAACACCCCGCCCTGACCTTTGAGGCAGGGAACGACAAGTACGAGTATTGTCAATCTGTGACACTACTGAATCTCCCAGTGTTATTGCTTCATGCTACCTGACCAGAGATGGAGATACGAATGCACAGAGGAAAAATTATATTTGAATATCCGATGACACTACTGTGTTCTCATCACCTCTGTTGTTTAATGGCGTGCTTGTGGGTGTTCAGCCTATTTGTTTATTCCACTTCTCTGGATATTTCGATGACCGACCCTGTCGTCTTCTTCAGGTTTCTGCGGCTGGTTCAAATGGTTCAAATGGCTCTGAGCACTATGGGACTTAACATCTTAGGTCATCAGTCCCCTAGAACTTAGAACTACTTAAACCTAACTAACCTAAGGACATCACACACATCGATGCCCGAGGCAGGATTCGAACCTGCGACCGTAGCAGTCCCGCGGTTCCGGACTGTAGCGCCTAGAACCGCACGGCCTCCGCGGCCGGCTCTGCGGCTGGCTTATTATGCATACTCGCTCTAACAGGACTGAAGTATTGTTGGTGTCACGTCGCTGGCTATAGACGAATTCATCTCTCTACTCCCGCAGTACCCTTCGATGCTCATTTGTTTTTATCAACAAGACTGTTATTCAGCGAACCCCTTATTCTCTCGCGTTTTCCTGCTCCGATGGAAGAGATGCCCCAACACTGCTTAAGGAGGAACGACAGGGAACGGTCGAAAGCACTCGAAACTTTTTTTATTACGGAATTCGAAAGTATATACACTGAAAAATTACTTCACAAAATATTATGCGCGAACTCTAAAAGGCAATGATTCTGTGAGCATTTGAAGCCGAGAGTGCACGGCACGCCTCGACGTTACACAACAAGTTCCCGATTTGAGTAAACATGAGTTGCTGGAGCGTTGTTTCCATGGTTTTACTCAAAATGAACGAAAGTTTCAATAGTCTCATTTGGAGATACTCTCCAAAAATAACTTCCAGTTGAAGCTAAATTGTCAACATTGCTTCAAATTTGGCCGTATGTCTATTCAGTATAGGCCATACTGCATTAAAGCATGTGGCAAATACCCTTCAAACCAAAATTGGCTATGAAATGAGCCAATTCTGTGAAAACAAAGACGCAAGTGGCGATGCATTCAACAACGGAAAGGGCTTTGAGGACGAAAAGTAGCAGAAAGCGGCCATCCACTAGCCGGGCGATAGTTATTACAGACCCGGCGTCGATGATATCCCGTACGTTACAGGGTTTGTCCCCTATCTTATATGATAAACACTTGTCAAGCTTTAAACGCGCTTTTCTCCAAACTATGTTTTTCGGCATGGTTGTCGTTGTCCATGCTACAATTTTCATCCGATTTTAATGATTTTTGGTCTCCCTGGAGGCAAACTGAATTCTCTTCCGATCATCGTAGCAGAATATTTAAGTTGTTTTTAGCATTTTTTCGGCCAAAAAAGATTGGTCCAAAATTGGTAATGTTTTCAAATATCTATAATGTTAATACAAATTCCTACGATGAACTAAAATTACGTCTGCAAGGATCAGGGTGATAGGTTAATTTCATGTATCAGACAACCACAACCGTTGTTACAGCGACAACCGTTGATCTACCTCCTTTTAGAGCTGCCTCGGGAAAAACCCAATTACACAGCAAATATATAATATTTTTCAATAAAAAATGTATGCTTTATTTATAGCAGCAAACCCCATTTGTCTACTGTAATCCAGTACAGAGAAAAAAGAACCCTGAATTTGGGCAATATTGTCGGCCCTCACCCTGTCGTTCCCCGGGAAGTTGAAACGTCCGTCCCTATTTACTAGGTTTTCAATACATCTTTATTACCACAGACTATTTCATTACGCTGTCCCAGAATCTTAGTATCTATATCACGATACTGGCCTCGTTCTATTTCATTTCCTGACTATACTCGAGGCAGTGCTCGACAGCAGCAGATTTTCTTGGTGGTTTTAGACAGGTGTGTCGCTTATGCTCCTTGAATCTCTTGCCAACGGTTTAATACCCTGCAAGGTGTGAGACATCTTATATGGGCATGGAATGAGGTTCAGACCCGGATTTCTGAGATCTAGACCGTCTTTAACATTACAGAGACTTTATTTTTGTTGATACGAGTGAAATACATTTGATGCTATTTTCTATAGGAATTTACCGATTGTGGACCAGCATAATTCAGATAAGAAATTCTTGGCTTTAGTTTTTTTTACTGTGTTAAAGGCGATGTTGATTTTGATTGCATCTCCTGCTCGATTTATCGATCTGTGTATGGGTTATGTTATGTTATGTTAACCGGGGGCCTAGAAACGACGGAGAGGCTTCGTCCCCGCAGTGGTCCGCAACCCCACGACAACTACCGCAGTCCACTTAACACCTCCGCCACCCACATCGAACCCAGGGTTATTGTGCGGTTCGGACCCCGGTGGACTCCCCAGTGAACCTCTCACACCAGACGAGTATAACCCCTATGTTTGCGTGGTAGAGTAATGTTGGTGTACGCGTACCTGGAGAACTCGTTTGCGCAGCAATCGCCGACATTGTGTAGTTGAGGCGGAATAAGGGGAACCAGCCCGCATTTGCCGAGGCAGATGGAAAACCGCCTAAAAACCATCCACAGACTGGCCGAATCACCGGGGACCGGCGCTCCTTCCCGCCCGGTAAGCCTTGAGTTTGACCGCACGGCCAACCGGATGGTTGTGGGTGGGTACCTTAGGGACACAGTTCATAGATACTGTAATTCTTCAGTGAGGCTCTCCTTGTCTGACAGCGCTCGAGCTCTACAGACAACAGTCACCAGTATGAATTTCTGTCCTACGGATGGTGAAGGCTCAAGCGGTAGAGACAGAGGTCAGAGTGAGTGGGTTTTTTCTGTGCATTGTGATCTAGGGATACGTCCGTTCCTCATTATCTGTCACGTCGAAGAGTCGAGGAAAGGTAGCTGGATGTCTCTTTCAACTCCCATTGCAAATTTTACATTTGTATGGACAGCTTAACTGTACCAATAACTCAAGAAATTTATTCCTTCCGTAGGGCCACATCACAAACTTATTGGTAGAGACACGTTGACTTGGCTGATGCTAGTGCGGATGAGCCTGCTGGATTGTATAGTCGTGATCCATGGAACTATTTTGTTCCTAATGCTTCGTCCAGACCAGTGTTGGATGTCCTCAGAGATGCTCCTGGTTCCTTCGAGAACCTCTGGAGGTGTCGAACGCAGCTCTGGCTGAAATTCTAAGAACAAAACATTTTCATAATCCACGACCATACAACGGGCAAGATTCAGAGTAGAAAACCTTCATTTTAAGATTCCAGCTCGTTTGTGTCAAAGTGTTCTATGTATAGGTACCACACGCCCTGTGAGGAGAGTTGTAAAGATCATCAGCACGCATCCGACTAAAGCAATCAAGCATACCAGCTGTATAAGAGCATAGCTTCGAGTATAATCACAAAATGAAATACGATGGAAGTAATATCGTCATACAAACGCCAAGTCTCTGGGACAAAGGAACTAAAGTAAGAGGTCAGAAATCTTAATAAACCAAGAGGGAGGTTTCAATTTAAGCAAGGCTTCCAATGTGGCATCCATTTGATTAAGGTCTCGCCGGCCATCTTTCCCATCAGAGCTGGTAAAGGCGACAGAATGAACGTTTCAGGAAATAACAGTGTGGGAGTCCGAAATACAAATGAGGAAGAAAAGAACATTTAAGTGCCTAGCCGTAGGCATGGCGATTCTCACTGAAACAACCGATTTTCAGTTAAACTTATTCTTTTCGTCTCCAGTTTAACCTGACTGTTAAAATCACTCAAAATAACCGATTTCTAAAATGACAAATATTTTGTTTTCTTTTCCATCAGTTCCAGTAATAAGCGGAGACTTGGAGCGTAGGTTGAAAAAATTATAATGAAGGCGAAAGACTAGGAGATCATGATCGATAAAGAGTTGAGGCTGTGGCAGAAATCTCTCTCACTGTCTCCAGCAAAGACCCCGAATGTGAAGGAGATGGGCGCCGTGACAGTGAGATCGAAAGTTCACAAGCTTAAGACTTCACCGCATTGTCCCTTTCGACTGCTATCAATTTTGCACCCTGAAGCAACCATAAAACTATGAATTCAATTATTATTCCGTGTTTATAGTACGTCTATTAAATTACAGCTGTCAAATTTATCTTCTTTTCCAAGTAACATTGTGAACGTTTCCTCCTGATATGATGTGACAAGTTTGTCGTGCCCCCTTCCGTTTTTAATAATTGAAAGCCAATGAAACATATCATGTCACTGCTACCATACTTTATAAAATACCACAAAACTAGGTACAGCGCCAATGCAACCCCATCAATACTCCATAAAATACACCAAACTAGGTATAGCGCCAATGCAACCCAATTGATATTCAAGCATGACAACGAGGAACTACCGTACAGACCAGGTGGGGGCAAGTCTTAAATGTTGCGCGTGCAGATTTACCGTCCAGCAGATCTCACCACAAGGCAACAGGTATATTATTGTTCTACAGTGTTTTACCGATTCTTACGTCATTTGTTTGCTCCTAGTTTCTAACTGAAGGCGTAGTTATTAAAATAGTTCTGATCGCTCTTCCTAGTTTTTATCATAAACCAATATTTAAGAGGAATGGAAATTTCATTAATACACATTACTTATTTAAAAAAATCTATTTACTTACTGCACTGCTAGTATGTTAAACTGATATTCCTAAAAATGAGAAAAACCTGTTAATAACCGAGACCAAAAAATACCGGTTACTCAGAACTAAAGTACCGGCGTCTGTCGAACTGGTCGGTTTTTCTTATCTCTACTTAGCGGGCGCCGGGAGACGAACTCGGTTACAAGCAGAGGCTCCATACCAAAACTGAATCACAAAGTGATATCGGACCAGGCAATGATTACGCATAGTAGCATAGCTCGCAGAACTTGAAGAAGATTACATTATCGGACATCGAAATATCCAATAAGATGTGACAAAAAACGCCTTACCATCCGAGAGCAAATTATTATTCAATCACGCTGTGGAAAACTGGAGAGATCACACTACACCCGCTGTTGCAAACAATTTACTGAACCACCTCCTCTCCTATGCTTCAGTGTTACATCAGTAATGACCAGAGATTAACCGGTCAATCGCCGTCAGTTTGCTACCCAGTATGCAAAAGCTTTCCAGGAAGCAGTGTTTTCCCTCTCGCCATTCTCAGCCCTTGCATACAAATAGAGCATTTCTCTGATTTACTGCGTTTGTACTGTCATAACAGTCTCCCGGCGGCCGTTCGGCAGTAATTACGACGTTAAACATTCGCTTCGGTTGCATGTTGAGGGACAGCTTTCACGGCTGCCCCGATCCAGGTGTCCATTTCATCTGTGCGCCGTAAACGTCTGGCGAGTCAAAGCGTTTAATGGCAGCAATAACTCGTCCCAACCCTTAATAACGGCGAGCTTTACGACTCGCACCTGTAGCAGGCAGTTATTATTACCGCACCACAGCCCTCTGCGGGCGAACACGCACCTCTCTCACCCGACACTTTGCTCTTTCTTATCTCACTAACACTACCCTCCAGCATCGGTACTCCTTAGTCTTCTACTTCATATCTAGTGGTATACACGGTCATTAATGACGTGTTAAGGTGTCCTTATCAGAATGTGCAGTAACAGTGGCGCCTAACTATCGCATCGATGTCCACAATTTTCTTCCTGTACATATAATTTCCTGTACTACATTAGGCTACAGTTTTTAGCATTATCGGAGGAATGTTTAATAGCACTCTCTGTTCGTACCACATACATGATGATCTGACCTGTCCTTCCACGTCAAACCGTTACCTTCCTCTTATTTGTTCCTCAGAGACCATCGTCTTTGCCGAGACTCTGTTCTCCTAGGTTTTTTCACTTCTATGCCATCACGCTCATAGAGGTAACGAAAAGGAAGCCACACTGTACGCTAATGTATAAAACGCATAGTTCGTTTCCAGAGTGGACCGCAGGAAGATAGTCAGTGACGTTCTGAAAGGTAACAATAGGGATGTGGAGTGAGCTAGGTTTAACTGTTGAGGATACATTGCGCGTACAGCACGATCAAAGTAGTCCCTCAGATTCTCGGCTGCGTTTAAATTCGGGGAATCTGGTGGTCAGGGGAGTACAGTAAGTATCTTGGTGCTCTTCGAACCATCCACACACTCTGTGAGCTGTATGACACGTTGCACTGTCCTGCTGGCAAATGCCAGGGTGCCTAGGAAAAACACAGTGGATGTGTGGGTGGACATGGTCCACATGGATAGATGCATACTTGTGTTGATTCATTGTACCTTCCATAAAGACGACATCAGGTAGGGAATGTTACGAAAACATTTAACAGACCATAACGATCCTTCCTCCGGACTGCGACCTCCCGATGATTGTTGCTGGGTGTTTACTTTCAGACGTTTCACACCGTACGAGCCGACGGCCATCTTTGGGATGGGGCGTAGATTAGATTAGATTTACTTTCATTCCAATTGATCCGTAGTGAGGAGGTCCTCCAGGTTGTAGAACATGTCAGAAAAACAATAATAAATCACAAATATTTACAACTGAAACAAATAAGCTAATGTACCTTCCACAGATCCCAAGTGGAATAATCGTCGTTTTTTTAATGAACGCTATATGAAAGAATCATTTTACAAACAGTAATGCACTGAATTTAAAATAAAAAAAGTTTTATTTATTTATAAGATAATATACTAGATCTACTACAATACTTACTTACAATGAACAAATTACTGCACTGAAATGGTGCAGAAGTTATATTGTGTGTATATATACAAATCAGTTGGTTCAACTGAGAAATTTATCAATGGAGTAGAAGGAGTTGGCCGCCAATAAATCCTATAGGTTTCTCTTAAACTGAATTTCATTGGTTGTTTAGCTTTTTGTGTCTGCTGGCAAGTTATTGAAAATGTGTGTTCCTGAATAATGCACACCTTTTTGTACAAGAGTAAGTGACTTTAAATCCTTGTAAATATTATTCCAATTTCTAGTATTGATTCCATGAATTGAGCTGTTGGTTTGCAAAAGTGATATATTTTTAATGACAAATTTCATTAAGGAATAAATATATTGGGAAGCAGTAGTTAGTATCCCTAGCTCCCAAAACAGGCTTCTGCTGGATGTTCCTGGGTTCACAAAACGTATAACTCTTACTGCATGTTTTTGTGCCCAGAAAACTTTAGCTAGGCTTGATGAATTACCCCAAAAAATAATCCCATATTATATTGTGGAATGAAAGTAAGCATAGTATGCCAGCTTTTTTCATTTTTATGTCCTCTATGTCTGACACAATTCGCATTGCAAATTGAGATTCGTTAAGACACTTCAGCATTTCTGTGGTGTGCTCCTCCAAGCTGAATTTATTATCAAACCGTAATCCCAAGAATTTAACACTGTCCACTTCTTCTATCTGCTTGCCATCGTATGTTAGGCATATACTCCTGGGACACCCCTTACAAGTTCTGAACTGCATGTTGTGTGTTTCTTCAAAGTTTAGTGACAAATAATTGGCTAGGAACAAGTGATTAATTTCCACAAAAATGAATTCACTATTTATTGCAATGTTTGTATCATTGGCAAACAAAACGAAGTTAGCATCTGGTAATGATAATGATGAAAGGTCATTGACATACACAAGAAAAAGTAAGGAACCTAAAATGGAACCTTGTGGGACCCCAAATGTAATTAGTTCCCTGTTGGATGATGCCTGATAGCTTAATACATGTCCCTTTCCTAATAACACCCTTTGTTTCCTGCCATAGATATAAGATTTGAACCATTTGGCAGCATTTCCTATTACACCATAATATTCTTATTTACTTAAAAGGGTATTGTGATTTACACAGTCAAATGACTTTGACAGATCACAAAATATACCAGCTGCATGCAATTTTTTGTCTAATGATTTAAGCACATTTTCACTGTAAGTGTAGATAGCCTTCTCAGTATCAAAACCCTTTAGAAATCCGAACTGAGAGTTTGACAGTATGTTATTTGGGATAAGATGAGTATAAAAAATTTTGAGAATGCTAGCAAAAGTGAAATTGGACAGAAATTTGATGCTATTTCTTTATCTCCCTTCTTAAACAGTGGCTTAACTTCAGCATATTTCAACCATTCAGGAAATATTCCCCTGATAAACGACTGGTTACACAGATAGCTTAATATGTTACTTAACTCAGAATTAGATTCCTTAGTTAACTTTGTTGATATTGCATCATATCCACTAGATGTTGTTGATTTTAAAGGTTTTATGATGGACATTGTTTCTTCTGGGGTAGTGAGGATCAAATTCAAATTATTGAAGATACTTGAAATGTCTGGTCTGAGGTATTCCATAGCAGCATCTTCAGAACCTGACAATCCCATCTTTTCAGTAACAATTATAAAATGTTGGTTAAAAAGATCTTCAACACTATACACATCTGTCATCAATGTATCATTTACTCTTAATGCTGTTTGTCCCTCATCTTGTCTGGTTCTCCCCGTCTCCTGCTTCACTATATCCCATACTGACTTTATTTTGTTATCTGATATGACTATCTTTTCCTAGTAATATATTTGCTTTGATGTTCGTATTACAGTCTTTAATATTTTGCAGCATTACTTGTGATGCACTATAGCATCAACACCAGAACTGTTTCGGATTGACAGATACAGTTATCTTTTTGTTTTACAAGATAACCCTATTCCTTGGGTAATCCATGGCTTCTTTGTAGGCTTTGCTCTAACCTTGGTTAGTTTTGGGAAAAAACAGTGCTCAAATAAGGTAAGCACTTAATTGGCAAAAGTGTTATATTTTTCATTCAAGCCATGAGCACTGTAAACATCACTCCAGTGAATGTCTCTGAGAATTGTCCTAAAATAATCAATTTTTGGCTTATTGATTACCCTCTTGAGCTCAGATTTGACAGATTTTCTATCCTGTACAGTATTAACATTTAACAGAAGAAACGACATGTCATGATCTGAGAGGCCATTGATTATTGGTTTTGTAATATAATTTTCTTCATTGGACTTTTCTACAAAGATATTATCAGTGGCTGTTTGTGAGCAATTGGCTACCCTAGTGGGGAACTTTACAGTGGGAATTACGTTGAATGATAGTGTTACTAACTCAAATAAGTTCTTATTGGCAGAGTCATTAAGGAAATCTACATTGAAATCACCAGCAATCACTATTTCTTTGTTTTTGGTTGTTACATGGGCCAGTACAACTTCAAGGTGGTTTATGAACAGATTAAAGTTACCAGCAGATGCTCGATATACACTTAATATTATGTAGGATTTTTTGTGAAATTCTACTTCTGTTGCACTAGCTTCCATATGCTGTTCTAGGCAAAATTTGTGAATGTCTAGGTTCTTAAATTTATGACAGTTCCTGATGAATGTGGCAACTCTTCCTTTCTCTACGTCTGCTCCACAAAAGTGAGATTCTAACCTAAACCCTATAGCACTTATAAGTTCTATACCAGTGGTCACATGATGTTCAGAGAGGCAGATTACGACAGCTGGTTTGAAGACTCGAATTCATCTGTGCAGGTAAGTAATTCAGTCCTTGAATATTTTGATGCAATAAAGATAGCTGACATTTCACATTGACTGAGTTAAAAGAACGTAAATCATTTGAAAAGATCACCTGTCACCCTCAGTGGACATCCGGTTGCAGTATTGACATGTAATTTCCAGTTTTCCACGCCAGTGAACAGCAGTCATCATGGGTGCATGAAGCAGGCGCCTGTTGTGGGTGCCCACACACAGCGAGTTTCGTTGAACTGTCATCGAGGGACTCTGTTAGTAGCCTCTTATTTCATCGGGGCAGTTGATGTATACTTGCAAGTACATTCGTCTGTCGGTCATCCTCTGACATCTATAGCCCATGGCTCGCTACATTTACTGCAGCTCCGGTTTGTTTGTTTGTGTGTGTGTGTGTGTGTGTGTGTGTGTGTGTGTGTGTGTGTTTGTTTGTGTGTGTTTAACAGTATGGCCGTCCAACAGCTAGAGATCAGAACACTACGCCGGTTTTGGGTAGCACCATTTTGCTGTGCCACTACTTCTATACTTTTACTAGGGCTTCATGCGAACAGTTTACAAACCTAGGGTTCCTGGAATTTCTTCTACCCTAGGGCCGAAAGCCAATTATCATGTCCTTTTGGATGTCAGATAAATCGTTCCGTTTCCAATATGACAGTGACTGTACTTCATACGGTATCTGCTCGAGATGATTTGTACACCCCTCCCCCACTGCTAGTACTGCCACATGGCATCTGTGAGTGGTTAGCGCAGGGTGACGTCGAACATAGCCGGTGGTAGCATCAATGTGACTCGACCATGCGGAAGCGGATGGCTCCTCAAGAAGAACGTTTGCGGTTGAGACTCCATGTGAGCTTCCATTTCAATCTCTCTACTTTTACCTTCATGATTTTTTCCCGAAATATACGCATGGGGAGCGTAGGTTTATTCTTCTATAAATGTAAGATCACGGGATTTTAACGGTAAACCACACTGTGATGCACAGTATCTTTCCTTTGTCGTCTACCACCAGAGTCTGACTACACCATGTGATCAAAATTATCCAGACACTTGGCTGAAAATGATTTACAAGTTCGTGGCGTCCTCCATCGGTAATGCTTGAACTCAATATGGTATTGGCGCACCCATAGCCTTGATGACAGCTTACACTCTCGCAGGCATACCTTCAAACAGGTACTGGAAGGTTTCTTGATCAATGGCAGCCCATTCTTCACCGAGTGCTGCACCGAGGAGAGGTATCGATGTCGGTCGGTGAGGCCTGGCACGAAGTCGGCGTTTCAAAACATCCCAAAGGTCTTCTGTAGGATTCTGGTCAGGATTCCGTGCAGGCCAGTCCATTACAGGGATGTTATTGTTTTGTAACCACTCCGCCACAGGGTGTGCATTATGAACAGGTGCTCGCTCATGTTGAAAGATGGAATCGTCATCCCCAAATTGCTCTGCAACAGTGGGAAGCAAGAAGGTGCTTAAAACATCAATGAAGGCTTGTGCTGTGATAGTGCCACGCAAAACAACAAGGGGTTCAACCCCCTCTCCATGAAAAACATGATTACACTGTAACACCACAGCCTCCGAATTTTACTGTTGGCATTACACACATTGGCAAATGACGTCGACCTGGCATTCGCCATATCCATAACCTGCCATCGGATTGCCACGTTGTGTACCTTGATTTGTCACTCCACACTACGTTTTTCAACTGTTCAATCGTCCAATGTTTACGCTCCTTACACCAAGCGAGGCGTCGTTTCGCATTTACCGGCGTGATGTGTGGCTTATGAGCAGCCGCTCGACCATGAAATCCAAGTTTTCTCACCTCCCGCCTACCTGTCATAGTATTTGCTGTGGACCCGGATGCAGTTTGAAATTCCCGTGTAATAGTCTGGATACATGTCTGCCTAATACATATTGTGACCCTCTTCAACTGCCGGCGGTCTCTGTCAGTCAACAAAATGACACAAGTGACACCCAATCACCTGACCACGTTCGAAGTCTGTGAGTTCCGCGGAGTGCCCCATTCTGCTCTCTTACGATGTCTAATGACTACTAAGATCGCTGATATGGAGTACCTGGCAGTAGGTGGCAGCACAATTCACCTAATATGAAAAACGTATGTTTTTGGTAGTTCCGGATACTTTTTATCATATAGTGTAGCATTTGCGTAACCCCTTTGCTCTTACCAAAGTAGTCTACGACGAAACTGGCTACTCATTTTGGGATTGTATGTTCTCTATCAAACTTATCAGGAAGGTGTCCCAGACTGACGAGCAACAATGAAGTACTTGTGGAAGGAGGGTTTTTTGAGCTACTACCTCCATGGAGGACTACACTTGCTGGGGATTTTCCATTGAACTTCACTCTTGCACGTGTCCTTGGAGAACAATCCTAAGTATAACGTGCTACTATATTCATATTAAAGAGAAGATTTGCAACCATACAGATGTGCGTGTGTATTTCCCGCTCTGGACGGATACACACCAATAATCCTACACCACTCTACTAGCGACCACAGGGAATCCCTACCCGTGGTACTGAAAGACTGTATTTCAAGATACGAGGTCCATTGCATTATTGCTTCCAAAAATCCAGTCAACTGCAGCCCGTGCAGGGTCGGCTACAGCCAGTGATCAGAGTTCTTCAGATCTGCACTTCATCAAGGAAATAACGAAAATGTGTAATTAAGTTTCAGTTTTTACATGGCCACAAGCCGTCACTGAGCGTGAGCTCCAGTTTGACAATGCCATTAAAACAAGTTCACAGAACGATGACACTTTGCCTCACCAATCCACGTCTGATTATGAATTGGGATTCAGGCTCACAATATAAATTTAATCTGTATTCTTCCGCAGGTAATTATGAAGAAAAATGGGTCATCAATCACCATGGTCAAGTACGGCTCATGAGCTTATGAAATCACAAAACGACTTCAATTGCTGCCTAAGTAGCGGAATTCCTTAGCTTTATCTGCTTCGTGACCAGCAACCTGATGTGATGTTTCCCGCTGTTCTCATTTCTGCTGCTTCTCATTACTTTCGTCTTTCTTGGATTTACTCCCAGTCCATATTCTCTACTCACTAGACTGTTCATTCCATTTAGCAAATCCTGTAATTATTCTTCACTTTCACTCAGAATAGCAAAGTCATCTTCGAATCCTATCCTTGAAATCCTTTCACCTTGAATGTTAATCTCACTCTTGAACCCTCCTTTTATTTCCATCATTGCTTCTTCGTTGTACAGACTGAACAGCAGAGACGAAAGAATACATCCCCGTTTTACACACTTTGTTACTAGAGCACTTCATTCTTGGTCGTCCACTCTTAGTATTCCCTTTTGGCACTTGTACTTATTGTATGTTATTCGTCTCTCCCTATAGCGTATCCTATCTTTCTCAGAATTTCGAATATCTTCCACCGTTTTATATCGCTGAACGCTTTTTCCAGGTCGACAAATCTTATGAACGTGTCTTGATTTTTCTTTAGTGTTGCTTCCATCATCAACCGCAACGTCAGAATTGATTCTCTGGTGGCTGTACCTTTCCTAAAGCGAAACTGATAGTCACCTAATACATTTTCAGTTTTGTTTTCCGTTCTTCTGTACATTATTCTTGTCAGCAACATGGATGTGTGAGCTATTTAGCTGAGTGTGCGATAATTCTCGTACTTACCAGCCAATGCAGTCTTCAAAATTGTGTGGATCTTATTTTCCCGAAAGTCTGATAATATGTTCCCATACATTCTAGGCACCAACGTAAATGGTCGTTTTGCTGCCACTTCCCCCAACGGTTTTAGAAATTCTGATGGAATTATATCTATCCGTTCTGCCTTATTTATTCTTAAGTCCTTCAACGCTCTTTTAAATTCTAATACTGGATCCCATATTCGTTCCTATCGACACCTGTTTCTTCTTCTAATACGTCAGACAAATCATAGAGGCCTTTAACGTACTCTTTCCACCTATCCGCCCTCTCCTCTGCATTTAACAGTGAAATTTCTGTTGCACTCTTAATGTTACCACCCTTTCTTTTAATGTGTCTGAAGGTTGTTTTGAATTTCTTATATGCGCGTCAGTCCTTCCGACAAACATTTCTTTTCCGATTTCTTCACGTTTTTCATGCAGCCATTTCGTCTAAGCTTCCCTGTAGTTCCTACTTATTTCATCTCTCAGCAACTTGTATTTCGGTATTCCTGAATTTCCCTTAACATTTTTGTACTTCCTTCATTCATCGATCAGCTAAAGTATTTCTTCTGTTACCCATGGTTTCTTTACAATTACCGCCGGCGTGTGTGGTCGAGCGCTTGTAGGCGCTTCAGTCTGGAACCGAGCGACCACTATGGTCGCAGGTTCGAATCCTGCCTCGGGCACGGATGTGTGTGGTGTCCTTAGGTTACTTAGGTTTAAGTAGTTCTAGGTTCTAGGGGACTGACTACCTCAGAAGTTTAGTCCCATAGTGCTCAGAGCCATTTGAACCATTTTTTTACAATTACCTTCTTTATATCTATGTTTTTTGTTTCCAGTTTCTGTGATTCCCCTTTTTAGAGTGACCATTCCTCTTTAACTGCACTGCCTACTGAATTGTTCCTTATTGCTGTATCTATAGCCTCAGAAAACTTCAAGCGTATCTCTTCATTCCGTAGTACTTCTGTATCACACTTATTTACGTATTGATTATTCTTGACTAATCTCTCGAACTTCAGCCTTTCCTATTGTAACTTTCTTTTTAAAAAATATGTATTTGTTTGCCAATGAATATGAAATGCGTAATGTTTCTGATATGCAGATTTACTGTGTGATGTGTTGTTGAGCAAATGGTGTGCTTAATTAGTTTTACTGTAATCAAAAAGAATTAAACAACTTAATCTGGGAAACCAGTACGCAATTGCCATATTGAAATCAATCGCTCCGAAGTTTACCCAGTCTCGTGAGCACCGAGTTCTATGGTGTTATACAATAAACTGATAAAATTCCCTGTTCAAATAAACAATGAAATAAATTTTCCTTACCTCTAGAGTCGCAACGTATGTAATCTTTGTATTCTGTTCTCTCCACAGTAGGCACTGAAAATATTCAGACTTGGTGCAGCAAAGTGCAATGCCGGCAGTAAAATAGATTCATACAAATAATATCATTAGATAGGATGATAAATGAATAATGTTGCAAATGTTCAGCGAAAATACTGGATACTGACTCAGCACTGTATAATACTGTCTGCATTAAAACTGTTGCATACATTGACACTTTTCTGTTTCTGGTGCATTAATATTATTTTGATTCCGACTGAAAAAGGATTCCTCTTAGAAAACTTTCATTTTATTTACATAAACACGACATTGAAGAGAATGAGGTACTGATAAGGGGATATGCTAAGACCGAATGCTTCAGTTTGAAAATTGAATTCAAAATAAACAGAGCGAGGGAAAAGGGACTGTCTATATGCTTCCGTGTGGGCCCTAACTTCGCGTATAATAACCTTCGTCGTCCTTACGCGAAACGTATGTTGGCGGCACTAGAACCGTTCTGCAGTCAGCTACAAATACCTGTTCTCTAAATTTTCTCAATAGCGTTCCTCGAAGAGAACGTCACCTTCCCTTCATGGATTCTCGTCTGAGTTCCCTAAGCATCTCCGTGATCCGCATTGTATTGCATTGTATTGTATGTTAACCGAGGGCCTAGAAACGACGTAGAGGCTCCGTCCCCGCAGCAGCCGCAGTGGTCCGCAACCCAACAACGACTACCGCAGTCCACTTGTCCTCTCCGTCGCCCCACACCGAACCACTCTTTCAGGGTTATTGTGCGGTTCGACCTCCGGTGGACCCTGCAGTGAACGTCTCACACAAGACGAGTATAACCCCTATGTTTGCGTGGTATACGCGTACATAGAGAACTTGTTTGCGCAGCAATCGCCGACATAGTGTAGCTGAGTCCGTGTTCCGTGCGTTTTGTTCGAATCTACCAGTAAGAAATCTAGCAGCCGCCCGTAAAATGCTTCAATGTCTTCCTTTAATTCGACCTGGCACGGATCCAAAAAACTCGAACAGTACTCAAGAATAGGTTGCACCACACGTCATATATGCGGCCTCTTTTACAGTGAAGCAAACCTTCCCAAAATTCTGCCAATAAACCGAAATCGACCATTGGCTCTCCCTAAACAGTCCTCACATCATCGTTCCATTTGCTATTTCTTTGCAACACTACGCCCAGATATTTGAGCGATGTGACTGTGTCAAGCAAGTCGCTACTAATACTACACCGAACATACGAGCTTGTTTTTCCTACTCTCATGCATTAACTTACATTCTCCTAAACTTAAAGCCAGATGTCATTCATTGCACCGAGTAGATATTTTGTCTAAGTCATCTTGTCTCCACCAACAGTCACTAATCTTCGACATCTTCCCGTGCAATACAGCATCATCAGGAAACAACCTCAGATCATTGCCCGCCCTGTCTGTCAGATCATTTATGTATGGAGAAAATAATAGCGGTTCTCAAATGATTCAAATGGCTCTAAGCACTATGGGACCTGACATCTGAGTTCATCAGTCCCCTAGACTTAGAACTACTTAAATCTAACTAACCTAAGGACAACACACACATCCATGCCGGAGGCAGGATTCGAACCTGCGACCGTAGTAGCAGCGCGGTTCCAGACTGTAGCGCCTAGAACCACTTGGCCAGTCCGGCTTGTTATACGGAAGTCACCTGCGCCTTTTCCATTCGCTTGGGACTTTGCGATGGGTGAGAGATTCGCGATAAATTGAATCTAGGTAATGGGCCAATGCCGTAGAGTAGTCTTTGTAAAACCGAACTGCGATTCCGTTTTGAAATGTCGACTTTTTTTGTTTTCAACTCTTCAGTTGTTTCTCAAAGGCAGGGAAGCAGATTATTATCTGCTCCTTACGGAATCAACTCGACGGTCAAACGACGTTATTGACGTCATTATTGTTACGAACGATGTTACACAGTATTAGTGTGTTGCCTGCTGGGGTGATGAGTTTTGGTCCGATGATCCCGATTTGGAGGCAGCGGGGAGGAGAAGGTAGTGTCACGATAAAACATTTCGAAATATTGCTCCTTTGAGTTACCGCTGCAGCAGATCAAAACGTATGGAACGCTCCCGTGTGTTCAGATCCGTAGCCACCCCATCCTCGAGCGAACGTCTCCTCAGAGAAAAGAAACTTTGGTATTCCATTCGTCGTGCCGCCAGCAGGCTTATCTCGCGACTTGGGATGCTGGGCCGAATGCGAAGCCGGCGCTGCCGACTCGGAGCCTGATTTGTCATTCCGCGTCTTCCCATCCGGCGTCTCCTAGTCTAGGAGGCGGAGGATCCGGCGCGTGAAAAATGTCTCGCAAGGGGCCGGGTCGCAATGCAACGGGGAAGAGTCGGCGGCTGTCTAGCTGGTGAAGGGCTCACGGGGTGCAGTAACATTATATCAGCATTATAGAGGCACGAACGAGGAGTACCTCCAACAGAAAGGAACGGCGGACCAAAGTCCTTTCACTGAATTTGGAAGAAATTTATCTACAGAAGAGTGTGTAGGACAAACATTGAAGAGCTAAAACATTATTACTACTGGCCAATACTAGACTGAATGCCATCTGGAGGCTTTGGAGGAGCGTGGCGTGGTGAGGGAAACTTTAAAAGCGCAGCGGCTTGGACGAGGGACGTGGCCCGGAGCCTAGGAACAAAATCTTGACTGGCGAAGATGGTCGACTGTAAGCGCTCGACTGTGGTGAGCATCTATAGAAGGAACAGGGGTATCCAAAACTTGAGGGCGAAAGAAACTTTCGCATGATGTATCACTGCCAAGTAACATATACAATGAAATTTAGATGTTGTTGTTGTGGTCTTCAGTCCTGAGACTTGTTTGATGCAGCTCTCCATGCTACTCTATCCTGTGCAAGCTTCTTCATCTCCCAGTACTTACTGCAACCTACATCCTTCTGAATCTGCTTAGTGTATTCATCTCTTGGTCTCCCTCTACGATTTTTACCCTCCACGCTGCCCTCCAATACTAAACTGGTAATCCATTGATGCCTCAGAACATGTCCTACCAACCGATCCCTTCTTCTAGTCAAGTTGTGCCACAAACTCCTCTTCTCCCCAATCCTATTCAGTACTTCCTCATTAGTTAGGTGATCTACCCATCTAATCTTCAGCATTCTTCTGTAGCACCACATTTCGAAAGCTTCTATTCTCTTCTTGTCCAAACTATTTATCGTCCATGTTTCACTTCCATACATGGCTACACTCCATACAAATACTTTCAGAAACGACTTCCTGACACTTGAACCTATACTCGATGTTAACAAATTTCTCTTCTTCAGAAATGCTTTCTTTGCCATTGCCAGTCTAAATTTTATATCCTCTCTACTTTGACCATCATCAGTTATTTTGCTCCCCAAATAGCAAAACTCCTTTACTACTTTCAGTGTCTCATTTTCTAATATAATTCCCTCAGCATCACCTGACTTAATTCGACTACATTCCATTATCCTTGTTTTGCTTTTGTTGATGTTCATCTTATATCCTCCTTTCAAGACACTATCCATTCCGTTCAACTGCTCTTCCAAGTCCTTTGCTGTCTCTCACAGAATTACAATTGCATCGGCGAACCTTAAAGTTTTCATTTCTTCTCTATGGATTTTAATACCTACTCTGAATTTTTCTTTTGTTTCCTTTACTGCTTGCTCAATACGCCGATTGAACAACATCGGGGAGAGGTTTCAACCCTGTCTCACTCTCTTCCCAACTACTGCTTCTCTTTGGTGTCTCTCGACTCTTATAACTGCCATCTGGTTTCTGTACAAATTGTAAATAGCTTTCCGCTCCCTCTGTTTTACCCCTGCCACCTTCAGAATTTGAAAGAGAGTATTCCAGTCAACATTGTCAAAAGCTTTCTCTAAGTCTACAAATGCTAGGAACGTAGGTTTGCCTTTCCTTAATTTAGATAATACATAGAAAAACTGCTACAGCTATTAATTTGTTTATTTATTATTTTCTTTTAGTCCATTATCGATATAAAAGAGCAGACCGTATGTTGAACACGAATTGGCATGAATAAACCACATACAATTTTAATATAATTTCAGATGTGTCACTAATAACTAAGCATTATGCTGTTTATGGGGAAAACTCCACATGTCATAACTACAGTAAAATAAAAAATTATAATAACTAAAAAATGACTGCTTACTACCATTTGGCCATCTGGCACACGGATAGTTTTTCATCTGGAATACTGAAGGCACACAGTACTGGTCTGTTACATTATGCGGCATTAGTAGGTCACAAATTTTGTAATTTGTAATTCTGCACTACGCTGCTACAACACAATACTACACAGCACTATACTACACACTATACTACTTTGCTTGTGTCCTTGGTATTAGAACCAAGGTGGATCTCTCATTTGTCTGGATGGTTAGCTCCCAGCGCGCTGAGGTGCAGCTAAGTATTTACAGGGGCTGTGCAGCTGTGCCACCCAAGGTGTAGAGATGGGTATCAGGGTCTCAGGAAGTCCTTCCAAGTTCTCCCCGAGGCTCGTCTCCGCGCTGCTTCCAGAAGGTTGTTGTAGGTGGGTGTTCTGCCGTGAGGTGTCTCGTTATCATGATGTAAGGCCTCTTCTTGGTTGTTGCTCAGCCATGTAGGCTTGCAGTTCATAAGCTGGTATTTTAGCTGTAATCGAGTTCAGCTTGTACGACATTTCCTCATTCCGTATTATATTATAAACTGTTGCACTCCAAAATACGTTACTGTCCTGGTCTGTAACATCTTGTCTAACGGCACGCTCCCATACGACGTGATCCGGAGGACTGACTGCTCCACATTCACAAGTGTTTTTGGTGTGCTGTCGTATTTTTAGTAAGTAGCTGGGATGCAAACTACGTCCCGACAGGTAGTGTATAACTCCCTTGTCAGAAAGAAGTAGGTCTTTGTTGTTCTTTCTTTTCTGCTAGGAAGAAACTGAAAGGCTCTCCTCCCTGTTTCTGCCCTGTCCCAGATTTCTTGCCATTCTCTACCAGTGCATGCTTTTATTTCCTTATTCGATACGGCTCTTGTGCCCAGTATTTCCTTTGTCTTATCATATTCTCGACTTTTTAGCCAGTTTTGTGCACCTCTCTTTCTTACTCCTAGGTCTAGAGGTAGCAGGCCTAATATCACCAGCAGCGCCTCAGTTGGTGTTGTTCTAGACGCCCCTGTAAGGCGCAGGAGTTCATACCTCTGTGCTCGCGGTAGAACCTGTGTTGTCCTTACATTTCCGGCTCTGTGAGCTCAAACGCTACACCCGTAGCCCACAATAGCAAGCAAGACTGAATTGCGGTACGTTCTTATTGCACTCAGTGGCAACTGAAAACTTCTTTGGTCTCTTGTTCGTATTTTACTTAGGATTTTAATCCCTCTCTTTCAGCAGATTTCTACATGTATATAAAAGTTTTACTTTTCCTCGATGTTAATTACAAGGTACCAATGTATTTCTTTAGTTTTCAAAGGTTGGTCATTTATACTGATTGTGGCATTTCTCCTTCTTCATAATGTTCCTTTTGGTAACATGTGGAACATTTTGTGCGCTGCCATCGTTAGTTTGTTTTCTGCATATCACTTGCTTAGTCTCTGAAGAACTATCCTGTTGTTTTCCTCTAATTTAGCCCTTGTGTTAGCAGATCCTATAATTATCAGATCGTCTGCGTAGACGAAGTAACCTATAGTTTTTGTTATACTCTGAAGCTGGTTCAGTAATGGCTTTATACCAACACCCCAGAACTCTGGTCCATAAACAGAGCCCAGCCGGCAACCTGTGATGATATCTTTCATAATTTTCTTTGCAGGACACTCTAATCGTAACTGCCTGTTTGTGCAATAATCTCTTGTTGCAGAGACACCTGGAACAGTCATTCCGTTTCAGTCTTTTCAGTAGCCAAGCCACCACAGATTATCAAACGGCCCAGCAATATTTATCAAAGCCTATACTATACTTCACTGAGGTCTTCACAATATTCATTGCGTGATTTATCGAATTCTCGGTGGATTTCCCTTTCCTGAAACCGTACTGCAGGGGTTTGCACCTAATGTCTGTGGTCACTCAGGCGGCGAAACGCAGTCTTTTTCTAAACTTTGGCCAGAGTATTTACCAAGCAAATCGGCCTGTAAGATTTCGATCCCTAGGGTCATTCTCTTCCTCTTTTTTTTGGTACAGTGATATGCAACATTTGCCAGATTATGGGCACCCGACCCTGCAAAAGGCAATCGTCTAATAGCGTTGGTATATATGGCACAATTTGATCCACTATTTGATGCAACACCTCTGCCAGTATTATGTCACGTCCTGGTGCTTTCTTTGGCTTTAACTTCATTATTGCCAGTATCACCTCCTCCTGCTTAAATCGACTCACAACACTGTTCTTCACATACTGCTCTAAATAATTCCGAGTGATGCTGTCACCGTTGAATCTCCCCCACATGGTGCCATAGATGTTGTGGTTGACCAGGTCACTACAACGATCGTTTTCGCGGAGGAAAACGCGATCCCTCGTTCTTTAGGGTGCCCCGGCGTAGGTCAGTACTTTCGTGGTGGCCGGAAGTCGCTGAGGAAATTCAAGAGCGTCGGCGAGCTCTACAGTGACATAAGCGGTACTCTTCCCTAGAGGATCTAATAGCCTTTAAACGGCGCCGTACCCGCGTTCGCCAGTTTATAAAAAGACAGAAACATGAGTGTTAAGAGAGTTATGTCTCGACCATTGGGTGCCACACATCACCTTTCCCCGTCTGGATGAAGATCAGACGTGTTTTTGGCTACCAGACTCCACCAGGTGTCCCTGGTGTTACCATCGATGGCGTGTTATCTACCAACGCAAACGCGATTGCCGAGAACTTTTCTGAGCACTATGCCGAGCCTCTGCGTTGGAGAGTTGCCCCGCAGCCTTTCGCACTATCAAACGGCGGCTGGAAGGGAAAGTCCTGTCGTTCACTACACGCCACAGTGAACCCTATAACACCCCATTTACGCAGTGGGAGCTCCTCAGTGCCCTTGCGCATTGCCCCACACAGCTCCTGGGCCACATCGGATCCACAGTCAGATGATTAAACATCTCTCGTCTGACTACAAGCGACATCTCTTCGTCATCTTCAACCGGATTTGATGCGATGGCGTCTTTCCATCGCAGTGGTAGGAGAGCACCATCATTCCATTGCTCAAATACGGCAAAACCCACTTGATGTGGATAGCTATCGGCCCATCAGCCTCACCAACGTTCATTGTAAGCTGCTAGAACGTATGGTGCGTTGGCGGTTGGGCTGCATCCTGGGGCCACGTGGCCTACTGGCTCCATTCCAGGGCGGTTCCAGCCAGGGTCGCTCTACCACTGACAATCTTGTATACCTCGAGTCTACCGCCCGAACAGCCTTTTCCAGACGCCACCACCTTTCTGCCGTCTTTTTGACTAACGTAAGGCGTACGACAAGACCTGGCGACATCATATCCTGGTATGAGTGGGGTCGCTGGGGCCCACTCCCGATTTTTATCCTAAATTTCCTGTCGCTCCGTACTTTCGGTGTCCAGGTTAGTGCCTCCCATAGTTTCCCCCACATCCAGGAGAATGGAGTCCCGCAGGTCCCTGTATTGAGTGTATCTCTATTTTGAGTGGTCATTAACGGCCTAGTGGCAGCTGTAAGGCCGTCCGTATCACCTTCTCTGTATGCAGACGACTGCTGCTCCAGTACTGGTGTTACTGAGCGGCGCCTACAGGGAGCCATCCATAAGGCGCAGTTATGGGCTCTAGCCCAGGGCTTCCAGTTTTCAGCCACAAAGTCATGTGTTATGCACTTCTGTCGAAGTCGTACCGCTCATCCGGAACCCGCACTTTACCTTAATGACTATCCACTCACTGTAGTGGAGACATATCGATTCTTAGGACTGGTTTTCGACGCTTGATTGACTTAGATTCCTCACCTTCGTCAACTGAAGCGGAAGTGCTGGCAACACCTCAATGCCTTTCCGCTCCCTGAGCAACATCAACTGCGGTGCGGATCGCTCTACGCTGCTGCAGCCCTACAGAGACCTTGTTCAATCCCTCCTTGACTATGGGAGTCAGATTTATGATTCTGCAGCGCCCTGCGCATTGCGTTTACTCGACCCGGTGCACCATTGTGGCGTGCGCCTAGCGACGGGTGATTTTAGGACGAGTCCGGTGACCAGCGTCCTGGTGGAGACTGGAGTCCCTCCATTGAAGGTTAGGCGTGCACAACTTCTCACCAGTTACGTTGCACACGTTGGCAGTTCTCCCGTTCATCTGAATTAGGGTCTCCTTTCCCCACCCCCGGCGGTTCATCTCCCGCATCCGTGGCCTGGGGCAGGGCTCACGACTGCAGTTTGCGTGCGATCCCTTCGATCTGAAATGGAGTCCTTCCCTTTACCACCTCCCATCCAGATGCATCCGCATATACCGCCACGGTTTACACCTAGGCCGCAGATTCGTCTGGACCTTGCGCATGACCCTAAGGACTCAGTTACTCCCGCGGCTCTCCACTGTCACTTCCCCTCGATTCTGACATGTTTCGGGGCTCGGAAGTGGTTTACGCGATGGCTCCAAGGCTGATGGTCATGTTGGCGCAGGTCGTTGTGGCCGAGCGGTTCTAGGCGCTTCAGTCTGGAACCGCGTGACCGCTACGGTCGCAGGTTCGAATCCTGCCTAGGGCATGGATGTGTGTGATGTCCTTAGGTTAGTTAGGTTTAAGTAGTTCTAAGTCTAGGAGACTGATGACCTCAGATGTTAAGTGCCACAGTGCTCAGAGCCATTTGAACCATCAAGTTGGCTTCGCTACGTCTACTGAGGCCATATTGAGCGGCATTCCTTGCCCGATGGCTGCAGTGCAGAGCTGGTGGCCATATCTCGTGCACTTCAGTGTATCCTTTCATGCCCTGCGGAGTCGTTTTTTCTGTGTACTGACTCCTTGAGCAGCCTGCAAGCTATCGATCAGTGCTACCCTCGCCATCCTTTGGCAGCGACCATCCAGGAGTCCATCTATGCCCTGGAAAGGTCCAGTCGTTCAGTGGTGTTTGTATGAACCCCGGTACACGTCCGAATCCCAGGCAACGAACCTGCTGATAGGCTGACCAAACACGCTATGCGGAAACCGCTTCTGGTGATATACATCTCTGAATCTGACTTGCGTTCATTATTACGGCGCCAGGTTTTTCGGCTTTGGAAAACGGAATGGCACAAGAAACTGCGTGTCATTAAGGAGACTACGAATGTGTGGAAGTCCTCCATGTGGGCCTCTCGCAGGGACTCTGTGGTTTTCTGTCGGCTCCACATTGGCCACGCTTGGGCGACCCACGGCTACCTCCTGCGCCGTGAAGTCCCGCCTCAGTGTAGGTGTTGCGCGCGGTTGACAGTGGCCCAAATCCTGGTGCACTGTCGCACTCTGACTGCCCGCTACGAAATCTTCGGTTACCGGACTCGTAGCCGCTAATTTTAGCTGACAAAGCCTCATCGGCTGATTTAGTATTACGTTTTATTCGTGAGGGTGAGTTTTATCATTTGATCTGAGTGTTAGCGCTTGTCATTTGTCCCTCTGTGTCCTCAACCCTAGTGCTTTTAAGATGGAGGTTTTAATGTGCTGTAGAGTGGCTGGCTTCTATTCTTATGGTCAGCCAGCCATGGTAATCTGATTTCTAGTTTTTATCCATTCTACCTGTTTCTTGTGTCTCACTGTGGTTTCTTGCCCAAAGTTGTCCATTTTAGTGTTTGTTGCACTTTTGTCATCCTTATGGTTTTTTCCTTTCTTCCAGCAGTCTTTTTTATGTCTCAATTTGCTTGCTCCACCCTTGTGGAATTATTTGAATCGGAAAGAGGGACCGATGACCTAGCAGTTTGGTCCCTCCCCCACTCTTTTAAACCAACCAACCAATTCAGAGTGAAGATGCTGATGGAAATGGTGCAGTGCCGTACAGACAGTAACAGAAAGAAATAGACAGTGAGACGAACACAGGTGACATTTTATATTTAAGATACGCGAGTCCACCTCAAGCCATATGACAGTAAATAATGCACCCAGGAATATTGTAGAACATCATCGTTATGGTGGTCCAGGTTTTAGGGGGTGGGGATCTATACTGTTTCGTGGGCGTACAGATCTTCAGATTTTTCTGCACTGTACACTTATCAGTTAATGTTATTGTGACATATGCTCCTTCCCCACCTGCATTTTTGAGGAGTGCATTCAGCCCTGACTTCATTCATGTGGACGACAATGCGCTACCGCATCGAACAGTGCAGATGGAGGTGCTCTTGGAACGAGGGATATTCGGCGAATAGACTGCCCTATCCGTTCCCCCCAACTTAATCCCATAGATTACGTGTGCGATGCATTGGGAAGACGTATTGCACCACGTCCGAATTCACCAATGAGCATCCAGAAGTTGTTAAACTTGGTAGTAGAGAAATGAAACGCCCTATGACAATACCTCCTTACCAGTCTTGTGGACAGTATAGGAGGACGTTGCATGGCACATATTGCTGTCCGTGGTGATCACATCCCTATTAAGAACCATGTTCTGGCTTTTGTTATGTCCAGTGGACCAGCATAGATCTCAGTGACTTCAGCATAATTATTATCTTTGAATGAAAGTGACATTTCTGGTTCATTGTCTATTTCTTTCCGTTACCTTCTGTACTACATCGTATTTTATTCTTCTATGTATGGTCCTAGTTTCATTGCTTTCCAAATCTTGGTAGTGACACATCAAACGAAAGTTAGTTTCGTTCTTAAATTGGGCGCACCCATATAGAAAAAGACCGCTGAAACAACTTGTAGGTGACAATCTGTTGGACTTCCATGTATTATCACAAAACCTGCCGGCTGTATGGAAGCTTGGCCACTCTGGGAAGCCGGATAGGAGACGAACTGTGGCAGATCTGAAGTCAGAGTGCAATACTAGCACAGGCTCAAGAATTTTGGACACAACGACATCGTCAATTGCGACTGCGGTGAGCACGGGTTCATCAAGACTGAATCAGTAGAAACGTCTCGCCTTGTCAGATTGATCAAATTTTTAGCGGCACCAGGTCGATAGTTGTGCCCGGACACCGCGTTACCCAAGCGAAAATATGTTCGAGAAATACTCCGCACCATAGACGCAGGCCGGTGGAGCAGTGTTATACTAAGGGAGAGACTGACGTGCGATTCCATGGGGGCTATCGTAGTAACTGAAGGCAGCGGGACAGATAAGGAATACGTGAACACTGTTATGGAGCACCTGCATCCGTTCATGCTTGATGACTTATTTGATCGCAGTAACATGTTACAGTAGGATAACTGCCCGTATTAGAAGGCCAGAATCGCGCCACGGTCGTTCGAAGCTGTCTTGGCCAGCTTATGTACCTTCTCTGATCCCGACGTAACACATGAAGGAGGTTAAGGGTCGCTAGCTCCGTGCCCAGATATCACTGGTTCGTAATTTAAGGAAACTGATTGACCTACGTATAGACGTCTGTTGCCACATCCATCTAGAGATCTAGCTAGGACTTACCGAATCTATGTCAGGCAAGATCTCTGCTGTATTGCGTTGGAAATATGCCGTTAAACAGATATGATTATTTAGATTTGTCTCGTCGGTATACCTTACAATGGCAAATAATACGAAAACTAACGAAACCAGACATGCCATTATTTTCGAGTGTAGTCTTCCTGACTGTCCTTATCGCAACAAATGCTACAGCTTTCTGCGTCAACCTCCAGATGTACTCCCTTAGGTCTCTTGGTGGTGTGTAAGGTGTGACTCCAGCTCTTTAAATTACTATACATGCGTATTATCCTGTTAACCTAGTAAGGCTTCCGTGAATTCATTAGTAACAGAGGAAACTTTCGCCACATGCTGTAAGGTGATAAAAAGACTGTAGATGTTGGTACATAGTATTCATCCGAAGTAAAACTATAATCCCGATAGAAAATAATACTGAAAATCATTGCTTGAGCGTGACGCTTTCTTTGATTCTCAACGCGGAACATTGTTATTTTCTATTTAACCTAGAGTTTATGGATTTTTTTTGTTTAAAATAACATAACAGGATAAGTCCATCTTTATCAATAAATATAGTACGAGCATCGTTCGATACGAAATGTCTATAATTTTTTTCTGTAAATGTATTCGTTTTTAAGGAACGGGCGGCATTTTTAGCATTATCTTAACCATCATAGTGCAACTGATCTATAAATGAGAGATAGCTCATTGTCAAAGCATTTCCCAAAAAATCATTGAGATAATTATTATATTTCGGTACTGACATCAATATTTATAATAGTATAAAAAACGGAACACTATTTCACTATTTCTGTTCTTTGGAACCACTGACTCCACACCTTGGAAAAACAATCAGAGTACAGACAACATTCACATAAGTGTTTTATGCCTCCAATTTCCTTCCCTGATGCTCATCTGTGAAAGATACAAGTAATTTATTTTACTACAACAAAAATATTTAAAATGTATCTCAAATATCACCGACATCATCATCGTGTTATAAATTTTTCAGGAAATAGTAGGCAAGGGAGGTAGAGGAGGTCGTTCTAAATACCTGTACCAATTTTTGTGAGTTTAACTGCAGTCATTTAGGGTAAAAGTGTACCAGAATGATGAAAATTCAAGTTTTCGCAAAAGAAGATTAACAGATTTATTAACTTACCACTATGCTCGTTTAGGAGATTCCAGCTACATACTCCAGTTGTTCTCCTGTTTCCTTATTCTCCTTACTCTTTCTCTTCATTGTTTTCTTTATCCTTGACTCTTTGGTATCAGCTTCTGCAGCTGTCTCTGCTTCGGTTACCAGCCGCTTATCAATAGCAGTTAGAGCTGAAGCCGTATTCCTTCCCATCTGGAAGTTCAATTCCTTCATAACATTAATCCTTGAAGTTGCACCATCATTGAATGTTTTTGTTGGATCCATTACACTAATTTGCAGCACTTTCAGCCCAACAAATACAGTTTTGGGTATTCTCTCCCATATACAGCAGTTGAAGCTTTCATTTGCACTCTGAGAGAGACCATGCATACAATTTCTAAGTAGATTTTTATTTGCCAGATCCCTATATATAGGTCTCATTGCCTCCATTGCAGCAAGTGGTAAGGAATGCTTGTGGGTATATCGTATGCCTGTAGCATTGCTCAACCAGTACTTGCCCCACGAATCTTCCCCTTTTGGACACAAACCATGCTGTGGGGTTTCATCTGTTGAAACTCTGAAAACCATGTTGCCCAAACAGCTCGTCTAATGTTTTTCATATCTCCTACATTTCTCCTTACTGCTAATCCATAATATTGAGTAAAAGAATCAATTTCGATTTTTGTAAGACGACTTGGACCACCTGTGTGTTTTCCGTCTGACAGTTGTTTTTTCCACTGAAGTCTTTACATTTTTTTTTTCAGCCGAGGTCCCATTCTTTTCTGTAGATGCCCAAGACATTCAAGCGTTTCTATCAGAGTGTCCCCATATGATCTGTCATTAACAACAGTAGTGTGTCCTTTACAGTCTCCTTCTCCAGAGTATCCTGCATACCTCACACCACGACTTACCTCTGATCTACTAAAAATGTTTAGAACTCCTTTCGTTTCCATGTTTCCACTTGGGCCATTAAAGTTCTTTACACAAACATGGGTGCCAATAAATTTATTTGAGCAACCCTGGTAGTGCTTTGCCAGACATTCATAATCTAGTATCTTACCAGTTTCAATAAATGTGGCAGTTACAACCCCATTCACAGAAGTATGACCTCTCTTCTGCCAAGATCCATCAAATGCTGCTACAATGTCAGTATTCTCAGACAAGGCTACTGCTCTTGCTGCTGCTCTTTTCATTGAATGTTCACTTACACCACATAAAGCACTATGTATCTGTCAAACCTCATTGGAGGTGGAGGCAAATCCATCACTGCACAAAAAGTCTGGGCAGCTCTCCTTCCCCCTCCAGCACATCGCATTGCATAAGCAAGCTGTATATTCACACTGTAATGACGACTATCAGATACTGGCGATGTCATAGTATGACTGTGAATCTTCCACGAGTTACAGGTAATCACTAACCGACTTGAAAGACCCTTCCTTGCTCAAATATCCCCAGAAACGTCAATACTATCTTCACAATTGCAGCACTTACATTTCACAGCACCCTTCAAAAGTCTTGACAGCATATTTAGGTTCAGAATAACATTTCCGTCGTTATTGCTGCTCAAAATACTACTAGGCTTGTTCGTATTACATTCAGAAAGCGAAATATTACGTTTACAAGCACTGCCTGCAGACACAGTTTCCGCAGGCGAGTTTTGAAGCAACTGATGTGTATTATTCGTTTGTGTTTGGAACTGGTTGCCACTGATTCTTTACTCTCGGCATTTGTAGCTCAGGAAACACACAGAAACAAAACAGCACACAATAATTACAAAACCACATGCGTATGAAATTCCGAAATCATATAGTCCCAGATCTTAGTTTACTTTCGAACCATAGCCTTCGGGGAGTCAGTGCCGTCTAGAATACATCTGTGTTGACATCCGTGACTAAAGACGGAAAAACAGAAGAACAAAATAATGCATCACGTATTCTGACGCACTTCAAACTGACAGGTGGACGTGGCCCCTGTGCAACATAACGCTCAAATTCAATTTTAGAACGAACGGAAAATGATAATGCCCATAAACTCTAAATTTTAGAAATCGGCATGAAATGCTCTTTTCTATAGACGAAGAAACTTTTTATCAAATTTTTGCTCATTTTCACGAGCGTATCCCCTTAAGTCAGAATTTGGTGACAATATCAATTCTTTTACCCGTCCTGTTATTCTACATGACGTCCATAGTGGTCTGTCCGTAAGCCAGCGTTGTGAAAGAGCGTGTAGTCCCTGTTGGGAAACACTCTTATCCGATACTCGTAACCGCGCTTTCTCTGTATTAATTATGCTGTTACCATCTTGAAAATGTGTAAAACTGAGAGACTCCTTAAGTCATTCAAACACATGAAACTTCGAGGCTGCCAGGTGTCGACTATGGAGTGAATGAACCAGTGGCGTCCAACTCAAATTGTCAATGTCTTCCCGACTTCTGAGACTTCCGTGTGAGCGTCCATTTTCGTGTTGCAGCAATATTTCTTTTGGATGCTTGTCAAACCGAACACTTCGGAAACTGTTTTTGGGTTTCTTGAGACCCTTCACATGTGTCTCTGAGTTAGTGGTTGACTCTATGGCAACATATCAACGGTTCCTAAAAACTGACATCATGACTTCTCAACAGAATGAGCAGCCTTGAATTCCTTTGTTTTTATGGGTGTATGTTTGTTTGCAGGTGGTGGATGGTGCCACTCCAGTGACAACCTTTCTTGTAACAGTTTGAAATTAAGGCACCCAAGTTTCGTCACATGTAATAATTCATTTCAGGAAGCCCTCTGCTCCAAGAGTTCAAATGGAATGACTTTTGTTCGAGTTTTGTGTTACGTTGTGTTACGTCTTGATTGTCCACGTACTTCGGATGCTCACCGACAGCTTCAGAGCCAATTGTCGAGTTGTGATGCGCCGCTCTGTACAAAATAATGGCGTCCAAGCGACTCACCATGTCGGGAGCAGTGGCCGTGACAGGACATCCCGAACGTGACTGATCATCGCTCAATTTCTGCATTTCCTGACGCTTTCTCCCTGTTTACCTGTCACTCGACAGCACTACTATCAACTGCATCATTACCACACACTGCACACAAATGTTTACGGATGTTCACCATGGTTTCCTTTTCCCCAGCTAGGAATTCAATTACGTCAGGTTGCTTGCAACTTGTGTCTTGCGTAGATGCCACTTTGAAAGTTCACTACGGCCCTCAGTTTGAATTGATCGAAACTTCGCTCACATGGTGAAGGAACATCGAATCCGGAGCAACGTTCACATCTCTAAAAAATTTAATAATTTTTTTCAATAATTTTTTCACAATGCAGGGCCACAGTCATATTTCGTTAAAGTTAGTACCGCCATTAGACTGCTGTTCATTTACAGTGTTACATTTACACTTACACAATCATGATTTCGGCTTCAAAGTGCCATTATCAAGTGTTGTAAGTGTTATACATTGCCTAAGATGGCAAACTGTCATGTTAAAATACACTATTAGACACATTGTCTTAGAGTCGATATTTCTGGCACAGCCTACTGCTTTGTTTCATCACTGAGTATACCATCTTGACTGAATGTCAGTTGACTAAAAATTTTGCCGTTATTTATTGAGCTTATTTCGTTTTTCTACAGTAAGCGGTGAACATGTTTGTAAGGAAACTAAACACGAATGTAAAAAATGTGCTGTAGGTAAATTGTTAATTAATATCCACAGTAATTAGTTGCTATTTTAATCTCTAAGAGCCTCTAATTACCACTAGTTATCATGAATATAGTGAAATAAATTTCTCACTTTCACCCTCATAAGCAAGTATTATAAAACATGTAATTAGTTTTCCCGAAAACAACTACATTAGTTATGTCATTGTTGTGGCAGAAAAATACGTGAAATTAAGTTTACATAGTAGCAAAGAGTTGCAATTAACTGACACATCACTGAATTTATGCAGTGAAGCTCAACACCTGCATAATTTTGTCACGTGAAGCGACAGATAAGAACGGCAGATTACCATATGAAGTGGCCATTAGCTTAACAACGTCACGTGCTTTATGTTTCCATCGCTAGCGTCCAAAATAATAACGAAATATATGCATCTCATTACAATTTTTAAACAAAAGCAGCAATTAACACGATATTTTTGGAAACAGACTTTGTTAAGCAATGTGCTACATATTCATTACCATAAAAGCCTTTATCTTGCAAAACACATTAGTTATTCAAACTGCAGCGATGCCAAACGCGTAACTTTTCATACAGCGTGCTCTGTATGTGTATGAAAATCAGTAAAAATTGTTCTTCTCTTTCAGGTAAGAGCCGATGGCATCCACCTGAGAGCAGTGATAATCTGGTGAACCGTAAGTCAAAGACGCTACGTAATTTGTTACATTCTCTCTCTATTAGGTTAATAAAATTTCTGTAATGTTGTTTCTTTATTTTTTCTGTTGGAGAAGGACAAGATGCCCATGGGAACAGTCAAATTACATACAGCTGTTATTATAATCACGTGTAAAAGTTTTACACGTCTCAGTACACTTTCGCAGATGATCAACTATATGTTATATCTCATTTTACATTAATTTGCCGCAGTTTTCCATCATACTATGTAGTTTAATCATTTCGTAGCACAAAGAACACAGAATTTTATCCATTACGCTAACTCTCACGTTTTATGCCCTCTGCATATGTCTGGCAATCAATAGCGTCCACAATAAGTTTGAAGTTCACAATTTTAGCTAACGTGTATCCTGATTTCCTTTCATACAGGGAGTAATTCATCAGTCAGTAGTTCCTGACAGTTCTGGCACCAGAAATAAAATTCTCTTTTCAGCTGTGATAACTAACCAACCGTATTTACGTACAGTGCTCGAATTCACATACCTTATTTATCTAAAACCATTCGGACCCAGTCATCGACCATTTAATGTAGACATACTTGGTAGAGCATAAATCCAATATCTTCAATTTCAAAGACACCAGAATGATAACTCTACAATTTTTTGGGTCTCTTAAACAATTTTTTATGACTCTGTCAGTTTCTGAGGTTTCTTCATTTAGGACCTACTGATTCAAACAGATTCAAGTTAACTGTTTCAACATTCTTAGCTGTACATTACGGTGACCAGGCCGACCATACTTCTTGAATTCCAGAATCCGTCTTTCTGACCAATCGGCGTCTTCTATGGCCCATCAGACGATTTGCTGCTGTCATAAGATAAATTTCTGATAACTCATGTTACAGTACAAGACATACCGGGTTGATAAATAAAATTGGGCCGGAGAACAGAGTTCCAGGGTACAAGGAAACAAAGCAGAGGAAAGGAAACAGGTGTTGTAGCAGGTGTTTAAAATGACCACCATTCATCTCTGGATACTTCTGGGCCCTGGTCAGCAAGCTGCTGAAGGCGGATCGAATCTGGACTGCTGCAGTCCTTAAAGACTACGAGGGTTGTAGCGATACCCCTTAGACTTGAGGTCTCCACGCACGAAGTAATCGCACATTGAGAGATTAGGTGACCTTGATGGCCAGCTAGGGCCATGATCAGAGCCGTTCTTTTGCGACAGGCGTCGGGTTGATTTGGTAGAACTCTGTTGAGCTGCAACCGCATTTACTGGTGTGCCGGCACATTCTGGAATGTTTTTTGACTTGTTCAAAACAGATCCTGTCTGACGCCATTTTCTGACTAAGAGTTGCATGACAATGTTTGCTGGCACTTTGACACGATTAAACTTCTCAGCAGATAACTGACCACACCGTATCCACGGCTCTGTTGTCACGTTACTTTCCACAATGATTACCCGATGCTCCATTGTGAGTACCGTCGTCTCGTTTGCACTGCTCGATTTGAAACGTCCCCTTAGAAAAATTATACATGACTGTGCTTAAACTGACACACAATATTTTTAGCGCAACGCAATCTGACTTTCAAAAATCCCCACAAAAGAATGGCCCTGACTAACATTAACCTATACGTTTCACAAATCACTTACCTCACAAAAATCTTGGTTACTCGAACTACTGCAATACAGCGAGCGTCACTACTGCCAGCTAAATAAAAGATTCAAACTACGGAAGGCACTAACTACTGATAGGCATAGTTAGCAAATGAAAGATTTTAATAGAGAACAAACAATGTATTTACCTTAATAATCATCAAAAGTCATAATATATATAGCAGTTCATGACATCCAGTCTTACAAATTTCAAAACTCTGCCATTTCTCTCCCCGCATCCACCACTGCTGGCGGCTCACCTCCAACTGCGCAACGCTACGCGCTGTTCACATCCAGCTGCCCAACACTACAACGGCAGACAACAATGCAAACCAACCACAGACTGCACACAGCACAGCCAGTGATTTTCATACAGAGCGCTACGAGGTGTTACCAATATAAAAACCCAAACAGCCTACTTACACATTCACACAGATACAGCCCGCACTACGCTCTGAACCGATGTGGATCACGTGACGGGCGCCTCACTGGTTGTGGTTGTATGCAACATTTACGTCCAGTCGTATCCACTCGTCCGGTCGCTTTTATTTGCCCCACCCTGAATAAGCCATGTTACATAGCTGAGCAGCTACGTGACGGTTCTTCACGCGTAGTGAATATTTAAGAGGTGGTAGTATACACTAATCCCAAATAAACGCTCCATATAATATTCGTCCTATTATTATTAGTTACAGAGACACTGGTGCTACAAAATAACCCAAACAAATTGCCACAGCAGCTCTTTAAGAAAATCAAATGATTAAGTTCAAAGTTGGTTTTAGTAAATTCCATCTCCGACTTCAGTGTACATTCTAATTCTCTTGACAATGCGGCATATTGTTTTATCAGCGCAGAGCCTAGCGAGTGTGCCAGTTAAATTTTAAAGTCTCAGTCCGTACACTTCTGGCTAGTTTCATGAGAACTATGGGTTCCGGTTGTACTCTCTCGAAATCAGGTGCCTTTGTATCCAATTTTGTTCACAGTTCCTCTGATATGTGTCAGTTCTCGTCTTAAGAATGTCGTTTTGAAGAAGATATCCAAAAAGATCTAATTATAGGTTTTCTTACCCTTTGTACGTGGAAATATAGCTGACTTAAACTAGTTAGCATTTGACAGCTAGCATTCTGCCCTCTTGCTCCAGTTAGCAACGCAACAATGAATGCTGGCATTTTCGTTTCCTACTGTGATGCTTCGCTCGTTGCGCAAAACATTGTGCGCGTCGATCCACAAAGAGCTTTTAGCTATATGAGATTCCTGTAACGTTCAGCCTTACGATGCACTATGAAAGTAGTCAGAAGAGGGGCCGTAGGGGACACTATAGCGACCTGTACCTTACGTTAGTGGTTCCCAGTCTTTGTGAGACCATTATCCCTCAGTGTAACCAGATGTTAGCTTGTTGCCCCTCATCCCCGACCTTGACCCAACCTCACGAACACTAGATCCTAACTAAACCACAGAAAGAAAAACAATATTCTCTGAAAAATTTACCATCAAAATGCTTGAAGGTAAATTATATTTCGTAATTGTAGATTTATTGTTAAACCAAGAACTAGTGAGTCAATTAGACAACTGCTTCTGCTTATTTCTAACAGGCTTTTCTTATACAACAATGAAGAACTTCTCTCCGTATCGTGAGTGTTATGTGAATTGGCCGGCCGTAGTGGCCGTGCGGTTCTAGGCGCTACAGTCTGGAGCCGAGCGACCGCTGCGGTCGCAGGTTCGAATCCTGCCTCGGGCATGGGTGTGTGTGATGTCCTTAGGTTAGTTAGGTTTAAGTAGTTCTAAGTTATAGGCGACTGATGACCTCAGAAGTTAAGTCGCATAGTGCTCAGAGGCATTTTTATGTGAATTGTCTTAGAAAAGAAACGTAAATGTGCGCACTGAGCGTAGACACTCGTCACAAGACATGCTTCTTCTGCACTACTCCTCGCTCTGGGGAGACTTGCGTCACCCAAGCACCGCAACCCCATTCAGAATCAAACAAGTTAAAAATTGTGCACTATGCGTGGGACTACTGTTTGCAAACCACTTGATTTATGGGCGCCTCACTTCTGATCCGGCATAAGCTGGAAGATTTCAGGCTGCCAATGCTTTGTGTGTGACCATTTCCAGTAGTAATAATAACAATAATAATAACACTGTGTAGGCCATACGCCACAGTAGTAAGCTTTATGTAGACACTGTCGTGTTTTGCTCTCAATTGATTCGATTATCTGTGCCGAAGTGAATAATGAAGCAATTTCGGCTGCATTTCGGGATCAACCTCCAACTCGTAGAAGGCATTTCTGTGAGACAGTTAAACATTTGTCATTTATTATGTGGCACACGTTTACTGTAACAGATACATGGAATAAAGAAGTTTATGTACCCTGAGCGGACTGTGTGAGGAAGACGACGTTCATACTTTCGTTTCACCAGCTGTAACGTCCACCACATTGTGTAAAGCGTTAATGCTAGTACTTGTTAAAAAATTCAGTTATTGGTAATTTAAGAAATCAGTATTACAGTATTATGAAACAGAGATATTAGCAATTATCTTTTAAAAATAATTAAGTTTCGTGGCGGAAATGTAATGGACCACTTTTGTTTTTATCCCTCAAAAAAATTTCATCTTACTCCTTAGAGTGTAACTACCCCCGGGTCGGAGAGCCCTGCCTTAGCCGAAAATCAGACTTTTTTTGAGTGATTTTTGGATGAGACAGAGGCTTTAAAGCCAATTTCCAGCGCGGCCGAGAGCGAATTGCTAAGATGTCTGGTTGTAGTTAGTTATCGCAACATTGAAAGTCTAATGCGAACTAATTTAAGTCTGTTGTCGTTCCGTGGCGCGTGTGGCAAATTCCCCACGCTTTCTAACGACGCACTCGCAAGATAACATTCATTCCACACCAGTCGACTCACACCGATTTACGTTCTTACTACAGAATGCAGCACTATTTCCAAGAGGTAAATAAAAACAATTAAATAATTTCACATTTATCATATTACATAGCTATATGTAGGCTACAAAATGCAAAACATACACCATCAATTACTAGATATATTAGTGTCCTTTGGAGTTAAAAATCTGAACAACCTGTAGAATCAATGGCTAAGTGATGGTAGCAACGGGAAGGAAGTGTAATATTGCAGCAGTTATACAACGCTTTAATTCTCATGTCGCGTTAAACAGTCTGGTACACACTAGGAACGGGACTACGCCCATCCACGTGTGGTGTGCTGCCCTACGTATGCCCTTAGCCCACTTTCGTAACGCACGCGTCTTCTCACGCAGGGCCTCTCAATACGTCCACAAGTGAACACGTGTGGGGTCAATTCAGGCATCTGCTCTGACCCTCTTCTAACTGCCTTGTGTTTCAGTGAGCAGTTACGACAGCTTCTGACCCAACTGCCACATCAGAAGCTACTTCCGGCATCCAGCCAACTGGTGCAGTCTGCCCCAGCGACTACTCTTGGTGCTGTTTGTTTTCGCACACAAAATGCACGCAGTGAATTTTCCGAAGGACATACACTATCTGATGAAAAGAATTCGGACACCTATTAGTAGGCATTAATATGACTTGTGTCCACCCTTCGCCTTCATGACGGCTTGAACTCCGTCCGGGACTCTTTCAGTGAGGGAACAACTGTGGATGAAAAGTAGCTCATTCTTCCTCTAGAGTCGAAACCAGAGAAGGCAGTGCTATTGGACGCCTTAATATGGAACGAAGTCGATGTTGTGAGCCGCCTCAAAGGTATGACTCTGGATTCAGGTTAGGACTCTGAGCAGGCCAGTCCATGTTAGAAATTTTATTGTTACAAACCATTGCCTCCCGAATGCTGCTTTATGACAGGGTGTATTGTAATGCTAAAATAAACAATCATCCTCTCCGAACTGTTCCTCTTCTGAACGCAATAGAAAATCCTGTAAAATATGTTTGTATCAGCACACAAAATACACCCCCATACCGTAATACCAGCCTCTTCGGAGCTCACAGTAGAAATCACACGTAACGTTCTCCGAGCATCGCCCATCCAAAACCGTTACATCGGATTGCCAAAGGGTGTAGCGTGATTCCCCGCTCTAAATCACTCATTCCCAGGCATTCACTGTCTCGTGGCGTCGCTCTTTACACCATCTCAAGCGCGCTTAGCAGTGACTACAGAAATGTGTGGCTCATGAGGAACAGATTGAGTCGCAAGCCACCTAATGGTATGTGGCGGAGCGTACTTTCAGTATCACTATCTGATCCCTCCAACCCTGTCCCAATCGCGAACAGTTCGTGGGAAGAATGATTGGCGGTAAGCCTCTGTATCGGCTTTAATTTCTCGAATTTTCTCCTCGTGGTCAGTACGCGAGATGTATGTGATGGGAAGTAATATGTTGACCGACTCCTCTTGAAAGGAAGGAGGCGTAGACAAGCACAAACAAAACAACAAAACACATGGGAGGACACAAACACGACTACAGATTCCAAAATTGAGGAAGGAACACTAAGTGAACATAACTTAGAAGGTATCAACGTTTAAGGGACCAAAACCAACAATACATGACAGTGCATGCCACAACACAGTTACAAACAACACAACAATCATAAAACAAATAAACGCCGGCACCACATACTAAGACTGTAGTAATAAGGTAATGTTGCTTGGGAGGAGAAGGCTCGAATAACTTTTATTCCGAGGCTCTTCCTCCCTAATGACATCCTGCATAGTGTTTAAAGTATACAGCACACAAGCAGTAATGTATTGCTCGTCTTATTGTGTGCAGACAGAAGTATATTCCCTTCTCTATCCAAAGCTATAATCAATGAATTTTATATATCAGAAAGGTATTAAGTTATTCAAGGAATAATGCATTCAAATAGCAATGAACTATATTCTATTTCAACTAACAAGTTACAAACATAAGTGTATTTATCATGTGAAGCTAAAATTCATGTATTCCATGTATGAAGTGCTCGATCAGCATTTAATCTGTATAATACATTAGCACAAACCATTTCAGATGAGAATACCTCAAGGTTGTACCAAGACCTTTTCATCTGAAATAGGTAGAAATAGGCCATTATTAACCAACATGCTACTTAGACTGTATTACACATCCAAATACAGCATATCACTTCCGTCTACATACTACAAATTATGTACACCACGCTCATTGTGTTACAGTTTCTTTTTTTCTTTTTCTTTGACATTTGCGTTATACAAATTATATTCTTATCAGCTAGGTAGTAACAAATTATATGGAACCATTTTAACAATTGTTAAGCATTCAATTCACTTTAATCTCAGAGAAATCTTTATGTATTATATTCCTTTCTATTATTTTAAAAAAGCATTAACAACTATATAACAATAAGACTCTAACATGGAAGTCTTTGCTATTAGATTCAGAAGCATCCGACCCACCATACATTTCAAGGCGGTGGGTTACTCTGTACTGTTAATGAAATAAATAAATACAAATAAATCCTCCTGAAAAGTACTGTCCCGAAATTTCATTAGTATATCTCTCCGTGATACACATCGCCTCTCTTGTAACGTATGCCAGTAGAGTTTGCTTAGTATGTCCGTAATGCGCTCTCGCCAACTATACATACGATCCCGTGACGAAACGCGCCGCTCTTCGTTTGATCTTCTCAATCTCCTCTATCTGATAGGGATCCCAGATAGATGGATTATACTCAAGAACCCGGCGAACAAGCGCCTTATAAGCCACTTCTTTCGTGGATGAGTTACAATTCCTCAAGATTTTTCCGATGAATCGAGTTTCGTGTCTACTTTCCCCACTATTTGTTTTATTATTCCACTTAAGGTCGCTCTGTATATCTACGCCTAGATATTTTACGGCAGACGCTGTCCCCCGCAGCTAGTCATCAATGGTATAGCAGTACAGTAATGTATTTCTTTTCCTATGTATGCGGGTATGTTACATTTATCTACGTTCAG
This sequence comes from Schistocerca americana, assembly GCF_021461395.2. Taxonomy (NCBI): domain Eukaryota; kingdom Metazoa; phylum Arthropoda; class Insecta; order Orthoptera; family Acrididae; genus Schistocerca; species Schistocerca americana. The sequence goes on along the minus strand of NC_060122.1, from coordinate 364,754,936 downwards.
GGTCAACTTCCAGGGCCTGCACCAATCATCAATTCTCTGCTGGTCGTTCTGTAAATTATTACTATCTTCTGGCGTTGCTACCTTGGTATAGACAACTGCATCATCTGCGAATAGAATTAAAGAGCATCCGACGCTTTCTATTAGATCATTTATATATGTTGTAAACATCAATGGTCCTACCACACATCCCCTATCCGACGATTTCTACTAGACTATTTATATATGTTGTAAACAGCAATGGTCCTACCACACTTCCCTTAGGTACTCCGGATATTACCTTTACATCTGTTGATTTGTTCCGTTTAGAGCGACTTGTTGAGTTCTATCTGCGAGAAAGTCTTGAATCCAATCGCAGTTCTGCTCCGATACTCCGTAAGCTCGAATTTTTAAAAATTAAATCGGAATGCGGGGCGGTGTCAAATGCCTTACTGGAATCAAGGAACACGGCATCAACCTGAAAGCCGTTGTCCACTGCACTGTGGACCTCATGAAGGACCAGAGCGAGCTGAGTTTCGGAGGATCTCTGTTTGCGGAATCAATGTTGATTTTTATACATGAGACGTTCATTTTTCGACGACGTCATAATTCTTGAGCATAAAACATGTACCATATTACGTCTATAATTGTGTGGATCTGTCATACGGCATTTCTTAAAAACGGGAACGACCTGCGCCTTTTTCCAGACGTTAATTACCTTTCGTTGCTTTAGCAAATTACTGCTAGAAGGGGAGCAAGTTCTTTCACATAATCTTTATAGACTCTTATAGGTATCTCATCTGGTCCTGACACCTTTCCACTACTACCCGATTTTAGCTGCTTTTCAATTCCACGATCTGTTATCTCGATATCTGCCATTTCGACGTTCGTATGACGATTGAAAGGAGAGACAGAGTTACGATCATCCGCAGTGAAACAACTTCGGAAGACCGAATTCAGTATTTCGGCCTTATCTCTGTTATCTTCCGTTTCGGTGCCGGTGTAGCCGCTGAGAGAATGAATAGATGATTTTGACCCTCTTACTGATTTTACGTACGACCAAAATCTCATAAGGTTTTTACTCACGTCGGTTGGCAACGTCTTATCTTCAAAATCACTGAACGCTTCTCTCATTGCCCTCCTTATGCTCATTTTCGCTTTGTTCAGGTTATGTTTGTTAGCTAGGATTTTACTTCCCACGAATCTGGGATGAAGTGCTCTTTGTTTACGTAGCGCATTTCTACCACGGCTATTAAACCATGGTGGGTCTTTCCCATCCCTTAAAATCTTACTCGAAACATGTTTAGGTCATACTGAACGATGCCCCTGGATTTTTTTTCCCATTTGTTCTCCACATCTTAGTCATCGTCACCGAACATTTGATGCTGACTGCTGAGGTATTTTGAAATTTGTATCCTGTCACTCTTGCTGAGCGAATATATCTTCCCCTCTACGCACAGTCGTTGTGCTAGCTGGCCTGCTGGTAACACTTCGGAAGTCACGAGTGATTCCTTCCATTAATTTCATGCCACTATTATTTACGACCAGCATCCGCAGTTCTCGATGATCACTGTTCGTCAGTAAACACGGTCTGCCTAGTTTTGGTTTACCTGTGATTGTTCCTACTAATTTACACTTCACAATCACAACATAAATAGTCGACTGGGGCTTGAAATGTCCTCGAGGGATCTGTCAGGTGACATCGATGTCACTGAGCTCTCCTGAAGACACAGTCACCTGTTACTGCTCATCTATTGGTTACGTAATGCTCCTCAACCCTTTCCTACTGGCGAGTTCGCCTATCTAGCGGTAAGTTCCGCATTACAAAGGGATGCCCGGATACTTTCGCACAGATAGCGTACGGAGATATTTTGGATTCTATAACGTTTTGCGTCTCTGGTTGCAGCAGGTGGGAACTTCACAACATATTGACTCCTAACTGCGAACGATGACACGCAGTCCTGCAATCATTATTGCTCGTTGAATAACTGCGGCAAAAATCCATTTCAGTCTCATATATGTCTCTTGACATTGGAATCATCATACGCATTAGTGTATCTCATCCTGCTGCCATACGCACGAGGATACCGCGACGTGATAGCCGCTTATGGGCAGGTATCGGCCGCCTGCCGACAGGGGCGTGTCCGCACAGTGGCTCGTTAGTCAGCCACGGGAGGTCTCGTTAGCCCCGCTCCCAGCTGCGATACGCCGGACAGATACCGGCGAATCAACTGCCGGGGTCGACGCCCACCGAGCCACGTCTGACGCACACGTCCGCTGTCAGACTGCTGCTGTTAACACAAGGGGGCGGGGCAATATTCCCTCTGGTGTTTGGTCGTAAACACAAATGTTGAAAACACACCAAATGTCTGAAAATAAGTCTCTCGTAAAGATCATCTCTGACAGTGCACACATTATGTAATGTTCAACTTTATTTATTTTATATATTGCACAACGACTGTGGGAAAGCCAGTGACTGTGTCAGAATAAGAGAAGGTACTGATCCCCCATGGTACACAAAACAGGCCAGAGCACTGTTGCAGAAGCAACGATAAAAAGCTTGCCAACTTTAAAAGAACGCAAAACCCCCAAGATCTGCAAAGTTTTACAGAACGTGGATATTTAGCGTGACCTGCAGTGTGAGATGCTTTTAGTAGTTACCACAACGAAACTCTGTCTCGAAATCTGACAGGAAACTGAAAGAGATTGTAGGATGTAAGGTCCGCCACTTACGCAAAACATCGTTTATGCCAGGTTCGCAAACATGTTTCAGCACCACTGTCCCATCATCATTGGGTTTCTGTTTTATTTAGTCTTTACATTCGCCGGCCGCGGCGGCCGAGCGGCTCTGGGCACTACAGTCTGGAACCGCGAGACCGCTACGGTCGCAGGTTCGAATCCTGCCTCGGGCATGGATGTGTGTGATGTCCTTAGGTTAGTTAGGTTTAAGTAGTTCTAAGTTTTAGGGGACTGATGACCTCAGAAGTTAATTCCCACAGTGCTCAGAGCCTTTACATTCAGTTTGCATCGTTTTTCAGGACCACTTGCGTATTATTTATCACAGGTAGCTTCTCATGTTTTAGTTTTGGAAGCTCTTTTATTCTCAGCATCATGGTGAGGTGTTGGGAAGCACACGTAAATATAACACGTATTTTCACAAATAAGGTCGTAAAACCACTTTGCACTTCACCAAAACTTGCCCCCCTTCTAACAGCCGTGTACCGCAAGTCTCTAGAGGAACGGAGGGTTCCAAATGATTGGAAAAGAGCACAGATAGTCCCAGTCTTCAAGAAGGGTCGTCGAGCAGATGCGCAAAACTATAGACCTATATCTCTTACGTCGATCTCTTGTAGAATTTTAGAACATGTTTTTTGCTCGCGTATCATGTCATTTCTGGAAACCCAGAATCTACTATGTAGGAATCAACATGGATTCCGGAAACAGCGATCGTGTGAGACCCAACTCGCCTTATTTGTTCATGAGACCCAGAAAATATTAGATACAGGCTCCCAGGTAGATGCTATTTTTCTTGACTTCCGGAAGGCGTTCGATACAGTTCCGCACTGTCGCCTGATAAGCAAAGTAAGAGCCTACGGAATATCAGACCAGCTGTGTGGCTGGATTGAGGAGTTTTTGGCAAACAGAACACAGCATGTTGTTATCAATGGAGAGACGTCTACAGACGTTAAAGTAACCTCTGGCGTGCCACAGGGGAGTGTTATGGGACCATTGCTTTTCACAATATATATAAATGACTTAGTAGATAGTGTCGGAAGTTCCATGCGGCTTTTCGCGGATGATGCTGTAGTATACAGAGAAGTTGCTGCATTAGAAAATTGTAGCGAAATACAGGAAGATCTGCAGCGGATAGGCACTTGGTGCAGGGAGTGGCAACTGACCCTTAACATAGACAAATGTAATGTATTGCGAATACATAGAAAGAAGGATCCTTTATTGTATGATTATATGATAGCGGAACAAACACTGGTAGCAGTTACTTCAGTAAAATATCTGGGAGTATGCGTACGGAACGATTTGAAGTGGAATGATCATATAAAACTAATTGTTGGTAAGGCGGGTACCAGGTTGAGATTCATTGGGAGAGTGCTTAGAAAATGTAGTCCATCAACAAAGGAGGTGGCTTACAAAACACTCGTTCGACCTATACTTGAGTATTGCTCATCAGTGTGGGATCCGTACCAGGTCGGGTTGACGGAGGAGATAGAGAAGATCCAAAGAAGAGCGGCGCGTTTCGTCACTGGGTTATTTGGTAACCGTGATAGCGTTACGGAGATGTTTAATAAACTCAAGTGGCAGACTCTGCAAGAGAGGCGCTCTGCATCGCGGTGTAGCTTGCTCGCCAGGTTTCGAGAGGATGCGTTTCTGGATGAGGTATCGAATATATTGCTTCCCCCTACTTATACTTCCCGAGGAGATCACGAATGTAAAATTAGAGAGATTAGAGCGCGCACGGAGGCTTTCAGACAGTCGTTCTTCCCGCGAACCATACGCGACTGGAACAGGAAAGGGAGGTAATGACAGTGGCACGTAAGGTGCCCTCCGCCACACACCGTTGGGTGGCTTGCGGAGTATCAATGTAGATGTAGATGTAGAACACACAAAACACAATTACTGTGTTCGAATATTATGAAATATCTCGAAGAAAACGGTCTATTCACAAATAGCCAGCACGGATTCAGAAAATACCGTTCTTGTGAAACACAGTTCTTTATTCTCATGAAGTAATGAGTGCTATCGACAGGAGATGTCACACTGGTACCATATTTTCACGTTTCCAGTAGGTTTTTGATAGCGTTTCTCACAAGCCACATTGCGTGCCTATGGACTATCGTCTCAGTTGTGCAACCAGATTCGCGATTTTCTGTCAGAAACGGCACAGTTTGTAGTAACTGTCGGGAAGTCATCGATTGGAACAGAAGTAATATATCTCGCGTTGCCCAAGGAAATGTTATTGGCCCTCTGCTATTCATGATCTACAGATACGATTTAGGTAGCTATCTGAGCAGCTCTCTTAGATTGTTTGCACTAGATTCTGTCACTTACCGTCTTGTAAAATTATCATATGTACAAAACCAAATGCAAAATTATGTAGCCAAGATGTCTGTATGGTGCGAAAACAGGCAACTGATTCTAAATAATGAAAATTGTGAAGTACTGCACACGAGTACTAAAAGGTATCAGCTAAAATTCGGTTACACTATAAATAATACGCATCTAAAGACAGTAAGGTCAGCTCAATACTTATGGATTACAAATACGAATAACTCAAATCGGAACAATCACATAGGTAATGATGTGGGGAAGGCATACCTAAGGCTGCAATTTATTGGCAAAACATTTAGAAAATGCAACGCGCTGTTCGAGAGTGGATTGGTAGAGAAACAGCTTGAGGATGGTTCGACGAAACCTCTAGCTGGTACTTAACTGTAAATTTCAGATTAATCGTTTAGACGTAGACGCAGATGTCAGCATTTGCCATGAGTAACACGAATTTCTGTAACCATTCACATTATAGATGTTGTTATTGCACGACATTATTGCAGAATTTGATAACCACGACACTATTCTAGAATTACTTTCCATTTTAAATTGCTAGTTCATAAAAACATTTATACGTTACCCAGTCCAGTCTTTTTCCTGAGCAGCGTACTGCATTCTGCTTTCTTAATGTTTTTTACTGTAAATCGAAAACATATTAAAGGTAAGTGAGTCTTCAACTAGATTATGGTAGTATTTACTTCCTGTGTAATGTCTGCCATAGTCGTAGCTCGCTCTGGCATGGCACTATGCAAATAGTTACAGAATAAGATAAATATATATATCAATGATTATAAATTTCCCATACTGTATACATTATTGTCAGAAGTTACTAGTTCGAAAAAAACTGCACTACAACAACATAACACTAATGTCAGTATTACTGAATCAGTAATCTGAGCTGAGATGATGAATTTTTTTTCTTACATGGTGTTTAAGAAATATTTGCGTAAGTCTTTTTAAATCATTTTGCTATACTATTTGTTGATTTTTCAGTTGCCAAAATATATCCATCTGCTCTAAAATCCGTTGTGTTTCTTGTCTTCGAACTACGGAAAATCAAGATGATATTTTACGTCTGAGAACTAATGATCTGTATTGTGGATGTGAGCTGTTGTGAGCTTTGTTTACTTTTTGATGAAATTTACACTGATGTGCCCCGTATATCTGGTATAATATTTTTCAATTTGCACCAGTCGAAGATACTTTTATCTGTTGATTTAATTGTTGAGGAAGTAATAATATCGATTACCATCTCATCTGTACTTTTTATGCCGATGTTCAGATACACTGTGATCGATTACAGTGAAACGTCCCCTTTGAAAAATTGTACCTGACTGTGCTTAAACTGACACACAATATTTTGTTAGCGCAACGCAATCTGACTTTCAAAATTCCCTACAAAAGAATGGCCCTGACTAACATTAAACTATACCTTTCACAAATCACTTACCTCACAAAAATCTTCGCTGCTCAAGCTACTGCAATACAGCGAGCGCCACTACTGCCAGCTAAATAAAAGATTCAAACTATGGAAGGCACTAACTACTGATAGGGATAGTTAGCAAATGAAAGATATTAATAGAGAACAAACAATGTATTTACCTTGATATCATCATATATAAATATAGCAGTTCATGACAAATTTCAAAACTCCGCCATCTCTCTCCCCACATCCACCACTGCTGGCGGCTCACCTCCAACTGCGCAACGCTACGCGCTGTTCACAGCCAGCTGCCTAACACTACAATGGCGAGTATTACAACAATGCAAAGCAGCCACAGACTGCACACAGCACAGCCAGTGATTTTCATTCAGAGGTGGCGTTACCATAAAAAAAACCTAAACAGCCTACTTACATAGAGAAAACATAAACAGCCTACTTACATAGAGAAAACATAAACAGCCTACTTACATAGCCCCCATGCTCCCCACAAAAAATTTTACAAATTGGTTTGGGCAGTGCCCAATACAGATTTGAAAAAATTTTTCATAATTACAATAACAAAGATATCAAATGCACACACTTATTGATACAACGTTGGTCAAAAGCTAAAACTTTGTCACAGTCCATAAAGACAGTCCTGATCATTCATTACGGTAAAATATAGTGTTTTTCTCAAAGTCTGAGCAGTAGAATAAAATGCACACGGAAGTAGTGGATTTCCATGCAGTCTTGAAGAAGTAGTGTTGTCCTTCCAACGGAAAGACAGTGCTGACTCTCGACATGCAGACAGGTAATGCGCCACAACAGAGCAAACCCACAGCAGAGTCAGTCGAAGTTTTGAAGAATATTGGTAGGTAGGTAATCACAGAGTAGACCCACTATAGTCCTGGTAGAGATTACAGTATTGGTGGGCCACCAGGGGTGCAGACCCACTGCAGTCCTTATAGAATTAATGGTATTGGTGGGTCATCAAAGGTGCAGACCCACTGTAGTCCTTGTAGAAATGGCCAGCAGCCATCTGTTGTGACTGTGCAGGTGCACATTCACCATCGAAGAGTCTTGCGGAGAATATAGCAAGTCCATAAACCACCACTTGTGCACTCACAAAGTTTTTGGAATTGTCCTTAGAACCAGCAATGCTGTTATCCAGTCCCTTGCTGAATTATTAACACACGTGCAAACACTAACAGTCTCTACTTCTCACCTATTGACCATATACTATGACCAACAGAAACGTGTGCAGTGAAATGTAACTTACAAGTTAATAATAAGATGAACTGGTGTCAATTACAATTTTATAAATTTACAACATGAAAATACAATTACAAAGGTACAAAATACATCATTAAAGAACATAATAATACAGATAACATTTGTAGTAATATGGGCTTTACAAAAGAATCGAAATAACATATACATCAGTGTTACAGGAATTATGACATAAGTAAATACATAAAGATCACAAGAACTTTTGAAACATCACCTTCACATGTGAGCAACAAACCAGAATAAATAATGTCTAAGCATATTTACAAGGTAAATAACATATTATTAATGCAAATTATATTTGAGGATAACAGTATTCCTCATCATAGTGAATGTAGCTTAATATTAAAAGAAGAAAAAATTCTATGAAACTACACAGAGACAGGAAGAAAACAAATACACAAGGGTACACAAACATATAGTGGGATAACACAAAAGGAAAGGACAGGGTTTGTTGCACTGCAGTATTTTGCAAACAAAACTTTCTTTACTTCATGGAGATCTCCCTTCATTCATCATTATTCCCAAAAAGTCCTATCTATACCAGCTTTCTGTATTCTATTCATATTTCTTTCAATATAATTATTTCTCAGTGTACAATACTCATTTTGGCCCAAATCTTTTTCATATTGTCCATAGTCAGATTCTTATATAGTCTACCTGCTCTTAAGCTAACTTAAATCTACTGAGCTCAGATGCTAAACTAAGGAACGAGGCAATGCAGCAGCACATAAAACAATTAATATAAACAGCAATAAAAAATGGAAAATCGCAAAGCAAGCTACAGTAAATCTAAATTACCAAGCAATTCAACATTACAACTAATATGAGGCAATGCGCAGCAAACAAAAAATAAATCTGGCTTAGCAGAGTTAACACAAATTAAAGTTCAGTAGCACTATGCCTGGCAAACAGCAGCTTATATCTAAACATGACATAGCTCAAGCAGAAAAAATAGTACACTAAAGATAACAATGCAGATAAGGGAAATGTATAATCACATCTTAATGTCTAAGTAATTAAAGTGGTGCACCACAACAACTTATTGTAAAAAAAATATTACCATGTACTTGAAAAGAAAATTGTGTGTCCAGTTACTGTTACTAGTCCCTTCTTATTGTTCTTTCCTTTCCAAGTGCTCCTTTTTTTAAAAGAATGTGGATCACAAAATTATTATTTAATAGATCTGTTGACAAAAAGTGTTCACATTAGCAAATGCATTTAATTTTATTTTATGAAACCAATGCTGCAACACAGCTGGAAAACAGATGTCAAATGAAATAAGCAATTACGCAAACCAAAGCATAAAAACATCATTAATAGCTATGTGGCATTTCGTAAGTCAGTAGCTCTCAACTCTCGTAGAAAGACACTTGTCATTATCAGGTTTGCAGATGTAAGAATATTTCCCATCAATTCATAAGCATTTCAGTAAATATCATAAATTACGAGCTCCACAGTATGCTTTCGACAAGGAAATGTCAATAGCGAGTATAATGGCCCCCCCTTTTGTTTTTTTTTTTTTTACCTGTGCCGCTGAAAGGCTAATGGCTTTTTTTTTTTCGGGCGGCTGTCGCCCAGGTGGGTGCCCGCGACGCATTACGTGCAGGTGGTCACTTAACTTTCTTACGGAAATATTTACGACAGCAGTTTCTGCTACAGTGACAGTCATATATACAAAATTTCACAGGTCGAGAATTTACGCTGCAAATGTGTAGAAACAAAATCCTATGAATATAACAGTGTCCAAAAAAATTTTCAGTGGCATTGTGATACATTCACACATGATTCGCACATGTACACACATTTCATAATTCTAAAGTATGATTCTTGGTTTCCAACATCCTTTTCCATAAGTCAGAGTCCCTAATCACTATTCATTACTCCTTACCTTATTGCACATATACGTATCCATTGACACTCGTCAATATTTCCTCATTATAAATATGAAGCATAATCAAATAACTCATATAGCCTCAGCCTATTAATCATAAACATACCTCAGCAGCATAATACACATCGTCGTCGTAAAAATAACATCATAACACCTCAGTCAAATCTCAAAATCGTAGTAGCTTCCTCCAATAATTAAAAAAATTCTCTGCTCATGTCAAAAGTGTCATCTGCCACAAACGTACTTTAAAAATCATGAATCCATACCAAACACATCATTCAAAGCTCTCATAGTATCACAATGGTTCCGAAAAAATATGAAGAGTTCACACAGTACAGACAAAAATATAATTTCGTAAGTGTGAAGTTATCCAACGGTGTAATTACGTAAACATGTGTCACTGACGTAGTAAAAAACATGTTTATCTCTCAGTTAAATGATCAGATAGCTGTGTAATTCTGTGTTAGAGAAATATGGTACCGATGTGTAAAGTTGTATAAGCAAATACCATATTAGCTAGGGTTCCTTGTGGTTGCCACACACATGGTACACAAAGTAAGCGTGTACCCCCCTGAGGATAAATGTAATTATACTCCCAGGTGTTACAAATTACAGCAATGGAATGAAATGTATCACGGAAAACTTTCTTTGTAATTAAAAAAATATTTAAAAATAAGTGTTTTAAGTATAAGATTAATCACTCAAATGCGTGTACTGTAGCGCTAAACTGTGCATCTTGTCGCAACATAATCTCTGTGGAAGTGTCGTAGTTATCGTCCTCCGAAAGCTAAGTTCTGCAGAAGTCAATGTACTTACCACATGATAAACAAAAGTGAAATGCTTTGCGTATAGATATCGTAGTTATTATGCTTATTGGCGTGATGAAGAAAGTACTGTACAGTAACATATTGTTATGCCACGAAAAAGGCTGTCTCATTGTTGCTATACCACAAAAGTTACTACTAAAACATGTTTTTCTTCCTAGAAGAATTCAGAAAACTGTGCAGATATAAAACAGATACACTGCAAAAGCAACATTGTAAATTGTCACTCATTGGTAGCGTCGTGATAACATCGTGTAGTTGTCACTTAAACTAACCACTGTGTCGTCTGGTATCTCACAGAAAGTACATTAAACCCAGAATGTATTTTCAAGTAAACCAAAATGTTGCATTAAAATCTCATTAGCAGTACCAGTATGTGTCCTAAGTATGTAAGCCTGATAGTCGTTACGTAATCGTGCAACTAACAAGCAAGAATGTACAAATACAACACTGTGTCGTCTGTTCACTATAACAATGCATTCGTAATTTCTGTTTAAAAATGTTCCCTAGGTTCTAGACTGGATATTTAACTTCAAACATTGTTGTATGTTAACAGATTCTAAGTCTGACAAAGCATACTAGTAGCGTCAATTGAAAAGATTTATGGCAAAGACAAAGTTAAAAAGCAGATAATCTTTCAATAAATTGTTTTACATGTGAAATGTGGTGTAAACCTTTACTCTTCCTAGTGCACAGAGTTTCAACTTCAAAGCAGTTATCATGTTGTATACATCGGTAAAGAATGCTAAAATTTTTCTCCAGGCTAGCGTCTTATGTTATTTTTCTCGGAGTCAGCGGGCGCACGCAGCTGCCTGCTGTGCGAGTCATTGTCTGTCTCTTTGTTGGCGCGCGCCGTTATTGGGATTAGGAAACCTAACTTCTACAAATTCACTCTGACGAGAAGGCCCTGCCCTGTTTGAATCCCGCCAGTTCTGATGCAATTCAGGTCTGTCGTTACGAATATATCGTCTGTCGTCATGTCGGTAGTTCCTGTAGTTTCTTTCTTGTCGGTTAAGTGGTGGAGAATTTCTCCCTGAATCGTAACTGCGCGCTGGAACGTTGCATCTGAAGTTATTCTGTCTCCCTTGATAATAATTATTTTGGTTCCCATATTGCCTGTTTCTCTGATAGTCTCTGTGATAGTCATTACCGCGGAGAGGTGATCTTTCCCTGTAATTATTACTGCTCTGCCAACGGTAGTCATACGGGTGGTGTCTGTTTTGGTCACGATTTAGGTTATAAGAATAGGCTTGTCGGTTCCAGTTATTACTTCTTTCATCACGGAATTGCGACGGATGTGACCTGTAATTGTTGTGTTCCTGGTTTCGCGTTCCACGATTGTCAGTGTCAATTTCTAATTCTTGTAAGAGTCCCTGAAATGCTTCAATGTCGTCTTTGCAACGTCCTGCCAAAACAATATGTCGTAAATGTTCAGGTAATTTGATTAAGCAAATGCGGATGAGTTCTGAGGGGCCGTATGGGTTTGACAGGTACTGATTCTTGTGCAACATGTCTTCAAAATATTTCACAAGACTGGAGAATTCAGATTGTTCGAAATGTTTCATCATTATGATACCATGTTTTACTCGGTCTTGTGTGGCTTGAGACCAATATGCTGAGAGGAAGGCATGGTAAAATTCTCCTTCACTGTGGCAGTCGTGAATGACCGATCGCATTCTTACAGCTGGTTCATTCTCTTAAGTAGCCACACATAAATTCTAATCTGTGTTCCAACGAGGAGGAAAACAATGAGAGAATTGATGGAGCCATGCTTGTGGATGAATGTCGTTGCCAGAATTCTTAAATGTTTTGAATTTACGTGTAGTAATGAACAGCTTATAGTCAAAGTCATCATGTCGGCGAGTCGCATATCGGTCATTGTTAGGTCGTGTCGGCCGCTCCATCTCAAAATTCGGTGCACATTGCCAATTTCTTTCATAACTTCCGAAATGCCCTGTGTTATTATTTTGTGGCTGTTCCGTATTTCTGTGTCCCTCTTCCCGTATTGGGGCGCTAGTATCCTCTGAAATACGTAATTCTTGTATTACCTGTGTCAGCTGATCTTGTACTTCCCGGACTTGATTTGATTTTGATTCTGTTTGAATTTCCTAATTTGTTCATACTCTTCTGTGTCAGTGAAGGCTACAGGTCTTGTGTCATTCAGATCATCATCTACCTTTGTAGATAAGTTAGTGACCTGATCCGGCGTTACCATAAAAAAACCTAAACAGCCTACTTACATAGAGAAAACATAAACAGCCTACATACATAGAGAAAACATAAACAGCCTACTTACAACAGGAATGAAAGTTGTATCTTCTGTGGAGAACACTTGTAATCGAGAACCCGAATGTTCAAACGCTCTCGAGAAGCCAGAGATTATTTGAACATTCACAAAATCGGGAGTGTTTCAAGATTATCACCACTTTCTGTAACTAATGACCACAAAGGTTCATCTCGATGACGAACACTGCCCGTGTAGAATAGTACAACAATAAAACTGATTCCAGAATATGCGAGTGGATCCATTTTTTTCGGGTTGGTTGAGATAGTTTCATAGCTCATGTTTTCACGATCATTCAGAGCTTCGTCACCAGGCGTTTTAATCTGGTACGTTAAGATTTATAAATCGATTACTGTATAATTTCAATACTGGAAACACACCACAGTTCAGTGGAATCGCGTATGAAAACATTTAGATGTCCTTCGCAAATACAGACTGAGTGACAGTACTGAATACAGAAGGAACAGTTACAAAAAACAAATTTCTTTGCCGTTTGGAAAAATTACTACACAATCCAGATAAAGCGGAGACTATAAATACGTTAGATGCAATTAAGATAACTGCCACTATCTGTCTCTCGGAAGCTAGAGAATGATTTTATAACAGTCCTTCCAATTAGACGGAGAAGTTTATAGTAAACAAAAAGAGAACACTAACGCAAGTATAGGAACATACTGGCTGCGTGATGAGGCTGTTGGCGGTGGGCTTCCGTCCACTTTTATACCTGCCGGTGAAGATCTACTGCCCTTTATATGGGGCATGTCTTGGGGTTGATCCTCGCGTCAGCCGATTTCTGCCGGACATTACTAATCTGTTCAGTGAAATAATACTTTGAAAGTGCACTCATGTAAAAAAAAAGAGAAGAAATGAAAAAAAGAACACCTAGAACGACTAGAGGTAGTACGTTCATATTCAAAGGACATATACGTTATTATGTATTGCAGAAATGATTAGCGTTTATACCATGTCGGCCGCGTGTTCAAATCAACATCGGAATCGAGGCACAACACGACCCACCGGTAAAATGTGCCTGCGGCTCTCGTTGTCGCTATAAACCGAAGGTAAGGGAAGGGATCAGTGTTACTTGGGCAGATGTGCAGGGTGCCACGCAGACATATGCACGAACCCTACCGTCAAATCAGAGAGTTTGAAAGAGGGCTCATTATTGGCATGAGAGAATGTGATGCATCCATTCGGGAAATTGCTGCTCGTGTTGGACAAAGAGTCTTTGCAGTGAAACGGATGTGCGCAGAATGAATCACGGAAGGCCGTGGAACACGATGAGATGGGTGAGGTCGCACCAACCAAACCATACCCTGAAAAGATTGTCACCTGATCCTAATGCCACTGCAGGACAGATCTGCGTCCTCCTCGGCTCTGGCGCAACAGTGAAACAGTGTAACACATCATATACTGTCAGGGGTGACAGTCCTTCGCCATTTACTACGGCGTGGTTTACGTGCGCGTCGTCCACTTCTCTGCCTACATTTTACGAGTGTGCAGAAACATACTAGACGGCAATAGTGTACGGAATGACGTCACTGTAGACAGGAATCGCAACAGATAGTGTTTTGGGACGAGTCCAGCTTATGTTTGTTGGGAAATGATGGCCGCATTTTGTTTGACCGCAGACAGGGGGAGCGGCGTCAAATGGTTCAAATGGCTCGGAGCACTATGGGACTCAACTGCTGTGGTCATAAGTCCCCTAGAACTTAGAACTACTTAAACCTAACTAACCTAAGGACATCACACACATCCATGCCCGAGGCAGGATTCGAACCTGCGACCGTAGCGGTCGAGCGGTTCCAGACTGTAGCGCCTTTAACCGCTCGGCCACTCCGGCCGGCGGAGCGGCGTCCATTGACAACATTCGCACAAGACATACGGCGCCATCTCGAAGACTTATGGAGTGGGATGCTGCTGGATACAACCACAATCGCAGTTGTTTCTTGTCCAGGGCACTGTGACCAGTGTGACCTACGTGAATGACATCCTGCGACCTGTAGCCATATGCTTTCTGCACAACAACGCAGACATCATTCTTCAGCAACCCATTGCACGACCACATTCTGCTGCACGAACATGTGACTTCTTGGTGTCTCGAGAACTCAGCCCGATCATCGGACTTGTCACCGATCGGAAATGTGTGGTTATGTTGAAGCGAGAGGAACAGCGCTGTGACCCAATGCTGGCCAACATTCGAACGAGATGAATGCAGCATAGATGGCTGTGCCACAGGACGCCTTATGCACGTCGATGCCATCACGCTTGCCACAAGTTACTAGGACGCATGGTGGACCATGTGCCTTCTAGGCAACAGGACACATGCTGAACCGATGTGACTGAAATACTAATTATTTCTACAGAATATACTAAAGTACATGTCCTCTGAATATTAATGTCCTACCTCTAGTCATTAAAGGTGTTCTGTTTCTTCTGAACGTGAGTGTATATTTTTTATAACTGATGACTTATTATTACAAATCTGTTGTCTAGACGTGAGACACTTCCGGCGAAATGCTGATAAAGATACTGAATTCCCGTCTGGCTATCCGCATGTACATTTTCTTTGGTTTCTTTAAATTACTTTTGCATCTACGTTCACACTTCGCAGGTCAAGTTAAAATCCGTGACTGCTGGTGATGTGTAGCACTACTACACAACGCCTCCCACACCCCGCACCTGCGCTGGCTTCTTATCCTTGTCACAAAACGTGCGCGAAGAGAACAATTGTTGGTAAGCTTCGGTGTGAGCTACAGTATCTCTGTTTTTCTCCTCGTGGTGTTTTCGTGGAATAAATGTTGGAGGGGGTAATATATTTCTTGACTCTTCTAGGAACATACCCTCTCTGAATTCTGACAGAAAACTTTCCCGTCGTGCACAGCACCTCTCATAGGCACTACCGCTGGAGTCGGGTGAGCATCTCCTTGATGTATTCGCACTTTGCAAGCAAACCTGTGACGAAATGCGTTGCTGCTCATTAGATCTCCTCTATTTCCTCTATCAAACCAATCTAGTACGGGTACTAAACAGGCGAACAATACTCAAGTATAAAACTTCCTGGCAGATTAAAATTGTGTGCCGGACCGAGACTCGAACTCGGGACCTTTGCCTTTCGCGGGCAAGTACTCGACCAACTGAGCTACCCAAGCGCGACTCACGCCCCGTCCTCACAACTTGCCCGCAAAAGGCAAAGCTCCCGAGTTCGAGTCTCGGTCCGGCACACAGTTTTAATCTGCCAGGAAGTTTCATATCAGCGCACACTCCGCTGCAGAGTGAAAATCTCATTCTGGAAACATTCCCCAGGCTGTAGCTAAGCCATGTCTCTGCAATATCCTTTTTTTCAGGAGTGCTAGTTCTGCAAGGTTCGCAGGAAAGCTTCTGTAAAGTTTGGAAGGTAGGAGGCGAGGTACTGGCAGAAGTAAAGCTGTGAGGACGGGGGGTGAGTCGTGCTTGGGTAGCTCAGTTGGTAGAGCACTTGCCCGCGAAAGGCAAAGGTCTCGAGTTTGAGTCTCGATCCGGCACACAGTTTTAATCTGCCAGGAAGTTTCATATCAGTGCACACTCCGCTGCAGAGTGAAAATATCATTCTAGAAATACTCAAGTATAGTTTGAACTAGTGTCTTGTAAGCTACGTAAAATTGTCGATAAACTACCCTTCCTGAAAATTATTCCAGTGAATCTCAGCCTGGAAACTGCTTTTCCTATGATTAATTTTGACTACTTGTTGCACTTTAACTTGCCCGTTACAACTACTCTCATATATTTAATGGGTATGACTGATTCCCGCGACTCTTCAGCAATCGCGGAATCCAGCAACTACTGGTCTTTCTGCCTCATAACGCAAAATACTTTACATTTGTTTCTTTGGGAAGTTAACTGTGAACCCCTGCACCTAGCGTCCATCCTTAATACACATATCAAAAGAAGTTTTGCATCACCTCAGTTGGGAGAGTTCCGGTACCTGTACAGAAAATTGGAGTAGAGATCAACATAAACATCATTTCCACCCTTTTTATTGCTCATAAAAACCACACACTGCATGTTGTACCACCATACAGCGTGACCTTCAGAGGTGGTGGTCCAGACTGCTGTACACATCGGTACCTCTAATACCCAGTAGCACGTCCTCTTGCGTTGATGCATGCCTGTATTCGTCGTGGCATACTATCCAAGCGTTCATCAAGGTACTGTTGGTCCTCAACGGAGATTCGGCGTAGATCCCTCACAGTGGTTGGTGGGTCACGTCGTCCATAAACAGCCCTTTTCAATCTATCCCAGCCATCTTCGATAGGGTTCATGTTTGGAGAACATGCTGGCCACTCTAGTCGAGCGATGTCGTTATCCTGAAGGAAGTCATTCTCAAGATGTGCACGATGGAGGCGCGAACTGTCGTCCGTGAAGGCGAATGCCTCGCCAATACGTTGCCGGTATGGTTGCACTATTGGTCGGAAGATGGCATTTAGTTATCGTACAGCCGTTACGGAGCCGTCCATAACCACCAGCGGCGTACGTCGGCCTCACATAATGCCATCGCAAAAAAGCAAGAAATCTCCACCTCGCTGCAATCGCTGGACAGTGTGTCTAAGGCTTTCGCTCTGATCGAGTTGCCTCCAAACACGTCTCCGACAATTGTCTGGTTGAAGGCATATGGGACACGCATTGATGAAGAGAACGTGATGCCAATCCTGAGCGGTTCATTTGGCATGTTGTTTCACTCCAAGACGCCTGGACACTTATCTTGTTGAGAGCCCTTTCTGGCACAAAGTAACAATGCGGGCGCGATCGAACCGCGGTATTAACCGTTTAGGCATGGTTGAACTACAGGCAATAAGAGCTGTGTACCTCCTCCCTGGTGAAATGACTGGAACTGATCCGCTGTCGTACCTCCACCGTCTAATAGGTGCTGTTCATGCATGATTGTTTACATCTTTGGGCTGGTTTAGTGACATCTCTGAACAATCAAAGGGACTGTGTCTGTGATAAAATTTCCAGAGTTAAAGTCTATCTTTAGGAGTCCAAAACTTTTTTTGATGTGCTTAGATATCCCTTCATTTCGCTAAATTTTCTTAGCGGTGCGAGTTCGCTATCAGGGTGTACCAGGAGGAATAGTCAGTATTCAGGGATATGACGTGGACGATCATTCCAAGCAAAAAAAAAAAAAAAACCTAGTAAACAACGGCTCTACAAACCGCATCTTAAGAGCTGTGGTCACTTCTTCATATTCGATATTGTGAAACGAATCTTCTGCAAGCTATTTGCTTTCCGTATTTTGGGACTAGGTATTATGGATTTGGTAAACATGGGACCTAAAATGCTTACCATAAGAGCTATGATTACTTGTTCGATAGAAGAGACGGGTTTCCTAATAGCGAAAATAAGCAAGTGCTCAAAGTTCTTAAGGTATGCACTACAGAGCCCTTGTTTACTGGATATTTTTTTCTTGTTTTGGTCCGTAGTACCACATCGCAAAATATGGAAAGGAAAGAGCTTGCCGTAGAAGAGATTTGTTTGACAGTGTCGAAAATGAACAAGTGCTCATATCTCTTCAGGTATGAGCCCATGTACACTGAGACGACGAAGGTAATGGAATACCTCCTACTATCGTGTCTGACCTCCTTTTGACCGGTGTAGTGCAACAACTCGAAGTGACATGGACTCCTAAGTTGTTGAAAGTCGCTACCGCATGGCCTCTATAGCCGTCCTTAATCGCGTAAGTGTTGGGAATACAGGATTCTGTGCGCGAACTGACCTCTCGATTATGTCCCATAAATGTTCAGTGGGATTCATGTCGACCAATCTGGGTAGCCAGAGCATTCACTCGCACTGACCAGAATGTTCTTCAAACCAATTGCGAACAACTGTGACCCACTGACGCGGAACATTGTCATTCATAAAATTTCCGTCGTTCAACGGCTGCAAATGGTTTCCAAGTAGTCAAACATAACCATTTCCAGTCAATGATCGGGTCACTTGGACCAGAGAACCCAATCCGTTCCATTCAAACACAGTGCACACCATTATGGAACCACCTCCAGCTTGCACAGTGCCTTGTTTACATCTTGAGTCTACAGCCTAGTGGGACCTGCACCATACTCGATCGTACTATCAGCTCTTACCAACTGAAATTGGGTCTCATCTGATGAGGGCAAGGTTTTTCAGTTGCCTAGGTTCCAACCGATGTGGTCACGAGCCGAAGAGAGGTGCTGCAGCCGACTTCGTCCTAATAGCAAAGGTACTCGGGTGTCGTCTGCTACTGTGGCCCATTAATGCCAAATTTCGCTGCACTTTTCTTGATTTGGCTATCCAGATTACCCGACGTGAATACTATCTAACATTTAGGGAACGTAGTCGAG
Organism: Schistocerca americana; assembly: GCF_021461395.2. NCBI lineage: Eukaryota > Metazoa > Arthropoda > Insecta > Orthoptera > Acrididae > Schistocerca > Schistocerca americana. The sequence continues at coordinate 364,735,831 of NC_060122.1, read as the reverse complement.
AAGTCAGCTCGTCTACAAAATCCTGCATCGCCAACACATTCACAAACAAGGACGGCTATAGAGGCAGCGTGGCTCTGTATTTCTGCTGATGCTCCCAATAAGTTGTTGAGAACGCGTCACGTCGAGTTGCTGAACTGCACCAGACGCCTCAGTGTACATGAGCTCTCATACGTCTCACATTGATACCTGCATTTATTTCGAGTGGTCTAAGGCGCTGCAGTCATGGACTGTGCGGCTGGTTCCGGCGGAGGTACGAGTCGAGTCCTCCCTCGGGCATGGGTGTGTGTGTGTTTGCCCTTAGGATAATTTAGGTTAAGCAGTGTGTAAGCTTAGGGACTGATGACCTTAGCAATTAAGTCCCTTAAGATGTCACACACATTTGAACATTTTTTTGCATTTATTTGATGCAGTGTTGCCTGTCTGTTAGCTTTAACACCTCAAGGCAACCGCCACTGTTCTCGATCGTTAAATGAAGGCCTCTGGCCACTGCGTTGTCCGTGGGGGGACGTGGTGTAAGTACGGGGGAATTAGACCACTTTATATTCTTCAGCATAAATTTTGTGTGTTATTCAACCGGTTTTTATTTGTAGTAGCGTGTTCGTGTAGAGTGTCATATAAACTTAAGTACAATATATTATTGAGACACTGCTATTTAAAATATAAGAGATATGATAAAATGAATATATACATGAGTGTTTCATCCCACTCATAGTTATATGGGTAAGATGGACCAGTATACTGGGTGAGATAGTTCATGAAAATGGTTATACATTAAGAAAAGACTTAGATAAATTTAAATATTTTTGTTTTAAATATGTAGTAATAAATACAGAATTACACTATTAAATACTTTAGTCCAAAACAATAGTATCAGTTGAGACCTGAGTTTCTCCTGGCGCATTCAATTTTCGAACAACTTACGGGAATTCAGCCAGGTAGCATTAACAGCAACTGAAGATATTTCGGCTGGAGCACACCCCGCCATTTTCAAAGCAAACTGCAACGGACAGGCGACATACAGACAAATTTAAAACCTCCGTTCTGGAACTAATGCATGAAAAATAACAAACACACACTGAACCCTAGTGCCACCAAAGATGACCAAAGTCAGTTCCTCTGATTCATTGCGGTTAATCAATAAATAAATAAGTTTGTGGTAAGATCTTATGGGACCAAACTTCTTAGGTCATCGGTCCCTAAGCTTGCACACTACTTAAACTCTTAAACTGTCTTACGCTATGGACAACACACACACCAACTCCTCAATTCCTAGGGAGGACTCGAACCTCCGACGGGGGAGGGGGAGGGGGGGGGGGGGAGCCGCGCGGATCGTGACAAGACGCCTCAGGCAGCGCGGCTGTTAATTAAGGTTAGGTTTGGTGCTGAACTAACTAATCTCTTTCGGCACGTGTTGACATCCACCTACTTTTTATTCAGTGACCAGTATTACGAACAGACCAATGGAGTGCGATGGGTAATCCGTTATCTCCTGTGATGACAAATTTGTTTATGGAAGACTTCGATGAACGTGCATTGGAATCGACGCCTCTGCAATCCCACCTGTTTCTTCAGATATATTAATGATACCTTTGTTGTTTGATCTCATGGTAGGGAGAATTTGAATGCCTTTCTAGAACATCTGAACTCGATCCACCCGAACATTCGTTTTAGATGGAGGTCGAAGAGGATGGTTACCTTCCCTTTCTTGACGTTTTGGTTAGGAGGAAGGATGATTGATCATTGGGACATGCAGTTTACAAGAAACGTACTCACACCGACTTGTATTTACAGGCTAATAGTTGTCACCATCCGGCTCAGCGTGAAGGGGTTCAAAAAATGTTCAAATGTGTGTGAAATCTTATGGGACTTAACTGCTAAGGTCCTCAGTCCCGAAGCTTACACACTACTTAACCTAAATTATCCTAAAGACAAACACACACACCCATGCCCGAGGGAGGACTCGAATCTCCGTGAGGGGGTACTTCGTACCTTGGTACACAGGGAACATGTCATTTCCGACACTGAAACTTTGCCAGCTGAGCTATCCCATCTTGAGGCTACATTTCGTCAAAATGGTTATAGTGAAAGACTGATTGAACATGCGTTGCACTATCGGGTGGTTGATGATAATACTGAGTCGACACCTAAATCTACTGCCTGCACTTCCAAAAAGATCGGTCATATTTAGGGAATATGATGTAAAATGTGTTTTCCGACCTCCATCTAAAATTAGAGTTCTTTTGTGTTCCGTTAAGGATGATCTTGGTTTGCCTAAGGTGGGAGTATATCGCATTCCTTGTGGCTGTGGCATGGCATATATTGGCCAAACTATCAGGACCGTGGAGGACCGATGTACTGAACGTAGACGGCAGACACGATTCAGCAGCCAAGTAGGTATGCTATTGCCGAACATTGCTTGGATACTGGTCACCGTATGTTATTCAACAATACAAAGATATTGGCATGCACATCCAGCAATTGGAACAGCGTTATTAAGGAGGCAGTTAAGATATTTCTTCCAAAAGTTTTATCTATGTAGTCAGTCCTGAGATGGTAATCTTGAAAGTTTTGGGTTTAGCTGGAATGGAGTCAGAAGTTGTGTCATGAAGGCTCTTGACATACGCAGGTAACTCTGCTCTTTTGATGTCCTTAGTATCAGTAGGTCTTTTGATTGAATTGATTGGTTGGCCTGTGTGTGAGGTTTTGCTCTTCCATTTGTTGGCACAGACCTATCTTCCGAAATGTACGTATAGTCTGAGGCCGCGACGATATTCAGTGGGAATATAACACATACCTTGAAATGTCCCATTCGTCTAACTCCAACTACCATTCCGCGTTCAAAGTCCGTCAATTCTCGTCGTGCGGCCTTAATCACGTTGTAAATCTTTTCACATGAATCACCTGAACACGAATGATAGCTCCACCAATACACTCCCGTTTTATACCTTGTGTGCGTAATACTACCGCCATCGGCATATGTGCATTTGTCAATTCAATTACTACTGTCATATCCCTGAATATTCACCATTCCTCCTGAGACACCCTGCATACACTGTCTGGCAAAAAAGGTGAAGAAGACATGGCCAAATGTCAACGACAGTTCGCACACGTCTACACCTTTGGTAGATATGTAAATGATTAGAGCTGCAATTCTCTGTGACAGGTGGAACGGCCACCTGAATGCATTTGCTTTGTTAGTGTTTAGTGTTGTTTACCAGGGATATATGCGGGTCGTGAATAGCGTCCTATGTTGAGTGTAACCGTAAAAGACACAGAGATGCCGTGTACACTCGTGAGACAGCATCTGACAGATGCCGGCCGCGGTGGTCTAGTGGTTCTAGGCGCGCAGTCCGGAACCGCGGGACTGCTACGGTCGCAGGTTCGAATCCTGCCTCGGGCATGGATGTGTGTGACGTCTTTAGGTTAGTTAGGTTTAAGTAGTTCTAAGTTCTAGGGGACTGATGACCACAGAAGTTGAATCCCATAGTGCTCAGAGCCATCTGACAGATTTTGAAACGCTGGTAGACGAAGTTCGATCACCACAAGGAGGATCGCCGTATTGTACTCAAAGAACATCGTAACCCTACTAAATCGTTTCCTGTCATCCGAGACCAAGTGACGAACTACCTGCGACGTTCAATGTGATCCAGCACCATTAGCTGTAGAACAACAGCAGCCGGACTAGAGAACTATCGCCCCATTCGTAGGCTGCCGTTAACATCAACAAACGGCTGTGTTTAGACTACTGCCGTGGCTGAGAATCATGGAGTACTAATGAAAGGTGCCGCATTGTATTCACCGATGAATGGCGTCCTGCGTCCACGTGAGTTACATCTAACGGGACAGAATCGTTGTACCATTTTTCAGCAGAGCAATGCTAGTCCACACATGACTAATGTGTTTAGGAACTGTTTGCGTGATTTGGAGAGAGCCGCATGCCAGCAAGATCCCCAGATCTGTCCCCAACAGAACGTGTGTGGGATCGGCTGGGCCGCCAACTACGTCCCAGTGCCGCTGTCAGGAATATAGGACCAGTTAAAAAAGTTGTGGGCCAGCCTTCCTCAGGATACGACACAATGGAGTAACGAAGCGATGTTGCATCCACGGCAAAGAGGATGCTACGTCATAGTGACAAGTGGGCTCATACTACCAAGTTCTTTCTAATTTGACTCGATAATATCACACACCCTCTCAATGTGCGAAGTTTGATAGCTCTTCCTCCACCCCTTTTCGGTGCTTCACTTGTTTGGAGAGGCAGCGTATAACAAAATGGTTCAAATGGCTCTGAGCACTATGGGACTCAACTGCTGAGGTCATTAGTCCCCTAGAACTTAGAACTAGTTAAACCTAGCTAACCTAAGGACATCACACACATCCATGCCCGAGGCAGGATTCGAACCTGCGACCGTAGCGGTCTCGCGGTTCGAGACTGCAGCGCCAGAGCCGCGCGGCCACTTCGGCCGGCGCAGCGTATAACACCCTCATCTAGGAACAGACTCAAGGAGTTTCCGAAGTTGTCCACTCGGTCATTTATGTATTTTGCTTTCCTTTGGAGCACGCCGGAAGCTACTTTTACATTACTTTATCCACAATGGCTTGAAAATACTGTGGCTATTTTTACGTCTGAAGATTGCAATATTTGGTTTACACAATTTACGTGACGTTCCTGTGTAATAGGACATCGCCATTTCCCTTTCCTATCCTTCGGCCATTCGAAAGGAAGGAAGGGTGGGAGCAGGATTAGAGTTTAACTTGTCGTCGACTTCGAGGTCATTAGAGACGGAGCACACGCCGGGAATGTTTCAAGGATGCACAAGGAAATCAGCCAACAGATTTTGAAGGGAACCATCCCGGGAGCGATTTAGGGATATCACGGAAAACGTAAGCATAGATGATCGGACACGGATTTCAACCTACGTCCTACCGAATACGAGTTCATTGTGCCAGCCACTGTGTCACCACGCTCCGTTGTACTACTCAAGTTTGTGCTCTGTCGTTGACGAAACGCCGTCCTTCCCTCTATTTAAACAAATTTGTTGATCGAAGACCGGTTAGTGAAGCGATGTCGAACATGTTCGTCTATTTATGCGCACTACATTACATTTACTTGTGCTCAGAGTCAGCTCTCGGTCCACCAAGCGCCTATAAGCAGAAAGCGTTTCTACGTTTCGCAACAATTTTCCAGCGACGTTATCTCCTTGCATTCAAACTGTGTCGTCTGCGAACATCATCAGAGACAAATGCTGTACAAAAATTAAGTTACCTCCATCATATATCTCTCGTATGGGCCGTAAAACCGACATAAAAGACAACAGGTAGATTGCAAGAGACATAATCGTTTGTCATGCGTTCAGTCCCTGAGTGGAATGGCAACAGAGGGGAACTATGACTGCAGTACACTTCTACAGTCGTTTGGCAGAATCGTTCCGTGGGTACAAATGTTTCACCAACAGACATCCTCAGATTAAAATCGGGTTACTCGAGCATCGAATAGATATTTATAGATTCATCCTGGGAGTGTCAGCAGTGGACAGAAGGCGAAAGAGAAGCATGGCTGCTTAGACATTGACACAGCGGATATTACGGTCGGTGGGGGGGGGGGGGGGGGGTCTCAGTATTGAGTTGTGACATTTACGTTTTCCCTTCATTAACCCCTACTGAGACTTTGTCTAGCTATACAATCAGTGATAATTCTTAGCGTGAATTAAATTACGTCTTAGAGCCTAACACATAGCTTAAGAATAATGAAAATATGAAGACTAGCTTTGTACACTCTCATAAAGAATCGGAAAAAGAACTTAATTCATTTCGCATACTTTTTATGTTTCCATAGATAAGGGAATGCGGTTGGAGGAACTAAGCTGTGGTGGTGACTGTCAATAATAGATTTCCGTAGAATTTCAGTTACGTCAGTCCTTGTTGCGAACAACAGAGTAATTATTTAATCCTATTTATGTTTATCAATATCCATAAATGTTTCCCAAAGAGTCCGTCTCTGCATAGCCTTTTTAATAATGGTGTAAAACTGATTTTATAGTTCAAAATATAAACTTTGCTCAACACACTTTATTGATTATCACACCTGGATGATGCTGATCACAGATCAATGAAAAACAATTATTATTGCGACATAGAGCACGTCTAATGAACACCAGGTTTTGGTATATGCTTGATTTTTTCAGTGTCCCTATTGCAAAACAAACATCCTTTACGTTCATACGGTTCTCGGTCATCACGCAGTTTCGGTGTGTACGACGCAAGTCGAAGTGTATTGGTGCAGATTAGTAACTGATGACGTACGATTGATTTCATGTTTATGCAGTCTTCTTTTGAAGCTATCTCTATTGCGTTAGACGATGTACGCGCAGTTTTGTAGCCATTTAATAAGGTTCTTTACCTGCCTATAACAAATAAACGTCGTAAGACTGCACCAGCGAAATACATTTTGCAGGAATTACTTTAATGCTGCAGGTGGGCAGACCATCTACAACTTGAAAAGTTTACGTGGGAATAAAAAATAAAATAAAATAAAAAAACTGACAGCGAGTTTCAATCCCGACATCTCGCTCTTACGACACTAAGCGCTTACTCGCTAGGCTGCTACCCGCTTGATACTGGGGCCCATACAAAGTACCAGGCGGCTATAATTAAATTTTCTCTATATAACACGGTATAACATGAAAACTGATTACAGTACGAAAACCAAATTTGGTAGCATTTATTATGTCTCCATGCTCGTCGTAAAATATGTGGTGTCTAGGAAACATGTTACTCGGTTCACTAGACCAAAAATTAAACAAATCATTTTTTTGATTTTTATTACAAAATAATAATTACAATAATTATCTTTTGCAATTTTACAAATGTGTCGCAAGCAAAGGGCGACACATAAAATAATGTGTCTTCTTCAGTACAAACAGTTCCATGTCAGTGCTGCATAGAGTTTACAAGCGAAGCTGCTAGAGTTGACACTGCTGTAGAACTCGCTAGTCTTCCAGTTGCTATTTCACTGTGCGTCACCAGTCGGTCACGGCGCTTATGTCCTCTTCACATAGGGGACGCTGCTGTCGCGTTGCCGTCCTGGAGAGGGGTCGGTCAGCGTGCGATTGGCTGACGTATCCTCAAAGCCATCTCTTCTCTATCGTTCCCGAATGGCGAGCCGTCGTTTGACTTTACGCCACAACAGCATTAATGTCCAGAGTATGGAGAGCATGATTTCCGTGCGTCATAGCGCCAACTTCCACTTCCAACAATGGCCACCAGGTACCGTGATCAGTCAATGTGATTCATCGGCACACATGACCAGTCGCAGTGCACTTGCTGACGCGTGAACATCAGCTTCGACAAAAGGAGCAGGGCATTATTACCGAAGCTCTATTATCATAACAACAGTAATGCTGCAGCTCAGCTTCGAGAATATCGCCGGCTGAAAGGTTTATGGAAGGGTCCTCTCTCTATACCTGCTGTGCGGAGCATGATGAAGTAGTTCGAATCAACTGAAGAACTGGGCGTCGCTCCGGGAAGAGGCCGACGACCGATTGCACCATAGATGGTTGACGAAATCGCCGTTGCTATAGCAGACAACGCTGCAGTGTCGCGACAGTTGAACATCCCGTGGTCCACTGTACGGTGCTGTGAACCATTCTCATATGGTATCAGTACAAGAACCATATCGTACAGCAGCTTGCACCACAGGATGCACAACGACGTGTTGACTTCCCTCTCCACTTCCTCGCAAGGATGGAAGTTGACACTGGCTGGCCTTGTACCATCATATGGACAGACGAAGCTCATTTTACTCTGACGGATGAGGTGAACATACAGAACTGCCGAGTATGGTGATCTTCACCTCCGGTCACTATGCATGAAATTCCTGTGTATGGGAAACGTGTCACCGTATGGTGTGGCTTCACGGCTACGTTCATCATTGGTTCATTCTCTTTTTGAATATGTTGGCGCTCAAGAACGAAAGACATGCATTGCGGCTGGCCACCGTTACTTCGATATGCTCCGCCAGCATGTCATGCCCGCCCTACAGGAGAGAGACGCATTGAACTCAACAATTTTCACCCTGGATGGGGCCCCGACGCTCATCGCTCGTGAAGTTCACCCGCTTTCCCGAAACACATTTCGAAGCGATCGAATTATCAGCCGATCATTTCCAATACAAGGCCGGCACGATCACCTGATGTCATTCAATGTGATTTCTGGTTGTGGGGCTACCTAAAGGAGAGGGTTTACCAGGGAACATTCACAAATGTCCTGATCTGAAGCGCAGCATATCAAGAGAGGTAGCCAGTATTCCTACCGACATGCTTCGTTCTGCTGTGCAGGATGCAGTCCTGTGCTTTCAGACTCTTCTGGACACTGCTAGGAGCCATACTGAGCGTATTCTGTAGCAGTAATGGTACCGGTATGTGATGGTATGATATACCGTAGCGGCACATTAAAAGTGCTTCAATTGAATTAATTCTGCATTATTTCTCTAAATGGTTCAAATGGCTCTATGCGACTTAAGTTCTGAGGTCATCAATCCCCTAGAACTTAGAACTAATTAAACCTAACTAACCTAAGGACATCACACACATCCATGCCCGAGGCAGGGTTCGAACCTGCGACCGGAGCGGTCGCTCGGCTCCACACTGTAGCGCCTAGAACCGAACGGCCACTCCGGCCGGCATTATTTCTCTCTCCCATGTCCTTGACAGTAAGCTACGAAATTAGGCACTAATACTGTAATTAGTTTCCGTGTTACAGCGTGTTAAAAAGCGAAAGTTTAATTATAACCATCCGGTAGATAAGCACGACCAAAATTTTCAAACTCAGTTTTCTTGAAAACAGTTGAAAGTTGTATCTTCCTGTTAACATATGTTGGAGTTCTAGTCATGCCCTGCACAAGCTCTCCATATGAACCAGATCAGTGGGGTTAAGGTTATTGAGAACTTGACAGCAAAGATTAGACTCAATCAACATTTGACGTGGATGTATTAGCGTCTCTGTTCAAAAGCCCTCAGACATAATACTTACGCCAACTTTGGAATGCTGCAAAAACTAAAGTCTTTCATCTAGCGAATTACTAACTTTGCAATGCCACTGGAATTGTTTCATATTATATTACCCATTAAAATGCTGTTCATCGATTTTATCTGACTTACATGTTTGCCCGAGTCAGTGGCTCAGTTATGGTTGATTATTTCCTGAAAACAGGTGAAACTTGCCATCTTGCTGTCGAGAGACGGAGATGGAAGTAGGCCGGCTGGCGATGCCGCCTCAGATAAAGACGCACGCAGCTTGCCCTGTGCCGCGGCGACCGCAGAAAAACTCTGTGGCCGCTGCTGCAGCTGCTGCTCCTGCCGCCGCTGCAGCGGCCACGTAATTACCTCAGAGCGCCGCCATCAGCCGCCTCATCAGGGCTCCATCTGGCCTTCCCATCTGCATTAACGGCACCGTACAGAAACCCACGGCCCGCCCTGCCAGTGCCACGACATCGTAATCAATGAATCACGAATGTCTAAAGAGGCCTCCACACGTACAATAATACTGTCAAACCACCATTATACAATGAGGTGACGAAAGTCACGTGATACCGACATACAGATATACAGATCGCTGTAGTATCGGGTACACAAAATCTAGAGAGGCAGGTACTGGCGAATTTTTCATTTGTACTTATGTGATTCGTACGAAAAGCTGTCCGACGTGATTGTGACCACACAAAGGGAATCAACAGACTTCGAACGCGGAATGGTACTTGAATCTAAACGCATGGTACATTTCAATTAGAATATTATTAGGGAATTCAAAATCCCGAGATCCAACAGCGTCAAGAGCGTGCCGAGAATATCAGACTTCAGATATTACCTCTCAACACGGGCAACGCAGTGGCCGATGGAGTTCACTTAACGAGTAAGAGCAGCGGCGTTTGCGTAGACCTGTCAGTGCCAACAGACAGCCAACACTTAGTGAGTGAAATAACCACAGAAATCAATGTGGGACGTATGACGAACGTATACGTTAGGACAGTGCCGCGAAATTAAACGTGAACGGGCTACGGCAGCAGACGACCGACTGCGTGACCTTTATTAAAAGCAAGACATCGCCTGCGGCTCATTTTCTGGGCTAGCGACCATATTGGCTGGACCCCAGACGACCGGAAAACCGTGGTCTTATCAGATGAGTCCCGATTTCAGTTGGTAAGAGCTGAAGGTAGTGGTAGAGTGGCGCAGTTTTTCCTGTCAGGAAGGTCGCAGTTCGTAGTAATAGACGGCAAATCATCGAGTAAAACTGAAGTGATATCAGGTGTTCCCCAGGGTAGCGTCCTGGGACCTCTGCTGTTCCTGATCTATATAAATGACCTGGGTGACAATCTGAGCAGTTCTCTTAGGTTGTTCGCAGATGATGCTGTAATTTACCGTCTAGTAAGGTCATCCGAAGACCAGTATCAGCTGCAAAGCGGTTTAGAAAAGATTGCTGTATGGTGTGGCAGGTGGCAGTTGACGCTAAATGACGAAAAGTGTGGGGTGATCCACACGAGTTCCAAAAGAAATCCGTTGGAATTCGATTACTCGATAAACAGCACAATTCTCAAGGCTGTCAATTCAACTAAGTACCTGGGTGTAAAAATTACGAACAACTTCAGTTGGAAAGACCACATAGATAATATTGTGGGGAAGGCGAGCCAAAGGTTGTGTTTCATTGGCAGCACACTTAGAAGATGCAAAAAGTCCGCTAAAGAGACAGCTTACACTACACTCGTTCATCCTTTGTTAGAATATTGCTGGGCGATGTGGGATCCTAACCAGGTGGGATTGACGGGGGACATCAAAAGCGTGCAAAAAAGGGCAGCTCGTTTTGTATTATCACGTAATAGGGGAGAGAGTGTGGCAGATATGATTCGCGAATTGGGATGGAAGTCATTAAAGCAAATACGTTTTTCGACGCTTCAAGATCTATTTACGGAATTTCAGACACCAACTTTCTCTTCCGATTGCGAAAATATTTTGTTGAGCCCAGCCTACATAGGTAGGAATGTTCATCACAATAAAATAAGAGAAATCAGAGCTCGAACAGATAGGTTCAGGCGTTCGTTTTTCCCGCGCGCTGCTCGGGGGTGGAATGGTAGAGAGATAGTATGATTGTGGTTCGATGAACCCTCTGCCAAGCACTTAAATGTTAATTGCAGAGTACTCCTGTAGATGTAGATGTAGATGTAGAAATAATCGACCCAAATTGTCAACAAGGCACTGTGCGGGCTGTGTTTACGTGGAGTGGATTGGATCCTCTGGTACAACTGAACAGATCATTGACTGGAATTACTTATGTTCGGCTACTTGAAGACCATCTGTAGCCACTCTTGAACTTCATGTTTCCAAACTACGACGGAATTTTTATGGATGACAATGCGCCATGTAATCGGGCCACAATGGTTCACGAATGGTTTGAAGACCAACCTCGACAATCTGAGCGAATGGTTTGGCCACCCAGATCGTCCGACATGAATCCCAACGAATATTTATAGGACATAATCTAGAGGTCAGTTCTTTCACAAAATTTTGCACCAGCAGCACTTTCGCAATTATGGTCTGCTACAGAGGCAGCATGGCTCTATATTTCTGAATGGGAGACCCAACGACTTGAGAAATCCATCTCATGCCGCGCAACTGCACTGTGTAGGGCAAAATGAGGTCCAACGCGTTATTATGAGGTATCACATGACTTTTGTCGCCTCAGTGTATCCAGCGTTTGAGGTTGCCTATCGACGTATTGTCAGTATCAGAAATATTCCAGGATGAAATTTTCACTCTGCAACGAAGTGTGTGCTGATATGAAGTTTCCTGGCAGATTAAACTGGAAGGTAGGAGGTGAGGTACTGACACAATTGAAGCTGTGAGGACGGGTCGCGAGTCGTGCTTTGGTATCTCAGATGGTAGGCAAAGGTCCCGAGTTCGAGTCTCGGCCCAGCACACAGTTTTAATTTGCTAGGAAGTTTCATACCAGAAATACTGACAAGCAGTATTGATGGTCCTCAAAATATTCTCAGTCTTGTCAGTACATACGGAACGTGTGAGGTTGATGAGTTCCTCCTCCTCTTTCTAAAGATTGTCAATAAAAGATTTTCTCATTAAGTCACCATACTATGAATAGTACGAAATTCTGCATAGCTCGAATATTGATGCGAGCAAGAGAAAATTCCACAGACGATGAATAAAAGTCAGTTTCTTTTTTGATAAAAAGCTTTAAAATCGTAAACGACTGTGAGTCGGCATGCACTAATGAAATTATTCATCGTCAAAATTAAACTGTGGTGCCATGGACATCAGTCTATTGTGGCGATTGACGCCACTTTTCGGTAGTAGTTGACCGATGAATTTGACTAAATACTGTGATAAAAATGTTCGTGAGAACGAGGAAACTTTCAGAAAATGAAAGGGTGAATCTGCTTTGAAACAAGGGTCCAGACGTTATATCACCGAACAAATAGCCCTCAGTCTTTTTTTTAAATTATATTCATCATACAGGAGGAAGATATGAGAAATGCTCCTAAATAGCACAAAAAAGGCGAATATTTCCTGGATAGAGCTAGAGATGTAAAAGATGGGAACTAGATTTTCGACTTATCTGACAGCTTCAAAAGACATCTAAATCGAAACATCTTAATATAATTGCGCTTTTTTACATTTTAGTATTAGCAGACACGTCATGTAATACAATTCATCCTGTCAAGTAAAGTAACGTGATACATGTCATATCATACAACACGATAACATAACTCCATGTCATCCAACATGACATTTGTCATGTCGTGCAGTATGACACAACGTGACATTAAAGTTTAAGAAGCATGCATCCCCACCCTGGGATACTTCCTATTATAGATACAACCCCATTCTCGGATACTACTTATTGTAAGTGCATCCCACATCCTAGACGTACGTACATAAGTGTCTATTTGATTTTACACCCCACACCAAACGTGTAACAGAGGGTGGGTACGGGGCAGTAATGGCACACTCGAGGAAATGTGTCAGGTACTCCTCGCCACCCAGAAATCAAAAAATTGTTTTAACGTCCCCCCAGGAACAAGTCTACACCAGAAATTGTAGCTTCCAAAACGTGTGCTCATCAGCCGCATAATATTACACACCGAAGCGCGAAAGAAACTAGTATAGGCATGTGTATTCAAACACAGAGATATGTGAACAGGCAGACTACGGCGCTGAGATCGGCAACACTTATTTAACACAACAAGGGTCTGGCGCAATTGTTAGATCTGTTACTCCTGCTGCAATGACAGGTTATCAGGATTTAAGTGAGTTTAAACGTGGTGTTATAGTCGGCGCAGGAGCAATGGGACACAGCATATCCGAGGTAGCGATGAAGTGGTGATTTTCCCGTACCACCATTTCACGAGTGTACCGTGACTATCAGTAATTCAGTAAAACATCAAATCTCCGACACTGCTGCGGCCAACGACGACTGAAGAGAATCGTTGAACGTGACACAAGTGCAACCCTTCAGCAATTTGCTGCAGATTTCAATGCTGTGCTATCAACAAGTGTCAGCGTGCGAACCATCCAATGAAACATCATCGATATGGGCTTTCGGAGCCGAAAGCCCACTCGTGTATCCTTGCTGACTGCACGTCACAAAGCTTTACGCTTCACCTGGGCCCGTCAACATCGACATTGGACTGTTGATGACTGAAGACATGTTGCCTGGTCGGATGAGTCTCGTTACAAATTGTATCGAGCGGATGGGCGTATACGTGTCAGCAGTAGACTGTTCAAACTTCTGGAGGCTCTGTAACAGTATGGGGCGCGCGCAGTTGGAGTGATAAGGGACCACTGACACGTATAGAAACGACTCTGGCTGGTGACACGTACGTAAGCATCCTGTCTGATCACCTGCATCCATTCATGTCCATTGGGCATTCCGACGGACTTGGACAGTTCTAGCAGGACAATCCGGCACCCAACACGTCCAGAATTGCTACAAAGTGGCTCCCAGAACACTCTTCTGAGTTTAAACACCCATGCTGGCCACCAAACCCACCAGAAATGAGCATTATTGAGCGTGTCCGGGATGCTTTACAACGTGCTATTCAGAAGAGATCTCCACGCCCTTGTACGCTTACGGATTTATGGACAGCTCTGCAGAATTCATGGTGTCAGTTCCCTCCAGCCCACTTCAGACATCAGTCGAGTCCAAGCCATGTCATGTTGCGGCACTTCTGCGTTCTCGCGTTCTCGCGATATTAGGCAGGTGTACCAGTTCCTTTGGCTCTTCAGAGTATAACATAATTCGAAGGATCAAAACAATATCAAAACAGAGAACCCAACGGAATTAAATATTTTGCTACATAGGCATCAAATACATGTAAGAAATGTACACTCCCAGGATGAAACACAAAAAGAAAACCATTTTTCAATAACAAAAAGGCTTTGACAGCGAGTGTTGTACAAATTCCTCCGAGGAGGGCCATCCATTGAAGGTTTCCTTCTTAATCGATATAGCAAAGCTTAAGTAAAAAACAGAACTGTCTTGACAAATTTTTTAAGAAGACTTGTCAAGTTAATAAATTAAGAAATTGAGTTCAGATGCATTAGAGGCACAGAAAGGTATCGTGTCTCCAATACCCTGTGTTGTATAAAAACTAAAAAGGAAAATTACGTAACACACTGATAAACTTGAAAATAACAAGATTACCAAACATCACAACACCCAGTTTATTACGATCTCAAGATTGACGAACGTTCAACTCGTCTTGACAAGGGAGCTATGTTTTCCAGGACTATGATATCCCTCCATTGGCGGTACCAAAATAAAAAACATATCACATGCTTACACTTCATACTTCCACTCACTTCACACGGGTCTTCTTCCTCTGTGACAGTGGTTCAGGGATGCTAGCTGATGTCGGATTATCGCGCTCTTAGGAGGAGGTATGGATGCTGGCAAGGCATCCGCCAGTTGTCCCTCGTAAGAAGCACCTTGGACAGGTACCAGTGCGTAGCATCAGGTATAGTTCCGAATTTACAGAATACCTGCAGCCGGACCAGGTGGCTCGCGTCGTGGCAAGGTAGATCATCAGATGTAGACTGCTCTATGGGAGATTTTGTCAGCCATTGCAGTAAGTCTCCGTGGGTGTCTCAGTCGTGAATGAAACACAGCATATGCCTCATTTTCTCTTTGAACATCACCTCATATGGGCTAATGAAGTATTATCAGACAGCTATCTTACGAGATGAAAGAAAATGGTTATTTCAGTGCTGAGCAAGGAAAAGAGGGGCGTGGATGGGATGATAACACTAGTCAGCGACAAAGACTTGAAAGCTGATTTGCAGATCAAGTCATTCATCGTATATCGTTCATCTTTCACTCTCACTGGGAGAGGAGGAATTGTATTAGAAATACAGCTGTCCACATTCCTTACCACGAACTGCACTGTGCTTACAGTCCGGTCGATGGCATGGTAGACTGAAACACGAAAGGAGTGTAGTGTCGACAGTGCGCTTCATCAGCGTGCACTGGAGATTGTAATGGTACTTGAATTATGTAACCATCACGGCACCTCACCTCAACCTCTCGATACCAGCAATATTCTACTGTGTTTCTGTGACAACATTCAGTTTTGATTTCATTAATGTAGAGGTACTTCGATACATCGATATGTATATATTGCTATGATATTATTCTTATATGTATTCTTTCTTTTGTCACTATGATCATTGACGTACTTGTAACTCTGATTTTTGGGCGCGTAAGCGGTTATTAGAGTGTCAAGCTTTGGTAGTCATGTTAAAAAGACGCCAATTTTAGTTAGTTTATGAAATGTGAACTTTAACAGTGAGGAAGATATTTTCAAATATGTTTTATATTGTGAAGTGATGTTTTGGAACGAGGTCCATTGTGGTTTTCTATCTACATAAATGATTCGGTTGGAAACTTTCCTCATGTCAGCACGTTGTATGTGTCGCCACCGGAGCCAACCTTGTGTGAAATCTCTAAAAAGCTAATCATTTGCATATCACAGCAACTTGTTCCTGTCGGTTAAATTTCGCGTCTGTAGCACGTCATCTTCGTGGTGTAGCAATTTTAATGGCCAGTAGTGTATGTAATGCTCGACATTGGCTAAAAATTTTAAAATTTATTATACGTTCCCTAGTATCTCGATAAATGTCTCATCAGTTTGTTTTGTAAGTTATCAACCCCTCCAAAATTCATGTACAACGCTGTTAGCAACCCCGGGTATCAACATACAGAAAACATGGAATGTGGTATAAAACCACGTCCACGACAAAAAAAAAAGACAAATAAAAAGAGCAATGCTATGATTAATAAATTTGCGCCAGATTCTTAGACTGTGGCGAAGTTAAAATAAAAGAAGAGAGAGAAATACTTGACCTTATTAAATGCTGACTGCATCTCTGAGCCAAACTGGAGAGATGCTGGGCGCAATTCGCCAAACGCTAGGTACCGGGGTTGACAGGTGGACGTTCCACCTAAATCATTAAGCTAATACACTCAACGCCACCCCCCATTAAGTACCACAGTTACTATCAGGCAACAGATAATTCATGGAGGAAATTATAATGTGGCACTGTTTGGGGTCAGTTTCAGAGTTGAGCCTTTGGCATAATTCTGTTTATGATAATTTAATAGCGTATCACTCGTATCTGGCAAAGGACCCCGATAATAAAGGTGAGATTCAACTACTAAATTATACAAAGATTATGATATCACAAAGTGATTTATTGCGAGAATTCGTAAAATTTTGCGAGGCACAAATACTAAATGGAATATACACTCCTGGAAATGGAAAAAAGAACACATTGACACCGGTGTGTCAGACCCACCATACTTGCTCCGGACACTGCGAGAGGGCTGTACAAGCAATGATCACACGCACGGCACAGCGGACACACCAGGAACCGCGGTGTTGGCCGTCGAATGGCGCTAGCTGCGCAGCATTTGTGCACCGCCGCCGTCAGTGTCAGCCAGTTTGCCGTGGCATACGGAGCTCCATCGCAGTCTTTAACACTGGTAGCATGCCGCGACAGCGTGGACGTGAACCGTATGTGCAGCTGACGGACTTTGAGCGAGGGCGTATAGTGGGCATGCGGGAGGCCGGGTGGACGTACCGCCGAATTGCTCAACACGTGGGGCGTGAGGTCTCCACAGTACATCGATGTTGTCGCCAGTGGTCGGCGGAAGGTGCACGTGCCCGTCGACCTGGGACCGGACCGCAGCGACGCACGGATGCACGCCAAGACCGTAGGATCCTACGCAGTGCCGTAGGGGACCGCACCGCCACTTCCCAGCAAATTAGGGACACTGTTGCTCCTGGGGTATCAGCGAGGACCATTCGCAACCGTCTCCATGAAGCTGGGCTACGGTCCCGCACACCGTTAGGCCGTCTTCCGCTCACGCCCCAACATCGTGCAGCCCGCCTCCAGTGGTGTCGCGACAGGCGTGAATGGAGGGACGAATGCAGAAGTATCGTGTTCAGAGATGAGAGTCGCTTCTGCCTTGGTGCCAATGATGGTCGTATGCGTGTTTGGCGCCGTGCAGGTTTGCGCCACAATCAGGACTGCATACGACCGAGGCACACAGGGCCAACACCCGGCATCATGGTGTGGGGAGCGATCTCCTACACTGGCCGTACACCACTGGTGATCGTCGAGGGGACACTGAATAGTGCACGGTACATCCAAACCGTCATCGAACCCATCGTTCTACCATTCCTAGACCGGCAAGGGAACTTGCTGTTCCAACAGGACAATGCACGTCCGCATGTATCCCGTGCCACCCAACGTGCTCTAGAAGGTGTAAGTCAACTACCCTGGCCAGCAAGATCTCCGGATCTGTCCCCCATTGAGCATGTTTGGGATTGGATGAAGCGTCGTCTCACGCGGTCTGCACGTCCAGCACGAACGCTGGTCCAACTGAGGCGCCAGGTGGAAATGGCATGGCAAGCCGTTCCACAGGACTACATCCAGCATCTCTACGATCGTCTCCATGGGAGAATAGCAGCCTGCATTGCTGCGAAAGGTGGATATACACTGTACTAGTGCCGACATTGTGCATGCTCTGTTGCCTGTGTCTATGTGCCTGTGGTTCTGTCAGTGTGATCATGTGATGTATCTGACCCCAGGAATGTGTCAATAAAGTTTCCCCTTCCTGGGACAATGAATTCACGGTGTTCTTATTTCAATTTCCAGGAGTGTAAATAAGAACAATGCAACTTGGGTAATGACATGTTGGCTGAATTCGCCTACAGGAGTGGGCACAACTATCACACTGCAGAACGCTACAAACTTTGTGAGTGATAGAATGCATTAACACGTTGCACCTGACTATTACAAACAAATCGATAGGTGATGAGAGCCCTTACCAGATCACACATGCAAGTTGTGGCTCTGTACGGCGACAAGGCGACAGCGTTAGCTGAGAGGGGTGAAATTAATTACACTGAACGGATTCTGCGAACACATTACCACCTGCAAGATAGGTCGCCCAGGGAAGATGTTGCAGCTGCCCTCAGTGGCGGTCCGTGGCCTGGCATAAAGGAAATTGGAAATTTGTGCTAAGGTCTTATGGACCAAACTGCTAAGGTCATCGGTCCCTAAGCCTACACGCTACTTAATCTAACTTACACTAATTTACACTAAGGACAACACATACACACCCCTGCCCAAGGGAGGATTCGAGCCTCTGACGGAGGACGGGCATAAAGACACGATCGAAATAGTGCGAGCGGGAAACGACAAACAATAGCGACTGTTTTCACCAAGTGGTAACAGACGTAGCCAGACTACCGTAACAGTAGTGCTTTGACTCTTGCTATCACCTTCACTCTCGCTGACCACAACCGCTCTGGCGGCCCAGAAGTACAAAACGTCAGATCCCTCCAGCCATCGAGAAGCGAATCTCACAGAACTCGTTATTTCGCCTTCACACCGAAAGATATGCGGCTTGTCCACAACGCACAGGAAAATCTCCAAGCGTGAGAGGCTACAGAAACAGTTCCCAATCATATTCTTAGATTCTGTCGCTCCTTTCCCTTCCAAACCAATACAACAGATTTTCTTTCTATCGCGGGTCGCCCCGTAAAATTTGGAGTGCACACTTTTTCGTCAGGTGACACCATACTGGTCCACCAATGACATGGCGTTTTCCGGTCTGTGTACAGGAAAGCATAGGAATGAAACTGTCTCTGGCCGTTGGACAGCAGTGGTCGACGTAGGCGCCGTACGGTCGACCCCGTGAACGCAGATATTAAAATTCTCCCAACATCGCAGACAGTGCTGCCGTCCAGCACCGTCTCGTAGCCGAGCGGCGGGCCCAGTGCACTAAAACGATTTGCGAGGCGCCAGCCCCGACGCTGCCCACCCTGCTCACCTCACTAAAAAAGACGAAATAACCGGGTTCAACTGGTTCAAATGGCTCTGATCACTATGCGACTTAACTTCTGAGGTCATCAGTCGCCTAGAACTTAGCACTAATTAAACCTAACTAACCTAAGGACATCGCACAGATCCATGCCCGAGGCAGGATTCGAACCTGCGACCGTAGCGGTCACTCGCCTGCAGACTGTAGCGCCTAGAACCGCACGGCCACTTCGGTCGACAAATCACCGGGTACCCCGTGTGGTGCCATGAGCGAGCGGAAGTCTGCTCTTGTCGCTCAGGTAGCCATGGGGCCACACATCGTCCCACGCCTAATAAAGTGTGCTAGCCCCGTCACGCAGTTAGTATCTAAAGAAAATCAAAGCTGTCATTCCAGATTTCATTACTCAAATGACCTTAACTGACCGTCACAATTCGGGAACTTAATAAATAAGAAAATGCTGAATGAAGGTAAAAGAAATTGGAAGGTATCTAGCCACGAGGGCTTGGAGTCTTTTAGTAGTTCTACCGGAATTTTATCTATTACCGGGGCCTTGTTTTGGCTTATATCTTTCAGAGCTTTGTCAAATTCTTCTCGCAGTATCATGTCTCCCATCTCATCTTCATCTACGTCCTCTACCATTTGCATAATATTGGTCTCAAGTATATCTCCCTTTTATAGACCCGCTGTATCCTCCTTCCTCCTTTCTGCTCTGGTTTTCCTTCTGAGCTCTCGATATTCATTCAAGATATTCTCTTTTCTCAAAAGGTTTCTTCATTTTTCCTGTAGGTGGCATCAATCTTTTCCGTAATGACATATGCTTCTGTTAATATGCTCCAGTTAATATACACAGTTAATACTACGAGAAATCCAATATGAAGATGAACCTGAAAATTATCGAGAACCAGTTCATGGAATAATAAATAACTATTCAAAAAAGTGAGTAGTTTCAGTTTTATATACTTTCATTCAATTAACAGTCACGCATTCTAAAA
Source organism: Schistocerca americana (assembly GCF_021461395.2). Lineage (NCBI taxonomy): Eukaryota > Metazoa > Arthropoda > Insecta > Orthoptera > Acrididae > Schistocerca > Schistocerca americana. The sequence goes on along the minus strand of NC_060122.1, from coordinate 364,715,447 downwards.
TATCCGTAATGGACAAGCGTAATCCAATCTACATTTGGAATGCCCCTCCTTGACTCTTGTGCAGAAAGGCGAGCAGTATTCTCCTGCACCCATTTTCAGTAAGCTGACACAAGAATTCAAAAAGCTTAAAGGAAATCCACGCTCTTTCAAATCCAAACGAAAGCGTTTCCTCAAGGCCCACTCATTGTGTTCTGTCAACGACCACCAAAAAAGTTAAATATTAAACTACTTCTGTATTACATTGTTGATTATCTTTACTTAAACTTATGGTTTGCCGTCTGCGTAGGATTAATTTACGTTTCATTTGATCTATCAGTACTCTTCTGTTATAATTTCGTGTACTGACTCGTTCCATGACCATGGAGACTTGCTCGTCAATTTGGTGAACATGACACACACTTTTCGATCAAAAGTATCCGGACACCTGCCTGAAAACAACTTAAAGTTCGTGGCGCCCTCCATCGGTAATGTTGAAACTGAATATGGTGTTAGCCCACCCTTAGCCTCGGTGACAGCTTCCACTCTCGCAGGCATACTTTCAATCAGGTGCTGGAAGGTTACTTGGGGAATGGCATCCCGTTCTTCTCGGAGTGCTGCATTGAGGAGAGGTATCGATGTCGGTCGGTGAGGCCAGACACAAAGTCGGCGTTCCAAAACATCCCAGAAGTGTTCTGTAGGATTCAGGCCAGGACTCTGTGCAGGCCAGTCCATTACAGGGATGTTATTGTCGTGTAACCACTCCACCAAAGACCTTGCATTATGAACAGCTGCTCGATCGTGTTGAAAGATGCAGTCGCCATCCCCGAATTGTTCTTCAACGGTGGGAAGCAAGAAATTGCTTAAAACATCACTGTAGGCCTGTGCTGTGATAGCGCCACGCAAAACAACAAGGGGTGCAAGACCCCTTCATGAAGAATACGACCGCACCATAACACCACCGCTTCTGAATTTTACTGTTTGCACTACACACGATAGCAGTTGACGTTCACCGTGCATTCGCAATTACCACACAATCCCATCGGATAGCCATATTTTCAAACGTTCAATCGTCCAATCGCTCCTTTAACCAAGCGACACGTCGTTTGGCATTTACCGGGGTCATGTGTGGCTTAATAACAGCCGCTCGACCATAAAATCCTAGATTTCTCCCTCCCGCCTAATTTTCATAGTATTTGCAGTGGATCCTGATGCAGTTTGGAATTCCTGGGTGATGGTCTGGATAGATGTCTGCCTGTTAGACAATACGAGCGAAGTGGCCGTGCGGTTCTAGGCGCTGCAGTCTGGAACCGCGAGACCGCTGCGGTCGCAGGTTCGAATCCTGCCTTGGGCATGGATGTGTGTGCTGTCATTAGGTTATTTAGGTTTAACTAGTTCTACGTTCTAGGGGACTAATGACCTCAGAAGTTGAGTCCCATAGTGCTCAGAGCCATTGGAACCATTTGAACAATACGACCCTCTTCAACTGTCGGTGGTCTCCGTTAGTCAACAGACGAGGTCGCCCTGTACGCTTTTGTGCTGTACTTGTCCCTTCACGTTTCCACTTCACTATCACATCGGAAACAGTGGACCTATCGATGTTTAGGAATGTGGAAATCTCGCTTACAGACGTATCACCCAAGTGCCACCCAATGACCTGACCGCTTTCGAAGTCCGTGAGTTCCGCGGAGCACCACATTCTGCTCTCTCACGATGTCTAACGAGTACTGAGGTCGCTGATATGGAGTACCTGGCATCAGGTGGCAACAAAATGCACGTAATATGAAAAACGTATGTTTTGGCGGTATCCGTAAACTTTTGATCACATAGTGTATAAAATAAAAATCTCCTTATTTTTATACTTTTTTGAAAGTTGTTGTTCGACATGTCATTTCGAGGAATGAGTTTTGTACCTTCATTCTGTTTATTAGTTCTGAAAAGGACATTTCTGTGCGGGAAGTTCACTAAGGACGTAACATGATGTCATATAAAGCTACCAGAGGAAAATCTATACGCACTACATAACGTCCCTGCAAACGAAGCAATACTTCTTATCTTCAAACACCATAAACTTGGCTTAAAATTTCGTGCACATCGACGGTTAGACGGTGGTCCAACAGTAAAAGTGCCATAGAAAGCTGGGACGATGCGGAAAAGTATGTGTCCAATGTTGAGAAAGGAAGGATAACTAAACCAGGGTGTAAGTCATTCACTCTCATACAAAACGCTTTAAAATATAAGTTTTTGTCTGTTACGTTTAACTTCTTTCTTTGCTTATCAAACCTTACCGAGTCATTTTGGACTCACTATCAAACTGATAAAATCCTAGTTCCAATTCTTGATACAGATTTGACACCGTTGATATGCAGTACACTGTCAACACCCAATGTATTAAAACACAAGTCTTATATTTCTCTTCTTAAATGAATTCCTCGTAGATGAAGCATCGCACTCGGCTACCACCTTATGAAAGGGTCATTTTCAACTACGCATTTTCCGCAAGAGTGGAGTGTGCATGAAATATTATAACTCATGGAACTATGGTTTGCTTGTCGCAGACATATTTGTGAAACGGATCAAAATAAAACCTTACCTCACTGAAGCCAGTGTTCATCTGGTTGTGGAAAGACAATCGACCATTTCCTCTATATGTGGCAATATCGGATTATGATCCACCACACACAGATAACGACAACAGAGCCGTAAAATGTGCATGCGTCGTGGCCTTAACTCTTGTTCTGAGGAAGCAACAGAATATTCGAGACTAGAGTCATAATTATTGTTACTGATGGAGAATATTTGTGACTCTGTTAACATGCTCCCTCCTACGTATATCTCGCGAAGAGACCACGAGGATAAAATCAGAGAGATTAGAGCCCACACAGAGGCATACCGAAAATCCTTCTTTCCGCGAACAATACGAGAATGGAATAGAAGAGAGAACCGATAGTGGTACTCAAGGTACCCTCCGCCACACGCCGTCAGGTAGCTTGCGGAGTATGGATGTAGATGTAGATATGCCTTTACTAACTTCACTCTATGTTGCAAGAAATTCATAACGTATGTTCGTGTGTGTACCCACTACGTTAAGCTGCATCCAACAAGGCGTTAGTCCTGTTGAAATCACAGGGGGTCTGCAATGCAACAATCGACCTCTGGTGTCAAAAACATTACCTCGAATACTGCGAGTCCATCGACCTAAAAGTTCAATGGTCGTGTTCAGTGTAGACACCATTTCACCAAACAAGGTGTACGGCAAGGTTTGGAGCACGATTTACGACGCAGCGCCACAATACTGAACTAGACTGTTCTACCGTCGCCCTTAAAGCTGGATTATATCTGGACCGCGACCGTTGGTGGGAGCGACATATAGCTGAGTAATACCCAGCAATTATCACAACATAAATCAGCAGCCATCGGGTCGCTAACGAGATTACGAAAGACAGATAACGATTCCTGACGGATAATTAGCGACGCCGACGCGCCTCTGATATATTCGAGAGGGCGGAGCGGGCCGTCGCCATGTGGTACGCCTTTTGTGTCACTGCGCATGCGTTAGGGTCTGGTTGCCAGGTAACGAGCGTCCTTTTGCAGTCAACGAACCTCAGGCCGCACTGCTGCCCAATCCGCACCTTTTATCTGTAATAATTCACAACTCGGATGCTGACGTCTTGGCGAGTTAAGGTTACGAAATAATAGGTGGAGCAAAATTTCCTATCGTGTTTATTCATTACAACAAAAACGTACTACTGAAACGTTTCTGGCTGCTTTCCACTACCTTTTTGGAGTGTTCCGCTTGTATGTTCACATTTTTCTCTTCAGATCTCAAGGATATTTGCGCTTTACGTGAACTAAAAACGATAGAGATATAGAGATAAACGAAGACGGAAAAAGAAGACGTAGGGCTCAAGTTGACTACTTCATTATTTTCATATTCTGTTGATTATTTTCACTTTGTCTCGCTACGATGTGGAAGTTGTAGTTTGATTATTAGAAATATATAGTCAAGCAAAGAATATACAACTATGTATAGTCGTTTCAGATGGGTGAATTTCAATTATTTTTTTATGCTCAGTATGTATTTAAACTGACTACCGAAACCACGCTAAACACACACATACACATACACACACACACACACACACACACACACACACACACACACACACAAGCGGATGCAAGTAATTGAATTTAAGGTCGGTCCTTTCTGCATGGTTGATTCACTACAGCGTTCGTCGAATATCATTAGGTGTGTTTTACTTTATTACTTGTCCCGGTCTGTGGCATTCAGGTTAAGATTTTCGTAGTGGATATAATTTTTAGTGCCCCGAAGCTGAACCCTACTTACTTCATTCGACGACGTTTCGGGGAATGCAGCTGATCGTCGTTCATCATTACTCAAATTGTTCCTCCTAAGCATTTTCCAGAAGTCTTCAGGTACCTGAAGATGTCTGTCAGGTACCCATATCATACGTCATACGTGAAACTGGACGACGGTCTGTAATTTCGGAATATCATCGACTACGCAGTGCACCTGTAGATTCACATCTGATAGTTTTCTGAAACATCGACCTGTTTTTAAAATCACATTTCATGAAAGAATATATGATACGTAACGTGACATCGCTATTGGTACAGGCAGCTGCTGGTACTCTCATTCAGAGAAAGATTGAAAATAACCGTCACGCACAATTACTTTATCACACTCTTTTGTTCAGTAAGTACCTTACAAGTAAGTGTTACGTTGGAACAGAAAGTAACTCTATACAGTATTTATGAATGGCAGTACAAAAGTGAAGAAAAATTGGTTCAAATGGCTCTGAGCACTATGGGACTCTGCTTCTGAGGTCATCAGCCCCTAGAACTTAGAACTACTCAAACCTAACTAACCTAAGGACATCACACACAGCCATGCCCGAGGCAGGATTCGAACCTGCGGCCGTAGCGGTTGCGCGGCTCTAGTCTGTAGCGCCTAGAACCGCTCGGCCACCCAGGCCGGCAAAGTGAAGAAAGAAACGTATCAATGATTTAAGGTTATTTCCCGGTTACGTTTTGCAATTTATATTAAACAAAATAAAAATTGATCTTAAGGGTTAAACTCGAACGTAGCCTCGAAGTCAGTAATATAGCATTACTAGCAATAATAATACTTTTAAAGACTTACAGATCTAGGTCAACAACTTTCTAAGTTTACGCTTGGTTTCCGTTTTGCGACAAATAGAAAATTTATTTGGAGAGACAGAACTACATGATGAACGGACGAAACAGTCGAAACACGTTATATTACTTTACGAGTACTGACTTTTGCATTTAAATGCGTATTATAATAACAGGTCCGCAAAATATCGCTAAATTAAAATTACTATTATGTGTAGCATCAGGACACCATAAATCATGTTTATTTCATTAATACTAACAAGGAACCCTTTGAGTGCGAGGTCGCAAGTTCAGATCTTTAGTAATACTCATTTGAAAGTGTTGTGTTAACAATTAAGACAGGAAGAATATTAGATGGTAACGATCAGCATGTGCATGAGTTCGACAAAAAATGAGTGTCCGGAAGAAGCAGACATCAACCTTCTATGGGATATGTTTATTACACTTACAAAATGGACGTCGTAGACATTCAAGCAATGTTCAAAACAAACTGTTAACTTGCACTAAGAACACCGAATGAAAAACTGGTACCTCTAATTTTCAGGGTGGCTTTCATAAGCAGTTCGTCTTAAAATCTCGCTTGAACAGAGTTGAAAACAGATTTCTTATTGAACGAAGGGATTCGTTTGTTTATCTCATATACAAATTTTCGGGCTGGTTCCTGTGCGTTGTCAGGTTGTCGTTTTGTTTGAAATTTCTTTATCTTACGTCTTCCAATTCTGTAGAACTGTTTGAAGCTATGCAATCATCCCCTGAAATCACCGTAATCTATGTCGCCCTCAGTTCGATGCGAATAACGTAGTAGGTCACCACCACGCACATTCTGTAAATTATATCCAGCATATTTGTAACACGCGAACACCTGTTCTTATAACAAGTGCGCTTTGTCCTCTTTTGAATATCCGTAGTTTTTATTATGCAGTACACGGTCATATTGCTGAGGCATTATTCGAAATCTGTTCATAACTTTTTTTTTTACTGTGGATGAGCTTCCACGTGTGTAATATGTTTAACAACCGCTCCTTAGACAACGATTGTCCTTTACTACGTTTTACTGGAGACGGAATTGGTGGCTCCTTGGCTCCCTGTCTGATAAGAATGATGAACTACAAAGGTCAACACCTATTTTGGTATCACTTCGACTTGTTAAGCATGTATCGTCGTCATTGTACTCCTCATGTACATTGTTCGCACAGTCGAGAGTATACGGCAGCACACTTTCCACTGACTCATCTAGCAGAAACGCTAATATGTAATCTACAACTTCTTTCTCAATCTGAGGAATTCCTTGGGTTCCTTTCTGACGAAATGTCAACTTCAGAAACATTTGTTTTTTTCGTTATTTATCGTTGCCATTGCTCTGCTTTGTGTCGACATCGCTACTACTGTGATGAGTTACCCGTCGACTAAGCAGTTCAGCTGCGCTCATGTGATCACCAATGGATACCTCCAGTCCCGCCCCCTGTTGCCATTAGCACCCAATATTGTGGTTGCATGGTAGACAACATGTGGGGCGTCGAGTTCTGTAAACACCATTGGCCCTTTGTGACCTCGCTCTCAAGAGGTTACTTATTAGACACGGACGTACCCAAAAATAAAGAGGAGGCCAGAATTCTTTTAGACGAACCTCTTATTCGCCACAGCATTTGAAATTAAATCTTAATTCCACTTGCCGCGTCGCTGGCAGGCTTTAACGACCGCACATCTGCAATATTATACTGACGAAAAAAGACATATGGGAACACAGCGCAGGCACAATGCCGCAGCCCGTCGCGTCCAGTGCCCTGAATAAATGTCGGTCCCATTCCTGAGGGGTCGCGTGGCCGCCGATATTCAATTTCCTACGGCATTAGTGCCCGCCCGCTGGCGCACACCACCAGACAGACGAGCGCCAAATTGGAAGCCGGTCCCGCTCTCCGTCGGAAAAAAACAACTGCAGAGAGGGAAAAACAGTGCAATTATTGTTTTATAGGACGGATAACAAAAAGATACGTCGGAAGTATTCTGTCAACGGTAGCGACTCGAAATGCTTTGCATTGGGCATTTACAGGAGACGCGAATCCGGTACACGCTACGTGTACATCACTTTTGAGTCCAGTGAGTTACGTGGTAAAGAGGACAAAATTGGCCACTCACGAGGAGGACACAACAAGTGCCTTCACCTGATTTCCCAGAAACTTCGCCCAGTAGAAGAGGGGCCAAAATAAGGGAACACATGTCAGATACTCGATCGTTTCTGGAAAAAAACGACGGTCAAACTTTTCGAGGTGTTTTCGAGGTAATTTATGTGCTTTTTACCACTTGATCTACTCAGACACGTGTAGCTCAGTGATTAGCATTGCGGCTTCTCAATTTTGCACCCTGTCTTGGAAACACGATTACTGTTTCTGTTTATTTTATTTTATTTTTACTTTTTTATTTGTCTACCCACCTCTGTTTCTTATCAAACTAGGGGATATATAGGCGTTTTATTAATTGCAAAATTACAACTGGATTCACAATGAGTGTCATACATTTATTATACAGTGTGCCCCAGCTATCTTGTCCACCCAAAATATCTCTGGAACAATAATAACTATTGGAAAACGACTTTCACCGGTATCAATGTAGGGCTGGGGCCCATGAATGTACATATTTGGAAACATTCTAAAACGAAAGCATATGTTCTTTTCAACACAAACTTATGTTTTTTGAAATGGACCTCCTACATTTTTTCTTCAGAAATCCATAGCATGACAAAGCACATACACAATGGCGTTGATTGCATCTCAATATTCCCATTATATCCCGAGATATTAAGACGCGAAGTTGACGCTTGAAACACCCGCCATGCGCTGCTAGCGCACGTCCTGAGGCTCTGGCGTGAACCCCATGCTGCCCGTAATCGCGATGTGATTGACATGCGTAATCACGCTTCCATACTTATCAAGAGGTCCGAAACGAATAATACGGTCTGCTGCCATCCTGCATTAACGTCGTACATTCCAGCAGGTATTTATCCCATAGGCTAGGGGTGATGCGGTTCTGTAACATATCTGTGTACCGCAACGTTAGTCACAAAGTTAACTTCGCTTATCGTTAATCCGTTACTAAAAAGGTAATGCCGTTCAACGTTAAGACTTTACTTTACTATAGATCTAGCGCAAGTGACAGTTAATCATTCACTCGTAATAGTAAAATTCATGTTGATGGTTTTAGTGAAACGAGCAAGTGGACTAAAAGTTTTACCGTTGTTTAGGTAAAAATGTTTCGATTTGGGAAGTTCAGGTACGGCATAGAAGATGAATGTAAACATGTTTAACCAATTAGTTTTATTATCACATAATTATCAATGTTATGTTTATCTAATGCGGTAATTGACAAATTGTTGCAAACAAATGTTTCTTAACATCACTGGGCAAAATGGTCCTTTGTTGAAACTTCCACTGTGATACCAGCACTACATACTAATCATAGCGTTCACATCTCATGCTCAAAGTGAGGCCCATTGGCTTACATACATAGGGTCACTCTGCGGATGAAGGAAGCCCTACTTCGTGCTACTGTTTCCTCTTTGCTGGCTGTACAAGCATCAATAATGCGTTGCTTCATGTCCTCTGGTGTTGTTGGTTCATGTTGGTAAACAGCATCCTTCACTGCTCCCCAAAGAAAATAATCCAGCGGTGTAAGGTCCGAGATCGGGCAGGCCACCTAACTGGGCCACCTCGTCCAATCCACCACCAGGGCGTGCACTAGCAGCGCATGTCGGGTGTTTCAAGCGTCCACTTTGCGTCTCAATTATCTCGGGATGTAATGGGAATATTGAGATGCAATCAACGCCATTGTGGATGTGCTTTGTCATGCTATGGATTGCTGAAGAAAAAATATAGGAGGTCCATTTAAAAAAATATAAGTTTGTGTTAAAAAACACATATGCTTTCGTTTTGGAATGTTTCCAAATATGTACATTCATGGGCCCCAGCCCTACATTGATCCCGGTGAAAGTCGTTTTCCAATAGTTGTTAATGTTCCAGAGATATTTTGGATGGACAAGATAGCTGGGATACCCTGTATAATGCATGTGGGTATAGTATGTTTAGGGGTTAAAATCTTTTCAAGTTCTCATATTCTTATATTTCATGCTCATATCAGTTCTTGCATTAATTCTCATATTTTATTCATACATCTATTCCCCTGGAAGATTTGGTGCCTTCTCTTGGATCGTAGAGACATTCTAAACGTAGGTATTCCGAACACTACGACCAAACGACGAAGGCTGGTTTGCGACAGTGAAATTTCTTCGTACAAATCTCATTCGAGAAAGAAACGTCGTTGGCATTGGTGAAGATTTCTGCGCATTGGCAATAATTTCGCGGCAGACCAAGCATAACGCATCGTTTTTCCAAAAACTGGCGATTGCAACCGATTATGGACCAAAATACCTTACAGGAATTTCACCGAAAACAGTTTCAAATAATTTGCTCATTTTTTATATTCATTCACCTCACTTAGAATTAGTAGACAAATAAGGACGACGTTATATCAGTATACACTTGAAAAGACTTGTGTACTAATTTTCTTCAGAAATGGGTGTATAAATTAAAAACAAAAATACGAGTAAATGCAAAAATCGGCTTTTGAAAACTAGATGCAAAATTAATAAGCTTCGACGCTAACCTCTGTACCACCATTGCCACCATTTTGTCTGAGGTTATAGCACTGGAATGGCGCATAAAATACCTGGAAAATACTTCGAAAACTTTGACCTTCGCTTTTTCAGAAATAGTCGAGTACCTATGGATAAGCCTAGACACGCGTTGGCTTATTTTGAGCTTTCTTCCACTGAGCGAAGTTTCTGGAAGATCGGCTTATGACACTTTATTCGCGTTCTCCTCATGAGCTAAAAATTCGATGCACAACCTGACAGATATTACCTTGGACCCAACAACAAATTTATTTTGTTAATCATCCAGTTGTTGGAAACGAGTCAGCATTAAGCAGGCATAAGAAGGCTACATCTGTGACGGGGAGATAAACAGTAATTACTTTCCCCAAACATTTAAGTTACATAGTGTTGTCCTGACGTTAGCGTTGACCTATTAAACAGCATATAGCACTGTAATGCCTGCTTGATGGTCACGGTGCATAACATGGAGAGCTACGTTTGGAGAGAACTGCAATACATGTATTCCATTATACTTATTGGAGCTACATTAAAACCGAAGTGTCATTTTATGACTGTCTTCCAGTGTTCTCGCGTATTCAGCCGTGTGACGCCGTCAAAAGGCTGTAATATTTCGACAAGTTGACTTCTTGTCATCTTCACGCGGTCTTCATGACTGATCATCTTCCGCTGGACGTCGCCTTATATAGCCATCCATTCTCTCCACTCCTCTTTTCAAAAAATAGCCGCACTTTCTGTTTAGTTCCAGTTTTATTTACCATAACTCATGATTATCATTTGCCCCTAAATACTAATCTGGAAGATCCAGACAGAATCCGATTACGACATCAGTTGTAGAGTTGGGGAACCAGTCACACAGTTTAATTGTCTAGAGAGCCACATGACTGTAAGAATCACATGATAGCGGAAGCATGGAACGCGAATAAAGGATTAAAATTTGTAGGCTGTCTTACGTGAGAAGTAACGAAACGGCATGATAGACGCTAGTACGAACAGTTTGCACAACTATGGAGTGAAGTGGATCGGTAGTAAGACATTGTGTTCGCATTCAGAAGAGGAGAGTCAACCACCCGTTGCCAACCTTTCACATAATCGCTTGAGGAAAAATACTTGAAAAGGAAATAGCCACTTCCCTATCCCCTACTTTCCCAGTCGGATCTTGTGCTCAGCCTCTAATGACTCCGCTTCCAAGGACACGTTACACTACGCGTTCATTGCATTGATGTGGGCAAAAAGAAGTCCGGCGGCAAACTAACTTCATTTAAATTCACAGATTAAGTATAAATAAATTATAGAAATGACGAAGGAAATTTATTTTCTATCTTTTTTGAAATAATAATTTATCACAAGAATTTTTAATATTCATTTGATCCCTTCTTAAAACCACTCCCACCGCTAATTACTGTATTATCATCAATCACCCCAACGACCCTTAAAAGTGAATAACCCATATAAATATGGTCCTTTTTTCCATCGCTTTTATGCCACCCTCTTCACATGCACACCTCACACCCCACTCCAAGGGAGCATGTAACCTTTTAAACGTGGGTGATTTATAACTGGCTGGTTCAAATGGCTCTGAGCACTATGCGACTTAACTTCTGAGGTCATCAGTCGCCTAGAACTTAGAACTAATTAAACCTAACTAACCTAAGGACATCACACACATCCATGCCCGAGGTAGGATTCGAACCTGCGACCGTAGCGGTCACCCGGTTCCAGACTGTAGCGCCTAGAACCGCACGGCCACTCCGGCCGGAGATTATATAACTGCAAATATCACAACACACCAGTTTCATTCGTTACGGGCGTTTAGACTTTTGTGTACTCGTGACCGTGGTTTGTAAGGAAATTTAGGGGATCCATTATCAAAAACTGCTATAAGAGTTGTGCAGAAGAATTACTAGTAAGGTATTTTTCCTCCAACTGTCGAAGATGATTAATACAGATAATATTTGTTCCTAACAACTTTTTTTTCTTTTTTGGGCAGACGATATAAATCTATTGTCACTGAGGAAGAATTATGTACTGCACCATCTCAAGCATCTGAAAACCTCTAATCTGATGTTTCAACGAAGACAATTTACACTGTGTGCTGGAAATTTACAATTCTGTACTATTAGCCATTTTCGATTTGTAGCGCATTTTCAAGCGAAGCACTGTAAATAGCATAATGTATTGGGTGCAATCATTCTGTACACCAGCCAAACCATGGGACGCACATAGTGGGTCATTCAGTTTCCCTTAACGGAACATAATTATTTTAAGAAATCATAATTCTACAAAACAGTCCACATACTCGGTACATGTGAAACTTCCCCTTTGAACAACTATACATGACTGTGCTTAAACTGACACACAATATTTTGTTAGCGCAACGCAATCTATCAAAGATCCCTGCAAAAGAATGGCCCTGACTAACATTAAACTATACCTTTCACAAATCACTTACCTCACAAAAATCTTCGCTGCTCAAGCTACTGCAATACAGCGAGCGCCACTACTGCCAGCTAAATAAAAGATTCAAACTATGGAAGGCACTAACTACTGGTAGGGATAGTTAGCAAATGAAAGATATTAATAGAGAACCAACAATGTATTTACCTTGATATCATCATATATAAATATAGCAGTTCATGACAAATTTCAAAACTCCGCCATTTCTCTCCCCACATCCACCACTGCTGGCGGCTCACCTCCAACTGCGCAACGCTACGCGCTGTTCACAGCCAGCTGCCTAACACTACAATGGCGAGTATTACAACAATGCAAAGCAGCCACAGACTGCACACAGCATAGCCAGTGATTTTCATATTGAGCGCTACGTAACGTTGCCAATAAGAAAACATAAACAGCCTACTTACATAGAGAAAACATAAACAGCCTACTTACACATGTACTCACATACGTGTTTTATTTCTTGGTATTGTTATTTCTTAAGTTAATTTTAGATTGTTGTAGGGAGCTGTGTGGTTTAAAATACGCCTTCTGCGATTTGGTTTCTGTACATAGTATTGACAGATAGTGAATTAGAGCTACTTTCAACGCTTCGCTTTTGAACTGGAATGTTAAAGACTTCGAAATCGGCAATTCGTGAATATCGTTAAGGAAATTTATAGCAAAGAGAGGAAACGCCGTCATTGTAACCGACTATACTTTTAGTGTATTGCTGTTACACTGATAGAAGTGAAGATTGTTGCTACATTATGCTCCATTCAACCAGTACCAAATTTGGGGAGGAGATTCATCACATTCTATTCGGAACTGATGTCCATCGTGAATATCAGCACGAGATGTGACCCACTTTTGAGTAAATAACGTGCTATATTGGTTGTGGCAGAAAACAGACTGCTTTAAAAATGTCTTTCTGTGATTGAAACACGTGCTTTGTCAGGTTAACAATACTACTGTTTGAAGGCTTGTTTGGGAGTCTATGTCTCACCATCACAAACACGTTATTCTCCATGGAAGCTAAATCAGAGGACCGGACAGGCCAGTCAAGGATCCATACATTCCTCAAGGCTTTTTAGATGTGAACTGCAATGTGGGTTCTCGTATTACCCTACTGGAATATACCATTTGTTGCCCTGGTCATGAAGGGTGCGACAGCTTGGTTTATTGTTCTTGCAACGAACCGCGGAGCATTCAGACTCCCTTCAACAACTGTCATGTCACCTCAGTTGCCATGATTCCAGGGTCCGCAGCTCGTGGTCGTGCGGTAGCGTTCTCGCTTCCCGCGCCCGGGTTCCCGGGTTCGATTCCCGGCGGGGTCAGGGATTTTCTCTGCCTCGTGATGACTGGGTGTTGTGTGATGTCCTTAGGTTAGTTAGGTTTAAGTAGTTCTAGGGGACTGATAACCATAGATGTTAAGTCCCATAGTGCTCAGAGCCATGATTCCAGGAGTTGAAGCGGTATGCTTATTGAGAATCTCTGCTTGCTGTGATGTTTCACTAGGTCTTCTACAGAACTTCGGCGTTGATTTGACCGCTACAAACAGAAGCGAGACCCGTAGTTGATTACCAAGGAGTGTCTCTAACTGTCCCTGTGGACCCTGTCGCTACGCTATACTAGTCTATGTGCTATGGTGTCAGGGATTAATGATGAAAGCCAACTCGAGATACCTGACCAACTATCAATAATTGTTTTCGAATGGTTTATTGTGCCATTTGCCTCATAAAGTTTGCCTAATTCGAACTGTTGTCATCTGTCTTTTGTTTAGAGCTGGTCGAACAATCCTTCGTTGTTCCTCTGTTGTAAAATACCGCCAGCTGGTATGTTTTGTGATCTTCCCAAGGTGTTCGATTTTGTTGATCGTGATGTTCTCTTAGGAGAACTCAGGTTTCATGGAGTTGATAGTTTTATCTATAGCTAGTCTGAATTATCCTTAAGAAACAGAATGAAAAATGTTGTGATGAATAAATCGAGCGATGTTGGAAGGGTAGAAAATTTTAGTGTCTCGGAAATAATCACAAAGAGTGTCACACAGGTTTCAATTTTGGGTCCACACCTATACGTTACATACAGGGTGTTCATTTGAACTGAAGACATTGAAATACCTCGAGTACTATACATTGGACCAAAAAATGTTTTAATTACAAATTGATTGTCTCGAAGGGCGACATCCAACGATATTACACTCGACCCGCCACCCCACCCCGTGCGTGCGTAGTGGAGAGGAATTTTGAAATCTTCAATTTTTTTTGTATTTTTTCTTTGTTTTTTTTTTTTTGTTTTGCTTGTTTTTTTTCATTTGCAGATTATGATTCTAACACGACATCTACGTACATTTTGTCTGAAACATTTTCTTCGTTTCGCCACAGATGGTGCTGTATTCGGAGGAATAGAAATTGGCACGTAATCGTAATTTACGATATGCTACTCAATGGTCCTAGAATATCTAATGGTACGCAGGACCCACCCCTCCTCCCTGCTGCAAGAGTAGGGCAGGCAGTATTTCATAACTTCTACTTAGAAACCTCTTTAACATCGATGTATTCCTCCGACATACCGAGCAGGGGTTACTGGACATGCCACCGAGATCCTGTAGTCAACTACAAAGTATCATAACATGCAGTACACTGCGACTGGAACTCAAGTATCAAATGGCTCTGAGCACTATGGGACTTAACATCTGAGGTCATCAGTCCCCTAGAACTTAGAACTACTTAAACCTAACTAACCTAAGGACATCACACACATCAATGCCCGAGGTAGGATTCGAACCTGCGACAGTAGCGGTCGCGCGTTTCCAGACTGACGCGCCTAGAGCCGCTCGGCCACAACGGCCGGCACTCAAGTATCGTGCAGTCATAGGACAAATACAAGTTATAAATATTGTCCCAGAAGAAGCTGAGTAGCACAGTCATCGTGGACTGTTGCATGGAGGGTCGTGAGTACAAAACGTGCCTAAACTGTAAAATTTTAATTTCTATATCCGGTTCGAGTATATTCTAGAAGTACTTGGTCAGAGGGTTAGCTACCCTCTGTAATAAAAAACTGAGTGAACGGATCAACAAAGAACCTGAAGGGCTGTCATCAGACGTCCGCCACGAACAAATTCAAAGACCAATATACAGCAAAATGAGATTAAAAAAAAAAAAAAAGTATGCACAAATTTAAAGAATCATTGTCCTGGAATGTTCTGTAACTGTATACATACCGTATGTGTTTAGGTCGGAGACAGTTCGCTCCGTACTCTTCTATGTGCAAAGGCTGAATAAACCTTCGTTAAGTCAAGTTAGTGTTCGTCATTCATCGAAGTGCACCTTCTTATACGTGACAATATTACCATACCTGCCCACTGTTTACTACCTGTAAATCTACCTACTATTTGGAAAACAGAAGTACAGGTGGCCGATGAACGCTGCAGCCACAGAAGAAAAAGCTGAAATGATATTTATTTACAGAGAATGTAGGAGAAATGTTGAGAATGCTGTTGCATTTTATGCCGAGCGTTTTCCAGAGAAAACTAGATCTCGTTCGTTCTTTTACAAGGGTGTGAACGCCTTTACGTGTGATGGCAGCTTACAGACCGGCACAAGGATACGAAGCAAATGTGTTATAGGAGAAGGTAATGAAACAGCTGTACTAGCGGCAATGCACCAAAACCCAGGGCCCGGAAATTACACAGCAATTCCGGTATGTCCGTAGGTAGTATTATCCATACCACGTGTCACTGCATCAAGAACTTCATGGCGCCGATTTCCATAAACGGACAGTGTTTTGTAAACGGGCGCGTCAACAAATGCAATGCTAACGACTACCACTACCACTTGCCGAGGTGCTATTTTCCCATGAGCCTGCGTTGACAAACCATGGTAGCGTTCACCGACATAACATGCATTACTGGAGTGTAGACAATCCCCAGTGCTGACGGAGGTTGACCATCAACGTCCTTCATCACTTAGCGTAAGGTATGGCATCATTGGAAAAAAAAAAAAAAAAAAAACTTGTTGGTCCGTATTTTATCGGCGGCTCGTTGAATGGACGCAAATATCGATCGTTTTTGGAGCGATAACTACTGGCACTGCTGCAGGACGTTGCCCTGGACATTCGACGACGTATGTGGTTTCATTGTGACGGTTGCCCTGCGCAGTATGCAATTGAAGAGCCGGAGATATTAGACAGTGTTTACACTAGTCGGTGGATCGGCAGAGATAGCCGTATTGGTTGGCCTACTAGGTTGCCGGATTTGAAGTCGCCGGCTCTCTTTCTGTAAGGGTATATTTAAAACATAAGCTGTACCAGCAAGTGGCAACAGGCCGTGAAGACATGGTCGACCGCATCAGAAACGCCTGTGCTGACATTCCCGCAGATATGCTTCTATCCCGCGCAAAGTCATTTGAAAAGCGGATCACAAAGTGTATTGAAATTGGCGGTGCTACGTTTGAACACTTGCTCTAATATGAAAAGTAGAGTAGCGTTCGCTTCGAGCCACGGCCACAATTGCGCGTCCAGCAGTACCCTGTTCAATATGTCGGAGGAATACAACATTGTGGATGGGATTTATGTTAGTTATGGGAGTTATGTTAGTTATGGGAGTTATGAAGATGAAGTGAGTAGCATGTAAATTCCGATTGTGTACCCATTTACACTCCTGGAAATTGAAATAAGAACACCGTGAATTCATTGTCCCAGGAAGGGGAAACTTTATTGACACATTCCTGGGGTCAGATACATCACATGATCACACTGACAGAACCACAGGCACGTAGACACAGGCAACAGAGCATGCACAATGTCGGCACTAGTACAGTGTATATCCACCTTCCGCAGCAATGCAGGCTGCTATTCTCCCATGAAGACGATCGTAGAGATGCTGGATGTAGTCCTGTGGAACGGCTTGCCATGCCATTTCCACCTGGCGCCTCAGTTGGACCAGCGTTCGTGCTGGACGTGCAGACCGCGTGAGACGACGCTTCATCCAGTCCCAAACATGCTCAATGGGGGACAGATCCGGAGATCTTGCTGGCCAGGGTAGTTGACTTACACCTTCTAGAGCACGTTGGGTGGCACGGGATACATGCGGACGTGCATTGTCCTGTTGGAACAGCAAGTTCCCTTGCCGGTCTAGGAATGGTAGAACGATGGGTTCGATGACGGTTTGGATGTACCGTGCACTATTCAGTGTCCCCTCGACGATCACCAGTGGTGTACGGCCAGTGTAGGAGATCGCTCCCCACACCATGATGCTGGGTGTTGGCCCTGTGTGCCTCGGTCGTATGCAGTCCTGATTGTGGCGCTCACCTGCACGGCGCCAAACACGCATACGACCATCATTGGCACCAAGGCAGAAGCGACTCTCATCGCTGAAGACGACACGTCTCCATTCGTCCCTCCATTCACGCCTGTCGCGACACCACTGGAGGCGGGCTGCACGATGTTGGGGCGTGAGCGGAAGACGGCCTAACGGTGTGCGGGACCGTAGCCCAGCTTCATGGAGACGGTTGCGAATGGTCCTCGCCGATACCCCAGGAGCAACAGTGTCCCTAATTTGCTGGGAAGTGGCGGTGCGGTCCCCTACGGCACTGCGTAGGATCCTACGGTCTTGGCGTGCATCCGTGCGTCGCTGCGGTCCGGTCCCAGGTCGACGGGCACGTGCACCTTCCGCCGACCACTGGCGACAACATCGATGTACTGTGGAGACCTCACGCCCCACGTGTTGAGCAATACGGCGGTACGTCCACCCGGCCTCCCGCATGCCCACTATACGCCCTCGCTCAAAGTCCGTCAACTGCACATACGGTTCACGTCCACGCTGTCGCGGCATGCTACCAGTGTTAAAGACTGCGATGGAGCTCCGTATGCCACGGCAAACTGGCTGACACTGACGGCGGCGGTGCACGAATGCTGCGCAGCTAGCGCCATTCGACGGCCAACACCGCGGTTCCTGGTGTGTCCGCTGTGCCGTGCGTGTGATCATTGCTTGTACAGCCCTCTCGCTGTGTCCGGAGCAAGTATGGTGGGTCTGACACACCGGTGTCAATGTGTTCTTTTTTCCATTTCCAGGAGTGTATATTCCTCCGATTACAGCACCATCTGTGGCGAAACGAAGAGAATGCTTTAGACAGAACGGATGTAGATTTTGCCGTAGAGTCGTAATTGGCATTAAAAAAAGCGTGTGTTTCCCAGTGAAGATTTCAAAGATGATCCCCTCCACCCATGCACGGGGTGGGGTGGCGGGTCGAATATAATATTATTGTGTATCACCCTCCGATACAAACAAATTGGAATTATAACTTTTTTTATGGGATGTATAGTTTTCGAGATATTTCAATGTCTTCAGTTAAAATGAACACCATGTGTATTTTAATGACTTTCTACTTAATATTTAACAAGCAGACGGTACTAGTGTCATAGTAAATCCGATTAGAGAGAAAGCGACAAAAGAGATTGTTAATGATATTTTGAAAAGAATTGTTAAGTGGTTCTCTGAAAATGGACTTACCCTAAATTTTGAAGAAGCACACTATATTCAGTTCTGTACAACAAACAGTCACACCAACAATAGATATAGAACATGAGCAGAAGTTAGTAAATAGACTACAATGCTGCATATTTTTGGGAGTATATATTGATGAAAATTTGAAGTGGAAACAGCATCTAGTGAGATTTCCCAACAATTGAGTGTAGATACGTTTCCTCTTCATACAGTTTCTAATTCTGGAAACGAATGAATCAACCTTCTTACATATTTTGCACGTTTCCATTTAATAACGTCTTATGGAATAATTTTGTGGGGTACCTCTTCACTTAGAAAGAAACTATTGATTGTGCATGTGGTGTTCACCTTTGGTAGTCGAGGAGTTGGGCTTTTTAACTGCACTGTCGTGGTACCTGTATTCGCAATGTACATTCATCATAAATAATCTATCACAGTGTAAGAAGAATAGCAATACCCCTATCTTCAACACTACAGGAGGAAAAATGATCCGTATTATCCACAACTAAAGCTGTCACTGGCTCATAAAGGAGTTCAGTGTGCAGAAACAAAAGCAGGTTTTAAATATAATTTAAATATGCAGTAAATATAAACCTATTTTTAAGTGCGTTTGCGCGAGTAGAGGTAAAATAATAATGATAAGACTAATCATATATACAAGCCCTGTAAACTAATTCGTTCTACATCATTTCGATATAAGAATAGTCCAGATGATATATAGAACGATCTGACTATGTACTCTTTTTGGAAGGACTCGCGCCAAGCGCCTGCTCTTCTTAAAGCACTGTTGTCGTCAGTCCATCTCGTCATCGCTCATTCCACAGTCATTGAACGGTCTGTGGGAATTTTTGGTATGGATCACCAATCAACGATTCTACATCTCTCAAAAGTGACAGTAAGCTATAGGAGCTTGGGCTCTAGGCATTCTATGTTGTGGACAATACCCGAAAACGCCCAGTAACGTTAGCCACACCCAGTAGCCATTGGTCAGTTTGTCAAGGGGAATTCGGTCACCTACTTTGTCAAAGACCTAGATCCTCCCAAGGCCCTTGATATAGTGAACCACTAAATTGTCCTTGCCAGCCAGAAGCGATAAGCATCAGAGGATCTGGGAGGAAATTGTTTTAATCCTGTCTCCTAGATCGAACTGAAGTCGTGGAACTCATCTCAAAACTGGCAACAACAAAAAATCGATATCAGAGGCCAAGAAAGAGAAAGCTGGTGTCCCTCAGGATAGTGTTCTTGGCCCCCTATAATTCTTGATCTATATAAATGAAATTAAAAGCCCCAACAGTTCGACCAAAACTATTTCATTTGCAGATCTTACAGCTGTAACTATAAATGATGACATAAAATGCTCATCCACTGCAGTTGTGGTTTCATGCTAGTAAGTCAACACCTAATATAAATAAAAGAAATTACATAAAGTACAGTAAATTAAATGAGAAGGATGGACTCCATTTATTACTGAGTTACCAGGAAATAGAGAAATTATAGTCTACAAGATTTTTTGAATATGTGCACTGATCATGACTTAAGGTTCAAAAGCCATGTCACACACACACACACACACACACACACACACACACACACACACACACACACACACACACACCTTCTGCGTGTTTGTCACTAAGAATAATTTCTAGAGTTTGTAGTGTATGTAGCTCAGGGTATGCAAGATTAGTGTATTTTTTTTTTTTTGCTTCCTTTATATTGTACCTTTTGGAATAATGTTTTGAGGTGCAGCAAAATCTCGCTTAAGAGATATTTTAAATTACCGAGAAGAGCCATTAGAATTATTAAACACAACTCTCCACAAACACATTGCAGGCCCCTAGTCATGCAGGTAAACTACTGACAGTGCTATCTTTGTACATAGTTTAGGGCACTTTCCTCGGCAGCTTAGAACGATGCTCCAAATTAAAGAGCTCAGTAAGATGCTGAATTTGATGCGCGGGATTGTCTATCGAAGAGAAGTAAATAATTACGTAATGAGTGAGATGGAATCCATAAATGGCTTTCACAATAACAATAATAATATAACAACAGTTAATAATAATAATAATAGTTAATGAGGCGTCAGATATGATCGAGCTACCAAATGAAACTATTCATCGAGGCGAACTGAATCAGCTACTCACATAATTATTTATGCGCTTAATTACTAGATGAGAAGTGTTTGGATTAAGTAATTAATGGAAGTCAGCGTAATTAATTATACAAATCAGATGCACAAACAGTACTGCAGCGTGCGTTGTAGAGCGTAACCACGCTTTATTAAAGGATATCTTGTAAAACACCATGAGCTGAACTTCAAATGTTTTAAAATGTGTGTGAAATCTTATGGGACTTAATTGCTAAGGTCATCCGTCCCTAAACTTACACACTACTTAACCTAAATTATCCTAAGCACAAACACACACACCCATGCCCGAGGGAGGACTGGTACCTCCGCCGGGACCAGCCGCACAGTCCATGACTGCAGCGCCTTCCACAGCTCAGCTAAAATGTTTAACAGGCAAACCGGTATTCAGTGTATAACCCACCGTCAGTAGTCAGTAGTCAGTATGTAAGGCCACCAGACAAAAAATAGTTAGCCCAGTGTGCACTCACAGATGAATCGTTAAGCCTTTGCAGATGACTTAGCGATCGAACCACGTACTCAACCGCCCACGTATTGCTTCTACGAGGGCGCGAGGCAGTGGCGATCAGTAGGACATTCATGTTTCAAACAGACATTGTACGTAAACATGGGTAAACGTAAGGACGTGACAGTATGGCAAAAAGGGGCAATCGTGTTTGGCCGTCCCCACGGCCAAATTGTGTGCAAAGTTGCTGGATTTGTTGGCATTTCGAGGCGGACAGTTCAACGCGTCTACAAGCAGTGGTGTAACACACGACACACGGCGTGAGAGTTGTGCTCCGGAATGATCCAGGCTGAGAGGGAGCTTAGGGCTTATGAAACAAAATCGCTTTCAAACGCGACAGAAATACTGCAGACAGTGGACAGAGCTCCTTTCCCTCCCATCAGTGACAGAAAATTGCGAAGGGAACACATCACGCATTGAAAATTTGGAGTCGATCATCTCGTAAGAGGCCGTTGCTCTCACAGGAACATAGAGAAAAAAACAGCAAAGTTCATCGGGCTACAAAAATATGTGACTGGTTTTCTGAACACTCCCTCCCCCTCTATCAGCGTGCGAAATCACCTGACTTGAACCCAATAGAAAATCTGTTAGCACAGCGGGAAAAACGCCATCAGCATTTAGTGGAATTGCACGATAAAATCCTCAGCAAGTGGGTCAACATGGCTTATAGGCAGAACCTGGTGTACTCACTCCCTAGCCGAATCCATGCAGTTGTGAAGTCCAGTGACGGAATTACACGGTATTGAGTGATGCTTGTAATGATTTTTCTAGCGGTGACTTAAGTCTTTGTTCGATAAGCTTATCGCTATATCACTGACATCCGTGTCTACTATAAATCCTTGGTGAGGTTCGACTCACTATTCATCTCACAGTAAACAGATCGTCGTGTATGTTACTGCTGTCTAATCTTAAAAAGTGGTATTTCTTGTTCACAATGGACACAACTGAAACTGTTCAAAGTTTGACAGTGACAACAAACATGAAACCTGTGTATTGTGAGATGAACAACGAGTTGAACATCACAAAATATTTTGAATTGACACCCGTTTCGTTGATGCAGAGGTACGTAATATATGCCCCTGGCAATAGGCTGTACTCCGAATACCTGTTCGACTATTAAACATTTTAAGTAGAGCTCAGGGTGCTTTTCAAGATGTCATTAATCAAACATGTACGAGCTGCGGAGCAACAAGCATTCAAAATGTTTCTGTTACCGCGCATTATTAACAACATTTAAATAGAAACTTTCAGTGTTAATTTGCCATTGTTGTAATTATTCAGGTTTTTGCTTAGTTTTGCCCGTATTTCAGTTTCAATCAGAGCGATAAAAATCTGAATTACGAAAGAGTTGCTCATTTTCTGATATGCTATTTACATGTATCCAGTAAATGTTCAAGGCACATTTCAGCACTAATTATGTGAAATTGCTTTCATTTTAATTACAGTTGTGGGCGAACTATTCGTCCTAAAATTTATTACAACATTTTATTTTAATCAGCCTCTCAATGCGTATGGTCCGCTGTCTTTAGTACTGAGATAGCACTAAGGATAACAATCTGTAGTTCTGATTGGTGAACGATAATACAAATTGCTTGTTGCGATTGAGGGGGAACCTGGTGCTGGCTATAAAAATGACAACCACGTCAGCCAATGAGCAATGCGCGGGAAGCACTATAAGAGACAAGATCTCTGTCATTCTGACCGGTGATTCAGCCGCTTGGGTTTAGGGCTTTGGTGTTTTCGCGTCTTTGAAAACTTTGTTTTCCATCAGTATCAAAGCGCTATCCTCGAATATGTTCTTTACGTTTTGGAAGCAGACGCAGACAAAAATCTGATGGGACCAAGCCGGGACTCTATGGAGGATGATCGATGACACTAAACACAAGGCGTCAGAAGGCTAAAAATGTCACAGCGTTCGTGTGTGGTCTGACACTGTCTTGCTGAAGAAAATGGTGCTCCATATATGGACACATTCTTAGAATTTGTGTTTAGAGTTTTCTGAGGGTGTCGCAGCACTTTATGGTGATTCCTTCAGACAAGAATTAAAAATGGAGCACACCTTGAACATCCGAGAACATTCTGAGCAAAACTTTGCCTGGTTATGGACTACAGTGAAATTTAATTTAATTTTTATTGGTAAAGGCAGACGACGACCAGTTTCACCAAGACCCTTTCGCCACAGACGAAGCAAAGGTTATTCAGTGGTCGCATTCCAGGTCGCCAAATGGAAGAAGCGACGCTTAAATTTCTTAGGAAACGCTGTAGCCTTCCCAAGCATATGCCCCCTCCCCCTAGCCCATTACAACAACGGCGTAATGATGGTCTCTTCTGCAGTATCGTGTTTCTAAATGCTGTACGCGCCTTGCGTGCCGTTTCTCCTTTACGGTCTATCACGCAGGCATCGACAGGAGAGTAAATCAGGAGCGTTAGCGCCCGCACAATACCACTCGTTACGGGCGCGCCCTGGGCGTTCGCTGCGGTTTAGCCGCCTTCCAGAGCCACCGGGCGAGGAATAAATTACGCGCTAGCGCCGGGATGTAGATCGCGCCGGCTCGCTCTTGCCGGGTAACGTCACCATTAACGGGGGCACGGCACGACGGCTGCTCCGGCTGCGCGTTTCGCAAGAGTCGCTGCTGCCGTGAGGGCCCGCCATTGTTTTCGCTCCTCATTTAGGGGGACCGCGTGCGCCCAGAATCACAGAAAGCCGCGCCCCGCCGAAATCTGGCCCGCTTTGTGTCGCAACTTCCCGTTCTGGCTGCCGTACCAGGCGAAGGAACAGGTACCGAGGGAGGTACACAGCGAGAGATTAGGACCAAGTTGAGTGTGTCCGACAGGTCCCCATACCACTTGGTCCCAACCGTACACTCTCAGATCTAAAGTGTGCAGAAACCTTTTAATGGGTATTACTGAGGGGATGGTGCACACACACCACGCCTTTATGATGGAGTGAATACTGCTGGGGGCACTTTCAATTACGTGACTGAATTTCTGTGAAGGAATGATAGCCCATTCTTCCCCAGGGGCCGAAACTAGAGGCTGTAGCCGGCAGCTGTGGCGGAGCGACTCTATGCGCTTTAGTCCGGAACCGTTCTGCTGCTACTGTCGCAGGTTCGAATCCTGCCTAGGGTATGGATGTGTGTGATGTCCTTAGATTAGTTAGGTTTAAGTAGTTCTAAGTCTTGGGGGCCGATGATCTCAGATGTTAAGTCCCATAGTGCTTAGAGCCATTTGACCCATTTTATAGGCTGTAGTAAAGTTGGACACAGGGATATGGAGCCTAATCAACGTTATAATTCATCCCAGCGATATGTCATTGAGCCGAGATTGAGATTCTGTGCAGGCCAGTCCATCTCATGAATTTCACTGTGCGGATATCGTTTCCTCGGACACCACATCAACATGACCACCTGTCAAAAGCATGAAATACCACATTTTGCTGCTCGGACCGCTGCAAGACGTGCTGAAAGAGAGTCACTCAGATTCTGGAAGGTACCTACAGGGACGTCGAGCCATGCTGACTCCAGTTCCGTGGCCAGCTGCATCAGGTTTCTCAGTTGACGATCCGTGGTGTGGACAGTCCAACCAAGGTGGTCCCACAGATTATCGACTGGATTTAATTCCGGGGAGTTTGGTGGCCAGAGGAGTACATCAAACTCATCCTGGTGCTCTTCGAACTATGCTGTGTGACACGTTGCATTGAGTTGCTGGTAGATCCCATCTTGCTGAGGAAAAACAAACTACATTTAAGGGTAAACATTATCCTTAAAAATAGATGCACGCTTTTGTTGAACCATTGTGACTTCTAGAAGGACGGGATCACCCAGGGAACGCTACGAAAATATCACACAGACCATAATGCTCCCTCCACTGGCCTGGACGCTACTGAAAATGGGTGTTTGCTTTCAGACATTTCACAGCATACACACCAATGAACGTCTCTCCGATGGAGCATAAAATGTGATTAATCTGAAAAAGCCACCTGTCACCAGTCAGTGATTTGGTGTGCAGATTTCAGCCTTCATCGCCGATGAATCGCAGTCAGAATGTGTGTACGAGCCAGGCACCCGCTGCAAAGACCCACATGCAGCAACGTTTGCTGAACAGTCATTGAGAAAACATTGTTGAGAAACTCTTGGTTCATCTGGCTGGTCAGTTACACAACAGTTCCTTGTCTATTCGCCCGTACACATCTGCACAGCCGCTATTCGCCAGTGTCATCTATGGCTCATAGTGCACCACAATTGCCTCAGTGGTGGTTTTGGATAAGACCATTTTGCCATCCACGGTATACTTTAACCATAGCGACAAGCGAACTGTTTACAGACGTAGCCTTTTCGAGAATGCTTCCATCCTTGGCCAAAACACCAATGATCATGTGTTACAATATCAGCTGCACAGCAATCAGAGTTTCCTGCCAAGCTTTATGTGGTTTCCACTGCTAGTGCTTCAACCTGCTGTCTGTGAGTGGCTGTTGCACGTTGACATCGAACGTAGGTGGTGGTCATATTAATGTGACTGGACCGTGAAGATGCTGCTTCATGACACTCCATAGTGACGCTGATACAGTCATCGCCTCCGAACAATTCCCCTAGTTTGCACAATACACGATGCTGTTTTTCATATCCTAACACATCTAGCGTTTTTTTTTTTTTACGCCCAATAAGGTCACACCCTAACATCGAGAAGCACTACTTATTGTAAGACCACTTCCTCCACACTTCAATGTTGGCACTGCACATGACAGTAGCTAACGTTCTCCACGAATTCGCACAAACCTAAACCCTTCCATCGTACTGCCATATGGAATAGCGTCATTTATGACTCCAAATCACTCGTTTCCAATCATCCACAGTGCAGGGCATAGCTCTTTACACCAATCCAGGCACTGCTCAGTAATGACAGTATAAATGTGCGGCTTATGAGGAGCTGCTCGATCATTGTGCAACATCCTTTTTAACTCCTTATGCACAGTCATTGGCTAGACGGGCTGCTGATAGCGCCTTGGAAACCACTCCAAACAGAGCCGTTTCTGTTGTGGCATTATCAGTGCTCTACAAATGAGACGGTAATTCCGTAGGCCTGTTGCTGCTAGTGTCTGACCAATGGTGTAAAATGACACAAAATTTTGCAGGACGTCAATTACTTATTCTCGGAAGCGCGCTGCTGCTACGGTCGCCGGTTCGAGTCCTGCCTCGGGCATGGATGTGTGTGATGTCCTTAGGTCAGTTAAGTTTAAGTAGTTCTAAGTTCTAGGGTACTGGTGACCTCAGATGTTAATTCCCATAGTGCTCAGAGCCATTTGAACCATTTGGACCTTGTTCTCGGATGGCAGTTACAGATACGAAGGGGTTACAATGTGCTTGGTGCACAATAAGGAGGTTCTCCATTGGCGTGGTCAGACATGTTCGACTGGAACCATGGCGATGAGTATGCTTCCCCTCACATTGCCATGCAGTTCAACATCGGGCCACTGTCAAATGCTAATTCTCCAGACATCTGGGTATTGGACGTTTCAATCATCTGACCAAATGGAGACACGCATTGAGGCCATTTACAAATTCAGAAGCTGGTAACATTGTCTAACATGACTTCATGGCATCTCCGTCTGATGCTGTTGACACCCGTTATAAAACATGTAACAGGTAAAAGTGTAGATGTTTCAATTGTTGACTGATGATAGTGTACTCAACAACGCAACATCGGTATGTACTTCATTTTCAGACTAATAATTATAGCTATTACAAGTCGTATGTTTTGAGGTAGGGTTGTACCTACAAGTAAATTTGTCAAGAACAGGCCATTAATACTTATTGTCCGCAGGGCAGCAGGTCAGGTATTGAAGTTGATGCAAAACTGCTAGCGTACATTGACAGGCGTAGGCCACTTAATGGTGTAGTTACGATCATACACGAAACGTCAGATCATAAAGTATGTGACATATTTGTAGGAATATTGTTCGGCAGACAGAGAAAACAACTACACACTGGCGTGTGTACTTATTAAGGAACTACAATAGAAATATCTGCACTTATACGCGTTACACGGTTTATAACTCACCAGATCTAAACGCGAACAGCTGTACCACCTGTGATAGACAATTGCAACTCTAATCATTTACATACCAACTGATGAAGCGTACATATACGAAGTTACATTGATATGCGGCCATCTCTTCTGGATGTTTCACATATTTTGCCAGACAGTGTATAGACTGACACTCTCTGGCTGATTCAAATTGTGTACCGCACTGGGGAAAGGATCCGGGACCTTTCCCTTCTCGGACAAGTGTTCTGCCGACTGAACTATCAAAGCACGCCTCACGACCTGCCTCACAGCTTTACTTCCCCCAGTACGTCATCTCCTACCTTCCAAACATCACAGAAATTCTCCTGCATACCTTTCTGGCCTAGCTTTCCTGGAATGAAGGATGTTATTGAGAGGCGACGTACCTGCAATCTGGAGCACCGATTCCAGAATGAATTTTCAGCCTGCAGCGGGGTGGGTGCTGATATAAAACATCCTGTCAGATTAAAACAGAGCGCCGTAACGGAACTCGAACCTAGAACCTAGTCGAGGCACAATTGTCATCTGCAGGAACTTTCATATCAGTTCACACTCCACCGCAGAGTGAAAATTTATTCTGAAGTGTATAGATTATATGTCTTACAGAAATTCGGATACGGAAACTGCTCTCATTTACAGTCCTCTCTACTATCTTAATTACTGTGGTTGTAACTTATCAAGTGTTTAATCTTGTGAAGTGAAACTGGACTGGACTTGACTGTTATTCTTTGTCATTCGTGTATCTGTGTTGTAATCCTGAACAATGGGAGTGGTATAGTTACGGAAATCCTATCTGGTAAATGAGTGGCGAAAACTGAAATTCTACAACTACATTTTAAATAACTTCAAGCTAGTTAATGAGAAATCCGAAATTGTAAACTAAATAAGCTGTCCTCTAAATCATTATTCCGCAGGTCGTGGTCTAGTGGCTAGCATTGCTATCTCTGGATCACGGGGTCTCGGGTTCGATTCCCAGCCGGATTGTGGATTTTTCTCTGCCCGAGAACTGGGTGTTTGTGTTGTCCTCATAATTTCATCATCATCCTCATCATCCGTGACAGTAACTAGATTGGTCTGTGACAAAAATTGGACTGTCAAAAAATTGGGACTTTGTACGGGCGCTGATGACCTGCGCAGTTGAGCGCCTCACAAGCCAAACATCATTATCAAGTGCTAAAATACGTGACGTCACAATTCATGAGTTGCATTTCAACACGCTAGCCAAAAGAATAAAATACTACATGAATTTATCAAACAAAATTTGAAACTACATCTAACCAAACCGTTTCTGCTAAAACCATTGTGAATTTACATTCGCAATCCGACTAAACAAAATTCCAAACACAGACTAATGCACACGCAAATGTAGCGGTGCACTGTGAAAATAAAAATGTCTGCGTGTGAAATGAACTCTGAACTAAACTTCGGCTTAACTGACCTGATAATGAATTTTTAAAAACAAAACTGTAATGTGAATCTGGTGCTAACAATTTTTCTTGGCTTATGTGTGGCAATGGAAACCGAAGCGATGATCATAAAATACATGGTGGCGCACGAAATGTGTTACCATTTTGTTTTTGAATATAAATTTTATTGTCAATACAATCTGAAAGGAACATATAGTACAATGAATAGCCGTCCATGGAGATTTGTTCCAATTCAGCACATGCTCAATATGTCCACCATTTCGTTTCCTAACTTCCTTCAAACGAACACTGAAGTTAGTGATTACCCTACGGCACATATCTTCCGTATTTTCACTGCAAGCTTGAAGAATAAGTCTTTTGAACTCCATTAAATCACATGGACGTTTCGGGAAAATTTTTTCCTTTAGGTACCCCCAAAGAAAAAAGTCACATGGATTGAGGTCTGGACTATTGGGGAGCCAATTTTGTCCGTCATTGAAGCGACCTGGAAACCTGAGTGAAATGATCCGCATGTCGAAATGCTCGTGTAAAACCTCCAACACAGTGTTTGCAGTATGTGGCCTTGCTCCATCTTGCATGAACCACTGCGTGTTGAAGTGCAAGGCACTTGCAAGAAGCTGTGGAATTTACTGGAGCTCAGAAGACTTACTCTTCAAGCTTGCAGTGAAATTGCGGAAGACATGTGCCGTAGGGTAATCACTAACTTCAGTGTTCGTCTGAAGGAAGTTAGGAAACGAAATGGTGGACATATTGCGCATGTGCTGAATTAGAACAAATCTCCATGGACGGCTATTCACTGTAGTATATGTTCCTTTCAGATTGTATTGACAATAAAGTTTATATTCAAAAACAAAATGGTAACACATTTCGTGCGCCACCCTGTATGCAGCGCAGCAGCAAGCAAGTTACGTAAAAGAAAAACGTTGCGGAAGCGCATTGCTAGCACGTGCTACTATTCTAATCACATCATGTTTCAGCATTCCTCAGAGTGCAATGCGACGACACATAATTAGAAAATATGGAACTCTTCCGTGAGGAGACGATAGTGGAATTTGAACTTGCTAAATAATTAAAGAAAAACTGATCATTAAAAAAACAATGAAACTGACTAACCCAAGCCAATAATGAAAAATTCCTCTAAAGCCGTCCGTTATTCAAACACATCTTAAAATCCGCGCAAGCAAGTAATGCAGGAACAACTATACCTGGAAATCTAAACTTCTTAAATTAATCTTTACCAAATCATATTTCACAATTCGTCATTTTCCGTGTTCTTCTCTTTGTACTCTGCGAGCCGTTTCCATCCATTCAGTCCATTGCCCCACCCGACACTCCCATTAGTTTAGCTTAGAATGCTTACTGCTACGATAGTGTTACTGACAACCAAAGATCACAGCGCTTGTACTCATATCCTCTGTGCCGTAACTAATTGACTACAAAAATACTGTTTGAAAAGTGTTTAGCGTACAAACATGAAATATTACACATACAATGAAAACACATCACATGGTTCGAATACTAAAAATCAACTGGAAACCTTGAAAGGTTTTCGGGGAAAGGGAAATGACGAGATGTTTAGATTACTCTCAGTGATGGAATTTTCTCGCTCATCCATTTCTCACTTATCCATATTCCAAAGAGCCAGTGGGATCAACTGGGGCACTGTGTTTGCTGTGAAGATGTCATGACGTAGCATCACCAACAGACTCTGTGGGAATCTTTCCGGGCAGGATGTCTGCACAGACCAGAGAGAAACTGCATTATATAACTTCCAGCTAGTCAGTCAAAAATGTATATAAAGTAAATGTTAAGTCTTGTCTGGTATTCTGGCGCCAGTAACAATACTTGCCGGAGGGCAGCAAGCCTTTCCTTCCCGGCTGAACAGCGAACCTTGGAAGGTTAGCGCCTAAATCCGGCGCGCCGTGGCCCGGGGCTTAGCTTCGGCTCCAGCTGAGACCGGCGCTCGCTGCCGGCCGCCTGGACCGGTTTGTGGCGCCTCCGTGCCTTTCACTCACATATGGGACACGCTAATGGCGGCGGCAGGTGCCGCGGGCTCACTCCACGCAACGGCGCCGGCATTCGGCGGATCTCTGCCTGCATTCGCCACCCTCGACAGTCACTACTGTGTCCCCGTGCTTTCTCACAGCTCCGATTCAAAAGCCTTGACTTTCAGATGGTAACCTGCAAGATAAACAAACTGGATTTAGTTTGTTGTTAAATATACACCTATACTGCACAAAGACACCTGATTGTGTGTGGGAGAGGTACTTCTGGCACCACTAACCTTCCATCTGGCCCCTCCCTCTCCACTTCCGTTCATGAATGGCACATGGGGTGAAAAACTGTTGATAAACTTTCACATGAGCTCTAATGTCTCTCATTATCTTGTCATGGTCATTTGTGGGAGGAGAGCGATATGTACACATACAGATAATAGCAGTATCACGTAAACAAGATACAAAAGGGCAGTGTATTGTCAGCTGCCGAGAATTCTTCCGAGTTGTATGGCCTTGGTCCATGGAACTCTTCTATCCCTGACATTTCGTCCAAAGCTACGTTGGACATCTTCGGAGGTGCTCCTGGTTGTGCTGACTTGCCGACTGATGAGTCGGACGTCGAAGAACGGCCTAAATACCGTGAAAGTGGGCGTGGTCTGGATTTCACGTGATAGGAGAGATAAGCATTGTCAAAGATAAAATATAACTATCGATCATAGTACGACAAAGGTAAAAACTTCTCATCGATTCTGTAGCATCATTGTCCATATATCGCTGAGTTTCATAGCTTCTTCTTTCCTGTTAAAATTTTCCCCATGTTTATATATTTCGATGGCTTCTCTATATATCCGTAGATAACAGTATGTCATAGTATATAAAACTTCAGTTTCCGAAAATTTAACTACTTAATCACACGACTGAAAAGCAAGTTCCGCCACGGCTTACTTGTCTGTTTTCCCTAGTCGGCAAAGACTTTTATGTTCCTTCAACCGAGTATTCACACTTCTCTTAGTAGTTCCAATGTAGAACCTACCACATGTGCACGGAATCTTATATACACCACTTGCAGACAGAGGGGCACGTTTTACGTACTATTATCCTCGGCTATACAGAGAAGCCATCGAAATATATAAACATGAGGATAATTTTAACAGAAAAGAAGAAGCTATGAAACTCAGCGATATATGGACGGTGACGCTACAGAATGGCTCTGAGCACTATGCGACTTAACTGCCGAGATCATCAGTCGCCTAGAACTTAGAACTAATTAAACCTAACTAACCTAAGGACATCACACACATCCATGCCCGAGGCAGGATTCGAACCTGCGACGGTTGCGGTCGCTCGGTTCCAGACAGTAGCGCCCAGAACAGCACGGCCACTCCGGCCGGCGATGCTACGGAATCGATGAGAAATTTTTACCTTTGACGTACTATGATCGATAGTTATATTTTATCTTTAACAATGCTTATCTCTGCTACCACGTGAAATCCAGACCATTCCCACTTTCCACGGTATTTAGGCCGTTCTTCGACGTCCGACTCGTCAGTCGGCAAGACTCAACACAACATCACATCGAAGATGTCCAACGTAGCTTCGGACGAAACGTCAGGGATAGAAGAGTCCCATGGACCACGGCCATACAAACCGGAAGAATTCTCGGCAGCTGAAACATCCGGTCGTGAAAGCATTCACTGTATAGTGCATTGTCATTTGTACTTACATGAAGTGTCTTCTGCCATATGCTGGAGAGCTGAAATAGTCTGAAATAGACTTTTAACCGAAGTTAAGCGCTGACACGCTGGGTTAGCACTTGGATGGGTGACTCTGTTATTGTGTAAACTAGAAACTAAGCTTCTCCCGAACAGGCCATGAAGGCCCAACGGTACCGACCGGCCGCCGTGTCATCCTCATCCCACAGTTCTCCCGGCCGTATGTCAGTTTCCGAGACCGGAGCCGCTACTTGTCAATCAAGTAGCTCCTCAATTTGCCTCACAAGGGCTGCGTGCACCTCGCTAGCCAACAGATCTCGGCAGACCCGGTGGTCGCCCATCCAAGTGCTAACCCAGCCTGACAGCGCTTAACTTCGGTTAACAGGAACCGGTGTTACCACTGCGGCAATGCCGTTGACTTCTGTTATGGTCGCTGGGACGCAACAGATGCATTAACTGCAGCTTTTAAGGCTTAATTTTTCATGCACATTTTTTCAGAACTCGCCACAGGCTTTTTGAGGAAGTTGAAGTTCCTGGTCTGCCCGTCTTGCGGGCTTCCGAAGGCTCGGCGCGACGAATCTCGGATACGCTCGACATTTTCATTAGACTTGCGAGGCCGGTCAGTGCTTTGCGTATGCAACCAGCTTCCAAGAATTTTGTATTCCATTCATAAATCTGCTTGTGCAGAGGCGGCGTCTTGCCGAATCGACAGCGGAATGGACGTTGTACTTGAACAATGGAATGACTTCGCCCAAATTACAACACACAAAATGGTTTCTTTCGTGATGCCATGTTGCTTCAAACAAACAGTGCAGCAGTGCAGCTATGTCAAAACTTTGAACCATACTTTGTCCAGCGACACGCGCCACGTGTTTATATATTTTACAGTTTCTCTGTAGTAAACAACTGAAATATGTTCCTTCTTTTTGAATCATCCGATGTTGGCGGTCAATGTTCCGCAGGAATAAAAATAATCCAATAAGCCTTCATATAAGTTCATGAAGACGTAATATGTTGCCTGACTTTTCTTGCAACAGGTGATTTTGGAACTTTGTCCATAAATCTCCTCGTGACATATAACACGTCTATTTAGCGTCTGCCATAGGTGTTTGACTAGCGTCGTGGGCTGATTAAAAATTGTGGTGGCGGGCAATGTTTCGCAGGAATAAAAATAATCCAATAAACCTTTACATAAGTTCATGAAGGCGTAATATGTTGCCCGACTTTTCTTGCAACAGGTGATTTTGGAACTTTGTCTGTAAACGTCCCCGCGACATATAACACGTCTCTTTAGCGTCCGCCATTGGTGTTTGACTAGCGTCGAGGGCTGATTAAAAATTTGGTTCGGAAATTAAATAATTCTGGCGAGCAATATGCTTCGCATGTGAGAAAAATACGTCGTTTCATTGTGGTCTGCTCTCAGGACCTTGCCAGAAGAAAACAGTTCCAAGAGAAAGAAGGTTAATGTTCAGTGTCTTTCTAACGACTGTCATTAGAAATGGAGCACACATTCGTATTGGGAAGGATCAGAAAGGAAAGCGGCCGTGTTCTTTCAAAGGAACCATCTCAGCATTTGCCTTATTTGTTCACCGAGCGAGGTGGCGCAGTGGTAGGCACTGGACTCACATTCGGGAGGACGACGGTTCAATCCCGCGTCCGGCCATCCTGATTTAGTTTTTCCGTGATTTTCTTAAATTGCTCCAGGCAAATACCGGGATGGTTCCTTTCAAAGGAGACGGCCGACTTCCTTCCCCGTCCTTCCCTAATCCGATGAGACCGATGACCTCGCTATCTGGTCTCCTTCCCCAAGCAACCAACCAACCAACCTTATTCGTTGTTAATCTTCAACGTTTACGGCTGTTAAATTTTCGGCTGTGGGCCAATAAAATCTGATTTTTTCGTCCGTTCGTCCACTTTGGATTCTAACAGACATTCATTACATCCTGCTCCTGTCCGTAACTCTAAATAGGTGAAACTTCCAGCTGGTTTCATTTTTTAAAGATATCAAAATAATTTGATTCTGTAAAATACCCAGTCAGATTCTAACCCTTAACGCTGGAGTGCATTTTTAAAAATAGCCACAGAAGATTCCACTCTTTCCTATTGAACTAGAGATTTATCTCTATTGACCTTAATGTTGGTGAAAAGCCTAAGTCCCATCTTCCTTCATTCTCTCATTGATCTACAGCGCACACTTAAAAGAGATTTTCAACAATCAACGAGAAACAATGCAATTAGGAAATGGGATGTGATGTCGTTGCGACAAATTTTGTTTTAAAGTACCTATTAAACCTCATTTCTTTAATAACATTATACATTCAGTTATCCTTTGTCACAGCGTGCATTAACAGTCCCGCAGCCAACATCCACGAGATGCGAAAATAATTTGAAGTTATTTAAAAAAATGAAGTAGCAGAGTGTTACAAAATCTACTGTCATAGTAATGGGTTCACATACGAGTTAGACTCTCACAGCCAGTATTTACATCCTTGGTGGTTTATGTTTCAAGGACAATAGGCTGTGGTCCTGCATTTGCTTCCTCACTTCACGTTTACTATCTTAATGATCCTCAGAGGTTGTAAATACGTTGTTAATTTTGAAACGTAACCAAGCCCAGAAAGCCGAACTGTTTATACGTAACCGCGCAAGTCAGGTCGTAGCGTCATCCGACCGATGCCAAAGATGGCGCAATAGCGGTGGTGTTACGGTACAGAATTTGAACTGCAGAAGAGTTGGCTGTGTTCGTTTGGTTTAGTACTGAAATCAATAAATAGTCTGATGTCACTCCTTCTTCTTCCTGGCATAGGCTTTTTTAAAATTTGAAAATTGGTCATCTAGGCCTCTCTGGCTTCTGAGGATGCCTCTAGCATTAGGACAGAAAACGTTCAGCACGGAAACAATCGTTACACCGCGACCCAAGCACATAAAACCTAGGAATGTGTTTACTATTATTTTGGAGGGCGTGGTCCGTAAACAGGAACAATTACAAAACTAATATGAAATACGGGTGCTCAGAATATTTCTACTTTCTTACAGGGACTTCACAGTTACAAAGTCGAACTGTGAGTAAATATCTTATGTTTAGAGTTAATTTCAAGTTCCAAGTACCCGCGGGGCATTTCTCGGGATGCAAAATATTTCGTTCGACCGTTTCTCTTCTTGTGGCGTACAGTCTTTGCCGTACATGCCAATTAACGATGCAATCAGCAACGCTGACGTCGACTAGTGTGGCGCAAGACAGAACCGACGCTTATTTCGGAACGAGTTCTCTAGCTACCGTCGTGGGCGTGTACCGAGGCTGGTGCAACATTATTTCCCTTTGAAATTAGCCTCAAAGGACAGTGTGTCGCTGCAGGTCATAGATTCTGGCTAGTTTTAGCTCTCCCTCCAACGAAATTTCTCTCTCTCTTTCTCTGTCCCCTTCTCTGCTGTCTATGCTGTATTATTACCTCGCTGCAGAGGAGGAGAGTAATGTGGTTGTTGGGGAATGCGTGTGGCTGGAGGTACAAAATAACATAGCATAGCCAGTGAAGTCTACAGTTTTGCCATGGAAAGCATCGTTCCAGTCACACAGATGGAAACACGTAGCTTTAATACGGCACCTCCTTCAACAGCAGGCCCACCAGCGTGCCAGTGATTTTGTCGCCCTAGTGTCAAATGTTAGCAGACTCCATTTCATATTCAGATAACCGTGACGCAATATCTTTTATAAACGATCTCCCACTGTTTTAAATAACAGTGGGACAAGTGTGGAAAGATTTCAAGTATTTGTGTGTCAAAACTTCTGTTCAAGTTATGGAGTGAGATATTTTTATTTGTCTCTGAGTGGCTGGTTCATCTATCAAGGCCAGGATTCGAACCCGGGCCTCCTGCTCACTTGTCAGATGCCCTAATCACTACGCCGCCCTGGCACAGTGGCTTTGCAGAACTGCCCAGACTACCCGAGCACGCCCCCCTCCTCCATCCAAATTCCCATTCGCGCCTCTGCCCGCTTGGTATTCACCCTGTAGCGTCAGTGATCTAACCTGCCAAGATTTTGTGAATCAGTTTTAAAAATTTGACTCTGTGTCCATTCCCTCTTAATATATATTTTGAAACTGAGGCTCAGTATTTTAAAGCCTTTCTGACATACAATTACAGAACTGTTATCCAACATTTACTTGTTCTCAAAGTGTCTTTCCCCGTTTTTATTACTGGTCACGAATACCAAGGAATAACGTTAAACTCTCGCCATATGCGTCCATATACGTCGTGGTCGACTCTGGGGCCGCATCAATTATCCTTCCTAACATATTTTCCGATACAAGTAGCAATGCAGGCAGGA
This sequence comes from Schistocerca americana, assembly GCF_021461395.2. NCBI lineage: Eukaryota > Metazoa > Arthropoda > Insecta > Orthoptera > Acrididae > Schistocerca > Schistocerca americana. Next base: position 364,678,536 of record NC_060122.1, on the reverse strand, counting down.
AATCGCGATCTTTGACGTAACCCAGTAAGAAGAAACCACATAGACTTAAGTCAGGTGGCCGTGCTGACCACTGAAAAAGAGAAGAGTCATGATGTCGTGATGGGAAGCACTTCAGGTCCAGTGCTGAGAGGGATCCCGGCAGTGAGGGAATAACAAACGTCTAATGGAAAGTGTGACGGAACACAATTTTGTTTTAAAGTCTCCACCGTCTTACTGTAATTGTGGCATAACCCATTGCTGCAGCTTGCCCAAGTATATAAAAACCAGCCACAGGTTTCTCCGAAAAGAAAAGTAGTAAAATAAACTTTTAAACAGGATAGTCAGCACCGACGTTAACATCAGGTGAACCGCTAATGCGTGCCACAATCTCGTGTAAATTGTCTTTATCGCAAATACGAACTCTTTCCTGACATACGAAAAGTGGTTGCGTCATTGAAAACCAAATGTTGAGAAGAACCTGCCTTCCTCCGGTAGCGCCACCAGTCGTTGTAAAAGTAAGAATCATGCCTGTTGTCACAAGTAGTCAGCGCATACAGAGCTGCATCAGGTAACGTTTTACACGCACACATTTGCGCAGACAGCTCAACATAGGTGACTGCGAACTCTTCAGTTCCCTGCTCGCACGTAACGCAGCTTTCTTTGGGCTCCTGAAAAAAAGTTCCCGCACACGCCTCACCTTCTCTGTGGTCGGAGCCACCCTGATTCCTTGGCACTACATGTAGAAAATACAACATATCTACTAAGGAGACTGCCGGCACTACGCTTGTCCGTCCTCTTTTAGAATACTAATCCGTGGTGTGGGATCCTTACCAGATAGGTCTGACGGAGTACATCGAAAAAGTTCAAAGAAGGGCAGCACGTTTTGTATTATCGAGAAATATGGGAGAGAGTGCCGCAGAAATGATACAGGATTTGGGTTGGACATCATTAAAAGAAAGGCGTTTTTCGTTGCGACGTAATCATCTCACGAAATTCCAATCACCAACTTTCTCCTCAGAATGCGCAAATATTTTGTTGACACCAACCTACACAGGGAGAAACGATCACCACGATGAAATAAGGGAAATCAGAGTTCGTACGGAAAGATATAGGTGTTCGTTCTTTCCGTGGGCTTTTCGAGATTGGAATTATAGAGAATTGTAAAGGTGGTTCGATGAACCCTCTGCCAGGCACTTAAATGTGATTTGCAGAGTATCCATGGGAATGTAGAAGTAGATGTACATAATGCAGCCAGTCTCACGGATTGGCGTGTACCACACACGGATTGTTTTTTCTGTTGGAGCTTTCACCTGGTATCTTGTACGAAATGGTCACTGAACCTTCACATCTGACTCACATTGAAACTTGTCTGAATAAATCAAAATATGAGTGAAAGTTATCAAAATAAATAAAAATATGTAAGACTGAGGTACTGTGTTTATGATTGTAAAGTCTGAGCAGTAATAATCAGTGAACTATCGGAATGAAACTTGTACTGCCCTAACGCGAAGGCAAAGCTGCACTGTAATAATAATCAGTTGTCGTAATGAAAACGGGATCTTTCATACTGTAAAAGTTATCAATTTGACTGTAAGAATTTTGAACATTATAAACTGCCTGAATAATGAATTGGACATGAAACTTAAAGTAATTAGTTTTGCAAAATTCACCATAAAAATTGTATTCGAATCAGATAAGTTGGCACTGATCGAATAATTTAAAAAATCCAAATACACTCCTGGAAATTGAAATAAGAACACCGTGAATTCATTGTCCCAGGAAGGGGAAACTTTATTGACACATTCCTGGGGTCAGATACATCACATGATCACACTGACAGAACCACAGGCACATAGACACATGCAACAGAGCATGCACAATGTCAGCACTAGTACAGTGTATATCCACCTTTCGCAGCAATGCAGGCTGCTATTCTCCCATGGAGACGATCGTAGAGATGCTGGATGTAGTCCTGTGGAACGGTTTGCCATGCCATTTCCACCTGGCGCCTCAGTTGGACCAGCGTTCGTGCTGGCCGTGCAGACCGCGTGAGACGACGCTTCATCCAGTCCCAAACATGCTCAATGGGAGACAGATCCGGAGATCTTGCTGGCCAGGGTAGTTGGCTTACACATTCTAGAGCACGTTGGGTGGCACGGGATACATGCGGACGTGCATTGTCCTGTTGGAACAGCAAGTTCCCTTGCCGGTCTAGGAATGGTAGAACGATGGGTTCGATGACGGTTTGGATGTACCGTGCACTATTCAGTGTCCCCTCGACGATCACCAGTGGTGTACGGCCAGTGTAGGAGATCGCTCCCCACACCATGATGCCGGGTGTTGGCCCTGTGTGCCTCGGTCGTATGCAGTCCTGATTGTGGCGCTCACCTGCACGGCGCCAAACACGCATACGACCATCATTGGCACCAAGGCAGAAGCGACTCTCATCGCTGAAGACGACACGTCTCCATTCGTCCCTCCATTCACGCCTGTCGCGACACCACTGGAGGCGGGCTGCACGATGTTGGGGCGTGAGCGGAAGACGGCCTAACGGTGTGCGGAACCGTAGCCCAGCTTCATGGAGACGGTTGCGAATGGTCCTCGCCGATACCCCAGGAGCAACAGTGTCCCTAATTTGCTGGGAAGTGGCGGTGCGGTCCCCTACGGCACTGCGTAGGATCCTACGGTCTTGGCGTGCATCCGTGCGTCGCTGCGGTCCGGTCCCAGGTCGACGGGCACGTGCACCTTCCGCCGACCACTGGCGACAACATCGATGTACTGTGGAGACCTCACGCCCCACGTGTTGAGCAATTCGGCGGTACGTCCATCCGGCCTCCCGCATGCCCACTATACGCCCTCGCTCAAAGTCCGTCAACTGCACATACGGTTCACGTCCACGCTGTCGCGGCATGCTACCAGTGTTAAAGACTGCGATGGAGCTCCGTATGCTACGGCAAACTGGCTGACACTGACGGCGGCGTTGCACAAATGCTGCGCAGCTAGCGCCATTCGACGGCCAACACCGCGGTTCCTGGTGTGTCCGCTGTGCCGTGCGTGTGATCATTGCTTGTACAGCCCTCTCGCAGTGTCCGGAGCAAGTATGGTGGGTCTGACACACCGGTGTCAATGTGTTCTTTTTTCCATTTCCAGGAGTGTATTTTCTCATTATCTCTATTCTGCGCAAATCTGGATAACGCGTTGCAGTACTGCTGTATCTCGCGCGCCGTTATGTTAAAGCTGCAAATTACTGTATCCGTACAGAATCACTTGAGAAGTGCAATGAGTTCTCTGTTAGTTGCAAACCTACAGTAACTGTTTTTCGAACACACTTGGTTGCATGATCCATTAAAAATTGTAAGAGAAGGGTTGGTAAGAAATTTAATATGCGCATAAACGACAACACTAAGCTTTTTATATACTGTGAAAAAGTGCTCAAGGCAGATTTTAAATTTAATGAACTTTTTAACATCCAAACTATACACTTCCTTGTCTCTCAAATCTAGCAACTTTCAGTACAATAACCAAGTGAGTCCGGTGATGCAGCAATAGCGAAAAAAACTTCATTATAAAAATTACCTTTGATATTAACATTGTCTGCTTCCTTACTCTACCAAGCCTTATCACAGTCAGCTCGTGCTTTCTCTCTCCAGCACTGCTTAACATTATGTGCTCCACTCTAACACAGCTAAACTTTGACCGTTTCCTAACTCTAACACAACTTAACCTTGTCTGCTCCAATCTTTACCAAAGCTAAGCATTGTCTGCTCTACTGCGTCCTCGCACACAACACAGATAGGAACTTAACTTCTGCTATACAGCTTTACAACATCGCTGCTCGCTCACAGTCGATTCAGACACCAAAATTATACATGAAACCTATCAACATCTAGCAAATTCAGAGACACAAAACGCACTCATTGCACCATTGTTTGTCGCATTATAGCACGCTTGCTTCTAATGGTGAAGTCTCGAACTACGCCTTGGGGCTTATTACGAATTGAAACTTGGAGAGATATTCTAGTCACTGATGTGTGTCATTTTCTTGTATGCTGAGAGGTGTCTGGTTGTCGTCCTCTGAAGTCCTTGAGGTACTTATCAATAACACAGGAAACATATTTGTAGTTAAGTATACGGGCAACCTACAACTGTGGAACAGAACGATGCATTGAAAATTTGTGCTGGCCGGGACTCGAAAACGGATATCCGGCTTGTTGTGAGCGGTCCCCTTAACTACTTCGGCTATTCGAGCACGCGTCATTCCATCTTACAACTAAAAGTTGTCGATATTCGCTACTGCGAATACATTTAATGTATTTCATAACAGCTGTAGTCACCGCAGTGCCTGCTTGCCCGAAGGAACATTGCAACATACTTCTTACAAACACAGGCAGTGCAATATCGTACAAGAGGCGTAGAACAAGTAATGCCACAAATTTTTTTTCTCGGTCAGTTTCGGTTGAAAAAACGTGGAATTTGTTGTGGGACTACGTGGAATATTCTCGCTTCAACCCTTAGATTGTCATAAACTTCCGATAGGTGGCAACACTATATTTAGACTTCAAAATAGTGTCTTTTTGGTGGAATACCAGAGCATCGCAAGTACTCATAGGTGCTTGCAGAATGCCTACGGAACTGAAAAAAAAGCACGGTGTGCCTGTGGGCAAGTCACCTGACATATCGCAACAAGGTCGTGCAAACGTGTCCGATCACCCTCGTGCCGGCCGCCTGCAGGCAGCTGTGACGCCTGCAATATTGGAACGTGTGGACATTCTCGTTCGAGGTGATCGACAGGTCTCAATCAGACGCCTCGCTGCACAACTGGACATTTCTGTCGGTAGTGTCGACACACTTGTCTACAAGTTGGGGTACTCGTAAGTGCCCGCTGGGTTCCTTGCCGCCTAACAGAAGGTCATAAAGAGCAACGAAGAATCGTTTGTGCGGAATTGTTTGCCCGTTACGAAACTGATCATGACAGTTTTTTGTCAAACATCGTCACAGGCAATGAAACATGGATTCATCACTTTGGACCGGAAGGAAAACGGTAATCATGGCGTGACACCACACCACTTCCCCTCCTGAAAAAAAAGTTCAAAGCCGCGACCTCAGGCGTTAAAGTCATGGCGATGGTCTTCTGGTACTCTGAACGGGTTAGCATGTTTGATGTCCTCCGTCATGGTGCAACGATCAACTCTGAAGTGTACCTACCTACCCTCAGGAAATTGAAGAAATTACTTAAGCGTGTTGGTCGGCAAAAATTGGATATGAATTTCTCCTTCCCCATGACAACGCAAGGCCTCACACAAGTCTGCATTCCCCAGAGGAGCTCACAAAACTTCTTTGTGCAGTTCTTCCTTATCAACCCTACAGCCCAGATCTCGCCCCTTCCAAATTCGATCTGTTTGGCACAATGAAGAATGCATCCGTGGGGATCAGTAAGTGATCACTGATGCAGCAAGACGTTCGTTCCGACCAATAGAGTGGTACCATACAAGCATTAGGCCCTTCCAGTAAGGTGACGTGGGAACCCAACATTGAACGGTGATTATGTTGAAAAATAGGGCTTTGTACTCAAAAGAGTGACGAACAATATCGTGCACTGGAGTTCTGAATAAAAACAACCTGCTTCCAAAACAAAACAAAAGTGTCGACTTACTTTTTGAACGCTTCTCGAACTTAAGAATAGCCCTGTATTGATAAGATACCACTGTCTGTGTTATTGTCAGACTTTTTCGGCTGTTTGTTGTGTGTCCATGGCCCATTGTTCAACGAAGATTACTAATTAAGACGCCGTCAAGTGGCCGTGCGGTTCTAGGCGCTAAAGTCTGGAACCGAGGGACCGCTACGGTCGCAGGTTCGAATCCTGCCTCGGGCATGGATATGTGTGATGTCCTTAGGTTAGTTAGGTTTAATTACGAGTAGTTCTAAGTTCTAGGCGACTGATGACCTAAAAAGTTAAATCGCATAGTGCTCAGAGCCATTTGAACCATTTGAAGTAATTATGAAAAACATTATTATTATTAATCATTTTGTTCTTTTACCGTAAGGGTACTCATAATCATCCCGCTGAGTGCCTTGAAACCAATATCACTACCATCGTCACCATTATCATCATCATCATCCTTCCTCTCTCTCTCTCTCTCTCTCTCTCTCTCTCTCTCTCTCTCTCTCTCTCTCCCCCCCCCCCTCTGTGTGTGTGTGTGTGAGGGGGGGGGGGGGGGGGGAGGTTCGTGCGTGTGTGCTTTAGAAAGAAAAATATACGAGCCGTTCGCATTATGAGCCAGTGGAGGTCAAATTTCAGCTTCTCGGAACGAGCAGCAGACGTCAGACGGGCGTCAGGAAAGCGGTCAGTGAAAGCGGACGCGTTCGGCGATCCACGCGCCAGGAAAGCTGAGTGAGCAACGGCAGCAGCAGCAGCGTCCCGCCGCTGGTTTGGGACGATTTATGGCCGAAGCAGGTCGACCCGCCGCTGCAGGCGGTAGCGCCCTGGGACAGACCGGCCGAGATTAATGTAATGGCCGGGCCGGCGCAATTACGGCCCAGGCAGCCGCCGCGGGTCCACACAGCCTTTCCCGCTACCGTCTACCTGTCACAGGCGAAAAAAGCTCGCTCCGTCTGTCCTGTGGGCCTGTCGTGTAGTTCACCTTTGATGGCGACCGTGGCACCGTATCGGAAACCAAGCCGTTCGATGTGTTTTGGTTAAGCGCTGGCCAATAGTGGCACGGCGGCGTATTTGATCATCGAGACGACATTTAATAGTGATTTTAAGGTTGCGCTCGTCCAGTGCAGCAACTGTCTCTGAAATATCCTCCTTAGATAAAAGTAACTTTGAAAGAGGAAAAAAGGAAGAAAAAGACGGACGTCCCACAAGAGCCTTTGTTAGGGCCAGTTATTGCAACAGATGATGAGAGATTAAAAACTACGTTCAACCACATAACATAATTTTTATACATTTCTTCAAAATATTGAATCTTAAGTAAACAACAACATATCGAAATTAAACCCCATTTTCTATATTCTTCTTTTTGACGTGAAAACCTTTATTCGCTCGTCGGTCCAACATTCTTGTCTCATTTAATACCATTGGATTAGAATCGCTAATAACTTCAACAGTAATAATGCATAAAAAGTGGCTGAGCTCACAACGGATATATAACATGCCCACACGCTATTCGCACAGTTACACCTGCAAAACTACCGTATGGCTACTGTAGACTATCGTAAGTAAATATGGACTGCGGTGGTTTTACTAATAGTTTAGGTCAGTTAAGATTGTAGCCGCGGTGTCTGTACGTTAGAAGTTTTGCATACCTATCGGGAATTAACTCATTGCGATTGCTTTGTCTGCTTATGCGATCAGCGTCTTACTAGATTCCCCTAACAAGCGGAAGCGGTGAACCGTCTGGAAACTGAGTGAGGATACGTAAAACGCCAGATAAAATACGGAACATTTCTGTTCTACATATTTATCCTCCTGTCTGTTACATAAAAATAAACCGTGTCTACAGCAAAAGTGACACTGTCGAGATTTAGTTAAAGTTTTATTCGAAAACTGTTGATTTATAACGTGAACCAGAGAGCTTCTGTAGTAAGAAATATATATGAGTTCAGTCCTGTTTGAATGTTACGATGTAGCTTTGAGTAAAATTATAACTTTGTGTAGTAATAATGTCGTGTAACTGTGGCCTCCCGTCGGGTAGACCGTTCGCCGGATGCAGGTCTTTCAATTTGACGCCACTTCGGCGACTTGCGCGTCGATGGGGATGAAATGATGATGATTAGGACAACGCAACATCCAGTCCCTGAGCGGAGAAAATCTCCGACCCAGCCGGGAATCGAACCCGGGCCCTTAGGATTGACATTCTGTCACGCATATCACTTTTTTTTTAAATCTCGTTTTGCTCGTATTAGTTCGTTGAATCTGCTCGGGGCGGACGTCGCAAGACACTCGTTTCAGTTCGTCGTTGATCCATTAACTCAGTTTTTTTTATTACAGAGGGCAGCTAACCCTCTGACTGAACACGCTGAGCTAGCATGCCGGCTACCACTCAGCTACCAGGGGCGGACACTGGTGTAGTATGCAATCGTGTTTAGCGAGGACATTGATTCGCGTCTCACTATGAAGCCGCTACGGAGCTCCACTAGCCCTCAGAGTTATACAACGTAAATATTCACCGCGATATAAGTGGAGCTAAACTGAAAACTATAAAGTAAAGAAACATATCCTCTCTTGTGAATCGGAAATATGCTCGGAATCACACAAAACGTAAGTCAGAGGAAACCTTGCATCGAAAGGAATCCACGAAACCTAAAAAGTCTGGTACCGGCGAAAGCGAGAGCTACGGCAGCGTCGAAAAGGAAAGGAAAGAACGTCGCAAAATGATTACGTATCTGGCCCATCGGGCATACAGCGGCCCTCAGCTGTCAAAACTTGTTGATTTATCTTTTCTGTAACTACTGTACTGCTTCGTGTAACCAATGTAATAAAAATATTGATAATTAAATTACATAGTAATACGAAACACTTGTTACAATTTTATGCCAAAGTTTTCACGTAAGAACTATGGCTCAGATCCGAACTGTACAGACCGAAATTTCCTTTTTCTTCTTCGTCTCGTGTTACTATAATAATAATAATAATTATTATTATTATTATTATTTACTTCTTTATTTATTTATTGTTTTGGCCTCCTGAAGGTCACATAAAATAACATGACTATTCCACCTGACTTTTTCTTTATTTTGTCCTAGAAGCCTATGAAACATTTTACGTTTGCTCTGACCTCTATCTTTTTCCTCTTCCTTTCTCCGTTATTTCCATTTCCCTCACATCTACTTTAACTTATCTCATCCACTTCCTTAATGTCTTTGAGTTTCTGTCAAAAAGTTTAAAAATTCTTTTTGTTAATTTTTTTTCATCCAGCCTTCTTAGGAGTCCTTTTCCTTCTAGTAACTAGTATTCGTTCTTCTATTTCCTAAATTTCTTTATGACTTCTTAATTTCCATTTGCCATTGGGTATTTTGGTCCCAAGATTTTCCTAATTATCTTGATGTCCTTCTTTTCTGTTTCACTTAATTGTTTGGCAGTATTCAACGAAAGGCATTCTGAAGCATAAACGCACTCAAGTGTACTAACAATGTACTATCGCCAGAGTTTTTAATTTATGGAAGTAGATTTCTTGTTCTGCAGGTTTTGGTTAATAGGAAAGCCACTTCCATTTTCCTTGTCATTGCTTCTTTAACCAGAGCATTTGGTTTTATTATTTCACCTAGATATTTAAATTTTGTAGCTTTTTTCAATTCTTCCGTGTATTCCAGTGCCTGCTTTGCATTTGTCATATACTTTGTTTTTTCAAAAGTCACACACAGGCCTGTTTTTGAAGCTATCTCCTGAAGGGGATTTATCTCCACAGGTGCATCTTCCACAGATCAAGCTAAGATGGAAAAATCGTCTGCGAAAGCCAAGCAATCAATTTTCATATTATCACCTTTTCAATCAATCAGGATTTTTTAAAATTCTTTCTTCCTCTATTCTTTTCCTCTATTTCCTGTGTATTTTTCTAGTATGGAACTGAATAGCAGTGGGAAAAATCTATCTCCTTGTATTACGCCAGTTTGACCTCAATAGTCTTGGAGGTTTCACCTGAAATTTAATTTTGCGTTTTGTTTCTGTAACCATGTCTTTTATGATTGCTGTTGTTTTGTTATCAGCTGCAAACTGCTTTAATATGTTAGATTATGTTTCACCGATGTTTACAAATAATGCTTTTGGTCCTCATTCTTCTTTACGTGTCATACATTCCAGATTTAAAATTTGCTCCGCACAGGATCGTCCTTTGCTGAACTGTCCTTGGTACTCTGTTAATCGTTAACCCACTTGGCTTTCCAGCCTATTTGGTAACGTTTCTGAAAGAATTTTGTAAGTCACTGGAATAAATGAATTTCCTCTACGACTGGGGTCAGTTTTACCATTACTTTTGTCGATTGGGTGTACTAATGCTGTTTCCAAGTCTAGTGATGGTGTTCGAGTTGGCGAGAAACACGAAGATGTTGTAAATATTTGAGGATAAGTGGGATTTTTATGAACTGGTGCAATCAAACAGCTGGCAGAAGGTAACTAGACACAGGAAGCTATGCGGAGAGTCCGTCGATTAAGGATTTGGAGGGGCAGATAAAAACTGGTGTAACTGGACGTCCGTGCAACGTTACATGTCTAAGGAATGTTTTAATTAGGTGCACTGTTAGGTAGAGATCCCATGGAAAGCTCGGGTGATTTTTAGTATAATTACTGCCAACAATCTTGCAGGATTGATGGTGAGGTACCACTTGTAACACCATAATTCAAGGTTGAGCAGGTACTACGCTTCCCATTTGCCAGGGTCAAAGGATGCAGTGAGTTTCGGAATAAACAGACAGAAAGAAATGTTGTGTGTAAACACTTTTTGATTACAGGCCTCTCCGTAAACTATCGCGTAGTAACGACAGGCGATCTGCAGTGCAATAAATAACATGCAAATCAGTGCTAGTCAACAAAGAGCTGAGAACAGTCGTTGTGTCCGGATCCAGCCCCTGTATTTGGAAACCACGGCGCCACAAGGTGCATCCGAATCACCATTATACTTGGCACTTATGCCCTATCCTTGTACACGATGCAGAAGGACGATCGTTCTTCCATACGTGAACTCACTTGTTGTCTTTCCGACTTCTGAAGTCAACGGGATCTACTTGGTTTTTCGTTTCTACCTTGTTCGACGGCTGTTCTTGTCATTAAATTCGGCGTAACGCTGTCACTTCAGTCACAAAAGAGATAGCGCTTCTACGATAATGTGTACAACGTTTCTTCGTTATCACTCATGTACGTCTGGTTACCAATTGGAACCATTAGGACCAGTCCTAGAGTACATTTTAATTTTCTCAAACGATAATATATTGATGTCACATTGATATTGGGCTACATTTCAACACAAGATGATCAGGAACAATGTTTCGCGGTAGACTCTTCACTTCAATACGAGAAGTGCATATAGGTCGCAGGTTCGAATCCTGCCTCGGGCATGGATGTGTGTGATGTCCTTAGGTTAGTTAGGTTTAAGTGGTTCTAACTTCTAGGGGACTGTTGACCTCAGACCTTAAGTCCCATAATGCTCAGAGCCATTTGAACCATTTGAAGTGCATATAAACATATATCCCAAAATATTTTCTGAGTAATTAATATAGTAGAGCACAGTATAGTAATTTATGTATCTATCAATAATTTTACAATGACATATGATTTGTCAGTTAAATACAAGGAAAAAATATCACATAAACATATAAATGTACACAAGGGTTTTTAATGAGGGCAAGAAAATAGTTAAAGAGAACCATCCCATCTGTTGCCGGATTTAATTTAGGAAAAAACGCAGGAATTGTAATTCAGAATGACCGGGTAGAACAGGAACTTACAACCTCTGGAATATAGATCAATGTCTCATCAAATGCACTACTTCATTCGGTTTGTACCTAGTGTATAGTGCTTTACTTTTTATTTATAGATTCATAACATTAAAATTATTATGCATCAATCATTTGGCGGTCGAACATTTATCATACTAATGAAAGTTCGCATTCAATGTCGTTTCGAAGCAAAATCCACTAACTGGACATTGCAAACAATATTTAAACCTCAACAGCAAATTTTTACAACGAACATTTGAAAGCGATGATAATCCTCATGGTATAATTCAGACTAGGCACCTACAGCAGCTTTATGTGAGAACTGGCATTCTAAGTGTCCGTCTGATAGATTCCGAGGGTTCCCAGTATGTGTTACAGGAGCTGTAAAAAAAAAGAAAAGAAAAAAAAAGACGTTCAGTATATAGAGAGAAGTGATTGACGTATTACACACTTCTTTTTAATTTAGACACGATCAAGTAATTGTAACTATATTTTTTTTAATTTTATATGAAATAAAAGAAGTTTAGAAGTTACAGGTGATGCCTACAGGCATGTGGTTTGCATATGATTGGCCTCGAGTAAAGTTCAGTATCATTTTTCGAAATGTACCGAATGGTTTCTACCATGACAGATGGCTACTTAAGAGACGATCTGTTCCATGCACACACTTCCTCACACAGCACTTATTTGGATTAATGCTGTGTGGTTTTTGCAGCAGATTTTCGTGACTTAGAGGCGTTTCATTAACGTATTATGTAAGCCTGCGAATGCACTAGATACCGTCCATAGTTTCTGAACGGATATGACACTCCATGACTCGATGAGTACTTGGATATGTAAAATTGATGGCATTTTGATGGATTTTAATCCGAAAATGGAGTAAATTTTTTTTCTATATTAACTCACAAAAAGACTTAGAGATGTACATTTATATTGGTGTGTTCGTTGGTTTTGGTGCGAGAAACTCTGTCTCAAATATTTACAAAAGTATTTCTAACTGTATAAAAATCATTTAGAGCTGATTCATACTTGCCGGTTGTTGTCCTGACACAGCAATGAGAGGTACCTCGTTTTGATTGCACTGATACATAAGCAGCATAAACAAGCAAATGGGTTCCTGTGACATTACTAAACTAGGAATAATCTTTTCTGATCTTCAGCTAGACTTCGACAAGAGCTAAAGAAGAAAGAGCGATGCAGAATATCTGTAGAGGTCTGAGATAATCACTGTTCATAATTTCAGAAACTTTGTCAAAACTAAATTTGGGCAGAGCATAAACCATATATAAACAGAAACGACTGAAATTATTGTACAACTAAAAAAAAATACATATATAACACAAAATTGTTCAGAATCCATTAATTAAGCTTTTGTCCAATGCCGACGGTTCCGATACCATTTAAATTAATCCAGTTTCCTTGTACGTGAATTAAATTGCGTAATGGTTCATTCCATCTCACGTTTCCAACGCAGTGTCTGGTTGATATCTTGCGGGCACCAGGAATACCTATTCAGTGGTTTAACTGCTTTCTGCCTTTGGACATGAAAGTGTATCCGTAACGCTGTGATTCACAGCTTCAGGTATTCTGTTGTACCAACTATTTTCCTCTGTTGTTACAATCATTGTCCTCCAAAGGCGGATTATCGTAAAAATGTTATATGTAGATTAAGGTAGCCGATCCAGTCTATAAAAAAAGAAGCCTCAACCTATCAAGGACACAGTTGTTGAAAGGCGTTAAATGAAAATCTGTCAGTCCATTCCGTTAGCCATCTTTATGTGTGATCTTACGAGGATTACTATAAATTTTAACGTTTACCTTGGCGTCCTGTACCCCATTTCCCCCCCCCCCCCCCCCCCCACCTCACACTTTCCCCACAAATAATCTATTTGTACACTTTAGAGCGAACATATCACGACGTTTTTATTCGCCGGTGCCATTGACTGAAGAATGTGCTACGTTACAATTCCAGTGGCATAAAAATGCAGTAAAAGTAGTTCAATGGTTATATTCATCTATTCTCCAACCAATTACATCCTAGCGTAAGGATGAGTGCTGTTGTTCATAGCCAACGTGATTTAGGTAATTCATTTCATTGAAGAACTGTCTGCAGGTCGATTATTTGTGCGAAAAGCATTATACACGTTTCTGAATAAACTCCCGTTACACTGACGAAACGAACATTTTTTTTTTTTAATAGAACTAAATTTTCTTAAATCATACGACTATCGCAGAGACACATATAATGCGTAAGAGCGCCGAAATATATTTTTCGTGGGTCTATTCTTGCAGCACAACAGCATTAGGATTTAGAGTTTGATTTACCAGAAGTCTGCTATGTAATTTCAATGAATAATTAAATCTACCAAAATAATGTAACGTATACAGAAAAGCGTGTAGACTACGTTGACCTAAATCCCGAGTTGAGACTGCTATAAAATATCTTTCCACTGCCCTACGTGGAAAATAGGTGAATAATTTTACTCACATTGCATAGCTCCCCCGTTCTGGCATTCCGTTCATTAATACACATCTCGTAGGAGTTATGCAAGTCCATTAGCATGAGTAACAGCGAGATAATGGAAGCCATAATTCAAAGGGAAAATAAAAACGGTAACTTCGGAGAATGTGTAACGGTTTCACAGTGACAGCCTCCCGTTCTATTTGTCATCGCGGCTTTTTGTTAAAAATGCGCTGCGGTTGCCTCACGTGAAATCCTTTGGAGCACTTTCACCTTCACGGTGGAAATTCGACGAGAATTCTGAGCTGGGTGCGAAACGTAGGTAGCAGGCATTTCCCGTGTAGAGGGAAGTACTGAACGGGGCGCACGCCTAGCTTCCGCTGTTGCCGGCTAGGGGCGTGGCTGTCGGCCCACCACGTAGTGCGGTTTTCCTCCGACAGAGACCAGCACGAGGCTGCCGAACGATAAAATCTCTGACCGCAGACGGCACCATGCTCACACAGTAGTGAATTCCGTAACTTCCTGTACTCATAACTTTAAATTGCAGTCTTCACCGTATTGGTTAAAACAGTTGTATTCATTGTTTCAAGCGCATGGGTACATCCCTCATAAAACGCAAGAGCTGTTTACATCGTTGATCTTCCGAATAGGTCATTGTTAGAGACGCATTGTTTTCCCTTATTCATCTCGTAATTGATTTTAAAGATGTTGGGCATTGTTTTAGTACCACAGTTTTTTTATTTTTTTATTTGTCTTGATCAGAAATTTACTTTTGGACAGAACTTCCGGTTTCAGCTATACAGTAGCCATCTTCAGAATCTACAGTACAAGTATAAAAAAAAAAAAAAAAAAAAAAAAAAAAAACATTGCTATATACTACAATAAAATATTAATAACGAAGCACATAAAACATAATACAAACTCGTTACATTTTTCGTTATACTGCGTTGCACCAAGTCATAGCGGTGCAACAAAAGTGTTGGTTGGTTGGTTTGGGGAAGAAGACCAGACAGCGTGGTCATCGGTCTCATCGGATTAGGGAAGGAAGTCGGCCGTGCCCTTTCAGAGGAACCATCCCGGCATTTGCCTGGAGTGATTTAGGGAAATCACGGAAAACCTAAATCAGGATGGCCAGACGCGGGATTGAACCGTCATCCTCCCGAATGCGAGTCCAGTGTCTAACCACTGCGCCACCTCGCTCGGTCAACAAAAGTGTGAGTCAAACTGCTGTTTCATTGCAGATGTATGTTAGTTCTTTAAATCTAGTTTCAAACGTTCCGTGTGCCCAATGTGAATTCGTGTCTATATTATATTTTCTGACCTTTGTTTTTAATCTTTTATTGCAGTGTGCAGTAACGGTTTTTCTTTTCTTTTACTTTTATTATAGATTCTGAAAATTGTAATTGTGTAGCTGAAATCGGTAACGGTGTTCAAAACACTTCGCAATCAAGTAATTTAAATAACAAATTACGTACCTTATCTGATCGCCCCAGTTAGAAGGCTACAAATGTGGTAGTCACCAGAATCACAGAAAACTACTATCGGTGTTTCGTCCCAGCAGACGTATTGGGGTCGAACGAGTTGATTTATATGGTAGCTTCTGTAGCACGGCAACTCTTCAGTTTTATACATTACCTGTAAGCTTTTTGCTAAACATCCTACTGGTTAGTAATGTGAACTTAGGTACACCTGCTATAACGTAACAGAAGCAAGAGTTAAATATTTTTAACCTAATCATGCTGGAACTGTTACCGTGGTTACTATTATTATTATTATTATTATCATAATTATTATTATTTTCAATCTGTGCCCGCATCTCGTGGTCGTGCGGTAGCGTTCTCGCTTCCCACGCCCGGGTTCCCGGGTTCGATTCCCGGCGGGGTCAGGGATTTTCTCTGCCTCGTGATGGCTGGGTGTTGTGTGATGTCCTTAGGTTAGTTAGGTTCAAGTAGTTCTAAGTTCTAGGGGACTGATGACCATAGATGCTAAGTCCCATAGTGCTCAGAGCCATTTTCAATCTGTGTATGTGAATGTACACCCTCTTTTGTAGAATGAGATATTTTGTTTACAGTAACAAAGCCTCAACAATAACCCTTCACAAAAAGCAAATAACTTTCTTCATATGGTAATAGATGCTGTATGGCGGAAAGTTACTGGAGTAGAGAAAAATAGGAACTCATCAACCCAAATGTTGTTGGTCAGGTCGAAGTTTTATTAAATGTACTCCTTTTAGAGTTAGAGTAATAGCAATAACCTCCCTCAACATGAAATCCGTCTTACGTTCCTGAGGGAGCTCGTGCGTAGGGAGAGGGCAGGGGCGGAGAGGGATGAGATGACGCTCGAACTCCATGCCTTACAAGAAATATCTTACCCTTCGCATGATGAGAAAATATAAGGAGCGATGAAAAAGTTTCCGTTACAAGCCCGTACAGTCCACAATCGATATGCCAATCAGGCAAAATCACCGTGAGTATTGAAGCAATCATCCCATCGACGCACCTTGAAAATACCAGCTACGAAAAAAACAATGCTGCGTGAAGAGGTCTGTAACTGCCTGCTGCACACCTCGTCCGACGGGAAACGTCGAGTCTTCAAGGCCTTTTTTAATTGGCCGAAGGTGCTATACTCGCGTAGGGCGACATTAGGACCATGGGGCGGGTGCTCAAGTGTCTCCCACTTGAGTTGACGTAACTTACGCGGTACGACTTTTGCGACATGGAGACGAGCGTTATTATGAAGCAGCAGCACGTGTTGTCCACAATGGCTGTTTTTGACAGACATACTTGCCCGATATACATTCTTCATTCACCGATATATGTCTACCGGTGTTTGTCCTTCGGCAGCCAAGAAAAGATTGACAGCCCGTTGGTCCTGTTTGGACGCATTTGGTACTAACGTCACCATAATTTATTTACCAAATGCACTTCGCAAATATATTAATTCCACACTAAAGCCTTGCCTCCATGTCGGTGCTTGTATACCGACGTTGGAGTAGTGGTACGTTGCATACACGACGCAGCAACGCCCTAAAACGGTAAGTTCTTGATCGCCGCTTACAGAAGGGTATGGACGGAATTGCGCCAGGCTCAAAAGAAAATAAAGGAGAAAATGAAAATTAGGTCACTGAATATAACTACTGAATAAGAAGAGCCTTCGGAGCGCTGAAGTTTTGTATTTCTGATTAACGACAATATAAAAATCGTTTTCATATCCATTTCAAAAGACACTTTGTGTAGTATGTATGATTTTTGTGAGATGATTAGTTTACTGTGCATACCTCATCCGTTTATTGCCTCATGCGATATTTTTCTAGATCAACACTACTTTTCAGAATGACATTCTCAGTGTACACGTGTATATGCTAAGGATGATACGCAGTGTACTATTTCAGGCATACAGCCGTAATCACCCGCTCAGAATTTTGGATCAACAGCAGAGAAATATACGTTACTGATGAAGAAGAATTCTCGTTGTTGCTCAACTCAGTTACTCACCTGACAGTCGCAAAGAAACATAAAAATTATAAGACGTTAAATTATTTAACAACCTCTCTAGTTAGTTGAAACTGCTGATAATCAGAAGGAATAAGTTTAATGACAAATTTAAATTGCAAGGTAAGTCTCTCTACTTCACGAAATACTTATAAAACAGATACTGTGTGAATAAGGAAAGAATATTTATTTAGGTAACTTAACTTTGCGTTCTGCCTTACGGCAGGGGGAAGCCTCGTCAGAGAGGTCCACCGCATGAGCGTCTAGGGAAGTGATTCCAGGGGTGATTTCCCGTTGCCTTCCACTGATGATAATGAAATGATAATGAGGACAACAAAAAACCCAGTCCCTGAGCGGAGAAAGTCTCCCACCCAGCCTGGAATCGAACCCGGGCCCTTTGGCATGACAGACCACCACGCTGACCACTCAGCTACCGGGGCGGACTTAATGTAGGTAGACGCTTAAAATACAGCTAGTGTATGGGCAGAATTTTGAGAATAGTTTATTTTAGTTATTTGCAATAAGGTTTTAAGAATGGGCTACAACCTTTTAGTTAAATTATTTTTCAGTCGTGTGGCTGATGTATTTAAATCGACCGTGTACTCATCCATTTAAGTCAAATCTCTATCAATTTTAATTAAGGAACTAGAGCAGTCCAGATTTCAAGGGGTGGATGCAGCGTGGTGCACATTACTGGGTGTGCTCAAATGGATGTTCTAGTTGAAGGATGTTCATTTAAAAGAGATCATTTTGCCGTGTGCACAACTGAATGCACCTTATGAACTACCCGTGAACAACATTTAAAGTTTCTGGAGCGACAAGCTTCCTCAATGCGCTTTTTGTAGTCATCTGGGGTTGTGGTTCGATGACATAAATACGTTTCTTGAGATATCCCCTCAAAAATAAACTAACAGTATTAAATCGGGCAACAGTGCTGGCCATTGGCTAGGGCCACGACGTCCTAACCGTCTTCCAGGATATCTTGTTTATCATTTATCGTATAACATCAGGCACAATGAGTAACCATCGTGCTGTATCTACGTATGATCTCAACTTACTGACTTATTGAAGGACAGCTTCCGAATTGTCGATGATAATATCTCGATACGTGGACTGATAATTTATTTTCCAAGGATTACACACCATAAATTAACGGACCACCTCTTTTGATGATCGACATGGCATACCAATATAGGAATTCTGTAGCCAAGTGACGCTTAACGTGGCGGCACACAACGCTGTAATTTATGAAAGTGGATTCATCAAAGAAAATAACACTTTGTAAGGCATCCACAGTGATATTATTCAAGGTAAATTTTTCGAAAGTAACTCTCCGGCTGAGGTCAATCCCACGCAGCTCCTCTGTCAGTAACTGGTGGACCATACGAAACTTTTCATCGCGTAGTATTTGCGTGCAGATGTGAGACTAGTACCTGTGATTTCAACAACTTCTCGTAAAGTGACATGCGGATAGTCGTGTGCTGCAGCTGAAACACACACTCACATACCGTCACTACTTCTTAGTCTCTATCTGTTTCCGCAGCGCCTGCTCAAAAGTACTTGCTTCTCGAAATCGTTGTTCAGCACCTAAGAACGTATTGGTGATGGATCTCTTCACCGATATCTCAAGCATAAGCCATCGCTCTTTATATGGCATCGTATTACCATTTGCCGGGAATCAACAGCATCTCTATGTACACGTTAGACGTGTATGCTATATTTATTCCACGTCAATGTCCACGGCAGTCCGCATGTCGTTTGTTTGTGAAATCCGAACTGCCTTGGCTACAGCACTGTAAGGATACATTTGTCAATCTAACGCAACATGGCTTCAAAAAGCGTATCGAGGGAGCTTGTTCTCACCGGAACCACTCTGTACATTTCTACCTGCATGAGTAAAATTGATAGAAATTTGATTTGAATCTTTTTGTATACTGTTGGTTTTTATATACATCAGCTACATAATATAAAAATACATGTTTCAAATTTATACCACGTTGATATGAACTGTGTTCACAGCTCAGCAGAAAGAGTACTGTTTCCTACGTTTATCTATCTCAATAAATATTCCTTTCACCTATCACTTTATGTACCTTTCCTCATACATTTAGAATGATCATAGTCGTATGACAGAAAGAATGGAGCATTCCCTGCAAACTGTGAAAATAGCTTCTTTCCAGATAGCAGAATGTGCGTCGGTGCTACCTACCGTAACGCCATCGTCTAGCCGTGGTCTTGCAGAAGCCGGAAGAGCGGAGCGGCAAATCAGTTAATTACCAGCCATAATTAAAAGCCGCTGTGTGGTGAGCCGTACCTCTTTTAGCGGGACTGTTTGCAGAAGGAAGAGCTTTCTGCTGCGTAAGCTGCAAATAATGAGAAAACTCGCAGAAAAGTCCGCCGTGCAACAACATCCAGTTAGGCTCGCCCTCCCCGCCCCTCTTTGCCCCACCTTCTGAAGAAATATCGCTGGCCTTACAATTTACATGTGGGGCAACAACCATTATATTTCTCCCAACTAAAACGTCAATGATACAGTTCTTATCACGCCTTGCTGGCGAAAGATATTGGCAATTCGGCACGGCAGTTTTAGGTGAGAGACATTTAAAAATGAAAAACTTTTACTTATTTCTTTATTAATGCAACTATTTAACCCGGAAAGATGTACATCCAACCAGACTTCGTCAAGTTGTAAACATCACAGTTTTTATGGCAATGAGTGTGGGATTTAAAAAACCTAAGTCTTTTTTTAAGATTAAGCAATTTACTCGTTACGTTCTTGCCTAATGGTAATTAGTAGTCACATCTAAGAGAAAGAGAACGAAACATGTTAAAAAATGTCTGATTACGGCGGTACAATTTCGTATTTATTACTTACTACAATTGCAATTTCGAGTGGTACACTCGTTTTCTCCAGAAGTGCAGAAGTCTAGAACATAAAACCCAGGCGAAGGCATAAATACAGTCATTTGTAATACTGGAAATTACAGTGCAATAAATAAAATATTTGTCAACTGTTAGCAGGTATTACCATGTTTAATAAATACATGAAGGCTGTGGCCCATCACTCATCAAACTTTAAAGAAAAGTTTTCACTTCACTTTGGAGCACAGATTTTTTAGCCCTACTTTCGCTGGGGGTGTAAACTTGCAACGTACTCAGTCAGCTAATAATATTTGTACCCAGTAGAACAAAGAGTCCACCCCAGTTGGAGGAAGTTCCGAGAAGAAAAAAGTTTTATTGACTTCCAGTTTATAGCAGACACGTAGCGTTTACAGAATTTTTTGGCACTGCCTTACTAATTTCAACAAACCGAACACGTGCAAATGTACAACACGCTCCATGAACCATCTCTGAAGTTATTCGTCGTTTATTGCCATCCTTCAAATTACTCGTAAATTAATGTGAAAATGTCAATTTACGGAGGATTTGTCGAGTGAAAACTCTTTCTTTTGAATATAATCCCTTATTTATTTTATCTGCACACCGAATACCTTTGTTGGTTACTTACTGATAGACACGATCTTTCAGATTTTTTCACAACCAGAAGTCACATGGCCTTAGGTCGGGGACACTGGGAGGCCACACATGCTGATGTTGCTTACATATGATACGATTTCTTCCAGGAAATCTTTCACCTAACAAGCAGCATGTGCTGTCGCCCATCTTCCATGAAGTGTTATAATATATAATGAAGGTAACAGTTTCTATTCTTTTCAAATTGTTTCACGTTTTAAATACTTTCCTTACCTCACTCCACATGAATACCCGGAGGTTTCGCCAAAAAAGGGCGGTCAGCTTACTTCCTAAACTGAGCTCTACTTCATTCGGCGAGAGAAGATCTCTGAGAGCTATAAGCGCGGTTGCCAACTTTCGATCGCGAATTGCAAACGGGTGTCACGTGGTCGTGACTGCCTGCAGCAACTCTGAGACGTTGTCATAGGAACATAAACAAAATCGTGTTACGTGATTGGCCGCAGACGCAAGAAGGAGCCGTGGATGATCGGCTTCAAGTGTCTCCGCTGGCTACACGAGCTCTCTATAGTTGAGGTAGTATTTTCCCTTTTGCTTGTGTGCCATTAGATGTGACAAGCCACACTAAATGATGTTGTTCTCTTAGAATAGAAGTACTGAGCTAGAGCAGTAAATATTTCTTGTGCCTTGACTTCTCCTTCATCTTATTGATACGCTTTTAGTAAACTGATTTCATGATCAACTTGAGAAAATAATGTTCATTTTTTACGTGTAGATCTATGGTTTTTTACTATGTTAGGATAACAGTTCTTATTTAATTAGCTTCCAGTTCGGGAATATATGCGGTTCCTTTAATTGCTCCAGTAAATTAACTTCTAGTTAAGATGAAAAGTATTTCTGACAATTCCTTGTTTAGCATCAAATATGGCCTCATTGATTTTCTTGTTATCGTGTGTCTACTTACCACATACCGCACCCGACTGTAACATCAGGTGCAGAGCTGAGAGATGTGTGCATGATATTTTTCGTATTGTTGGTATGACGACTTACGAGGTGAGAACCATTTCTGGGATGTTCGTTAGTGTGCAGGCTGTTCTCTTTTTTCCTACGGATCTTGTTGTTGAGTCAAAAGTGTATTGGGTTTTACAGTTTCTTTTGGGTTTTCGAAAAAAGCCTTTTTGGGGTTTTCGAAAAAAGTGTAGTGTAAGGGAGCAATAGAATACGACTGTCGATGGTAGTGTGGCGTACTAAATTGTAGCCCTTAGGTATTGCTGGTTCTTTGGAACGTTAGGAGCTGAGTGCGGCTTGTTTTCCAGCACGGGCATTTATGCCACCCAGAAATTAGTGTAATTCTGGATAATGTTTTACTAGCTCAAGTAGACCCCTGATATGAATAACCTGAGTTTGCCGCGATTTCTGATTAGAGTTTCGGCGTTGATGAAAAGAAAACCACCAACATTTCCGACTTTTTCTGGTTTCTTCTAATTACTCCGAAACCAGGAGTTTAATCGAAGAAGTCAAGATTACCAAAAAGTAAAGCACTATATTCTGCATCGATTTTGTAACTAAATTTTGGCATTTAATTAATTTCTCCTATAGAAAAGTAACGCGAGAAAGCCGTAGATTTTCATACTTCCTAGATACATTCGTTTCATCACAGTTAAACGTGTATAATCTGAGAAGTGACCAGTCTGATGCAAGATTTTACGGGAGAAAGGTTGTACGGCATGAAATTGCGAAATTTCTGAGACAAAATCAAGTCCTACCTCTAAAGTGTATGACATCTGGAACCGCAGCGCATGGTAGGGTCATGCCTGTCAATGGTGACACGATTCTTCACAGAATGGCGTTCCACAAAAATTTCAGTGCAGAGCTTCAGCAAAATTTTGATGACGAGTTAGCCCCATGCCCTCTAGTCCACTATCTATGTTTGATGAAGTAGGTACGAGAACAACACGAAAAGCTGTATTTTATAAGTAGCCTGTTCCTTTTAGAGACCTATCTGGCTTCGAAAAGGCAGCCTTCGTTCTAGGTAAAGGATTTATGTAGCCAAGAGTGGCATGGTATGCAAAAGATTATCTTCCATAATTACATAGTATGTGGATTACATCAAGCGTTGGTATGACAGACAGACACAGCGACGTAGGCCACAGCCCCCTAAATTTCAAATCGTCTCAAATATCGAAAGACAACAAACAAACTGTTTCTATATACCTTCACTGGTTGCGGCACGTCTTCGTCGTTTTTCAGCAAAGGAAAAAGAAACTCCTTAAGGCAATTGAGACGAAAAACAACTTACTGACTGCAGCAGACATATTCGGTGTGTGCAGTGCTACATGACACTCTTGGTGAGATTGGTTACGCTGAACAGAGTTCGTAGCAGCAATGTACTACGAAGATGAAGCAACGCCTTTATATATCTATCAAAAACATCATTTAGCTACGCCTCATTCCCTCCTGTAAAAGGAGCTGATCGACAGCATTTTCCGACGAAATGTTTACAGTTGCAAGCTCGGGAAAACAACCCAATAGATGCACTGCAGTCGGGCTGCAAGGCTTCTAAATTCGGTCTCTTGCCAATTCCCATTACTAAAAAAGTAGCACCCGTGGAACTGTTGAAAACCATTTACTTCGTATGTGGCACAGGGTGTCATGGAGATTGTTTCTGCAGGAAAAACGGCATTTAGCATCACCGTTTACAAACTATGCGAAGGTCCGTCCTACTCCAATCTTCCATACTGTGTTTTCTCAAAATTTAGTGAGAGTCCATTTGCAGAGGACCACTTGCTAATTTTCTGATGGACATTATTTACAATTTCCTCAGCTGGTTCTTGATTGTTGGGTGTGATTAATATACTTGTATCATCAGCAAAAAATACTAA
Source organism: Schistocerca americana (assembly GCF_021461395.2). NCBI lineage: Eukaryota > Metazoa > Arthropoda > Insecta > Orthoptera > Acrididae > Schistocerca > Schistocerca americana. The sequence continues at coordinate 364,654,819 of NC_060122.1, read as the reverse complement.
GAAAAACATATTGTTCTAGATAAAAATTAATCCTTTAGTCTAAAAAGGTACGTTTTTTAATTGTATTATTTTAGTGGAATTTTATACAATCATACATAAGTCAATTTATTTTTCATTGAATTGATTTTCTTTGTTCATCGTGAAACCTTAATAAGCCCAACGTATTTATTTTGACTTATACCTTTGGTCATTTATATAATATTATTCTGATTACTCCACAATTTTCAAGACCATTCTCTCTATTAAACGTAAGTTATGGTTTATGTACCAGTAGTAAAAATAAAATAAAATATTTCAAAAGTTTGTTGGATGGAGAATAGAAAGTTGATGTTGGTCGTTAATCGTTGAGATTTACATTTAATTGAATAATGGCGATATTTATTTACCATCTAGAATTTTTGTCACTTTCTTTGGCATTTTGAAAGCATAATTTGATACTCTACAACTTTCCTCCTACAAAATTTTGCTTCAAATTAACTAATTCTCAGATGCTGCACGTTTTGTGGTGACGAAATAGGTGTTTCCCGAAAAAAGCGAAAAATTACCATTTTCTCGCGTAGTGTTCCTATTGGAAAATTTAATGAAATAGCAAAATTTGTGGTTCTCAGTCAATGAGAAAATTAATGTTCAATACTTTTGGTTACCTTAGCTTTATCGATTAAACCCTTAGTTTCGGAGGAATTTGAAAAGAAAAGGAAAGACCAAATATGTTTTAGTTTTCTTTTCATCAACGCCGAAGATCCACTCATAAATTGGGGAAAAATGAGATGTTTCGTATTAGAGCTCTACTTGAGGGATTAAAACAGTTTCCAGAATTAAATTAATTTCTTAGAGGCAATCACCCGATCGGAGCTAATTTTAGTGCTCCAGTTGTCTTGCTGTTTTCGATCTGTTGTGCCTAAGTACCACTTGTCACGCGCTGGGTTGCGAAAAAGGAGTCGTCGTTTGGCTGTTTCGCGAGGATACATTGCCTGCAATTCAGTTATAGCAAAATTATTTGAACAATTCTTTTATGTAATGAAGTAGCAGTTTGGAAGTTTACCGTCGACTGGTAGGGCAACAGTGAGTAATTATTCCGTTTATTCGCGAAGGGTGTGCGCAACTATACACGAAATCAGTGGACAAAACAATATTTTCATTATTAGTCAATAGCATCCATTGGCGGAGCATATATTATTATTATTTGGACAGTTACAAAGACTACCATGGACGTTGCAGCGTGACAGAATAAGGCCGGCCGGTGTGGCCGAGCGGTTCTAGGCGCTTCAGTCTGGAACCGCACGACAGCTACGGTCGCAGGTTCGAATCCTGCTTCGGGCATGGATGTGTGTGATGTCCTTAGGGTAGTTAGGTTTAAGCAGTTCTAAGTTCTAAGTGACTGATGACCTCAGCAGTTAAGTCCCATAGTGCTCAGAGCCATTTGAACTATTTGACAGAATAATTTAGATAAGCTCCATAACAATGGCAAACTCCAGTATTAAAGTTGAATTTAAATTGAACTGTTAATACGAGCATGTTTGGTACAGGTATTATTATGAAGTGTACTACTTGAACCCAGTAGACGAAGTAAAATGGTGTGTATTGTTATCCTTGCGAAGCAATTTTTTTTACTTAGATTTGAAGAACTTTAACGTAAGTAAGGAAACACGTTTGCCTTTATAAGAAATTCGCTCAGATTTTGCAACGATAGGTGCTCTCTCCGTTAATCAGGCCAAACCCATTTCTCATCGTCGCAAACTAAAGTATTAATAATGAAGCATGAGCAAAAACTATATGATGTCGAAGGCTACATTATTTGTTCTCAAAAGCTTCAAAGAACGGCAGCACGTTTTGCCTAAACACGTCAGATTTCTTTCGAGTCTGACATACGGAGCCGAGCTAAGGAAAATGAGAACAAATATTAATTTTAACCGATAGCTTAACAGGAACATAATCCGTATCATTAATACGATTACATAAATAGGTTTGGAACATTTCTGCGTAAGTAAATGACTCTGATGAAGATCTTTCTGACTACTGAAGCGAAAACGCGTGTGAAGTTAATTTCAACAGTTATGCAAAACGAATTTCTTTCTTCTCTGCGAATACATTACTACATCGTTGAAACCGCCCACATGATAACGGCATCTGCTATTCTCCTTCCTCCATCTCCACCTTTAATGGAACTTTCTGTATACATGTTTCATAGATGTTCTTATGCTGTGATAACAGTAAGAAACGTCATTAAACACTACACAAAGGTTCTAATAACTTCTTCGTACTCACCAGAAATGATTTATGGACACCAGATAAAACCAAGTCTGGAATGGCTGAATGGCTATTTCTAACACCTCCTCACCGCCTTCCCCTACATCAGTCACGTGTTCGTGTAGAGTGTGGAGATCTGCATGTGCCGTTGATAAGAAAAAAGAAATGGCTGAAACCGGTCCAGCAGTAATCATAATCTTCTTGAGTTCTACTTCCTCCATAAGACACGGGGATGATTTTTCAAGTGAATTTATAACATTAATACAGTGTGTGGTATCAGCTAACGGAATTTGCAACTTCTCCTCGCCTTAATCGAAAAATATCCCCCGTTTTAGGATTCCACCGACTATGAGAATTTAGAACCATTTCTTCGCGAATTTAGCTTCGCAGTACCGTCTTGCGTCGTGTAGGTGACGAAGTGGAATAGTGCCAGCACGACGTTCAGTTTTGCAGGAAAGAGTGCCGATGGTGTCGTCACACTGAACGTGCCAATCCGATAGGCGTGTCATCATCAAAAGCTTCCCGTTCATCAACCCTTTAAGGAAAAGGAGACAATTTGAATTATTATTCTAGACATTCGCATTTTCTATCCAGTCACAGGAGACTGCGTTAGAGCGCATTCACAAAGTTACTCATGAATGTGTGCACGTAATATGGCTTAACATACTCTAAATATCTTACAAGCCAAACATTTGAAATAAACGACATGGTTTGCAAAAAATGAGAGGAGCCAAAGATGAGAGTATTTTTCTCTGCTATTAGTGTTTAAATTTCGAAAGTTTCAGCGGTACGGTCGCAGCTATCTATGTTATCGTTCTCTTTCTAACGAAATGACGAACGTAATGTTACAAAAACACATTCTTACAGGAAAAAGAAATAGATAGTTTAGTGTCTTGGCGACTACAGAACGGCCGGCCGGAATGGCCGTGCGGTTCTAGGCGCTGCAGTCTGGAACCGAGCGACCGCTGCGGTCGCAGGTTCGAATCCTGCCTCGGGAATGGACTTGTGTGATGTCCTTAGGTTAGTTAGGTTTAATTAGTTCTAAGTTCTAGGCGACTGATGACCTCAGAAGTTAAGTCGCATAGTGCTCAGAGCCATTTGAACCATTTGACTACGGAACTTATGAGTATTACCCACACCGTAAACACTAGTCCATCAGCGAAGGGTCGCTTTCTGTAATCCTCGAAATACGAAAAACTTAAGGTCGAAACTAGTCTTCGCGTGATGTGTCTCTGACAAGTAACATAGCTCGATGAAACTTCGATCATACATACAAAGATCTGCTGCATTATGGTACAGAATACAACTGGAAGAAATAAGCAATGAGATCAATAAAAGTGCGCTGGAACTTCGTGGTAGATTAAAACTGTGTGCTGGACCGAGATTCGAACTCGTGAACTTTGCCTTTCGCGGGCAGGGTTCACAGAACAGCCTCTGTGAAGTTTGGAAAGTAGGAGACGAGGTACTGGCAGAACTGAAGCTGTGAGGACGGGTCGTGAGTCGTGCTTGGGTAGCTCAGGTGGTAGAGCACTTGCCCGCGAAAGGCAAAGGTCCCGAGTTCGAGTCTCGGTCCGGCACACAGTTTTAACCCGCCAGGAAGTTTCATATCAGCGCACACTCCGCTGCATAGTGAATATCTCATTCTGAGCACTTGCTCGCGAAAGGTGAAGGTACCGAGTTCGAGTCTCGGTCCAGCACACAGTTTTAATCTGCCAGGAAGTTTCATATCAGCACACACTCCGCTGAAGAGTGAAAATCTTAGTCTGGAAAGTGGCGCTTTCACTCAAAACAATAATTACACTGAAGTCACTCCGATTTACAAGTATGATGGTATCCTGTACATTAAATAGGCGGTATATGGTTCTTAACAGGGCATATGATTGGCACGGAGAGCAATGCATGTTTCGCAACGTTCTGCCATGCTAGCCACAAAGTTGGTAAGGAGCTCTTGTGACTGAGCGTTCCATTCCTGCGACCGTGCGGCTGGTAACTACTGCATGGTCGCTGGTGGATGTGGATGTGCCGCACAGTACGTCTCCCCAACGCATCGCACACATGCTCTGCCGCATTTAAGTCGGGATAATGGGCAGACCAGTCCATTCGCCGAATATTCTGTCGTTGCACATCCATCTGCGCTGTTCGATGCGGTCACGCATTGTCTGTAAAAATGCAATAAGGGCCGAATGTACAACTGAAAACACGAAGATCGGTAAATGATGCAGTGCCACAATTATGTTCACCAGTTAGTGTATGATGTTCGAAGGTCTTGAGCTCAGTACGCCCATGCGATGTCATACTCCGCCACACCGTAACACCTGTACCGCCAAAACGATCAGGTTTCACGATGTTCTTGGATGCATAACGCGTTCCCACCTCTCGCCGTATGAACGTACGTGCTGAAGCACTACTCATACAGAATCTGTTCTCACGTGAGAAGAACACGCGACCCCAGTCCTCGTTGGTCGTCGTCTTTTGCACTTGGGACCATCGCAAACACTATCTCCAACGTAGTGGTGTCAACGGAACACAACGTACTGGGGTGGGCAAAGAGACCACGCCGTGTAATCGCCGTACCATTACGGAACGTGAGACTACGTCCTTTTCAGTCATGTTAAATGTTGTTGCAATTGCACCCGCTGTTTGACGTTGGCTATTGCACAATGTACCGGTCATCTACTGCTGTAGTTGACCGCGATCGTCCACCTACTACCCTTCGGGCAGCAGTGTCTGTGGTTCGGAATGCTTCCCATGCACGCGAAACAATGCTGAGAGCAATACCAAGCTTCTGGGCTACACTCCTCACACTTCGTCGTTCTTCCAGTATCCCTTTGGTTCTTCCGTGTCATCCAAATGTTTCCCCCGGTCCGTGTTGTACCGAAGAAGAGCATCACAGTGCACTGTAGACGCCCGCTGATTGATGTACACTGCGTTTTGCCGTTCCCTCAACTGTCTCGTGTTGCACGTCCACCCCCTTTTGGCGCTATAGTCACGCTCACGTCACGCCATGTGTGAGAGAATATTCTGTGCACGACTGGGAGACCTCTGACAACTTTCTCCCTCCCTTTCATTAGAGGAGTTAATATATGTTACTTTATCTAGCTCGTCCTCGAGTTTTGCAGACCAGTGAATGTCCACCTTATTTGGAAAGCACTGCATGTTAGCACATACATTACTATCAGAGAGTAATGTGCCAAGTTGATCGACTGACTGACAGCCACGCTGTGCACTGAAACTGGAATCCGCCAGTAGGCGCTCATCCTGGCGACCGATGCGGCAACAGCCGCCTCTGCTGTTTGCCAGGCGCGCGACAGCGCCTCGCTTTCAGCTGCGAAGCTGCAAAGTGCCCCTGCATTTCATCCGCGCTTGCCTTGACTATGTTCCAAGTTCGAGCTGTTAGCTGCTTCCACAACCGATGGCGCCGAATGTCTCGCGTCCTCTCACTGCTATCAGTATCTGGCAGTGTAAGGTACAGTGAATCATTTAAAAATTCCACTTACAAGTGTTACATAAAGAGTGACTAGCATCTTGTAATACAACAATTAAATTCTCCGTATATTGCTTGCTTTCTACAGTAGCTGAAGTTGTCACATCACGATAGCATGAACGTTCGTATGAGGGTGCGAACAAGCTGAAGTTACAGGACTAGTAAATTAAGATATACGATATGTGCGCTGACATTCCAGCAATGGTTCCAAATGGACAGCACCGGTTAGCGCTTCCCCTTGCTTCTGTATCTGCAAAGAACAGCACCCTCTTAGCTCATTAGGAAAGCTTCTCATATCTGTTGGAGTGTGATGCTAAATACGTATATTTTGCTTGAATGTAGACTGAACTGATCAGTTAAATATGTCAGGAGAGCTCGTGACACGGACGTAATACACTTGCGAAGATGAAATGCTAAAACAATTTACTTACGAAATCTTGTAAAAGCTGTGTAAGGAAACCTTCATATTTTTTCCTTTTGCGTGGTCAACTAATTTCTGGTAAAGATACACAGGAGAAAATATAAACATCGCTTTCTTCGATAGTAAATTTCCCTCAAATGTTATTCTATGAATCGTATTAAACGACACAGTACTTGCTTGATTTAACACTGTTACTGTGGAGTTAAGACTCTCAAAATACCACTATTTTTGTGTGAATGGATAGAAATTATTGGACATAATCGTAACTCAAACGCCTACAGCATGTTCAACCGAACTTGTTATACAGGGGGGCCTATACGAGTTTTTATCCGAAAAACAGAAGACATTGTACGCTAAAGAGATCACTGCACTCCTAGGGATAGGAGGCGTTTATAGACGAGGAAAGGAGCTAAAATGTAAGCGTAGCTACGGAACACGTGGAGAATTTCTACAACAGCTACCGTACATATGCCGTCACTGGAAAATGTTTCGAGACTGGACTAATAAACAATAGATAAATGTTACGATGGTGGTTTTAAATGTCTCAGGTGTTCTAAATAGTAGCCGGCACACCCCCACCCTCCAATCTTCACTTGGGTGCAACGTACAAAACGTTCATACATCAATGAGCGACTGTTACAATTGTTCAGCTCGTTCGTCACAATGGCTTGAATGTCGGTTATGTCATAAAGCTTTGGTCCTCTTTGTGAATTTCTGCACTTGGTCGCCCGTATCTCGTGGTCGTGCGGTAGCGTTCTCGCTTCTCACGCCCGGGTTCCCGGGTTCGATTCCCGGCGGGGTCAGGGATTTTCTCTGCCTCGTGATGACTGGGTGTTGTGTGCTGTCCTTAGGTTAGTTAGGTTTAAGTAGTTCTAAGTTCTAGGGGACTGATGACCTCAGATGTTAAGTCCCATAGTGCTCAGAGCCATTTGAACCATTTTTTGCACTTGGTCACTTTGTGGCACGTCCATGTTAATAACACCTAGGGTCGTCACCCCCGCTATGATTTTTTTCTTCTTTTTTTCCAAAGGGAATTGCCCAAGTTTTGCTTTTTAATTAAGTCGCGGTAAGTGAGACAAGGTGCGTTGGATTAACTTTGCGCACGCTTTTCTCTTCTAAAAAACATTTTGGAGAATGTCTTGCACATTTGATTTAGAGATGTTGCTCCATTAAAATATGACACAACTATATTGCCACACTGAGGCTGAACATCAACTACACTACTGTCCACTGCGATCTCACAACTGACTGGTCGAATGCAGATGTGTTGTTTACAGTCGTTATTTCAATCTGCCACGGCAGTTACTGCGTTGACGTCGCCTATACGCCAGGATAAACTCGGTCTCTGAACTTTTTGGAAGGACGGTTAATGACTTTAAGTCTAGAAACGTTGGGAGGTAAAAGCCCCTAGCATCGCTCGGAGTTGAAGGAGTTGATTGTGGAAAGTAGTGATGTTTGAAGATAGCGTCGAATCTAAAATCTCAAATGCCGCAAGGCGAACTAAGCCGTAGTGGCATTTCTTCCGTAGTAGTGATGATGGGGCGTGGAAAAGGGACAGGCAAAAATAACCGAGCATGGTCGAAGACGGAGACGAATCGTGAGACTGAATCGTGTCAGTCCCAATGACATTTCCTTTAACGGAGTTGAATGAATATTAACTCGTAGGACCTTCTGGAACGAGCCAAACATTCATAGAAATCTTTTACCACGCTTTCACGAATGCCGGCCGGGGTGGCCGAGCGGTTCAAGGCTCTACAGTCTGGAGCCGCGCGACCGCTACGGTCGCAGGTTCGAATCCTGCCTCGGGCATGGATGTGTGTGTTGTCCTTAGGTTAGTTAGGTTTAAGTAGTTCTAAGTTCTAGGCGACTGATGACCTCAGCAGTTGAGTCCCATAGTGCTCAGAGCCATTTGAACCATTTGCTTTCACGAATAGTGGCAAATTATCCATTTATGGATACATGGCACTGAGCTACAGCGTTGTTGAAAGCTGTTGATGGAGAACATCACGACACCGATACCATCATCCCCATCGAATGTACTTTGTAACAAAAAGGTGCTCTCGGTTGCGATGGTAGTGATGCAATAGAGTGGTTCACAACGACCAGGTTTAAGATTTGTATACTTCAAAAAACATATAAATAAATTCTGCATATTTTGACTGTAAAGTGATTTATTTCGTTTACCTTTGCTCTTTTCAGCATTGCAAATCGTTGAGTAGGGTACACCCACTGGACAGACTTCTTGGGACTTGTGCTTGCACAGGTCGTTTCACTGGTCAGCTGAGTATATAGTTCTAGAATGAAATTTTCACTCTACAGCAGAGTAGATAGTTGTTTTAAGGTTTGAATGAGACGTCAATCTGTTAATTTTCGCGGAAATCGGTCTGTAATGCCGACTTGTAATAGTGCTGTAGGTGAAAATTGCAACACCACAAAGAAATCGCAAGAGAAGTTGTAAGGTTCCTGTTAGGGTTTAAACACGGTTTACCTTTGTAAACAAGTCCGGACATGGCCTAAGAAGTCCTCTCATATACACTGTTTAGCCTAATGAAACAAATCAGCAACGCGATCTGACTACAGATTTCTTGGAATATCACCAACGCAGTGAACACTTCTTCCAATAATTTACATGACAAAGAAAAACTGGATGTACAAGTACCTGAATAGTTCTATCAAACATCTCACTACGCATGAAATTGCGTAGGAAACGTTGCATATGGACTTGAACAGTGCTGTGAGCTTGTTGACCCAGTCTGTATAACTGCTCAAAAGTACGAGATAACATACAATCAAACTTTATACAGGACGGAGGACTACCACTCCACCAGCTGCATGCTCTCGAACAACCACCTTTTCTGCCGAGTGATCCTGTATAGAAAAGCGAAGTACAGTATCCAAACTAAAGATCTTTAGTGTAGATATCAATTGCAGCTAAATAACCCTGAAAGACTCTTGTAATTATTGAAGGCAAAGTCGACGTTCAGTGTTTAGTGTTCGTAAGCCGACTGCTACGTGCAAGTCGGCTTAAACTCGTCTTTGATAACGAAACTGATCTGAAAGTGTTTTCGCGTATAAACCCATACAATTGTCTCAGAGATAATGAAATTACGATACTACCTACGTTAAAGAAGTTCAGAAAATACGTGACACAAAATTTTTCAAAACTGGAGAAAAATTAACAAAGAAGACTTAATAAAGTCGCAAAATATCGATCAAGATTCATTGTAGGGGCTTTAACGAAATTAATTGCTCTGCCAGTCGGATGACATTACAACAGACAGATTCTGTATCAATTATCGGAACCTGCTCTCCTCACAAAAACACGAAGACCGTGTCGGCGACAGGACTCCAAGCTATAAAATTTATACTGCAATTCTATCCGTCTTGCAATTTGATCCAAGAAAATCATCAAGCATAAACTATACGATTTAGAGGTACGAACTGTAAATTTCTACCAAAAAATGTGCTCATAACGTACGCTATCAGAGTAGGGGGTGATAACGATTAAACTTTCGCTACTTGAGTCAGTCTAAACTAAAAACTGTGTCAGTACTAAACTTTATAGGAACGATGTTCGGACTGTGCGCTGCGGGATTTGCAATGTTAGTATTGCTACTGTCATGACTTGCCGTTCCGCGCCTGTACTCGTGCGACTAACTAGTGCACGAAATAATTAAAATAACGAATCACATACTGAAGGTTTCAGTATATTAGCCAACTTTCAAAATCCAGAAAGTAGAATACAGTCACATAGGTCACACCAAACCAGCATCCTTTGTAGCCATTAAGATCTAAATTAAGTTGGTATTCACATTTCGGCGCCTTTATAGTGCTCCATCCTACATATACGTGTTTACAATACAGGTAGGAGCGCCTGGCCGAGATCAAAGGATCAGAGACATTTAATCAGATCAGGCATAAATGTTCACTGTAAGCATCACTCATTAATAGTATAATTTACGAGTAATTTAAACGAAGAAATTCATTAACTCTTAGTACAAAATTTCAACTGCGAGAATGTGTTGCAGAATCTGACTGCGAGAAAGTCGCTTGAAAGTGTCTATTTGGTTCCCTGTCTAAACATTTCGTTATGGCAAGAATACTGTCTGAAGTCAACACTGTGAGTCATTAAACTTTTAAAGTGATAATCTGGCCCTGGAGAAACTCAGTATTCCCTTTTTTTATGATTTAATTTTGGCTTACCTGTTGCACAATGGAAACACCGTGGCAATGCTGTTATCTTACCAGTGCGTCGCATTTGCCGAGATGCACCTGGAGCGATGTGCTCTCTTTTAGAAAACGCAAAGCGTCGTTGGTTCATAACAAATCTGACTAAGGAACAATGATAAACTCATGCTTTGGAGTTCATTTCATGCTACTGGCGGAACAATTAATTTCGTTAAACCCCCGACAATGAATCTTGATATATATTTTGCTACTTGATTAAGTCGTCTTTGCTAATTTTACTCCAGTTTTGAAACATTTTGTGTCGCGTATTTTCTGAACTTTTCTTTAATGTAGGTAGTATCGTGATTTCATTATCTTTGAGACGATTATATGGGTTCATACGCGAAAACACTTTCAGATCAGTTTCGTTATCAAAGACGAGTTTAAGCCGACTTGCACGTAGCAGTCGGCTCACGAACACTAAAGACGGAACGTCGTCTTTGCTTTCAATAATTACTTGAGTCTTTCAGGGTTATTTAACTGCAGTTTATATAATGACTTAGGCTAAATTATAACATCAAACGTAATTAATTTTCTGATCAAGAAAGTTCTATATTGAAAATTACCTTTTTCTTTGCTTGACAAACACTAATACACAAAAGAATTAGAGCTCTTCAGTAAGTAGTCTTTAAAGTCATATGAGATCTTCTCAAAAATGCAACTCGTAAAAATGACAGTCAACAGTTCCCAACCACTAATTGAAAATTATGCATGGCTGTTTATCTTTCTCTGTACTCATGTCTCTGGGTGTCTGAACCAAGAATGCGTAACTACAAGCTGCCGCAATAAAGTATGAAATTTGAAATCAACTATCTGAAAGTAAATTCTCTTCTGTTACTCACTAAAATAATCATAATAAAATATTCTTCTCAACATACTTCAGTCTCTTTCCTCTTTTGTTCAGTAAATTGACATGTTCCATTTCTTCAGAATATAATTGCACCTGTAATCAGAAACCCAATTTATCATGTTCCGCGCATCTTTGCAAAGCAGAGGTGATCCAAGCAAGTCTCAAGGCGCCACAGCCTCTCTGATGACACTACACGCTTATAATTTCAAACAGTACAAAGGCACTTACACGTTCATGACATCGAAATACTAGAGAAATTACCATGAAACTATCTACAGTCCCCTGTCAAAGATGTCATAGATCGTTGACACTTCCAGACAATTTTAGATGAAACTACCTAAAGACAGATTCATAAAATAACGCAGTGGTTCTCTTTGTACACCTGGACAGTTCCATAGAGGATATGTGTATACGCTAGAGGCAGATTATGGTGTAACTTATTTTCTGAGGTCCTGTGTTTGACACATTTGTAGTTCATAGCGCTATACGGTGGATTCAACACCGTAGATATCCTGTAATCTATAGCAGACGTCACTTCAAAAAACGGTGTATATTTTGAAGTGAGCAATCGTCGTCAACGGAACGGCGTCCAAAGACAGCTTGTCACAGGAATTTCTCATTGTCCCGGACGACGGTACTACAGTTTCACCAGTTACACTGCTCGACGCAAGAACTTGTTGAACCAGTAATTTGTGGCCGCTTGTGCTGAAAGGTCTTCGGCACCCACATGCAAACGAAGTCGCGCATAAGGTGCTGCTAATAACGCAATAGATCAAGTTACCTATCCTTTCCAAGATAGGAGAAGGCGGTTAAGTACTTATTTCGTAGAACTGATGGCGATCTGTACGTAGGTTAACTGCTCAGAAGGCGGCCAGTTCGGGACATTAAGTTGCGCCAAAGCGGACTCCGCCAGATACAAAATCAAAAGTAACGGTGACGATGGATGAACTGTCTGACGACCCACAATAGTAATGGATCTACTTACACAATATGACATCGCCACGTCTATAGAATATATGCAGGTGAATCAGAAATGCTTTTCATATCTTTCGGTGAGGTGTTCTCATGCTAAGGCAAAAAAGAGAAGTGCATGCATACATACAGAAACTAATGCGCTTTTACTTAGTAACTGGAAACAGCGTGTTTTCCAAAACATCTGGCTAACAATGTGAAAGTCTCCAAAACATCTGGCTAACAATGTGAAAGCCAGTACTTATAAATTTCCGATTGCAGTGTCTAATCTAGAATCGTCTTTGCTGCCCCACTTTTAAACAGCAACTAAGCTGTCCAAATTACTTTTGATGTGTGTGATATCAGTTAGTCTAAACTGCACCTGACTGTCTGTAAATGATAGTAAAGAATGATTATCAGTCATACTTATATTGGCTTGGTTATGACATAGTCACACATGATGACCAAGTGTTTAGTAATGTAAAAGAGTCCTGCTAGAAAAATGTACTTGTTGATTTAATAGGAAATTTTTAAATGAAAAGTTTTCCTAATTGTCTCTCAAAAAGTATATTTAGGCCCTACAGCTGTTTCTTACCTTGGGAACGGATAATTCGGCATTGCTCTGACTGCTGTGCAAAATTGATAAGCTGAAAGAAATCACCAACAATATGCCTTCTTATTTTTATTTGTTATGCTATTTTAGCAAATGATCTTTGGATTGTTTTTCAGAAATGCTATTCACTGTTTACGCAGTTGTGCAATGCGTTACACTGCAACTTTTTGCCAAACACATTTTTCATTTAAAGAGTGACTAAAAGCCTCAATAAAATGTTAGTAAATGACAAAAGGGATTGTTTTTAAATTGTATTGATTCGTTTTAATAATTCAGAAATGACTCTCACTAACATTAATTACTGTATAATTACTTTCTTTCATTGCCGTATACCATCAAAAATGCATGTAAGACAGACGATTTCTAAATTAGATAACTTTTACACTTTTGCTTTCGTAATAAAACATCTTCACTTAATCTTGGTGGGAGGAAACTAAGCAGAATAACGAACACGTAACCGATAACTCTCCCCGGATATCAATACGAGAATACTGTTAAAAACAAAGATATTTTGGACTACAATAATTACTTAAATAGCGCTTGCAGCAAATAAAGTTTAATGCAGATTACCTTTTTCCAAATGATATGCATCTTTAAAAAATTCTTGACACGATCATCATTAATCCTTACTCAGACATAGCGGAGCACCTCAAGTAAAATTTCCTTCTCTGTGCGGCGCGTCTGCAATCCGAGCTTCTATCTCTGCCACACACCCTCTCTTTCTCCAGAACTCGACTCCTGCCGTTCCACAACTGCAACTGCCTCGCTCGCTTGCCGGAGCTCTACTCAATAATACAAAAATGGTTCAAATGGCTCTGAGCACTATGCGACTTAACTTCTGAGGTCATCAGTCGCCTAGAACTTAGAACTAATTAAACCTAACTAACCTAAGGACATCACACATATCCATGCCCGAGGCAGGATTCGAACCTGCGACCGTAGCGGTCGCTCGGTTCCAGACTGTAGCGTCTAGAACCGCACGGCAACTCCGACCGGCATCAATAATACAACCTCTGGTAACCAAACTACAGTATATGTCACTCATGTGTTGAGATATGCAAGACGCTCGTAGTGGTAAAGATCCCCAACTACTATACTTTTTCTTGATGTTTTCAATTTTACAACTGTTTCTCCTCATACAGGTACATATCAATATGTCTGAAATTCAGGGTGTATCAAGAACAAACATCCTAAAAAAATCATAAGAATTTTGTTATTTGAGATATGTGCGTGAACAATGTACTGTTGGAAAGAGCAAACTCTCGAGTTTTACATGGATCACGCTAGATAGCAGCTGCGCCCACTTCAGTTCTAGTAAATATGGTGTCGGCACAACAGAAAGCGTTTTGTGTTCTACGTTTTGCGCAGTGCGGGTCAGTAATAACCGTTCAGCATGACTTTCGTTCTAGGTATGGTGTGGATCCTTCTACAGCATTGAACAGTAGACGATGGCATGAACAGTTCGGGGAAAAAAGGTTGTTCGTTATAGGCAAATCACCGGGCCGTCCCCGAGTGTCTGACACGGGCGTAGTAAGCATCCGCCATAGTTTCACAAGGAGTTCGCAGAAATCCGTTCGCTGTGCAGCTCGACAGCTCAACACGCCCCTGATGTCCATCTGGCGTATGTTGAGTCGACGTTAACACATGAAACCATACAAAAATTCAGATACTGCAAGCTCTTCATGAAGGTGACAAATAAAAACGTTGGAGTTCTGTAATTTTGTTCTTGGCAAGATGAACGATGACAGTTTTCTTTCACGCTTAGTGTTTAGTGACGAGGCAACATTCCATTTAAATGGAAAGGTGAACAGTCACAATGTGAGCGTATGGGGTACGGAACAACCACGTGACGTTGTACAACGTGAGAGCGACTCACCAAAATTTGTTTTGCGCAGTTTCACGGGAAAAGCTGTATGGTCCATTTTTCATCGCCGAGAACACTGCTCCAGGAAGCGCATATCTCGATATGTTTGAGAACTTTCTGTTGCCACAGTTGGAGACTGATTCAAACGACTTCATTTACCAACAGCGTGAGGCACCGCCACGCTGACATCTGGAAAAGCGGGAATTTTTAAATAAAAGGCTTAGTGAACGATGGATCGGTCGCACTGAACCAAATGATTCAGCCCTACATTATTGGCCTCCAAGGTCACCAGACCTGACTCTACGTGATTATTTCTTGTAGGAGTTTATAAAAGACTATTTATGTGCCTCCGTTACCAACAACAACCAGTGAAATGAAACCTCGCATAGTCCGCAGCTCGTGGTCGTGCGGTAGCGTTCTCGCTTTCCACGCCCGGGTTCCCGGGTTCTATTCCCGGCGGGGTCAGGGATTTTCTCTGCCTCGTGATGACTGGGTGTTGTGTGATGTCCTTAGGTTAGTTAGGTTTAAGTAGTTCTAAGTTCTAGCGGACTGATGACCATAGACGTTTAGTCCCATGGTGCTCAGAGCCAGCCAGACCTCGCATAACAGCAGCTGTGGAAGTTGTAACTCAAGACATGCTCGCTGCAGTGTGGAAACAATTTGAATACCGCATCGGCGTATGCCGTACATCTCAAGGGGGGTCATATTGGACACTTATGAAAAGGTATGAAAAAAACTTTTTGAGTTCCCCGTCCATAAAAAAAACAATGCATTGTGTTTGTTCATTAGTTTCAGAAATATAGACGTGGCAAATCGAATGATTCTTTTTGATACAACCTGTATTCTTCGTCAGTTTAATAGTCACTGACCGTTCCTTATAGTTGTGTTATAACAAACCGATGAAGGTTTAGAAAAAGTGAAAAAATTTTACAAAATGTCTAACCTACTCTTATGATAATTACGAACGTTTCCAAGAAAGTAATATTCTTCTGTTGATGTTTTCAAGGCAGCACACTTGTCCTTCGGGGTACGTGTTAGCTACGTGCCCGCAGTATTACTTCATCTTTTGCACAACTTGCACATTTCTCTTCTTCTCGTGATATTAATAGCCACGGAGGAAGTATATTTCTCTCACATGTCACTTAAAGAGAACGTTAATTCCCATGCTGAACCAGTCGTAATAAATCAGTGCGCCAGGTCACAGCATAAATCAAAAGAGGTCGCATAATGAAGAGCACAACACGTCTGTTGCTAGAGTTTCTGGCGTTACAGCTCAATTGCAATACTTTACACATGAATTTTATTTCATGTCGGCATTAATTAGACCAGCGTGAGAGTGCATTTTGACGAACTGCATGTACAAAATAACCTCTACACAATCAACACTTCGCCGCAGCATGCACTCAAGATTTAATAATCCAGTTTGTACAAGAGCAACTACCTGAATAATTCTCTACTATGCGGATGCAAAATACCTTGCATTTTCAAGGATTAAGGTACGGTTTAGGAGGGCGTACTGAAAAGTAGTGCCTCCGAATTTTTAATGTTAAAGCTATTACAGCCTTATAAATAAAACGAATGTTATTAACATTCTACATCTTTATTCTTCATGTCTATATTTATTCCTCAGTCACCCTGGCCACGAACACGTATCTCCCAACAAGAGACCATTTTGTTGATACCGACACTGTAGAATATATGGCTACCTCACTTCCCGCTTCCACCGCTTCATCAAGGCTCGAAGGCGTTCTTCAGCTTTTGAAAACATATGAAAATGGGTTAGGTCCAAGTCGGCGCTGTATGGAGTATGATCGATGACACTGAAACCAGGATGTCACAGCGTCTTGCGCGGTCTGACTTTGTCATGTCAAAGGACAGGGTGTTCCATGTTTGGACGAACACTTCGAATGGGAAACTCGATTTCAACACGCTGCCTCTCACGCTCACACATAGTGACGTTGCACACCGCCATGTTACATGCTGCAGTTCGGAGCACTCTAGCAGCAGACAGCTGCAACTGTGTGGGCACTGATGAATAAACATGTAGAATGTTAACAGCGTTTGTTTTATTTAAAGAGCCTTATTAGTTTTCACATAAAAATTTGGAGGCATTACTTTTCAGAACGCCCTTGTATATGAGGGGACTCATGAGACGGATTAACTGAGAAAAGTTAGCGGCTGTTAGTAGACTTGTGCAGTATGTTATGCATACCGTACTTTGCGAATATGGAAGCAGTGCAGGGTGCTTAAAAACGATCCCGTATGCAAACTGGAAATATTGTTGGTTGAAAAGACGAAAAAATTTTTCGTCATTCCAGGCCCATTAGCCCGAAATATGATGAACCCCTACCATCTTTAACCCTACAGCAGACAAAAATATCAAATTCTCTCCCAGAAAAAAGGATCTAGAAGTAATAATAAAAGAAAATCTAAATTCGACTGAGCACTTAACTTCAATGCGGAATAAGGCATGAGCACTTCTCTGTGCCCTAAAAAATATAAAAAGCTCTTCTCTCTAGACCTGAAAAAGAAACTTGTGGAAACACTTATACTTCCAGCTATTGATGACAGCGATATTATCCTGCAAGATTTTTGTCATAGTAGCTCACAGCATCTGAAACTAATTATGAATACCTGTGTTCATTATACCTGTGATGTTCGACTGTTTGATTGTATCTTACTCTCATACGAAGAGCTGGCCTGGCTGTGTGCAGACAAGCGCAGAGATCTGCACACCTTCTGTCTTCTCAACGTACACTGCCCCACATATCTATAACGCTGTTGTCCGAAAAACATAGCGGGAACATCTGTTTCCGTCAAAGAAAAATCCTTTCCGCCCTACTCTGTCGTTCAGTCACTTGCTCGAAGTCTCTCTCAGTAGCAGGAATAACCTCCCACATTATATAAGCGAACTGAATAACATCTACAGCTTCAGAAAATAGTAAACGATATATTTACTAAAGCAATGATAATTATTACCATTGTCCCTCTACGTACTCGTTATCGTTGTACATCCTTCTTTCCTATGACATGTGCCTCATTTGTCAGTATTTTTAGCTGATGCAGACGACTTATATTTTCCTTTCCCAGAATTCACTGTATCAGAAAACATCTATTTTGTACCCATATAAATTCTTCTTATGTCTGCTATTATCATTATTGTTATTACTATTGTTAGTAGAAGTACTGCTGATACTAACTTTAATAGTTCATAGTTAGTACTACTTGCTCTTTTTGTCATTATAGACACTCAGATCATTTTATTACAATTTCTCATATTAAAATGTTATTTCTAAGATAAATATGATGTAAGAAAGGTACTGCATGAATGAAAAACTGATATTCCTAATTAGATAAGGTTAAGTAAATAAATTAAAAAATAAAACCAAATTTCGGGAACACAAACTTGTTTGTATTCTGTGATAGTAATCTGTCCCTCGGCACTACATGAGCTATTCCACGTGGTTTCCACTCTTCTTCCATCTTCAGCCCTTGTTGCTAAGAATCGAGAATTTTAACTAACATACCCTTGTGCCTTCGTATATGGTGGCTCTACATCTACATGGTGAGGTACATGACAGAGGGTACATCCCATTGAACCAGTTGTTAGGGTTTCGTCTTGTTCCATTCACGTATGGAGTGCGAGAAAAATGATTGTTTGAATGCCTACGTTCTACCTTCCCTGTTAGACTTATTTGGTACGGCTCCCACACGCTTGGGCAACATTCTAGAATCGGTCGCACGAGTCATTTGTAAGAAATCTCCTTTGTACATTGATTGCACTTCCCCAGTATTCTACCATTAAACCGAAATCTACCACCTGCTTTACCCACGACTGAACCTATGTGATCATTCCATTTCATATCCCTACAGAGCGTTAAACCCAGGTATTTGCATGCTCGATTCTAACAGTAACTCATTGATATTATAGTCATAATCCACAACATTTTTTCGTTTTGTGAAGTGCAAAATTATACAATTCTGAGCAATTAAAGCAAGTTGGGAATCTCTGCACCACTTTGAAATCTTATCAGCATCCGATTGGATATTTATGAAGCTTCTTTCAGATAGCACTTCGTTGTAGTTAACTGCATCATCTGCAAAAAGTCTGATTTTATTAAATATAATTTGCAAGGTCATAAATATACAGCATGAACAGTAAGGGTCCCAACACACTTCTCAGGGGCACACCCAAAGCTACTTCTGCATCTGAAAGATGACCCTCCACCCAAGATAGCATGTTGCGCACTCTCAACTAAAAAGGGCTCAATGCAATCGAAAATTTTACTTGATCTCCCATATTATCCTATCTTTGACAATAACCACATATGTTGTACTGAGACATATGCTTTTACCGAGCGAGGTGGCGCAGTGGTTAGCACATTACAGGTAGAGTCGCATTTGGGAGGAAGACGGTTCAAACCCGCGTCCGGCCATTATGATTTAGGTTTACCGTGATTTCCCTGCGTCACTTCAGGCAAATGCCGCGATGGTTCCATTGAAAGGGCACGGCCGACTTCCTTCCCATTCCTTCCCTAATGCGATGGGATCGATGACCCCCCTGTTTGATCCCTTCCCACGAATCAAACAAACAAACGCTTTTCGGAAATAAAAAAAAAAAAAACACTGCATCTACCCGATTGCCTTGATCCAAAGCTTTCAATACGTCATGTGGGAAAAGTGCATGTCGGGTTTCACATGATCGATGTTTCCGAAATCTATGCTGGTTGGCATCGAGGAGGCCATCCTGTTGAAGGTATCTCATTATGTTTGAGCCTAGAATATGTTCTAAGAATCTACAACTAATTGATGTCAAGGATATTTAACCGTAGTTTTGTGGATCACCTCTACTGTCTTTCTTGTAGAACGGTGTGACCTGTGCATTTTTTTTTCAAGATATACGTGGGATACGCAGTTTTGTATCGTGAGCACATTTTCAACGGGTTTGATTTACGTTAGTACAGTTAAGTGGTCCCGTAGTCAAAAATTCAAAGTAACGCGGTGGCCATATTACTGTTCACTCTCGACAAACGCATCACTCATTAAACGGTATAATTTTGCACATTCTTGGATCGGGACATACTTCATCATCGCGGAAAATTTATCTAAGAGATTAATCGTTATGAAATATCCGTTTAAGTGTCTGGTGAAGTCTGTGGTCCAAGGATTGTGCCATTCACGATAGGTGGCCACATAGACAGCTCGAGAAGTCTTATTTGGTCACAGGTAATTATAACGATAAATCAGTATTCCGGCCTTTGCGAATTTCGCCTTACAAAGTAAAATGCCTGTAATGAACTGAACATTTCCAGCCTGTCTGGTTCGTAATATCCCACGTGACAACTGAGATCTTCTGCGTCTACTTGCTCGTACTGTGAGTGATGGTATGTCTGCAAGTTATTGGAATAACCTGCTGAACATTTCTTTATGCCTTCCGGCACGCATGAAAACGTAATTCGTTTCCGTCTATACTTGTTCTCCTGATTTTGAAAATTTCTCTGTTTATATTCTGTGAAACCAAATGCAGTTGCATATTGACTGTATGTGTGTATAACCTACGAAATGTACGTAATCAGAATGAATTTGTCACAAATACCACGAGGCAGTGCAATTAAAGTATCCTGAAACGTAATAGTCTTTTTGTTTCATAAATTTACGTCACCGACAGCTAAATTTCCGTTACTTCTACTAATACCATAACTTTAACGGTTAGATGCACATAGTCCAGATAACGTTCCTGTAACACCTCCACGTGAGGGTGGGTCTGCAGTGGCTTGAAAACTACAATGCGCAACACAATTAAAGGGTCACTTTTTCGGAACCCCATAATTGCCTCCTATTGCGACACAGAAGTCGGAAATTTGGCTCAAAGATGCCTTCGAATTTCTTCTGTAATGGCGTAAGACAAGGCATCCAGCAACGTCGCCCTTGGCTACAATTCAAACAGTAACGTGTCGACACGTCGACACATGCGTAAAAAGGCAAGAGCTAAGAAGTTCATATGATATTTACACTGAGGTGACAAAAGGCATAGTATAGCAATATGCACATACGCTGATGGCGGTACTATCTCGTAAGAGCAGTGCACCGGCGGACCTGTCATTTGTACTAAGGCGATACATATAAACGGGTTTCCCCGCACGACGGGAATTGGCAGACTTTGAACGCAGAACGGTAGATCGAGTTAGACGCATGGAACATTCCATTTCGGAAGTCGTTAGAGTGTTCCGTATTTCTTTATCCTCAGTGTCAAGAGCGTGTCGACAGTACCAAATTTCAGGCATTACCTCTACCACGGACAACGCCGTGGCCGACGGCCTTCATTTAACGACCGACAGCAGCGGGTATTTGTGTAGAGATGGCAGTGCTAACAGACAAGCAACACTATGTGAAATAAATGCAGAAGTCAATGAGGGGCGTACGACGAACGTATCCATTAGGACAGTGCTGCGAAATTTGGCGTTAATGGGCTATGGCAGCAGACGACCAACGCGAGTTCTCTTGCTAACAGCACGACATCACATGCAGCGCTTCTCGGGGTTCGTGACCATATCGGTTGGTCCTTAGACGACTGAAAAACCGTGGCCTGATCATATGAGTCCCGATTCAAGCAGTTAAGAACTGATAGCAGGGTTCCAGAGTGGCGGGCCCAACGGTGCCATGGAACCAAGTTATCAACAAGGAACTGGGCAAGCTGGTGGTGGCTCCATAATGACGTGGCCTTTGTTTCCAAGGAATGGACTGGGTCCTCTGGTCGAACTGAACCAATCATTGACTGGAAATGGTTATGTTCGGCTACTTGGAGACCATCTACAGCCCTTCATAGACTTCATGTTCCCAAACAACGATAGAATTTTTATGGACAACAATGCACAACATCATCTGACCGCAATTCCTCACGGTTGGTTTGAGGAACATTCTAGACAATTCGAGCGAATGATTTTGCCATCCAGAGCTCCGGACATGGTTGGCATCTAACATTTATGGGACGTATCGAGAGGCCAGTACGTGCAGAAATTCACACACCAAAACAATTTCAGAGTTATGGACGGCTATAGAGACATGGCTCAGTATATCTGCAGAGGACTTCCAACGATTTGTTGAGTTCATGCCGCATCGAGTTGTTGCACTCTGCCGGGCAAATGAAGGTCTGACATAGTATTATTAGAATCGTCCCATGACATTTGTCGCCTCGGTGCAATGATGTCACGTTGGCACCAAATTTCATAGCAAGTCTGCCCTGCGCCACCGTGTACGAGCCACACAATTTGAAGGTCGTCGCACTCCCTCTTATACATATTTCACACCTTCTCGTGACGTCTTTGCGATGGAAGTTTGAACTGCGACGCCCAACGTTGAAATCACGTGGCTTACTAATGGATGGCCGAGGAAAACAGTTGCGACACACTTACGCTCAGAATCGGTACAAAAGTGCCCTGGTGTTGCATAAAGTGCGTCAGTAAAACCATATTTTCCCTTGGGACGTTGAGTCTCCCACATTTCGCGGTCGAAAACGGCAGTTCGCAGTGCGGTGAGCAGCAGGACGACGTTCATGACATTCTTTGACGTTACTGATACCCTAGGACGATTCAACCCTTCTCTGAGGATAGCGTGGTTCTGCAATACCACTGAATGTGATTGCACACTTTTGCAGTGTAGCGCAAGCACAGCATATGCTCTGATATACAGGACGGCATTAGTAGACATCGTTGAAAATCATTCGAAGGTCCTCCTTTTTCGCACCTTCCCGTGGCGTGATCACAGGGCAGGAGGGTGGTTGTAGGGAGTAGGCGTGAGTTGATGCGTGAATGAAACGGCGAAGGGTCCCCCTAAGCCGCTCCTCCCCCCCCCCCTTTCTCCCGGGTGCCTTACACGCATTCTTGATGGACACTTCAAAAATGTCCCCTTACAGAGAGAGCCTAATTCTTAGGCGCCGATGTGACAGGCATTTCTCATTCCCATTGCAGCCATCTGGCATAGAACGTCTCCAAGCTGTCCGCAACATGAAGAATTTGATCCCAGGATATACCTTCTTTGGAAATAATATTCATGTAAACTGCGTCAGGACTAAGTTACTGGAATGTCCATCATGGAAGAAAACATTCGTGCATTTTATGCGGCACACCGCTGCCAAAGAAAATTCTAAGAACGGAGGATCACAGGACCAGCGCACCAAATGTAACACCACATCAGGTTCACTCTTTGGGTTACAGATGTTGTCGCTTTAATCATAGCTAGGCCTATATATGTGGAAGAGGGAAAGGAGTCATTGTAATTGCTGGTGCCACAACTATGTCTGACAATTTCCGTAGAATGGTCGTAGGTGATGCGACTTCTGGATAACTGTCATATTCGCGAGTCAAAATTTTCATTTCTTTTAGCTGCTAGGAATTTTTCATGCTCCTCTCTGTCCTTAAGGTTCCGCTATAATGTATATTGTGCCACCCAAACAGTCACGTTGGATGAGTTTCGCTTACAAAATGGTTCAAATGGCTCTGAGCACTGTGGGACTCAACTGCTGAGGTCATTAGTCCCCTAGAACTTAGAACTAGTTAAACCTAACTAACCTAAGGACATCACAAACATCCATGCCCGAGGCAGGATTCGAACCTGCGACCGTAGCGGTCTTGCGGTTCCAGACTGCAGCGCCTTTAACCGCACGGCCACTTCGGCCGGCAGTTTCGCTTACAGCTGGGCGGTCGGTGTAGCTATTCGATAACGTAATTTGAGTTTCAACTCTCGCGTTCCCCCTTGTTTCACGTGATCTATATTAAAAATAAAACGCAAAGCCCTTGTGTCTGTCTGTTTGAACACGCTTATCTCCAAAGCTACCGGATAAATTATTATGGGGTTTTCGAAGGTAACTTGAGCGTAGCTTGAGTCAACGTTGAGGCTTTATTTCCTCAAAATTAGATCACAGAAAGAATGATATCGTAAGTTAAAGTTCTAGGGGCCTGCTCAGCTTAGTAGTTCGGATGCTCACCTTATTCTCGGCGTCGTAGACCAATGAACTAATAGCTGGCGCTCTTGGTTTTGTTCTACGCCAAAGAACCAATGTACGACATTGTTACTTTTTACCTAAGTGACAATATGCTGGAAGTTTATATCATTGATAGAATTAGGAACCGCAATGTTATCTTTACGAATACAAACAAAGCTGTAATTTACTTGGCTACGATGTGCGGATTAACCGATTTCGGTTTGTGAATTAGAAACCTGACGAAATTCCTTTGCTTCTTTCGTTAGGTTTCATTTATATTTGACTTGTGGGATAGAAAAACGAATTTATTATCAAAGTGATCCTATAAGGTTTCCGTTTTTACAGCTTGAGGTGCGCAACCCTACAAGACGATGGTATGCATCCTTTTTAACTTCCATTGCGTACAGTTAGCGCTACAGTATAAATGAAGACGAGCTAATCGGATACCGGCCGGGGGAAAGGAAGAACGCGGCATTCTAACGCATCACCAACGGAAACGGAGCGATCTCAGTCTTTCCTCAGTGTGTAGTCCTCTGTAGGCCTTCTTTGAGAATGTAGATGAATTTATAATATTTTAAGTTAGTTTGTGTTGGTATGGTTTGTGTTCTCTCAAATTCTGTTTTACGCCAATATATTTTTCCTGTTTTCTGTGTATCGGTAGCAAAAAATATTTCTTTGAGTTGTTAGTACATTTCTGCAAATGCTCTTCACGAATTTCAGAAATGTGATGTGCGAAACATTGTGGGCATGTGAGGTAATATACTATACTGAAAACCAGGCACATTTACGCAACATACAATAGCGCTTCTTTCAGTCTCAAATTTGCCCCCGCACTCACCACCTCTTGCAGAGCCTGCCACTAGATTAGGGTGAGCATCTCCGCGATACTTTCGCGCTTACTTAATGAACTGTAACGAAACGCACTCCTCTTCTGTGGATCATCCCTATTTCTTCTGACAGTGCTGTCCGGTAGGGATCCAAGACTGGCAATCATTATTCAAGTATTGGCCCAAGTAGAAGTTTGTAAGGTACCTCCTTTGCTGACAGACTACTTTTCCTGGGGATTTTTTTTGTGGTAATTTGGTATGGGACCAAAGTGCTGAGGTCATCTGTCCCTATTCTTACACACTACTTAATCTAACTTAAACTAAAACACACACACTCACTCACACACACACACACACACACACACACACACACACACACATGGGAGGACTCGAACCTCCGATCGGAGGAGCTGCGCGAACCGTGGCAAGGCGCCTCAGAAGCGGCTACCCCAATGACAGTCTGGCATCTGCCTCTCTAGGGAACAATATTATGTAGTCATTCCATTTAAAATCGATCCGAACATGTGTTGTTAGACATTTTAAGTCTCTGGCTGCTTCCAGCGATTGCTGCAAAAAATGGTTCAAATGGCTCTGAGCACTACGGGAAAAAACTCCTGAGGTCATCAATCCCCTAGAACTTAGAACTACTTAAACATAACTAACCTAAGGACATCACACACATCCATGCTCGAGTAAGGATTGGAACCTGCGACGGTAGCGGTCGCGCGGTTCCAGACCGTAGCGCCTAGAACCGCTCGGCCACTCCGGCCGGCCGATTGTTGCAATTGTGTAACAATACAATAATGGATCTTCCTGCCTATTTACGCACTAAACATCACATTTAGTTAATGTTCAGACTAAGTTTCCAATCACTGCAATTTTCTGCAGGTCTTTCTGCATTCCGATACAACTTTCTAGCATTGTGACTTCTCTGTATACAACAGCATCGTCCGCAAAAAGCACCATGGAACTTCCGACATTATCCGCTAGACCATTTATATACACTGTGAAAATCAATGGTGCAGTAACACAACTTTGTGGTACACACAAATGTACTTTTACATCTGGAGAATCCTGTTCTCTGAAAATGGCTGGCTACGTTCTGTTTGTAACAAACCCTTCAGTACTATCACACAGTCGGTCTGATATTCCATAGCTTCATATTTTGTTCATTAGGCAGCAGTGCGTAAATTTATCGAACGTCTCCCGTAAATCAAGGAACACGGCATCAACCCAGGCGTTGCTCTGCTACTTTCTGATTCTCGTGAACGAACAGCGTGAGATGGGTTTCACACGATCGTTGTTTATGGAATGTTGATTCCTGCAGAGGAGATTTTCGGTCTCCAGAAATGTCATAATACGCGAGCATAAAACATGTTCCGAAATTCTACAACAGACCGACGCCAGAGATGCATGCCTACAGTTTTGTGCATCTGTTCGACGATCTATCTTCGTAGAAACTCTTGGCGTCTTGGAAATAAGATTATTCTATATAACGTGCATGTGCTGCACAGCATATACAGTGGCGCAACGTATATCCTCTTCTTCATACGAGGGTTATTCGGAAAGCAAGGAACGATCGGTCGCGAAATGGAAACGCAGTGAAAATCCGATGAAATTTTGCACAGGTGTATTGGGCAGTGTCATCTCTAGTATGCCCGTCGATCGCGTTACGTCGTTCTTTTTAGTTCTGAGCACACAGGGAGCACATAAAAATACCTAGAAGAATAGTGTCTCCCCCCAAGTACGAGGGCCCGATGAGAAATTTCGCCTGAAACTATGCAGGCAACATAACATAACTATTGTGCGTTTTCTTCTTCAAGACAATTCTCAGCCGCATTCTGCAGGAGCAATGAAGATGTTCCTGCATCGTTTTCAATTGTAAATGTTTGATTACCTACAATACAGCTCATAATTGTCTCCCTCAGTTTCATCGCTGCTCACTTGAACCGCTGGCTATGAAGACAACATTTTGGCCCAGACAACGAGCTGTAGGCCAGCGTAGAGAATTGGCGCAAAGCACTGGCGGCTGCCTTCTATAACGAGGGCGTTGGAAAGTTGGTGCAACGCTACGACAAACGTCTAAGTCGGATCGGCGACTATAGAGATAAGTAGCTGGAAGCTGTAGCTAACTGTTGCAAATAAAACAGTTTTGATTTTCAGTGTGGTTTCCATTTCGCGACTTATCGTTCCTTACTTTCGGAATAGCCCTGGTACTTTATAGCCACACTAATTCCTTATCCTTCTTTGATTGTATTTTCAGCTTTCAAATTTGTTTCGTCACCATTCTGAGCTTTGTGGATAGATGTCTTACAATTTTTGGGGAGTCTAATGTTTTCGCATTTATGAATTATTCTTGAATACAAACTTGACCTTATAGCTCATCGTGCGATACTATTTTGGATCCTTATTTGTAAACAGGACACACAAAATACATTAGCATATTATTTTGGTCCAGCTGTGATCAAAGACTGGTGACAGTCACTCCATATCCTTGACAGCAGAACGAGGTACCGAAATTCTTAAGGAGTGAACGGCTGGGAAAAAGGTGAGGAGGGAGGATGCAGAGTAGTAGGTAGTCTGCTGTGAGAGAGCATTAGTTGAGCAGTTACCGTGAATAAATTCCGGAAGTGCACCACGAGGTAAAATAGCTTCTCTCACCTTTGAACTTTCCTTCAGTACGAAAAATTACGAGGCAAAATTAAACTTTTTATTTTATTCGTCCGTGCTAAGCGCTTGTTCTGTTTAAGCTGAGATTTAGCGAATTTTAATCTGACGTACTTCACCGTAAAGCCATTCATCGCATTAATCCTAAATTATGGGATCGTGTTGTCACGTGAGTATTAACAGAATGAAGAGCTACCAGTTTATATGTAAAAAAAGGCATGTGCAAAATGTACCGTTGGCTTCCAGCAAGAGAGAGATTTACAGAGCAGCAGAAGTCCGTTTTAACACTACATGTAGTAGTGAATGGTTGTTATTTTTGCATGACGCCGGAGGAAGTAACCGCAACATTCAAAAATATAGACATCTGTATTAAGCGGGCTTATTTAAAAGCCATATATTCTTTACGTTTAGCTGGCAAAAATTCTGCGCGTTACCAGATCAAGGATAATTCAAACTCTCTTGCACCAGGCTGGTACAAGCATAGACATGTCTTGGATTGTGGAAAGAATAAACATTACTTCTCACAATTTTAAACATAATTTCTACCATTGTTTCTAATAACAAATATGAAATCTCATTATATAGTGACAAAGAGAGAATAACAGTAACGTGTATTTTTTACATTGTTGTAAATTAGAGCGAACGAACTAACAAGAGAGGCAAGTAATTACACTAAAGGAGACACTTCTTTTACCTCCATAACGGAGTTTTCGCTTCACACATCTAGAGATCTTCAGGTTATAAATGTTAACTTCAGGCACAGTTTTATACATAATACGTAACTGAGAAATTAAAGTTTTGAGATCATACCCGTAGTCATCTTTGTCTGGTATTTTGTTTATCATTTCTTCGATGTCTGTACAGTTAAAATTTCCGGTAGATTTATTGTAAATACCCGGTTTTTTTTTGGACGTTTCAGTGAATTCAGATGACTGGTGCGAAACTCGTAGCTGTTTCTATGTGGTACACCGTGAGTTGTTTCGACAAATGACTACATTTCATGCCGGCCGGAGTGGCCCTGCAGTTCTAGGCGCTACAGTCTAGAGCCGAGCGACCGCTACGGTCGCAGGTTCGAATCCTGCCTCGGGCATGGATGTGTGTGGTGTCCTTAGGTTAGTTAAGTTTAATTAGTTCTAAGTTATAGGCGACTGATGACCTCAGAAGTTAAGTCGCATAGTGCTCAGAGCCATTTGAACCATTTGAACCAAATTTCATGTAAAGCATTTAGAAGTTTTTTTTTTTTTTTTTTTTTTTTTGTTTATGCATTGTAGGTCGCTAGAACAATCTCGAACATGTAACATAGAATACGAAAATATTGTAGAGATTATGGTTAGTTTATATATTAATTGAGATGCAGATGCATGGTGGATGTAAAGTTCCTACATTTTTCCTTTTTTTAAAAAAATCAGATGATAACTGGTTGAAACCTTTCTTTAAGCTCACACTGACGAATGTAGTTATATTTTCGGCCAACGATTGACAGGGATCTTTGTTGTACAGTTCTACAGAAACTGGCTCACCTTGTCACATTGATCAAGATAATTTACTTCAATTGAGATGATAATTTGTTAAGATAAAAGTCTGACAACTTGTGTTTGGTTTGTTTAACAAGTACCGAAACAACGGTGCAGCTTGGTTATTCTTTTCGCAGTTATATCAGTTCAATATAGTACATGCAATTTACCAGAAGACCCGTCGGTTTATGGGTGTCTCCATGAAGGAAGGGCACAATTTATTTTCTGATGATCTAGGAATATGTGATTCATAACTTCAATACCTCGAGATTAATTTCTAGTAAGACTAAAGGTTACTTGTCAAAACATAATGAGCTTTCACGCTTATTGTTAGAAACAACTGTAGAAATTACATTCAAAATAAAATGAATAATGTTTGTTCTTATTCTCAAACTATATATAATGTTGATTCTTGTTGGAGCTAGGTGCAAGGAGGTTTGAATTTTTCTTGATCTGATAACGCACATAATTTTTACCATTTAAACGGCAAAATACGTATGCCTTTTAAATAAGCCAATTTATTACAAGTTTATCCATTTTTTATTATTACGGATGCTCCCTCCATTGTCATGGAAGAACAGAGAGTGATCTAGGATTGGAGAGGGATGAAATAGGAAATCCATAGTGACACTGCTTAAGCGAGCATCCTGATACTTACTTCAAACATTGTAAGGTAATCAAAAAACTCTGGAAATTGAACACACATACGAGTATAGGAACAGTTTCCCTCCTGGGCGCAAATGCGCTAACGTTTTCACTTCACCTCTATGATTCGGAATAACTGCTTGAATTAAAAAGTTCTTTCTTCCACCGGTAGTGGTCTGTCAGGTGTGTAGTTGCATTTGCACTCTTACATTGCATTCTTTGCGCATTTAGATTTAACTGTATTTGGTTAAAAATGCAACAGTTGTAAAATTATGTCATTTGTACTTCCACATTTATATTCTCGTAAACTGATAGTTAACGAGTTGATGTGTGCAATTGACCAAGACCCCACATTTGGAAAATAATTAGCATAACTTAAATTTATTAATAATAAAATCATTCCAGTTGAACGCAGCATTAGCAATTAATAACAGATAAAGGGATTAATTTGTCATGTGCAAGAATTTAAATAGACATATTTTAGTTACTTTATTTCACACAAAAAATATCTGTTTGGAATTACAGAAAGACTGATTGCTGTCACCCATTACAAAGATCATCTCACACTACCGTACAAATGAAACAAATAGTACGTGTATCCACTGCGTTAATAATCATGTCAGGGACGCTTTCCCAGCTTTTGGTTGTTATGAGTGGATAAGTAGGTTGTCCAGCTTTACATTTCGTAATAATATGACACGACCGCAGCGTGATATGCGTATTGCACCTCCAGATAAAAGTTCTGAAGCTTCTGAGAACAGTGATGGCTGTCGTTTTGCAGAAACAAGCGCCTACCGCCAAAGACAGAATGAACAAAATTATTAAGCGACCTCTGTGCACCAGTTAAAGTGCCCCGTTAGAGATCTCGCAGGAGAATGTCCCACGTTAGGTTTCTCCTGTTAGGTCGAACAGCACAATAACCCTGGGTTCGGTTTGGGGGGGGGGGGGGGGGAGGCGGTGGGGAGGCTCCTATATGTCATGTCTCTTCTCCTATCTCCTCCAATATATTACTGTCGATAATGTAGGATGGAACGATAAGAGCAGATCTTTAGACAAGCATCTAGAATGGTTTTTTGAAAGCGCCTGAAGCGTTATTGTCTAGGGAGATGTGTGTGCTTTCTCTTCTGTCTCTCGTCAGATGGGGTTTTCTCCAACAGAAACGCTACAGATTTGTGCGTGGGAACGGCAACTTTATCACTTTATCATCCACCAGTATAAAGTTCTTTAGTGGTATTGAACGTAGGATGTAAGAACTACCGACGACATAATACTTTAAATGGTATACAGATTACGACTATACTTTTCAGACAATGGACAAACGGAACACAGTAATAGAATTGGAGAGCATAGCAACATACATGATGAACCCCTGCTATCGTATAGTGATGACACCGGTGTTAGTTAAACTGAGACATTATAGCTGATGAGAGATTGGGGAGTACGATGATAGGTTCACTGGCGAAAGTGGTTCAAATGGCTCTGAGCACTATGGGACTTAACCTCTAGTGTCATCAGTCCCCTAGAACTTAGAACTACTTAAACCTAACTAACCTAAGGACATCACACACATCCATGCCCGAGGCAGGATTCGGACCTGCGATCGTAGCGGTCACGCGATTCCAAACTGCAGCGCCTAGAACAGCCAGATCACCCCGGCCGGCACTGGCGAAAGTAGGCAAGTGTTATACAGGGTATAATGGGTATAAGGGCAGATATTTCTATATGGAACGAAATATGTACAGACGTAAGTGTACTTGTTGTTTCTCCTCTACGTCGAATAATATTCCCACAAAAACGTCACAAATTCAATGTCTTTATGACTTCGCTGTAATCGTAACTGCACCGCTGATTGGGCTACACTTGTCGGTATAGCTTGACCGTTTTGTGTCCAGGTGTCCACA
Organism: Schistocerca americana; assembly: GCF_021461395.2. Taxonomy (NCBI): domain Eukaryota; kingdom Metazoa; phylum Arthropoda; class Insecta; order Orthoptera; family Acrididae; genus Schistocerca; species Schistocerca americana. The sequence continues at coordinate 364,623,628 of NC_060122.1, read as the reverse complement.
ATTCAGCAGCTGGCCTGCTGCTCAGCGTTCATAGCTTGCTCTTACCACACATACTTGGAGTTACCACACTTACTTACCACATATACTTTCCACACATACTTGCACTTACCACACATACTTGTAATAGCTACAAACGTTAGTCGGCAATCGACATAAATACTCGTCTAATGTTGTTCAGTACACCATCCTCGGTCACCAGGAGAAATATCTGCACTTGTACCCATTATATCGGATATCTTCTGAGCCATTCACACCAATGTATTACTTAACAACAATACACTAAAACTCATATTCTGCACTAAAGTGAGATATCTAGTGCTCATAATGCGGATACAATAGAACATGGGACTGCATGGAGGTAGTTTTACACGTCTTTCCACACTAATACCACTGCACAAGAAGAGTGGTGCGTTGACAGACGAGAGAACATGTGCGATGTTTCATGCACACTCATTTCTGCTGCATTGCAGATAACGGATGCATCACAGTGTGGTGTGAAATGGACCATTAATTAGAAACGTAATTGAATTACCGAAGACAGTGCGACTCTTGAGGGCGAAATTTCTAAATTTCCCACAGATTCACAGTGAAACGTCACGCAAAGCCTTAATGAAAAGCTGCGAGCAGTTTGATCACGGCCGAAGCGCTGTGGGTAGTGCTCATCGGAAAGTTCACATATTGGACCAAACGATTGCCATCTCTCTGGCAAGCTGAAAGAAAATCTGGGAGGAAAATATTTTTCAAGAATGAGGATGTTCACACAACGGTTCTCGAATGGCTCCGCCATGAAGGAGCGGATTTCTGACAGAGAGAAATTGTGCAATTAGTAGTAAGTTCCAACTTTTTGTGTACAGATACTGGGTGACAATGTTGAATAATAGTGGCACGTATCAGTATCACTTTGAAGTGTAGTGCGCCATTCAGTAAAATTCATTTGGCCAGCCACAATAATGTGTAATATATTTTTTGAAGTCCCGTCGTACATAACACGTAAATTCAGGAAAGGTCGTTCCACTAATGGCACAATATTTGTTTTACATCCACTCATAGAAAAGCAAAAGGAATTTAACCAAAATCTTTGAGAAAGCTTACAACAGTGTCATTATACAAAAGAAACTGAAATACGAGCGATACCTCTTCCACATCGTATTAACAATCAGAACTAAATGGCAATGGTGACCAATGCTGACGGAAAAACCAACAGAATCGATACCAGCAAATAAAAGTGTGAGTCGAGAATGCATTTTGTTTACATACTTGTTACACAGAAAGCGCTGTAAGGAGACAGTGTTTAATAATTAACGAGGGAATTTCAGTTCAGGGATTTTTACAGTTAAACTCACTACTTTTTTCTGCAGACTTCAACCTGATTCACATTAAAGACAAGAAACTACTAAAAGCAACATATAATATTTTAAAAATATTTACTGAAAATAATATTAAAATACCAACTAACAGAATTTAAACAATGAATTCCCGGTGAACACTATATACAAAACTAAAAAGCTGTTAATGATGGAATATTGGACCAGGCCAACAACTTTTCTTTGACTGTGAATTGTTTTACAGTAGTGCTGTCGAAAATTAAGTGAACAAGCTTAGCATGATTTGTCTAACAATCAACGGTCACATATAAAGTAAAACATAACAAGGGACTTTAAACAAAATTTAACAAAATAATTTCTCTCCCAAGAATCATGGGAAAAATACGAGTCAACAAAATTATATTCAAACAGAAGAACTAAAATTTTTAAGAAGTACCGGACATTGCAAAAAAGCATGTCGAACCGAAAATAAAATGACATTAGGAAAGAACCTGAAGTAGAAATTTCGCAATAGAAATAAAAAAAAGAAAAAGAGAACGGAAGAAGGCAGAATGAACACCTACATAATTTAGTTCCACAAATGTCGACGATGAAAAAAAAGTGGATATTGGTAGAAAATTAACCTGTCAACAACATAACAGAAAATAAGTGGCCTAATAGGGCGTCTCTCTTTCTCTCGTTATTTCTTTCTCTTCCACCCTGAAACCATTGGTTACGTTAATTACATTCCTAACATCAATAACAGCCCAACTGCAAGTTATATTTAAATTACACATTTCACTGACAGCAAATATAAACATTAGGTTATGTTTACTGATGATCCAGATAGTGAAGACAGTTGTCAGATTGGCAGTTCTTGATACAGGAACCTAAATCACAGATACCCTCGAGCGAAAGTGCACGGAATTTTCTGTTCTCAAATTAAACACTAGTAGACTCATTCCAGAACATCGCCGTTGTTATGGTCAAGATTGATTGTATTTACTTTCCAAAAAGCTTCGTTTTCATAATTAAATTTCCTGTTCGTAACGACACGATGCTGTTAAAAAGTTCATTAACTGGACAACGGTAATTTGTGAAATTGAATCAATTTGTACCGAATTCGCCTTGTCAAAACAACGGAAATATGTCATTACAGAAGAACGGTGTGCCATAATTCGATGCGACAAGTGATATTGTGCAACGGAAGCGGAGGTACTCTAAAACAGGAAACCAATAACCACACGGCAGCTAGGGTTACCGAAACTATTTGAAGATATTGCAGTAAAAGATTTTCTTCCTTGCAAATACTGAGACCTAATGAGTGTAATCAAAATTCTGTTCATATTCCAGTACTGTTAAGCATTTGAAATTAGATTGCTATGGAGAAAGGAAGACACAACAAATGCTAAATACATCTCGTCATTTACGTTAGGGTTACTAAAGGCAGGTCACTAGAGGATCATTTGAGGAGGAATGAAAAGGGGGAGCTACCTTCATAATAGAATGAAGTTCTGCTGCATTCTACTGCACTTGTTAAACAAAATAATGGAAAATCTAAATCACGGCTCTAAACAGAGAACAGATTGAAGTCTATGTTAGTAATACTAAATACATTACCAGCATCGGAAGATCATACAGAACGATGATTGTTGTTTTTAAGAAGAAAGTCGCTTGTTTCCTCCATTCTGTATATTTTCATAAAGAAAACCGAAAAATGTTTCAGTATTGTCTTACTATCTTCACACTGTCTCCCCTTCCATTCCTAAGTTTCTGTTTTATAATGTGTAAACGGCGAGTGGCTTGTCATTTTCGCTGCAGTGTCAGTTGTTTACGAATGGAAGTTTCGAACAGAGCTTCCTCTCAGGTAGTTCCATTATTCTGTATGTTCTCACCTGAGCCACTGCTTTTGATCCTTACATTGCAAGCTCCCATTATCTCTTATTTTTGTTTTGTATGGTCCTTTTAATTATCTGTTTATTTGCATACAGTTACTGCTGTGCATAGTTACACGTCATGGTGCGTCAATTGTTTCTTCTCAGGATGCCCGTTGGCCACAAATTATTTTCATGCAGCGCCATTCTCTAGACGCATAGCTACCGCAAGTTTTTCCTCTCTTGTCTCTCAGTGCTTCAGGAAAATTGATTTTATATTTGCAAAAAGTCTCAGTTCACCATGCAAGTCGAGATTTCTGCGCTTTCTTGGTTTTATTCGTCTTTCTGAACTACAGCATTGGTAATTCGTCTTCTTCGTTCTCTGAAAACTAAACTATTAATAGGATACTTCACTTAATTTAAGCTTTAATTCTTCTTAAAACAACTGAGCAATCTTTTCCATGGTCAAGTATTCATTTCTTCAGTAAGAAAGGCTAAATCATCTGTGGATTGTGAAATTACTATCTTTTGTTCTTGGAATTTTGCTTCTAGTCAGAGACATTAAAATCTGTTTCTGCTGCACCATTCATCCCAGTACAACGCCAATGGGAATAATTTGTATCCTGAAATAACCAAGATTTGAATATTATCCTGCATATGAAATTCTCCATTTTCATGTCCCCTAGAATTTTGAATGTATTGGAAGTTATTTGTCTCTTGGAATGGTTAATGCCTATACTCCTTTGAACTACACTAACCCATTTTTCATTTCCATTGTAGAACACATGTATGGTAAGTATTATTTATGAGGATGCCCTACTTCTTGTTAATTCTCTACGCGGCTAATACTCAGACCATAATTGCTTGCCAAAAGCCTTTTCTTTCTTTTTAGAAGCCAGGTTAATTGCTCATACCTACGTTTCTTTTTGGTCGGCGAAATTCGGCAAACTACGATGACCGTTCAGCGTTAGTTATGCATTTATTTAGTCTGTAGTATGTTTCTTCTGCTGTATTTTTCTTAATGCTGAATTTCAATGATGATCAAGGTGAATTACTTTTTGTTAAAATATTTTTATCTCTTAATAAATAGACGTTTCATTCGCGCTACCACTACATAGGTCCTATATGTTTCCCCCGTGCTCTTTAGTAAGCCAATCCCTGGTTGACAGAGCAGGTAAACCTGGTGGCCAATTTTCAACAGTAATGAGAGTAACATCGCTTGTGGTCCAGAGAGGCGTAATAGGACCAGCAGTGTACTCAATAAGTCTTAACGATTTATCAGATAGGAACAATAGAACTACTCATGTGCGCAATAAAATTTAATGATTTATCAGACAGCGTCAGAAGTGTTACCAAGCTATTCGCTGTGCATGCCGTCGTCTACAGAGACGTATCGTCGCTAATTGGTCTTGTGAAAGTGCAAGGATTGTTAGATGGTATTTTCACTTGCTGTAATGAGGGGAACCTCTGCTTAAGTATGGATGAAAGCAATATAATGGCCATAGTAAAGAGCCTCAAGGTTCCCCATTGCCAGATAATTACGAAGGACTATAGAGAGTTAGTTACACAACATTATGGATTGGTAATGCCATAGTCACTACACTTCAAAGTGACAGTTATATGACCTACTTTTCAGTGTAGTCATCAAATGGTCAAATGATCGGGAAGCTGAGTTCAACAACGATTGAAGTCCGCTCCTTGGGCACGGAGGCATTCAAGAACCGCTCTCCGAACGACGTCATCGTTGAAAAACTTGGTCTGCTGCGAGTCACTTCCTTGATTCCCTGGACTGGGTAGTATGTGGTGGATGTCGACCGCTTCCCTTCCCTGTCGCACATCTGTGCGGCCTTGGTCAAACTGTTGGCATTATTCCACTACGGATGGATGCGTCATTGCGTATGGTCCACATACCACCAGAATTTCACGGTGAATCTATATGCAGTTTCGACGTTTTGTTCAAAATAATAGTAATGTTGCGGGTATTTCAACTTTGGAGTATTGTGAAGTTACGGCTGAGCCATCGGCATAGACCTGTTGATAAGAGAAAAATCTGTAAAGGATGATCTTATTGATAACCATATCGATCACCACAGTATCGCGTGAATGTAATTACAGGTGTTGCGCGACGTATAACTTAATTAATTTCGTAAAGTTAAAAATTTAAACAGTTCTGGTCACATAAAAACATTTATTACAATGGTGAAGGGTTTCACTTTATTTGCGGACCATCTTCAGACCATTTTCCAACGATGGCAGGCGATGGTGGTGAACGGGACAGGTAACTTTCTACAGAGGTTACCTCCTACGTTAACCTTTCTACAGAGGTTACCTCCTACGTTACGTTGGAGAATGGTCTGAAGATGATCTGCAAACACACTGAAACCGATCGCCTTTGTAATAAATGTTTTTATGCACTCAAGAATGTTTTAATTTTTAACTTTAAAATTTTGTTCTGAGACCACTGTTATTCCAATAATATTTACAACAATGATTAATGAATTTAGTTTATCAAACAGGAGTGGTCCTAAAATATGTGAAACGTAGGGGCTGTAACTTGGAAGATGATAAATATCTGAATGAAAAATTATTGATTACAATTCACAGTACACATCCAGCTAAACACAAATGCACAAAGACAAGAAAATGATACAGTCGTTAAACTATAGTACAGGTTAGAGTGATATTGGCGGCCGGGGTGGCCGAGCGGTTCTAGGCGCTACAGTCTGGAACCGCGCGACCACTACGGTCGCAGGTTCGAATCCTGCCTCGTGCATGGATGTATGTGATGTCCTTAGGTTAGTTAGGTTTAAATAGTTCTAAGTTCTAGGGGACTTATGACCTCAGCAGTTAAGTCCCATAGTGCTCAGAGCCATTTGAACCAACGATTTGAAGAGTGACATTAAAATAGCAACACCATAGCAAAGATCGGGTAATGAGGTTGAAGTGAATACGTTAATGTCTACACAACATTTGGAGAAACAATTAAATTTATCAAAGATTGCTGAATTTTATTCAGAGAAGAGAGAAAGAACTACAGAACGAATGATGCATGGACCCATTACCTTGACTGAGAGCGGGTTGAGCGCCGGATTGCTAATAAATGTATTTGAATTTAAAATGTGAAGACCCTGACGTCAATCTGAAACGTCGGCGTACATCTTTCGTTGTCGGTGCCTCTGAGCAGCGGTGGTGTTGGCTGAACTTATTGCGTCATCTGGCCTGTTCTGAATTCCGCTGTCCCTCAGAGCCTAGAATCTAAAAGTAATGATTGATTTAGATTCTGGGCTCCGAGGGAGAGCAGAATTCAGAGCAGGCCACCTGATGGAAGTAAGCTACACAGAGCGATCCCAACAAGGAGCGTAAGTTTTACTCTGTATTTTGGAATGTGAGCCTACTGTATGATTTTGATCACCAATTACAGAGATTCTTCCAAGTGTTGACGAGTCAGATCCGTTCTAACAATACAAAAATTTCCCCTCCATACTCAGTTTGACTTATTGTGAATGTTTTTAATAGTGGAGCTCAGAAGCAGACAACGTATGACCCCCAGCGTCTCTACTACTTTTCGTTTCAGCCAATTAAGCCTTTCCGACGTACATGAAAGTGAGTTCAGCTCTCCCATTCCGCAATTTTCTTAGTACAGGGTGCAGCAGCGTTCATAGTAGGATCCTTCAAATCAGAAACGGTGACCAGCATTTGCATGGATTTCTTGCGTCCGACATTTCCCGGTAGGTTAATTTCCCCTTTTGATGACATTTCCTGACCGTCTCACTCACCTGACCTTTCACGTGCAGACTTTTTCCTTTGTGGATACCTGAAGCAAGAAGTTTTCCGAACACGTTGTGCCACCATTCCTGAGTTGAAGGATCGCATCAGAACTGCCGTCGGCAGTGTCCCAGGGAATACGTTACGCCGAATTACGGAAAGCTGCCAGCGCCGCCAAGATGAATGTGTTGTGCAGAGGGGGCGTCATTTGACAGGAGTCATATTCAAAAAGTAATCCACGCAATGGGCAGTGACTTACACATCAGTAAATGGCATACCTTTAACTATTAATTGACGTATGAGGTAATAAATAAATTACAGTTACTGCCAGATGGTGTGTTTTTAATATCCTACTATGAACGCTGCCGCACCCTGTATTATCCAGTGGTAGCTGCTCTTACTGTTTCTTAGCAGACTCAACGACAATTCAATTAATGTGGAATATGATTTATGGCTGCGGGCGCCATGTTCTTAAGCACAAAATAGCCTAATGCCCTCGTCTCTCACTCCACTTCGGAGACCATATCTTCGCGCCATCCTAGGGTTAGCGGTTCCCAGAATATAGGCTTCGTACAGGATGCAGGGCATTGCGATACTGCGCTCCTTGTCACTGTTAGCTCGCAATGCCTCTCTTTGGCACCAGTGGACCCACCATGTTACGAAACAGTGCACAATAGCTTCCCGTCATTTAGGATGAAAAGAACGGACAGTGCCTCTTCAACGGAGCTTGGCCCACACGCAATATACTGGTCCCAAATTCTTCCTGGCTTCTCCTTCCTCTGCATAGTGGCTGCATCTGTCCTTTGAAGAGGACTGCCCTCCCTCTAACGGCCGAACCGTGTTCAGCTGGCCTCTGCACCACATGTGGTCGGGAGAATACACTACTACTCATTTAAACAATCATCCAAAATGAGAAACTAATACGGAAATTTGATAGTTAGACCCAGCAGTCATTGACATAATCTTAACCATCCTTGTAGTCTCACTTGCAGGTAGGAATTACTTTAGATTGGCTGGATTTTTTTATTTAATAGAGTCTGATTATTGACACGTGGCAGTTTTGACAAAAAACGATCGTGTAGTGTACCGTATCCAGCTGCCATACCATTTCGCTACCACACTGTGATGCACGATATCCATACCACAACAGAACTGCGTCTTCAGGAATCCCAGAATTCCTCCCTTCTGACAAAGCGCCAACTTATTGCACAAAGGATATTAGCACTGGATGACGTATGTAACTTAAGTTTTGAAGTACCCTCATAGTAAGCTTCTGGAGTCCATCACATTGCTTAAATAGAGGTAAATACTGTCAAGCGAAAAAAATTGGGGTGTAACTGAAAATTCAGTTGCTGCAAAGATGGATGGAAGACTTGGATCTGAAGCAGTTTTATGAAAGAACAATGGATACAATACGCTCGAGAGATGTTTCGTAGAACGCTACTTCAGTATTTGTAAACTTTATCAAGCAGTCTTGCCAGCATAGATCAAAGGAAATATAGGCGCTGCTGCAATTTTAACAGGTCAGGAGAGCCCGTACAACATTTTACGAGAGATATTCGGAGAAATTAGATGTAATAGGCGCCGCCGCAATTTTAGCAGGTCTGTAGAGCCCATACAACATTTTACGAGAGATAATTACGGAAGTCAAACGTAAATGTTCGGAAAGTAACACTACAGATTTTTTATTTTTTGAAAATTTGGATAACAAGTGTCCCAGGAAGACTATGTGACAATTCTGATTTATTTGTTGCATAATTCACGTAACAGTCACCATAATCAGGAAAATTAAGGCTGTGAGACGGCTCAGTGGAAAAATAGTGCAGTCGCATTCGGAAGGAAGGCGCTTCAAATACATCTCTCTGCATTCACATTTCAATCTCCCGTGGTTTCCCTGAATCACTTTAGGTATATACCCGTATACTGTTGAAGGGGCAACAGTCTGGATGATTGACTGATCTGGCCTTGAAACATTAACCAAAACGGCCTTGCTGTTGTGGTACTGCGAACGGCTGAAAGCAAGGGGAAACTAGAGCCGTAATTTTTCCCGAGGGCATGCAGCTTTATTGTATGGTTAAATAATGATGGCGTCTTCTTGGGTAAAATATTCCGGAGGTAAAATAGTCCCTCATTCGGATCTCCGGGCGGGAACTGCTCAAGAGGACGTCGTTATCAGGAGAAAAAAAGCTGGCATTCTACGGATCGGAGCGTGGAATGCCCGATCATTAATCGGGCAGGTAGGTTAGAAAATTTAAAAAGGGAAATGGATAGGTTAAAGTTAGATATAGTGGGAATTAGTGAAGTTCGGTGGCAGGAGGAAAGAGACTACTGGTCAGGTGAATACAGGGTTATAAATACAAAATCAAATACGGGTAATGCAAGAGTTGGTTTAATAATGAATAAAAAAATAGGAGTGCGGGTAAGCTACTACAAACAGCGTAGCGAACTTATTATAGTGGCCAAGATAGACACGAAGCCCGTGCCTACTGCAGTAGTACAAGTTTAGATGCCAACTAGCTCTGCAGATGATGAAGAAATTGAAGAAATGTCTGATGAGATAAAAGAAATTGTTCAGGTAGTGAAGGGAGACGAAAATTTAACAGTCATGGGTGACTGGAATTCGACAGTAGGAAAAGGGAGAGAAGGAAACATAGTAGGTGAATATGGATTGGGGCTAAGAAATGAAAGAGGAAGCCGTCTGTTAGAATTTGCACAGAGCATAACTTAATCATAGCTAACACTTGGTTCAAGAGTCATAAAAGAAGGTTGTATACATGGAAGAATCCTGGAGATACTAAAAGGTATCAGATAGATTATATAATGGTAACACAAAGATTTAGGAACCAGGTTTCAAATTGTAGGACATTTCCAGGGGCAGATGTGGACTCTGACCACAATCTATTGGTTATGAACTGTAGATTAAAACTGAAGAAATTGCAAAAAGGTGGGAATTTAAGGAGATGGGGCCTGGATAAACTGAAAGCATCTGAGGTTGTAGTGACTTTCAGGGAGAGCATAAGGGAACAATTGAAAGGAATGGGGGAAAGAAATACAGTAGAAGACGAATGGGTAGCTCTGAGGGATGAAGTAGCGAAGGCAGCAGAGGATCAAGTAGGTAAAAAGACGAGGGCTAGTAGAAATCCTTGGTTAACAGAAGAAATATTGAATTTAATTGATGAAAGGAGAAAATATAAAAATGCAGCAAATCAAGCAGGCAAAAAGGAATACAAACGTCTCAAAAATGAGATGGACAGGAGGTGCAAAATGGCTAAGCAGGCATGGCTAGAGGACAAATGTAAGGGTGTGGAGGCTTATCTCACTAGGGCTAAGATAGATACAGCCTACAGGAAAATTAAAGAGACCTTTGGAGAAAAGAGAGCCACTTGTATGAATATCAAGAGCTCAGATGGAAACCCAGTTCTAAGCAAAGAGGGAAAAGCAGAAAGGTGGAAGGAGTATATAGAGGGTCTATACAAGGGCGATGTACTTGAGGACAATATTATGGAAATGGAAGAGGATGTAGATGAAGATGAAATGGGAGATGTGATACTGCGTGAAGAGTTTGACAGAGCACTGAAAGACCTGAGTCGAAACAAGGCCCCGGGAGTAGACAACATTCCATTAGAACTACTGACGGCCTTGGGAGAGCCAGTCCTGAAAAAACTCTACCATTTGGTGAGCAAGATGTATGAGACAGGCGAAATACCCTCAGACTTCAAAAAGAACATAATAATTCCAATCCCAAAGAAAGCAGGTGTTGACAGATGTGAAAATTACCGAACTATCAGTTTATAAGCTGCAAAATACTAACACGAATTCGTTACAGACGAATGGAAAAACTGGTAGATGCCGACCTAGGGGAAGATCAGTCTGGATTCCGTAGAAATGTTGGAACACGTGAGGCAGTACTGACTTTACGACTTATCTTAGAAGAAAGATTAAGAAAAGGCAAACCTACGTTTCTAGCATTTGTAGACTTAGAGAAAGCTTTTGACAATGTTGACTGGAATACTCTCTTTCAAATTCTGAAGGTGGCAGGGGTAAAATACATGGAGCGAAAGGCTATTTACCATTTTTACAGAAACCAGATGGCAGTTATAAGAGTCGAGGGACACCAAAGGGAAGCAGTGGTTGGGAAGGGAGTGAGACTGGGTTGTAGCCTCTCCCCAATGTTATTCAATCTGTATATTGAGCAAGCAGTAAAGGAAACAAAAGAAAAATTTGGAGTAGGTTTTAAAATCCAGGGAGAAGAAATAAAAACTTTGAGGTTCGCCGATGACATTGTAATTCTGTCAGAGACAGCAAAGGACTTGGAAGAGCAGTTGAATGGAATGGACAGTGTCTTGAAAGGAGGACATAAGATGAACATCAACAAAAGCAAAACGAGGATAATGGAATGTAGTCGAATTAAGTCGGGTGATGCTGAGGGAATTAGATTAGGAACTGAGGTACTTAAAGTAGTAGAGGAGTTTTGCTATTTGGGGAGCAAAATAACTGATGATGGTCGAGGTAGAGAGGATATAAAATGTAGACTGGCAATGGCAAGGAAAGCGTTTCTGAAGAAGAAAAATTGGTTAACATCGAATATAGATTTAAGTGTCAGGAAGTCGTTTCTGAAAGTATTTGTATGGAGTGTAGCAATGTATGGAAGTGAAACATGGACAATAAATAGTTTAGGCAAGAAGAGAATAGAAGCTTTCAAAATGTGGTGCTACAGAAGAATGTTGAAGATTAGGTGGGTAGATCACGTAACTAATGAGGAGGTATTCAATAGGATTGGGGAGAAGAGACGTTTGTGGCACAACTTGACTAGAAGAAGGGATCGGTTGGTAGGACATGTCCTGAGGCATCAAGGGATCACAAAATTAGCATTGGAGGGCAGCGTGGAGGGTAAAAGTCGTAGAAGGAGACCAAGAGATTGATACATTAAGCAGATTCAGTTGGATGTAGGTTGCAGTAGGTACTGGGAGATGAAGGAGCTTGCACAGGATAGATTAGCATGGAGAGCTGCATCAAACCAGTCTCAGGACTGAAGACCACAACAACAACATATACCCGTATGGCTTCTTTGAAAAGGCCGAGGTTGATTTCCTTCCCCATCATTCCCCCACCCTGTGTTTAACGAAGGAGACGTTAAACCCTAATGTCAATTATCCATCCAGGCCATAGTGGCATTCATTACTCCATCGCTCCGTACGCGAATACAGGGTTTATTATAAATAATATGGTTCAAATGGCTCTAAGCACTATGGGACTTAGCATCTGAGGCCATCAGTCCCATAGACATGGAACTACTTAAACCTAACTGACCTAAGGACATCAATCACATCCATACCCGAGGCAGGATTCGAACCTGCGAACGAAGCAGCAGCGCGGTTCCGGGCTGAAGCGCCTAATAGCACTCTGGCACAGCGGCCGGCCTGTAATTAACAGCATAAACTCTCACAGCTGAAAGTAAGCGATAGTTCAAGCAAAAATGTCGCTGTAAACCCGCAAACGAACCGTTTTCGAAATAATTGCGACCTGTGGTACCCAGCCACCACCGATATAATTCTGTGTGAACGTCATTCAAGTTAGCAAAAGGTAACAATACTGCACAACGTTAAAAAAGATATAAAAGGTACATGAAATGTACTGGCAGTTGCGAATACGAACAACCACTACCTGTACAAGGGAATGAAGACAGTGAAAATTTGTGCCGGACCGGGACTCAAGCACGGATTTCCCGCTTTAAGCGATCGGCCCCCTTAACCAGTTTGGCTATCTGTGCACATTTCACGGACAGACCCGAACTTCCATATGTCGTCGTTCCTGCGTCGCAACTGGTATTAGTACACACGTTGCGTAGTGCCCGTACAAGGGAGGATACTTTAATTGAAATTCGCTGCCTGGTACCGGCGGATGAATACTATTCTGCAGTGCCTGTGTCATTAAGAAGGGAGATGCAACAGTTACGTGACGGTACTCAGAGTTATAGGATGTGTTCAAAGTGTCGTCCTTGTACCCGGATGCAAGCCTGTACCCGTCGCTTCAGTGAGCTTCGAATCCTTTCAGATACGCCTGGATAATTTAGAAATTTTTAACAAGCACTGAAAACTCTCTGCTCCAATTCTTCAACCATATTAACCGGAGTGGCGTATACTACACCTTTAAGGTGGTCCCAGACACACAAATCCATGGGGTTCGGATCAGGTGATCTTGGAGGTCAAGGGTACAGGTCCTCCTTGCCCAGCCCATCTCTGGCCATATCGGCGCTTTAGATGTCTTTTCACCATAGCTGCAACGTGTATGTACAACATCCTCTGTTGTTCCTCTAGGGAAACATCCCGAATCAATCCAGCAAGATGATTCCGTAGATACCGACGGAAATTTCGTCTAGTGAGATTGTGTGGAAACATTTATGGGTCAATAAGACAGTCATCTGGTACCAACAACGACACATTCAATGGGGAACGTCGCTGGTGAGGAGACTCATGCACAACGTATGGTTTGGAGCCTCAATGCGTCCAGATGTGACAATTGTGACAATGAAACACAACCATTACTATTGGAGACGGCTTCATCTGTAAATAAAATGTTATAGTCGAATGTATGTTTGCCTGCAGCTTGTTGTTGCATCCACTGACAGAACTTTAGGCTAGGACCAAAGTTCGCCTCACTAACATACTGAACTCGTTGGAAACAGTATTAGTATACCAATTGCGATGCATTATTCTCCAAAAACTACTGTGGTTCATTCCAGGCGCCTGTGTAGCAAGTATCCTTGTCGAGATGCTGCAGAGTGTTAGACTCTTTCCAGTACCACATTTTAAAGCACAGATGTAATTCGTGCAGTCTAGCTCACTCCCGCAGCATGTGAAAAGCTCCCAGTTTCTGAGGCGTTGACGCACACTTGTAAGTGTTCGATTCCCGATATGTCTTTTCCAAGCCAGCCGTTGTGACCGAGCGGTTCTAGGGGCTTCAGTATGGAACCGCGAGACCGCTACGGTCGCAGGTTCGAATCCTGCCTCGGGCATGGATGTGTGTGATGTCCTTAGGTTAGTTAGGTTTAAGTAGTTCTAGGTTCTAGGGGACTGATGACCTCAAAAGTTAGGCCCCAAAGTGCTCAGAGCCATTTGAAACCGCGATGTCTTTGGCAGGGTTTGCTTCCTTGTATAAGCGTGCGGTCGCCTGCCTTGTCTAAGTGAGTCAGAGCCTACTACACAGATCTTTCTGACGTACGGCTGCCCAATGTCATCGGAGTTCTCTCGTTTACCTTTGTTTGGACAGTAAACAAAATAAACCAATTCGTGTCGCCTTATGCGTGACGTTAATTGTTTCAGTTTAATTATGGGTGAATCCCTAAAGGTTTTATTATCATAAATATTATTCTTGAAGTTTTTAAATGAAAGTGAAAATCATATGGGGACGTTTACGCAGCACTACCTAATGCAATTGCCATGTTACAATACGTATCCATAGAACGGTAGGCATCTTTTTCTAAATGTTTTTAAATGGCTCTGAGCACTACGCGACTTAACTTCTGAGGTCATCTGTCGCCTAGAACTTAGAACTAATTAACCCTAACTAACCTAAGGACATCACACACATCCATGCCCGAGGCAGGATTCAAACCTGCGACCGTAGCGGTCGCGTGGTTCCAGACTGTAGCGCCTAGAGCCGCTCGGTCAACCCGGCCGGCAAATGTTTTTAAATGAAAGTGAAAAACAGAAGGGTACATTTACGCAGCGCTACGTAATGTAGTTGCCATGTTACAATACGTATCCACAGAAAGGTAGGCATCTTATCCAAATGTATTTGTGTGTTTGTAGAGTTCTTCTTTAGGTCGTCTGACCCAAGTTCCGTCTCGGATTACAGCGCCGTAGATTTTTCTAAGAATTTTTAGTTCTTGTTTCTCTGTATCGTGTATTTTTGTCAACCCCCTAATAAGTTTGGTTTCTATCGCTCAGAGGGATCTGGTAAAACAACCATGTTGTAGTGTCGTAGTTTTGCATTACGAGATATTGCTTTTTTTGTAGTGGTTCCATGTCAGTTTGTGCGCATTTTGCAGTTTGAATATTCTTTCTGAGTTGGACACAGCGTTCCATCTTGTGGGTTGGATAGTTTCTCCTAGGTACCTGAAGTGAGCGAGCTGTGAGATCTTTCCATTTTGTGTTTTCAGTGGAAGTCTTGCAGTTGATTTGGTGTCAATATACGACTAAAGCTCTACACTTTCGGTGCGGATTCACACCAAATCCCGAATCCGAAATGATGAGTGAACGGTTGGTGGGTAGGTGACGCTATACCAGTATTGTGTAACAGGCTGGTCGTTTTGGCTCGGATGGGAAGCGTGCCCTGATGATCGAAGTTGTGAAGGCGACCGCTTGCGTTAAGCGGGATATTCCTGGCGAGACTAGGTCTGGCACAAATTTTCACCTGTTACCACTGATTAATTTCGAGATCCAAACACAGCTAACGTCATTGAAAACCACTGACGTGTTTAAGCCTTAAAGGGATTCCAACTAATTTATATTAGTAAACGGTTATCCAGTTCTTTGTGCTCAGTCCCAATAACAGGCTGCCTTTGTGATGGCTTCCTGGGGCAACAAAATATGATTTTCAGTATCTCATATAATAACAGACCGAACTTAGAAAACTCAAATCCTGTCCTCATCTACTCATCAAAAGGATTAATCTTATGTTAAGCGGTTTGAGAATAAGAACACCGAAAGACTCTCTCTCAGAGCCTGAAACAAAATTCTAAAACTTTCCTAAACTTTCCCTCGCTTCCATGGTTACATCAAGTGTTTAACACATTAAGACTTTTGTAATCAGGACGTTTGTACGAACGACGTTCAGTAAGTAATGAAAAACATTTTTTTTCTGAAGATAGGTTGTTTTTATTCGCCATGCCAATACACCATACCATTCCCCACCCTTTTGGCTAAAAAGCCCTGTTTTTGAACATAATCTCCGTTCAATGCGACGGCCTTACGCGACCTTACTAGGATCGACGAGGAAGAACAATTCAGCGTAGTTTTGTGACTTGCTTTCGACTGCGCAGACTTGTGCGAGGCCTCGCGTTGTGATGGAGAGTCATTCGCATTTTTGTGGTGACGAACGCGCTGAAGTCGTTTCTTCAACACAGCTGTGTGCGGTCAACCGGTATGCGGGAGATGGGACATGTTTGCGCGACCTTGTTGCGACGATAGCAGCCGTCACGCCCAACGACTCACCGTGCTTTTGTTTACTGCCACATCTCCGTAGGCAAGCGCCTATGAATGTCTGCGATGCTCTGGGTCACCGTCAAAAGAAACTCAATGACAGCTCTCTGTTTGGAGCTCACCTCCGTCACAGACGCCATTTTGAAGACCACATATAGCGAGGCCACTTGTCGGGTATTCATGAAACAACAGGGGCTGATGCGGAAGTACTCCAAACATCCCACAACAAATTACGCCTGTTTTCAGCCGAAACTGGTTGAGAAAAACAATTGTTTCACTGCTTACGGAATGCTCCTCGTTGCTGTTTGATACACGGGCGTACGGTAACTTAAAGATTCAGGAGTAAGGACGAAATGAATCTCGGGTGAACAGCCTGGTATGAGTGTGCATAGGACACACTATTTCGGCAATCGACCACGTTGCCATCATCAGGTGCGCTGATGTTCGTCATAAAATACGCCTGGAGAAACGGGAGAAGGGAGCTTACTGGTGTCAATTATATTAGTATTCCGAGAGATTTCCATTGTCAGAAACCTAAGTAGAGTGTTCGCAGTAGCGTGGGAAATCAATGGTGGCGGAGGAGAGAGAAGCTGACCCCCCGCAAAGCAAGCGAGGGCTCGCACGACGTCATTAATAGCAGCGGCGGCTGCTGCTGCCGTCTCAATTTATGGAACGTGGTCCGGAGAACACGGCGGCCAGACAGCTGTTCCGTCCGTTCCGCATTCAGGCGTGTGGGCCGCGCCTCATACATATGGCTGCGCGTCACGCAACACCGGGCTGCTGCAGCGCGCGACTCTGCCCGTGTGCCGTCTTCAGTGCGCGCATGCGACGGTGCAGACCCTCTGCTTTCTCGCAGGCCGCTGATTTTCTCTTCCTTTAATGATGGCCAGATTACTTCAAAGTACCTAAAGTGATGACAATTTTATACACTATATGATAAAAACCACCTGGACATCTGACATTAATACGGGTTCTGTCCACCCTTTGTCTTTATAACGCTTTGAACTCCGCTGGGGTCACTTTTAGTCAGATGTCCGAATCTCTGTGAAGGATTGGCAGGCTATTCTTCCTCAGAGCCGAAACCGCAGCTGTTAACGATGTTGGTTGCTGAGGTCTGGAGCGAAGTCGCCGATTTATCTTATCCTAAAGGTCTAACATTCAGTTCAGGTCAGGACTCTGGGCAGTTCAGTACATTTCAGGAATGTTATTGTCACAAACTAATCCCTCACAGATGCTACTTTTCTACAGGGTACATTCTCACGCAGATGCAACCAGCTGCCATATCCGAAATAATATTCTCATGTACGCAGCACAAAATGCTGTGAAAGGTGTTCACATGATTTCGCATTTAGCGTTTTCTTAAGAGCAATAATTGGACGCCACCCTAACCATGAAAAATACCCCCATATTTTGACAACACTCCCATCGTACTTCAATGTTGGCACCGCACATTCGCCACAATCGGACCATTCCATTTTATTACCACAGGTTATAGTGTCATTCGTCACTAATAATCACTCGCTTCCCGTCATCGACTGTCCAGTAGCATCGCACTTTGCAGCACATCAAGGGTCGCTTAGTGTTGACTACAGATATGCGTTGTTTATGAGGAACTGTTCGACTGTTGTACCCCATTGTATTTAACTCCCTAATCAGAGTCAAAGTGCTAGCTGCAATTCTGACAGCACTTTGGAAGTCACGAGTGATTTCTTCCGTTGATTCCACCCGATTTTTGTAAAACCACCCACTACAATACTCGATAGTCTCTGTTCTTCAATACATGAGGTCTGCCTGGTTTTAGTTCAACTGTGGTTGTTCCTTCACGTTTCCACTTCACAGTCACATCACCAACACTCGACTTGGACAGCTTTATAACGTTTTAGATTTCACTACTGGATTTGTCACTTACACTACTGGCCATTAAAATTGCTACAACACGAAGATGACGCGCTCCAGATGCGAAATTTAACCGACAGGAAGAAGATGCTGTGGTATGCAAATGATTAGCTTCTCAGAGCATTCACACAAGGTTGGCGCCGGTGGCGACACCTACAACGTGCTGACATGAGAAAAGTTTCCAACCGATTTCTCATACACAAACAGAAGTTGACCGTCGTTGCCTGGTGAAACGTTGTTGTGATGCCTCGTGTAAGGAGGAGAACTGCATACCATGACGTTTCCGACATTGATAAAGGTCGGATTGTAGCCTATCGCGATTGCGGTATATCGTATTGCGATATTGCTGCTCGCGATGGTCGAGATCCAATGACTGTTAGCAGAATATGGAATCGGTGGGTTCAGGAGGGTAATACGGAATGCCTTGCTGGATCCCAACGGCCTCGTTTCACTAACAGTTGAGATGACAGGCATCTTATCCGCATGGCTGTAGCGTATCGTGCAGCCAGGTCTCGATCCCTGAGTCAACAGATGGGGACGTTTGCAAGACAACAACCATCTGCACGAATAGTTCGACGACGTTTACAGCAGCATGGACTATCAGCTCGGAGATCATGGCTGCGGTTACCCTTGACGCTGCATCACAGAGAGGAGCGCCTGCAATGCTGTACTCAACGACGAACCTGGGTGCACGAATGGCAAAACGTCATTTTTTCTGATGAATCCAGATTCTGTTTACAGCACCATGATGGTCGCATCCGTGTTTGGCGACATCGCGGTGAACGCCCGTTGGAAGTGTGTATTCGTGCCGGCCGGTGTGGCCGTGCTGTTCTAGGCGTTTCAGTCTGGAACCGCGTGACCACTACGGTCGCAGGTTGGAATCCTGCCTCGGGCATGGATGTGTGTGATGTCCTTAGGTTAGTTAGGTTTAATTAGTTCTAAGTTCTAGGCGACTGATGACGTCAGAAGTTAAGCCGCATAGTGCTCAGACCCATTTGAACCATTTTTTGTGTATTCATCATCGCCATACTGGCGTATCACCCGGCGTAATGGTAAGAGGTGCCATTGGTTACACGTCTCGGTCACCTCTTGTTCGCATTCACGGCACTTTGAACAGTGGACGTTACTTTTCAGATGTGTTACGACCCGTGGCTCTACCCTTCATTCGATCCCTTCGAAACCCTACATTTCGGCAGGATAATGCACGACCGCATGTTGCCTTTCTGGATACAGAAAATGTTCGATTGTTGCCCTGGCCAGCACATTCTCCAGACCTCCCACCGATTGATAACGTCTGGTCGATGGTGGCCGAGCAACTGGCTCGTAACAACACGCCAGTCACTACTCTTGATGAACTGTGGTATCGTGTTGCAGCTGCATGGGCAGGTGTACCTGTACATGCCATCCATGCTCTGTTTGACTCAATGCCCAGGCGTATCAAGGCCGTTATTACGGCCAGAGGTGGATGTTCTGGGTACTGATTTCTCAGGATCTATGTACCATAATTGCGTGCAAATGTAATCACATGTCAGTTCTAGTATACTATATTTGTCCGATGAATACCCGTTTATCATCTGCATTTCTTCTTGGTGTAGCAATTTTGATGGCCAGTAGTGTAGTTGACGTCCAGTGACTAGTCAATGTTTGAAGTCATTCAGCTCTGCTGGCCGACAAATGCTGCTTTTGCTGGTACTCTATTGAAGTCATAGCAGTCCCCGCCTCCTTTTATACTGGAGAGTCTGCCTCTCGTCACATCTGGTGGTCAATTCCACATTACACATGACTGTCCGGATACTTTTGATCAGACAGCGTACTGTAGATATGAAAAGTTTATCGATTAAAAGTACATTAGACTTATTCTGAGTGCATCTTCTACGGCACTAGTTAACTGTCGGAGAGGACGACGAGAGAGACTAGTTTCTTATTTTCCGTCATGTACGTGTCTTGTAGCACATAGTAATGGCTATTAGTAGCTATCGCTAGCCATAAAATTAGCATTATCTGCGGTGCGTTTATAACCTGGTTTTCTCACACGTGTTAAGCTCTGACTGTCCCGACACGAACACCTCCTTAGAGAGGAAGAACAAGTAATTACAAATGTCGCTGGAACATGCCACTGGCAAGGAATCCTGTCATGTTACGGCCATAACATGGTTCTTATGTATTCATTCGAGTGAATAACAAGAGAGAAAAGGTGATGAACGGTAACTTAGTGGTGTCTGGATTAGGTACAACTAGCGTCTAAATAGAGCTCTCAGTTTCATGGTTCGAATAATTAGACAGTCATCCTGGTTCAGCAAGTACATTTCAGTTAGGTCCAAATGGCTCTGGGCACTATGGGACTTAACATATGAGTCAACAATCCCCTAGACTTAGAACTACTCAAACCTAACTAACCTTAGGACATCACACACGCCCATGCCCGAGGGAGGATTCGAACCTGCGACCGAAACGGTCGCGCGGTTCCAGACTGTAGAGCCCAGAACCGCTCGGCCACCTCGGCCGGCTATTCACGTATTGGAGCAGCCTACACTCCCAGACAAAGAAACGAGGCTTTAGAATCCTGTCGACCACTCCATCCTTAGAGATTAAACTCTAGCTCGGATACCACATCGCTTCCCGGGAAGAATGGTTCCGGCATTCTCCTTAATCGATTTTGGGAAACTACTGTAGGCGTACATTCGTATGACATGACCGAACGGGGATTTTAATCGAGCCCTTCTTGAATGTGAGTGTAACTTTACAAAAGCCTCCACTGTTGAAAATAAATAAGGCATTTACTTAGAAATGATCTAAAGGTATCTGTCTTCTCGATGAAGACAGCATACCTCGCTGCTGTTGACAAATATCTACACGTATCATAATTTTTGAATTAGTTGCATTAAATTATTTGCCACTGCATTCTGGATTTTTCATATTGGAACAAAATATTATTTTTAACATACTGACCGATGTCAAGCATCGCTCTTGCGAAACTCGTCTTTTCCTTATCCTGCGAATCATGGATGGAGGACAACAAAGAGATTTCATTTTCCCAGGTATGTGGAAAGCCTCTGACACAGTGCCACACTGCAGACTGTTAACGAAGGTCTGAGAATAAGGAATATGATCTACATATGTTAGTGACTGGAAGACGTTTTAGGTAATAAAACCTAGTAATTTTTCGACGGCGAATGTTCATCAGAGACACAGGTATCTTCAGGAGTTCCCCACGGAGGTGTAACAGAGCCTTCTTTCTCTCTGTATGCCATAAAGAACTGACAAATAGGCGTGAGCGGCAGACTGCGTCTGTTCGCTGATGACTCTGTATTGAACGTGAATGTGTAGTCTGTGAGTGCTCTAAATGCGGAAAAGTATAAGTTAATGAAGATATAAGTTAATGAAAATGAGCAGAGAAAGAATCATGCAGTGCTTGAATACAGAATTAGTGGTGTGAAGATTGGCACAGTCACGTCTGTTAAATATCTATGCGTAACGTTGTAAAGCGCCATGAAATAGAACGGACGCTTAAAATCGTTTGTAGGGAAGGGAAATGGCCTTCTTCGGTTTGTTTGGAGACTTCTAGAAAAGTATAATTCTTTTACAGCGGAGACCGTTTTCAGAACACTTGTGCGACCCATTCTTGAGTACTTCTCGAATGTTTTCGATCCCCTTCAGGTTTGACTCAAGCAACACATCGAAGCTAGTCAGAACGTGCAGATAGATTTGTTACAAGTAGGTTCAATCAAGATGTGAATTTTAGACAAATGCTCCGTGAATTCAGATGGGGATAGCAGGAGAGAAGACGACCTTGTTTTTGCGGAAACCTACTGAGAAAGCTTAGAGAGCCGGTACTTGCGAAAGACGGCAAAATGATCATAGCGTCACCAACATAAATTTCGTGGAAGGACTGCGATGACATGATAACAGAAAACAGGACTCGTATAGAAGCATATAAACAATCGTTATTTCCTCTCTCACTTCGCGAGTGGTACAGGAAAGGGTATCACTAACAGCGGTACATTGTCTTATAACCGGCGGAGTATGTATGTAGATGTTGTTATTGACATTCCAGCAATAAGTAGCGCTTAATTGTTTTAGTAATAGTCATCCATGCAAAGGACAGTGTTTTTTATAATTAGTGGACCTCTAATTGTCATCACTTTTATATTTATGACAAATAATACAATTCTTTCTTTCTTTCTTTCCTTCGCTTACGCCATGGTCCCGCAGCGATCTCAGGGTCGGCGTGGTTAGAACGGATTTGGCAAGGTTAGTTTTAGGGGTGGCCAGATGCCCTTCCTGTCGCCACCCTGCACCCCCTTGGATGGAATCAGTGTACCCCAGCTGTCTGCATCTAGTGTAAATCGTGAAATCGTGCGAACGTGTGGCAGATGTCTGCAACGCATGTAACTGAGGCGGAATGTGGGGACCAGCCTGGTATTCACCTAGTGGGATGTGGAAAACCACCAAAAAACCACATCCAGGCTGGCCGGCACACCGGCCGTCGTCGTTAATCCGCCAGGCGGATTCGACTCGGGGCCGGCGCGCCTACCCGAGTCCAGGAAGCAGCGCGTTAACGCTCTCGGTTACCCTGGCGGGTTATCACAGATAATACAGTGAAGTAATGTAAACAGATTAGATTTTTATCCGTTTATTTGAGTAATAGATTTTCGCAAGTAGTGTATGTCCAACAGAAATAAAGAGGTGTGTAAGAGTCTGTATGTCTTGCTGTTCTTATTCTCCAATAATCAAGAGTTCTATTTTAGTAGTTCTCGCAATAACTTATCGTATCACCTCCATTCGTCACCAGGATAAGATACGTTGTCCTCCTCCGTTGTTCTTAAGAGCCATTCACAGATTTTCATTTATTATTTTTAGTGGTCTTTCTGTTCCTTTTTTCTAAAGCCAGGGAAGAAATAAGGCAGGATACAGCAGCACTTTCTAGCCACAATAAAAATGCGAATATTTTGCTCGTATTTCACTCAGGGAGGTGTTTGCAGAAGCTCAGTATCCAAGATTTCTACATGCAGACGGCGGACTGGGTCAGCGACATAAAGACGCCCTCTGGGGACCGCTGTGCGTGCCGTTGGCAATATGGGGGGATTTGGCCCCACATTGTGGAGCGTGCTGCAGTTGCAAGATACTGTGGAGGGTCGCCTCGGAGACGCGGGAAGCTGCTGAAACGACACGGCCCGCCTCTGCTACCCGGCGAGAGCGTAAAATGGGAAAGCGCTCCAGCCCAGCACAGGGAATAGTTTCGTTTATTGGCCATTCTCTGGCGGCCAGAAGGGCCCATAGTGTTGCGCCGAAGGATCTCCGAACGGAGCCGGTGTACACTTACACACCATTACCGAGTTTCTTCTCCTTTCACAAAATACGGCACGAATTAATTTCTACGGAGGACGCATGATTATATTGGCACCTCAAAAAGTAGCGCTCTTCGAGTGTTTGGCAACCAGTACATCATGCTGTAAAAGGAGATTAAAAACACCATCCGTTTTTGTGCTACTGTATTATGAAAGTTCAGAGGTATATAAAAACATCAAAACATCTTCTACAGCCCGTAAAGCACTATCACGCCATAAAAACACGCTTTTCTCTCTTAAACACAGAACAACTTGATGTGACTAAGTCGTCTTAAGTTTTTAAAAAATTACCTTCCAAATAAGCTCTAGAGCCCTCGTCCCTCCCGCATATACATCACGTAACAACGACTTTACAATTACAGAAATTGGGGATCATACAGATGATGTTTCCTTTCCGTACCATCTGCGGATGAAACGGGAAGGGTGGAAAAACGGTACTGGTACACTGTGTGTCCTCTACATACACCGTACAGTGCTTTGCAGATTACGGATGCAAATGAACGTGTCAAGAAATAGAAATATCACAGATGTGAGATCAAACATCCTAGGATCTTATACTTCGCCAATGGTTACTAGCGTTCTTATTCAATAGAAGGTACCTCAAATGTTTTTAAGCTGTTACATCTAGCATAATTTCTTTAAAGTCAGTTCCGCCATTAGACTGTTTTTTATTTGCAGTGCTACATTTACACGATCATGATTTCGGCTTTAAAGTGCCATTATCAACTGTTTTAATGTTATACACTGCCTAAGATCGCATACTGTCGTATTCAAAATACACTATTAGCCACGTTGTCTAAGGGTCAATATTTCTAGTAAAAGCCTACTGCTTTGTTTTATTACTAGAAATATTGACCCTTAGACAACGTGAATAATAGTGTATTTTAAATACGACAGTATGCCATGTTAAGCAATGTGTAACATTAAAACGCTTGATAATGGCACTTTAAAGCCGAAATCATGATCGTGTAAGTGTAGCACTGCAAATAAAAACAATCTAATGGCGGTAATGACTTTAAAGAAATATATTATGACTGTGGCCCCACATTATGAAAAAATATAGCATAATAATCAACATACCACGTATTGCATGTTTCATCCCTTTTATAAGCACGTCGAAGACTGGCACAACCATGATTAGGTCATTATCTATACACACAATAAATTAAAGCCCAATGC
Source organism: Schistocerca americana (assembly GCF_021461395.2). Taxonomy (NCBI): domain Eukaryota; kingdom Metazoa; phylum Arthropoda; class Insecta; order Orthoptera; family Acrididae; genus Schistocerca; species Schistocerca americana. The sequence goes on along the minus strand of NC_060122.1, from coordinate 364,599,059 downwards.
CGCTTGTTTCCTTTTTTGTTTCGTTCTTAAAAGTGAAGGCCAACTCAGGAACCACTGTGGGGATCATGATACGGTTTTCACTACTAATAGATTGATCGGGCCACGATGACGATTTGTCTGTATGATTTATTACCGCTACGCCACCAAAGTCACCCGGCAGCAGATTGTTAGTGCTACACGTGCAAAGCGGGGCAATGTTGTTAGTGCCCTATACATCAGAGTTTCTTTATTGACACTTGGCTTCCTCGCTTGCTATGAACCCACTGGTTGTTTGTTGCCAGAAACACCAAATCGCCAATAATGTGGCACTGGTCATAAGGTGTTACATTCTCCTAACGAGACCATACAGGCAAAATTATGTAACCCTCAGCGGATCATCTGCACAAAAGGATATCCCACGAATGTTGGTTTATATGAAAATATAGAAATTTAAGAAACATAGAAAGGCGGAACTTCTTCATGTTGACCAAGACTGTCGATTACACATGAGTGTAAAAAAACGTGACAGGAAACATTAGGCAATATTCGAATTTGTAACTCTCCTTGATTATCTCTGGAACTGAATGGGAGGAATAATCTATACCAGAAGTCCTATAACCTACTCATTAAGACGTATAATACTGCATCAAAAGCTGAACACAATAAGACAAGTTCTTGAAAGTTTTTGTTTGTATTGAAGCAGTATAGCTGACGGTGCACAAATACCGGGAGTTTATTCATCCATTATTTGGGAATGAGAGTATTTAGCAACTTGCAACGAACTTTACACATAATTTAAAACATTTGTGGAACTTTTTCTCCCTTATACCTTCCACAAAATGTTGAAAACATTAAAGTTTAATCTCTTACTATATTTCCACTTTCCATCCGTAAAACCGAAGCATCAGACATGACGTTGTAATTTATTGCTTCTGTACTACCGACTATATTCATAAAGTAATTTGTAGACAGTGCCCAAGTGTACCACTGAATGCACCTGCAAAATTATATCATTGTACGACGCGCAGTTCTGGAGATGTGGCGTGATAAACTTTGAGACGCCTGAAAAACTTTCTTTTACTTAAAATGGAACGAAAATTATCTGGGCTATATTGACAGTGTTTCATAATGAGAACATCCGCTAACTTTGTTGTTGTTCAACTTGCGAAGATACATTTTCTTTCCTTCCTTCGTTTTCATGACAGCCATTGTAAAGGCATCACATGCCAACAAACAGATCGTGTCCGCTGTGGAAACTACTGTGTTCGGCTAAACTAAAATTCTAGTATGATTCAAATGCCTCTAAGCAATATGGGACCTGAGAAAAAATGGTTCAAATGGCTCCGAGCACTATGGGACTTAACATCTGAGGTCATCAGTCCCCTGGAACTTAGAACTACTTAAACCTAACTATCTTAAGGACATCATACACATCCATGCCCGAGGGAGGATTCGAACTTGCGACCGTAGCAACAGCGCTTAGAACCGCTCGGCCACAGCGGCCGGCTAAAACTCTGTTATTAACTGCAACAAAGACTACTTCTGCATGCAGAGGTAAATAAAAGTGGAAGCAGTAGTAAACAAACGAGAATGGGTATTGATAACTGAAGGCATTCCTGGAAGTTTGTAAGAGGTACTCACTATAGTTTGGAATGTTGCAAGGCACAAGTGGAGTAAAACAATTCAGAACAAGGTTTGTATTTCATGGCCTTTGATGTCCCTCGCAGCTGATGATCGTCTGTTGTGTACATAGAGTAGTTCCGTGTAGTCAGCGCGTACACAACTTTCCCACTAGAGCGCGCCCCGCTAAGCACAACAGTGCAGGCGCAACGCTCGTCCGTCTCCGCACTACGAGATGGCGCTGTCATAGAGACGGACCAAATTTTGCTTCCGCCGATCCGCGTATTAATATGTAACGCAGTCAATGAGATTGCTGCTAACGTAGAACCTTTCCTCCTCGCGGATCACACTCGCGCAGTGATACCTGAACGCGGGAGGTATTATAACGAGTGTACAGACCTCCGATTAGTCAGTCTGCATTAGTCTGCGTTAGTATGTAGTCAAGTTTCAGTCTGCGCCTAATAAGATTATCATATTCCGGTACACAGCCATGAAGATAAATGAATAGACACTTTGTCAAGTATCAGAGATATGTGAGAATAAGATTAACGTACCAAGACCAAAGGAACTTCAGATTGTCAGTTGTAAATAGCAACGAGAACCAAGTTAAGTTATTTTTATGTTTGTTATTATTTTAATACATGTGTGTGAAAATTAATGAAGTTCTGTTTGAAGTTGGCCACCGTCAATCTGCTACTCTAAGCGTGCAAGTGGCATTTGTATCGTCTGACCTAACGGCAGAAGATAAACACGCCACGATAAGACCACGAGACATATTGCTGACACTCGCCTACTTCGTTAGAGCGACAAGTCAAATAATCGGATGGTGTGTGTACCGAAGGTCTTACAGTACGCACACCACAGTCTGTCACTTTTATGTAGATGGAAGTCGCTGACTTAACGCAGTGTGAGCGTGCCGTGCGATGTGGACATCAGTGTGAACTACGACTAGACGAGCAGTGGGCAGCGTTGCGTTTTCCTGGTGAGCAGTGGGTGGACATAGAGCACGGTGCTGGGTTCACGGCTCGCTGGCATTGCTGCCACCCGCTGCCCGCCTCACGGAACACCGCCCCCGCCACAGCACCGGCTGGCTGGCTGCCAGCAGCGATGGAGGGCCGACGCTGCGCTAATCCCCACTACTGCTGTCTCCTGTGTAATCTTTTCGGGAATCACTTCCTACTGCAACACAATAAATGACGAGTCATGTGTCGCATTGTCTCTCTTCACAGGCACAACTCTCTCCGATGTTCTGAATAGAGAGATGGGGAAAAGGAGCGTTGCGGCCGGCCGACATCTCTCGAGCAGTGGTGCTGGGACCGTATCTACCCGAAATAGACGAAACAAACAACACTGCTGCCTACTAAAATTGCTTCTTTAAAGCAGATACAAGCCACCTCATTTATGAGGGACCGAATCCACTGGTTGGCCTATTCTGCGTAGGTGACACCTGACGGGAAATTTCAGTGTTTTGGGTGATAACAGAAATTGTTATCTGACGCCGTTTTGTATGGTAATAGAACTACTACATTTATGGTGGTTCCTAGATAAGCGGTTGAGGGCTTGCACCAGAGACTTCACCTTTGTCAATAAATGCTTAGAACTGCATGGCCTGACTGCAGGCTCAGCACAGCCTTTGCTCGCCGTGGCATTGGGAGGAGCAGGATGGCGGGTCCATCCGTCTGGCCACCTTTCGCCCCCTGGATGTTTCCCGGTACTCATATGATAGCAGGCTGAGCGGAACAGGGGCCGTTCGTAGGGGACTAGAACGAAGGAAAATGCCCTCTTCCCTAACTGAGATTGAAACAGGGACCTCCACGGCCGAAGATTAATGCTCTACCCACTAGACCATCATTGCAGCTTTGTAAAAAGTAGTTTTGTTTACATCGTATCTCGTAACTGCACTAACAATCAGATAGAATGAAGCTTCAAAAATCGTTATTTAATGATGCACTTGCTTCAGAAGTGATGGTATGGGAAGCGGCAGTTAATTTAATGTTGTCACTAGAAAATCCGGATAAATGGTGCTTGGGAACATCACGGCGGTAGGTTGCCATTCGAACTGGCGTACTGATCCATCAATAGAGCTCGGGGCCTTGCCCTCAGTGTAGCAGCCTTCTTCTTCTTCTTCTTCGTTTGCTTGTGCCTTTGTCCTGCAGTTTTCGCAGGGTTGGCATAGTTAAGGTCGGATTTGGCATGGTTAGTTGAAGGTCTGATTGGATGACTTTCTTGGAACCCCTCTCCCCGGAACAGAGGTAGTGAAACCCAGCTGTCTGTGTCTAGTGTAAGCTATGAAAGAGTGCGAGTCGTGTAACTGAGGCAGGACATGGGGACCAGCCCGGTATTCACATATTGGGGCGTGGAAAACCGCCTAAAAACCACATCCAGGCTGGCCAGCACACCGAACCTTCGTCGTTAATCCGCCGGACGGATTCGATCTGGGGCCGGTTCGCCCACCTTAGTCCAGGAAGCAGCGCATTAGCGTTCTCGGCTAACCTGGCGGGTTGGTCTCAGTGTAAGAGTAATAGTATTAAACAATGCCCCATGAAATTAGATACGTTGTCCACTTGAGTTAACGTATTCTGATAGACATAATGCATCAGTTGTACTGCGTAACATCGCAATAATAATCAGATCTAAATGAAGTTTTGCATGTACATTTCTGCCAATTTTCTAAATCCCATGAACAACAGCAAGAGGACTCATTACGCATATTTCTATCTGACTAAAAGTACTGTGTGGTACACAAGTCATTCAGTGTGGGAATAGGAAGATGGCTATTTATATCGAAAACGACGGAGACTGATAATTAAAAAAAATAATTTTTCATTGAACAGCCATTTATAGCCTAGTAGGATGAAAACCTTGTTCTTAACACCACAGTGGCGATTTGGAATGTTACAGAATGCGAATGGATTTCTAAAGATAAAACTAAAAGTAAGCTACTGTGTTCGTCAAAGTTCACAGTTTCTGTATGTGCATTCGATTCCTTTTTAATCTGGAGAAGAGGGTTATCGATTCATTGTTCACGATTCTGCTCGTTTCTCCATACACAGTCGTGACCTGACTGCCAGCATGCTAGCTCACACTCATTGCGTCAGTTGTTTTCTTGATAACCGTTTTTCATTAAATTACAGCTGCTAACATAATAACCACTTTTTGTTGTTATTCTTTGTGGTAGAAGTGAAAGCACTTATTTATGTACATATGTCTTCTACATCAACTAACTGAACAGAATTAAAATGTTGAAGCCTGTCAACAGTTAAGCAGTTAGTGACAAGGTCTCTGATTATTTATTTAAGAAGCTCTCGTTTTGGCTCCACTTCGCTCATTATATCCCGTGACACTTGTCCTCACCTCCAAAGGATTTAGAGGTGGATAACAGGAACTTAACATAGGACTTCGGCCTCAGTAGGTAATGAAAGTAATTGTTAGACTATGCATACTTTTCACCTCTAAAGGAATGCCACCAGTTACATTTTCAAACGCTTTTGTCACACACAGTCCCAACTGGAGATATTTTGTTTTCAAGATCACCTCTTATCTCCGCCTTATCAGTGGGTTGCGCCATTTCGTTTTGGCTCATCTTGTGACGTGATACAGTGTCGTAGGGCAGCGACTTCAGTATGCTCTAGAATTGCAAATATGTATCCCGAAACAAACTTTCCATTCGATATTGCCATCAGGTATCGACCTGCAACACACTGGATGAAAATGGGGTTCAGGGAGAAAATAAGAGCAATCATAGAATATCACCGATAAAGGCTGTCTTAAAAAATGACGGGTGCATACATGGGAAACAGAGTGGGACACACACGAAACGGGCCACCGGAGAGTCTACGTGTCCTTCCCGAACAGAAGGTAAAGATTAGGGATGAAACACGCTGCCCTAAGCCGTGGAAAGGCGTATTTCCTAAACGAACATAGTCCATATCCAACATCCTTACATCGTACGAACATCAGTCCGATCCAAGAGTGCGTATCTGGGGAAATTGGCTCTCCTCCTCTGCGCATACACAGGCCAGACGACAAAGGATGACACACGACAACATAAACAATTCTCTCGGGAACCCAGACCAATGGGCAGACCCAGACAGAACGGCAGACAGAATTTCAAGAATATTGCAACAAGAACACTCAAGAGAGACGCCTTATAGACTCGCACCTAAAGCGAAAGCGATTAAAGCACCAAATGACAGCAGTGATCGTAGAGATAATTAAAAATCGTACATTGGTACAGAAACAGGAGATGAAGTGTGCGCACACTAAAACAAGGAAACACATGAAATAAACGTAAGTATAGAATTACAGACATACATACATAGTACATGCATACATACATGTATACATAGAATGATATTACATACAAACACAACTACATAGAAACAAATAAATGAAGAAAATGCTGTTCAGACATGCATAACTCGATAACCTCATTCTGAAATCTATCTTCCTGACAAGCCCCATGTAGTATAGACGTTAATAACTACAACACTGTTATGTTAAACTTAAGGACGAAAATAACTTCCGTATGATGCGTCACTGTCAAGGAAAAGTGTTTGACGAAACTTGGGCCATAAATAAAAACAACTGCTACAGCATAGTACAGAAGATGACAAAGAAAAACTAAATGAGCCGAGCGGAAATGACACTTTCATCCAAAGACAATACTTACTCGGAAGTGACCGCGATTTATGATGGTAGACTGGACTTTACAAAAGGCGAAACATTGTTCTTACAAAAGGAAACGCTCCATCGCACTCCCCTCAGATTTAGTGGTGAAATGTCCCTGCTAATAGGCCGTCAAAAACTGAACACAGATCAAGCACGAAAACCGGAAGAAGGTGTACTGAATTGTGAAAAAAGAATCATTGAAACAGTGAACGGTCAAAGCTCAGGAAGTGGAACATAGAGCAAATTGCAAGAATCACGGCGTCGTGGTTGTGTGGTGACAGTGTTGGACTGAAAAGCGGAGAACCATGTTCAAATCTCCCTCTTGCCCCGTTAAATTTTTCGCAAAATTATGAAGTTTCCGTCTGGTCAAAGACGTGTCCATTCTCCTTCTGTAGGCTAGGCAGGTGTCATACTACACGTTGGTTATAGAATATAAGTCCTGTGGTAAGCATATATTACCGTCGCAAGTAAATGTGATGACCAGAGAGAGCAGACGAGATGCCGCATAGAACTCTCATAGAAATAAAAACAACAAATAATAGGGCGTGAACTACGTTACATCAAAGGAATTCAAGAGTCAAAACTTCCAAAACGGAGCACAAGAGTCGTAACATGTAGTAGGTACTTGTGTAGAACACTCACTGCTGCAAATGGACGTTGCACCACAGACACAAATTTGAATACAGCGAACAAACACCTCAGTGACCGGACGGATAGTTGATAACTTTGGGAAAAAAATATTATGCACGGGGGAGATACGAACACGGATCTTCCCCTTCGTAGTCCAACACCGTCCCACAGAAGCACGATGCGGTAATTCTTGTAATTCATTCGATGTTGCACGTCTTGAGCTCCGACCATTCATTGTTTCTATTTTACTTCTTTTTTTCAAATTTCAGTACACCTTCCTGTTTTCAAACTTGATCTGCGGTCCGTTTTTGACGGGATGTTTACTGGGCCATCTTACCACTAAACTTGATGGGGGTGTAATGAGGAGTTTCCCTTGTTAGCAGGTTGTGTAATCGCCAAGGATCGCCACTAGGTTGGTAAGGAGCTCTTGCGGTAGGGAGTTCCATTCCAGCGCCGTTTACAACTGTTGGGCGTGCTGGTGTAAGGTTCGCCAATGCATCCCACTTGAATTCGATGGGCTTTAAGTCGCCGGAACGGGCGAGCCAGTCGATTAGCCGAATATCCTTCAGTTTCAAGAGCCTCCATACGCACTCTTCGACGAGGTCACCCGTTGTCATCTATAAAAACGTAGTCAGGGCCAAATACACCCAACAAAAGACAGTAATGGGAAGAGAGTGCAGTGTCACAGTACGCCCATGGAACTTCAGATCTTCCAACACCACAACATCACAACGATTTTCGGCATAGTTCCTGGATGCATTACGTGTTCCTATCTTCCGCCTTATGAGACTACATCCAGAATCACTACACAGACTGAATCTGCTCTCATCGGAGATCACCGACCCTTCTCTTTGGTACAGACCTTATGCTCTTCGCACCAACGCAAATCTTTGAACACCGTACAGATGATAATGTGCGACCGCATCGAATAGCGTAGGTAGAGAATATCTTAGAACGAGAGGATATTCGGCGAACGGACTGGCTGGACTGTTCCCCCCGGCTTGAATCTTATCGAACACGTGTGGAATGCGTTCAATGGATACATTGCAGCACGTCCACAATGACCATCCAGCAGCTGTGAACCGCTTTGCTAGAGGAACAGAACTTCAGTGTACTATTATCTGTCAATAAAAGTCATTTCTGTTCATCTCGTTGGGTATTTCTTTCAGTTACATTCTGTGAGATATTGGAGCAGTTCTTTCTACGTATAGTCCACGTTTCGTCTAGTTACGTCACTTGGCAGTGAGACACATGCGAAAGCTACTTCCTCCCTTAAGTTTTCCACCCTAGTGTATAGAAATGTTTCTGAAGTGTATTTAATTATAGTTCTGTAAACAGTGACCGCCTGTTGTTGTGTAAGGTTACTTACAACGCATAACTAATTTAGAAAGCTAACCTTTAATATACAGCCAAATAAGATAAATAGCTTGTAATGTCAGATCGGAAGAAAATCTCGATGAAATTCCGACACTTTCCTTTGCGATCATTGACATTAGTGGGCAATCACCTTATCTACGCTTTCCTATCCTTCTTTTATTCTCTTCTAAGTTACTAACATTTTTTCTTAACACACCCTGTTTTCTTTCACTAAAATGCAGTTTCTATTTTGTTTAATTTTCTTCGTAACACATAATTATTACTTGGATTTTGCTTTATTACATGATGAAAACTTACAGTGTACCAACATTTTTAAAATGCTGCGTAACAGGTCTATAAATATGCAATAAATAAAATTAAATGCAAACGAGTAAAAAATTAATTACGTAACTTAACTTGTTTAGAGGTGATACTGAAAACTTAAGACTACCTTAATGGTCAGTCACTGCGTACGCAACTACTCCAGTAGTACGAATTCCTTAAAAATTGGTATTTTGATTGCACAAGTAAAGCGTGTTTCCAATGTCTGTAATCATTTTAAAAACGTTGTTGTAGCCGAATGAGTAGTACTACAAAGTAACAACATACATAATTTTAAAGAGCTTAATTTTAAGGTATTTTTCCCATTGCCGGTGTGACGTGTACTTCCATGTATGATCACTAGGTGGTATCGTAATAATGATGGCGCTTTATGGGGCAGAGAGGGCTTTCTGGGTGCTGTAACTGACAAAACAGAGTGGAACGGCTGTCCAACGAAAATCTAGCATGAAGTACGATAAAGTATCACCAACCAGAAAGGCAGTTACAGTCGGCATGTAAAGTTCGTTAAAACTGGGTGTTTGTGTAACAAGAAGGGAAGCGGTCGGCCAGGCGTGAACCCAAGTGATGTAGAGCGAGTGAGATAAGCTATCACAACAAGTCCGGCAAAATCTCAACGCGGAGCTGCACTTGAGTTGGAAATCTCAATGACGAATGTGTGACGTGTTTTGAGGAAAAAATTAAACATGGAACCATACAATATATAGTTAGTCCAAGCGGTACGAGTTTTGCTGTGCGCAGCAAGTCGAAGATGATGGTTTTTGAATTCGATAATTTTTTTCGGGCGAGACAAAATTTAATACAAATGAGAAAATAAGAACAGCACAACTGTAGGTTTTGGGGAAGAGAAAACCGGCATAACACGGTTAAATATCAAACAACTTCTTTCTTCAGTTAGATGTGCACACCCCCCACACCCCCAATTTTAACCGTGTTGAAAGGCCTTGGACACACTAGTATACAAAGTCGTGCGATTTTAGTATGTAGAAAGTGTCTATAGACAATAGAACGATTTTGTACATAGATAGCTGAGACATATTTAGTGACTATAGGTACGATTTGGCAACACAATCACAGAACTTTTACTCCCATTTGAAATGGGAGACATGAGAAAATTTCTAGACAATGTTGCGGAACACTTCGTAGTGCGGACGTGTTGGTAGACATGGTCTCCAGCTATTCTCATCGGACTGTGGAAAACGGTTCGTCGGTTTTTTTCTATTTTTATTTTTCAAATCGATATACATCATAATTAATTCTTGGCTATTGATCGCTTATCAAGGTGTGACCAACGAAGAAAGTGTTCCCGCTGACAAGATTTCCACCCGGTATCATATTTGTGGGAAGTTAGTAATTCCGAATATAAAAGTTGGAACAACAAGAATTTGGTTATCGAAGACCTGCTCAAAAATATTTAGTGTCAGTGAGTGCAATTAAAGAAAACCTGCTTCTTCTACTTTTAAAGTCGAAAGTAAATTACAACCGGAAACAGGCTCCTCCATAAATAGTACACTTTTCCACAAACGCCTACTCTTTCCATTTCTTTCACTATCCATTGTCATCACTGCACAACCCGAGATGCCAACAAGATCAGCCGCCAGCAAATATCAAGGAACAAGGCATTCAGATGTGTAAAAGAGATAAAATATCTAGACTGTCTATATAAATTGTCTAACTATATGTCTGTAGACAGTCCCTCGATTTTGTATATAAGTCTGTACCTACCTGTAGGGCATATCTGAACACAGTGCTACCCAATCGTCCGATTGTTCGGGGTGGAGCAACAGACCAATGTGTGCTAAAATGGCCTCCTAGGTCCCCAGATATTATCTCTTGTGATTTCTTTTTATGGGGTTATGTACAAGACCTCGTTTATGTCCCTCCACTTCCAGGTGATGATGTGGAATGGGAAAGAGGAACTGCGCAAGCCACAGCCGCCGTCTCAGAAGACACGTTGGCCCGTTTGTGGCAAGTGTTCGACCATCGTGCCGACGCTTCTAGGATCACACATGGTTTCCACATGGATTGCATGTCAAGTGAATTTTGTTGAAGGAAAAATACTTCCAAGCTTAATCTTTCAAATTATGTATATTGTTACTTTGTAATGGTAGTTATTCTGGTACAATAATTTTTTTAAAGTGTTCACGGGCATTTGAAACACGCTGTACGTCTTTATTTCACCATCCATCACTTGTTGAATGTTTCACTACTGTAAGTGGGAAGGGCGTCACGCGTGATTGCGCTAAGGCGGTAACTGCCCAGAGGCGCCGCTGTTTCCCCCACAGACCGCGGCACTGCTTCAATTAACGGTGGTCTCGCGTGCCCCGCATGCGGTCATGCAGTCCGGCCACGGACGCGATAAGCATTCCGGAGACGCCGGGCGCCGGGACGCCCACGCGCCGCGAGGCCGCACTACTCCGTGACGTCACAGCAGCACGCCGAGGCCGCCCCGGGGGCGCCACCCGTCATGGCAGCCAGAGGCCGCACGTCCTTCCTCGGTCAGCATTCATTTTGGCCGGCAAAAATACCCACGGAAATGGCACACTCATATAGCGCTCTCATCGCGTGTCGCCATTCCCTGCGAGATATTCGAATACCTCAAACCGCTTTCGACACACAGCAGCCAGATGTCTATGTTGCATATTTTCCGCAACATAGAGCGCTAATTATTATAAAACAATATATAATTGTTAAGGCTTTCGTGGCCACTTGTTGACAAACTGCCTATTGGCTTCTGTCTTGGGTTCTTCTGCCGACGCCGGCCAGAGTGGCCGTGCGGTTTTAGGCGCTACAGTCTGGAACCGAGCGACCGCTACGGTCGCAGCTTCGAATCCTGCCTCGGGCATGGATGTGTGTGATGTCCTTAGGTTAGTTAGGTTTAATTAGTTGTAAGTTCTAGGCGACTGACCGTCGCAGGTAGCAAGAGGAGAACCGCACCGGAAATGACCGCGGAGAAGCCCTCGGACGCTGGCGTGCCAGGTACATGTAGTCCGCAGCCGCGAGCTCGGCTCCAGTTCACCACCGGCAATGGAGGGTGAAGCTTTGACAATGCCAGGCACTCGTGCTGGCGAAACGCCAGAAAAATCATTAGATGAACGTCGGCAGAAGAACCCGAGACAGAAGCCAATATATCAGGACATTTGGCTATCTACAGGTATTAAAATAAATCAACGATGAAGGTTGAAAACGTGTGGCGGACGGGGCCTCGAACTCGGAAACTCTGCTTCTCTAAAACGAATGCCTTAAAGGTGCGGGAGGAAGGGGAGTTAGGACGTCAAACGGGCCGACTTGGTGCAGGAGAGGCACCACGGAATATTTTAATTTCCACTGTCTATAGTTTTACAAATAAATTCATAAAGCTTCGTCAGCATGACCAGGAAGGATCGGGATTCACACTCATAGCATTGGAAGTTTAAAAACTTAACAAAATTAATTTTTTTACTTGTGAAATTTCATCATTTTTCATTTACTATTGGCTGCATTTGTTGCGTAGGTACACTATTCTTCATAAGTAAGAGAGAGTCTTCGATGAATTTAGCACAGTATACAAACGGTACTTACAGGTGTATGAAACTCTGGAATTTATTTAATTTATGAAAAAAAGGGATCGGTTGGTAGGACATGTTCTAAGGCATCAAGGGATCACCAATTTAGTATTTGAGGGCAGCATGTAGGGTAAGAATCGTAGAGGGAGACCAAGAGATGAATACACTAAGCAGATTCAGAAGGATGTAGGCTGCATTAGGTACTGGGAGATGAAGAAGCTTGCACAGGATAGAGTAGCATGGAGAGCTGCATCAAACAAGTCTCAGAACTGAAGACCACAACAACAACATGAAAAAATGATTGAGCTGTTACATTTTAAACTTCATGTTCAGAAAATCTCAAGTATTATACTTGCTTATCTCACTATTTACCACAGTTTTTAATAGACTTGGAAAATTCTAGAGATTCATACACCTGTAAGTATGGTTTGTATGCTGTACAAAATTCATCTAAGAATCTCTCTTACTTAAGAAGAAAAGTTTACCTACAGCAGCTAATTCAGCAAACAGTAAGTAAAAAATGATGATATTTCATATGTAAGAAAAATTTATTTATCTAGGTTTTTGAACTTCCACTGCTGTGAGTGTGAATCCTGAATCCTTCCTGGTCAGGCAGACAAAGATTTATGAATTTATTTGTAAAAGTATAGACAGTGTAAATTAAAATGCTAGGAAGTTTGTAGTAAGGTCTTCGGTAAGGATTTACGGGACCAAACTGCAGAGGTCATCCGTCCCTAAGCTTACGCATTACTTAATCTAACCTACACTAACTTATGCTAAGGACAACACACACACACACACACACACACACACACACACACACACACACACACACACACACATGCTCGAGGGAGGACTCGAACCTTCGACGGGGGGGAGCCGCGTGGGCCGTGACAAGATGCCCCAGACCCCACGGCTACCCCTCGCGGCGAAATTAAAATGTCCTGTGTTGCCTCTCCTGCTCCAAGTCGGCCCGTTTGACGTCCTAACCCCGTTATCCGCCTCCGCCATCCGGACACGCTTCCCGTCCGACCCAAATTCTCCGTCTGTCACATGCTAGTAGCGCACCCTATCCATTAAACCTACTGCTCGTAGTAATCGCTACGTCCCGTAGTGGTTTGGAATATATGGTGCATGCGTTCTGAATGTACCAAGAGCCATCTTTGCTCGTAGATACAGATGTGTTTTGTGTGTTCTGTCAAACTTGTCCGACACTTCACTTCTACACATTATTTCATTTTTAGGTGATTTGAGGGTACACAGGGCGCGAAAGGTATTGATCATAACTGCCATCTGTGGCACGAACAACGGCTTTACCCTGTCTGGGTTTCAAGTCAAATTGACCTTGGATGACGTAAGTTAGTCTGTCTTCCATAATGCTTCTCAACTTTATGCGAGAGTTCACAAATTATAGTGGCTGGTGAATGGTGGCGCGCTATTTTCTAGACAATGCGTGATCAGTTGCTTCCAGCAGACGAAGGATCTGGAGATCTGTGCTGCCCAGGCCAACATCTGAACATCCTCTGCATCAAAGTAGTACAGGACAGCACAGACGATATGCGGTCTTGCATCATTTTGTTGAACCACAACGTCTCGATGACCTCCAAATTTGGGTACAGCCACCAGCCTTAATTCGTCAGGAATTTACCGGGTGTGCGAACCATAGGTGGTTGTCAAGTGTACCAACCGACATTCGGCACCAAGTCCCAGCAGGAGAGATTGGGTCACTCACAGGAAATGCAGATATGTCTCACTTGTAAGGCGTTTTGGAAGAATGTGAGGTTCAACGAGGCAGTCACCAATTACACTCGCTCTCACAGAGGCTAAATCAGTCCTCATGGTTTCTTCACCAACATACCACGGGAAATCTCCGTAGCCCACAGGTGGCTGCTGTGAAAGTTCACGATACCGCCCCTCGTAAAAGTAGCCTCATCTGTGGGAAGGATGAATGACGGATATCTTGTTGGCGTCCTGCTGTCCTTTGCGACGAACCAGTTGCCGCGGAGGCTAGCCCGTAGCTGTCGTGGAGAGTATTGCACACGATCTTCTTGATCAGTCGTCGTTAAACTGCGGCCTGCGGGTCCGATGTTTCCCGAATCAAGAATTCGTGTGACTCGCGGTTCTCAGCCGGATTGTGTAACAATATGCATGTAGCAACTGATATCCGAATCCATAAACGTCACCTAAGGTCAAGAGCTGCTTAGGAGTGTAGTATTCCTGCCCAGTAACAAACATAAAGACTTACAGGGACCGTAATATTTTAAAACATGCTTAATTAAAATTGATGAATTCAGCCGGTTACCTCCGAGGCAGGAGGGTAAGTTGCGCGGCCACTGCCGGATTAGATGATATGAGAGGGAGAGCGTTTTGTTGTTTGTTTTCCAGTACTGCAACTCACGGATGTGAGTGACTCGTACCGGTCAGCAGATATGGTATGAATTTCAAACATGGATTCGTGAATGCATATTATAAGAGGGTCATCGTTAAATGTGCTACATATTTGTGGCAAGGAATATAAAATTAAATTAAGGTTGCTACAATGCAGCGCTATAAGCAGAAGATAAATGACATTCTTAACATCTAGTAAAGATTTGTGATCGCGTCTCATATACCATAATTAATTTAAATATTTGTACAGTTACTGCTATTAATGAATTAATCATTCGTTCACACAGTCCACACAACACTTCGTTAGACAATAACAGCGTCACAAATTTGGGGTTGCTGACGGTGGCCGCAATCTGAAACCGAGAACAGTCAACACGAAGTCTTCCGAATGGTGCCGATTTTTAACTATCACTATTTAGGGACTGGTGGCCAACTTATCACGCTCTTACTATAGCTAGTCTATTGGGGGCTCATAACGTCCCCGAAGTTCCTCCCCCACAATGTCATTCTTGGTTCTTGAGCAAGAAAAATTGATGACAGCTGGTCTAGCTCATCTCACGTAGGCGAGCCACCTCCATGGTGCTGATGCTGGGAACACTGCCAAAGAACTTTTATATCCATGTCTCTAGGACTGCATTTCCGGCTATATGACCATATGACCTTTTTTTGCTCCTTAGACTGTCAGGGATCATTTCCTGCAGTTTGTTTCCACTTAGCAAAATCTTCCTGTTTCTACATGACTTGGTTATGTATACGTCCACACACTAACTTAACAAAAGAAATCAGTTTATGTAGAAGGCTGTTCTCACTAGCGCTATATGCTGAATTAGTTGTAACCAGTTTGTAGTGCATTCCAACATACAACAGATAACATACTCTTACTACATTAGAAGCTAGTCCTTTCTTCCGCCGACCCCTTCATTTATTAGAATTGCTCAAAGACAGGAATTTTATAAACTGAAAGCGTCAATCCTAGATGGCTCCTTTTCCATGGGCATAAGATTGTGATTCAATGCATATATCTCCGCCTGACGTTTTGTCTTCCTGTGCTGAAGAGATCAGATGCTATAAAGACATAGAAAGTAACACAGACTTCAACAAGCTCAGCAAGCCGAACTTTTTGTAAGTATCAAGGTAACGATCGTTTCATCACACCATCAGGTAGATGTCTTAAGATCGCAGAATAGCGCCGACGTAAGTTGAGGAGGCGTTACCGGTGTTGAGTTAGCGCTGTTTGCTGTTTCTAGGACTAAGGTGCACATCTGCCCCATTTCAGTCCTCCTTCTTTACCGTCAAAGTTGTTTTCGTGCCTTTGAGTTTCTATGGTCTCTGTGCACATTCTAGTACAGTAATGTTTTAGATCTTGATAAAAACATAGACTCGAGGAAACTAATTTGGTGGTTCCCTGGTTCCAGTACATGATCTGCTATTGCCCATGTATCTGGGTTTCTCAGGCGACAGTGACTTTGTTCCTTAAGTCAGGCGTTAATGCTTCTCTTTGTAGTTCGTGAGTATACTTAACCAGAAGTGCATGGGATTTTATACACTCTCACGGTGGCAAGCAGTAGGCGTAGGCTTTTCGTTGTGTTTCTATTTGGAAAGATGTGGTAAGGTATTATGGGACCAAACTGCTGAGATCATCGGTCCCTAAGCTTACACACTACTTAATCTAACGTAAACTAATGTACGCTAAGGTCAACACACACACCGATGCTCGAGGGAGGACTCGAACCTCCGACGGGGGGGAAGCCGAGCGAACCGTTGAAAAACGCCCTAGACCGCTCGGCTACCCCGCGCGGCGTTGTATTTAAATATTCGTGCATCTCTATTACTGATTTACTTTCTTAATCTCTCTTGCTTATTTACTTTCTTAATACCGTGTCTTCTTAGTACTCTCCTGAAGAGATCATTGACTGTTTTCGCGAGTGGAAGGAAAATTCTCTCTTTTGTTGGTTGTTTTTCACTAGAAACCTCTTAGAATATTTCTCCCTAGTTATCTCTTTGCCAGAGTAGCCGTTGCTTCTGAATGCATTTCATAAATGATCGAGCCCCTGCTTCAAGTACTGTGGTTCACAGATAGTTTCAGTCCGGTCCAGCAATGTTTTGATCAATCCCATTTTCTGCTTGGGATGGTGGATGGAATTTCTGTGAAGATATCAATCAGCTTGGGTCAGCTTTGTGTAGACAATGTGCCCTCAAGATCCGTCGGGTATTCTAAGTAACTGAACACCTAAAAATGAAATTTGAGCTTCATTCTCTTTACCTATTTTTGCTTTATATTACGAATAGAATTAATGTCATTCCGAAAATTTAGAAATTCTGATAGTTCCTTTTCTCCGCTATCATCAACATCTCAAAACCAGTAGGAGGGTCCCTTCTTCGCAGCCTGAAGGACTCCTTCAATTTCTTTTTATATAAAACTTCGCGACTGCGGCACTGAGTTGGTTCCTCTTAGACACGCCATTACTTTGCTCATCCGAGTTATTGTCCCATCGAAAATAAGTTGGTGTGAGGCAGTGTTTGAAAGGGTAATGTGACTCAGTGTTACCTGTTCTGTCGGACATGTCCGACAGAACAGACAAAACTCAGGTACATTAATACACTCCTGGAAATTGAAATAAGAACACCGTGAATTCATTGTCCCAGGAAGGGGAAACTTTATTGACACATTCCTGAGGTCAGATACATCACATGATCACACTGACAGAACCACAGGCACATAGACACAGGCAACAGAGCATGCACAATGTCGGCACTAGTACAGTGTATATCCACCTTTCGCAGCAATGCAGGCTGCTATTCTCCCATGGAGACGATCGTAGAGATGCTGGATGTAGTCCTGTGGAACGGCTTGCCATGCCATTTCCACCTGGCGCCTCAGTTGGACCAGCGTTCGTGCTGGACGTGCAGACCGCGTGAGACGACGCTTCATCCAGTCCCAAACATGCTCAATGGGGGACAGATCCGGAGATCTTGTTGGCCAGGGTAGTTGACTTACACCTTCTAGAGCACGTTGGGTGGCACGGGATACATGCGGACGTGCATTGTCCTGTTGGAACAGCAAGTTCCCTTGCCGGTCTAGGAATGGTAGAACGATGGGTTCGATGACGGTTTGGATGTACCGTGCACTATTCAGTGTCCCCTCGACGATCACCAGTGGTGTACGGCCAGTGTAGGAGATCGCTCCCCACACCATGATGCCGGGCGTTGGCCCTGTGTGCCTCGGTCGTATGCAGTCCTGATTGTGGCGCTCACCTGCACGGCGCCAAACACGCATACGACCATCATTGGCACCAAGGCAGAAGCGACTCTCATCGCTGAAGACGACACGTCTCCATTCGTCCCTCCATTCACGCCTGTCGCGACACCACTGGAGGCTGGCTGCACGATGTTGGGGCGTGAGCGGAAGATGGCCTAACGGTGTGCGGAACCGTAGCCCAGCTTCATGGAGACGGTTGCGAATGGTCCTCGCCGATACCCCAGGAGCAACAGTGTCCCTAATTTTCTGGGAAGTGGCGGTGCGGACCCCTACGGCACAGCGTAGGATCCTACGGTCTTGGCGTGCATCCGTGCGTCGCTGCGGTCCGGTCCCAGGTCGACGGGCACGTGCACCTTCCGCCGACCACTGGCGACAACATCGATGTACTGTGGAGACCTCACGCCCCACGTGTTGAGCAATTCGGCGGTACGTCCACCCGGCCTCCCGCATGCCCACTATACGCCCTCGCTCAAAGTCCGTCAACTGCACATACGGTTCACGTCCACGCTGTCGCGGCATGCTACCAGTGTTAAAGACTGCGATGGAGCTCCGTATGCCACGGCAAACTGGCTGACACTGACGGCGGCGGTGCACAAATGCTGCGCAGCTAGCGCCATTCGACGGCCAACACCGCGGTTCCTGGTGTGTCCGCTGTGCCGTGCGTGGGATCATTGCTTGTACAGCCCTCTCGCAGTGTCCGGAGCAAGTGTGGTGGGTCTGACACACCGGTGTCAATGTGTTCCTTTTTCCATTTCCGGGAGTGTATAATCGAGCGTGAATTCTATACGACGTATGCTTCGTTGCGGATGCACAAATCTTATTCGAAGCACTTCGAGAATTTAGAATTTGCGAGTAAGAGATGTAACGGACGAGGCATCATGCAATACACTGTGCGGTAAGTTGAGAATTTGGGTCGAACGGGAACCGTCTCCGGGTGGCCGAGAAGATTAAGGCAACTGTTCTAGAAAAACGGAGCATCCGAGTTTGAATCCCGGTCCCACACAAAAATTCCAATTTTTGCCATTGCAATAGCCTACTGCAGAGCCCTGAGCTACTGGGAGCAACAGTTTCCCACATTATCACTTTCCCTATCTTCCCCCTTCTTCTGTTTAAGAAAAGGATTAAAGAGATCTGTCATATCTTCAGCGAAAATAGTTTCCAATTTTAACGTCACCTCATTAACGGCAGCCAAAGTAAACAATGAAACAACATCAGAGCTGATCATAAAATCTCTGGAACTCAACTTGATGAGTATTAATTTTTCGATAAAATGTCCACAGGGCATAATACAAACAGTTTCTCCTATAGATGTTCAAATGTTCAAGTGTCTGTGAAATCTTATGGGACTTAACTGGTAAGGTCATCAGTCCTTAAGCTTACACACGACTTAACCTAAATTATCCTAAGGACAAACACACGCACCCATGCCCAAGGTTGGACTCGAACCTCGGCCGGGACCAGCCGCACAGTACATGGCTGCAGCACCCCAGACCGCTCGGCTAATCCAGCGCGGCCTATAGATGTCTGTAGAGGAGTGATGAAGTGTTTCACAATCCCATAGGTCGAACAATCAGTAGTACGAACAAGAAGTCTCAGTCGAATCCCGTGTTTGTTAATTTTTGATAAATCATACAATTTTGGTGGCAAAGCTTCTGATTCGATGAGACTGTTCAATGGAGAAAATCGAAGAGGCTTTTATGAGCTTTTTCGTTATTCTCTGAACGCAAGATGTAGAATCTCCCTTACGCTGTCTGCATCTCTGCGATCCTAGGCAGCGGTCCGATTGCGTCACGAACCGACAGTTGGGTGGTTAGGTAAAAATAGTTTGATTTACCTAGTTTTTTTTACTTTTTAAAAAATTTGTATCTCTATCCGAGTCTTTATAACGCCCGATGATGTCTTCATCGTTATCAAACGAAACATGGGTAGAGAAAAATAGCTAGGACCACTGTCTAATGCTGATAAAACAACAATCACGAATTATGTAAATAGCGGACACGAAATTCCGCATTCGTGATGAAACTGATAATTAACGTTCATGCCAATACTATAAGAATGCAGAATCTCGCGGTGGCAACAAAAAATACGTTCTTGGCCTTCCAACAACGTCAATTGGTTAAAATTCCAGGAGCTTTCGACGAAGCACTCATTGGTCATTGTCAAGTGCTATGACTACCAGTGAGCTCTGGTGCACCCCTTAAATAGACTAAGTGCCGGCGCCGATGTCACTGGTGCGATTGTGCGGTTATGCGATCGATGTGTCCACTTTAACTTCACGATTGCTGGATACCGCGCCTCGTTGAGATATTAAAGGTGCTATCGGTGACCTTTGTTTGGATGGCTTCTTAAATTACCCAGTCACAGGCACCCTTAGTGCGAGGCACGGCAGAGGATTCGTCGTATCTGATCCGGTGACCGTTTTCTAAGACATGCTCAGCTAAAGCGTATTTCTCGCGGTAGTGTAGGCGAAAAAACCTCTTATACTCCATTCTGTGTTATTCTGCTCTGCGTACTGTTAGTCTAATGTAACATTGGCCACACTCGCTAGGTATCTTGCAGATCTCTCTTGTTCTGACACCTGCTGCGTTTTGAACTGGTATCGGTAATTGGCGGATTTCTGTCCGAGGCCTGAAGAGTGATTTGAACTCGTGTCTTTCCAGCAGCCGACTTGTCTTGTCCAACATGTAGCCACAGAGCATCGAAAAACCAAGTATCTGTCCCGCTGCTCGTTAAAATTAAATTAAATTAAGGAAAAGAAAACCGAAACAAAAATCGCCTTAGCAGAGAAGGCGGCCTGCAGCTTAGGGCGGCGTGGAATCCAGCTATCGCGAAGTTAAGGCGGGTATATTGAATGCCGAGTCAGCATATGCTCTCATATTGTGATGCCGCGAGCACCAGCAAGGTCACAGCTATTGTGTATAAGGACGTACCAGCAGCCCACTACCAGTAAAAACCACTTCATAATGACCAAGAGCCGGCCGGAGTGGTTCTAGGCGCTACAGTCTGGAACCACGCGACCGCTACGTCGCAGGTTCGAATCCTGCCTCGGGCACGGATGTGTGTGATGTCCTTAGGTTGGTTAGGTTTAAATAGTTCTAAGTTCTAGGGGACTGATGACCCCAGCAGTTGAGTCCCATAGTGCTCAGACCCATTTGAACCATTTTTGGGCAAGAACTGCTTGGTCGAAAGCTCGTAAATTTTAACCGCTTGACGCTGCCGGAAGTCCGAGAACTTTTCATGAAAAGCTATAAACTGCTTTTATCTCCTTTTAAGAGTAATGCTTGAATGCTCAGTAAACAATTCCTTGGCGATGTCCGTACTTATTTCTCGTTCATCCGATAGCAAGAACTGACACGCGTCCGATACCAATGAACACTACTCAAGAACTACACTGATGAGCCAAAACATTCTAACTACCTACCAATAGCTTGTTTGTCCGTCCTTGGAATGAAATACATCACTATTTCTTTGTATCAGGATCCGACAGTTTGTTTGTAGGTTTGGGGACACATGTGGCATTCTTCGGACAGGTCATATAATTCGCGTAAATAATAGGCCGCTGAGTTGCGTACGCGGAGATGGCGCCAGATGCGATCGACATGATTTACATCAGGCGAATTTGGTCACCGACACATAAATGTGTGTTCACTATAATGCTCCTCAAACCACCATAGTACGGATCTGGCTCCGAGACACGGACTGCTGAAAGATGACATCGTCGTCGGGGAAGACATCGAGCATGAAGGGATGCAGGTGGTTCGCAGCTGTGAGCGTGTCTTTGAGTACTACCACAGGTCCCATAGAAGCGCAGGAAAAGAAATGATCGTACGGCATTGTTGGCCGAGAGACCCCATGCGGAGTAATCGGCCGAAGAAATTGCAAGTCCTTTTGAGCTGATGCCACTTCAGCAACTTGCGAGTCCCGTGCGCGGGAAGCGAGAACGCTACCGCAACACCGCGAGCTGCGGACGAAGCGCAGGAAAATGTCTACCATAGGACAATATTGCTGTTACCGAACTGTGTCCGTGGCGCGCTGCACGTTTAGTGCCGTCGTTCACCTCAGTGACAGCGTTTGTGGAGACGGCCATCGACCTAGTGTAGCAAAAACGTGATTCATCCGAAGAACCGATACGTTTTCATTAATCGATAGTCGAATTCTGTTAGTCCTGTGCCCATTGCAATCGTAAATGACGATGTCGCTGGGTCAACGTGTAAACACGAAGAGATGTGTTCAACAATGTACGATGAACGTGTGCTCCGAAACACTTGTGCGCCCACCAGCATTGTGCTCTTTCGGTAGAGATGCCAAAGATCCATCCAGCTTTCCAGTGCGGACAAGCCTCCAAACCCCACGTTCTGTGAAGAGTCGAGGACGCCCAAGCATTTAGAGCCCAGTGGTAGTTTCACTGTGATTCTACCTCTTTCTATAGGTACTCACGAGAGCAGCACGTGAACATTCGACCATCTTTGCCATTTTTCAGATACTTGTTTACAGGCTCCGTCTAATAATAATCTGCCCTTTGTCAAAGTTGCATATCTCAACGTATTTCCCCATTTGTAGCCCATATCTTCGCTAGGGTGATCACACGTCCGTGTCTGCTCAGCATACATAATTTAGTTAGCGCATCACGTGCCCGAAAGGTCACCAGGCGGCATCCATCGTCGCGTTGGCAGTAGTCACAATGTTTTGGCTGTTCACTGTATGTGAATGAACATTTCATACGTGACTTCATTTTCGGGTGAATTATACACGCACAGTATTTTTCCCGTAGATACTTCCGTTCTGAATCTACCTTCCATATAACTTGGTTTTATACACTCCTGGAAATTGAAATAAGAACACCGTGAATTCATTGTCCCAGGAAGGGGAAACTTTATTGACACATTCCTGGGGTCAGATACATCACATGATCACACTGACAGAACCACAGGCACATAGACACAGGCAACAGAGCATGCACAATGTCGGCACTAGTACAGTGTATATCCACCTTTCGCAGCAATGCAGGCTGCTATTCTCCCATGGAGACGATCGTAGAGATGCTGGATGTAGTCCTGTGGAACGGCTTGCCATGCCATTTCCACCTGGCGCCTCAGTTGGACCAGCGTTCGTGCTGGACGTGCAGACCGCGTGAGACGACGCTTCATCCAGTCCCAAACATGCTCAATGGGGGACAGATCCGGAGATCTTGCTGGCCAGGGTAGTTGACTTACACCTTCTAGAGCACGTTGGGTGGCACGGGATACATGCGGACGTGCATTGTCCTGTTGGAACAACAAGTCCCCTTGCCGGTCTAGGAATGGTAGAACGATTGGTTCGATGACGGTTTGGATGTACCGTGCACTATTCAGTGTCCCCTCGACGATCACCAGTAGTGTACGGCCAGTGTAGAAGATCGCTCCCCACACCATGATGCCGGGTGTTGGCCCTGTGAGCCTCGGTCGTATGCAGTCCTGATTGTGGCGCTCACCTGCACGGCGCCAAACATGCATACGACCATCATTGGCACCAAGGCAGAAGCGACTCTCATCGCTGAAGACGACACGTCTCCATTCGTCCCTCCATTCACGCCTGTCGCGACACCACTGGAGGCGGGCTGCACGATGTTGGGGCGTGAGCTGAAGACGGCCTAACGGTGTGCGGGACCGTAGCCCAGCTTCATGGAGACGGTTGCGAATGGTCCTCGCCGATACCCCAGGAGCAACAGTGTCCCTAATTTGCTGGGAAGTGGCGGTGCGGTCCCCTACGGCACTGCGTAGGATCCTACGGTCTTGGCGTGCATCCGTGCGTCGCTGCGGTCCGGTCCCTGGTCGACGGGCACGTGCACCTTCCGCCGACCACTGGCGACAACATCGATGTACTGTGGAGACCTCACGCCTCACGTGTTGAGCAATTCGGCGGTACGTCCACCCGGCCTCCCGCATGCCCACTATACGCCCTCGCTCAAAGTCCGTCAACTGCACATACGGCTCACGTCCACGCTGTCGCGGCATGCTACCAGTGTTAAAGACTGCGATGGAGCTCCGTATGCCACGGGAAACTGGCTGACACTGACGGCGGCGGTGCACAAATGCTGCGCAGCTAGCGCCATTCGACGGCCAACACCGCGGTTCCTGGTGTGTCCGCTGTGCCGTGCGTGTGATCATTGCTTGTACAGCCCTCCCGCACTGTCCGGAGCAAGTATGGTGGGTCTGACACACCGGTGTCAATGTGTTCTTTTTTCCATTTCCAGGAGTGTATAATAGTTTCGTCTTAAACCCGTTCAGATACATATTTGACGGTAATGAGTGAGTCAATTGACTGATTGTCAAACGTGCACTTTTAGTGCATTTATCCTTATCATGTTACCTTAGCTTACATTTAGAGTCAGCTGTCAGTTTTTCCAGGAATTGCTAACCGTCAACTCTTACCGCTTTTCATAATAATAACGACATGACTTCCCGATTTCAGCCCCGTCTTTTGTGTTAGTAGGAAGGTGCATCGTTAAGAAATACTCCATTATCACACTTCTTGAGATACACTAAATGTAGCTTTCACATCTGTCCATGGCCCTCCATTAAGGACGCATTGTATTTTGCCTGTTAAAAAAATAAATCTGTTCAGATCCTGTAGTTTACCGTTAACAGTCAAAGGCTGTGTGTTACGTTTATATTTGTGGTAAGTGTCCTCGTTAATGGAAGCAGGAATACCATAATTAAACGGCAAGCAGCTCTTATTTACTTCCATTCTCTGCTCCAAAGCAGTCAGTGATGTAAGGTTTTTTTATATGTTTATGACAAGGACATGAAATTGGAACACTCTGTTGCGAGCAGCTGAAATTATGCCGAACCATGTATAGAAGTGATGGTGATTCCTTCCCCGAAAAATTACTGATTAAGTGATTTACCTGTCACACTATTTCTTGTATGCCATAAATTATTCCCACTTAATTTGCTGTGTGGTCCTCTTACGGGCTCGTTTAAGGGACGGGGAACTTTAATACCAACTCGAGTTTCACAACTGAGGTAATCATTTATTTTGTGTAATGTCTTTCGCGAGTATACATCTCTTAGATACATCGCTAGGCATTCTTAATTAATGTACTACGTCCCACATTTAGCATTTATGCCGCGGATATTCATGTCTTCATGATTAGCAATATTATCACTTCGTGAGTACTGTTATTCTTTCTACCTAATACTGACATCAGAACAAAAGAAAGGGTGTAGTTAAACAACATCCGAGGACGTTAATCAGGTAAATTTACATTTGAGGAATTGGCGAAGGAAATTTTTTTCATTACAGTCGACCATGAAGAATCTTAAGAATCCTCACTCTTTAACTTTAAAAATCTAATTAAATTCAATGCATTTACTCGTGGCTACAGGACACCTGCAAAAATCCAGAGTTCTCTCTTTATACAGCGGAACCACTTTTGATCTTGTAGAAAATGATTAACTCTTTAAGAACTGCGTTATGCAATACACGGCTGTTTCGAAAAAACTTATCTTTTTAAGAACTGCATTAAACAACACACCACTGTATCGGTATATTTCATTAGAGGCGATCGATTTCAGTTTAGGATCAGACCATCATAAGTTCCAAAGAAGAAAAAAAAAACACATATAACAATGTGTGTAACAATAAAGTGTATGGCAGTTACATGAAACGACATCAAATACACCGTGATCTTACGTTACTGTAAGAAAGTATTTACAAAACCATCTCAGCTACGCACTTGCATAATTGGAATAACAATCATAAGATGTATATTGTTCCATCATAATAGTAGTTGTATGTACGTAAAATATACCTCCTAGGCGTCTGAGTGTGATGTACTCGACAGTGAACAGCGTAGGTCAAAGATTATTCGATGAAGCATTTAAGGCATTGCAAAGATGTACCCGTTATTGATTAGATGGATCGTCAGTACAATAGTAGCTAGCATTACACATTATGATAAACGCTGAATCAATGTATTACGTTGCAACATTAATAATTTAATAACAAGCCATTTGCATTTTATGATTACTATACAACGTTAATGGAAACACAGACAGACACAATTCAGTGTAAACAACTCAGAAAATAATGTAGGTACAAGTCATAAAGATAACAGCCGTGAGATGCAAAGTAAACGAAAATCTAAATTTACTTTCCCCGTGGGTACATATCACCATACGATACGTAGTTTAATAAACATTATTAGCGATTATTATCATTAGATCTGACAGTTGTAGTACCTTGTCAGTTAGCAAACATCGGTGTTTCGTCGTACTATTCAGTGAGCCAATACAACAGTGACGCCATTACTCATCTCTGACAAAATCTTCAATCTGCCCCATACAGAACTTCGGGAAACTACTTGCCACCCCTTTAATACTTGGGCTTTCCCCTCCACACTTCGCTATTTCAACATTACCACATACTATAAGCAACATACCATATATACGAGTTCCACAGGGTAGTATATTAGGGTCACGGTCAGTTCTGCAACTGGTATGTATCAAAGACTTTCCCAATAGTGTTAGTCATAGGGAAAAAGTTCTCTTTGCTAATGACGACAATGACAGTCACTGAGAAATCAAGAGAACGCCCTGCAGAAAAGGAAAATGAAACACTACTGAGAGTTTACAATTGGTCAGTGAGCAATAAAGAGACACTGGACATAAATAAGTACCATGAATTTCAGTTTGAAGAGAGAAAATCACCTTTGTGAATTAAATGGTGATGGCACCACGGTAGACAGCGTAAAAAATACAAGATTTCTAGGACTGGATTTTGATTCTCAGTTGATGTGGTGTGCACACACAAATGTAATAACAAAGATAATATCATCGGCACGTTATGCCCTTAGATTTCTGTCATAGTGTCTAGTGGCCAGTGTCTTTTAGTTGTATACTACTCTGTCTCTCTCTCTCTCTCTCTCTCTCTCTCTCTCTCTCACACACACACACACACACACACACACACACACACACACACACAGTACTTAGGTCTATAATCTCTCTCTCTCTCTCTCTCTCTCTCTCACACACACACACACACACACACACACACACACACACACACACAGTACTTAGGTCTATAATTCTTTCCTATTTAATTAACGCACTAAATATAAAGATTTCAAACAACACAAAAGGATAATCAGGATAATAACCAAAAAGATCTGAGCTCATTGTTAAGCTCTGTTTAAAACAACGGAGATTTTAACTATACCAAGTGAGAACTTTCACCTGTGAATTTAAGACATAAAATAGAACTTTGATAATTACTGCAAAAACAGCTCTGTGCACGACCGTGAAATTTCCCACCAAAGAATATAACTGAACAATATTACCCAAGGTAATTAAAGATATTACTAAAACATAATCTCTTAAAAATTCTGTTAAAAACAGCTGTTATGCAATATGTAGTGATTTGGTAAAAATGTCATACTTATAAACAATAATAATTATGGTAACAAAAAACATGTTATTTCACATAACAGTTTTATACAATGTTTTTCCTTCGCTATTTCTTCTCTAGATAAATTTACTCCCAAAGCTATGTTACGTTTAACACCAAACTCTTATCCTCTCTCTAAACTCAACAGCTAACTTATTATAGAGAGATGCTGGCACAATTTCTCAAGTTAGCAAATGGGAAGCTGCGGTACACTAAAAGGAAAGAAGGTGTCATCGCCATGGTCCTGACATCGACGACTAGTGTGTGTAGTGTTATGTTATGAAAAAAAGTGTGTGGTGTGTGCAGTGACTGGAAGTGAGGAACGAATGAGCGGTGTAGCACTAGCCATTCACTGTATTCAATAACTTATTTGTAAAACAATACTGAACACAACAGATAAACCGAATGAAGTATCACTCTTTTAAACGGACTGGCCTTGTTTTGGGAGAGAGGGTTGGGGTGGATGAAAGATCGAATTTTCATCCATATATCCTGATTGAGGTTGTTTGTTGTTTCCCTAACTTACTTCAGGCAAATGCCGGGTTGGTTCCTATTACAAGGCCACAACCCACTACCTGTCCCATCCCTGTCAAATTAGACCTGTAAGTATGTTGTTTTTGTCGTTCTTAAATTGTAACACCAAGACATGTCAGTATTTTTGTAAAAGTGATGTACGGAGGAAGAATGCTACTGCTACTACTACTTCTACTTCTACTTCTACTAGAAACAACTTGCCTTCCGCAAAATACATTCATTTCTCCGCTAAGAAACTACCGTGTCCACTCTGTCCATTTCTCCATTTCCAACTCCCATTCTGTACTGTCTCTTCTTCTTCGGCAAAGTTACAAAGATTAATTTTAATCCACCAGGTCATAGCACTTAATACTTACAGTACTCGAAATTTTACATTTGATCGTACTTGAAATACAGTAAATATAAGAGGGTTGGAATTTAATAGTGGCAACTATTTATTCACAACCGATACAAAAGAGTTACATGTTTGCGCCTGTTACTGTCCTTCACAGTAGTCACCAGCGTTGTGTAGAATACGTCGCCAGCGATGTGGAAGGCGTAGTATACCGTTAGCAGAGCCTGTTCTATTGATGGTGCGAATGGAACAGTCTACTGCCTGTCGAATCTCTCGAACGGTTCTGAAGTGAATGCCACGAAGTGGTTCCTTCATCTTCTGAATCAAATCAAAGTAACAAGGACTTAAGTCGTATTACTGTTCGTTTTTGGAGCATCACCTGCGACCAACTTTGCGAAAGAAGCGGCGATTCTTTCTGCGCAACCCATCCATCATTTTGCACGACAATGTGCGGGCCCATACAGCGCAAGCTGTGGCTGCTCCGTTCGATCAGTGGGACTGGGAAGTAATGTACCCTTTCACCTTACTCCCCGGACTTAAGTCCTTGTGACTTTCATTTGATTCCGAAGATGAAGGAACCACTTCGTAGCATTCGCTTCAGAACTGTTCCAGAGATTCGACAGTCAGTAGACCGCTCGATTCGCACCATCGACAGTAAGGCTCTGCTAATGGTGTACTACCCCTTCCACATCACTGGCAACGGGTTCTACACAACACTGGTGACTACTTTGAAGGACAGTAACAGGTTCAATCATGTAACACTTTTGTATCGGTTGTGAATAAATAGTTGTCACTATTTAAGTTCCAACCATCGTACATTTACCTACAGCATTGGACTCGTGTATACTTATAGTTAGGCTGCAAATTACAATTCGTGTAAATATGTAAAAGGATAATTGAGGTGCAAAATATGTGAAACTAAAGTTAAATTCATCGTCGATGACGGAAAAGTTGCTGTATTAATTTACAGTGGAGAGAAATCTCCGTCAAAGTGTCATTAACAATCATTAACAGAAAATAAAGAAAAGTTGCAGTGAAAAGCTTATGCTATGGTGGCTGAACAATCACTTATAAAATAAATGGATGAGTCAGTGTTCTCAAAGCACACAAATTTGTTCTATGTAACACTTTGGGAAAGAGATGAAACTTTTGTAGAAACTTTACAACAGTTCCCGCATTCATTTCTATGCAATGCACCAGATCAAAAAGTGAATTCTGCTCTTTTGTCAATAAATAAAACACAGTTCGTTAAAATGTGGCTCAATGAAGTCTGGATATCGCAAGTATAGTATATTGGTAGAATATGTCTCTCCACCGATAAAAAAATCATTCTTTGGCAAGTGTCAACTTCATCACAAATGAGCCTGAGACACATAGCTGGCATGTAGGACCTCCTAAAATGTGATCTGTGTTCTTCAACAGATAGAAATATTTTAAGCCATAAAATAGAACTGTCACCATTTATTATCCGTTTTTGTTCCATTTATCAGTTCCATGGGGGTGAGACATTGCCTATGTGCCTCTGTTTGTAGGCATTGGTGCAAAGTTTAACGATATGGCCAGCCTCCCTGTAAACGAATTTACGAAAACGGTAAATTGCCCAGTAGGAAACAGCATAGCGAGTTACTTAATAAAACAACTGAGAGTGACTTAGGAGGAAAACTTAAGAAAGTAATTTGCATATAGCAAGATTACCCAAGACTGTCGCAAAATGGAGGCCTCAGTAGCAGATCGGCACAAGAAAAGAAAAATTCTTCAACACAAGAGCTCAATCGGTATTAAATATTGATAAAAACGATTTTCAATCTATACACCAAAAACACTCAAAATGAGCAACAGAATTAATGAAAAACTTTATTTGATGATTCCATGCATCATAACGATTTTAAGAAGAAATGGACCGATAAGGTACAAAATGACGGATTATCAGAGAGATCTGTGGAGGAAACAAGCCTAAATAGGACGCCTTCTCTCTCATATAATAACAGTTCTACCATAATTATCTAAAAATTGGAAGGCGCACTCGAGAGATAAGTGTAACGATAAGATAAGTAATAGAATATTCAGAAGAGATTATTGAGAAGATTGACCACAGTAAATATGTACAGAGAATAAAGAAACCACTACATATGAAGAAATGGAGGACGGGTTGAAACCAACTGAGGAACTTCATGATGTCTTCTTTGGACTTTTCTGCCTGAGAACAGGTGGGAAAATGCAGTAAAAGAACAGAGAAAGTTAAAGCATTAACATGAGAGACATCATTTAAAAATATTTAGTTACTTGATTAGAAATGGGCCATCTTCAATGGCATCGATGGAACACAGTATTCGAAGCTTTCACTTTACTGTTGTGCTGTCTAAATCACAGCATTGTAACAATTAAATGAGATTTGAGAATTGCCAAATTCATGTCATGGTGGGACCATAATAACACAAATGATCTCCAAAAGAATGTTGCAACTGAAAAATGCACGCCTTGGAGAATATCATTTAGAGGCAGTCAAGGAAATATTGACCATATGACTTATCTTAGAAGGCGAGGTTGAAAGCACATTTACATCATATGTTGATTAAGGAAAAGCGACTGACAAAACTGTCTGGGAAACATTCCCTGTAGTTCTGAAGTTAATAGTGAACACAGAGTGAAATGTTATCTACAATTTGTACACATGCCATACTGCAGTTACTGGAGTAGAATGACGTAAAAGAAAGTCAGACCTGAGAAAGGAGGAAGACTTGTCTGTAGCCTACTTCCCCAAATATTCGGTCTGTAGACATAAATCAGTGAAAGAAACGAAGGATTCATATAGGAAAGAAAATAGAATTCAGAAAGAAGATATAAAACATTCAAGGTTTGGTGGTGACACTATAATTATGTCGCAGAGGGGAAAGGGGTGTAGAGGATCAGTTGAACAGAGCGGATACTGGCTGTAAAAGCGGTTGTGGGATGAACATAAAAGTAGAACGAGAGTAATAAAGTGCATTCGAATTCAGACAAGTGATACTGGTAGAATTAGATTAGGAAGCACTGAAAAATTGGGTATTTGGACAGAAAATAGTTGATGACTTTGGAAGTAAAGAATATATAAAAAATGTAAATTGCCAACAGCGAGATCCGTAAACTTTAAAAAAAATGAAAAAGTATGTTGACAAAGAAGAGAATGTAAAGGAAGATTGAAGTGAATCATGGACGAGAAATAGTACAGTGAAGGAGAGAAGCTTTTCAAAATGGTTAAGTACGATGAGTAGAGTGGTCACTTAATGAAGACGTACTGAGGGAAAACGGTGAGAAAGAATGTCAAGGAAAAATTTGACTACATGAAGGGACAGAGTTACTGGACACATCCTGAGACATTAAGAGAAATGAGACGGAGATGGGGATTGCAGAGGCAGGTGACGGCCTGATTGCAGAAAGCACTTATATGTAATCGCGTTCGAACTTCATCTTAACACTATTCCGTTCGGCGACACCACAGTGGTGTCTTGCGCGAAATAGCGGTCAACGGCCGGCGACACCACAGTGGAGTCGTGCATAGTATCTCTCAGTGGCCGGCGACAGCGCGTTAGCTTCTTTTGCATTCTCTTGGTGTTTTATTTAGGTAACAGTAAGTTATACCCATCAATAAGTGTTTTGTTTTTATAAGTACTTGTGCCCTTTCATCATGGCGGATGAAAGAGACAACAGGATTATTTACGATGAATGCGCGGACGTCTTGTTTTACGTTCCGGACGACATAACCGATTGGGAAGAAGACAATGGATATCAAAAAACTGAAAGTGAAGCAGAATCTTAGGAAGATAGTGAAATACGTCCGAGAGGAATTCGGCGAACGCTACGATTGCCAACTGGTTCGGCTGAGTCAGACAAGGAAGATAGTGGTCAGACTTTGATTTACCGAGGACCAATAATAAATGTGAAGGATCCCCGAGAATAAACATATTTCCCAAAGATACACAGAGCGTCGAGTATATTGTAGAATTATACATTGGGAACGATCTATATGAATATTTTAGCAACGACACCAAAAAGTACTACAGTTAAAATTGCACTAGAAGGAAACAGGATTAAAAAAGATGCCAAATTTGTCGACATTACGGGACCCGAACTTAGAAAATGGTTTGGGCTTGCTACCTTTGTGGGAATTGTAAGAAAAAGCAGGATCAAGGATTATTGGTCAACGAATCCGCTGATAGACACACCGATATTTCGCAAAACGATATCCCACAAAAGATTCAGACGAATATTATCATTTTTACATTTTCTTGACAGCAACAATAAACTGGATAGTGCCGACCAGCTTGTCAAAGTGCAATTCGTAATTGATTATTTCTCCAAAAAGTTTAATGAAACGTTTAATCTAAGTCAATATATCTCAACTGATGAAGGAATGATACCGTGGCGTGGACGGTTAAATTTTAAAGTTCACAATCCGTGAAATTGCGAAATACGCCATACTGATTCGGATGCTGTGTGATTCGAGTACGGGATACATTTCCTCATTTAAAATATATTCCGGCGCTGGACAGCCCTTAGCAAAAACTGTGACGGAACTACTGTCACCTTCTGATGGAAAATGGCATCATCTCTGCATGGATAATCATCATAACAGTGTAGAACGTGCAGAGAAGTTACCTGAAAAGAAAATTCAAGTTTGTCGATTGCTCGTCATAACCTTTAGGGGCGATTTTCTCAAAATTGCGGGGGTGTTGACCCAAAATATTTTAGATTCCTTCGTTTTAGGTTGTACACAAGCGACCTGCTAAATTTGAGCCTAATCGGTTGGCCGTGTCTGAGGCCTTCCCCTTGTCAGACCAATCTTCGGACTGAAGAGTACAACTTCAAAATATAAATAAAACGATAAAGAACTTTTGCAGTGTCAACGCTTTATCCAGTGTTCTTGGCACGATTTTTCACAGCCTAGCTCGTAGCACGACCATCACGCGCTTCCCAACGTATAAATTACGTCGTCGTAAATCTTGAGCCGAAAAGAAACTTAGCCTTTGAAAGATTAATGAATGATAAACATGTCAGGTGGTGATGTAGCGGTTATTATAACAAAGAATAGTGAAGCGTGCAGCCGTGTCCATTTTTTTTTATTCTAAAGAGAAATAGGCTGATAGCCTAATAAAGCGAGACTAGGCTGCGGGCGCTCATCGGAACGCTGCGCCGACACGGCCCGCGGTGCGCGGCGTGCCGTGGCAAGGCACGGCCTCCTTTCATCGCCGCTGTCCTGTCCTGCAAGTGACGCGCGTAACGAGCGCGCGGCTTATCCGCGGGCTGTTTCCAATATCCGACGCCTGTCAGCCGGCGTCGCAGCTCAACGCAGACCCCTGTCCTACCGCCCCCCCCCCCCTCCCCACCTATCACACCCCTCACACGGCTGCGGCCGCAGGCGCCGGCTGTCTGGCGAGCGATAGTACAGATCTTGCGGTAGCAGCGCTGCCTACAGTGTGGCTTATGTACCCACAACCTGCAGGCAACGTCCGGATTTCCAAAGAGGTATGTGCCTTTACGTGTGGAAAAAGACAGAGTTCGACAAACACCACAAAATAACTAATGTAGAGTAATGAAATTTCGGGAATGCATTTGTCTATGTAACAAACTTAAGTGATTAACATTGCAAGATGACAGTTTACAGTAAGCGCACTGCATATGTCAGGGCTTCCCAACGCGTGGTCCGCGGACCCCTTAGGGATACGCCGGCTCTTTCTAGGGGGTCCGCTGCCATCTTTCACCAAATCGTGTAAAATAATGAGCAAAATTATTGAATAAAAATGTGAAAATCACATTCATCACTATTTTTTTCGTGTGAAAAACATGTGTACTTTTACTTCGGGTCGTATTGCCAAGCAGCCTTCGCGGTTCCTAAGTGAGAACGCATACACAGTTTAGTGCCGGAGAACGCGGCTTCTCTGATCGACTGTTTCGCAACAATACGGGAGTCGGCGAAGAGTTCACGGGCTTCCAGCCGGGTGGCGGTGTCTTCAAACTGGCTAGAAGATGATTATGTCACTCGTCCAAACGTCGCAGTTTGAAGACACCGCCACCCGGCTGGAAGCCCGAGAACTCTTCCCCAGCTGTATACGCCGGGAAAGCATTTTTGTTTTTTTGTTTTTTGGTCATCAGTCTACTGACTGGTTTGATGCGGCCCGCCACGAATTCCTTTCCTGTGCTAACCTCTTCATCTCAGAGTAGCACTTGCAACCTACGTCCTCAATTATTTGCTTGACGTATTTCAATCTCTGTCTTCCTTTACAGTTTTTGCCCTCTACAGCTCCCTCTAGTACCATGGAAGTCATTCCCTCATGTCTTAGCAGATGTCCTATCATCCTGTCCCTTCTCCTTATCAGTGTTTTCCACATATTCCTTTCCTCTCCGATTCTGCGTAGAACCTCCTCATTCCTTACCTTATCAGTCCACCTAATTTTCAACATTCGTCTATAACACCACATCTCAAATGCTTCGATTCTCTTCTGTTCCGGTTTTCCCACAGTCCATGTTTCACTACCATACAATGCTGTACTCCAGACGTACATCCTCAGAAATTTCTTCCTCAAATTAAGGCCGCTATTTGATATTAGTAGACTTCTCTTGGCCAGAAATGCCTTTTTTGCCATAGCGAGTCTGCTTTTGATGTCCTCCTTGCTCCGTCCGTCATTGGTTATTTTACTGCCTACGTAGCAGAATTCCTTAACTTCCTTGACTTCGTGACCATCAATCCTGATGTTAAGTTTCTCGCTGTTCTCATTTCTACTACTTCTCATTACCTTCGTCTTTCTCCGATTTACTCTCAAACCATACTGTGTATTCATTAGACTGTTCATTCCGTTCAGCAGATCATTTAATTCTTCTTCACTTTCACTCAGGATAGCAATGTCATCAGCGAATCGTATCATTGATATCCTTTCACCTTGTATTTTAATTCCACTCCTGAACCTTTCATTTATTTCTATCATTGCTTCCTCGATGTACAGATTGAAGAGTAGGGGCGAAAGGCTACAGCCTTGTCTTACACCCTTCTTAATACGAGCACTTCGTTCTTGATCGTCCACTCTTATTATTCCCTCTTGGTTGTTGTACATATTGTATATGACCCGTCTCTTCCTATAGCTTACCCCTACTTTTTTCAGAATCTCGAACAGCTTGCACCATTTTATATTGTCGAACCCTTTTTCCAGGTCGACAAATCCTATGAAAGTGTCTTGATTTTTCTTTAGCCTTGCTTCCATTATTAGGCGTAACGTCAGAATTGCCTCTCTCTTCCCTTTACTTTTCCTAAAGCCAAACTTATCGTCATCTAGCGCATTCTCAATTTTCTTTTCCATTCTTCTGTATATTATTCTTGTAAGCAGCTTCGACGCATGAGCTTTTAAGCTGATTGTGCGATAATTCTCGCACATGTCAGCTCTTACCGTCTTCGGAATAGTGTGGATGATGCTTTTCCGAAAGTCAGATGGTATGTCGCCAGACTCATATATTCTACACACCAACGTCAATAGTCGTTTTGTTGCCACTTCCCCCAATGATTTTAGAAATTCTGATGGAATGTTATCTACCCCTTCTGCCTTATTTGACCGTAAGTCCTCCAAAGCTCTTTCAAATTCCGATTCTAATACTGGATCCCCTATCTCTTCTAAATCGAATCCTGTTTCTTCTTGTATCACATCAGACAAATCTTCATCTTCATAGAGGCTTTCAATGTATTCTTTCCACCTCTCTGCTCTCTCCTCTGCATTTAACAGTGGAATTCCCGTTGCACTCTTAATGTTACCACCGTTGCTTTTAATGTCACCAAAGGTTGTTTTGATGTTCCTGTATGCTGAGTCTGTCCTTCCGACAATCATATATTTTTCGATGTCTTCACATTTTTCCTGCAGCCATTTCGGTAAAGCATACATTTACAAATACGGGGGTTGTTTGTGAGCCGGCTCACGGCGCTAGATGCACTGAAACCTTTTACGCATGCGCGGAGCGAGTTTTGTAAACCAATCACAGCGCTCGCTGGCACGTATGCGGCCCCAGGCATCATTAAATGTTAAACTTGCTTTGTCAGTGCACTACCTATTTCATAAGTCGATTTTTGACCAGTTTATTACTTCTAACATGGATCGGTGGCTGAAGACAGGATCATTGAAGAAGGGTGCAGTTTCTCCATCGCCTTCACAACAAGGGAAGTTTCCAGTTGAAATGAATGGGGAGGGAGGACGACCAAAGGAAGACTTTACATACATTTGAACATTTTTCTTCGGATTTCACGTAAACCACACACACACACACACACACACACACACACACACACACACGTGTTACGAAATATGCGTGCTGCTTACAAAGGGAGTAAATCCATTAGTAAGTGTCGATACAGTGGGAATTCAAATTGGATCGTTAATTTCAAGTTATTTTCATTCATCTCTAAATCAAAGACTATTGATACTTCGTGGAGGGGGGGGGGGGGGGGGGGAGGGGGGGAAGGTGGTCATTGGGAACATGGCACTTGCATTAAGAATCTTCCAGTTCCTATGGGTTTCGGTCTGAAATTTAAAGTTGCTGTGCTCTTGACTGACTAGGGCTCCGCCATGGATTTTCGACTGAAGAAGGGGTCCGCCAACTGAAAAGGTTGGGAAGCCCTGGCATATGTGAAACGCTGTTCCATTACTAACCAGTGTAACCGCCAGTATGTTGAATGCAAGCATACAAACGGGCATACATCATGTTTTACAGGTGCCGGATGGCAGTTTGTGGGATGGAGTTCCATGCCTGTTGCACTTGGTCGGTCAATACAGCGACCACTATTAAAAGAAAAAAAGTTAATGCTGTTTGTGGATGACGCTAGAGTTGTAGTCCGACGATGTCCCATCTATGCTCGATTGGAAACAGATTCGGCGACCGAGCAGGGGAAGACAGCATGGCATTCTGTAGAGCATATTGGGTTGCAACGGCGGTACTTGGGCGAGCGCTATCCTGTTGGAAAATACCCCATGAAATGCTGTTCAGTAATGGCAGCGCAAGAGGTCGAGCTATCAGACTGATGTACAAATTTGCGTCAGAGTGAATGGGATAACCACAAGAATGCTGTCATAGGAAATAGCACCCCAGACCACGCATGTTATGATTCCAGGCACGACATCGTCAAATAAATCAGTAAGCCCGTTAACTATTTTGTACTATTTAAGGAGAACATGTTAGAAAGAGAAAATCTGTGGTTTTCTACCCTTTGCCTAAATGTTCATCTCTGGAATTTCCGAGTTTTTAGTAGCATTCACTGTCGTCGTCATCCACAATTAAACCTTCTGATTGCCGGGATAGACAAATCCACGACTTAAAAATGTGAGGCAACAGCGTCCAGAACGTTACAGAGGTGCTAAGTTGCGCAGCCCACCAAGGGCCCCGAGTTGAATAAACCCGGCGGATTAACGAGGGACTCTCCCCACATTAGAAACTGATGCCACCGACCTGTAGGTGTCACAGCGTCTCCTTTTATTTCTGTTCAGTGTCCAAGTCTCGCCCAAATGCCCTGCTAAGATTGAAACCCCTCTTCTCTGCTGAAATTGTTGCACCGTAATCCAACGTCGGCTGGCTCCCTTGTAGCAGAATTCCGATGCGTAGCTGCCGGGTCAAGATCATCGTTACTTAAATAGTGTCCAGTGATCATTCTCCAGACAATCTTTTGCCACAGACGACTTGACCATTTGTGTTCCTTTTATACGGTGCTTGTGTTCAGCTTAACTCTCGCCCATAGTAAGGATGGTATATACCGATTAAACACGGTCGCATTCTCAGGGAATAGCGTACAAACTTGGCACTTTAACTTTTCCCGGATCTACGGAGCGGGCCAGAACTCCGTTTTCAACCCATACTTGTGGCATAAGCATCCTGTCTTGCTAGTCGTCGCGTCGCAGTATGGAAGAAATGCTCCAGACTTGGCCTCTTCCAATACCTTCTTAACTTGGCGGTAGTTTGTGGATAACATGAAAGCTGTACATTCCAGACCAGGAGCAAATCCAACGTGTCTAGCACGCATACAGGTTTGCTGCAGGCCCTCAGCTGTCCCCCTTCTAACCAACACGCGGCTATCACTGGCATGAACGGAACCAGCTTTTATCAGGAAACACAACAGACCTCCACCCTGCCCTCCAATGAGCTCTCGCTCGACAACACTACAGTCGTAAATGGCGGTGGTTGGCGTCAGTGGAACGCAGCTACAAGACGTCTGGCTCGGAGCTGTCCCTGATGTAACCAATTTGTAAGAGTTCATTGGCTCATTGTGGTGCATACTGCTGCTGAAATTGTTGATGGAGATGCAGTACGATGCAGCAGATGCGATGCACACGCCGATCACGATTGTCTTCCCTCTCGGTAGTGCGAAGTGGCGGTCCGAAGACCGTTCTTCTTGCGATCGTACATTCTTGTGATCACCGCCGCCAGCCCTCATTTACAATGTCCACATTCTTTCCAATTTTCCTGCAGCATCGCAGAAGGAACGTATAGCTTCTAGTAGCTCAACTACACGACGTCGTGACGTGTTGATAATGGCGTCTTCGTCGTCTTAAAACCATCCTTGACTAACAACAACTCACCACGTAAATCCCAGAAGTAACTAATGCTAACGACCGTTACAGCATGCATTTCAAGCAAACTTGATTTGCATACTCATAGTGACTGGTGCGAAATTTGAACAGACATCATCTTTTAGGTGTAGAAACACTTCTACTAACTTTCGTTTATGTCGCACAACTGTTCCTTGGTGTTGCGACTTTTTGCGTCAATGGACGACAATAATGGCAGTTGATGAGAAAGACATTACCTGATAAAGTAGGAGGTCCAGAAGTCATGGTCGTGTGTCAATTTAACTTCGTACAGGTTTAAACTATTGGTGGGTTTGTAAATGTTGTTCGTGGTTAGTGTTGCTAATCAGACGTGGTGGGACGTGAACAGCGGCAGATGTTCAATGATCACTGTGGAGGAAACGGAATGTCGCATTCTCGAGTGAGACAGCATTGTCAGCACGTGACGGAGTTCAAAATAGGTCTTATTCGGGATCTTCATTTGGTCAGCTGGTCGAATCGTGCAATATCCTGATTTATGGGTACAGTCACAAAACATCTGTATGCTACGGTAGACTATCAGAGTTAGTGTAGACTACAGTAGCTTTCCTAGTAGCTTTTGTCAGTCGAGATCGTACCCGAGTTACCTGTACGTTAAGTGTGTTTCGTACCTACGGGGTGTTACCTCGTTTCGGTTGCTATGTTTGTCTATCAGATTAGCGTCTTACTAGACTCCTCTAGAAACCAGAAGTGGTGAACTGTGTAGAAACTGAGTGGGGATATATAAAGGGTCGCTTAAACAACAGAAAATCTTTGGTCTGCTCAGATATTCTCCTTTCTGTTACTTAAAAATGAACAGTATTTGAAGTAAATCTGAAATTGTCTACATGTGATTAGGGTCTGATTCGAAAATTTTTGATACGCAACTTAGGGATGTTGTACCAGGAATAAAAAACAGTACAGATTTATCGTATAGCGCTAATAACGCGATTTCCTCAAATATAGTTAACATAAAAAAAACAGAAACGTATGAAACATAGCGTCAGTACTTCATCTAGCTTACATAAAACATATTTCTGTTACCCAAAAACCACTGGTTAACAATAGTAACAGAAAACTCTTGCTTTTGATCATGAAGAAGAACGTTTAATTTAGTAAGAAAAACCACACCAGTAATATAGATTATTTACGTTTGTGGATGTAAACTGCACTTGCACCAATTGCTTTGGTTGCATAAAATCGCAGACATTATGCGTTCAGGTATTTTTATTACTTACAAAATGCAATTTATATTTTATAAGGATATAAAACACACACTGGACTAACTGTGAAAGATGTTCGGTTCTAATTCAGAAGAAACAAAGAAAGAAGAAAGAGAGGTTGTCGGCTCCCAGTTTCTCTCTCACACATTTACTTATGTTTCTTTCGCTGTCAGTGCAACAAATACTACCGGCAATCCCACCATTTAGTACGTCATTTATGTATCGTACGAAAACGACCGAATTGTATCTGCGGTACAGCAAAACTCCACTGATGAGGCATACAGATATTAGAGTAGCCCGCTGTTGGAGTACATGGGAACGTCAGAGCAGACATACTTGTCGTCAGGTTATAATCGATCACATCTGACCACAACAAGGGAGGATCGTCATAATGAGAACCAATCGCAACGTAACCCCTACACATCCTCACTCGCCCTTCGAGCACGAGATTAACATTCCGTGTCAGCGCGCAGCATTGGTCGGAGACTATTAGGTCCTTCTGGAGCATTACCACCCATTTGTAGGCTGCCTTTAACACCAGAACATAAACACTTATGTTTCGAGTGTTGCCGTAACTTGGAAGCATGGTTTGCTGGTGAATGGCGTCGCAATATGTTCCACCGACGATTCGCGGTTCTGCACTCATCTGGATGACCATTAGCGGCGAGTAGAGCGACGAGCTGGGGAAAGGTATCAATCTTCGAATGTTTTGGGAACACAGCGGTGTTACACCTGGCGTTATGGGGAGGGCAGCCATCGGCTGTGGCTTCAGTTCACAGCTGGTGGTAATTCAGGGAACTCCGACTGCACACGGTACGTCGCTGACGTACTGAGTCATGATTTGGTACACGCATACGACTGTACTATAACGTCATTTTCCAGCAGGACAATGGTCGACCATAGATGGAACGTGTCTGTAAGAACTGTCTGCGTGATGCTGAGGTACTGCCGCGGGCAACAGGATTCCCAGATCTCTCGCCGATAGGTCGTTTGTGAGAACAGCTCGGACGTCTGCTCTGACCAAATGCAAGCATCCGTGACATCAAGGGCCAGTTACAGCACTTGTGAGCCATCTTGTCTCAGGAGAGGATACAAAGGCTTTATGACGACACCCTTCTGAACCAAAAGGGCACCTACGTCCAGGACCGAGGGGCTGCAGCATTGTACCGGTAAGTCGGCTCATCTCGTCAGTTAGACTCGATATTGCAATACCTGCAGTAACAAGGCACTTCCTCTCAGCCCGTCAGATTTCACTTAGCTTCGCCCTTCCCTTCTGCGTGCTTCAGTCTTTAAATCAGACAGTGTGATTCGATTAGCAAGAAGAATAATCCATAGGCCAGTCAGACGTATGACACGCTCCGATCGCCCGATTGTGGAACATCTCACTGCTACGGCTCGTGCGACGCTGTTCAGTTGTTGCTATGAGGTTTTCCCTGTATTCTTGAAGGTTTTTGAGGAGAAAGCAGATCAGTCGAGGTCTTTGGTTCTAAGTACCTGTTCTAGTTCAAACAATCTACCAGTCTCACTCAAGCCGTCATTTTCATCGCCATCACCTGTGAATTTCTGCCTATCGATTGCCACAGGTAGCCATTTCATGCCGATGATACACTACAGTTTAAAATAAGACCTAGAAACCAATCCTGGGATATTAGTAACACAATAGAGACAATGTTTTCTTTTTTAACAGTAGATTATATTCGAAAAGTATTACGCGAGAAGAAGTTTGAAACTGTGGTGAAAGATATGAAGTTACCGGAAATAAAATTATTTTATGAACTTCGTTCTCTTTTGTACCTGGTACTCATAAGCTTTTTGAAATTTATTTCTGAAACTGAACTTTAGCGTAATGAGTATAGACATACTATCTAAAGCGACATACCAAAAATTTGTGGCGGACTGGAATTCGAACACGGATTTCCCGCATATCGCGAACAGTCGCCTTATCACTTAGGCTACGTGAGTGCACTCCACGGACCTACCCAAATCTTCACGTGTCAGTCACCTATCTATTTCTTCTAATAGATTATTAATTCATTTACCCATATTTACACATCTTTTGATTGCTATGCATGTTTTAAAATTAGCATAACAATACGTCATAGACTATTCTTATCACTCGCAATAAAAAAGAAATCCTGGTTCGAGTTCCGATTTAAGACAAATTTTCATCTGTCGCTTAGGTCGTACATCTATACCTGCTGCAGTTTAGTTGAACTTCAGGAACAGATTTCAATCTTTAAAACTGTAGTTTGTCGTCAAATATAAACACAATGATTATATTTGTTAGTCACTAAAATTCCACGCTTACATGCAGTGATTGTGTTCATATTACACTAGTTTTAGCATAAAATAATGATTTAAATCATTTATAGAAAATATCTACACTTTCCACTCACGTTAATGTGACCACCCGTCGAAAGCCTGAATAGCTGCTTTTTGCAGCATGGATACCCGAGAAACGTGCACGAAGAAAGTCATTTCAGTTCTAGAAGGCACTGACGGATGTGGAGCCATGCTGACTCCATCGCCGTAGCCAGCTGCGCTAGGTTTCTCGATTCAGGATCCAGGGCACACACAGCACGATCGATGTGGTCTCATAGATTCTGGAGTAGGGTAAAGTTCTCCTGGTGCTCTTCAATCCATGCTCGTACACTGCGAGCTGTGTGACACTTCGGTATGTCCTGCTTGTAGATGCTATCGTACTGAGGAAAAACAGATTACATGTAGGGGTGGGCATGGTCCTGAGGGATAGATGCCTACATGTCTTGATCCATTGTGCGTTCCTGAACGATGAGATCACCCAGGGATTGCCACGAAGACATTGCGCGGATCATAATGCTTCCTCCTCTGGTCTAGACCTATCGGATGATTGTTGCAGGGTATTTGCTTCCAGACGTTTCACACCGTGGAGAATAAAACGTGATTCATCTGAAAAGGCTACCTGTCATCATTCAGTGGATGTCCAGTTGTGGTACTGACGTACGAATTGCAGCCTTCGTCGCGTATAATACGATAATCTCTTGGATCATCTGGGTAGTGAGTTGCTTAACAGCTTCACGTCACTTCGATTGTACAAATGTCCACAGCTGTCGTTCACCTCTGTCATCTATGGCCCGTCATATACCACAGCT
Organism: Schistocerca americana; assembly: GCF_021461395.2. Lineage (NCBI taxonomy): Eukaryota > Metazoa > Arthropoda > Insecta > Orthoptera > Acrididae > Schistocerca > Schistocerca americana. The sequence continues at coordinate 364,556,035 of NC_060122.1, read as the reverse complement.
GCCTCGGCGCGGGTTTTGGATAACGCCATTTTCCCATGAACGGTTTACTTTAACAAAGTATAAGAACAGATATCATCGGTGACCATGCAGATCGTTAGAATGAAATTACAATGAAATGAATACCCCTAGCTGCATATAGGCATTGATATAAGTCATCGGGGACAGTTCAAAATGTGTGCTCCGACCGGGACTTTTTTTTTAATCTCATTTTGTTCGCTTTTGTTCGTTGCTTCTGCTCTGAGTGGACGTCGTAAGACATCCGTTGAAGTTCGTTGTTGATCGATTAACTCAGTTTTTTATTACAGAGAGCAGGACTCGAACCCGGGATCTCCTGCTTACATGGCAAACGCTCTATCCATCTGAGCCACCGAGGACACAGATGGTATTGCGACTGCAGGGACTTACTCTGGCACGCCTCCCGCGAGATTCACATTCGCAACTTATTGTCCTACAGTATACTCATTGTGCCCCTGCCCATCATACTCATTACTCGCGGCTTTTTGCCGATTCCCGTAAGAGTTCGGGCAATTTTTGTGCATCCGCACAGAAGAAGAAGATGATCAAATGGCCGGTGAGCCTTAACTATAGACATCTATCACAAAGCGAAAAAAGTGGTTCAACAAAAACATTCGTATTTCTTTACTTACTACACGAATATGTAATAAAAAATGGGGGTTCCTATTTTTAAAAAGGCAGTTGATATCCGTTTGACCTATGGCAGCGTCATCTAGCAGGCCAACCATAGCACCATCTGTTTCCCCCCTTCAAACTAGACATGTTTCGTTCTTTGTAGTTTTTTCGTTTGATGTTTATTTCGTGAGATATTTGCCCCGGTCACTATCAATGGACCACCCTATATATCGTCCGAAAGAACGGATACTATCTTCATATGGCTCACCGGGCATTTGACCATCTTCTTCTGTACCGATGTACAAACAGTGCCCGAACTCTTACGGGAATCGCCAAAAAGCCACGAGTAATGATTATAATCGCAGGGGCCTATGAATATAGTGCGGGACAATAAGTTGGGAATGTGAGTCTCACGGGAGGTGTGCCAGAGATAAGTCTCTGCAGTCGCACTGTCCTCTGTGTCCTCGGTGGTACAGATGGATAGAGCGTCTGCCATGTAAGCAGGAGGTCCCAGGTTCGAGTCCCAATCGGGGCGCGCATTTTCAACTGTCCCCGTTGACTTATATCAACGACTATTGTAACCTCCCCGCAGAAATTAAGGAATGAAGATTGACCATAAACCAACAACAATATTATTAATTAAATAATGAGCCATGAATGACATGTAACCTCCTAACAGAAATAATAATATCTGGTAAATTTTATGACAGCAGCGCTGACCTTCGGCCCTGTGAAATAATGAAACCTGATAAATTTTGCAAGGACAGCAGCGCTGACCGTCGGCCCTGTATTCTGAATAACAAAAGCAAAATTCTTACCTCAATAAACTGCATCTATATCTGCTCTTATCCATCGACGCAGCTTCGTGCAATGCTGGCGTATATTTAATTTTGATTCTTGGAGGAAATGCATAGGAAATATTCTTTAAATAGAAATGAATGTTTTTCTTTAAAAGAGTTACTTTATATAAAAAAATTATTATTGGGGCATTTTATTGAACAAATTAATTACAATTAACATACATTACTAAATGTGCGCAATGCTGCTTCATTACCTTCTACAACAATACTCATCGTCCACCACAATCCTGACCAGAGTCGCAAGAAGAACACGCCGTCGACGCATGCCGACGCCTGCTCAGTACAACCGTCCACTCGCTACTACTGTCGACTGACTACTCCTGCAGACTCGCGCAGACAAGCACTGTATCCGACTGACTACTACTACAGACAAATAGTACAACTGAACACTCGCGCGGTCGAGCGCAGACTAGCAACGATAAATAACTCTCTGGTCAGAGATTCTGTCATGCCTCGCTATCGCTGGTAATGAGTACATACGTCTGACTATATGCAGCTAGGGGTATTTATTTCATTGAAATTGCTTTAACAAGGGCTGCATGTGATCGGTTCACAACCTTAGCCGTTTAGGAAGTGCTGCCCTCCTTGGCACGATACCAATGACCATGCCCTTTTAGACGTCAGATAAATCGTTCCGTTTCCGCATTATGACAACGACTGCACTGTTCCCCGCTTACCCCCGACACACTTTATAAACCCTACAAAAAATGGCTCTGAGCACTATGGGACTCAACTGCTAAGGTCATTAGTCCCCTAGAACTTAGAACTAGTCAAACCTAACTAACCTAAGGACATCACAAACATCCATGCCCGAGGCAGGATTCGAACCTGCGACCGTAGCGGTCTTGCGGTTTCAGACTGCAGCGCCTTTAACCGCACGGCCATAAACCCTACACTGCTACTGCTGCCACGTGGCGTCTGTGAGTGGTTATTGTACGTACCGTACACTTCGAACATAAGCAGTGGTCACATTAATATGAATGGATCCTGTACTTATTCAAAGCTGAACGACCTACTACATCAAAACAAAAGTATTATGTTTCATATTATTTCAATGGGAACAAAAAACAAAACAAAAATTGAAAGGCGGCTATACACTCAAGTGCAGGAATGCGAAAGTTCCCCTCGCGGCACGAATGCGATGGTTGGGTGGAGGACTCAACCGAAGTTATCGTCAGAATATCATCCCATCCTACGCCCTTGATCAAAATAGTATTTTATTACACTGAGAAAACAACGTAATATAATTACTTCCACGAAATTTCTTCTCCAAACTAAATTTAATATTTGATACAACAGCATATCTTTAAGCGAGAAATACGATCTATGCCCATACTTCGTCTGCTTCTTACATCATTCTTGTGCCATGCGTCATGCATTGTTTCTTCCTGGACGGCATAACTCCTTCACTCCGTCCACCACATGGTGCCCAAATTTGAAGCTAATTTTACTGCTCATTTCATTTCTGCTACTCCTCCTTACTTTCATCTTTTTGTTGCTTACTTTCAGTCAATACTACGTGCTCATTAGGATTTTCATTCCCTTCATTATGTCCTGTAAATACTCACAGTTTCGCTTAAAACAGCAGCGTCGTCTACTAATCTTATTATTGATATCTATTCACGCTGATGTTTAGTCACACTGCTGAGACTTTCTTTTATTTCTATCACTGCTTGTCCGATGTATGGCTTGCCGGCCGCGGTGGTCTAGCGGTTCTAGGCGCTCAGTCCGGAACCGCGCGACTGCTACAGTCGCAGGTTCGAATCCTGCCTCAGGCATGGATGTGTGTGATGTCCTTAGGTCAGTTAGGTTTAAGTAGTTCTAAGTTCTAGGGGACTGATGACCACAGATGTTAAGTCCCATAGTGCTTAGAGCCATTAGCCATTTTCGATGTATGGCTTGGACATTGAAGAGAAGACTAGCTTTTGCAATTTTATTTGCAATTCCTAGTTTTCCCTCTTCATCCTGTTTTTAATTCATTTTTTAAGTGACGCCTCGTGACGGCCACACTTGCATCAAAAACTAAATTCTAATGTGCCGTCTGCAAAAGGGTGCATTTACTGTCACGGGTTTATAGTAAGTGGATTTTCGTATCGTACAGGTGGCTGAGTGAGATCACCGATTAGTATATTTCCATCTAAGAGATATAAGCCTTTGAACAACCCGCAAGGGTAGCCGAAAGTGCTAATGCACTGCTTCCTGGACTCGGGTAGGCGCGCCGGCCCCGGATCGAATCCGCCCGCCGTATTAACGACGAGGGCCGGTGTGCCGGCCAGCCTGGATGTGGTTTTTAGGCGCGTTTCCACATCCCTCTAGGTGAATACCGGGCTTGTCCCCATGTCCGCCTCAGTTACACGACTCACAGACATTTGAAACACATCCGCACTTTTCCATGATTTACACTAGACGCAGACAGATGGGGTACTCTGATTCCGTCCAGGGGGGTACGGGGTGGTGGCAGGAAGGGCATCCGGCCACCCCTTCACATTAACATGCCAAATCCCATTTAACACTCCAACCCCGCGCAAAATGCGGGACAAAGCCGCAAGCGATAGATAGATATAAGCCTTTGAACGGCAGCGATATAGAGCACAGAAAGGAAAAGTCCCGCAGCAAGCGGCGGGAGAAACGCTCTCCAATAGCCTATACAAGTGGTAGGGCTGATTGCGGATTATGTTATCGAGAGCGAAAATAGGTGCATGGGCTCCAGGACGTGTTAGTGGTGGCGGAGTTGCTGCTGGACACCGGCAACATCTAAGCCAGCCACAGCGGTCTCAAATGCGTAGCATGCCAGTGTCATCATCTCAGAGTCAAATTCATTACAAAACCTGCCACTCATTTTAGTTTATCGTGTGGGTGTTGTCTGTGAATTATGCTATTTTAGCCTCCATTTGGCAGCCTCATGCAGACGTGTGGCTGGCAGGACCAGTTAGGCTGGTTGAGATACAGGAGTTCTCAGAGGACATTGGCGTCTTTTGTGTTCGTACTTGCCCTAGGTGGTCAGTTTATCCCTGAGGAAGATCGTGTTGCTAATAGTACCAATTTGTGTCGTTGTGCTAATATAACTCCAGAACAGAAGTAGTGTACATTCTTAGCCGAAAGAAAACATGTTCAGTTCTAACTTTCAGTTAGTTAAACAAAGGAGGCAGAAAACGCTTCTACATAAGCAGTGTGAAAAGCAGGTTTCGTATCGTAACATCTATACGTCAGTTGTATAAATGGAAGAAAGATGTACAAGAAGTGGAAAATATGCACCAAAATAAAACGTGCAAAAGTGTGAAAGGAAAATTATTTGAAAGATTTATAGCTGCTCGTAAGAGTCAGTGTACCGTTATCGAGAGAGATCAGTGAGTCTAGGCCCTCTCAACTGCAAGTTAGATGAGTATTGATGACTTCCGGGCTTCTTCGATCTGGTTAATCTGATTCGGGAAATTATAGGAACAGAAAGTTGCAAAATTACGATGTCTACTTCAGGCAAACGTGTAGGAAAGATGTCATTAATATGTAATAATGTAGAGAAATTCGTAGCTGACGTGAAGACAAAAAACGTTATTATCCCCTAAAACGCTGTGTATAAAGCCAGTCAGTCAGGTTTCAGTTTATCATTTCAAGCCAAAAAAAGACAGTGTGACTTGTGTAGTCGATGAGTGGTATGACGTATTTGTGTACTACAATGCTAGCGATAACTATCAGTGGGTTACTGTACCCGTAGCTTTTTATCTATCTTCAGGAACCTCAATGCAAGTTAGACCTAACAATTAGAAAACAATTGCTGTTTCGTTGAAAAAATCTTATATTCGACATAGAAAAATCTGGAAAAACGGGACACAATTATTTTCAGTATTATATCGGAAACGTCCTACCATGTGCAGAAAATAAGTGAAGACTTATTTTATACTCTTGACCTGGATATAATCACAACTCTGTCTTTAGGAAGAGCAGAAAAAGACTGTTAATGAAATTCGGATTCCACTCAGAACTAAGAGTGTTATTTAGCCTCTCGATAACTTAAATGTTTGTATTCTTCATGCAGTAGTACACTTCACATTTTTGTGATGGCTACATGGAAAAAGCAAATGACTCCTTCATTGTTGGTAAAATATAAGTCAATCAAAGATTATCATAAGCACTGTGCTACAAGAATTGTTCTAAAATATGTCCCGTCAACAAATCAAAATCCCAGTTGATGGAAGTCTTCTGTGATGTAGCGTCGCACACAGCCTTCACTTTCTTTCCTTTGCTAGTCACTTCTGTAACAATTACATCAGCACCAGTTTAGCTGTCGCTATGAATTGCAAGTAATTAAAAAAATTTATGATTTGAGTCATTTTAGGTACGGTTTAAGTGCTTAAAATTAGCGCTTTTGACTTCGCGTTAAGCAGCGATACGGTCTCTCGGTCACGACTTCGTCTGCTTACTCGCTGAATAGTGCGCTAGGCAGGAAGGGCAGTGCAAACTACTGTTATAAGCGTTTCTTCGTGCTGCAAAACGGAACAACTTAAACATTTTTAAAAAATACTTGTAGTGTACCTCAGCAGGTAAAATTTTGACAATGCATTCCTTTCTGTGTAATCTTCCTGCGCGAAAATTTCGGGATAGTGTAATGAATATTGCCCTTTCAGAACTTTCATATTAGATCGAAGCGTCCGATTCCGCATTAATTTCGGCCTGACTTGAGATAAGTTTTATACTTAAACTATATATTTCACATATAAAGATAATTTTGCATTTATCTGATCACCAAAACACCATTTTTTTCGATAATATAATTTAATTTTCTACATCGATCCATTTAGCAACATCGATCTTGTAACATGTAAGTTAGTACTCACAATTATTAAATTAAATCAGTCAAAAACCACTTCACAGTAAAACTAAGGTTATTATTATGCCTTAGTTTTCATGTAAAAATGTATGTTTTAATTTTTCTAACTTTAGTGTCGATAATGTGATTGATAATTATAGAAAGACAGGAAGCTTCTATATTGTCAAAATTTGTAACTTTCATTATTGATTGTTAGGCGCATAAATCTTTGTATGAATAATTATTCCCAGAAAACATTATGTTAATTGTACCTGCAAGGTAATTTCATTCAGACAATCATAATACATTTCATCTGAACTAAATCCTGTTCTAGAAGGATCTGGATGCTATATGCGTAATACTTGCAGAAATTTGAGGCAAAAATATTCCAGCGACTTTCACTGATACAAAAAGCCTTGGACCTATTAACTGGAAAGCATAAACAGGAACCGACACGCTAGACAATGGGACAGCCGTAGCAAAGTAAGTAGTATTTATCTGTCAATGTTATGGTCCTACCCTTATAAAATTATATAGGGTAAACATTATAAAAGCCGACAAATTGCAGGAGCGGATTTCTGCCTGGAAATGGAGGGAAAAAAGCTGTATGAACATGTGTCCGGAAATGCCACTGTAGATGTTGGTGACGAATGAGAGCGTGTCTGATCGCGTGCCGTGTGTTTCTTGCGTGTTGCAGACTTTGTGATAGACGCAGAGTGCTGTAAGCAGCAGAATGGTCCAGTATTCATGCCGGAAACAAGCCGAGATGGTGTTTGTATACGGCGAAGCAGGTGGAAACGGTCGAAAGGCAGCACAGCCACACCGGAACAAGTATCCTCACAGACGCGAATCACATCAGATAACATTTCAAGACCTTTTTGGGGGTTTGTATGATCAAGGGTGCTTTCAGACAGATGAACGTACAGGGAGGTGGCACGCTGTGAGTATACCATATCTGGAGGACCGGTTTCTACAGGATATTGAGACGAAACCTAGTACAAGTTCCAGTCAAGTGACCAGCCAACATGCTGTAAGCCGTGTTACGACGGACATAAGCTTTCTGGAGCTTCACCTCTGGTGGCACCTGAAAGGCGTTGTGTCTGCTGTCCCAGTTTCTGAAGTGCAGACCCTTCAACAGCATGTTCACGACGCCTGTTCTGCTATTCTGAGAGAGGAGGGAAGGTGTGAAAGAGTGCTGCAGTCCAAGATGCGACGTGTGAACGCGTGCGTTGCATCTCATGAAGGCCACTTCGAACTTCCGTTGTGACGTGGATGCGATACAGCTCTCTACTGTGTTGCGGGACGATTTGTTGTCGTTGCACGCACAACAGACGGTCCCGGACACATGTTTGTAAAACCTGTTTTCCTCCATTTCCAGTCAGGAATCCGTCCCTGTAATTTGTCACTTTTGTTAATGTTCACTCTGTATCAACGTTAACAAAATTAGAGTAATTAATTAAACGTAGGCTATTTACACTACTGGCCATTAAAATGTCTACACCACGAAGATGACGTGCTACAAACGCGACATTTAACCGACGGGAAGAAGATGCTGTGATATGCAAATGATTAGCTTTTCAGAGCATTCACACAAGGTTGGCGCCGGTGGTGAGACCTACAACGTGCTCACATGAGGAAAGTTTCCAACCGATTTCTCGTACACAAACAACAGTTGACCGGCGTTGCCTGGTGAAGCGTTGTTGTGATGCTTCGTGTAAGGAGGAGAAATGCGTACCATCACGTTTCCGACTTTGATAAAGGTCGAATTGTAGCCTATCGCGATTGCGGTTTATCGTATCGGGACATTGCTCCTCGGGTTGGTCGAAATCCAATAACTGTTAGCAGAATATGGAATCGGTGGGTTCAGGATGGTAATACGGAACGCCGTGCTGGATCCCAACGTCCTCGTATCACCAGCAATCGAGATGACAGGCATCTTATCCGCATGGCTGTAACGGAAAGTGCAGCCACGTCTCGATCCCTGAGTCAACAGATGGGGACGTTTGAAAGACAATAACCGTCTGCACCAACAGGTCGACGACGTTTGCAGCAGCAGGGACTATCAGCTCCAAGACCATGGCAGAGGTTACCCTTGACGCTGCATGACAGGCAGGAGCGCCTGCGATGGTGTACTCAACGACGAACCTGGGTGCACGAATGGCAAAACGACATTTTTTCTGATGAATCCAGATTCTGTTTACAGTATCATGATGGCCGCATCCGTGTTTGGTGACATCGCGTTGAACGCACATTGGAAGCGTGTATTCGTCATCGCCATACTGGCGTATCACCCGGCGTGATGGTATGGGGTGCCATTGGTTACACGTCTCGGTCACCTCTTCTTCGCAGTGACGGAACTTTGAAAAGTGGACGATACTTTCCAGATGTGTTACGACCCGTGGCTCTACCCTTTATTCGATCCCTGCGAAACCCTACATTTCAGCAGGATAATGCACGACCGCATGTTGCAGGTCCTGTACGAGCCTTTCTGGATACAGAAAATGTTCGAGTGCTGCCTTGGCCAGCACATTCTCCAGATCTCCCACCAATTGAAAATGTCTGGTCATCGGTGACCGAGCAACTGGCCCGTCACCATACGCCAGTCACTACTCTTGTTGAACTGTGGTATCGTGTTGAAGCTGCATGGGCAACTGTACCTGTACACGCCATCCAAGCTCTGTTCTAGTCAATGCCCAGGCGTATGAAGGCCGTTATTACGGCTAGAGGTGGTTGTTGCGAGTACTGATTACTCAGGATCTATGCACGCAAATTGCGCGAAAATGCAATCATATGTCAATTCTAGTATAATATATTTGTCCAATGAATACCCGTGTATAATTTGCATTTCTTCGTGGTGTAGCAATTTTAATGGCCAGTAGTGTACTTTCTACACATCTACAACAAACAGTGAAGCTCGCTGGCCGCCCGGGAGTGTGGCAGAATCTTGAGGGAGGTGCCCGGCCACTTTCTCGCAAATGTTCCGAAGTTGTCCACCGCCGCGACGGCGTCGCTGCCCACGCCGGCCCCCGCCACGGCGCGGCTTAATTCGCAAGCCGCGGGCACGGCCGGCTATTTATTCAACTCTCGCCATGGATATGCATGACGTGCGCGGGACGGGGCAGCGGCACGCAACGCTGCAGAAGGCGCCGCGACGCCACGACCGCCCCTCGCCACTGTCCGGATGCTGACGACAGCGCTCCGACCGCCACCCCACAACTGCCCTCCTTCCCTCTTTGCTGCCAGCTGAGCCTCGCATTGGCATCGATCTCCTCACAGTACGATTAACATTTTCTTTACTTGCTGGAGGAAGAATTTTGCCGTTACATATTTATCAGATATGATTGTAAAATATTAGTTGCTAAACGAGAAAGCAGAAAATCGTATAAAGAAAGTTGCCACCGACATACCGGCTGATTCGGCTGCCCCTGCCTGTGGGTCTTATGCAACCCGCAACACCTCTTTAAACTACGCTCGAGATTTTTGTATTCTTTCGCTCACTAAGTGCAAACTATTAATCGTACAGAAAAAATGAACTCGACCTTTTTGCAAAAAAAAAAATAATGTAGTTAAGCTTTATACTGTGATACATTTTCACTGGACGCAGCAGTTTTCGAGTTATTACAAAAAACGCATTTGAAGGTCACTTTTGGTTTGTTTATCTTGAATAATTCGATAACTATGGTCTGTAGCAAATATGTATCCATGCCAAAAATTTAAGTACATTAAATTTCCTACAAAAAGTCCTGTTAATATTCTTTTCTGTAGCACTAATAGTTGGCACATAGCGAGGAAGAGAATCTGAATATCTTGCCCTTAGTATTTGGAAGCATTGCTGGTTGCGTAAAACCTGTCAGCAGGGGCCGTTCTGTCACCCTACAATAATCTACAAAGTGACGTTTAAAGACGACAGACAACTGCCCATAAAGCAATCAAACATTTATAGACCTGCATCAAACATTAATACACTCCATGAAAAAGGAGGGGAGGAACATCATCAAAAATTACAGTATGACATAACTGGATGGAACAAGCAGAAAGGTATGCACTTGAGAAAGGAGTTGATATATTAATTTTAGCAAAGTTAGAAGGAGCAGTAAAAACAATGAAAGACAGGAAATCAGTTGATGTAGTTGACATTAACAGTGATTTATCAAAATATGACAGATTTTTCCTTAAATTAAGATTTTTACATTTCTTAAACTGATGCTGGGAGAAAGTGAGAAAAACAGAAATTTGGCCAACAGCTGTTCTGTACTAAACTGAAGCAAGGAGATCGAAAAAACTGTCATAATTAAAGGGGGGGGGGGGACTGACTTAACAGATGCATATAAAGTATATGTAAAAATTTAAACTTCAAGGTTCAAACTAACAGGAAAAACAATTTTAACTGTATACCAAAGTGGATTCAGATTAAGATCAACAACCATAGACAATATATTAATTTTAAAGATAATAGTAAATAAATGAACAGAATTTAATAATAAGATACAAGTGGCTGTAATCATCTATTTCAAGCCATTTGACAGATAAAACATCACAAAACTGTAGTCAATATTACAAAAAATCGAATTCAACGACACTTGATTTGGCCATATGGAGCTTATACAGTGAAACTAAATACGTAAATTATTTAAATAAATAATAACATCATCAACTAATGAAGGAGTTAAAAAAGTTTTCAGTCTTTCGCCAATTTCTTCCAGTTTCTATATACATGGCGCGATGAAAACATGAAATGAGGAAAAAAAATCAAAAACTTCATAATGACCATTATATAAAAACATTAATGCATGCTGACGATCATACTATAATAGGCGTTCCAGAAGAAAAAATAGAAAGAAATATTTTTGAATTAGTCAAAATCAGTATAACAGAATATGTATATAAAAGGCAGAAAGAATGACATTCGAGCCGGCCTCGGTGGCCGTGCGGTTCTAGGCACTGCAGTCCGGAACCGCGGGACTGCTATGGTCGCAGGTTCGAACCCTGCCTCGGGCATGGATGTGTGAGATGTTCTTAGGTTAGTTAGGTTTAAGTAGTTCTAAGTTCTAGGGGACTGATGACCTAAGATGTTAAGTCCCATAGTGCTAAGAGCCACTTGAACCATTTGAATGACATTCGTAGGAAAACAACGGGTGAGATCTAAAATGGTGGTGGAAAACAAGATAGCGGAGCTACTAAGTTACGTTAAACACCAGGTTTGATACAGTACTTTTCATTAGAACTAATATGTAGGCAATAAGATAGCGAAATTTCAGGACATCTATGGAACAGTGAAAACAACATTAAACACCAATAGAACAAATGTTAACTCACTCCTCAAAACTGTAAAACTGAAACATCTTAATGATACTTTGGCCAAGCAAAAAATCATTGTAAATGAATTATAAGAAACTAGATATACTGATGAAACGTCATTTGAATCGGAAGGATATCACTTTGTGATGGGGAAAACCTGGCAGGAGAGTAATGAAGATTGTTCCTCAACTGGACACAGGCTTAATAATCAATAAACAAATCCTGGGAGCCATCACTGATTTCAGAACCAGAAACAGTAGACTTTCAACTCTTACCTTTAGGGGAGCAAATAAGATTTATACCATGGTCAATGTACATGCCCCCACAAATGAGACAAATAAAACCGACCCAGAGAAAGTAGAAGAATTTTGGGAAGACCTGGAGGAAACACCATCCAAGATTCCAACTAATAATGTTACCATACTACTTGGAGTCTTCAGTGCTCAGCTAGGGAAAGAGAGGAAGTTCAGACACATAATTGGGAACTATTCAGCCCACACCAGAACTAACCGGTATGGCGGACGACTAGTGGAAATTTGTAAGACTTTGGACCTGATAATGAAATCAACGACGTTTAAACGCCTTCGAAGAAAACAGAAAACGTGGATACCTCCCAATCCATTACTATGGAAGTTTCAGCTTGACCACCTAGCGATATCAAGACATCAGAGAAAGAAATTCAAAATGTCAAATTCCTCAGAGGTGCAAATTTAGACTCAGATCACATCCTATCCAAAATAAAAATCAAAATTCTACCAAGAGCCCATCAGACTAAAATCACTACCCACACTGTGAAGTACGATACAGAGAAACTTAAAACTAACAAAGATTTTAAGGCGAGCTTGAATTAGAAGAACAAGCAAGGTTGGGAATAGTTGAAAGATGCACTGACTGACAGAGCAAAGGAAACAGTGCGCCTGGAGAGGAGGAAGAAAAATGCATGGTGGTCGGTAGAAGGAGATAAAGCAATCGAAAAGCGTTGGAAAGCGTGGGTTGATTGATGCTCTCACAAAACACCAGATAACCTAAAGAACTTTTAACCGCTGCTAAAACTATCAGAAATCTCAAGAGAAAAGATTTGCAAGAACGTTTAATTCAAGTAGAAGAGGACTTCAGGAAAAACAACACGCGAGATTTCTACAGGAATTCAAGACCAACTTCAGTAGATATGATTCCCCAAACCTCAGCTTTAAGAATAAAGAAGGACAGACATGGAAGACAGTCAGATGTTGGCGGAATACTTTGAAGACCTCAGGAATTGGGATCCACCATCCGAGACATTTAATTACAATGAGAAAGTACCAAACCCCAACTCGGAACCACCAATTGTAGAAGAGGTTAAGAATATTGTAAGAAGCTTGAAAAATAACAAAGCACTTGGGGAAGACGAGATCATCGCAGAACTCTTAAATTATGCGAACGAGAATGTTGTCATAGAACAAACACAAATTATACCAAAAATCTGGGAAGGAGAGCAGCTTCCAGAAGGTTGGACATCGGGGCTAATACACCCTATACACAAGAAAGGCGATAAGACGGAACCTGGGAACTACAGGGGAATTTCTTTAATACCTGTGACCTATAAGGTATTATCAAAAGCACTGCTGTATAGAGTGGAAGAACAAATAAATCCTAAAATTGATGAGTACCATGGAGGCCTCAGAAAGGAGAGATCATGCGCAGAACAGATCCTGAATCTAAAACTGATAATCGGTTATCAAAAACAGAAGAGGAAACAGTTCGTGCTTATATCAATAGACTTCAAGAGAGCCTATGATTCTGTAGACAGACGCATACTGTTTCAAATTACAGGAGAGATACGTTTGGATAGAAAATACAGTGAACTGGTTAAACCGACCCTTAGCAACACAACATCCAAGGTCAAGTTCAGAGGAAAGCTGTTGAGAGCCTTTAAGATCAAAACCGAGGTGAGACAGGGAGACGGACTCTCCCCTTTGCTCTTTAATTGTGTCCTCGATAAGGTGAGCAGAGAGTGGCGACAAGGAATGAAAGGATTTATCGGAATACGACTGGGGTAAAACAATGAAGGAGTACGGGTAGATTGTCTAGCATTCGCAGTTGACATTGTGAGCTTGTCCGAATCACTAGAAGAGGCAGTTAACCAGAACACAGAACTGCAGAGACAGGCAGCTAAAGCAGGCCTACAGATCTCTATCGAGAAGACACAACATATGCCAAACATTAAAACATCTCCTAGATGGTTGACAATAGGAGGAGGGAAAACTCAGAAGGTGGAGGGATTCAAATACCTTGGAGAATGGATAGGCATTGCACTGACCGAAAAAGAAGCAATGGGAGCACGAATAAACAAAATGAACTTAGGATATAAACTAATTATCAACACCTACATTAAGAAGAATATTTAGATAAATGCAAAATTGAGACATTACCAAACAGTGATCCGCCCTGGAGCTCTGTATGTAGCAGAAACTGTCAAGTTAACAGGAACCGGAGTAATCAAGAGGCTAGAGCTGATAGAACGAAAGATTCTCAGGAGAATATTAGAACCTCGAAGAACAGAAGATGGTCAATTTAGAAACCGAGCCAACCAGGAACGGTGCATTAAGATAGAAAAAATTTCTGACGTCAGCAGGAAATGAAGGAGCATGTTCTTCCGACACATCCTCAGAATGAACCAGGGAAGGTTAACACAGTGAATCACACAATTTGTGATGAACAAGAAAACCAAAGTACGATGGATCCAAGAGAGACAAAGAGATCTGGAAGAAATGAGCCCACAGGAACCAGAGATATACAACATGGTGATTTTTAAATAAAAAATTCAGGCCTTCAAAGCTTTCGAGGACAGAACGAGACCCATAACCAAATCATCTACATCTACATCTACATTTATACTCCGCAAGCCACCCAACGGTGTGTGGCGGAGGGCACTTTACGTGCCACTGTCATTACCTCCCTTTCCTGTTCCAGTCGCGTATGGTTCGCGGGAAGAACGACTGTCTGAAAGCCTCCGTGCGCGCTCTAATCTCTCTAATTTTACATTCGTGATCTCCTCGGGAGGTATAAGTAGGGGGAAGCAATATATTCGATACCTCATCCAGAAACGCACCCTCTCGAAACCTGGCGAGCAAGCTACACCGCGATGCAGAGCGCCTCTCTTGCAGAGTCTGCCACTTGAGTTCATTAAACATCTCCGTAACGCTATCACGGTTACCAAATAACCCTGTGACGAAACGCGCCGCTCTTCTTTGGATCTTCTCTATCTCCTCCGTCAAACCGATCTGGTACTTTTTTTTTTTTCTTCGGTGCTTTCTATCTGCGCTTGAAGTTCTGGTACTTTACCAACGCAGCTTCGACAGTTGACAATTACAATACCGATTGCTGCTAGGTCCCCGCATGTCCTGACTTTGCCCCGCACCCGTTGAGGCTGTTGCCTTTCTGTACTTGCCCAAGGCCATCTAACCTAAAAAACCGCCCAGCCCACGCCACACAACCCCTGCTACCCGTGTAGCCGCTTGTTGCGTGTAGTGGACTCCTGATCTATCCAGCGGAACCCGAAACCCCACCACCCTATGGCGCAAGTCGAGGAATCTGCAGCCCACACGGTCGCAGAACCGTCTCAGCCTCTGATTCAGACCCTCCACTCGGCTCTGTACCAAAGGTCCGCAGTCACTCCTGTCGACGACGCTGCAGATGGTGAGCTCTGCTTTCATCCCGCTAGCGAGACTGGCAGTCTTCACCAAATCAGATAGCCGCCGGAAGCCAGAGAGGATTTCCTCCGATCCATAGCGACACACATCATTGGTGCCGACATGAGCGACCACCTGCAGATGGGTGCACCCTGTACCCTTCATGGCATCCGGAAGGACCCTTTCCACATCTGGAATGACTCCCCCCGGTATGCACACAGAGTGCACATTGGTTTTCTTCCCCTCTCTTGCTGCCATTTCCCTAAGGGGCCCCATTACGCGCCTGACGTTGGAGCTCCCAACTACCAGTAAGCCCACCCTCTGCGACCGCCTGGATCTTGCAGACTGAGGGGTAACCTCTGGAACAGGACAAGCAGCCATGTCAGGCCGAAGATCAGTATCAGCCTGAGACAGAGCCTGAAACCGGTTCGTCAGACAAACTGGAGAGGCCTTCCGTTCAGCCCTCCGGAATGTCTTTCGCCCCCTGCCACACCTTGAGACGACCTCCCACTCTACCACAGGTGAGGGATCGGCCTCAATGCGGGCAGTATCCCGGGCAACCACAGTCGTAGTCCGGTCGGGGGATGCGTGGGACGAGCTGGCCGTCCCCGACAAACCCCCATCCGGACCCCCACAGTGATGCCGATTGGCAACAGCCTCAAGCTGTGTGACCGAAGCCAACACTGCCTGAAGCTGGGAGCGAAGGGATGCCAACTCAGCCTGCATCCGAACACAGCAGTTGCAGTCCCTATCCATGCTAAAAACTGTTTTGCAAAAAACGTCTGAACTAATCTACAGAGAGCGCAAACAAATCGACAAAATTTTAACGGTTATTAAAATACAAGATTGCCTAGTAAATGCAGTAATGCTGCTACTTGCGCACTGCTGACACTGCTCGGAGGCAGAAGGAGACTACGCGAATTTACACTATTCAGGTACTAAAACGCGATGCTACAACTCTCAAATACTATAATACGCCCGAAATTTATGAATTAAACAATGCAAGTACCAAAAACACGCAAAGAAATTAAGAATTAAACTATGTAACAAATGAGTGAGCTAGGAGTATACGACTTGCTGCTGCAGCTGCTTATCCAACGGCGGCAGGGAGCACACGTCAGAAGAACGTCAGAAGATCGAAGAAGGTTGCAAAGTATGACAATTAAAGAATATTGGGAAAGAAGAAAGACCAGAAGAAAGGAAGGTGAAGCGAATTAACGTGGTCCTAGGATGGCCGAAATGAAAGAAGAAGAAGAAGAAGAACTAAAGAAACGCAAATCAAAATCTATAAAACATTCGCTGAGCTATTGCTCATTAACGGATCTGAGGCTTCGAGAGCAAACAATAAAGACATAAATCCAATAGTGATATCAGATATTAAATTCCGCAAATCAGTTGAAGGATGTAAACGAAAAGGTAAAGAAAAGAAGATATCAGAAATGAACTTATAATACTTCCATAAACTGAAAAAAATCGACACATATAACAAGAAATGGAAAAAAACATGTAAACAGAGTTCTACAAAGCAAATATGTTGAAAAACTTCTAACGTATACCCAGAACGAGCACAGGACGTTTGTTGGCTCAGAAAACGATGGAGCTAAGAAGCTGAGGATGGAACTAGTTCCTCAGACATAATCCAAGAACATAGATGATTATCATGATGGTAATGATATTCTTGAAACATATCAAATTTTTTTAATGAGTGCCTTGCTACAGTGAACTGTACGCACAGATATTTATCCTGTCGTCTTCGTGAGAATGGCTATCGATTTTGAAGACGCTCTATCCGCAGTGAGGTAGCTAAAATAGAGCCCCCCCCCCCCCCCCCCCCCGAAAAAAAAGAAAGAAAAACAGATGAACCTCAAATGCACCGACATAATTTCAGAGATCGTTCACAGATACGTTATGAATATTTTACAAAGAATCAATGATCGCCGATGACTCGTTACACATTTATACTTATGATTGATCTGTTATCCCTGTGTTTGTTTCTGTGGCAATACATTCAAAGAAGTGGAAAAGCCCGTAAATTTGCCATCACCAAAACGTAAAACACAGAAAACAGAGTAGTAAAACAACCCACAGATGCAAACTTAGTGAGGTGTGACTGCTGTCATCGTGGGACAGATGAGCTTAGTGTTGTTGCACTCTTTCATTGCAGCCACTAAATCTATACATGAAGTGCACCTCGCCCAGTTGTTCATTAGTAAAGCTGTCCACACTGCTGTGTATCGCTGTTAACATTAGATTAACACTGCCAGAAAAAAAATGTAGACTGTACTGCACTGCCGTAAAAATATTAATACATCGTTTTAAAGGTTTCCAATTCACTCAAGATTTATTGTTGCAATAGTGCACATGGAGTACATGAAATTACATTTACAGATCAACAACACAAGCCGTTCTGAGGTACCAGATTTGTATGTGGTGTAGGCTCCATGGGCGGCAATGCAGGCGCTGACTCTGGCATCGAGTCGATCGTACAGATGGCGAATACTGTTCTGCGACACGCTATGCCACGCCTGCTCGACCTGTTGACGTGGTTCTGTAAGAGTTGTTGGGTGACGACTTGCTCGAGTCACTTCTCGCTCCATCATATTCCTCACGTACTCGTTTAGAGACAAGCCCGAAGATCGGACTGGCCAGGGAAGTTGCAGCACGTCTTGCAGAGCACGTTGATTTTCACAGGCTGTGTGGGGGCTATCATTATCCTGCTGAAATAACACATCGCCTTCCTGCTGCAAAAGCGGCGGAAGAACGTGTCTAACAACATTCTGCAAATAGCGAGAGCTGGTTACCGTCCCCTCCAGAAACAACAAAGGTGAACAAGTGTGGTAGGTCACCTCGCCCCAGACCATAAGTCGTGGGGAAGGCTAGTGCGTCATGGACGCATGCTCTCTACGAGACAAAGCTGTCCAGGCCTGTGTCGTACACGCAAACGGCCATCACCTGGGTGCATGCAATATCTGCTCTCATCACTGAAGACCATGGTGCTGCATTCCATCTTTCAAGTAATCCTCTGACGGTACCAATCGAGCCATGCTCGTCGATTCTGTAGCGTTTGTGGAAGTCGAGCTGGAGGTGTGCACGCCCGTGACCCCATTGCTAACAACCGTTTCGCAACAATTCGTGCCGACACGTGTGGGCTCAGAAGATCTCTTATCTGTGCTATGGTAGCTGCACGATCCGCCACCTCTGCTCTTACAATAGGGAGACCTTGACTGGCATCTGTGCTGCATGGACGTCCGGAACCTCGTCTGCTGGCGTGAGAATATTCACACGACGACTGATAACAGCACCGATGCATAACTCACACAGCACGTCCAACTTGTGTTGCAATTCTCCGAAAGTATTATCCCGCCACTTGGGGGGCCACAATTTGACCCATTTCAAACTCGCTCAGTTGGCTGTAGGAAGCATGAGTGAATCGCCGCGGCATGGTCGCCTGCTTGCTTCATACGTTTAGAACACACACAGTCTTCTGGGTGTGAGCATTCCTTATTAATGGATAGAAATAAATGACGTCTGGTGGCTATGCTACTACGCTGTCTGTAGGTGGACGACGTTGAAACCATTATCATTACATCCTCTCTACCACTGGTGGCATATATCATCATGGGATCAAAAACAACGTCGTTTTCCCAAGTGTATTAATTATTTTCCGGGAGCGTAATTGCAGGCAGGAAGGCGAAGAGTTGTAGGAATTATTGATGTCAATAGCAAGCACTGTGGATGAATGGAACGAGTTTGTTCCCAAAAAAGACACTGTGCTCACGTCAGTGATAAATGTAGCACATTACAAAAGTATGTTGAAAGATAAGTGGGCATATCAGATAAAAATGAGGAATGTAGAACGGAGGAACATGTAAAAAATATTGCCAGGATTATGGGATATTTATTAAGGTATTAGGGAATGGAATTTACGGTGCTAGAGGGAGATAAAGCGGGGAAAACTGCAGGGGAGGACTGTGTTTTTGATGTCGGGTGCTACCGAAACTCTGAGATGAAGAGGATTAGCACGAGAGAGGAAGACATGACGAGCCGCTTCAAATCAGTAACACAATACACGACCAAAGAAAGAGTTCCAATCCTCCGTATAGACTAGTTACACAATGACTCGTCCCCGTTACACTTCACACATTTGACACTAAACGTGTCACTTTTGGCAATCGAGTTGTTCTCTCTCTTTTTAGAGACACACATCAACATCGTTACATACTCAGCAACAACATGAAGAAACCCCCCCGTATGTGACTGTTACGAATTTGTTTGTTTTATTTCGACTGATAGATGCACAGCGTGGGAGGTCGTGAATCATTTCTGCATTTATTCATACCGTTATGGCTAAGGTAGCGGGTTTCAGAAATCGTTAAAAACGGAAAATATTTTGCAAACATTGCAGTATACAGTGCCTTCTATGCTCTCTTAGTTTGCCATTACTGAAGCAATTTATAGCACGAAAATGAAAATAACCGTACATTAGCACGGAAAGTACATTAATCACCTAGCAAGTGATTTACGAAGCCAGCAGCTCCAGATATCGGTGCCTACATGTTTGAGCACGCTAGGTGTGCGGCAGTTTGTCGCAGCTTGACTATAAATCTTGCTTCGCTCATTGGTACGTAGTCGATTGCCAACGGCCGCAATTCTTGTTTTTGTTACTTTTGGCGACGGTAGTGGCGTACGGGAGTTTGTGCTTCGTGGAACTCGCTTCATTAGCTGATAGGACCATCAAGTGAATGAAAAGCTTTCAGTACCCCTAGCACCGTCAAAAAGAGCCCAAGCTTTTTGTACATTGTTAGAAGTACTTGTACTCATGGATGTCCTCGCGCAAATCGTCTGAAATTGTAACAACGTTTCCATCATTAGATGCTGCGACATGAATTTATACACTGTAATTAATTTCTCATTGGTAATCTTTATACAGGGTGTTAGAAAAAGGTACGGCCAAACTTTCAGGAAACATTCCTCACACACAAAGAAAGAAAATGTATGATATTACATGCAAGGCTGACGTAAAACGTATCACATCTGTATCTCCTGAAATTTCTTTTTATACCTCTCCTGCTCCTGAGCACAAAATTTTTACACGTGGTCCATTGATTATATTAAATGGTTGTCAGCACATTTCAGGAACCATTCCAGTAAGCTCCATAGATGAAACACATGTTGTGTACTTCAAGCATGAGCAAAGTTAGAGTTAGGCTTTCAGTTGAGATTCAGGTCGTTGGAGACGGCGATGTAGCTAAGCTGCACGAAGATAGAGAACGAAATAGGCTGCGGTCACGTGGAAGGAGCTGTCCCAAGTTTCGCCTTTAGTGATTTTGAAAACAAAAGGAAAAATAAAAGATTTTAATGAAGTGTGTCTGGCCGTTATTTGAACTCCTCTCTTCCAAATACGAATAAACTGAGTTGCCAATTATTTGAAACTATCCCCCCTGTACTCAGATTCGCTATGGTGGTCTCCGTTTCTCTGAGATCAAAATTTGGAAATCGGTGACTCGTAAGATTACACTCATGTTTTGCACAAAATTCGATGTTTTGTCCTACAGGAAGTATCTGTGAATAGGAACGTCTGGACATCTTTCACGAGGATAAATAAACTACGTTACTAGACAACGAAACTTCGGTGGAACCAGACGGATCAACTATCAAGGAGCTTGCCTGACAAATCCGCGTCTGGCACAGCACACTTTCCGCGATTTCCCAAATTACGTACAGCTAATGTCAAAACGATTTCTTTGCAAAGGTTACTGCAGGTATCCTTACTAATCT
The DNA here is from genome assembly GCF_021461395.2 of Schistocerca americana. Classification (NCBI taxonomy): domain Eukaryota; kingdom Metazoa; phylum Arthropoda; class Insecta; order Orthoptera; family Acrididae; genus Schistocerca; species Schistocerca americana. The sequence goes on along the minus strand of NC_060122.1, from coordinate 364,534,994 downwards.
GACCTCGAGCTCGATGTCATCAGCGAGTGTTAAACTGTATTACCCTCCCCCCCCCCCCCACCCACCCACCCTCTAATTCCCCTCCTTTACCTTCCATCCGAGTTATCTAACTTAAAGTATCTATGAATAGAAATTAGTAGTGGAACAGGAGCCGAAGCACTATTCCTGTCACATCAGAGGAAAGTTATATGAAAAGTGAGATTTCCGTATAAGTTAAGCTATGAAGGGTTATGGTCCAGCGGTTAGGGGCTCAGAAGAGGAAGAGGGACTTCGGATGCCACTGGATACGTGAGGATGTCATCGAAAAGAGTTTTGGAATTCAGTAGGGAGTTGTACATACAGTTCATGTACAAGGCAAACCCTTTTGATCGTGTAAATTACAAACTGATGTCTTAATGTTTAAAATCTCTCTCTCTCTGTATATATATATATATATATATATATATATATATGAGGAACATGCGCATATATGCGCATGTTCCTCATCTCCTCCTAAATCATTGGACCAAACACAACCAAACATGGTACACATATGTCTTTACTGTCAGGCAACAATTGCTGGTGGAGAGGGGGGGGGGGGGGAGGGAAGAACCACTTACATATCATAGATCAAGAGATAACGTAATAAACACTGAGATGGGTGAAAAACTGCTGCTATGAGAATGACGTCTTGATTTATTACTTCTTTGGCAACAACTCTACTCGCAACACATTCCGCATATAGTATCCACATATCGCACTGAATCTACCTACACGAGTCTATCATTATATGACACATAGTTCAAGAGAGATGATGTCACAAACACTGAGGAGCGTGTAAAAACTCCGCATCATGCATGAAGTTTCAATACATTTGTTCTTTGCTGCTAAGACACTCCCACGGTCGAGTCAATTTAGGGATATTTCTGATACCTTTCGGCGCTTCTACAACTTTTAACTGTCTCTCTCAAACGGTTATCGGCGAAAACTAAGGCCGTCTGTAGAGCTATGAAGAGGCGCTGGCATAGATACATTTACAATATCGCCTTGTAGCCACGCGCAGCAGCTGCGGCGTACGCACAGAAATAAACAGTACAGAGTGTTTGTGTCTTACATACTATATTTCGTAGTTTGAATACTGTACCTACACATTTTTACATTGCCCAAATTTCTTCGTACTACGGTTTCATAATTTCAGGGGTATTTTCACGAATACATGGAAATTAAGGATTTTCCTTATTACACTGCAAACGCAGTCAATTTTTCTGTTTCGTTTCTAATAGAAAATTGACAAGATTAATACTCTAAAAATGCCGGGTTTGTCCACTTGCAGTGAAATAAACGAGGAATACGACAAGAAAGTTGTAAGGAATTCCTAATAAGGCAGAAAATGAGACAGCGTTAGAAAGACACAGATGACGTACTATGAAGATATGTATAATACAAGGTTGATTGGGTCATTTGGGGAGGGGGCAAACAGAGAGGTCATCGCTCCCATCGCCTTGGGGAAGGATGGGGAAGGAATTCGGCCGTTCCCTTTCAAAGAAACCGTCCCGGAATTTGCCTCACGCGATTTAGGGGAATGACGGAAAACCTACATCAGGACGGCCGGAGGCGGGTTCGAATCGTCGTCCGCCGGCCGTTGTGGCCGAGCGGTTCTAGGCGCTTTAGTCCGGAACCTCGCTGCTGCTACAGTCGCAGGTTAGTATCCTGCCTCGGGCATGGATGTGTGTGATGTCCTTAGGTTAGTCAGGTTTAAGCAGTTCTTAGTCTAGGGGACTGATGATCTCAGATGTTAAATCCCATAGTGCTTAGAACCATTTGAATTTGAACTGTCGTCCTTCCGAATGCGAGTTCAGTGTGCTAACTACTGCGCTGCCTCGCTCGCTAATACAAGGTTGTTACATGTGTGCAAAACTAGAGCGGAAATTTCTGCTACTCCAAATCAAAAGAGGGAATAAAAACTTAAATTTTGTACACATGTAAAGAGAAACTGTTCACAAATCGCTATGAAATTTCAGTGCTTATTCACTGCAGTAATATATTTCATGTCCACTGAAATTTCGGGTTTCGTTTAACTGTTATGCCTAAAACAGCTAATTAATGAATACGGACTGACAGCCGGAAGATTTCTTGACTACTTACTGTAATTGCCGTTACTCAGAAACGCGCAAGCCTTTACCCTTAACTTGATTTGCAAAGACTTCTTACGAAACCGCAGTGCCTGTGTTGTGAAGAATTATGATGCAATGTCTCTCCTGTAAGGGAATAGCATTAATGGGATGTTCGAGTACAGGTATGACATGTAGGCGACCACATTTGTAAGTGTGGGTCTTGCCTTGAGACGTGCTCGGACAGCCGAAGTGGTTAAAGCGATTGCTCGCGTAAAGCAGGAAAACCGGGTTCAAGTACCTGTCTGGCACGAATTTTCATGTCTTCATTCCATTACACAGCTGGAGTTGGTTCATATTCGCAATAGCGGATACATTTCATGTCGACAAACACTTCAGCTTCTGATATGAGGACAAACACATCAAACCCATTATAACCTTGTTTCCAACAACAAACCGAGATGAAAAAAACACATTTTAGTAACCACGATATCAAATACAGACAGGAGCTGATTTGCATTATTGCAACTACATAAATTATTGACTGATAGTGAAACGATTTATACTTTGCAAATTGTAAAAACACAAACTGTTTCTAAGCTTTGTACTGAAATTTAGTCCGTAGTTTATTCACTAACCAGTTGCACAATCCTCTTAAAGGCAGAGAGATTCACTGTAAAAGAAGCATTATTAAATTAACTTTTAGCGAGTATATTAATACAATTAATAATTCCATTGGTTCACGTCTTAATACACTTACATTGCATGTAGGTATACTTTCCCTTAATAAGGTGAAGAAGGGCTGTAGGCAATCGTGAGCCGGCGGTGATACTGTTGTCCAGTTGCTACTCCACGTAACTTACTCAAATACAGTAGTATTTGGCTGATGATTGTCGGTGGACGCATGCTACATCTGTAGTCACTGAGCTAGTTTCAAGTATGGAGTGTTGTCACTCATTTATCAGGATTCAGTGTAAGTGCGAATAACCACGTGAGACTCGACTCTATTGCTTCCACTTCTGCTCGGTAAGACAGTCTGTAACAGACTCTTGCCACTTTTGCGCCCTTAGCTCACGCGTCGGCCCGTACCATCGTCCCTGACTGCAACGAGAGGGGAAAAATCGCACAACAGAGATTAAAATAAGTAACAAAGTGTGTCATGGTACAAAGACTGAAAGACGTAAAACTGAAAATACGCGTGTCCGTCAACAAGGGCGCCCATACCTATGGGCAAGTCCCCCTTCCCCCCCCCCCCCCCCCCCCCATAGCTCTCAGGGAGAGGAAAAATATATATATTCAGGGTTTCTTTCAAGAAAACGATTTAAATGTCAGTATTAAATAAGTATTTGACATGGTTGGATCTGAAAAATTTTTATGGTTACTTACAAGGTCGCCATCCGTCTTCCAAAATATTAGATATACACCATGGCCCTGGTTATAGCCCCCCCCCCCCTGTATACAAACTGTCATGAGGGAACCTTTAATCACAAAGCCTAAAAAGCCATATTGAATTCCATCTCTTTAATTGGGAAGATTCACCCAGAGACGAAGCCCAACTGGACGCTTTGCTAAGAGACGGTGAGACGAAATTAAATGCCATTATGGATACATTTGAATGCTGTATCAAACGCGAAAGTCACTGACGTTTCGAATAATGGTGCACACATTCATAAGCCATGCTACACGGCTAATGCTGTTGTTGTTGCTGTTGTTGTTGTTGTTGTTGCTGCTGCTGTTTCTGAAAGTGTTGTTGTTGTTGTTGGTGGTGGTGGTGGTGGTGGTGTGGTGGTGGTGGTGATAACAATGATAATGATGATGACAATGACGACCATGATGAAAAAATGTCAGTGACATTGAGAGTGGTGATCACATCACTGTTGTTGATTATTATGACAGCGACTATGTAAATAATCCCAAAGCAGCCAAATATTTGCAACAGAACATTGTTTTATTCAACTTTTTACCGTGTTTTCGACTGATCTAAACCCGTCTTCTTCAGAAATACATGTAACTAAAATTTCCCACTGGAAAAACACCACACAATGAAGAGATCTTAGATTTGTCCAGTGCTGCATCACTGTATACATTATTACGTATACTGATACCTACCATTAGGACATGTCAAGTAAGAATAGTTAAAATCCAGAAATAAAACCAATCAAATAAAATGTCAGCTCGTGTTATGAGCCGCGTTGCTGAAGCGCAGCCGTGTTCAAAATATTACAGTGACTGTGAATACCATTGTCGTTACACTGACTGCGACAGTGTCAGTGATATTACGACGCTACCAAATACAGTGAAATTAGCTGCGATGATAACAGCAATAACGGTGACGTAGATGACAGCGCTAATGATGAAAATGATGACAGTACTGATAAAAATAATGGTATTGTTCTCCTCCCCACGTTTTAGACACTGTTTCAGCTGAATTTTACAATAACATTGGGTTGTTAATTAAATAACTCATGTGAGAGCTGTCTCTGCTCACATTTCGATAGAAGTGCAGAGCAAACGCATTGGTGAATGTTTACAGTTGGTTGGATACCTCTTCACTAACAACATATCATATTTATTGTTCTTTTCCTGCTATTGAAATATGTCTGAAAAACATGGTTGTCAAATATCCTCAGAACAGTATCGGGGAACAGCAACGAGCGAGGAATTACTGAACACCACAGATCACTGTGGTTGATAGAAGTTTGTAAATTTAAAGGGCGCGCGCTTCTCAACGAAAACTGTGTCCGAGTCTTCGGGAAGGACAGATGCATCTGCGTAGGCCACAATCAAGGATGAAATGCACATGTCGTAAACCGAGTACGCCAAGCTGTAACACTGCTTCTTTATTTATTTTCGCTAACCTGTGGCGCGCCAACAGCAAGTAGAGTTGTTTAGACGTCCTGGAACGATTTCCTTAATAAATGTTTGTGCCTCAGCCACTTCATTATGGGCAAAGCCGTGCCAAAGAAAGTAGAAGCGCGTATATCGCAATAACGGAAAGAGTTTCTCATCGTACAGTGTCATGGGTAAAATGTTTCTAACTCCAGCAACACTGTTCTCCTTCCATTTGTGGCGTCACCAGTTTTGCCAGTGATGGGATTAAAGGAATCGCTAGCAGCATTTGCCATTCAGTTACGTCTCATATGTGTCTGATGAAACGTCATCCACTATGGATGAGTATCACAAGAATATTTTAGGTTACCGCAATCTTTCTTGAGCCTTGAACGTACTTCGGCGGAGAAAGAGCCTTCCAATTATTGCTACTACTAGGGGGCCCCATAAAAAGCAGAGTTGGTAATGAAAACAGATAACCATTCTGTGTTAATGTTCAAGGAAACAGTTAGGTCGCTAATTCTTCTAAAACGAGCTACGAAACAAGTAGAGCCTTGTTTCAGGAACTTTACTACACCTACAATGTTTCCAGTCGTGTTTTACAGGGCAGCGAATCATCTTTGTGTGGTCATAACTTTGCAAGTAGTGAACCCCCATTACGTGGAGAGCGTACGATGCCTCGTTCCTAACAAAGCATTAAGTCGATTGCCCGATTAAGAGAAGTCGACAAAGTATCGTATATTAGTGTTGTCTTCATTGATTGGATGGAAATGAAATATCTTGCCTGTCACTGTTTCCATATCAGCAGTACGAATCTGCGAATGGAAACATGAATTTTAATCAACTAAACTTTCATACTTTTGGATGGGCAGCTCTTGAGATTTCTCCACGTGTTTTTTACGTCTTAGAAAAGTCTCCAGGTTACACGTATTTAAACGAATATAAAAGTCCAAACAATGACAATAAATTTTTTCCGAATCTCGTCTAAAATTAGGTAAATAAAAAAGTACATGGTAGCATTTTTACTGTCAGAATGGTTCTTAATTCGTAAAGCGACACGTTCTTTTCAATCCTTGCTTCAAATAAAGGAAATTATTGGATATGCATACTGGACTCGTTACTTTCATACATCTACATTCTAAAATCACCCACTGCATTCTCTAAATAAGCTTGTTTAACATCTCTTAATATATTTGCTGTCAGTACGTTAGAAGATTACCAGCGAACTGATTCCCAAAGGAATTTCTGAACTCCACTAGTAGACCGCTAGACTTGGAGCCTTCTGTTTGTTTATTTAAGTACTGAGCATGTACCTACTAACCGCATTATTTATCTACGGCCTTCTCCAATCTCTGTGCTACTACCAGTGAGCCTTTAAATAGATGCAGATCCTCCATAAGTTAATAATACAGACTAGTGGCCGGTTTCTGTCTTCACTGCATTACGTGTAATGGTCAACAATGGAGTAAAAATGCTACAGAACACGTTTGTATGTTAATGAGTAACAAAAATTCACCGTAACCAACGTATGTTGAAGAGGAGTAGGAGACTCATAGCTGATTGCCGAACCATACAATGTATTAACTATTATTTCTATGGTGCTTTTCGAACAGAAATTAGTTAGTGTTAATATCCTCGAGCACACAATTGTTAGTTTTAGTTACGACTGTGTGCCAGCACGGAACGTCGACATATATCTTGCTACCAGTCAACAGACTTAACAATATGCATTACGAAGCACGTCGTCTAACACAGGGCAATCGCTTTGACGTTTATGTTTCTATAAACATTTGATGTAGTAGCACTTATTGACGAAGTAGTTTTGCATGAGAGTAGCTATTTCTCCTAAGACAGCTATTACGCAAGCTGCGTGACAAAGATAAATGATATGTCCTAAAGGCTGCAGCAACGGAGACGATTTACATTTACATTATTCGTTTCGACAAAGTATGCCACCTAACTAACTTATTGATTTGTGATTCATTAAGACAGTAATGTCTTTTACACTTTCATTATTCCTCAGAGCTTGAGAGCATACAGTGAAGCCTGACGGCATGCATAAATCTTCGTCATGTAGATGGAATTTAAATATAAAACTACTGTAGTGGATGGATATTTGGGGATACAGGAACACAGTGCTATGCAAACACTCACTTAGCTGAGACAGGTATTAGGACAATAGGCCCCTACTCATCATACTTACAGGTTCGCCGTCCTATTGTTTCCATGCTCATCGTAATATCACCGACATCTTTATCGTCATCGTCATTGTCACCTTCATCATCATTATCACCATCATCATTATCCAAGGTTTATAGGCGCTTAAGTTGACTACTGCCTAACACCTCTTTCTTCCAGTGTCCCGAAGTACCGAACTGCATAATGTCTTTTACAAGCTCATCCTTTCCAAGCCGATGCCTTTATCAAGAGGGCGCATTTTTTTGCGATTTCCGTACGATAGTAGGTCCGGTAACTGACTTTTATATCCTTGCTATGTGTCTAACCCCCTGGATTCGTTTGCTGTGTACAGTTTATATAGCAACATGACTCAATTATGGCTGCAGTCGTGTATTCCTCGATACATTACAGGTCTGCGTGTAACTTTTATGCGGGTTGTTGTGAATATACTATAATGTCGCTAGATTACGCGGATTTTTTGTTACTGATTTCCCCAGTACCCCATAGTTCCGCGTGTAACATTTCTCCTAATGTTCGTAAATATAATAAGAGTAATTTCATATTTTAGAGCATATGTTTCAGTATCAGGATTATACCCCAAATCGTACGTAACAGTCCCGGCCTAAAGTGAAATATCTCAGTCGCACGTAATGTGTTGGTCTTTGTGTCTGATATGCTCGGAGGGCCTCCGTTGAGCTGCTGGGCTGTAATATAGATAGCTGGATAATTATCTGGATAATAAACCAAACTTCTATTGTTCAGTCACGGAATCTTTCATCTATGTCTTTCTATTTCGTGCAATGAGTAGAGAAGTGTGAAGTGTTCTAAAAGCAACTTAGGATTGTACAGTATTTCAGTTGCCACTATTCTGGTATACAAATCAATGACGGTGTAATTTACTCTGAGACATCTCATGTTCGTTAACATTAGTTGTGAATTCCCTCCTCATTTGCGCTTCTGATATAATGTATGTTCCTTTCTGCTTAGACTGTCCAATACACTTCGAATTAAATTATGGTAAATCACAGTTGTGAGATTACGACACTCATTATTAGACATCGTGCTGCATCAACTCCTCCAATTTCAACTTACACACTGTTTTCTTTCCCATGTCGATTTTAGGCAGGAATGACTGTCAGCTGAGAAAAAATTTTTACGCACAATGCGTGCATAACGAGACTCCGATAAAGATGCTAGTCTTTCGATCAAATCAGACAAAAGATCTGTGATAAACGCGGCTTGTTGACTGAATACGACTTCAGAATGTAGCTCCATGTCTCATAAGTACATGTGCAGCGGAATAATGCCACGCCTAACTAAGCGCAGAGTTAACTACAAATGTAATTGTGATGATTTATTTTCATTATTTATTCAGCGCATGTCGCTCTTATCGGAAAATTCTTTTCTTTTATTTGTGGAATCTTAATTTCAGTAAATACTCCTATATTTACATGTTTCGTGGAAGTTCATATTTTCTAAGTACATCCACCTCATTATCTAATTCACGTTACATTCTCTCGTAATAATACCCAATATTAATTTCATTAATAATGCTAAATATGCCTTTATTGTGCTAATCATCAGGTATTACAGTTTCTTGCTTTGTTTATTGCTTTCCTTTCAAACATGATGAAGTGTTCAGCAATTTTCAACAGTAGCCGCAGTGAAAGTCCACGTCCTGTGATATAACCATAGAACAGTGTGCTGGTTGGCGCATGTAACACTGCATTGGTTTCATGTCCTCGAATATTCGCAGGGAATTGTAAGTTTCCTCTTATCTAAATCTTTTTACGACGTCTTTCAAATCTGGTCAATTTTTAGCTAATATTCAGTATTATGCCAAGGAATATCATAATCCGATCATTAACTAAAGTTAACCAGATTTTACGATTGAAAAGGAATTTAGAAATTTATTAGTTCTGTCTGCAAGGCTTGTAACCACAGCCATCACAAAAATCCACGTTTGTGAAGCGTTGAAACCATCTGGTGCACTGTTCTCTTACAAGAGGTGTGATAACGTCCTCCGAAACCACTGTACAGTTTCAGATTACCTCTAATTCACATAATCAACTTATAAGTATAATTATTATTTCCAAGTGTCAAGTTCAGTCACCGATATTCAAGAATGACACCAACATTTTCCAAGTACCTGTCGTTTATACGTCGAGAGTTCGTATCGATCATTCATTCATTCATTCATTCAGTCTGTCAGTCTGGATCCATCCAACAATTGTGTTCCTTAATTGCTTTAATGGAGGAGACGGAGTGAAGTTATATTTTTACAGTCTGCAGCAGTCTCTGCACTTGTAATGAATATTAAGTACAAATTTTGATATGTTTTACTCTACTCATCATTAGAAATTATAGGAATTATTACTATATTAATTTAAGTAATGAATATTGGAAAGAAACCATTCCCTTCAAAAATGCAACTGTTCCTCTTCTTACACTTCTCAGCTGCCGTTTTTATCTCTTTCTTCATACTAAGTGTTTATGTAACTTCACTCATTTCTGAGAGCATCCTGGAAATCCATATATCGTAGCGGATTGTGGTCTTCAGGGTTCAAACACTCGGGTAGCATCTTAAAATTGAAACGTCCCCTTAGAAAAATTATAAATGACTGTACTTAAACTGGCACACAATATTTTTTTAGCGCAACGCAATCGGACTTTCAAAAATCTCTACAAAAGAATGGCTCTGACTAACATTAACCTATACCTTTCACAAATCACTTACCTCACCAAAAATCTTCGTTACTCGCACTACTGCAATACAGCGAGCGCCACTACTGCCAGCTAAATAAAAGATTCAAACTAATAAAGGCACTAACTACTGATAGGCATAGTTAGCAAATGAAAGATTTTGATAGAGAACAAACAATGTATTTACCTTAATAGTCATAATATATATAGCAGTTCATGACATCCAGTCTTACAAATTTCAAAACTCCGCCATCTCTCTCCCCACACCCACCACTGCTGGCGGCTCACCTCCAACTGCGCAACGCTACGCGCTATTCGCATCCAGCTGCCCAACACTACAATGGCAGACAACAATGCAAACTAGCCACAGACTGCACACAGCACAGCCAGTGATTTTCATACAGAGCGCTACGTAACGTTGCCAATAAGAAAACATAAACAGCCTACTTACAAAATTGATGCCATTTACTAATCAGTTATTTTATCCATTTTCAAACATACATTTACTTTTAGGAAACATTGCCAACTGTGTTGAAAATCTTCAATAACTAACTGATGGCATTTACTAAACATTATTTTTAGAAACTTTCAGATACAGACAGGTTTTAGAAAATATTGTTGAAAACTGTATTACATAAATTAATAAATGATTCTGCTGATTAATATACCAAAATATGTGTTAGTCACTAAATCCTTATGGTCCTTAGCGCGTGGGTTTCTTTACAAGTAAAGCATAATTTAGTGTGTGGAAGTAAAGTCCTTTGGGTGGAGTGTCGCGTCAATCTAAACCAAAAACAACCAGTATAACCAAAGTTTATAGAGTCATTACAACGGTTCTGTTCTTGCTAACTAAATGGCAAATCTGCAAAACAAAGATAATGAGAAAGAGCCCTTCCGCCCACACTTATTTATGTTTTCCATGATTTCGCTAAATCACTTAAGTTAGATTCCGGATGATTCTTTAAACAAGATACATCTCATTTTCTTTTCTCACTCTAGGTAAATAAGAGCTTACGCTCAGTCTTGAAGACTACTTCAAATTATCGTACCTGACAACCTGTATTTGTGTTCAGCACATGTAGCTCTAGCCCTACGGTATGAATATCTCTCTCTTCCCTGTCGTTCTCTGCCAGCAAAGGGAGAGTCATAATAATCAATCACTGGTAGTCTTCAAGGGAGAAGTACTGACTAGGTTCTGTACACGTTACCTTCTTAGTAAAAGTTAATTGTGCAACCTTAAGGTGCAGAGAGCCCCATACACAAGAAATGATACAGACACTTTAGCTTATTTGTCTTGATGAGGTGCAAATCGTACATTAATTACCAAATGATGGAACTTGGTATTCGAAACGTGTCATGAAAAATATAGGAGACGTTTATTGGCTGTTTATGAAGAACTTTTTTCTTTGTAACAGCCAAATTGAGAGAGTAGAAAAATACTAAGATGGGTCTGTGTTCTTGACATTATCAGTGAAATAAATATCGCATGTCTTTCTACACAGTGCGTTAGGAAAGAAACAAGCTTTTATTTTTTACTGTCGCCTTCATCAAAAATAATGAAGAACCTGTTGCAAACGTTCGTTATATTATGTAGTGTGAGAAGAAGAGAAACGTAGGAACGTGATAGACAGCAACAAACCTCGTCTCTGGGAAAATTAGATACTATGGAAATATATTTGATGATGTTGGTGATAATGATGATAGTAAATGTTGCTCTATTCGGCAGACAAACTTTACCTATACGCTGCCATCTACATCTACAACTACATGGATACTCTGCAAATCACATTTAAGTTCCTGGCAGAGGGTTCATCGAACCATCTTCACAATTCTCTATTATTCAAATTTCGTATACCGCGCGGAAAGAATGAACACCTACATCTTTCCGTACGAGCTCTGATTTCCCTTATTTTATCGTGCTGATCGTTCCTCCCAATGTAGGTCGGAGTCAACAAAATATTTTCGCATTCAGAGGAGAAAGTTTGTGATTGGAATTTCGTGAGAAGATTCCGTCGCAACGAAAAACGCCTTTCTTTTAACGATTTCCAGCCCAAATCCTATATCATTTCTGTGACACTCTCTCCCATATTTCGTGATAATACAAAACGTGCTGCCTTTCTTTGAACTTTTTTGATGTACTCCGTCTGCCCCATCTGGTAAGGATCCCACACCGTGCAGCAGTATTCTAAAAGAAGACGGACAAGCGTAGTGTAGGCAGTCTCCTTAGTAGGTCTTACATTTTTTGAGTGTCCTGCCAATAAAACGCAGTCTTTGGTTAGCCTTCCCCACAACATTTTCTGTGTGTTCCTTCCAATTTAAGTTGTTTGTAATTGTAATACCTAGGTATTTAGTTGAATTTACGGCTTTTAGATTAGACTGATTTATCGTGTATTCGAAGTTTAACGAGTTCCTTTTAGCACTCGTGTGGATGACCTCAAACTTTTAGTTGTTCAGTGTCAGATGCCACTTTTCGAACCATTCAGATATTTTTTCTAAATCGCTTTGCAATTTGTTTTGACCTTCTGATGACTTTATTAGTCGATAAACGACTGCGTCATCTGTAAACAACCGAAGACGGCTCTTCAGATTGTCTCCCAAATCTATTATATAGATAAGGAACAGCAAATGGCCTATAACACTACCTCGGGGAACGCTAGAAATCACTTCTGTTTTACCCGATGACTTTCCGTCAATTTCTACGAACTGTGACCTCTCTCACAGGAAGTCACAAATCCAGTCACATAACTGAGACGATATTCCATAAGCACGTAATTTCCTTACGAGCCGCTTGTGTGGTACAGTATCAAAAGCCTTCCGGAAATCCAGAAATACGTAATCGATCTGAAATCCCTTGTCAATAGCACTTCATGTGAATAAAGAGCTAATTGTGTTTCACAGGAACGATGATTTCTAAACATCCTTCTAACGAGGATGATTCCAGCTGACGACAGAAATTTGGCAGTCTGTGTTCTGTTTTTAACGCAGCAAGAATGAGGAAGATGAAGAAACGAATCCTAGCTCATGTCTAATTTCAGGAGACCCAGCATCATCCGTAAGTCCATAACTGAGTGACAACATTTACGAGATACGTCAAATTCATGTATTTAAAGTCCTTTTGAACCTGTCCAGTGGCCGGGAAACTTCAGGAAATCAATAAAATATTAGCAGTCCTGACAAACATATAACTAAATTAAATAATTGCAACTTTAGCCGCTTCATCACATGTTGCGTTTAATATATTTACATGTTCAAACATCACTGTAAGTAGTCACCGAAAGGTTGAAGTACCGAGAGCATTTTATCCGCGGGTGCTGTCGTAAAACAAGCAAACTGGCAAAAGTTTTGGGAAAGGGCGCGAGCGCGGCCCGCCTTTGGAATACGCCAGCTGCGGCGCCGCGAACGTGTTCGCAGGCGGCAAGTCGCGTCCCCTTTAGGAGCGGAGCTGCTCGCCGGCTCATAAATTGCGTCGAGCTGCGAACCTGTTTGGCGGGCACGGGCCACGGCTAATAGCGTTTCTGCCTGCCAGCCACCATCATCAGCGCGCGCTTTTTGCTTCGCTCGCCGTTTCTTCCTGTATCATTACCTCTCGTGTTTTCTTTTCTCCTCCCCGCGTCATTTCTTTCCATCGCCACTGCTACGCGACCGGCGTCTCGAGCAAAGAGGCGCTGCTGTTACCTCCGTGTAGCTGCTACCGGATGGTACTGAAGGGCCTTGGCAAGGACGACCGATGGTATCTTCTCCGCCTCGAATGCCTGCTGCCCTTGCAACTGGATGACCTTGCAAGGTGTCGCTGAACTGGATGCGAGTTGTGGAACATCGACATTTAATTTCTCGGCACCTCATTCGAGGAGTTCTTTTCGTGGATCAGTGGTTTTCCGGATATAAGATCCCACTTACAGTATCTCTAGTTCACATTTGCATCTACATCTATATTCCATAATCCACCTCGTGTCGGCTTGTGGGGGATACGTCTGTATTACAATCTTCATATTGCACTGCTTGACAGTCGGCAAGGAGCAACTGACACTTGCTGAGAAACAACTGCCAACTGCTAAGGAACGACATTTGGTACGAAACAGCAGACTAATGACAGTAAAAGGAAATGTAGAGGGCGGAAAGTGTTAATTGCAGCGAAGCATGTGCACAAATGCTCTGTACACATACATCCAGGGCCGGCCTTAGCCATCCAGGTGCCCCGGGCGAGTCGTCCAGTTGGCGCCCTTTATTGTATAAATAGCGAACCTGGCAGTGCTTTGCAACACGGTATTTGACTGTTTTCTAGAAATCGTCTTAAGTGGTTAATGGCGTCATCTTATGATCATAACATGGTTTTTTCCATCGTAAATTTGAGTATTTTATTTTTTTAAATGGAAATGAAATCCAAATAATCTGAAAGCCCGCTAAGACGCTCCATGTGAGTCTTGTGTAGCCTGTGACGTCAGTCCAGCATGCTGCTGTCGCTGCCGTAACAGTCAGTATAGCAGTGATATATTGTTTGGGCATTCACGTTTTGGGAAATTGTCTAAAAATATTGCGTAGTACTGCACTGTGCATCTACAACAACTCCAGAAAATTGTTTTTGCGTGTTCCAAACAAAGAAAAGATGCGTAAAATGTGGTTGAAACAGGCTCGTATATCCCAAATATTTCTTTTCTTTTCTGAAGCACCCCTGTACTAAAGCGAACAAAACAAAACAAAAAATATTCAAATTGGTCAAGCCATTTCTTTGTTTTGGTGAGACTAACACACAACAATTGATTTTTATATATAGGAGGTAATATGTATAACGAAAAAACACTAATTTTGAATTGGGTACCATATTTTTATTGAATTTAATATAACTGTAAGCCATAAACCTATATTTTCTGTCAGTCATCTGAACACAAAACATATTACGGCTAATGAAAAACAATTATAAACGACTAAAATTTTACTTTTCTCGCTTTTCTGTCGGCAAAGTCTCTGATCAGATTAGCAAAGTCCAGGTTTTCTGCAACTTCATTTTCAATGGACAGTGAGGCCAAACTGGTTAGTCTTGTTTGAGACATTGTAGACCGCAAGTACGTTTTTATCAACTTCAGTTTGGAAAAACTGCGTTCGCCGCTTGCGACAGTCACTGGTATTGTTAGCAAAATACGTAACGTTATCCAGATGTTGGGATATAACTCTTGAAGATTATGCTTTTTTATGAAGTTTAAGGCTTCAATAGGCGCTGCCTGGCTGTCTTCGAGATAGTGTTGCAGGCCTAAAATTTCGTCGCACAGCAAATTTCCATCAATATCTGACTTCATGTTGACAGTTAACTTTTCTTGTAATTTAGAACAGCATTGTATTAGTTCTTCTTTATTTTGATTTTTTTTAATGTCAAACAAGAAACTCCACGTCGCAGAAAATTCTTGCATCTGTTCAAATCTTTCTTTCATGGATATGTGCACGGTGTCCAACAGTGCATTGAAAAACTCTACTTTAAACTTCTTTTTTGGGTCAGTTATTTGATCATCAACAGCCTCTTCACCCGGCCTGCGTTTAATACGTCTTAATCGCATTTGTGGTTTAAATAATGGCTGCGTATCAAGATCCGAACCCAGTTCAGTTGCTGTTACAATAGCTTGTTCGAAACCTGTTTGTCTATATGTTTCCAAATAAGAACAACATTTGTCAAGGATTCCCATAAACTCGACAAAGTTGATTGTGGGTGGCTGACTTGCTTTACTCACAACGTTAATTTGAAACAGAACATCATACCATGTCACGAGAGAAACAATGAAGCTGAAGTCTTTTAATTGTCCTCCTAGTGTTGTCGCTTCGTGTGACACCGCAGCATCGCTTTGTTCAGTAGCATCGGCCAAGGAAACCAAAGCGTCATGCATTTCGCATAATTGATAACGAACCGCTTTGACGCTATCAATTCGAGCTTCCCAGCGTGTGTCACTTACATTTTTCAGGGTGTATATCTTCAAATGGTCGGTCAAAATTTTCCATCTATTTACCGATCCAGCAAATAGATTAAACATTTTTTGTAACATTCCGAACAGTGTCACGGATTTTACTGATGATTTTGCCGCATCACACAATACCAAATTATAACTATGGCATCCACATGGCACAAAGAAAGCTAGTGGGTTTAACTTCTTAATTCTGTTCTGGACGCCTTTAATTTTCCCCTTCACGTTCGCGCCGTTATCGTACCCCTGTCCTCTGCAGTCATTAATGTTAAGGTCAAGATCACTCAATGTTTTTAAAATGCTTTCTGTGAGGCCTTCACCGGTTGTATCATCTATTTGCAGAAATGAGATGAAATGTTCTTTTACACTTACGCCATCCTCTGTTATGTCGGCGCATCTTAAAGTTATCGAAAGTTGTTCTTTGTGGCTTATATATCTGGAGTACAGTCAGCTATGATTGCATAATACTTTGAACCCTTTATGCGGGATACGATTGTAGACATAACGTGTGATGCCATGAGTTCTATTAATTCATTTTGTATATTTTTGCCGCAATAATGGTCAGCCAAATCACCATTCAATGCCAGTCTGACGTGCTCTTCCATGATTGGATCAAACTTTGCCAATAACTGTACAAAACCTAAGAATTTTCCATTATTTGGGGTAAATAATTTATCTGATAACCCTCTGAATGCCATATTATTTTCAGCCAAATACAAAGTAATGTGCATCAATCTTTGAAGCACATTGCTCCATAGTAAACTTTCTTTAGAAATTAGCTTTTGTTCTTCCTTGTCAATAGTTAATCCAGCTTTAAACCTGATTTCAGCTTCAGTCCATTGAGTAAATGCTTTTTTGTGGTTAGGACTATTTTCATGCAGTTTCAGAGCTTCACTTAAATGTTTCCAATTTCTGAAACCCACAGTGGCAGTCAGATTAGTAGTTGACTTTAAATCAAACAGTCGACAACAAAAGCAAAAGACACTGTCGTTTGATACAGAATAAACTAGCCACCGTCGTCTGATAGTTTCTTCGTTTGATAGTTTTCTTGTGTAATGAGTTGAAGAGAAATGACGCCCATTTTCATCTTTTGGAAAGTTATTTAGACACACTTGTGAGGGTCCACATATTATAATGCGATCTATATCTCTAGTATTAAGTACTTTTGGCCACGTACCTACATCAGAAACATTGTATTCTTTTATTGCAAGAACGTTGATACTTTCATCGACCACAGATGTCATGTGTTGATTTTGACTTGGAGAAATATCAGAGGATTCATCCAAAGATGTACTGCACTGGTCAATTTGATCACCTTCAATAGGTGATTGTATATTTTTTGTGTATAATTGTTCACAGTCTGAAGAAATATTTGCTGATACATGGACTTTTGATTCAATATCTGAAGTATTTGCCTTAGAATTTCCTTTAAGGTACTTATAAATATTCATGTGCTTTTTAGTTTCTTCAAGAACTTTTTCTTTTTCAGCTTTTCTTTTCCGATTTTCTGAACCAGAAAGCTTTTTTTTAATCATTTCCTTCTCTTCTGGCATGATTTAATAATTTGACAAATTATTGCTTGGACACTGCTCTATTTCGCGACCGCAATATTCGATCTATAACAAATAAATAAATTCACCTATCAGTAGACGTAACTAGAAAAAAACCTGAACTGAAAGATAAAAATGTTTTTCGCACCTACCAGAAAATTAAAATGTTGACACAGTCACGACACTCGTTTCACTCACAATTATTCAGCCACGAAAACATGACCGCTGCCTCCGACTCTTACTGACAATTACTGACATGCGGGTGCAAATCGTAGCGCTGCCAACATATGTAGTCTAACAAACATTGTGTGGCGCTGTATTATTTCAGTAAGTTAGGGGAGAATTCTCTATGAATGCAGTGCACGCATTGCATGATCTATTAATTAATGTACATGAGTCATTAAGTCACAAATATTCGATATAAATACATTCGTATTAATTAAATCATAATGTAATGTATATTTCACAGTCTGTATTTTCTTTTATTTGGAGCGACCGGTAGTTTCTGTTGTAAACGAGAGATGGTGCGGCTGCATGGGCTCTTCCTTGTTGCAGTTCTTGAAACAAATAAGAGAGGCGCTTTGGTAGAGCCCGTGCTAGCCCGCGTCAAACATGGATGGTTGCAGACAATACGAAGATTCTATTCAGCATGATTTCTCTTCTGCTACCCCGAATTCATCGCGCATTCGTGAGATTAGCGAGGTATGTTGAATGAGACTGAATAATATTTTCGCGAAATGGGTGATTGTAACTTGTAATTTTTTTTTACATGCGTTTAGTACGTGGCGCCCCTTGGCCCCCGGCGCCCTGGGCGACCGCCCGAGTCGCCCCACCCTAAAGCCGGCGCTGCATACATCAATTCATGCAGTACAGCGTTTGACAAAGGTAGCTGGGGAATCGAGTAGTGTGACATGCCCTGTTCTGCGGCGAAATGTCTACAAGTTATCATTCGAATGTTTACGATCGTGGACGAGCAAGTGGACGTCTCGAAGCTGGACAAAGGCCACTATTGTGCACACGGCAATTGGTTATTCCAAAAGTGTCACCTCGCTACGTCATACCACGTACTTATACGTTTGCGACTATTACAGCGCCATCTATTACAGAGCGAAAAAAGTTGTCCAACTAAAACATTCATATTTCTTTACGTGCTACACGAATATGTAACAAAAAATGGGGGTTCCTATTTTTAAAAAGGCAGTTGATATCCGTTTGACCTATGGTAGCGCCATCTAGCGGGCCAACCATAGCGCCATCTGGTTTCCCCCATCAAGCTACACAAGTTTCGTTCTTTGTAGTTTCTTCGTTTGACGCTTATTTCGTGAGATATTTGGCCTAGTCACAGTCAATGGACCACCCTGTATAAAAAAAAGAGCCGCTCAAGTTGTAAATGCTATGCGAAAGCGTGCCGATGTTCGTAGACGAAACACGACACCACAAGAGGATCGAAACGTTGGTGTAGTGGCGAAAAAGAGAGGTCTCCCTCCCTGGCAGACAGTTGCAGACTTTGAAACCACTGGTGGTACACCTGTCTCTGGCAGAACCGTTTCGCTCGATTAAATCAGGTTGGTTAGTGTATTGCAAGTTTGCTGAATGCTTCTCATTTCACGCCATTGTCGTGAAAGAGTTCGTTGGTGTAGGGAGCACGTTGGTTGGGGGCAGCAACAATGGTCCACAATGATGTTCCCTGACGCATCCCGCTTCACTGTGGCAAGCGTCTCTGGCCATCAGTGTGGAGAGAGAAGAGAACACGACACACACCACAGAATGTTCATGAACAGCATTGGTACATCCCATGGGTTATGGTGTGGTCAGACATCATGCACAATGACCGAACATCTCTGAGCGAAGTACCGCTATAGCACAGCGGTATTTCAGACAGATTATTCTGCATTATATTCGTCTGTTTAGCGGTGCGGTAGTTCCCGAAGTTCTGTTTATAGACCGATACAGGCAGGACCGCTGAGGTGTAGGACAAACTGGAAAGTGTAGATACTGAACATATGGGTCTGCGAACTCCCCCACACCTGAAGGCTATAGATCGTGCCTGGGATGCTCTTGCCAAATGTGTTTCTCAACGACCCCCCACTCACCGAACCGTGCAAAAAGTGAAAACCGCCTTGTTCTTGATCTATATTAACGACATAAGAGACAATCTCAGTAGCCGTCTGAGATTGTTTGCAAATGATGCTGTCATTTATCGTCTTGTAAAGTCATCAGATGACCAAAACGAATTGTAAAATGATTTAGATAAGATATCTGTATGGTGCAAAAAGTGGCAATTGACCCCGAATAACGAAAAGTGTGAAGTTATTCACATGAGTACTAAAAGTACTAAGTCCCACAAATCTGAAGATTGTAATTTCAACTAAATACTTAGGGATTACAATTACAAGTACCCTACATAGGGATAAATGATCTTCACGACAAAATAAGAGAAATCAGGGCTCGCACAGAAAAATTTAAGTGCTCGATTTTCCCGCACGCCGTTCGGGAGTGGAACGGTAGAGAGACAGCTTGAAGGTAGTTCATTGAACCCTCTGCCAGGCACTTAATTGTGAATAGCAGAGTAATCACGTAGATGTAGATGTACTTCTGTCCTAACCCCACGAAACATGTTCTCACAAATTTAACAGATCAGAAGTGTGACCTCTTGACCCAAACAGTACAAGAAATAAAGGCGAAACATCATCACTATCTGGCTAAATTCCATTCTCGATCCTACACATATCACTGCCATTTATCCCCCACCTCATCTAACTTGAATCCAGCCTCTCCTCCCTCCATTGTGAACAAAGCGCTTCGCGTTGCACAGTAGCATTACCAACCGCTGGTTACCGCAGCAGATGGTGTGAGACGGCTGCGGGTCTCCCACTCTCTTCGTCTGCTAGTAGCGGGTGTACATAGGCTGCTACTGCGATCTGCCTCTGCTGTCCATCATTGCCGCTGGAAGAAAAGCCGTTGACTCTAAAAAACGCAAGCTACAGTTTACTGAAAGCTTCTGCTTCAAGAAAATCAGCAGTTGCTTTTTGGAAACCCGTCTCCACACCAAGCCTTGTCTCACTGAAATCCAGACACAGAGTTTTCTACTTAAAAGCTGTGACTTTCCACCAATCAGGGTAGCGTGCCCTTGTCTCCCCCACAACCAGTCGGTAGGCAGATACCGGATGCAGCTTTTAATAAAAATTATTTACATTAATGTTAAACCATCCACCAGCGTGTCCTGCATTGAGGAATCAATCAGACTCGCCCTCGTCTGTGGCCGCCCGTTCACAGGCCGACCAACCGGCCAATTCATCCCTGACGTACGCCTTCATCTGGGTGACTTTATAGCAGTTCGGTCTGTGGTCTAGGTGTGTCGACTCCAGCCGTGCATCACTACCTGCTAACCCCGACGCCTAGCCACCACCTCACACTCCGTCCTTTTCCTTCCGTTTTGGCATGGAGAAAGCTGCCACACGACTGGTGCAGGTAGGGACCACGCAATCGCGATGTGCCCACACAGTCAGACGGGTCAGCGGCCCACTCAGCAGGGGGATTCGGCCTGTCAGTGGGTGGCTTCAGTCTCGTGCCTTTCTAGCAAATACACTCCTGGAAATTGAAATAAGAACACCGTGAATTCATTGTCCCAGGAAGTGGAAACTTTATTGACACATTCCTGGGGTCAGATATATCACATGATCACACTGACAGAACCACAGGCACATAGACACAGGCAACAGAGCATGCACAATGTCGGCACTAGTACAGTGTATATCCACCTTTCGCAGCAATGCAGGCTGCTATTCTCCCATGGAGACGATCGTAGAGATGCTGGATGTAGTCCTGTGGAACGGCTTGCCATGCCATTTCCACCTGGCGCCTCAGTTGGACCAGCGTTCGTGCTGGACGTGCAGACCGCGTGAGACGACGCTTCATCCAGTCCCAAACATGCTCAATGGGGGACAGATCCGGAGATCTTGCTGGCCAGGGAAGTTGACTTACACCTTCTAGAGCACGTTGGGTGGCACGGGATACATGCGGACGTGCATTGTCCTGTTGGAACAGCAAGTTCCCTTGCTGGTCTAGGAATGGTAGAACGATGGGTTCGATGACGGTTTGGATGTACCGTGCACTATTCAGTGTCCCCTCGACGATCACCAGTGGTGTACGGCCAGTGTAGGAGATCGCTCCACACACCATGATGCCGGGTGTTGGCCCTGTGTGCCTCGGTCGTATGCAGTCCTGATTGTGGCGCTCACCTGCACGGCGCCAAACACGCATACGACCATCATTGGCACCAAGGCAGAAGTGACTCTCATCGCTGAAGACGACACGTCTCCATTCGTCCCTCCATTCACGCCTGTCGCGACACCACTGGAGGCGGGCTGCACGATGTTGGGGCGTGAGCGGAAGACGGCCTAACGGTGTGCGGGACCGTAGCCCAGCTTCATGGAGACTGTTGCGAATGGTCCTCGCCGATACCCCAGGAGCAACAGTGTCCCTAATTTGCTGGGAAGTGGCGGTGCGGTCCCCTACGGCACTGCGTAGGATCCTACGGTCTTGGCGTGCATCCGTGCGTCGCTGCGGTACGGTCCCAGGTCGACGGGCACGTGCACCTTCCGCCGACCACTGGCGACAACATCGATGTACTGTGGAGACCTCACGCCCCACGTGTTGAGCAATTCGGCGGTACGTCCACCCGGCCTCCCGCATGCCCACTATACGCCCTCGCTCAAAGTCCGTCAACTGCACATACGGTTCACGTCCACGCTGTCGCGGCATGCTACCAGTGTTAAAGACTGCGATGGAGCTCCGTATGCCACGGCAAACTGGCTGACACTGACGGCGGCGGTGCACAAATGCTGCGCAGCTAGCGCCATTCGACGGCCAACACCGCGGTTCCTGGTGTGTCCGCTGTGCCGTGCGTGTGATCATTGCTTGTACAGCCCTCTCGCAGTGTCCGGAGCAAGTATGGTGGGTCTGACACACCGGTGTCACTGTGTTCTTTTTTCCATTTCCAGGAGTGTAGTTTTCTCTTGCATCCACTCATCTGGCTTCCCGCAGATGAAGGCTCAGATTTATAATGTGGTACCCCGTTCTGCATTGTCCGATCGCCACTCCTACAGAGCGGATGATTCTGCTGATTCGTGGCGGAATACGGCCAGATAGACACCTCCCGCAGCTTGCTGATACTGGCTGGTGTTGCCTCTGCACCTACCTGCCTACCTGTCTGTCCGAAAGTGCATCTCTGACAAATGGCCAGACAGGAAACTTAATTTCAACACACCACTAATGAGTGAACAGAACTTTTGCCAAGAACATACTGTCCAGAGTATCACATGCACTATTATAATTATAAATGCAAGAAAAACTATGAGATGAAATTTAACTGACGAAATCATTACACCTGAGCTTAATAGTCACTCACTGACTGATGAAGGAAAAGCTTGACATTGCATAAGAAAATGAAATCACACAAACTCGAATTTGCTTTACATAAAAGTAGATATTAAATGGTAAGAGGAGGCCCAAAACAGACTGCCACCTCACAATTCGTGTAACGATCTGAACGAGTTTTATTACCAACGTTTGGTCAAAGCATCTCTCTGAAGAAATTCCTAATTGTACTCACAGTTATTTGTGATTTTACAGTTAATCTACAGTTTAACCCACAGTTCTGTTAATAATAACGATAGCTACAATCCTGACTTCTATAAAATAACAGACCACATCCTTGAAGAGCGTAACAGAACAATCTATGATTGCGTTTCTCGTGTTCCTTTTTCCAGCAGAACTCATTATTTGT
Organism: Schistocerca americana; assembly: GCF_021461395.2. Taxonomy (NCBI): domain Eukaryota; kingdom Metazoa; phylum Arthropoda; class Insecta; order Orthoptera; family Acrididae; genus Schistocerca; species Schistocerca americana. The sequence continues at coordinate 364,511,911 of NC_060122.1, read as the reverse complement.
TATCACTCGTTTTCACGGAGGCTCATTACAGAGCACGTGCTCAATTCCACTCACTGCTAATACAGGAGTCCGTTGTTAAAAACGAGCTACAGACGATCAAGACAGATAAGCTAAAGTCATTGCTATAACTTTTGCAATAAGGAGGCCAACCAAGGAAAGGAGAACACAGTGCAAACAAAAGACGTAAATGAAAACTCTTTATGTAGGAAAAAAACAGAGTCTGCTTACGTGAGTAAACATAAGACTATACTCTAAAGCTTCTGGAATCCATCCACGGCTAATCCTATGATTTTATTTGGCATTTAAGTTAATATGTCCGCTGGTAAATTTGTTATATGCTGAATATCTAGTTGCGTCACAGATAATGTTTCACTCTAAGCTGCAGGTCCTCATAAACTGGCTGGGTATTTAGATCATTATACCGTTGGACGAAAACCTCACAGTACTACTGTCAATGTCCATAGTACTGTGGTAGTCAGACTGAGGTTCCGTTGGAACAGTGTTGGAACTAAGGTCTGCCTAAGGCACTTCTGTATAAACGCGAAGACCAGCATAATAATCAGTGGGTAATTCCTAATTCCACATTCCCCAATGTACATTTTGATCAACAGAAAGTAAATTCTGCATCAACGAATCGTACATTTCAAAATGAAATCCTTTCGAGACCTTAGACAGAATGATTTTAAAAATGTATCTGATGTTCGTCTTCGCTATTCTACAAATAAATCTTGTCTTAAGCATTCTTTGTATATGTCTCACGTTGTCTTGGAAATATCCTTGGATATCTGTAACCTATCACTGGAGTTGTAAGAAATGTGCAACAAAATTTTATGCACTTTTCTTCACGTTAGGCGATGGATATGATACTTTTATGGAGTTCAGTTGACAGAGAGATATTGTGAGGTCAGTCTCCCGTTCAAGAAGTGTCGGTTATGAATCATTTATGGACTTCGTACATCTCTGATCCCGTAAATTACAGAAGCATAACCATTCATTTTACATACATTCTTATCTGCTGCTTTTGTTGCATTTTTCGATCAAAACGTCGGTTTCATGCAGCTTTTCCCGCTAATCTGTTCTGTGCAAGTCTCTCTATCTCTGCATAACTTCGGCAACATGGAAGAGACCAGGAGACACTGGAGGGTTTCGGGTTGATTATATAATGCTAAGATAAAAGACTTCGAAGAGATTTTAAACTGCAGGATATTTCCGGTGGCAGACACGCCTCTTATCATAATTTAATGGTCCCGAAGTTCAGAATAAAACTGAATAAATTGCAGAAAGTTAGGAGATTAAGAAGATGGGACCTGGATCAACTGACGAACTGGAGGCTGTTCAGAGTTACATAAGAAGCATTAACCAATAACTGACTGAAAAAGGGAAAGAAATATAGTGGAATACGAATGGGGGGGGGGGGGCTATGAGAGAATAAATACAAAAGGCAGCAAAGTATTAAACAGGCAAAAAGGCATGTCCTAGTGGTAATTCTTGGATAACGCATGGGATAATTAACTTAACTGACGAGAAGAAGAAATATAAACAGCTGCAATTGAAGCATGCGACAGTAAATACAGACATATAAAAATTAGATTGGCAGAAACCGAGAAACGGCTAAGCAAGAATGCCTAGAGGACAAATGAAAGACTGTAGATGCATAAAAGACTAGGAAAAAGATAGTTTCTCGATATAGGAATATTAAAGATACCTTTGGAGATAAGAGTAGCAGCTGTATGTATATTATTAGGTCGTATGGTTAGCCAGTATTAAGCAGAGAAGAAAAACTAGGAGATTGAAGGAATATATAGAAGGGCTAAGGCAATATTATAGAAATTTGAGAATAAATAGATGAAGATGAGATGGGAGATATGATACTGCGAGAACAATTTGACAGGGCCTTAAGTCGAGTAAAGGCAGCTGAAGTAAATAACATTCCCTCAGAAATACTGAGATCTTGGGACAAAAATATTCTGTCTTGCGAGCAGGATGTATAAGAATGGTAAAATACCCTCAGAGTTCAAGGAGAATGTAATAATTCCAAATATAAACAAAGCAGGTGATGATAGATGTGAATATTATTGAACTGACTGTTTAATAAGTTATAGTTACAAAATACTGACTGAAAGTATTTCCTGATGAATGGAAAAACAGGTAGAAGATGACATTGGAGAAGATCAATTACGATTCTGGAGAAACGTAAGATCACACAATGCAGTAGTGACTGCAATATTTGCCTTAGAGTGAAGAATGGCAAACCTACGTATGTAGCAATTTTAGATTTTGCGAAATCTTTTGATAATATACTGGACTCCACTCATTGACATTCAAAAGGTAGTAGAGGTAAATTACAGGCAGGCAAATATCCTTTACAACTTCTGATTGTTGTTACAAGACTCGAAAAACATGAAACGGCAGCAGTGTGTAAGAAAGGAAAGATACGGTGTTGTGACCTGTACCCGATGTTATTCAGTCTGTGTTTGAGCAAGCAGTAAAGGAAACAAAAGAGAAATATGGAAAGGGAATTAAAGTTCCCTAAGAATAAATGGAAACGTTAAGGTTTCCTGTACTTGGAAGAGCAGTTGAACGAAATGGATAGTTTAATGGATAGTGTACTGACAAGAGTTTGAACATCAGCGAAAATAAAACAAGGGTAATTTCTGTTAAAATCTAATATCTATTTCCGTGTTATGAAGGCTTTTCTGAAGGCGTTTGTCTGGAATGTAGCCTCGTAGGGAAATAAAACGTGGACAGTAAGCGATTCAGACACGAAGAGAATAGAAGCTTTTGAAATATTTTGCTGTAGAAGAATGCCCAAGCTTAGATGGCTAGATCGAATAACTAATGTGGAGGTAACGCATCGAATTGGTGAAAAGAGAAGTTTCTGTCGCAAATTGATTAAAACAAGGAATAGATTTATTGGATACACCGTCAATTTGTGATGGAGGGACGTGATGATGGGATGAAGTGGCTTGGACGGAATATACTGACGTGGTGAGCTGCACCAAACCAGTCTTCGCACTGAAGACCACAACAACAGCAACAACAACAAAAACTACTATTACTGCTGTTACTGCTGGTACTACTACTACTACGACCACAATCCACATCACTCTTGGATGTGTACCACAGTGAAGCCTAGCAAGGGCACTCATGCCCAGGAGCAAGGGGGGGGGGGGGAGGGGGGGGGGTTCAGACCCCTACCTCTCCCTCCCCTTTAGTTTCCAGCGAAAATAGAAAATATAGGGTAGTCAGTTGTTTCCCTTCAAAGAAAATGATTTAACAGTCGGTATTGTGCATGTTTTTAACTGAACTTCTTTATGGCTACTTAGAGTCACCAATCATCTTCCAAAATATTAAAAATACTTCATACCCCCCAGGACCAGAACCCTACCGTGCTGCGAACTATCACATGGGCGTCCTTGAAGTGGAGGTCTCCTTCTACACTTTTTACCCAATCAAACCTCCCTCCAGTACCAACCTAATGATTCCTTAGTGCCTCAAGCTGTGTGTTCTCAGATAGTCTCCTCTTTTAGTCAAGATGTGACATTTACCTATCCCAGAATTGATTCAATACCTCATCATTCGAGTGAGCCATCTAATCTTTAGCACTCTTCTGTAGCATAGCAATGGAAACATTATATTCTCTTTTTGTCCGAACTGTTTATCATCCATGTTCACTACTGCAATCCAGACAAATACCTTCCAGAAATATTTCCTCTCATTTAAATCGATATTTTATGCTAACAAATTTTTGTTTCTCAGAACTGCTTTTTTCTGCTATAGTTAGCCTCCATATCAACAATACTTCGACTTTAGATTCTTATATTTGCTGTCCAGATAACAAATCTCAGCTACTACTTTTACTGTCTCATTTCCTAAGCTAATTCCCTCAACATCACCTGATTTTATTCCCCTATATTCCTTTATCCATGTTGTTAGTTTTGATAATCTTCGCGCTATAAAGTCTTTCAAAGACGCTTCCCCTCCTGTTAAAATGCTCTTCGAAGTCTTTTGCCGTTACCTACAGAACCACAGTCTCATTGTTAAACCTTAAGAATTTTATTTCTTCTCCTTCCCTTTCCAATGTGCTCCTTTGTTTCACAGCTTACTCAGTGCATAAACTGAACAACATCGGAGAGAAAGTACAAACCTGTGATACACTCTTCTGAACGACTTCTTCCGTTTCAACTCCTTCGATTCTTGTAACTGCTGTCTGGTATCCGGACAAGTTGCATATAACCTTCCGCTCCCTGCATTTTATTGCTCATACCTTCGCTATTATGTGTAGTAAACACTTACGACTCAACTCTTACCCGTAGAGAAGAAACATATAAGTTCCACACGCCTTGAGTTACGCGAGCTACAAACCCCTTGGTCTCCCGAGAACAATTCCATACCACTCTTTTTCCGATGGTCAAAATTGTGTAAATGCAGCATTCGCTGAAGAACGCCTATAATCTTTTTTATCCTCCCGCTAGTTTGAGATGTGTCGGATTCCATAAATCTCCACACCTTTTTCTTCAGTTAATTAGTGTGCCTTCCAGCTTGGAAGTCGGATTCCTGTACGGCCCACGGTCTCCGGTTAGCTCGTTACTGTGTACCGCGATCGCGCCGCATCTTCTCGGAAATTCTGTCACCTGCATTGTTTTCTTTGCCAGCCAGCCGCGAGAATGCTTCAGCTTTCGGGTCAGCGGCTCGAATCTCGGTTCGGCGCTGCCGTAATTGGGCCCCGGTGGCGGCTGTTTCGTGACCGGCTGCATTTCTGCGTCCCCGCCCTTCATTTATTTGGGCCCACTCCGACACGCCGGAATCTGCGTGTCCGGCCGCAGTAGTGATTAATTTTCCCACAGCTGTCCGGCCCGCCTGTCTGGACGTCCGAGCGAGCAGCGCGCCCGAAATACGGGCCCTGTCTGCTCCTCGCCGGATCCTCAATGAATATTTAAGCACCGCATCCAGTTCCAGCAGCAGTCCGCTAACCCCCTATCGACTTCGAGTCTCAGAAGTGCACTCGCTCGTCGCGATCTCTAAATTCCACTCCGCTGCGCTGGCAAAAACCAGTAACACGCAATCGTTCACATCTTGTAAGTGTTTCAGTATCGTCATCCATTACCGTGTGACGAGTCTGTTTCTTTTGACGATGCGCATTAATGAACCGGCAGGCAGCACTTTTCTAGTCCTGAATCGATTCGCAGTCAACGCAGTTGTTCCCGTGGGGGTCATGTCGGCAGAAAAACTTACGACCTGTGAGCAGATAAGCCCTAGGAGCAAATATTAACAGTTGATGTCCAAGGTAGGTACGTCTAATAAAATGAGCATTATGACAAAAGGACATCATGCCCATTTGACTTCACAATCGATGAGTGATAAGTCAGTGGACTCGAAAATAATTTTAAGGTGAGGATTCCACCTTGAAGCACAGTCATATTAGGAAAAAGAGTAATTCATTTTTACTATAGCCGACATGTTCGTCTCGTGAGAATCAGCTGCTGTATTGACATCTAAAGTAATTATCATTTATTGTTCAGTGTCGCTTGCACATTTCTATTTACATTACTTGTTCCTATCAGTCAGATCGAAAGCAAAGAAACACTAAAAATTTTACAGAAACATTATTTATGTATTTTAATGCTCTGTAGCTTGAGAATAAGACCTCCTTGTTTTATACTTTCAAAATTTCACACTTGTTTAAGATACTAATTCAGTTTACGCTATTTCATTTCCACTTTCGTACTCTACTATTTTATCTTGGAGCTATAATGTAAGACCCTCTCTTGTTAAAGCCGTAGCATCTCTGCCACTGTCGCTCCCTCCACTCCCCACCCCCGTTCCCTCATTCTAGGCCCTCTACACTGTTTTTATTTTACGAACCCCTTATTCTACACTATTTCAATTTAACAAGAATTTTTATATAATTATACCTTCCATAGTTTTAGGAAGGCCCCGCTTGTTAAACTGATGACACTCCCACAAGTCTCTCCCTGCTTCCTTTCCCCTACCTCAAATCACTCTCATTCGATTTCCTCTTCCTCCTCCTCCTTCTCCTCCTCCTCCCCCTCCTCCTATGCAACCTTCCTCCCTCTCCCATACCTCCAACATATACCTATCTAAAACATTGACCGAAACTGCAAAAATCCGTACTCTGATACAGGGTTCTGAGTAGACAAGGTGGGTCGCTGATGCAACTACTTCTGTAAATTCTACATTTATGTGCAATTCTTTGTTTTACTTATTCTAAAGTACTGGGTGATGCGTATTTATTTTTACTTTGTCTTAGTTCTGAAGATTATCCTGAATGATTGAAACATGTAATCTATAGAAAAATGGGCAGCTGACTGAGCAGTGAATGACAATCACATTAAATGATCGATTTTGAGATTTCATGCCTAATCATCATGTGGACCTGCTCCCAACATAGATTTACAGTAAACAACTGCAACACAGAATGCAGTTACATTGCATTCTTTATATTGATTTCTTCCGCATCCGTGACTGGTTCTAATTGGTTACAGCTCTATACTACATGACCTGAGTGGTCATAAGCTAAACTGAGGTGTGCTGTCGTCCTGCAAAATTAGGTATATTGTTCTCATGCACCTTACTCAGGAATCATCCATTTTTCAGTCAGTCACATGTCGAATTTTGTAAATACCGCAATTTATGAACATGGATTTTCTTCTTTTTTTTTCTTTTTTCTTCTATATTTGGCGCTCGTCGGCGCAGGGTCGGCATGGTTATAAAGGCATGTGGCATTATTATTTTAAGAGGTCACCCCTTGCCCCTCCTCTCCCCGCCTCGTTACCATCTGAGATGGAATATGTGAATACCAACCATCTACGTGTAGTGTTACTCGTGGAAAGTGAGCGAAAGTTTCCTGTATGTTTGCGGATCGTGTAACTGAGACAAGACTTCGTAAAAATTTAGAAATTTGTGGTAAGCTTCTATGGGACCAAACTGCTGAGGTCATCGGTCCCTAGACTTACACACCACTTAATCTAAGTTAAACTCACTTACGGTAAGGGCAACATGCACACCGATGCCCGAGGGTGGACTCAAACCTCCGACGGGGGGGAACCGCTTTTACTGTGACAAGACGCCTGAGACCACGCGGCTTCCCCGCGCGGCCAAGACTTTGGTACTAGTCCGGTATTCACCTATATGGGTGTGAGAAACCGCCTAAAACCACGTCCAGACTGGCCGACAGCCCGACCCCGTCGTTAATCCGCCGGCCGTGTTTCATCCGGTGCCAGGTCCGGGGCAACTCCCTGGAAGTGGCGAGTTAGCACTCACGCCTATCCGGGATAGTTCTTTAAGAATGTGGAACGAATCAAGTTATACATACCTACTACAGGCAACTTCTGTAAGAATACTGACAACAAATGTGATGTCTGGGAGTGACCTACGAACACAGATAAATTACTCGTGTAAGTATTACATTTAGGTTGCTCGATACATGTGAAGAGTGAACACGAACTCCATCGCTAAAATTTCGGAGGTTTTTCATGGATTACATGAATATATGTTACATGTTATATGTTACATGAATATATTCCCCCCCCATGAACCATGGACCTTGCCGTTGGTGGGGAGGCTTGCGTGCCTCAGCGATACAGATAGCCGTACCGTAGGTGCAATCACAACGGAGGGGCATCTGTTGAGAGCCCAGACAAACGTGTGGTTCCTGAAGAGGGACAGCAGCCTTTTCAGTAGTTGCAGGGGCAACAGTCTGGATGATTGACTGTTCTGGCCTTGTAACATTAACCAAAGCGGCCTTGCTGTGCTGGTACTGCGAACGGCTGAAAGCAAGGAGAAACTACAGCCGTAATTATTCCCGAAGGCATGCAGCTTTACTTTATGGTTAAATGATGATGGAGTCCTCTTGGGTAAAATATTCCGGAGGTAAAATAGTCCCCCATTCGGATCTCCGGGCGGGGACTACACATGAGGACGTTGTTATCAGGAGAAAGAAAAATGGCATTCTACGGATCGGAGCGTGGAATGTCAGATCCCTTAATCGAGCAGGTAGGTTAGAAAATTTAAAAAGGGAAGTGCATAGGTTAAAGTTAGATATAGTGGGAATTAGTGAAGTTCGGTGGCAGGATGAACAAGACTTCTGGTCAGGTGACTACAGGGTGATAAACACAAAATCAATTAGGGGTAATGCAGGAGTGGGTTTAACAATGAATAGGAAAATAGGAATGCGGGTAAGCTACTACAAACAGCATAGTGAACGCATTATTGGGGCCAAGATAGATACGAAGCCCATGCCTACCACAATAGTACAAGTTTATATGCCAACTAGCTCTCCAGATGACGAAGAAATTGAAGAAATGTATGATGAAATAAAAGAAATTGTTCAGATGGTGAAGGGAGACGAAAACTTAATAGTCATGGGTGACTGGAATTCGTCAGTAGGAAAAGAGAGAGAACGAAACGTAGTAGGTGAATATGGATTGGGGGTAAGAATCAAAGAGGAAGCCGCCTGGTAGAATTTTGCACAGAGTATAACTTAATCATACTTAATCATAGATAACACTTGGTTCAAGAATCATAAAAGAAGGTTGTATACATGGGAGAATCCAGGAGATACTGACAGGTTTCAGATAGATTATTTAATGGTAAGACAGAGATTTATGAACCAGGTTTTAAATTGTAAGACATTCCCAGGGGCAGATGTGGACTCTGACCACAATCTATTGGTTATGAACTGTAGACTAACACCGAAGAAACTGCAAAAAGGTGGGAATTTAAGGAGATGGGACCTGGATAAACTGAAAGCATCTGAGGTTGTAGAGACTTTCAGGGAGAGCATAAGGGAACAGTTGACAAGAATGGGGCAAAGAAATACAGTAGAAGAAGAATGGGTAGCTTTGAGGGATGAAGTAGTGAAGGCAGCAGAGGATCAACTAGGCAAAAAGGCGAGCGCTAGTAGAAATCCTTGGTTAACAGAAAAAATACTGAATTTAATTGATGAAAGGAGAAAATATAAAAATGCAGTAAATGAAGCAGGCAAAAAGGAATACAAACGTCTCAAAAATGAGATCGACAGGAAGTGCAAAATGGCTAAGCAGGATGACTAGAGGACAAATGTAAGGATGTAGTGGCTTATCTCACTAGGGGTAAGATAGATACTGCGTACAGGAAAATTAAAGAGACCTTTGGAGAAAAGAGAACCACTTGTATGAATATCAAGAGCTCAGATGGAAACCCAGTTCTGAGCAAAGGAGGGAAAGCAGAAAGGTGGAAGGAGTATATAGAGGGTCTATACAAGGGCGATGTACTTGAGGACAATATTTTGGAAATGGAAGAGGATGTAGATGAAGATGAAATGGGAGATATGATACTGCGTGAAGAGTTTGACAGATCACTGAAAGACCTGAGTCGAAACAAAGCCCCGGGAGTAGACAACATTCCATTAAAACTACTGACAGCCTTTGGAGATCCAGTCCTGAAAAAACTCTACCATTTGGTGAGCAAGATGTATGAGACAGGCGAAATACCCTCAAACTTCAAGAAGAATATAATAATTCCAATCCCAAAGAAAGCAGGAGTTGACAGATGTGAAAATTACCGAACTATCAGTTTAATAAGTCATAGCTGCAAAATACTAACGCGAATTCTTTACAGACGAATGCAAAAACTAGTAGAAGCCGACCTCGGGGAAGATCAGTTTTGATTCCGTAGAAATATTGGAACACGTGAGGCAATACTGACCCTACGACTTATCTTGGAAGCTAGATTAAGGAAAGGCAAACCTACGTTTCTAGCATTTGTAGACTTAGAGAGAGCTTTCGACAATGTTGATTGGAATACTGTCCTTCTAATTCTGAAGGTGGCAGGGGTAAAATACAGGGAGCGCAAAGCTATTTACAATTTGTACAGAAACCAGACGGCAGTTACAAGAGTCGAGGGACATAAAAGGGAAGCAGTGGTTGGGAAGGGAGTGAGACAGGGTTGTAGCCTCTCCCCGATGTTATTCAATCTCTATATTGAGCAAGCAGTGCAGAAATCAATTTGAAAAATTCGGAATAGGTATTAAAATCCATAGAGAAAAAATAAAAACTTTGAGGTTCGCCGATGACATTGTAATTCTGTCAGAGACAGCAAAGGACTTGGAAGAGCAGTTGAACGGAATGGATAGTGTCTTGAAAGGAGGATATAAGATGAACATCAACAAAAGCAAGACGATGATAATGGAATGTAGTCGAATTAAGTCGGGTGATGCTGAGCGGATTAGATTAGGAAATGAGACACTTCAAGTAGTAAAGGAGTTTAGCTATTTGGGGAGCAAAATAACTGATGATGGTCGAAGCAGAGAGGATATAAAATGTAGACTGGCAATGGCAAGGAAAGCGTTTCGGAAGAAGAGAAATTTGTTAACATCGAGTATAGATTTAAGCGTCAGGAAGTCGTTTCTGAAAGTATTTGTATGGAGTGTAGCCATGTATGGAAGTGAAACATGGACGATAAATATTTTGGACAAGAAGAGAATAGAAGCTTTCGAAATGTGGTGCTACAGAAGAATGCTGAAGATTAGATGGGTAGATCACATAACTAATGAGGAAGTATTGAATAGGATTGGGGTGAAGAGAAGTTTGTGGCACAACTTGACTAGAAGAAGGGATCGGTTGGTAGGACATGTTCTGAGGCATCAAGGGATCACCAGTTTAGTATTGGAGGGCAGCGTGGAGGGTAAAAATCGTAGAGGGAGACCAAGAGATGAATACAGTGAATAGATTCAGAAGGATGTAGGTTGCAGTAGGTACTGGGAGATAAAGAAGCTTGCACAGGATACAGCAGCTTGGAGTGCTGCATCAAACCAGTCTCTGGACTGAAGACCACAACAACAACAACATGAATATTTTCGTATGAGGGACCTAGGTTCTCCGGTGGATCGGTATACTGTTACTACATTGCATTTGATCTCTTACTCTTTTTCATCTTTGTATCTGTGCTATGCTGAAAATATCTTGACAACAGAACAAATGTTGACGACATTTGTTGTATCTGGAAGCTTGTTCGTTCATTCTTCGTATTTGCAGTCGACAACAGTAATGCCAACTTTAATCAGGCCTCAAGATTGCGCATAGTACTCCATTGTTGTGTCTTGTGCTTGTTCCGACAGTGCTATGAGGGTCCCTCAAATGAAAACCAAACACACAACATAATGGGACCGTGGAATCGTTCCACTTACATGTAATCGCCCCACGCATTAACAAATTTATCCCACTGGGAGACGAGGCGATCAGTTCCCGTCCCCTAGAACGCGGTCGGCCTCTGACGGATCCAAAACCTTAAACCGCCCACTCGTCCGTCTGAAACCGACGTCCACGAATATCTTCCTTAAGGGCGCCAAAGATGTGAAAATCACACGGTGAATGACCCGTGCTGTACGGAGGGTGTTGCAGTGTTTCCCAACCCAGCTGCTGAAGCGTAGTGTTCGTCCGATTGGCAATGTGGAGGCGGGCGCTATTGTGCAAGAGTATGATTCCGTCTGACATAGTTTCTGGGCATTTAGAGTTTATGGCACGTAGCAGTTTCTGTAAAGTGTCTTCATAGTGCTTGGCAATGATTGAGGTCCCACGATCGGAAAACTCGACCAGTAGATGGCCCCTGCAGTCGACGTTTGGGGCCATCATTTCGAGCCCGAGGGCAAATGGTAAACCCTACAGTGGATACATCCCACAACTCCTCCACCAAAGAAATCGAAAGCTATTCACACAAGTTCTTCGTCTGCAGCGGTATTGTTACGAAATACTGCAACATCCTTTGTACAGCCCGACTCACCGTGTGATTTTCACGTCTTTGGCGACCTGGAGAAAGATGTGTGCTGACAGCGGTTTCACTGGGTCGAGGAAGCGCAAGAGTGGGTGCGCTTGTGGATTCTTCAGCGAACTACCGCCTGCTACGAAACAGAGTTTGATCGTCTCGTCCCCCAGTCAGGTAAATGCCTTAACGGTGATTATTCTTGAATGGAACGATTCCATGTACACATTGTGGCGGGTGTTGAGCTTTCATTTGAGTGCCAGTTACGGTTGTGCATTAAAAGTCCTACACAGCATCACGTATAGGCTTGCTGACGTAGAGTTGACCGATATGCACCTCGTATGCGGGTCTCAAAGAAACAAAATGCAATTGGTTTAACAAACTGAACAATCTGTAATTCCATTGCTGGCCGCTAGACCTCTAACACTAGGAAAAATAGAAAGCAACGAAAGTAATTTACTGTGCGTATACAGTACATTGTGATCTCTGTGTCCAGTGGAGTCACTGGGCGCACCAGCGTCGATGCGCCTTCCTCCTTTGCCTGGTCAACTGAAGACGTGCCGACAGTCCGTGCTGTTCCAGACATCATCGCACAGTACGTGAGGATACTTCTCTTTCTGCAAAGGAGCCCATTTCCTGCCTCGGGATTGATGCAGTTGGTGAACGATCCTGCACAGCCGAGATCATACGCCCGTCGTGTCAGACGCTAGGCGCATGGGACCATTTAGATTATGCATTACGTTGAGAATAACCCGCCTGAAACTATCGATTCCATACGACAATCATTGAATCCCAACAAACGTGTACAGATAATGATAAATAGAACTTTCAAGAGACTGCAGTTCTGACGCTCTCGAATTCGGACCTGAGCAGACACTCGTTAATTACACGAAGCGTAATAAGATCTCCTCACAAAATATAACGTTCACATACGATTTCTGACTGAGAATCTCTCTGCTTAGTATTTCCTTAGGTATATGCTGAATGTAACTGGCGTTACTTCTAGCTGCTTTGTTTGGTTGAGCTAAAGTGCCAGTCATTTGCAGATCGAAGCCTGTAGTTCACTTACTACAAGCTCGATCTTGGTGACTGACGTATTAATGATCTATCATGGCAAACTATTACCTTGCAGGGAACCACCGGAGACTATCGGTCTGTTACACCAACTTACTCATGAGATGTCCCTGAACAACCTCCAAAGCTTTGTCAGTGGAGTTCGGATTTAACCTGTACATGAGCATTAGGAGGAAAACAACTACTTTGAAAACAGTCCGCTTCCGATGCGTTTAAACTACTCAGCTGCTTCAGCTCTGAAGACATTTAGGGCGTAGGTAATGTGTCTCTGGGCTAGCAACGATACATGAACCACAGTAATTTTTTCGTGTAGGGTACTATAGCTTTGTATTTAGTAAAGGACAGTGTCATGGTTCCACCTCTGCTGTTCCTTTGTAGACAAGTATTTGGTTTATTAAGTTTCACATTATTGGCAAATTACGGGCTTATAAGCTATTCTCAATCGCCATAGGTACCGGCAACAAGTCGTAATACACTCCTGGAAATGGAAAAAAGAACACATTGACACCGGTGTGTCAGACCCACCATACTTGCTCCGGACACTGCGAGAGGGCTGTACAAGCAATGATCACACGCACGGCACAGCGGACACACCAGGAACCGCGGTGTTGGCCGTCGAATGGCGCTAGCTGCGCAGCATTTGTGCACCGCCGCCGTCAGTGTCAGCCAGTTTGCCGTGGCATACGCAGCTCCATCGCAGTCTTTAACACTGGTAGCATGCCGCGACAGCGTGGACGTGAACCGTATGTGCAGTTGACGGACTTTGAGCGAGGGCGTATAGTGGGCATGCGGGAGGCCGGGTGGACGTACCGCCGAATTCCTCAACACGTGGGGCGTGAGGTCTCCACAGTACATCGATGTTGTCGCCAGTGGTCGGCGGAAGGTGCACGTGGCCGTCGACCTGGGACCGGACCGCAGCGACGCACGGATGCACGCCAAGACCGTAGGATCCTACGCAGTGCCGTAGGGGACCGCACCGCCACTTCCCAGCAAATTAGGGACACTGTTGCTCCTGGGGTATCGGCGAGGACCATTCGCAACAGTCTCCATGAAGCTGGGCTACGGTCCCGCACACCGTTAGGCCGTCTTCCGCTCACGCCCCAACATCGTGCAGCCCGCCTCCAGTGGTGTCGCGACAGGCGTGAATGGAGGGACGAATGCAGACGTGTCGTCTTCAGCGATGAGAGTCGCTTCTGCCTTGGTGCCAATGATGGTCGTATGCGTGTTTGGCGCCGTGCAGGTGAGCGCCACAATCAGGACTGCATACGACCGAGGCACACAGGGCCAACACCCGGCATCATGGTGTGGGGAGCGATCTCCTACACTGGCCGTACACCACTGGTGATCGTCGAGGGGACACTGAATAGTGCACGGTACATCCAAACCGTCATCGAACCCATCGTTCTACCATTCCTAGACCGGCAAGGGAACTTGTTGTTCCAACAGGACAATGCACGTTCGCATGTATCCCGTGCCACCCAACGTGCTCTAGAAGGTGTAAGTCAACTACCCAGGCCAGCAAGATCTCCGGATCTGTCCTCCATTGAGCATGTTTGGGACTGGATGAAGCGTCGTCTCACGGGGTCTGCACGTCCAGCACGAACGCTGGTCCAACTGAGGCGCCAGGTGGAAATGGCATGGCAAGCCGTTCCACAGGACTACATCCAGCATCTCTACGATCGTCTCCATGGGAGAATAGCAGCCTGCATTGCTGTGAAAGGTGGATATACACTGTACTAGTGCCGACATTGTGCATGCTCTGTTGCCTGTGTCTATGTGCCTGTGGTTCTGTCAGTGTGATCATGTGATGTATCTGACCCCAGGAATGTGTCAATAAAGTTTCCCCTTCCTGGGACAATGAATTCACGGTGTTCTTATTTCAATTTCCAGGAGTGTATGTCCGCCTATAAGCAGCAGACATGGTAGTACCAAAAGAGAGAACATAGATGTACCAGCGTCAAGTTAAAATATAATATACAGTACTGGTCACCATAGGATATGTTTCCACGTTCGTAGACACTGTTTGTACTCACTTTAGTAGTCAGATATAAACTGGCCAATTTTGCGGAACGTAATGAAGTAAACACTTACCAAGCAGCAGCCAATGTGGAACCCCAGCACTGATCTTTAACGTCAAAATCAATCCACTAGGGGATGACAGACTGGTGATTTACACTGATGAGCCAGAACGTAATGACCACCTACCAAAGCCGCCCGGTCTTGGGCGCGTTGTCACGGTTCGCGCCGCTCCCCCCCCCCCCCCCCTCCTTCCCCCAACCGTCGGAGATTCGAGTCGGGCATGGGTGTGTGTTTTGTCCTTAACGTCAGTTAGTTGAAATTAGATTGAGTAGTATGTAAGCCTAGGGATCGAAGACCTCAGCCGTTTGGGCCCACAGAAACTTACACTACCACAACCTACCTAACAGCCGGTATGTGCATCTTTGGCACGGATTACAGTGGCGACGAGTCTTGGCAAGGAAGAAGCAACGAGGCCTTGGTAAATCGCTGGAGGGAGTCGGCACCTCATCTGTACAGACAAGTCGCCTTGCACGAACTCCACTGGACTCATGGATTACGACGTGAATGTCCACCGAAGTATAATGGAGCTGCTGCCACCTTGTCTGCATCCTGCAGGACTGACGGCAGCGAGCTGTTCCCCTGGAAGACACCAGATTCACGCCCTTCCATAGGCATGATGATAAATATATGGGATTCAGCAAACGAATCAAACCATGCAACGCTCCTCACTGCGCGAGCGTCCAGTGGCGATGGTCACGTACCCGTTTCAGTCTTAGTTGCCGATGTCGTGGTGTTAACATTGGCACATGCATGGGTCGTCGACTGCGGAGGCCCATGTTAGGAGATGTTCGGTGCACTGTGTGTTCAGACACACTTGTACTGAGCCCAGCTCTAAAGTCTGATGCTATTTTCGTCACAGTTCGCCGTCTCTCTTGTTGTACCATTCTACCAAGCCTACTACATCCGACATGTGTAGTAAGGAGTGGTCGCCCACACGCACGATGTCTGGACGTAGGTTCACAATGGTTTCGCCGCGTGTTGAAGACGCTCAGCACAGCGTTCTTCGAACACCTGAAAAGTCGTGCAGTTTCCGAAATGTTTGTGCCGAGCCTCCGGGCCATGACAATCTGTCCTCGGTCAAACTCATGTGATATGAACCGCTCCTTCCCCACTCTACACACGGACAGCACGCTCACTGATACTACATGCACCGTGCGTCTATCTGAATAGCAGTAGTTCATCGCACCATATGACGCTACTGTCGCCCGGACGTGCTTATACCGATAGCAGGTCGGTGGTCATAATGTTCTGGGTGATCAGTGTACATTGTGTTGTGTATGAGGAGGAACTATGGGCCTCATGGAAAAAGGGTGAACCGGCTGAGTCACGCAATTTGACTCTTAATCTGATCACGAGGTGTGGCCATTAATTGCACCCGTTGATCACGTAGGCTGACGTGAGGATCAATGAACTATACTTGACGGGAAGTATCTGGAACATCTTAGGTGATTAGAAAGTTAGTAGACAGGAACACAATTAAATACTTAGCTGTAATTCTGCATCAGGGGTGAACGTAGATCTTGACTTTGTACAATAATATTTACAAGTGCAGTTATGGAATTAACAGCGAAGACTTCTTTACAATTCAGATTACTTCACACATATAGATCAGTTGTAATGCATTAACTGTATGTGGCGCCTGGCTAGGTCGTAGCTACTGACTTAGCTGAAGGCTATGCTAACTAGCGTCTCTGCAAATGAGATCTCTGAAGCTATTACTAGTGAACCATTCCTATTAAAGTCGGCTGTAGAACTGGCCAGTGCTCTAGCTTGTCTCGTAAGAACAGCAGAGTGGCGGCGCTCGGTCTGCTAGTGTCGACAGTGGCGACTCGCAGGTCCGATGTGTACTGACGGACCGCGGCCGATTTGAAACCTACAACCTAGCAAGTGTGGTGCCTTACGATGACACCACGTATTGATATCCACATCTTTAAAAGGTACCGAAAATAGAGCCAAATTCATAGCATGTAAATGAAACGAACGTATGGCGTTTTCAGCCAGGAAACCCAGTTGGGGTTGTTCGGTCACCAAGTGGACGATTTTTTTTTCGCTACTTAAGCAGCTCCCTCGTCGATAATGATGAAATGATGATGAGACGAACACAGAACCTAGCCCCCAAGCAGATAAAATCTGCGACCAGACTGGGTTCAAATGGTTCAAATGGTTCTGAGCACTTTGGGACTTAACTTCTGAGGTCATCAGTCTCCTGGAATTTAGAACTACTTACACCTAACTAACCTAAGGACACCACACACATCCATGCCCGGCGCAGGATTCGAACCTGGGATCGTAGCGGTCGCGCGGTTCCAGACTGTAACGGCTAGAACCGCTCGACCACCACGGCCGGCGACCCGACTGTGAATCAAGCCCATGTCCTTTGGCAGTAATTCGCGCTGACCACTCGCTACAGCGTTCAGTGGAAAATGAAAATTATAAAGGAATGAAAGGAAAATAAAAACTGCCTATTTATCCTCTTGGAATCCTCATTAGCTCATGTCTCCATGTCTTCCACGACCATCGCATTTCGCAGCACGTGGCGTTTCAATAGCAGTATTCTGGATTCGGGTAATGTTTCAATGTACAATTTTAAACACGAAGATTCAGAATATGAACTGGGCCACCAGAAATGCTTCTGCCTTCAACAAAGGCAGAATGGAGAAGATATTCTGAAGATTGCAAGGCTCTCGAAGTTATTGTTCTGTATGATTCTTATTTCAAATAGCGCAAATAGCGTACGACATCGCTTTTCCTCGGAAAACGACGGTGACATAGCTCACAGAGACAGCCTGAGATGTGACCAGTGCTAATATTTCGCAAGGACCGGTAATACGTATCGCTGCGGGCCTTGTCCTCTCAGCAGGAGCATTTTCTCGAGGACCTATTATATTTGAGCAGTTATCTCGGCGACGGCGCGGCCCTCTGCAGTCGACCATTCGCTTTTATTGGCTCTCGGGAAGATATTTTCGCGACACAGAAGTGCGCTCCTCGCAGGGGGATGGGCGGCAGGGCGCCCGTCCGGGTTAACCAACCGGATAACAGCCGCGGAGGCCATAAAGAGATCCCGACGAGATATAGAGCACTTTAGCCGACTGCCGGCAGCTTCCCGCGGCGCCGCGGCTCGCAGACTGGGCGGGGCCCAGCCCGCTCCCGCGCCGGTGCCGGTGCGTGCCTTACTGCGTCGCGTTTACGAGTCCGCTCGCGTCCCGGCTGAACAGAGCCGGCTGCGGGGGCGCGGCCGACCTGCCTCTGGGGCCGCATTCACACCGATGGCCGCGCGCAAACAACGACGCGGCTGCCTGCCGGGTCGCGCGCTGGCTCTGGGGACTGCCTGCGCCTGTATACTGACCACCCGCTGCAGTTTTTACCTGCATTACCCTGGAACGTGCCGCGTCCTAACAATAATACACGCCAGAGTTCAGCTGGACACTTACTGCATACAGCGGCGGCGAAGAGCATTAATACGAGAGGTGGTCGTAACACTTTTATCACTTTATTCATAAATGTCTCTTGTTTCCGTTTCACTGTATTATTCACAGAGACCGATTTCGGCTTACTTCCGCCATAAGATCTGTTAGAAAATAGAATAAAAAACACTGATGTGCAGAAAATGTAGTAATACGCTACTGGCCATTAAAATTGCTACACCTCGAAGATGACGTGCTACAGACACGAAATTTAACCGGCAGGAAGAAGAAGCTGTGATATGCCAATGATTAGCTTTCCAGAGAATTCACACAAGGCTGCCGCCGGTGGCGACACCTACAACGTGCAGACATGAGGAAAGTTTCCAGTCGATTTCTCATACACAAACAGCACTTGACCGGCGTTGCCTCATGAAACGTTGTTGTGATGCCTCAGGTAAGGAGGAGAAATGCGTACCATCACTTTTCCGACTTTGATAAAGGTCGGGTTGTAGTCTATCGCGATTGCGGTTTATCGTACCGCGACACTGCTGCTCGCGTTGGTCGAGATCCAATGACTGTTAGCAGAATATGGTATCGGTGGGTTCAGGAGAGTAATACGGAACGCCGTGCTGGATCCCAACGGCCTCGTATCACTAACAGTCGAGATTACAGGCATCTTATCCGCATGGCTGTAACGGATCGTGCAGCCACGTCCCGATCCCTGGGTCAATAGATGGGGACGTCTGCAAGACAACAACCATCTGCACGAACAGTTCGACGACGTTTGCAGCAGCATGGACTATCAGCTCGGAGACCGTGACTGCGGTTACCCTTGACGCTGCATCACATTCACGAGCGCCTGCGATGGTGTACTCAACGATGAACCTGGGTGCACGAATGGCAAAACGTCATTCTTTCGGATGAATCCAGGTTCTGTTTACAGCATCATGATGGTCGCATCCGTGTTTGCCGACATCGCGGTGAACGCTCATTGGAAGCGTGTATTCGTCATCGCTCTACTGACGTATCACCCGGCGTGATGGTATGGATTGCCGTTGGTTACACGCCTCGGTCACCTCTAGTTCGCATTGACGGCACTTTGAACAGTGGAAGTTGCATTTCAGATGTGTTACGACCCGTGGATCTACCCTTCACTCGATCCATGCGAAACACTACCTGTCAGCAGGATAATGCACGACCGCATGTTGCAGGTCCTGTACGGGACTTCCTGGATACAGAAAATGTTCGACAGCTGCCATTGCCAGCACATTGTCCAGATCTCTCACCTATTGAAAACGTCTGGCTCGTCACAATACGCCAGTCACTACTCTTGATGATCTGTGGTATCGTGTTGAAGCTGCATGGGCAGCTGTACCTGTACACGCCATCCAAGCTCTGCTTACTCAATGCCCAGGCGTATCAAGGCCGTTATTACGGCCAGACTTGGTTGTTCTGGGTACTGATTTCTCAGGATCTATGCACCCAAATTGCGTGAAAATGTAATCACTTGTCAATTCTAGTGTAGTATATTTGTCCAATGAATACCCATTTATCGTCTGCATTTCTACTTGGTGTTGCAACTTTAATTGCCAGTAGTGTAAGCGTGGAGGGTATAAATCGTAGAGGGAGACCAAGAGATGAATACACTAAGCAGATTCAGAAGGATGTAGGTTGCAGTAGGTACTGGGAGACGAAGAAGCTTGCACAGGATAGAGTAGCCCGGAGAGCTGCATCAAACCAGTCTCAGGACTGAAGACCACAACAACAACAGTGTACATATAAAGGTAATATGGCTGGCAGCCATAGCATACCATTATAAGTATTATGGTATAACAAGTACGTTCAAGTACATGAGAAGTCCTCAGGGTGTCTCTTCAATTGATTTTAATACCTACACGAAAAGGTCAAGTACGATAATAGTGTTACTCACTCACCACACATTCACCTTTCAATGTTACGTATTTGTTCTAACTGTAGATGACTTGGCTCTAACCTCCGTTGTCTCTGTTTCGGCTGTCCAACAAAAGTAGAGTCGAAAATTATATGGTCGTCATTCTGCTTGAAATGGCTCTGAGCACTATGGGACTCAACTGCAGTGCTCATCAGTCCCCTAGAACTTAGAACGACTTAAACCTAACTAACCTAAGGACATCACACACATTCATGCCCGAGGCAGGATTCGAACCTGCGACCGTAGCGGTCGCGTGGTTCCAGACTGTAGCGCCTAGAACCGCTCAGTCAACCCGGCCGGCCGTCATTCTGGAAGTACTTGTCATGCAGCACTTCTGAAGAAAGATCAAGACGTCGCTGGTGTTATATCCGGAGAAAGCGGTTTAGTGAGACAAAATTTGAGTACCCAAAGAAGCAGCATGTATGACTGGCTACTGTTCAGAATTAGACACGGAGTTGTCGTGGAGGATGAACACCCTCTGGGACAACTTTCCGGGATGCTTCGTCTTGACAGTCTCCCTAACTTCACCGGGAAATGTCGGTACGTGAGTCGCGCCGCGTCACAGGTCATGTCACCAGGTTGCGTGAAACTACGGCCTGCGAAGTGAAATCAGGACCTTAACGACAATGTGGGCTGTGGTCTACCAAGTTACCCTCAAGGAAGTGAGAGGGAGGAAGTCTCCTAGGATGCTTCAAACGGGTGATACTGGAATGGAGAGAAGTTGTGATTCGCAGGACATGAATAAGGCACTTAACGATTGATTTTCCCAGTTCTTCAGCCTTATTTGGAGAGGTGTCCTTCGGTGGCTGCACATCTTTGCAAATCAAGGAGTACACCCTACCACTATCTATGTTACGACTTTCCAGTAACTCCCAAGCTCTGTTTGTAACTTTTTCCAACAATACACAATTTAAGACTAGTACGACACAACACTCGTTCCTCTTTGCATTCTGACAGAAAATTTTAACTGTTCCTTTTCGAGAGTTACGCAGTATTGTTCATACTAGGAGCCAAGTGCCAGACGACCCTTGCTCCTCCTTATATTTTGACACACACAAATATCAATACCAGTCTTTGCAACTAAAGATAAACTCTGTAGTGCTTATCTTCTTTAACAGGGAGAGAACTCAAGGTGATGACTGTTGCTGGATACTTACGGGAAACTCAGTTGTCCTCCATTGAATGTGTACAGATTTCTTGTTGTTTTACTCAACCAGCATGAAAGTGTCACTGTATAGTGACTTCGAAGATGGTACTGCTCCTGACAACTGTGCAGTGGTACTGAATCCTAGCTGGTTCCTGGTTATCACCGTCTCAGCCCCTGCGCTGGACGTTTATATGCTGATTTTTCAGGTCTGAGATTATGCTCTAGCGTTGCCGTACCCTAACTCTTCCAAAAGTCTTTTCCAAAACGTTTTGGCTGGTATTGCTTCTGCTAGATAGAATAACCTTGGCACCTCCAAGCGATTCTGTCCCTGTCATCAGTTAGCACACTCACATTCTCTACTGTCTGACAACGTGTTAAGAGTATCTGATGATAAACATTTAATGACAGCAAATTGCGGAACGTTCTTCTCTCCGTCAGAATAGACCTTGGAACGCCCAGTGGTACCGACTGGCGCTCAGTCCGGAACCACGCGACTCCTAAGGTCGCAGGTTCGAACCCTGCCTCGGGCATGGATGTGTGTGATGTCCTTAGGTTAGTTAGGTTTAAGTAGTTCTAAGTTCTAGTGGACTGATGACCACAGATGTTAAGTCCCCTAGTGCTGAGAGCCATTTGAACCATTTTTATGGTACCGACTGACCACTATGTTATTCTCAGCCTACAGGTGTCACTGGATGCGAATATGGAGGGAAATGTGGTCAGCATACCGTTCTCCCGCCCGTATGTCACTTTTCGTGACCGGAGTCACTACTTCGCAGTCAAGTAGCACCTCAATTGACCTCACAAGGGCTGAGTGCAGCCCGCAAATTGCGGAAAGTATCTAACAAAACGAAAACTAATTAATTTGGAAATTTTTAATGAAAGGAACTTTGAACATTGACAGTCTTAAATGAACTTGACCTTCTCACAGAAATGCTCACCAACAGTGGCTATTCATTATCTGTCGAGTATGTGTTCACGTCTAATTTATTTTAACTGCATGCAACAAGGAATTCTGCTTCCATATGTATTCTATAATTACGCCCTGATAATGTCTTACTAGCAATGGAGGCTCGAGTCTGCTCGGTATAGGCGTGGCTGCCAATGAGAGTGCTGTTGCGATGTACTAATCTGAAAGAGAGAAGAGTTGCGCTTGTGTACTATAACTTACCACTTGTTTGAAAAGACAACACCCTACCCACTCATCGTTCCGTTCATTTGCTACGAATGTTGTTAGTACTCATTGCGTTCAAAATGTATGTCATTTTAGAAAAGGGAAAGGATAATTGTAAATGAAAAATGAAATGAAATCGGAACTCACTTAATTTTCTAAAACTTGCAAATTAAAGATTTAAACTCTTTTTTTTTATTAAAATTACTCACTCTTTTTAGCCCTATCATAGATACTTAACATTATCGAACTCTAAAATTGCCATCAGTTTTACTTTTAAATTGTTAAATCAAAATTTACGTTTAGCAAACAGAAGTGGGTGGTACTTGCTAACGTCTTGTACATATGGCTGATAAATCGCCTCCTTTACCTAACACTCCGAATCACTGAACAACAAAAACTAAGAAATTAAAATAATCGTTCAATGCAGACAAAGCAGTGCCACATTTGCTTTTTGGCTCACGACTCGTTTCTGTGTCAAATTCATATTCTACAAATTTTTCGTCCAATAATATTAAGCTCTTAACTATTCTCCACTCCTCAAAATTTCTCATCTCATAAAAGAAACCCCCTGCTCTGACCAGAGCTCCGTAGATTGGTCAACCCATCACCGCCACATCTGCCCCAACGAACCGCTCCCCCAGCTACCGTGGGCTATTTTACTCAACAATGCATTTCTTAATACTCAAAGACAATGTATCCTTTCATGTGTCCAAACTTTACAAATATATCTATAGGGATTGAAGTCTCAGCAATCGATCTGTTTCACACATTACTGATGAACCCGTGCTATGAAAATTATGCCTCAGTAAATCGATATACGATATCGATACGTTACAAATACAGCAAACTATTTTTTATAAATAAAATTTCTTCAAGATATAAGTGACAGACAATGTTTTTCTCTAAGACTGTTTTATAAAACAAATACAATATGTTCCTATATCAAGCAAAGTGGGTGGCTTTCTCCTTACCTGAACATTTCAATGTCTCACTTCATATGGAGCTCTGGTCTGGTTTCTGATTCCTACCTGACACCACGCCTTTTGCGTTGTTTAACTTTATTTTAATAAAGTGTCTCTGTTTTCGTAGCAACAGTGACAGCTCTTAAACTAATAAAATTTGACAACTGTGGCAGGTAGTACGTGCCTGTGATAGTTTTCCCGTTGCGAACATAATCTAGCAGCTCCACACCACCACTCAGCGTCGTCTTGTGCAATCATGGTAGAAAGAAAAATTTTTCGATGGTCGTGAATCCACATGTTTACGTAGCTTGCTTTGCTCCTTTCTCTCTATGGTGGCCTAGTATTCCACGAGCCAATTGGCAGGCATGGGTTAGCCAATGGCAGTAATTAACAGCCCCTGAACTGTGTGCCGAACGACGACTATAACGCCAACCTATCTGCAAGAATGTCAGCTGCCTAGTCCAGCGTCTAACACACACTGGATAATTCCCATCAACGGACCGCGGTAGGCCTTGCACAGTTCCCACACTGGAGATGGAGGGGGAGGTAGTGCGTCATGTAGAAGATGATCCTGCACCAAGTTCACGAAGAATTGGAGTTGCTGTAGGTATCAACCATTCTCTTCTGCACGAGAACTTGTTTTCTCCCTATCGTACGCAATGCGTGCAAGCTTTTCAGCCAGCAGACCACCATTCTCGATACATGTCAATGGCTTCCACAATGGACTGCTGATGATCCGCAGTTCACTGTCTGCATTTCATTTACAGATGACGGGTGTTCGCTAGAGATGACACAGTAAATTACCGCAATACGCACGAGTGGGCAGGTGCAAATCGTCGAGCAGTAATGAAGTCGATGCACCAGGATGGCTTCAGTGTCGCTACAGCGCTGGTGCTCGCTGGGCTGATGCTAATGCTCAGCTAATGGCACATTTTTATATGCACCGTTCGGATTTTACGTGCAAAAAGAGCCATTCTTAAATAACTGATGAGTCAAGCGAGATGGTCTAAGCTAAGTTTTAACCGTTTGGAAAAAAAAAAAAAACATGCTGCATTGAAATTTACGTGCAAAAAGACGTCTTTGGTGTCCTTTTTTTTCCTTGTGCGTCCAACTTCTGTTCTGAGACTTGTGCGAATCGGTTCAAATTTTGCGAGAAGATAGACAAGTACGTGTAATTTATGGTCGTCCTCTTGTTCTGTATAAGCTTTATACGTTGGGACGTGTGACGTCCCCTCTCCCCTTTTGTTGTCGCTGTTGATGTTGAGCCCCTACTGCTGGAGCTCGGTCGGTGGAATGGAGACGCGACGCGCAGTGATGGTTGTCCCCGTCGGATAACGTGAAACAGCACCTGAGAATCTCTAAAGAAAATTGTATGAAAGTCTGTTTGCGAGTCCGCACAGTCTTCTCAGCGATGCGAACTGCTGATTTTAATTGTCTGTTATGGTTTTATGATGATTTGCTATGCCTGGTTAGTTAGTTACTGCAGTATTGAGTGAATCATTCATCACCGGCGCCGTTTCACACGACTGAAGCGAGGAAATATTCATTTGCGGTTCAGTATCAGTAGTTGCTGTTACGTTGCAAGGAAGAATTGTTCACTACGGCATGACGCAAATCCAGAGATAATCTATAATGCAATCTTTCTTTCGCGCTTCGTGATATTATTTCGGCAAAACACTCCTTTCCATGCTCAATGTTCATCAAGTCACTCTTTCAATTAAAATGTTCACAGTTAATTAATTTTGATTATCAACTATCACGCAGTTCAATTAATAATGGATCCAACACGTGAGATATCTATTACTGACGAACAATTTTATTCTTCGTTCTTAACAATTAGTTTATAATCTTCACATCACACGCACACCAATGGATCAGATCAATTACCATGCTTTTCAGTCTGGTGATCGTGACAGTTACGACAGCTTTTACAACCGGCGTATTCGTATTATCTTCGTGTGGTCATATTAATGTTTCCTACTCTAGGCTAATCAGGTATTGCAGTCTTCGATCCTATGTCCAATCTTCGTTGTAACTGTTCACTTTGATGAAGGTTGAGTCCAACAATAATATCTCCAATAATTAAAGTTCATTAACTCTTCGTACACTATCAGAATATCACTTCAGTTCAAGTTCTCAAGTCAGAATAACTTTGAACAAAGTCCGCGCATCTCTATCACACAATGTCACTTTTTTTTTAAGAAACAATCTCGTAGCGTTTCGTTTGTAGTCCTATAACAAACGGTGCTCTCTCTCGACTTGATAGCAAGCAAGCTAGCAAGCGACTAACTTTTCCATGATCGACATTGTAGACGCATTGAATTTCCTTTTCGCCGCGTTTACAACTATTTTTCACAATAAATGTTATCTCTGACCGACATATTACTTTTGACTTAACTTTCGTCGTACTGATTTGCAGTTATTACTAATATGTTTGATAGCTAATTAAAAATAAACATACTTTTTTCCAGCTTTATATCATGTCAGACTCTGTAATTATTGAAATTGGTATTCATCAAAACTTTAAGGTGTTATATTATTGTGAAAGTTGTCGTACCTGCCAGGATAACACTGTTCCCTACTTTAAATTATCATGATATTCTTATTTGGGTTTTCGGGTTTCTTGGGGTGTTAAAAACGATATAAGCAACATGGATCAAAAGACAATAAAAAACATGTACCGGATCGATCTTCGTCCCACTCAACAAATATCTATGAGGGCAGTTCAATAAGTAATGCAACACATCTTTTTTCTGAAACAGGGGTTGTTTTGTTCAGCACTGAAATACACCAGGTTATTCCCCAATCTTTTAGCTACACAACACTATTTTTCAACGTAATCTCCATTCAATACTACGGCCTTACGCCACCTTGAAATAAGGGCCTGTATGCCTGCACGGTACCATTCCACTGGTCGATGTCGGAGCCAACGTCGTACTGCATCAATAACTTCTTCATCATCCGCGTAGTGCCGCCCACGGATTGCGTCCTTCATTGGGCCAAACATATGGAAATCCGACGGTGCAAGATCGGGGCTGTAGGGTGCATGAGGAAGAACAGCCCACTGAAGTTTTGTGAGCTCCTCTCGGGTGCGAAGACTTGTGTGAGGTCTTGCGTTGTCATGAAGAAGGAGAAGTTCGTTCAGATTTTTGTGCCTACGAACACGCTGAAGTCGTTTCTTCAATTTCTGAAGAGTAGCACAATTCACTTCAGAGTTGATCGTTTGACCATGGGGAAGGACATCGAACAGAATAACCCCTTCAGCGTCCCAGAAGACTGTAACCATGACTTTACCGGCTGAGGGTATGGCTTTAAACTTTTTCTTGGTAGGGGAGTGGGTGTGGCGCCACTCCATTGATTGCCGTTTTGCTTCAGGTTCGAAGTGATGAACCCATGTTTCATCGCCTGTAACAATCTTTGACAAGAAATTGTCACCCTCAGCCACATGACGAGCAAGCAATTCCGCACAGATGGTTCTCCTTTGCTCTTTATGGTGTTCGGTTAGACAACGAGGGACCCAGCGGGAACAAACCTTTGAATATCCCAACTGGTGAACAATTGTGACAGCACTACCAACAGAGATGTCAAGTTGTGCACTGAGTTGTTTGATGGTGATCCGTCGATCATCTCGAACGAGTGTGTTCGCACGCTCCTCCATTGCAGGAGTCACAGCTGTGCACGGCCGGCCCGCACGCGGGAGATCAGACAGTCTTGCTTGACCTTGCGGCGATGATGACACACGCTTTGCCCAACGACTCACCATGCTTTTGTCCACTGCCAGATCACCGTATACATTCTGCAAGCGCCTATGAATATTTGAGATGACCCGGTTTTCCGCCAAAAGAAACTCGATCACTGCCCGTTGTTTGCAACGTACATCCGTTACAGACGCCATTTTAACAGCTCCGTACAGCGCTGCCACCTGTCGGAAGTCAATGAAACTATACGAGACGAAGCGGGAATGTTTGAAAATATTCCACAAGAAATTTCCGGTTTTTTCAACCAAAATTGGCCGAGAAAAAAAATGTGTTACATTACTTATTGAACTGCCCTCGTACATAGGTTGGGAAGCTACGTTGGTCTAAAGGGAATATTGAGGTAGATTAAAAGTTGGGAACCAGAATGAGGAATGCTCCTATTGTAGCACAGAAAACTGCGAATACGCCCTGGGCAGAGTTAAGGATTTAAAAGAAGGGCCCTAGCTGTTCGACTTATCTAACAGCTTTATAGACATTTAAATCAAAACATCTTAACATGTTCGTGCTTTTCTAAGAGTTAACCTCACTTTCCCAGTGCAGTGAGCTGCCTCAGAAACACCCATGTTACGTGTATGCTGAGGGGTGTATGAACAAGTAGACAAAAATTTATGCGCTTCTAGAACGTGGGATGCATCAACAATATAAAGTATCCCAGAGTGGGGAGTACATGTATCATAGTAAGTATCCCAGAATGGGGATGTATGCATCATAAGCTTTTATGACACGTTATTTCATATTGCACGACATGAGCAATGCCATGCTGGATGACATGATAGCATGTGTCGTGTTATACGACATACTTTATGTATCATGTTACTTTTCTTTACTTGACCAGATGCATTATATTACATGAGGTGTGCTAATGCTAAGAGGTAAAAAACTGCGAATATGTCAACATGTTTAGATTTAAATGTCCTTGAAGCGGCCAGAAAAGTTGAAAAGCTAGTTCCTTTCTTTTACATCCATGGCCCTGTCCAGGACGTATTTGCCTTTTATTATGCTACGACTTTTCATTCTGGCTGCCATTAACGAATGGACAGGAATTGTCACTGTGGAACTCAGGGCCACACACTTTACCAAACAATAGGAGGCACTGCGTATAATCGACTTCGGTGCGATGAATTGCCAGCGCTATTGGAGAACCTTGCTCATAGAGAAATACGACGTCTGTGGGTTACGCACGACAAGGCACCGCGCAGTTATCTTGGACCGGTCGACAGTACATCACGCTAACGTTTGGTGACTGATGGACTAGTTGTGGAAGTCCTGTAGTATGCCCTCACCGGTTGTAAACGCATTGAATTTCTGACTGCGGGGCCATTTAAGGACATTAATGTAAGCCCAACCCACAGAAAATGTGCAGACGTTACAGCAGAGTGTGCCCAATGCTTGTGACTCAATCCGAGTGGAGCCAGTTGTATCCACTGCTAAGAAGGGCCAAAGTATGTGTCAGGATGCGTGGTTACCTCATGCAGCATTGCCTGTAGTGCCTACTTCTACGTAACAGACACATGGGAATATGAGGTCAGATGAGCCCGCTTCGGCGTTACTTATTGTTGTTCCGAGGATGATTCCTCAGTAAGGTGACGTATAGGTACTGAGTCCCGTCTAAGAAGAAGTCTTAACTTGCGTGTTCCTAAGTTCGGTAACGAAATAATGTAACACGGCATCATTCCACGTTCTGCTGTTTACCGCATTTTCTGATTTACAATAACATCTCTATAGAAAAAATTATGATTGAGGCGGACGTACTCCCAGTGCCATAGGTATGTTCAATTGGGACTGACTTTTGTTTATATGGGAAGCTATTAGCAGAGTTATGTCAAACATATTTGAATGACGGATAACGAACGAGTAGAGTCATTCACGAATGGCAAATAAAAATATTTTTGTAAAACATTATTCACTTAAGCGAATAAAAACATTTACCCGTCGTTTGAGAATTGATTGTTTATAGTAATAAAACCAAAGTACTTACTGCTCCACCGGCCGGAGTGGCCGAGCGGTTAAAGGCGCTACAGTCTGGAACCGCACGACAGCTACGGTCGCAGGTTCGAATCCTGCCTCGGGCATGGATGTGTGTGATGTCCTTAGGTTAGTTAGGTTTAAGTAGTTCTAAGTTCTAGGGGACTTATGACCACAGCAGTTGAGTCCCATAGTGCTCAGAGCCATTTGAACCATTTTGAACTTACTGCTCCGTATTTTTGTCATTTACGAAACAAATGTACTTTCAGGTGCTTTTGGACTATGCTTCCGAACAATCATTTTATTAGACACGGCATCAGTTTGTTTGATGTTGAATGGTTTGCCGCTGTGCAACATGGAAAACACATGTTCACTAGATGCAGTAACAGCTAGATATAGTAACAGCCTGTCTGTTCGTCTGCGTAAGGAAATATTTAGTTATAAGTGGTTGTTGCTAATGCTGCTGTTTTGTATTTGAGCACTGCTTTCTCTCCAATGCCCTTAGGAGCCGTGAAATCGTCCTGTCTGTGCTACAGCCTACAGATAAGTACAACAGCTCCGGGGAGTGTTGGCTTCTGTCACATAACTTTGAGGCTGCTGCCAAGGGGTATCACTGGGGGGGGGGGGGGGAGGCACGGAGGGGGGGGGGGCGCACGTGGGGATGCGAGGGACGTCGAACACGACCCACGTGTTCCCCGATCGGTCCACTGCTGTGGAAACGCCCGAGTATTGC
This sequence comes from Schistocerca americana, assembly GCF_021461395.2. Classification (NCBI taxonomy): domain Eukaryota; kingdom Metazoa; phylum Arthropoda; class Insecta; order Orthoptera; family Acrididae; genus Schistocerca; species Schistocerca americana. The sequence continues at coordinate 364,481,907 of NC_060122.1, read as the reverse complement.
TTGCACTGAGGTTGACCTCTCACCTGTGGTCGAGCGGGAAATCATTCCAAACTCCAGCAGGCAGCGAAAGACTTTCCGAAGGGCCGATCGTAGGCCCTACCCGGTTCGTTTGACGAATGGGTTTCGGGCATCATCTGTGGCTGACGAAGTCTCTAAGCTGGATGCAGTCGTCCACCCCGTTCCAGAAAAAGCTTCTTGCCCCGCAAGGTCTGGGCATTCACAGAGTGTGGGTTTACTGGTAGCTGGAGAATCCAATGTTAGGCACGTAATGGGGCCCCTCAGGAACATGGCTACCAAGGAGGGGAGTCATTCCGGATGTGGAAAGGGTGCTCCTGATGCCATGAAGAGTACAGGATGCAGCCAGCTGCAGGTGGTGGCCCATGTCGGTACCAATGACGTGTGTCGCTTTCGATTGGAGGAGCTTTTCTCTGGTTTCGGGCGGCTAGCGGAAATGGTAAAGACTTCCAGTCTTGCTTGCGAAACTAGGGCGGAGCTCACCATCTGCACCATCGTTGACTGAACCGACGGTGGTCCTTTGGTGCAGATCCGAGTGGAGGGTCTGAATCAGAGGCTCAAGCGGTTCTGTGACCGTGTAGGCTGCAGATTCCTTGACTTGCGCCATCGGGTGGTGGATATCCCGGTTCCGCTTAATAGGTCAGGAGTCCCCTACACACGCGAAGCAGCTACACGGGTAGCGGGAGCTGTGTGGAAGGGACTGGGTGATTTTTTAGGTTAGAGGGCGTGAATAAACCACAGAAAGGGCGTCCGTCTAAAAGAGGGCAGGTAAAACACAGTAATGTAGTTGCAGAAACGATCGGTATTGTGGGAAATTGTCGTAGCTGTGTTGGGAAAGAACAAGAGCTCCAAGCCCTAATAGAACACACTGAAGCCGGAAATAAGTTCAGCTGAAATTTTTTCAAACAACCTAACACTGTTCAGAAAGTATAGATTAAATACAGTTGGTGGTGGAGTATTTATTGCTGTCAGAAGTATTTTACTTGTAGTGAAGTTGAATTAGATAGTTCCTGCAAAATAGTATGGGTAGAGGTTATACTTGACAATCTGAATAAACTACTAATTGGATCGTTTTACCGCCCCCCCCCCCCCCCCCCCCCGACTCAGAAGATATAGTTGCAGAACAGTTCAAAGAAAACTTGAGTCTCATTTGAAATAGGTACCTGACTCATACAATTACAGTCAGTGGCGACATCGATCTACCCTCGATGTGCTGGAAAAATTGTACTGAATGCTTCCTCAGAAAATGATTTTGAATAATTAGTTCATGAGCCCACTCGAAGCGTAAATGGTGGCGAATGTATATTTGATGTCTTAGCAACAAATAATCCTGGACAAATAGGGAGTATCATTACGAACACAGGGATTAGCGACCACAAGGCAGTTGCTGCTATGCTGAATACCGTATCACCCACAAACATCAATAAGAAACGCAAAGTACATCTATTTAAGAAAGCTGATACAAACGCTCTTAACACCTTTTTAAGAGACAGTCTCGGCTCCTGATCACGTAAGCGTAGAAAAGATGTAGAATGATTTCAAAGAGATGGTATCGACTGCAATTGAGAGATATATAAGTATAACACATAAATTAATAAGTGATGGTACTGATCCCCCATGGTGCACAAAACGGTTCAGATCGCTGTTGCAGAAGCAAAGAAAACTGCATGCCAAATTTAAAAGAACCCAAAATCCCGAAGATTTGCAGAAGTTCGAAATATAGCACGTACTTCAATGCGAGATGCTTTTAATAATTTCCACAATGAAATTCTGCCTCGGAATGTGGAAGAAAACCCAAAGAGATTCTGGTCATACATAAAGCATACCAGTGGCTAGACGTAATCAATACCATTACTGCGCGATAACTACGGTGAAGTCACTGATGACAGTGCCACTAAAGCAGAGTTATTAAACACAGTTTTCCGAAACTCCTTTACCAACGAAGACGAAGTTAATATTTCTGGATTCCAATCAAGAACAACTGCTAAGATCAGAAACATAAGTTATTGTCCTCTCAGAGTATGCTGATACAATAGCTCCATATTTATCACTAATATACAACCGTTCGCTCACAGAAAGTTCCGTACCTAAAGACTGGAAAATTGCTCATGCCACATCAATACCCAAAAAGGGAAGTAGGAGTAATCCGCTGAATTACAGGCCCATATGACTAACGTTGATTTCCATTAGGGTTTCGGAACATATACTGTAATCGAACATTATGAAGTACCTCGAAGAAAACGATTTATTGACACATAGTCAGCATGGAGTTAGAAAATGTCGTTCTTGCAAAACACAGCTAGCTCTTTAGACTCATGAAGTAATGAGTGCTATCGGCAGGGGATGTCAAATTGATTCTATATTTTTAGATTTGCAGAAAGCTTTCGATACCGTTCCTCACAAGCGTCTTCTAACCAAACTGAAGGCCTAGGGAACACCACCTCAGTTGTGCCACTGGATTCGTTATTTCCTGTCAGAAAGGTCACAGTTCGCAGTAATAGACCGAAAGTTATCGAGTAAAACAGAAGTAATATCTGGCATTCCCCAAGGAAGTGATATAGTCCCTCAATTTTTCCTGATCTATATTAACGACATAGGATACAATCTGAGTAGTCCTCCTAGATTATTTGCGGATGATGCTAACATTACCGTTTTATAAAGTCATCAGATGACCCAACTGAATTGTAGAATTATTTAGATAAGATACTTGTATGGTGCGAAAAGTGGCAAATTGACCCTGAATAAAGAAAATTGTGAAGTTATTCACATGAGCACTAAGAAAAATCAGCTAAATTTTGATTAAGCGATAAGTCACACAAATATGAAGGCTGCAATTTCAACTTAATACTTAGGAATTATGGTTAAAAATAACCTAAACTGGAACGATCACGTAGACAATGTTGTGAGCAGAGAAAACCGAAGACTGCGATTCATTGGCAGAACACTTAGAAGGTGCGACAGATCTACTAACGAGACTGCTTACACTACACGTGTCCGCCATATTCTGGAGTACTGCTGTGCGATGTGGGATCCAAATCAGGTGGGGCTGGCGGATGACATGGAAACAGTTCAAAGAAGGGTGCCTCGTTTTGTATTATCGCGAAATAGAGGAGACAGTGCCACAGACTTGATACATGAATTGGACTGGCGATCATTAAAACAAAGGCGTTTCTCGTTGCGACGGGATCTTCTCATGAAATTTTAATCTCCAGTTTTCTCCTCTGATTGCGAAAACCTTCTGTTGGCACCAACCTACTTAGGGAGAAATGATCCTAACGATAAGGTAAGAGAAATCATGGCTCGCACAGAAAAATTTAAGTGCTCGTTTTTCCCGCGCGCCTTTCGAGAGTGGAACGGTAGAGAGACAGCTTGAAGGTGGTTCATTGAACGCTCTGCCAGGAACTTAATTGTGAATAGCAGAGTAATCACGTAGATGTAGATGTTTTGTAAATCTTTCAAGAAGATGAGAAGTGCAACAGAGACTGTAGAACAAAAAATTGCTGTCTCGATAATGAATGAATATTGCAATTTTCTTGTGAGTAATGAACACTTCAATGGAGAAACTATTTTCTGTGACTGACGACAAGAGACAACATTCGCTTGTTCTTAAGGGATATCTTTCAGCGACGGACATAACGGAAGGTTAATATAAATTCGTTAGTAATGAAGTTTTCTTTTTCGTGAGAGAACTGGAACTGAGTAAACGAAGTCAGTAGCGTTTTAGTTGAGAGTAAAGCCTCGTCTAGACAGGCAACTCGACGCTTCGAGACTTTGTGTTCCTCAGGCCGCGTGTGGGCTGTTCTTGCTTGGAGATCAGAGGCGCCCCCCACCCTCCCCCACCTCCTTTGTGTCTCGGTAAAGTTATTGTCTCACTCAAATGCGTCACTACATTGTGCTCAGCGAACGGCAAGCATGGATGACAAGCGCAGACTCTGCGTTCGCGTGACATCGAGTTATAAAGAACGCCTTATACAGTGTTCCGCTGGCGTAACAACCGGAATAGTTCGTCGCACCGCCGCTCCAAGTACTATGCCAGGCAGCAGAGCCAGATGTTACAGCATCGCTGCACGAGGAACCTCATTGTTCTTACTCTGTGAACTGCGCGTTGCGCTTATTGGTAACTCGTAGTCGATGGCGTTGCCTAAGCGTAAATGGAGCCTTCGTACCAGATTCACAACTGGTCGACATATTGTCCAAGATACCGAAAAGGTACGTTTTTCGTCGCGGTGAGATGTATTTACGAAATTTCGGTCACCAACTTTCTCTTCCGAATGCGAAAATATTTTGTTGAGCCCAACCTACATAGGTAGGAATGATCATCAAAATAAAATAAGAGAAATCACAGCTCGAACAGAAAGGTTTACGCGTTCGTTTTTCCCGCGCGCTGTTCGGGAGTGGAATGGTAGAGAGATAGTATGACTGTGGTTCGATGAACCCTCTGCCAAGCACTTAAATGTGAATTGCAGAGTAGCCATGTAGGTGTAGATGTATGTCGCTGACGCTACTGGTTAGTCTGTAAGTTAAGTTTCAGTTCCATTCCACAACTACTTCAAATAATTTCCTTCACAGGTCTCAATATTCTCTCCCCGATTCGAAGAGGATCACAATAAATGTCCTCCCTCCTTGATATGACTAATACAGATAGAGGAATTTTTAATAACTTAAGACTAAGCCAGTGAAATTTTTGACTGAGAGTTCAGCTTCAGTCTTCTATACACTGCCATTTCTCGAATCAGCGCTTTGACACTCTGGTTTCGTCAGATCCCGGGTTGTTCTCCATCTCTAAACAAGAAAAAAAGTCGCTCGAAGAGGCGAAATACGACAGCATACAGAATAGATTTTATACGACTCAAAAATAGATTCAGCACATTATCTCCCTTCCTTAGTATAACAGACGACTGTAGCTGCAAAGTCAAAATAAATAATTTGAGAAACCAGAAAGTAACAGACGCCACCAAACGGATAACCGCGAGATCTCGGTACAGTTACTAACATGAATAAGAAGGGAAAAAAGGAAAAAGAGTTTTACAAGAATTACTTTGCGCCTCTTTTGCAAATGGAGAGTTGTTCAGTTTTAACGAAAGAACACAGTATATAGATTTCAGTGATCAACTGGTTCAACATCGATCATTAACAAAGTAAATGGCAAAAAGCTTATAATAACCCAGTATGTTCTAAACTTTTTCTCTACACATGTAAATGATGGAACAAACTCGAAAGGAGTATGAAATTCTGTAGTTTGTCTCCAACACTAGGCTAGAATGAAAAGAGGCAAACAAATCAGCAAACTAACAGTACTTAGCCTCCTATTTCAGAATAAATGTTTTCATAGCAGAACAGAGTACTATGACAGTGTATTGTGCATCTGCTATCGTATTTTAAGGAACTCTTGAGCAAATGAGGTTTCTGAGGTATATCACAGTACGTATGTTGGACAATGGCATTTCATATAAGCAATCAATCACATTTCAGAATAACTATTAATCTCTATAACTGCTGAACTTGACATTAAAATGAACTTTAAAACGCCACTTTGAACGGAAGTTTGGTTAAAGGATTGAATTCGTGTGTGGTAGAATTTTTGATGACCTACTAATGATAATAAATGCTTTGTGAGAAAAAAGGAAATTTTTAAAGCAATCTGAAAGTTATTGTGTCTCACAAATACGTCTCCAAAAGTATATTTGGAGCAGAGGGTATCGGTGAAGTGGGGCTTGGGGAAGGAGTTACGCAGACGTAGAGCTCAATTCGACGGTTAACTTGTTAAACATAAAAGGCTTCTGGATAACAGAATAAAATAAATGTACTGTTACAGAAGAACTCTGAAGATTAGGTGGTTAGATGACGTAACTAATGAGAAGGTACTGAATAGAAATAGAGAGAAAAGAAATTTGTGGAAGAACCTGACTAGAAGATGAGAGAGGTTGGAAGGACTCAGAGGATCACCAGTTTAGTATTGGAAGAAAGTGTGTGTGTGCTGGGAGGAGGGGGTAAGATTTGCAGGGGAGGATCAAGAGATAAATACAGCCAGCAGATTCAGAAGGATGCGAGGTGTAGTAGTTATAAGGAAATGAAGACGCTTGCACAGGATAGAGTAGCATGGAGAGCTGCATCAAATCTGTCTTCGTACTGAAGACCACAACAACAAGAACAATATAACAGTGAAACAGAATACAATTCTGTAGCAGCATATAGTTCTTTAATGAGGGCCAAACAATGAAATAGAACTAAATACCTTCGACAGCGTAAGCAAAGTCAAAGTCAAACATTTGTTCCAGGATACATAATCGAGCAGTACCAGTAACAATTACAATATATGGCTTTCGGCAGTAGATAGAAAATATAACAGATATAACTTCTGTGACCAAGGACACGATAGCAAAACAACTCTCAGACTTCAAAATTGGCTCTCAGCACTATGGGACTTAACATCTGAGGTCATCAGCCGCCTAGAACATAGAACTACTTAAACCTAACTAACCTAAGGACATCACACACATCCATGCCCGAGGCAGGATTCGAACCTGCGACCGTAGCGGTCGCGCGGTTCCAGACTCTAGCGCCTAGAACCGCTCGGCAACCTCTCAGACTTATTTAACATCATTCACATAGCTCTTAACTATATATTGTTCTACTATTACTCTATCAAAAGCAGCTACGCATATATCGGTATAACACCTGTACATTGATAAGTAAAATTTGATCACTCGCACGAAACAAATAACGAACAGATATTCATAGTACAGTTTGCGTTAAGAATCAGCTGCGAATACAGTGTAAATCAAACGAAATAGCTTTCCGAATAATACCACTAATCACGCTCACGGTGTGTAATTTAACAGATAAAATGACTCTAACTCACAGAGAACACATCCACATACCCAGCGCGTCATGAATCAATAAGCACAGCTTCATACACAATAACCACGAATTTCCAGGTATAATATTGTCTGCTAACCAACACACCCAATGCACTACTTGCACACAACATGGTGCACTGTATTTAAGCACCAAACCAACTGGGTACAACCGTCAGCTGCTAAATCTCTCAGGTAGGGCTCCTCTTGACATGCAAAAGCTCGCTTCTCCATCTCCACCGGAATCACAACCTCTCAACCAGTTAAGGGTCACCGACCTCTCAACTATGTTGTGACGACACAGCAGTCAAGAGACACATTGAGCGCTAGTGGCGTCTGGTCGTCAGCTTTCTCAGCGTACCAGCTTGTCGAGATTCGCGCTCTTTGCTCTGCCAAAACTCGCTTCTTCCTCTCTGTCCGTACCTTTCACGCTGACGTAGCTCCTCCGAGCTTACCAAGTGAAGACCGTTACTCCGCTACACTATAGCAAGCGCAGCCCGAGCCGCCGATCCCAGCTGCCAGCCTAGCTCTCCACTCCTCGCGATGACTGTTGACAGAGGAGGAGATTAGTGTTTAACGGCCAGTCGACAAATGGTTCAAATGGCTTTAAGCACTATGGAACTTAAGATCTGAGGTCATCAGTCCCATAGACTCAGAACTACTTAAACCTAACTAACCTAAGGACATCACACACATCCATGCCCGAGGCAGGACTGGAACCTGCGACCATAACAGTAGCGGACAGAAGCACCTAGAACCATTCGGCCACAGCGGCCGGCTCCAGTTGACAACGAGGTCGTTAGAGACGGAGCACAAGTTCAGATTAGGGAAGTACACAGTGTGATCAAAAGTATCCGGACACCTGGCTGAAAATGACTTACAAGTTCGTGGCGTCCTCCATCGGTAATGCTGGAATTCAATATGGTGCTGGCCTATCCTTAGCCTTGATGACAGCTTCCATTCTTGCAGACGTACGTTTAATCAGATTCCTGAAAGTTTCTTCAGGAGTTGCAATCCACTCTTCAAGGAGTGCTGCATTGAGGAGAGGTATCGATGTCGGTCGGTGAGGCCTGGCACGAAGTCGGCGTTCCAAAACATCCCACACGTGTTCTACAGAATTCAGGTCAGGACTCTGTGCAGCCATTAAAGGAATGTTATTGTCGTGTAACCACTCCGCCACAGGCCGTGCATTATGAACAGGTGCTCGATCGTCTTGAGAGATGCAATGGCCATCTCCGAACTGCTCTTCAACAATGGGAAGCAAGAATGTGCTTAAACATCTAAACATCAATGTAGGCCTGTGCTGTGATAGTGCCACGCAAAACAACATGGGATGCAAGCCCCCTCCATTAACAACACGACCACAGCATGACACCTCCGCCTTCGAATTTTACTGTTGCCACTACACACTCTGGCAGATGACGTTCACCGGGCATTCGCCATACGCACACCCTGTCATCGGATCGCCACATTGTGTACCGTGATTAGTCACTCTACACAACGTTTTTCCACTGTTCAATCGTCCAATGTTTATACTCCTTACACCAAGCGTAGCATCGTTAGGCATTTACCAGCGTGATGTGTGGCTTATGAGCAGCAGCCGCTCGACCATGAAATCCCAGTTTTCCCACCTCTCACCTAACTGTCATAGTACTTGCAGTGAATCGTGAAGCAGTTTGGAATTCCTGGGTGATGGTCTGGATAATTGTCTGCCTATAACACATCACGACCCTCCTCAATTGTCGGCGATCTCTGTCAGTCGACAGACGATGGTGGCCTGTATGGTTTTGTGCTGTACGTTTCCCCCTCACGTTTCCGCGTCACTATCACATAGGGAACAGTGGACCTAGGGGTGGTAAGGAGTGAGGAAATCTCGCGTGCAGACGTATGACACAAATGACACCCAATGACCTGACCACGTTTGAAGTCCGTGAGTTTCGCGGAGCGCCCATTCTGCTCTCTCGCGATGTCTAATGACTACTGAGGTCGCTGATATGGAGTACCTGGCGGTAGGTGGCAGGACAATGCACTTAATATGAAAAATGTGTGTTATTGTGGGTGTCTGGATACTTTTGATCACATAGTGCATGTCCAAGGAAATCGGCCTTGCAATTTTAAAGTAACGACCCCGTCATTTGCCTGAACACATTTAGAGAAATCACGGAGAACCTAAATCACTGTGGCCGGACGCGGGTTTGAACCATCGTCCTCCCGAATGTGAGTCCAGTTTGTTAATCACTGCGCCACCTCTCTCGGTCTGACTGTTGGCGATGAGCCGTAGGCTATCCGACCTCCGACAGCGGTCGCGGTGCCGGCAACCAGAAGGAGTGGAGGAGGTGACTTCGACACTCTTGTCTCACACTGCACCACCAAGGTTCTGAGAGTGCCCACCGTCGTAACTGCACGGTTAGTGCTGCGGATTCCCAACCAGAGTGGCCAGGGCTCGATTCCAGGCTTGAACAGGGACTTTCTCCGATAGGGCACTAGATATTGTATTGTCCTCACGTTCCTATTGCCATAATTTACAATCCAGTATTGAGATGGCTCTATGGCACGTCCGAAAACCAGTGAACTATGTATATAGGGTGTTACAAAAAGGTACGGCCAAACTTTCAGGAAACGTTCCTCACACACAAAGGAAGGAAATACGTTATGTGGACATGTGTCCGGAAACGCTTACTTTCCATGTTAGAGCTCATTTTATTACTTCTTTTCAAATCACATTAATCATGGAATGGAAACACACAGCAACAGAACGTACCAGCGTGACTTCAAACACTTTGTTACAGGAAATGTTCAAAATGTCCTTCGTTAGCGAGGATACATGCATCCACCCTCCGTCGCATGGAATCCCTGATGCGCTGATGCAGCCCTGGAGAATGGCGTATTGTATCACGGCCATCCACAATACGACCACGAAGAGTCTCTACATTTGGTACCGGGGTTGCGTAGACAAGAGCTTTCAAATGCCCCCATAAATGAAAGTCAAGGGGGTTGAGGTCAGGAGAGCGTGGAGGCCATGGAATTGGTCCGCCTCTACCAATCCATCGGTCACCGAATCTGTTGTTGAGAAACGTACGAACACTTCGACTGAAATGTGCAGGAGCTCCATCGTGCATGAACCACATGTTGGGTCGTACTTGTAAAGGCTCATGTTCTAGCAGCACAGGTAGAGTATCCCGTATGAAATCGTTATAACGTGCTCCATTGAGGGTCGGTGGAAGAACATGGGGCCCAATCAAGACATCACCAACAATGCCTGCCCAAACGTTCACAGAAAATCTGTGTTGATGACGTGATTGCACAATTGCGTGCGGATTCTCGTCAACTGGCGGTGAATCGAGGAAGTACAGTACGTACTGACGAAACTAAAATGAGCTCTAACATGGAAATTAAGCGTTCCCGGACACATGTCCACCTAACTTCTTTTCTTTATTTGTGTGTGAGGAATGTTTCCTGAAAGTTTGGCCGTACCTTTTTGTAACACCCTGTCCGCACGTCAAGACTCATTTTTTCTCAGGAAAGGTTAGACATATCAAGTCAAAATTTATTTCACATATTAAAGTCTGTAGTCCATTGCAGTGTAGTTAACGTAAACTCCTAAGTCAATGCAATCAAAAGATACGGCATTTACGTAACGTACTTTGATTTTCGTAAACGCACTCATCGAACTCTGTAGAGTACTTCCCATTAATTTTGAATAATGGAACTTGGCAAGAGGCAAGGTTTAACAGCATTAGTAAAGTGAAAAAATCAGAAAACTGTAATTTTCTAATTGTAAAAACAATATTTCTTTTGGCCTTTTTATCCGATTTCGAACTTAATATTAAAGCATTCTCGGTTCCCGGGATGGATGAACGTCTATATACATAATTAAGTTTGTACTGATCCTTCAGTGTGCGAATACTACTCGCACCTGGCCAGTTGTTTTTGTTCCCATCTTCGGCTCGAAGACATTTTAGAAAACTATGCACCAAACAAATTTTAACAGTAACGCTAGGGAGATATTAAGTTATGTCGATATTTCATTACAGAATGTCGTTAACGAGAAGTTTTCACGATTATTGTGATGGGGTAACAACATGGTGTCACGACTGCCGAGCGGAGTTGCTGCGCGGTTTGAGGCGCCTGACACGGGTTACGCGGCCACTCCGGCCGGAGGTTCGAGTCCTCCCTCGGACATGGGTGTGTGTGTTCGTCTTAGCATAACTTAGTTTAGGTAGTGTGTAAGTCTAGAGACCGGTGATCTCAGTTGATTGGTCCCTTAGGAATTTACACACAGTTGAACATTTGATGTCATGACTCACGACATGGCAACAGGTCATCACATGATCAAATTTCTGTCGATGTTTTGTCGTTCGATATTTATTCCGGGGTCCTTGCATAGCTGAGTGACAGTTTAGTGTGTGGGAGACTTTTTTTTTTTAAAAAAAAAGCGATAATTAGTGAGACAAATGATAATATGGCTCTGAACACTATGGGACTTAACATCTATGGTCATCAGTCCCCTAGAACTTAGAATTACTTAATCCTAATTAACCTAAGGACAACACACAACACCAAGTCATCACGAGGCAGAGAAAATCCCTGAACCCGTCGGGAATCGAACCCGGGACAAATGATAATATTTCATAATAAAATTTAGTTTATCGTTTTAGTCACAACACTGGAAAATAAGTCAATTATTGCCCTCCACAATGATAATGCTGTTAATCCCTTTCAATCATCATACTCTACAAATGGGTGGATAACATAATGACATTTCTATTGAAGACACCATTCCCATTGTCCTCCTTACGTATTCCAATAGCAATGTTTTTACTTTCAAGTAAAAAGAACATAATGTGGACTAAATAAAAATGGCACTTGAATTTTGAATCACAAGTCAGCCTCAAAACTATGCATCGTTAGTTGGGCTTACAAATGAACATATTCTGATCAATAATAGCGCGTGTTCTGTAAATTTTCCTATTCGGCAGGAGGAACAACGTCTAATCTGAAGAAATGAAAGACGGAGAATCTGTATTTCCCGATGGTACTTGGTCCAGAAGCTATTGGTGGAAACTGAACACTCGCTGATTGATATGGAGTCCTTAATTCACCCACAATGCAAAGTGTGTAAGGATAAATATAGAGATCTGTTTTGATAATGTTGTGACAATACGTTCTTTTATTGCCCACTTATAGAGCTGACCAGTGTCGTAATTGCGGCGGATATTTCGGCAGCTTTCACTTGAGCAATATTATCTGGTATTAGAACTCGTTTAAGATAGCTTTCTACCTCTATGCGCGTTATAATGAAATGCCGATGATATATCCTTGGGCAGTTTCATCTAGGACATATTTCCAACTGTTTTGTGCATCGGTGCTGATGAGAAAATATAACCTCTACTAAGGGAGAAATGGACTTCTTGTTTATGTTCCAGTGCGGCGAACGAAAGTTAAACGCTGTTCATTTTTAGCATCAGTCGGTGGTACGTTGCTAGTGTTTACAACAATATGCAAACAATATTTTGGGGATCTGTTTACTGTGATGGTGGAGAGGATAGCTTGAGCTAATACAAGCACCAAGGTGTGCTTAACGTTTGCTTGCTCTACTGAAATATATATGCAGTCTACTAGCGATATTTTCTCGCCATACGAAACAGTATTTACCCAATTTAGACGGTAAGTTTCAAAACTTCTTGTACATGAAATAGAATTATGTTTAGTATATATTATGTTACAGATTACTCAAAAATATACCGCCGGTAGTTAAGTAATGTTGGATATGGTTAGAGGAAATTCATGGTCGCCAAAAGCAGCTTTCGTGTATAAGAAAACTGAAGTAACTGGTGTACATAGAGAACTATCTCATTTGGTGAACGGTGTGTGATGTAATTAATGGGATTATTTTATGGAGACTCCGAATAAAATTCAGTTTCGAACTGTTCTAGAATGCGGCAAAAGATGTTTATTAAGTGATCCTGCAGGAAGATGTCGAAAGAACTTTTGCGACACGTTGTTAGAATCGTAACACGTGGGTGTGGACTCCACGTAAGAGATTGAGAATTGCTCATGGGGTTTAAACGCAATCGTTTCGGGAAAGGTGACTTTCATATTTATAAAATTTGGAGAACCGCTATTTGGTATTCACAGCCCGAACAGTTTACAACCGCAATAATATTTCAATGGCTCTGAGCACTATGGGACTTAACTTATGTGGTCATCAGTCCCCTAGAACTTAGAACTACTTAAACCTAACTAACCTAAGGACATCACACACATCCATGCCCGAGGCAGGATTCGAACCTGCGACCATAGCAGTCCCGCGGTTCCGGACTGGGCGCCTAGAACCACTAGACCACCGCGGCCGGCAATAATATTTCACCTGTATAAATTATATGAATATAGTTTCGGGTTCCCCCGGTTGGATGCAACCATTTTTCCGTCGCCCCATGTGCGAATGAATTATAAATAGATCAACTACTGCAGCTTTTAAAGAAGAGCTCTAAATCTGACATCTTGGAGGAAATGGAAATATTAATACACGTCCAAAAGTGAAAAAATGAAACCCAGAACGAACTGATAGTACTTCGCCAACTGTTGCTCAGTACATTAAATTAAAAAATTGTTTATTGTCAGTAGTGCGTGTGAATATACATGTTTGTCGTTTTTATAGTGAACTTTAGGCTGTCATTAGTAACATGAAGTAGTTTCATTTCCCCTTATGGTAGTATATGTCCTCTTCTAACATCATAGATGCAACGGCAAAGTGAGCAGCACACTTTGCAAATTTTAACTGCAGTGAGACTGATCACAGCAGAGATCAATTAACGGGATGACATTTCTTCACTGACTACAATGAAATGTGAAAGAATAGCGCTCCAAATTACGTGCAAATTAGTTTGGAAACGCTAAAAGACAGTTGCAACATTAAAATAGACACGAATAATAATACACAATCAATGAAATACGACGCTGAATACGAACATAATCGGTTCATACAATGCAGCCAAATCACGTCACCTCAAAGCAGCGAATGAAGGGAGCAGAAAATCGTTCACTCACAAAATGCTTCAGCACACACGTTGTGCATTCAGATACATGCATATAATGAAAAAGAAAAAACTTAAACTAGCTGCTCGGTGAAGTCCAGTATGAAAAAGTATTATAGCCAAGTATCTTTTATGCTAGATAACCGAACATCAATTGTTTTCCATTAAAAACTGAGTCGACTCCGGTGGATTCGGTTCACAAACACGTTATTCCGCATCAGAAGCTGCAGAAGACAATGCCTAGTTGTTACCTTTGCCGAAGTTGTGAAGTGGCTACAATCGGCGCTCTTTCGAACACCACGGGTGCGCTTTTGTATTAGTTTGGATACATTGAGCAGCCTGATGAGCATTTACAAAAAATGCATCGCAATATTTGACCCAGCAAGTCTTTTCTACCGAGCAAGATGGCGCAGTGGTTAGCACACTGGACTCGCATTCGGGAGGACGATGGTTCAAACCCGCCTCCGGCTATCCTGATTGAGGTTTTCCGTGATTTCGCTAAATCTCTTCAGGAAACTACCGGAATGGTTCCTTTCAAAGGGCACAGCCGACTTCCATCCCTAATCCAATAAGCTTGAAGATGTCGCTCTTTGTTACCCTCCCCCAAATGAACATACCTAAGTCTTTTCTCACTGATTACTCGAAAGGAGAATCTCTTATATCTTGTCTTGCACCTCACAGTTAATATTAGCATACCATCAGCCACCAGATGCACCACTGATCTATTAGAGAGTGCTGTTTCAACACAGCTACATCAAAAGCCACCAGCTTCTCCTATAGTCCAGCCAGGAAATTAGCAACTGCTGTGAAGGTACTTTGTCACCGGTTCGTATCACAGAAGAATACAAGTTTTCACCATACCATCCCACATCCACGTGCTAGTTTTGTTCAAGGATGGTGTGAAAACGTGAAGACCTTGTCGGAAAGTAAACAGTGCTGCATGACAACATACAAAATTCGTCTGGAGACTCGATTTCAAGCTTTGCTGACACATTAAAATGTCACCGATCAAGAGGGTTCAGAGTTTACTTTGTGAATAAAATCGTCTACATCGATCAATATATTTCTTTACATATAATATCGTTTCGGCTTCAGCCAACATCAGATCAAAATTTATAACTTACGAAACATCGTTCAGTCGCAGTATCAGTAAAACGTAGGACCGTAGGTTTGATGTAAGTTGGCAATAAACATTGTTTTACAAGTTTAAGTTTTTATCTGATGATGTTAGTAGCCGAAATTACTAGCAATAAAGACGATTTTACTCACAAAATATCCACAATGGTCGTTGACTCATTCGGGAAATTTACTTACTTTGTTAATAGGTTAATAGGTTAATTCATTGGACCACATTCGGAAGGAACAGGATTCAAATTATGTCCAGCCATTCCGACTTATAAATTCTATGTTTTCTTGAATGACCCGACGTGAGTGCTGAAACCGTCACGACTGATTTTCTTCCTTATCGTAGCCTAATCGGTGATAATACTGCTTCCCTAATCGCTTACTTGTCGAATACACAAATCTTCCTTCCTTTCGCTAAAATTGTTCCACAGACCAGGGTTTGAATGAAAGCATTCGTTCGATTCCTGGTGCGGCACATAGGTTTATCTTATTGGTAATTTTTACTCGCGATCAGACTGCAGTGTTCCTCACTATTCCTTGCGAACCCGCAGAATGTATGTACTCACCTAATGACAAACAGCAATTGGAGGCCACCTGACGCTATAGCTTTTTTTCATACCACGAGTTATTACCTAGGCAACAAATTATTATAATTCCAAACGCCAAAATCTGTAATTACCTACATGAAAAACACAATATATAGTATTTCATATAGGGTACAAAGGTAAGTCTGCAATGCGTTTGTTGCCAGGTTGTGCGAAAATCACTCATTAGGGAATATCAAATGACAGTAATATTTTACTTTTACAGTGAGCGGCAGACTGCCGTGGCTCGGAATTAAATTGGTGTAATCTGCATTGACAAGAATCCCCGCTAGGCTTCCAGTGTAGTGGTTTCAGTTTTCCATTTCCGATGGTACAATTAGTCACTTCAAAAGAGCTGTTCCGTAGGCCAGTGTAATGGGATTAGCGGGTTTAAATTGAAATGTTGTAAGCGATTTGGTTTCTACCAATGACTTTCTGAGTGCCAATTATCTGAAGTAATTTATTGCCCGAATATAAAATACGCAGTCTGTTTACTGCCTCGCCACTAGTTCGAGCGACCGTAGTACTCCGGGAGCGTTCGGTTACGAGTACAATTAGCAACTAATGATGATTTTTCCTTGAAATATGTCCATAAATGTCGACTTTTTTAATGTCCAAACTAGTATTTAGACACTTAAAGCAGCCCACAAGTACATAACGTCAGAATCAGATAGCGAATGCGCTGTGGTCTCTCAGGTTTTCTCGGCATGTTTTATTAATGATGCACTTCCTAGAACAGCTGTTAGGAGCTGCGCCTTCTCAGACGTGTTATCCCCGTCCATAACCAATCTGATATACGATCTTCATAGTCGCGCAAGTAGCAGAAGTGGCGTCAAACATAAGGGACCGTCACATAAGAATCGGACACTCGCCACGACGGGACAGTGCAAGGGTTCCATTCAAAAGTAATCATCACACGCGTTTGGACATTTACCCCACTGGGAGACGAGATGGCCAATCTCTGTTTCGGCGCAGTGGTTAGCACACTGGACTTGCATTTGGGAGGACGACGGTTCAACCGCCGTCCGGCCATATTGATTTAGGTTTTCCGTTATTTCTCTAAATGGTTTCAGGCAGATGCCAGAAAGGTTCCTTTGAAAGGGCACGGCATACTTCTTTCTCCATCCTTCCCTAGTCCGACTGGACCGATGACCTCACTGTTTGGTCCCTTCCCCCAAATCAACCAGCCAACCCCATTTCGTGGAACGCGGTCGGTCGCTGATGGCTCCACTACCACATCCACTCTTGCGCCTCTTCGTCAGAAGGAAATCGATGCCCATGGATGTCTTCCTTTGGGTCACCATAGATATGAAAATCACGTGGTGAAAGGTCCGCGTTGCACAGAGGATGCTGCAATGTTTCCCAACCAAATCACTGAAGCGAAGTCTTCGTCTGACTAGTAGCGTGGATGTCGGGGGGGTGGGGGGGGGGGGGGGAGGGGAGGGGTTCGTTACAGTGCAAGAGCTTGATTCCATCCGACAGCATTCCTGGGCGTTTTGATTTCAGGTCGCGTCGCAGTTTCTGCAAACTGTCCTCATAGTGCTGCACATTGATTGTGGTTTCGTGATTGAGGAATTCGACGAGCAGAATTGCCCTCGGACTGTCGGAATGTTTCCTATATCACTACGTATGAGGGCGATCAGGATTATATTTCTAGAACTGATGTGAATTCCTGCCAACTCAATTCGGCCGCCTGTTCCCTACCTATCAAAGGAACATACGTAAGCTGCCTTCTTCTGGCTGATGTCTTTGATCTGTTTATCTGGAAGGCAGTTAATCAATGAAGTTAATAAAGGTAGTCTAAATGTATATCTAAAAATAAAAATAAGTACATCTGGAAATAAAAATGTGTAAGCAGCGCATCGAAAGAAAAATAGTACAAATTAACTATTAAGTCTTAGAACTATTTGATGAGTTTTTTGGATTTAGAGTACTGTGTGGACAGCAAGGGAAACAAACGCAGAAGTAACCATGGGGTGGAGTATTTCGCTTAAACAAGAGAACCATTAAACGCGGAAGCGGTTCTAAATCTGATTTGTTCAGCGTGGAGTACACTTATCTTGGATGTCACAAGGAGTGTACGGAAGCCAAACAGTTTGATAGCAGGACAGATTGGAGCGGAAGTAATTATTAGTTGCTGAAGTGGAAGCAGGCAGGATATACAGCCTGGAAAATGTTTGGTTTTTAGACCAAGCAAGCTCTTTTGCTGAATGCCAGGGGAAAAAGGAAAATGAGACGGTATCGTAATGGATGGTGGGTAGATGTCACTAAAAACGTGTGCAGGATGAGTGTGGATGCGCATGGCTGAAGAATTGCAAGTCTAGCAAGGTGGTGCAGTGGCATGACACTGGGCTCACATTCAGGAGGACAGAGGTTCAGGTCCCCACCCAGTTATTCGATGTTTACTTTTTCAGTAGTTCCCGTAAATCGTTTAAAGCAAATGCTGGCGTGGTTTTGGGGCGAAGGACTCGACCGGTAGCTTCTCATCCTTGCCCTGTCCGAGCTTAGGCTCCGTTTGTAATGAGTTCATCGTCAGTAGGACGTTAATCCCTAGACGTCCTTCCTGAAGTCGATACACACACACACACACACACACATATATATATATATATATATATATATATATATATATATATATATATATATATATATATAGTTTGATTTTGCTTATTGTGGACAATCTGCAGGAGACGATCGGCAAGGGGGGATTTCTACTGTGAAAGAAGGTAGGCCCGTCTCGCCCGCCCATCTTCCGGGTGGAATGTCCTTCAGGACTCTCCCTCTTTCACAGATTATGCAAAGTTTATTTCTTGTGTGTGTGGACCGATCTTTTATGTGCAGATACAGTGGTTGAGCACTGTGGAAGTATATCGAATTGATATTCCAATTACTTTTGAGCTGTGGAACTCTTACTTCCGCAGCCTTTTTTTTTTTTTTTTTTTTTTTTTTTTGCCTTGAGTTTCGTGGCCAACTAATACAGCCAAGGCAGGCAGCCAAAGGGTGCGTTAGCGTATCGAGGACGTTGGTTGTTGGAAGGACGTGAAGGACAATAGCACCTTCGCTAATAGTAGCGGGAATGGCGTATTGTGATGGACGCATAATGCTTCAGTGCGAAATGACAAAGAGTCCTGCTGTAGAGGCAGCAGGGTTTGTTTGTTTGTTTGCTGGCCTTTCTAGATCCTTATGGCCGGCCCAGCAGGGTACGCGACACACTGGCGCCACACGTAGTCGCCTCCTTTGCATACTGCGTTAGCGTGTGCTCCCACGCCTATGGCTCTCCGGGCGCGCAATCTGCGAGCTCGGTGATTGGTCGCCTGGCCGTGATGTCAGTTGACATTTGCAGCCGCCCTTTATTCCGTCGGGAAGCTAGTCCCTTAGAGGACGCTGTTTAACATTACGTGTGGTGGGAGTCGAGCGCCCTAGTTTCTGAGGTGTAATTGACGTGCATTTCGCCACTCGGCCATGATTGGCTATTATGGGCTTTTGGCAGACTAAACGCCGTGTGTCAGCATGGTTGCTGCGTGGAACGAGTGCAGTTCTCTTCCGGACAGTCGTAGAGACTAGTTCCACCTGAAGCAGCCATCGGCCACACCCGCGACAACAGTAGTATATGCATGGCCCCGCATTTAGTGTTGTCCTCATTATCATTTCATCATCATCAGTGGAAGGCAATGGGCAACCACCACTGGAATCACTTACCTAGACGCTCATGCGGTGGACCTCTCTGACGTGGCTTCCCTCATGACAAGACGTGCCGTAAGGCAGAACACTTTGTGTTTTGTGTGCATTTAGGGAATTAATGGGCTATTCAAATTTCCATTCTGTAGCAGACTCAACTGTACCGCGGCTGCAGTATGAATCAGTTGTCCATGCTCCACAGTAGTCTTTCGAGAACGATAAATCACTGGTGCATAATTCACGTCTGATCTTGTTGCCCCCCGGTACACACTAGATTGCACGGGATTTCACATAGATCAATAGGGGAGCGTGGTGAATCTTGCCTGTCGTACACTCTCGGATTTCACTAATACTTGAATTTTTAAGGGTAGTGTTCATTTAATATTCAGGTGCATAAATGCTGTTCACATGAACACGTTTGACTCATTGTAAATATAAAAACCTTATGTAATTTCAACAGTGAAACATAGTCTCCATGCCCAAAAAATGGTTCAAGTGGCTCTGAGCAAAATGGGACTTAACATCTGAGGTCATCAGTACCCTAGAACTTAGAACTACTTAAACCTAACTAACCTAAGGACATCACACACATCCATGCCCGAGGCAGGATTCGAACCTTCGACCGTAGCGGTCGCGCGGTTCCAGACTGAAGCGCCTAGAACCGCACGGCCACTCCGGCCAGCTCCATGCCCACAAATTGATCACAGATGTACCAGTTAATTTTTCTATTTATGTGATATGGAGCCCACTCAAGTGGCATTGCACAAGGACAAAAACTAAAATTCTTATTAAAATCCTTTTGTAACACTTTTTCTGCAGTCATTTTAGTGTGGTGGATATTAACGAGCTCGGTTCTGATACTGGTTCATTCAAATCAGGCAGTCTCCAGCTGCCCCCACGGGAGTCAATTTACTACAGTATGAGTGTTTTACCTCCACACACAAGCGGGCAGTTAAGTGGAGCACCATAATGTAGTAGCCACTTTACTCTTCGTGCCATATTAGGCACGTCTCCCAGCATGGAAGATAGGGACACGAGCGGGAAGTGCAGGTATTCCTCGCCTTTGAGGCGTTTTGGAAGCGTGACTGGTCCCTTGAGGGGGTCGCCAATAATTCCTTCCAAATCAATGATGCTGAATGGAGCTTGACACGTCGCATCGCTGCCATCATACCACGAGGATTCTAAGTAGCCCACAGGTGTTGTGAGGGTTAACGATACCACCCCTCGTGAAGGTAGCCTCACTTGTGAGTAGGATGGATGACAGAAATACCAGCACCGTGGTGGCCTGTGCGACGAACCAGCGACACGACGGTCGACGCAGAGGAAGTTCCGTAGGTAGTAAGACCTGAATTCATTGGAAGAGAGGTTCGCATAGTGGCAGTTGTCATGGAGAATGTTCCACATGGTCCTCCGGCTTACCCTATGATGGCGAGCTACCTCCCTAGAGCCGACACTAGGGTCACTGTGAAAAGCCTTTTACTTCACCTTCGGATGGATGGACTTCCCTTGGAAAGCATTTTTCGCCATATGTCGGTATGACATTTTATGCTCTTTAACCTTTCAGGGATCGATTCCTGCAGTTTATCCCCATTTATCAAAGTGACAACGAATAAGAATGCTGTATCTACCGAAGCCAAGTTCTTTGGTATTCTTATCGGCTCACTGGAAACTGTAGTGTTGACAATGTTGGTTTTTTATTGGAGTGTAGATGCTTCTTTATAGTGAGTCGTTACGGTTGGGTGGATATAGATAATTTTTGAAACGGTCGGAAATAGATGAGTGGACTTACGTAGAATAGTAGTCGATATGAAAAATTGGAGTAATTTGGACGATGACTGAAGCAGAGAAAAGGAAATTAATGAATAGTACACTGTAATAGAAATTTACTAAAGTTATTGTACTGTGATCGAAAGTGACTCAAATAAATAAGCCTAACAATAGAGAGTGAATAAAAAGAATGGCAGTCACCATATATGATAAATTTCGTGGGTCTAATGGCACATGTTTAAACTGAGACAAACAGTGAAGCAGTTTAAAAAAAAATATGGACAACATTCCAACATGACACTACTCATAGTGAAAGTTATATGCCAATAGCTATTCGAAAAGTGTAAGCCCAAATTTGAAATGCTTGTCTGGAAATTCTTGTCAAATAAACAGCAACTCTTTTACATACTTTGCTCGTTCTAAATGATATAATATGGACTATTCTGCTCCAATTATGATTTAAATTTGTCAACAGCCAATCAGAGATATGTGATGGTTACTATGTACGCGTTCACAACTTTAAACCTTTTCGTGTTTGCGTGTAGCTGAGTTCTACCATGTAAACAAATTCCAAAGCTATTTGCCAACTTGGCAACCGATTATACCCTACAAATATAGGACAAAAGTGGCGATGTAAGCTGACAGAAACACGTAGAAGCCGGAAAACTGGCCTCATCCAGCAACGGATCTCATATTCCTAATACTGCTTCTCCTGCCGCCGCTGCTGCTGCTGCTGCTACTACTACTACGTATACTACTGCTTGACACTCATTTATATTCCGCAAGCCAGCTGACGGTGTCGAGCGAAGGGTACTTCTGGTACCATTATCTCTTACGCCCCTTTTTTTCCTTCTACGAATGTTACCTGGCAAGAACGACTGTGAGTGCAGCTCCATATTGACTCTAATTTCTCCGATTTTCTCGTCATAACCATTTTTCAAAACGTGTGCGTGAGGATTAGGACTTCGGTCTCACTGGTTTAGGTGTAAGGCGCACGCCTGGAAACGGGAAGGTCACAGGTTTGAATCCCCACCTGACGGATAAAAGGGTTGTCAGACTCTGAGGCTCATCTTCAGAAAGTTTGTAAATTGTGAACCGAACTCTCTAACGCTCAGTCCCGTCAAAATGGTCATAGTCGCTCATAAACCCATCCCGATACGTACGACACAGTCTACAATGAATCTCGGCAGCATTGACTCCTTTCGCTTGTAGGAAGCAAATGAGAGAACGTGTTCGCAACTGGCAATCGATTGGTGCTTACAAAAACGGTTCAAATGACTCTGAGCACTATGGGACTTAACAGCTGTGGTCATCAGTCCCCTAGAACTTAGAACTACTTAAACCTAACTAACCTAAGGACATCACACAGACTTCCATGCCCCAGGCAGGATTCGAACCTGCGACCGTAGAAGTCGCGCGGTTCCGAACTGAAGCGCCTAGAACCGCTCGGCCACCACGGCCGGCCGCAACATGGGTCTCCGGTTTGAAGGTGCGTGGCGCTCCAGACTCGTCGCATTGCTATGTGGATACACGTCTCGCTGCAAACAAGTCCATTTCCTGATTTCATTTCCCGACTCAACGTACTTGTAACTATACCACCCTGAACGGACGAGTGAACAACATGTCTATCCTCTCGGGCGCTAATGACATGTGCTCGTTGAGATCCTGCATGGAGTTGAGTTTGGTCCTCCTGAACCCATCGATACCATATTAGGAAAACAGTTGTGGGATACCGACCAACGCGAGAGAAATCCGTTGGGTAATATTTCCTTACATAGACGACATGGAAGCCTTTATCATACTTACCTGCACGGTTTCACTGAAATGGTCCTCACTTGCATATCCAGACACTCACTGATAAGATGCAGAGCCTGCTAAATGACGATTCCTACCGGAAGATCAGCGTTGACCCTACAAAGAAGGTGGAGAACAAGACGAGGGCACTTCTCAAGGACGCAGATTTACCGGAGGGTGACGCTAAGAAATTGCTACCCCAAGGTCCGGTACCGCCTAGACTATATGGACTCCCGAAGGTTCACAAAGAGGGGGTACCATCACGCCCCATTGTCAGCAACATCAGGGCACCTACATATTTGTTGGCCAAATACCTGACGGGAGTATTAAGTCCTTATGTGGGTAAATGCCCTCATCACATCCGTAATTCCGTGGATTTTGTTAAACGTCTTGATAGCATCAGGTTGGATGAGTCAGATATCATGGTGAGTTTTGACGTCGTGTCCTTGTTTACGAGGGTACCCCTGCGGGAGTCATTAGAATTGATTAGTCAGAAGTTTGACGAGAAGACCACTGAACTTTTTAGGCATGTCTTGACTTCCACATATTTTCTTTGTAATGGAGAATACTACGAACAAACGGAGGGAGTCGCCATGGGTAGCCCACTCTCACCGGTGGTAGCGAATTTGTACATGGAGAACTTCGAGGAGGAAGCCCTGTCGTCATCCGTATGGAAACCTACTTGTTTTTTCCGTTACGTGGACGACACGTTCGTCATCTGGCCACATGGTATGGATAAACTCCTTGACTTCCTTACACATCTAAACTCCATACACCCCAACATCAAATTCACTATGGAGACTGAAACGGAGGGTAAATTACCTTTCCTTGACGTCTTGGTCAAGAGAAGGGCTGACGGCACCCTAGATCATGGGGTGTATCGGAAGACAACGCACACTGATCTGTATTTGCACGCAGACAGCTGCCACCACCCTTCACAGAGGAATGGGGTACTTAAAACTCTAGTACATAGGGCGCGCACTATCTCTGACGCAGAGAGTCTACCCCAGGAATTGGAACATCTAAGAACTGTATTTCGAAAAAATGGGTACTCAGAGTGGCAGATTCAACGTGCTCTCCGCCCAACCACTGCAGCACAACCTGTTGAGATGGATGAAGTCACGAGGGAGGAGGTAGGCACTGCATTTATTCCGTACACAGGCGCACTCTCGGGGAAAATCGCCCGCATTCTGAAGAAACACCGGGTCGGAACTGTGTTTTGTCCTCCAAATAAAACTCGTGCACTGGTGGGGAGCGCCAAAGATGACCTCGGTTTGAGGAAGGCCGGCGTGTACCAGATTCCGTGTCAATGTGGCAAGTCGTATATTGGTCAGACGATGCGTACCGTCGAGGATCGATGCCGTGAACACCAGAGGCACACTCGGCTGATGTATCCGAGCAAGTCGGCGGTCGCTGAACATTGTTTGTCGGAAAATCACGCCATGGAGTATGACCGCACGTGGATTCTGGTACAGACGTCGAGGTACTGGGACAGCGTTGTTAGAGAGGCCATCGAAATTCGCACCAATGACGACCTCATAAACCGTGACTGTGGCTATAATCTTAGCAAGGCTTGGGACCCGGCGATTGGGTTAATCAAGAGTAAATCGAGCAAACGTATAGTTGTGACGACCACGGCGGACAGAGCCATCACACCGACGTCATCTCAGACGCCGTCGCAATCTGTTCCACCGCGCGACCGTGGCGCGGGGCGCGGACGGCGGACGGAGCGCGCCGCGGGCGGAGGGTATTTAAATCGGCCGCCGCCGCGACCGAACCCAGTTCCCTCTGAGCAGCCATAGCGTACGGATCTCCGTGCCGGCACGTTCACAGGAGCTCAGTCCGTCAGTTCACCTGATGATGGCGACATGTATGATCGCCGAAATATTGTGCCCGTTGCACACTATAGACCGGCAGCACACCCGTGGATATTTTGATGTAAATAATTTACTTTCTAAAAGTAAACGTACATGTTAGGTTTGAAATCAAATGTTTTGTTGTAAGAAATTTTTATATTAGTTTTGACGTGTCAAATAATTTCAAGGTTTTAATATTTTTGCTGTATACCGTACGTTATTTTGTGTTTCTGCTCCAGACTTGCAGCGGGATTGTTCTGTTGTTTCAGAAACTTTTCCCTGTAGAGACGAAAAGAAAATGGTTCAAATGGCTCTGAGCACTAAGCGACTTAACTTCTGAGGTCATCAGTCGCCTAGAACTGAGAACTACTTAAACCTAACGAACCTAAGAACATCACACACACCCATGCCCGAGGCAGGATTCGAACCTGCGACCGTAGCAGTCCCGCGGTTCCGGACTGAGCGCCTGAACCGCTAGACCACTGCGGCCGGCCGATACCCGGGGGGATCGAAGATTTTGTCCGTTGGGCTACTGGATGTTGTGTTGGTCCTTACGTACATATCGTCATAATTGACATTATACCGTTGAAGTGTGTGAATGGGCACGGCAGCAAACCAGTGAATAAAAAAAATGGGGAAAAAACATGATACGAAGTTACACTGGCATCCGTCAGGCTACGTATTATGTTTAGACAGAGGCAATTTATGTGGCTCTGTGGTTAAGTGCCAGGTTTCATATCAGAAGTCTGGGATTCGTATAATATGAAAAATACCAACTTATACAGTAGTTCGGCATTAACGTCGAACTGGGTGATACTCATCTCATAGGTCAGAAAAAGGCCATGGCCTACCAGAGACAACAGGGCAATCCCTAGCGAAGCAAAGTGATGCTCAAACCAGCCTTCAGCAAGAGATCAGATATATAGCAGTTGTTTTTAGAAAAAGAGAAGCAGAAAGTAGTTTTATGCGTGAAAATAACAACTAAATTTACGCTGAGGTTCAAAAGTCGTAGGACAGCGATACTCACATATACTGATGGCGGTACTGTTGCGTACACAAGGTATAACTGGGCCGTACGTTGGTGGAATTGTCATTTTACTCAGGTGAACCATATGAAAAGGTTTCCGATGCGATTATGGCCGCACGACGGGAACTAACAGGCTTTGAACGCAAAATCGTAGTGGGAACTAGACGGATAGGACTTTACATTCCGGAAATCGTTAGGGAATTCAATATTCTAAGAACCACAGTGTCAAGACTGTACCGATAATATCAAATTTCAGGCATTACATTTCATGATGGACAACGCAGTGGCAACGGCCTTTGCTTAACGAGCGAGAGCAGCGGCGTTATCAGTGCTAACAGACATAAAGACTATCTAAGATATTGCCTTTGATGACAGCACGACATAGCCTGGGTTCGTGACCATATCGGTTGGACGCTAGACGACTGGAAAACCGTGACCAGGTCAGATGAATCTCAATTTAGGTTGATAAGAACTGATGGTAGGGTTCCAGTGTGTCACCGACCCCACGAAGCCATGTACCTAAGTTGTCAACAAGGCGCTGTGCAAGATGGTGAGGTTCCATAAAGACGTAGTCTGTGTTTACATGGAATGGACTGGGTCTTCTAGCCCAACTGAATCGATTATTGGCTGGAAACGGTTATGTTCGGCTACCTGGGGACCCTCTGCAGCAAACAACAATGGAAATTTTACGGATGAGACAGCGCCATGTCACTGGGCCACAACTGTTAACGATTGGTTTGAATAATAGCCAGGACAGTTCGAGCGAATGAGTTGCTCACACAGATCGCCAGACATGAATCACATCGAACATTTATGGGACATAATCGAGAGGTCAGCTCGTATAGAGGACATAATGCACAAAAGAAAAATGCTACTTACGTAACAGGGATTTACTTAGGAATAAAAATTCAGAAAGCTATCTTCAAGGATGATCAAATAAGAAAAAGAATAGAGCCTCCTAATACCTGACAGTTCTGAAGGCAGTGAGCAGAATATAAAAAACTAATGTATACGAAGAGGAAGAAGAATGCTGGCAGCAAGAATTGAAATATTTTTTTAACGTTCTCTGTAAAAGATCAGTTGGAATATATAAATAAGTAAATTTTGCCATAAAGAAAGGTAACGAAAGTTGTGATTTTTAGACAACTATCAGTTTAGTAAGTCATGACCGAAAAATACTGTCACGAATTATTTACAGAAGAAAGAAAAGCTGATAGAAGCCGGCTTCGGGAAAGATCAGTTTGAGTTCCGGAGAAATTTGGATTACGCCGGACAATACTGATCGTATGATTTATCTTAGAAGATGAGTTAAAGAAAGGCGAACCTACGTTTATACCTTCAGTAGGCTGTTGACAGTGTTGACTGGAACACACTGTTTGAAATCCTCAGGCATCGGAGTAACATATAGGGGCGACAGGTTGTATACAATTTGCGTGGAAACCAGACACCATGTGTAATAGTGGCAAGAAAGGGCAGCAACAGCTGAGAAGGGAGTGAGACAGGATAGTAGCTTACCCCAAATTTTATTCAATTCGTACATTGAGCAAGCAGTAAAGAAAACCACAGAAAAAATTGGAGACAGAAATAAAGTTCAAGGAGAAGAAATAAAAACTTTGAGGTTTGCCGATGACGTTGTAATCCCGTCAGAGACAGCAATGAAATTGGAAGAGCAGCTCGACGGAATGGAGAGCATCCTAAAAGGAGGGTTAATTATTAGTTAAAGATAAACGATGGTAATAGAACATAGTCGAATTAAATCAGGCGAGCTGAGGGAATTGGATTAGGAATGACACACTGAAAGTAGTAGACTACTTTGCTATTTTGGCAGAAAAATTACTGATGGTGGCGAAGAAGACATGATATAACACATTGACTGGCAATGCCAAAAAAAGAAATTTTCTGAAGAACAGAACTTTATAGGCAACGTATATAGATTTGAGTGTTAGTAAGTCCTTGCTGAAGGAATTTGTCTCTCGCGTTACCTTGTATAGGAGTGAAAGGTGGACGGTAAGCAACTGAGACACGAAGCGAAAAGAAGCTTTTGATATGTGGTACTACAGAAGAATGCTGAAGATTAGGTGGGTGGGCCACGTAACTAAATAGAAGGTACTCAACAGAACTGGGGAGAAAGAAATTTAGGACACACCATGATTGGGGATAAATATTGCAAATCGAAAACAACAGACGAGTGCATTGAGCAATTTCAAAAGGTTGTGGGTTAGAGAAGCAAAGTGGAGATGAAGGGGCTTGCACAGGATAGAGTGGTGTGGACAGCTGCTTCACACCGATCATCGTATTGAAGACCGCAACAATAACAAACCAGCGCAAAAAGACATTTACCGAAAAGCTAGGTACCAGTTGCTTATTCTACCTTCCTCAGCCTCTTTAAAAACCTTCCCAAAAATTTTGGAGTACGAACATTTTCGTTCTCTGTTTAACATGCAACTCACCTCTCACTACCACCATGTCCCTTAACTGTAACTCGCTCATGTAAACTATTCCGTCGCTGTAAGTCGCTCACACCCATCGATTCCCACTTGCCCATACTTACTCACTCACTGTGCCCAACTCATTGTCATTATCTCTTTGTGTCACTATCTTCTGTCTCACAGCCACAGTCTCGTACTGTTACTGTCTCCTCTCAATGTCACTGTCTCTTACTCTTTCCCTCCTTTACTGCAACTGATTCATTAATTCCTTCCCACTGCTACTGTCTCTTCTACAGTCATTGCCTCTATCTGTCTCGTCGCTGGCACAGACTCTGCCTCGTATCATCACTATCTCTTTCCCACATTCACTTCTTCCGTCTCTTTATTCCTCTTCCACTACTACTGCCTCTTTCACCTTTTCCAGCACTGTTATACCACTGCCAACTATGTTCCATTGCCACTGTGTCCCTCTCTTTCTCTCACACTACCGTTGTCGCCTTTACTCTTTCTACGCCACAACCACTGTCTACGACCTTGCAGTTCATATTACTACTCCTTCTCTTTCCCACTGCCAATGCGCCCTTGTCCATCAGCATAAAAAACCGGGAATATGTTCGCATGCCAATACTTTTGTGAACATTTTTAAAGATACTAAGGAAGGTAGAACGAGGCACGTGGCATTCCCCCCCCCCCCCCCCCCCCCCCATTCAACCAGAGCTTTTTAAATAAACAGGAATATATTCGCATTTTTTGTGCTCCGACAAAAGCATTTTTCCGGTGGTTACTTTAGTGATCTACATTTTCTCTATGAAATCACTCTTCCTAAGTGTTAACTGTATGATCTTTTTATAAACAGTGTTCCAATAGTGGCATTTCTCCGCTGGTTCTCTTCTTTTCGTTGCTACTGCAGGGCATGTCATTTATATGAAAAAAATCTGTAGGATGATTAAAATTTTGTTACTTTACTTATGTGGAATTGGAGTAACGCAAAACTATATAATTTACACCCCAGACAGAAATTTGGTATGTGCTTCAGTAATAAGTCATGATGTTCCTAGAATCTTACTGATGATAACGGTGACGTTTTACAGCATATTTCCTCGTGCTGCGTCTCTTTAAAAACAACATTTTGCCCCACACTGGATTTTCTGGTTTTGTCAGGAACCGCCCATTAAGCAGATGGTTTTCCCTTAGCCCCTTAGCCCCTTAACACTTTCGCTGTTACAGACGTGTTCTTTGGAATCCTCCCTGAGGCGGCTTTTGTTACGGCTGTAATGATCGCCAGCTGCTGGCCGGTACAAAATACTTACCATTCGGTATTTCGGAAATTATTAGGTGTAAAACTTTGTTTTTTGGACATCTTACTGCCTGATATCTTCACCCGATACAGAACTGAATTTCTTTTCGTCATCCGTCTTACTTACTGCGCTGCGTCAAGTTAAATAAACTATGGCAGGAAGTCTTAAAGAATTGGAAGAGGTAAAAACGCAGGGCGTAAAGTTTGCGTACAGCTGATTTAGCTCATACATTACAAGCAATGTAATATAGATAAGATATAGAACTTTTATTTAAAATTGAGAGCAAAACGATATCTCACCACATTTTCGAGATATTGGTTTTTATATCCGAAGGACGGTCGCTCGTGATGCATCTGTTCATGTCCTAGCGAATCATGTCGTTACCACAACGTCGTATTTCATAAACGATTCCAAAAAAGGAATCGAGATTTTTTTGCAAATGATGGCACGTAATGAGAGATGTGTGTTGCAGGATAAATACTGGAAATGCTTTTATTGACCGAGATATGGAAGTAACTCTTCCGATGCAGTGAGCAGTTGGCGACTCACGATGCGTACAGATGACGTACATACCACTGTACGAAAATCGAAACAGCGCGTTTATAGACATCCACGGCACCTGGGGAACAGCGTAGCAGGACGTGCATACACGTCCATAGCAGAAAGAGGATGATGGCGTCCCGTAGACGACACCTAATGCATAAAAGAAGTGTGCGATTTGCTCCATTTGCCTAAGTTGGAGGAAGTGAGTAATGTTCAAACTTTCACTCTGCAGTGTAGGATACTTACAGTAAGACGATCCTTCTGTTGGGTATACAAATGGCCCCTAGCCCACGGGCTATCATTAGCAGTTGATAGTACCTTTCTATGACCAATTGGGCTGGGTTGTTTGCGGAAGGAGACCAGACAGCGAGGTCATCGGTCTCATCGGATTAGGGAAGGACGGGGAAGGAAGTCGGCATTTACCTGGAGCGATGTAGGGAAATCACGGAAAACCTAAATCAGGATGGCTGGACTCGGGACTGAACAGTCTTCCTCCCGAATACGAGTCCAGTGTGCTAGCCACTGAGCCACCTTGCTCGGTATATGACCAATTGAACACATGGTTTCAGCTGCGGAACAATCCCGTTTTCATGCGACATTTTCTCTGTGAAATCACTCTTCCTAAATGTTAAGTGTATAATCTTTTTATAAACAATAACATTCTTACGTTTTTGTGTTTCAATAGTGGCATTTCTCCGCTGGTTCCCTTCTTTTCGCTGCTATTTGGTACATATTGATGGTGGATCTGAGGAGTAGCATATCCCGAAGGACGGGAAGTGTCCGGGAGGGCGGGAGTTGGGTTGGGAGCAGCCGGAGGGGCAGAGACGCGGCCGGGTGGGTGCGCGGTGCCGGTCCTAGGGCAGAGCGGGCCGTGTTGCGGCAGGAGCGCGTGGCGCTGTGCTGTGCCGTGCCGTGCTGCGTGGCGTGGCCGGCCGCGCCTGCGGACCGCGCACCCCCACCACCGGCGCCGCCTCGTGCGCCGCGCGGCACCGCCAGCCGCCAGCCGGCAGACACTGTGCTGGCGCCGCGGGCCGAGAGCGGACGCGCCGCGCGCTCACCGCCCCAGCCGCCAGACTCCTCCGCGCCGCGACTCCGACCGCCGACGCGAGTCGCACCCCTTCCGTATCTCCCCCCTCCCACCCCCCGGGCGCGCGCGAGACCAGATGACCTCCGCGGTCGGTCGTCTGCTCCACCTTCTTCCTCCCTCCGGTGTGCTCCGACAGGCAGGCAGGACTCGCGTCGCCTCCGGACGCTCCACGAAGACGACGGCCTCCGCCGCTACCAGCGACCCGTCTGCGGCGACCGCCGCCTCCCTGTAGAACGCTCGTAACCGACTCAGTCTCGCCGAGCAGTAAGGACGGCCAGGTCGCCCAGTAGACGCAACACTGGGCCAGAGGCAGAGCCGGCGCAGACAGCCCCGCCGCCCCACCGCCCTCGCGTGGCTCTGCGTGCGATGGTGTAGCCCGCCCATGGAGAGCGGCAGCAGCCCCAAGGGCGCCGTGCACAAGTGCCACAGCGACCCCGGCGCCGTGGCCGTGCCCGCGGGGGCGGCGGCGGCGGGGGCGGCCACCACGGCAGCGACGGCCACGGCGGCGGCGGCGACCTCCGCCGGCGGTGGGCGGCCGCGGGCCCCCAGGATGCCGGGCAGGAAGTGCATCCTCACGCTGGACGGCTACTCCTACGTCATAGGTAAGGCCGTCTACCGTGGTAGGGGCGGCGCGGTTTTTTGTGGCACGCGGTAACGCATAGCGGGCCGGCCACCGCTCCTCTGGTTGCAAAACACGGCCGGTGCGTGTTTATGCTCTCCCAGCTGCGGTCGATACCGTCGTGGCTGGCGTACTCACCTCCATCTCATACGTGTTGCTCCGTTGCTACAACCCTCATGTGCTCCACTTGACATTTATCAACACCTGCATCTGCGCTTTTGCCCCTCAACTATTCATCTAAAATTGGCCGTACAAGTTTATTACATTGTTTTACATATAAATATGAAATTTAGGAACTGGAAGGAAGGATGGGAATGTGTGTGTGTGTATGTGTGTGTGTGTGTGTGTGTGTGTGTGTGTGTGTGTGTGTGTGTGTGAAATCTTATGGTACTTAACTGCTAAGGTCATCAGTCCCTAAGCTTACACCCTACTTAATCTAAATTATCCTAAGGACAAACACACACACCCATGCCCGAGGGAGGACTCGAACCTCCGCCGGGACCAGCCGCACAGTCCATGACTGCAGCGCCCTAGACCGCTCGGCAGGATGGTAATGGTGACGGCTAGCCGCACAGAGCATTGTGGCAATCCAGTGGCGAAAGCTGAAAATTTGTCCTCGACCGGGACTCGAATCCGTATATTCTGCCTCTCGTGAGAGTTTGCCTTAACCACCTCGGCTGGACACGGTCCCTGACCGGCTCAAATTTTCAACACATCGCGTGCTCTAATGGAGCATCCCTCATCCATTGATCTCACTACTCGCAAATGCTGATTCCCGTAGGAGCTAGGACGACATTTCGGCACTCTCACCGAAACAAACATCGAGGAGGCGTCGCCTTATTTTTTTCAGAAATGTCCGACAGAACAGACGTCACTCACAAATACACACTGTTTTACTGACACTACACAATTTTACACTTCTTTCCACCGAAGAAAGTACCCAGGTGGATTACTGTTAGCTACCCACTGTCAGGAAAATGTCTACTTCAACATTAACCCTAACCAAACATATTATTTACAAGAATATTGAACATGGCAGCAGACAGCAACAGTAGAATTATGGATGCATTAGGAAACATACAGCCAACTAGCTGCAATCCAAAAGTATATTCAAAACTTTACCTAGGTTCCTGCAGAAATACACCTTTCTTGGTCAAAGGAAGTAATAACACATGTTACATAATGTGCGAAAAGAGAACTGAAGCCAGAAATGATTCGCATAAATGCATTGGCCTTACAGCTATGCTATAGTATTTGTGTACATCATTTTATGCTCACTAAGCCTTACGGCTTCGTTTCTCTTTTCACACAATATGTAAACCGCGTTATTACTTCTTCCGAAGAAGACAGTTCTGTACCTGTCGAAATGTATGTAATGGTTTGAGTAAAATGTGGGTTTGCAACTGGTTGGCTGTATCATTTCCTTTGTATCCGTGTTATTTACAAACTAAATTTCATCCACATGCAATCCTACCTTAATAGAAGAAACTAAAAATTGCATTTTTGAACACCGTATTATAGACGCGAACATAAAACTTAGGGTTAAAAAAAGGAAAATGAATTATTTAAAGAGAAGTCT
Source organism: Schistocerca americana (assembly GCF_021461395.2). Lineage (NCBI taxonomy): Eukaryota > Metazoa > Arthropoda > Insecta > Orthoptera > Acrididae > Schistocerca > Schistocerca americana. The sequence goes on along the minus strand of NC_060122.1, from coordinate 364,448,612 downwards.
GCGAAGCAGCTATCGACATAACATTCTGTGAGATGTCCTCTTTCTTCGTTTCCATACAACTGTTCCTCGCCTTAAGTACCAGGTAATTAAGTTTTCTATTATACAAGATAAATTTTTATTCAGAAAACTCGGTTTCCAGTCAACGAGCTACATCTCCCCATAATGATGAAATTGAAAAGGTAACAACGTTCTCAGAAATGATAACTCGCTATTTCCACCGCACCAATGCAGCGATTACAATAAAATCAGCATACCAATAAATGTTACACGCTATCTCTCCATTAAAAAGCGGAAAACAGGGTCCAGAATTGTCGCTCTTACACAAACATAACAGTAAATGAAGCGCAGTACAACGTTCCGTCAGGTGGTAGTAATAATGTTTCTCACTTCCGTAAATGTATCGTTGCTGAAGGGAACATTTCCTCCTAATAACCAAATAAACCACTAAAACTGACTTCCCTATTCTAATAAAGCACCTTTTCATGTCTTGCAACTAAACTATAGACCACTACACTATACCACAATGCAGTGATATTCAAGTCTCTTCGTCTTAGGCTTGCACTGGAAGTTAAAACTGTAGCTTATAACGATGAATAGTAACACAATTTCCCTAAGCCTTTCCCGTATATGTCACTCCAACACAACTTGTGAAAACAGAAAATATTCGCACTACTGAATCACGTAAGCAATATCGTTACTTTTAACGACATGCAGTAAAATTAACCTTTATTTATCGTAATTTAAAATATTTGTTCATCATGGTAAGGGTATTCAAAGCCTCACTAACCAAAGGCAGGGATAAGCCGTGTCACAACTAACAAGACGTGACAGGAAGAGTTTTTGAAGTTTACAGTTTTTGCATCACGATATACAAGCGTAAAGAGCTGCCTCATACCAATCTTTGCACTGAATACCACGACAACAATAACAGTTACTGCATAATTTCGCTAAACTAAAATATAATCTAAATGATCGTCTTCAGCTACTCAACCGATGTAACCCTACAAACAACTTATATTTATGAAGTTAAAGACCAATCTGAAATTCATCCCCTCAGCAACGCACTTTTATTGTTTGATTCAGGGATGTAAAGCCTTAACATATGCACATGTTCTCTACCACTGGCGCTTACGTAATCCATGTAGTGGACTCACGTTTTTGTTACCATATTAGTATCAAAAATATTTTTATTAAATGAGGCATGATGATAGTTAACGAGTGGCTCCATTCTAGAATAATACTTGAATGTTTGTCTTCTCTCACCAAGGATAAGTCGAGCAATAAGATGCGATTACCAAGTACACAGCTTCATTTTTGACATAGGTAATCTTACGTTTAATGTACCAAAGCAGCCATTTTAACTTCACAATGTTAAACCTAGTAAGAAATAAAGTTCAATATTCTCGTGTATTGTTGGTAACAGTATTAAGTTATGTGTTTGTACTACTTTGCAAGAAACTTTCGTCTTTCGTAAACTGTTGCCGCAAGCAGAAGTTAGTGTATACCTGCGGTCCATACTTCGGTGTCATGGCGGAAACTGGTGTTCGCTAAGGCTTTACGAAAAACTAGGCTTCTGTGCCACATACCCATCAGATGAGCCGACACACGTCTCTGTTCTCAGTTCTGACAAATATAGCCCTATCTTCAATCTGGATGATGCCTTATTGCCTAAAACCAAAGAGGTCAGTTACAGCTGTACAATTTGAAAAATCATTACTTGAATCCACTGCTATGAACGCTCTCTTTAAGTTGAAATACATCGGTTGTGCTGTGACTACGATAAACATGTTATAGGTGTGTGGCTGTCAGGGAATTAAAAATTACGAAAGGCATTTATCCTCAAAATGAAGATCTAACAAGAAAATAAATTTCCACTGCAGTTTAATATTACCCACACTCTGCGTTTTCAGGTATCAGCATATGGCTCATTTACAATTACTCTTGCACCCATCGTGTGGAGTGTGGTGGACAATTTAACAACTATTTGTTCATTTCTCAGCTGTCGCTATCGGCTGCTCTAAAATCCTACGCAGTTCAATGAGATTCAACTCTCTATCAGGCGTGTACTATACAGAAATAATATTAATGTTTAATTAACGGCAACGTATCAGTTTTGCGAATAACACCAAATAAAATTCTTAATATATTTTAATTTATTACAACGTTTCAGCTATTGCGAACGTCAGATCTGAAATTAAAACTAAAGTGATCTAAGAATGGTAAGACATTAAGTTTACATTACCGGTAGCCAAGGCAACGAAGATTAACAGTTACACCATTCACCCAAAACATCCTAAGTTCTGGTAGGTGATTTCCTTACTTTTTTTACTAGATTTTACAATTGTCGACTGATAAAGTACACTTAAGACGACTTATTTTTATGCCACTTTAAACTTTTATTCACAATTTGGAGAATTTATTTTTAAAAGCCTAGTGTTTCTTTATGCCTAATGGTGAGTGTATCCCATTCGAGACACGTTGTATTTACTGTTATCATAGCTCTGTGTTAGTGAAACCATTAGTCGCAGAGGGCACAGCTCACAAACAGTTGTTAAAGTCTGAAGAATGCCTTCGTTTCCACCAGGCTGTTAGCTTCAATAGTATGTTATTAAGCACATAGAGCTGGTTTTATGTTTTTCCGTTTCCAAATGCGTAATAAATATGGATACACCAATCCTTGCAAGTTGTGTAAAACATATGTTACATGCCATTCACGGTTATATATTGCGTAGCCGTCAATGACTTCGGCCTCAGTATACGTATCCATAAATTACGTATATACGCAGATCTGTTTGGAGATCGTTTTCAGAAATCCTGTACATTGACGACCGTGTTATTGGACTGCAGTGTCAATCCAGTAGGATTCAGTTGTTAAAGTGATGCAATATTATGGCGTTGGTCATATGGAACCATTATGGCCGACCATCAGTATGGTGATTGGCTCTGCGTAGCAGTAACGCTCAGGAAGGGACATTCCCAAGTGTCAATAACAGATCTTGATGATACTTGACGGGTGTGTAGAGAAGGTAAAATAATGCAGTACGTATCTTTTGTTTGTGCCTAATTTTATTTTTAAGGGGTAAAACACACAACGAAAAGTAATTTGGCGGATTACATTTGGAGTGAATATCTTCGATACGATAATATATAAAAACTGTTCCTCATATAAAAGCTGACGTGTAATTAACGTTCTAAAAAATGTACAATCGAATTTTGTAATAATATGAAATTTATCAAAATACGCCCCAGAATTAACTAATTTTGGAAAATAAAACCTTTTGTTACACCATAAATTACAGAAGTTTTCAAGCTACATAAATCCATGTGTAATAAAGCTGGTTTCTGAAAAACCATTTTTGGAAAATAAGCTGTACACAGTATGCCGTCACAGTATTTTCACCATACCTAATACAAATATCTTAACATTCGTTCTTAGTCTAGTTATGTTTTTTACTTATACTTTTTACGTTTCAAATTGTTATTTTACGCTTTATATATATATATATATATATATATATATATATATATATATATATATATATATATATATATATGTGTGTGTGTGTGTTACTGTTTCACATATGTGTATTTTGTTAACGAAAAAAAATAAGTAACTCATAATTATGGTACAAAGTCATTACAGTAATGTTAATCTGTAAACAAATTCTTTAAAAATAACGTTTCCTTGCACCATGAACATAAAGTGAACGGAATTTCTTCCCGTAATATACATGATCGGGAACGTAATATAAATCATAATTCAGCAGGATTTCAAATTGTCGAAAGTGATCCTTTAAATATCTTGGTTTGTATCAGGCATATGTCAGTACATTGGTAAGCCTTGGGGAAAAGAATTGGTTATGTACTAGTGACAGCAGCTTAATTACATTGCTCCTCAAGCGGAGATTGATATCAGAATCATTCAATAGAATTAGATCTGCATATCTTCTCAAGAGGTCCTCCGAACATCGAAAGCAGTGTATGTACATCGTCTATACCCGTCCTGTCGAGCCCTTTGGATTCACCAGATTAACATCTTCCTTGTCCTCAGGTACGATGCTCTAAATGGTTCTTGTAAAATGACAGCCTTAAGAATGTAACAATATTACAGATTTTTCTCTGGGAAAAAAAGCATTTTTCAAAAATCTTTTCACCTTTTCAGACATTTGTTTACCAGATTTCGATGCTGTAACAAGGACATATGGGGCTTCAAAAAGAGATTCTCGAGTGTTCCGTCCAAACTTATTACTAGTTTTTTTTAATTGTAAAAAGGCGGGTGATCAGTGTGAAAAACCGTTTTTAACATCATAGCCGAGCACAAGAAAATTGTTGTTCTGATGATCCCAAAGGACTCATTGGCACATGTTCAGGCTTGATACGGACACAGCTTTCGATGTTGGAAGAACTTTGTGAGAAGATATTCAAATCTAGATCAGTTGAGTGAGTTTGGTTTCACTCTCCACTTGAGAAACAAGGTAATTAAGCTGCAGTCACTAGTACATAATCAGTTCTTGTTACCAAGCCTTATCACTGTACCGAAATGCGCCTGATGCAAATCACTATATTCACAGACTCTTCCACGGCAATTTGAAGTCCTGCTGAATTTAGTTTTATGTTCCGTTCTCTGTCATGTGTATTACACGAAGAAATTTCGTTAATTTTAATTTTATGTTCGGTGTTTATGATTACTGTGATAATTTTGCCTCATAATGAAGATTAACCTATCGTTTTAATTTAGCAATATACACGAATGTCAAACAGTAAACTAAAAAAGTGAATGTAAAACGTAAAATAACGATTTAAAATATAAAACACTTGTAAATGAAATAAGTAACTAGACTAATAATGAATGTTTGGATATTTTAATTATGTGTGTAGAAAATAGTCTGAAAACACATTGTGTACAGCTCACTTCCAAAAGTGGTATTTCAGAAACCAGCTTTCTTAGAAGTGGTTGTATGTAACGTGAAAGCTTCTTTTAATTTATGTTGTAACAAAAGTTTTCATTTTTCAAAATTATTTAATGCTTGTGGTGTATTTTGATAAATTTCAGATTATTACAGAATTCGTCTGTTCAGTTTTTAAGAACGTTAATTACAGATCAACTTTTATATGAGAAACATTTTTTTACATGTCATCGGTTCGAAAGCATTCCCTCCGAACCACCTTCGGGGTGTGTTTTATCCGTTAAAAGTTAAATTGGACTCAAAAAAATACGTATTGGGTTATTTTACCCCCTTCACATACACGCAAAGTTTCTTCAAGATTGATTCTTGGCTCTTGGGAATGTTCGCTTCTCAGTCCTATTCCTGATCCGTTCGTGTGTTGGACGGAGGAAAGACGATGGCTTTCAGGCGTCCATACGGACGCTGATCTCTCTAGTCTGGTGTTTGTGCTATGTATATGACATAAACTGCTGGAATTATTTTTCTGTCAGTCAGTTATATTTATCCTGTAAATGAAGGACATTTCATTAGTTACCTAAGAATCTCTGCAAACATTTACTGACGACTAATCTAACCTGACACACCCTAGTACAACATTTTCAGATACCAAATTCATATTTACGAAATGCATGTTCCTTTGTCCACGTCCACGAAATTTCCTCACAGCCACTTTCGACACTGGTAACATGGATGCAAGGGTATTTATTAGCCGTCAGGATTTTGGCAATTACCGGGTATATTACATTTTACCTCAGATCTTCCAAAGCAACTGCAGTAAGCATAATTGGTGGTATGTGTGACAAAATGTTGTGGTGTGATAATTTTGCCTGCTATAGTCGAAGTCGAAGAACCTAAGATAGTTTGTCAAATAAACTGAAAGGGATGATCAGCGCATTTGTACTAGTAATTTGGTCAGAGAATAAGCATTCTGTCGAAATAAGACGTGGTTTTGGTGTTTCTGTAAACAAGCTGCCTTTCTTTGAAGCGTTAGCATTTCTTACAGTGTATCCGATAGCTTGGTCTGCAGAATCCACAAAGTACTTATTCAGGGAGGTCCTAAAGCTACTTTTTTCGTTTTCTACACGTTCTGACATCTAATGTCACCATATGCAGAAGATGACAAAACCAGTCGTTCAACAACGCATAGTCCTTAGACCCCTCTCGTGCCTTTTATTGATTGTATTTTCCAAGGTGGAACGATGTATTTTCAAACGTATTCCAGAATTCGTAGAAGCGTGATACTTCACTAAGTCAATTGTAAAAGTGATTTGTGGAAATATCCACAAAAATAATCTGTAGATACTCTGAATATGCGGATCCCATGATGCGTTTTCATATTTTAAACATTCCATGGCTAATTTAGCGGAAGTTTCTGCTCCAGATGTTTACAGTATCCACATCAACGTAATACTCTTCCTAATAGCTCCCGGTAGCTATTGTGACAATCTGTGTCATCATTTTTAAAATCGTATTTGCCTTAATCTCTCGATAGTTAAGAAAGCTGCAAATTTTAACTTGTACTGGCTCGTATGTTATCTTACTAGAGATCTTGTTTGCTTATCTTGAATCATTTATGTAATATTACGTAAAACGCTGAGTTGTTGAGATTAAACATATTTACAGGAATATCTGTACCTGGGAATGAAAGGCAGTAAAGTCAAGTGCCCATAATTGAGGCGACATAGACAAAAAATTAATTATTCCCGTTGCACGCACAGCTGAATCGTTAGGCCTTTACAGATGGCGCAGCGGTCGAATAACGTGCTCAGCCGCGCGTGTAGCCTACTACTACTTTGTTTAACATAAGGCAGCAGCGGCCAGCGAGACATTTACTTTTCAGGCAGACATTGCACGTAAACATGGGTAAATACACTCCTGGAAATTGAAATAAGAACACCGTGAATTCATTGTCCCAGGAAGGGGAAACTTTATTGACACATTCCTGGGGTCAGATACATCACATGATCACACTGACAGAACCACAGGCACATAGACACAGGCAACAGAGCATGCACAATGTCGGCACTAGTACAGTGTATATCCACCTTTCGCAGCAATGGAGGCTGCTATTCTCCCATGGAGACGATCGTAGAGATGCTGGATGTAGTCCTGTGGAACGGCTTGCCATGCCATTTCCACCTGGCGCCTCAGTTGGACCAGCGTTCTTGCTGGACGTGCAGACCGCGTGAGACGCTTCATCCAGTCCCAAACATGCTCAATGGGGGAGAGATCCGGAGATCTTGCTGGCCAGGGTAGTTGCCTTACACCTTCTAGAGCACGTTGGGTGGCACGGGATACATGCGGACGTGCATTGTCCTGTTGGAACAGCAAGTTCCCTTGCCGGTCTAGGAATGGTAGAACGATGGGTTCGATGACGGTTTGGATGTACCGTGCACTATTCAGTGTCCCCTCGACGATCACCAGTGGTGTACGGCCAGTGTAGGAGATCGCTCCCCACACCATGATGCCGGGTGTTGGCCCTGTATGCCTCGGTCGTATGCAGTCCTGATTGTGGCGCTCACCTGCACGGCGCCAAACACGCATACGACCATCATTGGCACCAAGGCAGAAGCGACTCTCATCGCTGAAGACGACACGTCTCCATTCGTCCCTCCATTCACGCCTGTCGCGACACCACTGGAGGCGGGCTGCACGATGTTGGGGCGTGAGCGGAAGACGGCCTAACGGTGTGCGGGACCGTAGCCCAGCTTCATGGAGACGGTTGCGAATGGTCCTCGCCGATACCCCAGGAGCAACAGTGTCCCTAATTTGCTGGGAAGTGGCAGTGCGGTCCCCTACGGCACTGAGTAGGATCCTACGGTCTTGGCGTGCATCCGTGCGTCGCTGCGGTCCGGTCCCAGTCGACGGGCATGTGCACCTTCCGCCGACCACTGGCGACAACATCGATGTACTGTGGAGACCTCACGCCCCACGTGTTGAGCAATTCGGCGGTACGTCCACCCGGCCTCCCGCATGCCCACTATACGCCCTCGCTCAAAGTCCGTCAACTGCACATACGGTTCACGTCCACGCTGTCGCGGCATGCTACCAGTGTTAAAGACTGCGATGGAGCTCCGTATGCCACGGCAAACTGGCTGACACTGACGGCGGCGGTGCACAAATGCTGCGCAGCTAGCGCCATTCGACGGCCAACACCGCGGTTCCTGGTGTGTCCGCTGTGCCGTGCGTGTGATCATTGCTTGTACAGCCCTCTCGCAGTGTCCGGAGCAAGTATGGTGAGTCTGACACACCGGTGTCAATGTGTTCTTTTTTCCATTTCCAGCAGTGTATAAGGACGTGACAGGGTCAGAAAGCGCCGGTCGTTTTTGTCCGTGCCCATGGCCATATGCTGCGTGAAGTTATTGAACTCGTTGGTGGTTCGTGGCGGACTGTTCAATGCGTTAACAACCAGTGGAGTAAAACACGTAATCGCAAAACAAGACGTCAAAATTGTGGTCGGAAAATCAACCTGAGTGGGAGGAAACGCATATGCGTTTCACGGCTTGTGAATCAAAATCGCTTCCAAACCAGGTAGGAATTACTCAAGGCAATGAATGAAAGTCGATTCCAACCCGTTACCGAGAGAACATTGAAACGGAAACTGCTTGCAGTGAACGTTTGGAGTCAGTCACATAGCAAGAGGTAATTGCTACACAGACACATGAAGTTGCGAGTCTTCAATGGGCTAGAAATCATCGAACCGAACATGAACATTACCTGCCTGGTGTAACAAATCATGTTTTTGCCCATATTAAAATGACGCACGTCATCGAGTGAACGAAATTCAAATGGAGTATTTCATCCTGAATGTATGCAAACTGAGACTCACGTCGAAGGTGGGTCCGTGATGTCTTGGATGTGTTTTTCTTATCATAAATTGGGCCCGCTCACTGCGGTCACCGCTAACATGAACCAGCATGTTTATTTAATCATTCTGAATGATGATGTGTTGTCATTCAGTGAACAACTGTGTGATGAGTTTGCTAATGGTTCTCATTTTTCAAGACGACAGCAGCCAAGTTCATCGGGCTAGAAGTATATGTGACTAGCTCCTCAACACTTGGGTAAACTATTACATTTGGATTATATGAAACAGAGAATGGGGAAAGAAAGGGAAGGGACTTCGAGCCGCACAGGACAACTCGATTGACTTGCAAAATCACCTTACTTGAGCCCCATAGAAAAGTTGTGGGACATGTTGGCACAGCGTCTGCATCAGCATCCGCGTGATTTGGTGGAATAGCGCCATCAAACCCTCAGAGAATGGCTTAACGTGGACACAATGCGCCTCCACAAGATTCTGAATCCAGGCGGTTATCAAGCATAGGGGCGGAATAACGCGGTGTTACATGATGCTTGTAATGAGTCCTCTAGGGGTGAATTCTTTTTTGTTCGACGAGCTTAATAGCAAAAGAAAGTCAGAGTGATATAAAAATTCAGTTACACCAAACACAAATCGTTCAGCGTTCATGATATTTCCTCACTAGAGTTTTTCAGCTCACTAGATACACATATGTAGACACATAATTCATAAGCGCTACCAAGTGGTATTAACGCCGCCACTCTGCGCCACAGACTCAACGTTGGTTTTTCCATTTGCGATAGCAGTCAACCAGAAATAATTCATTACTATGCGTTACTCTTTATTTCCTCTGTTCAGAGCGACCCAGTATCACGTTGCGGAAATTAATTATTTATTTATTTAACCCAACAAGATTATGGCCATCAGATCCCTTGTTACATCTAACCCCAGAGTCAACGTATTTTGCATTACATACATTACGAGAAGCAAGTTGTAAGTTATATCTTCGAAAGGATACTGAAAAGAAATGCCGAATTTTTTGTGTAAAAACTTTAAATCCTTTTAAATAAAACAAACATTATTAACATTTTATATTTTTATTCTTCATGTCTATATGTTTATTTCTCAACATATTCACCCGGTGGACGAACACATTCCTTCCACCAAGAGGCCAGTTTGTTGGCACCGAGACTGTGGGACGTTTGACTTAGTTGACAGAGACACAAACTCTGCTTGCACCACTTCGTCATTATCGATGTGAAGTCCTCGAAGGTGTTTTTTCAGTTTTGGAAACTGATGAAAATCGGATGGGGCCAAGTCGGGAACGTGTTGATGATGATGATGATGATGATGGATGAGAGTGAACACTAGGCTTCCGATTGCTGCAGATGTCTCAGTGCTCATGTGTGGTCCGGCGTTTTCATGCAGAACGAGAGGATGCTCCATGTTCGGCAAAAATCCCTCGAATTCGAAATTAGATTTCAGCACGCTGCTTCCCACGAACCGACATAGTTACGTTACGCACCGCCATGTTACGCGCTGCAATTGATAGCCCTCTAGCGTCAGAGCGCTGCAGATGTGTAGACATAATTAATAACAAAGCAGATTGTTTGTAATGTTTGTTTTATTCGAAAGGCTTTAAGAGTTATCACGTAAAAAATTACTTTTCAGCACGCCCTCGTAATAGAGAATACTATAGAAATTTAGTAATTACTACAGGGCAGAAAGAGTAAAATATAAGCATTGTTTACATTCTTTCATGAGTACAAAAATAGAGAAAAAGTCTGGAAGACAGATTTAAACTATGAGGTCTAGCAGCAATGGAGGTGAGGGATCTGGTCGAGAAGGGAGAGAAAGAGGAAAGTCACAAAATACGGTTAATGGAAACAGGGGAGAAGAAAGTGACGTTACTGACTGATGGGAAAATTTGTTTTGCTGTTTGACGCGGGGAAAACTGGCTATGTACGTTAACTTTGGTGGTAAACATAATGAGGGGCCAGATGCAAGTGTTTCAGATTTTTCTTAAACCTAACAAGGGATTTAATTCTACAGGAACTGCAGTGTAGCTTGTTCAGGGACGGATGGCAGCAGTGGAGGAGAAATATGCCAACATTTTTTGTTTTGTGGATGGGCACAGTTAGGAGGCTACATAAGTCAGGCATCGTGTTTCGATTATGGTCAGACGACACATGTTTAATAAGTAGTTCAAAGCACTGGGGTGCATTAGTGCTGAGGACCCGATGAGGTAAACATAGTGCGTGGTTGTCCCATAACTTCTCCAGTCGCAACCAACGTAACTGTGCGTATAAAGCACAGACCAGGGAAAATAGACGGATAACAAACTCAAGCATTCATTGCTATTCCTAGCCGTCTGCTGTTCACACTACTCTTGCCGTGTTACGTGACATTGCCATAGTGGGGGTTCCGAAGAACGAGTGATTGCACGAGTTGACGCTTCACATCCGCTGCGAGACGTGAAGGAAGAGAGTCAATGAGGTTCTGAAAGTCACCGACAGGGGTGTGGCGCCATGCCGACTCAAGAGCCGTGGCCAGCTGCGCTGGTTTGCTCGGGTCAGGATCCCTTGCGCGACCAGCCCTATCGAGGTGATCAGCCAGATTCTTGATTGCGTTTTAATCCGGCTTGTTTGGTGGCCAGGAGAGTACCTGAAACTCATCCTGGTGCTCTTCAAATCACGCACGTACACTTTGAGCTGTGTGATACGTTGGATTCTACTGCTGGTAGATGCCATCGCACCGAGGAAAGACAAAGTGCATTTAATGATAGACGGAAAACTCAAGGATTGATGCATATTTTCGTCGATCACGTTCCACAATGACGAGATCACACAGGGAATAGTACGTTCCGTAGACCGTAACGCTCGGTCTTCCGGTCTGGACCGTTCCGACGATTGTTGCTGGGTGTTTGTTTTCAGATGTTTAACGCCTTGCTCGCTAACGGTCCTGTGTCCGATGGAGCATAAAACGTGATTCTTCTGAGAAGACCATCTTTCGTCACTCAGTGGGCGTCCAGTTACGGTTTTCTCGTGCAAATTCATCGCCGATCAAGAGCAGACAGAATGGGTGCATAAACCAGGCGCTTACTACAGAGACCCACATATAGCAACGTTCGCTGAACGGTCGTTGACGGGAAACTCTTGGTAATCCCTTGGTTCATCTGCGCCGTCCAGCTGCTCAATAGTCGCACGGATATTCGCTTTCGCCCTGCCACCTATGGCCCGTGGTGCACCACTGTTGCCTCTCCGGGGTTGCATAGCGCCATTTCGCTAGGCACGATATACTTTAACCACGGCGCCACGCGAACAGCTTACAAACTCATCCGCCTCGGAAATGCTTCCAACCTCGGCATGGAAACCAATGATCGTACCCTCTTGGACCTCAGGTAACTGGCTCCGTCCTCCAGACAAGCTTTATACACCCTCCGCTGCTAGTGCTGCCACATGCCGTCTGTGAGTGATGACTGCACGTTGACGCCGAATATAGGCGGTAGATAGCGTAATGTGACTGAACCACGTGTACTGCGAAACTTTTTTAGGACATAGAGGTAAGTGAAAGTCTTCTTGCCTATGACGACAGTTTCTTTGTGCCCAGTTGAGACGCTCAAGTTCTTCACTCACTAGTGGAATAAAAAAAATACCTTCAATATTTACATAGTGCCTACTAGATGATGTACCTAAAAAAGATGTGTATACTCAGGGGGAAGGTAGGAGCCGTCAAGGGAGCCCTGAAAGGGCCGGCGACCTTTGTGCGTAGGGCCGGCCTGCGCTGCGTGTCTGATCGATGACCCCGTCGTCTGTGGAGCGGCACGCTGCCCTGCGTCCATCCCCGCCTGCGTCACTTCCATTTCGGTCGCCAGAATATTTCTTGCTGCATTTGGGTCTCCATTGTCGGACGACATTTTGCTTTTTTCTGGAAATCGGTAAATCGAGTGTTTTTACAAATGTACCTCTGCTCGAAATTCTTGCATCTCTTGCAGCGGTGATACTGGATCTCTCTGGACAGAAAAAATGAAGAGCAATCCATAGTAATTTATTATTTGTAACTGACTGCTCTCGAAAATAGAAAACATTGACGTCGAGTCTGTCGCGCAGACTGACGGGTTAATAACTTTTGTAGCGGTTATGACTTACATGTCTGTTTATGTGTATCTGGTGAGGTGAAAAACTTTAGTAAGGAAATATCAAGAACGCTGAATGGTTCGGCTTCGTACAACAGAATTTTTGTAAACATTCCATTTCACAACGAATCTTTCTGGCACTTCTGAAATGCAAAGCACGCGTAATTCATTTTTGTTTTCGTTTTATCTAATTTGCCTTGATACACCGACCTTTTTTTCTACCTTTACTGGTTGCGCTTTGGCTTTGCTGTTACCGCAAGGGGTGTCAACTCTCATCGTATTCTAGCACACACTATATTACCTAAATTCATGTTTTATTTTAATTAATTAATTGCTTCCTAGCACCCTTCAAATGATAATCCGTTTCAGCCTCATAGCCCAGGTTAAATGAACTACGATAAATATGAATTTTTTTCTGTCATGTCGATTAGCTGACATATGTTCTTCAGCGCAAATACACACAGGGTGTAGACAAAATTATGGAAACACAGAAAACGCAACACAATTCCATGCATTAAAACTGTTGACATTTAAGACAGCGTCCAATCTTCTCAGAGTAGATACATACAGATCCTCCATCGTTTAGAAAGGTATCTTGCGTACCATTCTTCCTGCAAAATAAAGGTAGGACCAGGTAACGAGGATGGACATGGATAGTGGTCACGTGACCCTTTCTCCACTACCTTTCAAGGAATGTTAAGTACCATTCTTCGTGCAATATAATGGTAAGTTTAGTAACAAAAATGGACATGGTTAGCGGCCACGTGTCCATTTCTCCAAAGTAAACCATAAAAGCTCCATAACACTGAGATCTGGTGACTGGTGGCGATGGAAGATGTGACGATTCATCCTCACGCCCACAAAACCAGTCCTGGACGATACTATCTGTGTGAACAGAGGACTTTGGCCTTTACACTGCATCGCCATTTGGAACAAGCGTTGTACCTTAGGATGGATCATATCAGCCAAAATGGCCACAAAGCCCTTCATTGGAATGCAGTCTTGCAGAGCAACCATAGGGTCTATTGGATTTCACAATATTGCTCACCAATTCATCACCAATCCCGAGCCAAGCTTCGTGCTTGAGACTTAATGTTGGAAACAATGTGAAAGAAGACTCCATCCGACCAAATGAAATTCTTCCACTGCTCCATAGCCCAGGATTTATGGTTCGGCACCACGTTTTTCTCTTACATGCTTCTGCACCGTTAATGAGTAGTTCAGGAGTTCCCTGCTTTTGGAGCTCCCTTCGTGTTGTTTTGGCGCTGAGAGGATTCACGAGAGCGACATCCACTTCTGCAGCGACCTTTGCACCTGTCATCCTATTGTTTTTAGTCACTATCCTCTTCAGTGATCGTCCGTCACCATCATTCAGACACACTTACTGGATGTCAATTTTCGCTATCCCTGTATGCGATACAATGCCTCTTGAAACGCCAAACACTTGGGCTACCTCGGTTACGGAAGCACCAACTGTTTTCCCACGTTCGACGTCACTTAGCTCCGATGTAAACTACTCACAACTACACAGAACACTGTTGTGACCACTTCTAACACTTGAAGCGTATAGAGGACACTGTGTAGGTGTCGTTCGAGAGCAAATACAACAGCGCAAACCGCAGGTTTGGCTGGCATCTGCATTTACGCTCCAGCATACATTTCTTGCGGTGTTTCCATACTTCCGTCCAGTCCCTGTTTGTAGGTAGAACAGATGTTTACTGTGATATTCGAGGCAGCTGCATTTTTGCATGTGATCGGGCCGCCCTCAGATCGTATTCGACAGAATAGTTTATGCAGAACATGATCAGCCAGCCATCAAAGTAACTTCTAATGTGGTACAGGGTTTACACTCCTATGTAATGACAAACCACAAACTTGCAACAGGAATGGTGGTTTATTTATGTTTGATCAGTGAGTGCTGTGCAGTTGTGCAATGCACTAACCATAAAAATGCCAGAATTTTCTTAAAAGAACCAAACACCGAAAAGTCTGAGAATTCTTTGCCGACATATCGTCTACAGGAGTTTATTGGCTATGATTAGATCTGATCTTAATATTGGAAATCATTTCCTACATCTGCGTACGTATTTGTGTACCAGTGTAATATGTCACAAAAAAGGAGCAGTTTTAGCTGAAAATAACATTTCACTCATTGGTTAAAATAAATAGCGTGTAACATTGCATTACGTTAGGTATTACAAACTTGGAAAGGCAGTAATTATAAACGGCGTATTATTGAAAACTGTGGTGTTGCAATGCGTCTTTGTGTGTCCCAGTTCCATATGAAAAAAATTATAACTGTCGGCAAGTTGAAAAGTGATCTTATATTATTGGTAATTCAGTAATTTATTGTAAGAAACTGAACATTGCGTCGAAACAAAGCTAATGGTGAATAAAGTTTCCAGATAGCAAAGGCTTTTTTTTTTTTTTTTTTATGACTGACAAAATTTGTCACCAGCTTTCATTTTAGTTAGCAAATTTTTTCGAACGTTAAAAATCTCCTATTCATTGTTGAAAAAGAGTTCAAGTTTTGTGAAAGTCTCTTGTAAGTGACAAACTAGAGAACATAGTATTTGTTGGTGAAATCTCATATATAAATAGTATTTGTTGGTGAAATCTCATATATAAAAGACATATAAGTTGTTTTATAGTGTCCGTGTGTGTTACATGTTCGAATGTTAATAGATAATATAAACATTGGCAGTAAAATTGTGTATATTGCATATATTGTAGTTTCCTATATAGTTCTCTAAATTGTTCATATACTTTTCGTTACGCAGTATCAGTTTTAATACACGTTCCTGTGGGCATTTGTTTTACGTCGGACAGATAAGCCGACTACCAGAATCTGTGTACCAAACTCTACCTGATGCAAAAGTGAGAGTTTTCGGCAGGCCAGTAGCAATTAGTATCACTATTCACGTGGCCAGTAAGATTAAACCCAGTTTCATCGCTCATAAAATGCAGTACCGAGTCAGTTTCGCTATCCACAATATTTTGGAGCAAGCCATTCACAATACTTAACCTTCAGTTCTTTATCAGCTGGAGATATTGCCTGAACATATTGTTCACGTTAAATTTCAGTATCAGGACTTAATTACAGAACAGCAAGGTGTATTTTTAACACCTGTCTATTGCGAAAGCCTCCCGATGCACAATGTCCAGTAACATTAATGTGGCCATTTGTTAGAAGGCGGAATAACCACCTTTTGCAGAGCAAGACGTGCAGGAAGAGTGTTAGTCAGGTTCTGGAGTGTACCAACTGGAATGTAGAGCGACACCAACTCGAATGCCGTGGCTAGCTGCACTAGGTTTCTGCGCTGAGGGTCCATGGCGAGAATAGCCCGATGTAGGTGGTCCCATAGATTCTCGATTGGGTTGAAATCTGGGGAGTTTGGTGGTCAGAGGAGTACAGTAAACTCATTCTTGCGCTCTTCGAACCACGACCTGTGTGACACGTTGCATTGTCCCGCTGGTAGATACCATCGTGCATAGAAAAAATAAATTGGTACCAGGCGTGGACATGGGCCCCAAGGTTAGATGCAGATCTGTCCTGATCCATTGGGCCCTCCATAATGACGAGATCAGCCAGGGAATGCCATGGATAAATTGCCCAGACCATAACATTCCCTTCAAGTCTTAGAGTGTTTGCTTTGTGACGTTTCACACCGTACACGCCAACAGCCTTCTGTTCGATGGAGCACAAACCTTGATCTATCTGAAAAGGGCAACTGTCGCCGCTCAGTGTACATCTAGTTGCAGTATTGGCGTTCAAATTCCAGACTTTGTCGCTAATGAACAGCAGCCAGTATGGGTGCCCATAGGCAGCAACGTTCGCTGAACGGTCTTTGAGGAGACACCGTTGGCAACCCCTTCGTTCATCTGGGTGGTTCGTTGCTGAACAGCTGCACGTCTCTTCACCCCTAAACCTATCCGTAGCCGTCGTCCTCTCCTGTCACCTATGGCCCGTCGTGCATCACAGTTGCTTCATCGTCGGTTTTGGCTAGAGCCATTTTTTCATGTACGACACACTTTAACCACGGTGGCACGCGAACAGCTTGCAGACTTAGCCGTTTCGACATGCTTCCACCCTAGTGCCGAAGGTCAATGATCGTGCCCTTTTGGGAGTCAGATAAATGGCCCCATTTGCGCATTACGAAAATGGCTGTATTGTTTTCAGTTTCCCTCGACACGCTTTATTTAGCTCCACTGCCTGTGCTGTCATCTGCTGTCTGTGACTGGTTATTGCACTTAACGTTTAACATAGACGGTGGTCAGTTTAATGTGACTGGACCGTGTATTTTTACGTGCTTGCAGTAACGTTTTTCAAAATGTATACAGCCGTTTCAGGAGTTCAGACCAAAGGATTGCCGTAATGCTAGAATTAGACGGGTTTTCTTATCAACTTCTGAACTTTACCCTTAGCAGGAATACCTGAGTTCGGGAATCACTGATGAAAAATTTCATGAAAATAGACTGAGAGCACTTTTAGAACAGCAACTGAAGCCGTTGCAATCAACGAAGCCCGTCACGTGGTGGGAAGGATTCCCGAGCGAACAACAGTAAAATTATAGCTCTTAAACTGCAGGGCCGCTTTTATTTTGGGCATACTTAGTTTGTATAGTGGTTCAAATTGCTCTGAGCACTATGGGGCTTAACATCTGAGTTCATCAGTCCCCTAGAACTTATAACTACTTAAACCTAACTAACCTAAGGACATAACACACATCCATGCCCGAGGCAGGATTCGAACCTGCGACCGCAACAGTCCCACGGTTCCGGACTGAAGCGCCTAGAACCGCACGGCCACCGCGGCCGGCAGTTTGTATAGTCATATGATCATTCGCAGATACCATAGGAAGACTTATTTCTGTCTAATTTCTTCCTTATTACTGACAAAATTGTCCTCCCGCTGTTAATCTTAACTGCCGGGAAATATTTAATTCAAAACACTCAAATGAAATGCAGCACAATACATAACTTTCATGCATATAAACTTTTGTTAATAGAAACAGTTCCTGCTAGTAGAATTGTAATCTTATATAGTGTAAATGGGTCTACCGCAGGCTAAAATGTTCTTATCGTTCACGTTCTGCCAACTACTACACACGTCAAAAAAAGTTTTGCATCACCCCGGTTCAAGTGTGTAACACATAAGTGGCGTAGTTCTGACATTAAATATGTTATGAAGTATGTCACAGCAGTTTATTTGCAATATGTGAATGAACCCCGAATAAATTTTAAACTGCTAAGATCGCTAAAATCATTCTTTCATATAGATTATGGGTTTCGGCAATTTTCTGGTGCCATCTTCGGATCTTCAAAAGATGGTACTGAAAATGCTAGGATACAGTTACAAACATAACAGCATACATAATTATATTCAAGATTTGCAATACAGGAAACAACAACATACATTCGTTTACACCATTACACAATCTTCTCCTCAGTACAGCAAGTGGTGCTGCACAGTATGTGTCCATGTTGGTATCGTGAGTTATACTAGAAGTCGGCATGTCAGTTTTATTATAACAGCTATATATACAAATGTCATTTCAGCGATTCATACATCGCCACAGTTCAACTGACAGATCCTAGAGTAAACATTCTTAGTTATACATAAGTATGTCAGATGGCGCAGTGGCAGTACTAATCGATATTATCATCTCACATTAGATTAAAACATGCATTCACTTCCATGTAACTAGATATGCATAAATTATTATCATAATTTATAAGCCAAATCACTATCCTACAGCTGAAAAAAGAACTGTCTGTAAAATCACGTGCAGAATTCATCAGACATAATTTTTACATTAGCCTTTTTGTATAATTTTAGAAGACCTTTTAAAAATATTTTATAAAAATTATGTATCAAATTTTTCTTTGTACTGAATCACAAACACCATTACAATCTATAACGACTTACAAGTTCTCTATGTACATTTTAATTATATTATGTGTAGACTGATTTTAATAAGTCCGGGAACAGTTAGATATCTACAGGCACAAAAATGATAATTGTTCAATATTATATTCAAAGTATATTACAAACAATGGTGCTATTTAATGTTTGTGGTTTTGTTGTCAATTGCGATATTTACGTGCGATTATCCGCTACAACACGTCGGTCGAGGATAGTGTGAAACTCGTCACCTGACGGCCATATGCAGTCTGATCACCAGATATACAGTATATAGGCGAACACACTTCCAATGTTGTACACGTTGAGCGACGTGGAAAAGTTCATGCAAACATCGTTACTGATAAAAGAACCACAAAAATTAAATAGCATCATTGTTGGTAATGTTGATGAATTGTCCTGTATGTACCTGAATATAGCTGGCTATTCCTAGATGTATTAAAATCAACCTACATATGATACCATCAGATGAATATAATAAGCTTTTAAGTGGTCATAGGTTGTCATATTGTTTGTGGTCTTTCGTGAAGAAAAATTTGGTGAATAAATTTTATAGAATGTTTTTTTTTTTAAATAATTCTAAAATGAACTAAAAAGTTTATGTATAAATTTTGCCGACAGTTCTCTTTTCTTTTCTTTTAACTGTAGGATACTGACTTGGCTTATATGTTACGATGATAATTTATGCATATATAATTCTATGGAATAGTAGATCAATGACATCGTCTAATGTGAGACGATAATACGATTCGTACTACCACTGCGCCACCTGATAGTTATGTATCACTAAGAATGTTTACGCTGTGATCCGTCAGTTGTATTGTGGTGATGAATGTGAGCACTTGTAATAGGCTCAATAACATGTGCATCCACAGCTGTTATTTTAAAATTCACATGCCGACTTCTAGTACAGCTCACGATACCAACATGGACATTGTGTAGCATCACTTACTGTACTGAGGAGAAGACTGTGTAATGATGTAAATATAGGTACGTTGTTACTCTATGTATTGTAAATTTTGGATATAAATGTGTATGCTGTTATGTTCATTGCTGTATCCAAGTCCCATATTCTGCAGATCCGAAGATGGCAACGGAGAATTGCCGAAACCGGTGGCCGGCCGGAGTGGCCGTGCGGTTCTAGGCGCTGCAGTCTGGAACCGAGTGACCGCTACGGTCGCAGGTTCGAATCCTGCCTCGGGCATGGATGTGTGTGATGTCCTTAGATTAGTTACCTTTAATTAGTACTAAGTTCTCGGCGACTGATGACCTCAGAAGTTATGTCGCATAGTGCTCAGATCCATTTGAACCATTTGAACCGGAACCGGTAATCTATATGAATAAATGATTTTAGCGATCTTGGCAGCTGAAAATTTATTCAATGTTCATAATGCTTCAGATCGTCCCACGCTAACAATGTCAGACATGTACAATACGTGTGCTGTTTGTAGTTCAAAAATATGTAAATCGACCTGTAAAACCATATGGACCACAACATAGCAAATCGCCATCTACTGGAATTTATGTATGTGAATACTTCTATTTGAAAGTATAACTAAATAAATGCAATCACTTTAGCGTGATGATATTAATGAATCAACTTATGGAATGATTTAAATATTCTAATATTCATGAGTAGCGCAGGGACAGACAATGTGCTGGTGATCAGATCATCTATGTATCTGAAAATGCTAGCCACCTTAAGATGGGTATGGTCGCTGAAACTGGTTAAGATACTTAAATGAAACGTTTCAAAAAGTGTTTGTGACTGGTTGCGTCATTCACAAATTAAATTTTATGTACTTCATATAACATAAATAATGTTAAGACTTCGTAAGAAAAGACACACGTGAAGAAAAATTCCCTCTCAGATTGATGCCCTTGTAGATTTGCGCCTGGAACCAAACGACGTGGCACAATTGTTAACACACTAAATTCACTTTCTAAAGCAGCCGGCGTCTTAATGTCCATAGCTCCCCGTTTCTTTAAACGGCTTACAGAAGGAACTTCGATTGTTCTTTCCAAAAGGACACGGCAGATTCCGTTCTCCATTCTTGTTCTGTCAGACCTCATGCTCCTACTGTGGTAATGTCCTCGTCCACTGCATGCGAAATCTTAATATTCCGTTTGTTTTATTTCTGTAAAAATTCTTAGATTTACAGCCCGTTTCTGCTGCGGTCATTTTTCTTTCTCTCAGAAAGTAATACCAGCCCATATCAAGCAAGTAACGTGCTGTTTATCTTGTCGTTATTATGTATCTGTCACTTACCCGTGCACAGCCAACAGATAAATGCAAATTACGTCGATCCTCACTCAGAACGACAGCCTTAGCTTTTCGTACGCCTAAGACGATAGCCACACACTATCCAGCAGCATTTACTCTTATGATATCCAATCTTATAATTCAGGAACTCTGAACAACATCGAGTCGATATTTTCTGGTTCAAATGGTTCAAAATGACTCTGAGCACTATGGGACTTAACATCTGAGGTCATCAGTCCCCTAGAACTTAGAACTAATTAAGCCTAACTAACCTAAGGACATCACACACATCCATGCCCGAGGCAGAACTCGAACCTGCGACCGTAGTGGTCGCGTGGTTCCAGACTGAAGCGCCTAGAACCGCTTGGCCACTCCGGCCGGCGATATTTTCTGATTTATGTCACCATTGCGCGCATGACCATCAGTTTTAGAGTTATCTCCACTGATAAATGCATGATATGGGCGTTTAGATCCGGGCGCTTAGATCCGGGATATTCTGATTCACTTTCTCAATACAGGGCAGTTATGAAGTCTGTGAGACATTGTAAAAAGTCAGTTTAGGTAAACGGCTGAACATTACGTAACAAATGAGACAATTTGAGAAACGATTGAACGGAGTAGCACCGACTGCAGAACTGTCAAACGTGTCACCTAAGTCGAGTTGCTGCAGTCGTGGCTAATGCCACAGCTTGAAACTGGTAGCAATGATTTTATAAGGCTTCCTGATGGGCTGAAACTGTTGACGGACCGGGACTCAAACCCGGGACCTCTGCCTTTTGCTTCCTCGACTGAGCTACCCAAGCACGCAAGAGCCGCCCTCACATCTTTACTTCAGATAGTACCTTATCTCCTATCTTCCAAAGTGGCAGAAGTAAAGCTGTGGTAAAAGCTCATGGGTTGTGCTTGGGTAGCTCGGTCGGTAGGGCACTGGTCCGCGAAAGGTAAAGTCCCGAGCTCGAGTCTCAGCCCGGTATACGGTTTTAATCTGCCAGAAGGCTTCATATCAAAGCATGCTCCACTGCGGAGTGAAAATTTCATTAAGGATTTTACTGTTGAACGATATGGCACCCCTCCACGTTTCCACAACAACTATGTACGCGTGTGTCTCAATGAGACATTGCCAAGCCTCTGGTTGGCGCGTCTCGCACTATTTGAAGGGCCACGACTAGCGTCGAACTTGACGCCTTGCGATATTTTTTTCTTTTTTTCTGGTGTTACAACATGGACAGTGTATATCTTCCAACTCTGTCACAGAATGTCGAAGACCTACGATACCGCGTCGCTGCAGTTAGTCTTAGCGGCACTCCTGATGTGCTGAGTCGGCAGTGAGTGAAATTGGACTGCCGGTTAGACGTATGCCGTTTGTCGAAGGGTGGGCACAGAGAACATTTGTAAACATTCTAAAGTATACTTCGAGAGCTTGTCTTTCACACACTCTAACATTTGTTACGTTGTTCTTGATCACGTATCTGTACAGATTTTAAAAAATGATTGACGAACATCACAATTATCCTTTATTGCTCCATCCTGTCGTTATTTTCGTAGCTTTGTCAGCAGGCCATGTCGCATTTCAGCCGTTCTGTTAAACGCCTTTAAGGAAATGCCTGGAACGTTTGTCCAGAGAACAGTACAGTCACGTAGCGTAGCGAGATGGCGTGGTGCCAACGCGCTGCAGCTGCGTCGCACAGGCCAGATTTCGATCTCACGTGCGTCCATCTCGATCCAGACTGCCGCAGTTTCCTTACTTACAAGACACGTGCGCGGCTTCAAGCGACACGTTGTTCATCCATAGAAGGCCACAGGAAAAAGCATCTGCCGTGAACTAATTCTGGAATCACTCCCGCGCACTGTGATTTTGCCCTCGTTGCACCCAAAGTACACTACTGGCCATTAAAATAGCTACACCACGAAGATGACGTGCTACTGACGCAACATTTAACCGACAGGAAGAAGATGCTGTGATATGCAAATGATTAGCTTTTCAGAGCATTCACACAAGGTTGGCGCCGGTGGCGACACCTAGAACGTGCTGACCTCAGAAAAGTTTCCAACCGATTTCTCATACACAAACAGCAGTTGACCGGCGTTACCTGGTGAAACGTTGTTGTGATGTCTCGTGTAACGAAGAGAAATGCGTACCATCACGTTTCCGACTTTGATAAAGGTTGGATTGTAGCCTATCGCGATGACTGTTAGCAGAATATGGAATCGGTGGGTTCAGGAAGGTAATACGCAACGCCGTGCTGGATCCCAACGGCCTCGTATCACTAGCAGTCGAGATGACAGGCATCTTATCCGCATGGCTGTAACGGATCGCGCAGCCACGTCTCGATCCCTGAGTCTTCAGATGGGGACGTTTGCAAGACAACAACCATCTGCACGAACAGTTCGACGACGTTTGCAGCAGCATGGACTATCAGCTCGGAGACCATGGCTGACGTTACCCTTAACGCTGCAACACAGACAGGAGCGCCTGCGATGGTGTACTCAACGACGAACCTGGGTGCATGAACGGAAAACGTCATTTTTTCGGATGAATCCAGGTTCTGTTTACAGCATCATGATGGTCGCATCCGTGATTGGCGACATCGCGGTGAACGCACATTGGAAGCTTGTATTCGTCATCGCTATACTGGCGTATCACCCGGCGTGATGGTATGGGGTGACATTGGTTACACGTCTCGATCACCTCTTGTTCGCATTGACGGCACTTTGAAAAGTGGACGTTACATTTCAGATGTGTTACGACCCGTGGCTCTACCCTTCATTCGATCCCTGCGAAACCCTACATTTCAGCAAAGATAATGCACGAGCGCATGTTGCAGGTCCTGTACGGGCCTTTCTGGATACAGAAAATGTTCGACTGCTGCCCTGGCCAGCACATTCTCCAGATCTCTCACCAACTGAAAACGTCTGGTCAATGGTGGCTGAGCAACTGGCTCGGCACAATACACCAGTCACTACTCTTGCTTGGGAAGTTGTACCGGTACACGCCATCCAAGCTCTGTTGGACTCAATGCCCAGGCGTATCAAGGTCGTTATTACGGCCATAGGTGGTTGTTCTGGGTACTGATTTCTCAGGATTTATGCACCCAAATTGTGTGAAAATGTAATCACATGTCAGTTCTAGTATAATATATTTGTCCAATTGAATACCCGTTTATCATCTACATTTCTTCTTGGTGTAGCAATTTTAATAGCCAGTAGTGTATGAGGTGACGTCTGGGAATGTTTGTCTCAGAAAATGAGAATATTCACGACAATTTTTTTAATAAAAGCATCTTCCATATGATTGTTAATCGTGATGACACACTAACAGAAAATGATAAAAAGAAAACTGAAACACTAGATGCTGTTGTCTATAACTGCGAATATGGCCACAATACAGTTCCTCTTTTAGACCATCCCAATGGTGGGAAAATGAGACACAAAAGTAAGTGAACAGGTCTCCCGCGATTGAAGAACCACCCCGTTATCAGATAGGGTGGTCATTGCATTAAACGAGAGTAGCCCAAAAAGTAATGCACCTTTTTTTTCTCGGTTAGAAACAATGGAACAAATGCTAAGCCTTAGGCGTACATTATTTGAAGTCTTCGGAGTGCGTGCGTGCTGCAGTAATGTTTCAAAATAGCGTCTATAAGGGATGTACGTTACAAGCAGCTTGTTGTCATTGAATTTGGGAGCATTCACTAACGTTTCTGTGTAGTTTATGGAGCACCTGCAGCAGATAGAAGTACGGGCAGACGTTGGGAAAAGAGGGTAAGTCCATTACGAGAAGAGCTCCAGATTTGCAGCGTTCGGGGAGGCCGTCCACTGGTGTCACATCTGACAAGATGCAGCTTGCTGGTGCGCTCATTCGCGAGGACCGGCGCATAACGTCTCGGCAGCTGGCGCTGAAGCTGTCAGTCAGAAAAGGAAGTATGGATGCCATTGTCCGTGCTTCGTGACCATAAAAAGGAGTAATACCGAGTAATACCGAGAGGGCATACACACCCTTGTGTATCGCTGTAGCAGGCCATAGAAGGGGAAGGGGACTACGTCAAAACAGGGAATGTAGAAGAAACAATCTTCCATTCGTGTGTGTTTTATTGTACTCAAAAAATAATGGTTGAAGAAGTAAATGAGATGTGTTAATTTCTTAGCGACTCTCGTTTTTCGAAAATACGAAATAACTGCTCTTCTAACACTGTGTCGCACTTCGCTGGAGCACCTAAGGGTGCCTTGCTGCTGGAAAATGGCGCAGGTCGTTCTGTTATATAAGTAACATCACAGGAGAGAAGAACAGAACAATAGGCCTATCCCCCCCGAAGCAAAAACGTTCCAGAACTAAACATATGTTGAGCAGGAGTAAGATGGATTTCTGAATTCGAAACAGATAAGTAGAAATCAACATGGTTTCTGCAAACACCAATCGTATAAAACCGAAATTTATCCCTTCGTTCGTTAGACCCTGAAAGCACGTGGCGCAGCACAAACGGTTGCCGTGTTTTTTGACTTCCTGAAAGCCTACGAAACTGTTCCGAACAATTACCTCGTAAAGAAAACACGTGGATTGAGGACACTCAAACAGTTATGCAATTGGTTGTGGATTTCCTGTTCGACTGAACTCCGACGTATTTCTTAATGCCAAGCCGTCACCACAAGCGAAAGTGGAGTAAAGCCTGGTTGAAGATAGTACTGTAGGGCCGTTCGCGTTCATGGTTTGTGTCAATAAACTGGCAGATAACTCTGCAGCTCTAATAGGCTCTCTAAAGTGATGCATTTCTGTACCGGGAGTTGACATTGATAGAAAACTGGTACAAAATGTGGAGACATAGAAGATCAGCTCTCGGTGCAGAGATTGCACCTGATCGTCAACATAAATAACCATAATATAATACGAGGCGGAATCAAAAACCATCGGGACTGGTGCTGCCATCTGGAAAGTAGGAGTAGTAGATCTTGGTACCGCTAGGTGGCGAGAGCTTCATATCTAATGAGTCAGTGTGCGGAGTGGCATTCAGCTGGGAGGACGTGTTGCGTGTCCACAGTGATTTCGTAATACTCTGTTTTTGTGGTGTGGCGATTTTACGATGGATCCGCGAACAGAACAGCGCATCTGTATCAAATTCTGTACGAATCTCGGGAAAAGTGCCACAGAGACCCTTGCAATGATTCAGCAAGTGTTTGGGCGACATAGCATGAGCCGTACGAGTGTGCTTGGTTCAGGGCCGGCAGTGCTGACGTCGATGATTACGCCCACGCTGGACAGTCCATTAGCCGCACAACGCCAGACATTGTTGCCAAACTTCAACAACTGGTTTGTGCTGATCGACGTCGAACCATTCAAGACCTTGCGGATGAAGTGGGTATTGGTTATGGGACATACAATGAATGTTGACTGATGAATCGGGCATGCATCGTGTCGCCGCTAAATTTGTGCCAAGGATCTTGACTGCCGATCAGAAGGCACAGCATGTTGAAGTGTGGACGGACCTTCGTCACACCGCATCTGATGATCCAACGATCTTGTCACGGGTTATCGCCGGCGACGACAGGTAGATTTATGGTTATGACCTAGAGACAAAGCAACAATCGTCCCACTGGAAGAGCCCAGTCTCTCCAAGACCCAAAAAAGGAACACAGATGAAGAGCAAAGTGAAGAGCATGATCATCGTTTTCTTTGATACCAACTGAATTGTGCACAAAGAATTCGTCCCACCCAACCAAGCAGAGAATTCCACGTACTACTGTGACGTTTTGCGACGGCTCCTTGAAAACGTGCGGCGACGACAGTCTGAACTTTGGCGTCAAGGGAACTGGCTGCTGCATCACGACAACGCGCCCTGTTACACGTCCTTGTTCACCAGGACCTTTTTGGCAAAAAACAACATGGTGGTTGGACCCCACCCATTCTACTCGACAGTTTCGGCACCTTGCGACTTCGCGCTCTTCCCAAAACTGAAACTCAATTTGAAAGGCCGTCGGTTCGACACTCTAGAGAGGATTCAAGAAGCATCGCTGGCGATGATAAACACTCTCAAAGAACAGGACTTCCAGAAAACGTTTGATCAGTGGCAGAAGCGCTGGGACCGCTGTGTACGTGCAGATGGGAACTACTTCGAGTGTGACGGTGACCACTAGTCCAGAGGTAAGGTTTCCAACAGATGGCAGCACCAGTCCCGAACATTTTAGATACCACCTCGTACGTGTAAATAAACGGGATGATCCTACATCTTGTGAATATGGGAGTAGCGATCAGTCGCTAGGATCATCCACAACTGTTAAATATTAATGATCTGATATACAGATCTAGTACGAGGTTCGTAGTGATTTAACGTGAAAAACCACATACATCTAGTCGAGGCTTATGCAGTTGAAACATAGATGCATTGGAACTTCTGAAGAAATGTTATCTCCTCATGAAAATGGTCAGTTACAAGGCCGTCATCTCGATCCGTTGTTGGAATTTGAAATCAAGAACATATTGTTAAATTCCAAAGAAGACCCATGATTTGTCACGAATTCGTTCAACGAACACTATACCGTCACACAAAAACTTGACAAACGGTATCTGGATGCGACACGAAATGGCGGTATGCATCGCGGAAATAGTTATTCGAATGCTCACGATTAGAAACCCGTTAGATAACATTTAACTTTGTGGGTACGACTTTAAAAGTAGTGTCATTCGTATTTATAAAATGGCGGTTCTTCTTCATTTTCTTCTCCCCTTGCCTCGCATCGGCCCAGGGTCAGCATGGTTATTTACGGATTTGGCGTGGTTAATTGAAAGTGTGGCCGGATACTCTTCCTGTCGCTAGTCCTTCACTCCCCAGGAAGGAATATGTGTAACTGAACTGTCTGCATGCCATGTTATTCATGTGGAAGTGAGCGAAAGTTTTCTAAATGTTTGTAGATTGTTTGACTGAGGGGCTACCTAGGTACCAACCCGGTATTAACCTAGTGGAATTTGGGGAACCACTTAAAGACCACATTCAAGGTGGCTGGCATACCAAACCTTCGGTAATCCACTTGGCGGAATCGACCTGGGGTCGGATCACCTCCCCGTCCAGGTAGCGGCTCCTTAACACGCATACTGTCCTCAAGAAACTGCTATTCCACGCACTTGTTTCCCACGTGCCATCATAAAATACACTGATAAGCCAAAATATTGTGGTCACTGCCCCTCGCGACGTTGGATGCCGCCTGG
Organism: Schistocerca americana; assembly: GCF_021461395.2. Lineage (NCBI taxonomy): Eukaryota > Metazoa > Arthropoda > Insecta > Orthoptera > Acrididae > Schistocerca > Schistocerca americana. The sequence goes on along the minus strand of NC_060122.1, from coordinate 364,420,351 downwards.
TGGCGTTCCAGGCACGTTACGTGGTGACAAAAGTGGAGCAGACACGGACGGGGAATCACTCGTGCGAAAACACGGTCTGGAAGTGGGGTACTCTATTGAAATAAGTGACTTTGACAGAGGGCAGATCATTATTACCCAGAGTCTGTGAAGGAATATCTCGAAAACGGCGGGGCTGGTCGAGTGTTCACGTGCTACTGTCTTGACAGTCTACGGAAAGAGATAGGATAGTGAAACTACCGCTAGACGCTAAATGGTTGGACGTCCACGACTCTTCACTGAACGTTGGGTTCTGAGGATTGTCTGCTCTGTAACGTAGGATAGATGGTGATTTGTGGCCTCTCTGCCAACGGAGCACAGTGCTGGTGCACTCACAGTGTTTCGGAGCACACTATTCATAGTACATTGTTGAAGATGGAGCTCCGCAGCAGTCTACCCCTAAACGTTTACATGTTGACCTAACAACACCGTAAATTACGACTGTCGTGCTCACTGGACCATCGGGATTCGACCGTCGATCAATGGAAACGTGTCGGCTCTTCGGGTAAATCACGTTTTTGTCGTAGTTGGATGGTCGTCTCCGTAAACGCCGTCATCGAGGTAAACGGCGGTTCGAAACGTGTAGCGCGCCACGGACCCAGGCTGGTGAGAGCCGTATTATGTTAGGGGAGACATTCTCCTGCGCTTGCATGGGACCTGTGGTAGTAATAGCTTCAAACCACCTGTGTCCCTTCATGCTTGATGCCTCCCCCGGCAGCGATGTCATCTTTCAGCAGAATAATTATCCGTGTCTCGGAGCCAGAACCGTGCTACAGTAGGGTTTAAGGAGCGTTATAGTGAACTCAAGTTGATGTCTCGGTGGTCAGATTCGCCTGATGTAAATACGATGGAATCAATATGGGTCGCTGTCGGTCGCCATCATCACGTACTAAAATGAGCGTCCTGTTACATATGCGAACTACATGGCCTGTGCGTGGACGTGAAGTGCCAAATGACTCTACAAACCCACCAACAGACATCGGATCCTTAATATGCAGAACCAGGGATGTTGTTATTGTTATCAACACTGTTATCCAACATCACGGTGGAGGTGTATTCCCAGACATATATCAATCCTGCCTTTCTTTTCATGCGACTTTTAGGGCCTGAAATTGCAGTACTGGGAGACTTCACAGCGTACTTATTCAGAAATCGTATCGCCATGAGAGTTGTAAGACGTTTACAAACAACTGTAGATTTCCAATCACCGAAGTTTTCTTTCTGTCGCTATGGCAGTAGTTCTCAAAGTTTTCAGCTCAATGCAGCCTTTCTGCTTTGGATTGGTCATCAACGTCCCTAGATCCTTTCTCCACCCCCCCCCCCCCCCTACCACACACACACAACCAGCAGAAGTCTTCGGTGTTTAAACCCAAAGTTTTATCTCGTCTACAAACTCTCCTACGTACAAATTATTGACATAATCACAGATAGAACAGTGGAAAAACTTTTATAACTTTATGCCTTTACTTGAAGATAAAATGACTTACGATAAAAAGCATTTTTTAAATTTTTTGACTCACGAAACTGAAAATGCTGAAAGTATTTTGTTTGTTACGTCTGACATTTTTAAGAGCTTAGGTAAACTGTGGGTACACCAATAATACGAAGCCGAGAAACTTTTTTTTAATGAATGAATCATTCATATTTTAATTATTATCTAATGGAAACTTAGAAATAAATATAAAGCAAAGACATACATCAATGTTTAAAACGTAGTAGTAACAATAAGAGCAATAATAATCATAATATTAATAATGTTTGTTATAACAGTCAAGTGACTCATTGTCGTTAGTGCCTCTCTTGAGCCTGGTAAGCATATATCTGATTCCATTGTCGTGTTGATTTTTTTTCTTTTTTTCTTTAGCTGATTGGATTTCATTTCTAAACTAGATGGTAGCCGAAATTTCATTTCCATGAACGACACTTGTTTAGGAAGCCATATTTTATGGTATCAATATATATTTGTCTGTTAGCAGCAAAGAGGATGTGCTAGAGAAGAATTTCCAAGGTTAGGTGGGTAGACTTAATAAGTAATGGAGAAGTACTGAATCGAATTGGCGCAAAAACAAATTTATGGCAGAACTTAACGAAATGAACAGATTCGTTTACACATCTTAGAGCATAAAGTAATCGTGAGTTTGGTAATGGAGGGAAGGGTGGGGTGTAAAGACTCTAGAGAGAGACCACCGTATGAATATAGTGAGGAGGTTCAAATGAACATAGGTTGCAGTAGTATTTTAGAGATGAAGAGGCTTTCACAGGGAAGACCAGCGTAGAGACCTGCATCGAATCAGTCTTCGGACTGAAAGCCACAACAACGGTAACTAACAGAACAGTCAACAAATTAAACACAAAATGCACGCGCGAGGCGGATGATAATTTTCCCCCCACCCCCCACCCCCCCGTTCTGTCACCTCTTTTAGGTCCACCGTCCCTTCGAGACGTAAGTAACAATAAAGGAAATAAAATAAAATAAATGTGACTGGTTGAGTACCGCTGATGCGGTCAACACACAGTTCGAGGAAATATCTCCGTCTGTGTCCATAGTACGCTCAAGTCAGTAGGAATCTAATGAAATCAGCCAGAGACGTTAGAGCTGAGTAGCGCAGCTGGATACGAGCAGGAGCTGGCGCCGTAAAGCGTTCTTCGGGCAGAATTGCCGCCAGGGCTTGGTTGTCCGGTAGGAGATGAGGCCGCAGCTTTATGCGTCCTATACCAGACACGTAGCACGGCACGTCTCCCGGATGACGCTGTACTGGCCAGCACGGCTCCATCTCATCCCGCAGTAACCACGTTAACAGCGATGCTCTGCGTTTGACAGTCTCACGGTCCTGTTTACAACGCTCCACGTGCGGTTTCCGTGATAGACCAATAACGCCGTCCAACGAAGTAATTGCATTCTCCAGTTCACCATCACCCAAAGGCATCCGTAATCTGAACGTAACTGTGTGATTGGCTGCTGGAAAACAAGCAGTATTGGACAGATAGTGGAGGACGCCGGGGTCATAGTACGTGGTGGTGTGTTAGTATCACGTGACCCACTTCGTGTCTCATTTTACAGTGATTGCAGAAACACATACTTGCCGGTAAGCCCCTGTTTTAGTTTTATAACAAAATCCGTAATTTTTCTTGGCTAGTCTTCCGTTATGTTTAGACGTTACTTGAGACGCTTAGTCTCTCCGTAGGCATTGTCGTCATTTCTGTGTTGCACAAACCCGATGAACTAGAATAATTTGTCGCTCTGCAGTGAGATGTACAGTGCTTTAAAATTTCATAACTCATTGAGACTGTGTTTCGAACTGGGACTCGAAACTAGGAACACTGCCTTTCACGGGTAAGTGCTCTACGAACTGAGTTTTCCAGGACGGAGAAATTCTCTAAGTTTTTGAAATCAGAAGATTTAAGGGCGGAAGGAGACATGTGACGGCGGATCGTTAGTCGTGCTTCGATAGCTCAGACGGTATGTTGTCTAAACAAATAACAGAAAACAAAAAAGCAAAACAAAAAATTGGGATGATACGTGGTGTGAAAAAAATAAATCTGATGTTGCAAAATTGTACTTATTTACGACTTCAAGAATTTTTTTATGAATAAGACCGTCATTTATTTTAGAACAACAGAGATTATTTGCTTTGTCATTACCTACAACATTTTACTCATTCAATAGGCAAAATAAATAAATAAAGCGGCTAACACACCCGTTCGCGTAAAGCGGATAAAAAAAAGGGTCGGTAGGCAACTTGCCCACGAAACGCAAAGGTCTCTGGATCGACTCCCACTGCGAAACACTGTTTTAATCTGCTAGGAAGTTTCAAACACGTGATAAGTCGTAATTTGTCTACGAACTTTGTCTATCTGTTCTGTAGATAGAAGGCCGGCCGTGGTGGCCGAGCGGTTCTAGGCGCTTCTGCTCGGAACCCGCGCGACTGCTACGGTCGCGTCTTCGAATCCAGCCTCGAGCATGGATGTGTGTGATGTCCTTAGGTTAGTTAGGTTTAAGTAGTTCTAAGTTCTAGGGGACTGATGACCTCAGATGTTAAATCCCATAGTGCTCAGAGCCATTCGAACCGTTTTGTAGATAGAAGTGGAGACTGCTTCTAAACTGACGAACAAGAATCGTATGAATACCAACGTATGAATATCACTCTTACCATTGTACGTAATCCGCCGCTAAAATTGACACAGTTGGATGACTGTTAACACTGTCACAGATTTCATAATTCCACGTGACAGTATATCCTCTTTGCCTATTTACTCATATTGCATTACAATTCTTGCTGTTGAGGGCCAACTTTCAGCCCGTGTATCAAGCACTGGTTGTTTCCAGGTGCTCCTGTACTTCGTAACAATTTTTCTCTGCTGCAGATGCGTCGTTTGGAAATAAGACCTATCGAATATACCTACCAGTTCGTTTGTATGTACAGTGAGTAGTAATGGTTGCAATACAACTGCCACAGCTATGCCTCAGACTGGTATCAGTTCCTTCGACATTTCACTCTTCAAAATGATTCGTATGAATTCTTAGATTCAACGTCACATATTTTGTGGTATTCCACTAACATGTCATATGTTTTCAATAGCCTTAAAATTCGATAGCTGGTTTACAGAATAAATACTGGAAAACGCCACGGGTGTTTGAAACTGTTAACCTGACTCAGAAAGTTAGTTACGAGACGGACACATCTTTAAGATCCAAGTTGAATTACGGTGCGCAAACAGATTAAGTGGTTAAAATGGCTCTGAGCACTATGGGACTTCACATCTGAGGTCATCAGTCCCCTAGAACTTAGAACTACTTAAACCTAACTGACCTAAGGACATCACACACATTCATGCCCGAGGCAGGATTCGAACCTGCGACCGTAGCGGTAGCGCGGTTCCAGACTGAAGCACCTAGAACCGCTCGGTCACACCGGCTGGCCAGATTAAGTAATGCGATGAAATTTTAAGACCCTAGCTCTGTATCGTAAACTGCAGAACTGCATAATACTGAAAATGGGATTTATGATAGATGTCAACAGAAACAGCTGAAAATGTGATTTATCGAAGGTGCCAACAGAAACATAGTTTTAAAAGAACACATTAAATTATTGAAATGAAACAGAAAGGCGGAATGGATCTGACTATCTGACAATACTATATATATATGGATTACACCAAGAAATCACCTGGTTCATAGAGTTACTTCAAAGGTTTAAGAAGCTATCCTATACACGCTATTGACGTTCTGAAATGACACGTGAGTTTCTAACCACCGAACACAGTGACTGTTTGCCTTATTGTTAGACTGAAAAACACATCCATCCACCAATGCACTGGTGAATGTGGGACAGACAACTGAATGATCTGACTAAATTCTGAACAAGGGGTGTCCTAAGATGCCTATATTGCTAATAACGCTCACCGCTAGTTATTAGCATGAGACGTGCAGAGTGTTGTCGTCACAGCTGGCTATCAGAAGTTTAGAGCGAGGGTCTCGCTTCCACTGACATGGATTCTGGACAGCCCCAGAATATAAAAAAATTGTGATCAAGACTGATTTTAGTAGTAACTATGTTGTTTAAGAACCCACAGTCTGCTAGTTGCGTAATTGCTACTTCCGAAAAAATCCCGCCGAGAAAAACACGTCACATCAAAACTTCAATGACTTTCAGATCTACCCCTCTTTTCCGAAAAACTTCTCCTTATATCCTGAGAAAGTAAAAAACTGTGCTCGAGGCTAAGCTCTTATTTCATGGTATACCACGTTCCTTTCGGAAAGCACGAGATCGTTATTTGCTGAAGGCACTATTCCGAAAACGGCAGAGTGTCGGTCTCCCACTGAAAAAGTTCTTTCCCTTGGCACTTCTTGGCCACTGGGCTGTCGGCGTGTCGTAAACGATCAACAGCCTCACGCCTGGGGACTCGCCCGGAGACGCAACTTTCACGATGACACCTTACTCTACCTGACTTGTTTTCTGCTAATTTCGGAGTCGCTACTGGTTGCTTATGCACACTTCTTCTGTACGTTGGATACTGCCTTGCCCATTCCAAATCCAGTGTCCCCCTGTTCCCAACCCCTCTCAGAAAGTAATTAGTAAGAAGAGGCACACCACGTTAAATGTAGTTAAGACATGAAGATAGAGGACTGTACATACAGTGTCTTCGGCTAAGTTTGCTTTTTTAAGATGTTATTGTAGCCTTCCATCTCCTCACTATCCTCTTAGTTCCATATAATTTCATATTAAATGAACAGGGTCACGCCAATTGGTTTGGTGATTTTCAGTACGACTACCGACCCTTAACAATAACTAATTGCTTACTGCGCGTGTGCCGCTTGAAACAGACTGGCAAACTGCTTCATGTTTAGAAGGAAGGATAGGTCGTACCAATCCAACAGTACTATAATAATGGTCTTCGAATTTTTATCATTGAGATAATTTTGTCACTATCGGTATGTCTAATTTTGCGATTAAATACACAAAGATATAGAGGTTCTTGATCTTGAGAAACTAAGTTCGGGAGGAAGTGTTGAAAAATGAATGGACAATGACAAATCATTTATCATTTGTAAATTGATCCCTTAATGAAGAAATTAGTGAATAACATTAATGTTACTATTCCCCTTTATCCTCAGCTTCACTTCAACAAAAGAAAAAAATTAATTAAACAGGTAGCTTATTTTTGCGCTATGATTTTTTCCATAGAATACCACAGATATTTCAGTAAGACAGACTACAGAACATCGATATAAAATCAATATTTCACATGTACTTATTGTCGGCATATGTTTGTTAGTCGAGTAAGAATGAATGATATATAAAATTATCACCTTTAATGAACATCAAGTAAAACAATGATAACATAGCCGAACCAAGTCAAGTGATGCTGGCAGTATTAGGAAATGAGACGCTGAAATTAGTAAACGAGTTTTTCTTAAAGTTTTCTTAAATAGAGAAATTAAAATATTTAAACTTAAGTAATTTAAACTTAAGTGTTAGTGTTTTCCTGCTTTATTTATCTAGAGTGTAGCCTTATGGAGAAATTTTGGTGATAAATGTTACAGGCAAGAAGCATTTGATATGTGGTATTTCACCACAATACTGACAATTAAGTGGGAATCCGAATGCAATCAGGAGAAAAAAAAATAGAGAGCACCAAAGAGAGGGGTAGGCAGATACAACGCGTCCTGACGAATCAAGCAACAGTGAATTACTTTATTGGAGAACATTCGAGTAGCAAAATTTTTAAAGTGATATCAACTTTTGAATTGTGTAAGCGAGTTCAAATGTGTATGGCCTGCAGTAGCTCTGCAGAGATGAAAGAGGTGCATTAAATACAGTACCGTGGAAAGCTGCTTCAAACCAATATTTGGACTGGCAAAAGCTTTTAACATTTACTGAATTACAACGGCGTCCCTTAAATATTCAAAAAAATTAATCAGCACTGTGTCATAAATTCATTCTATGACATACATTTGTGCACATCATATAAAATATTAGTTGTCAGATTATTAGAAAAAAAGAGAAAAATAATGATTTTCTATTGTGTTTCTACATAAAATCAAGTATCTTTATTTATTTCTAGTGATAAATTGAAACTCACTTCCGTACAGGCCTTGGAAGGCCCAACGTAACCGACCGACCGCCATGTCATCCTCTCAATCCAGGGGCATCACCGGATGTGCATAAGGAGCAGCATGTGCTCAGCAGACCGCTCTCCCGGCCGTTGTGAGTTTTCGAGACGGAGCCGCTACTTCCCAGTCAAGTAGCTCCTCAATTTGTCTCACAAAGGCTGAGTGCACCCCGCTTTGCCAACAGCGCTCGCAGACCGGACGGTCGCCCATCCAAGTGCTAGTGCAGCTCGACAGCGCTTAACTTCGGTGATCTGACGGGAACCGGTGTTACCACTGCGGCAAGGCCATTGGCAGTGATAATTTGAGTATGTTCATTAATTTTTGTATGTCCATTTGTTACAATACTGAAAGCTTTACGCCCTCCCTAACTTTAGACCGGATGTCTAGGCTGTAGGGATTTTATGGATTTTGCTAGCGTCTGTTTTCTCCTTGGTGTGTAAAGAACCGATAGGGGGAGAAAACGTCCAGCGTTCCTCTGTTAGATAAACTGTGGAAAACGTGATTAGTATTTCATTGCTGTCGCAAGCCACTAATCTGTACTAGTGCTCATGCAGTATACGATATGCCGCAGCAGTATTCTTGAAACTTTTCGAATTGCGCTTTGTTCAAAATGATAAGTCGCGATGAGTTATACAGAACCACGAAGAAATTTTTAAACCATTCTTTTTTTATTGTGTTGAATTCCTTAACCTTAATTTCGAAGCAATATTAACGTCACACAGCTGCCACACAGTCAGTTAAATTAAAGGCGACGTTTCAGATAAAACATCGCCCCGGAAATGATATTCAATAAATCTAGCATGGTAAATCACTTTTCTCTAAATAATTTTACTTTAGTTTCAAGCAAAACTAATTTCAAAGACTGTCAAAAAGAGCAAGGGAATCAAAGGCAACGTATCAGATAACATTCAGCCTCACAAATTATGCAATACTAATTTCTTACAACGATCATGTTAAACTGCTTTCTTCTTAATAAGAAAGCCATGAAACGCTTAGTAGTGCGTGACATTTCATAGCACAGAAGGAAAATAATATTTCGTGAAATTCTGTTCTGTTTATTCGCTCTGTTATAGAGTATTTTTCCCTTCGGTTGAGGCCGATTTTTTCTTCCTTTTCCATCTTTTTTCAACGTTTCTACGTATCAAATAAACTGGTAAAATCCTTTTTGTTTTATTATATAGTCAATAATTGGATTCCGATCGGCGTATAAAATTGTCGTATTAATTTGTCCACACGTCACGTATTTGCAGTTAATTGTAAACCTCTGCCGTATTCAAAGCTACTGTAACGCAAGCTTCAAGTGTATTTTTGACACGTAAATTGTTTTGTCATTCCATAACTGCCACTAGAATAAAATAAAGCCGGTTTAACATCTTGTGGAAAAACCAGTTCACAGGAGTTGCTCCGCATAACGGTTATTAAATCTGAAATGACAGTTTTGAGTAATACAATTACATTTTTATAATTTTATACATGTTCTATAGCGACAAATTCGAGGTATCTAAAGATAATAGAAGAAAATTTTTTTCTGTAATTGGATGAACTCATTTGGTCAATTTTATAACGTGGCGGTTGGATGATGGTGATGAAAATTTTCCAACGTGGTCTGACACATCGTTTCCTTGGACTGAAGACGTGCACGGAAAAACGGGCTGACTCTCAAATGTAAGAGCATGCCACCTGTTGCTGGCTACGGAAACTATCAGAACTGACATTGATCACAACCCTAAATATCGCATTATTATATTTAGGGGTGAGACCAAAATCAGTTTTGATAGATCCAGTACCCAGCAACAGACAGCACTACTTATCTCTAAGTATTTGCGTTTGAGGGTTAGCCCGTTTTTCCGCGCGTGTCTTCAATTTATGTGTTTGTTCAGTTACATGCAGGTGGCACCAGCCGTCCTTTGCCTACTTTTTTACTATTATTACCCAATGTACCTTATTGTGAAACCACAGAGAGGTGTGAGAGTCGTATAATCGTGTTTACGGGAAGTGAATGACGTTGCGTGTCTTGAAACAATGGAAAGGAGTGGTGTCGTTTGAGTGCTCTCGGCGTTTTAGAGAGGACAGTATTCCCATAGCGAAGATAAGGCCTGTTTAATAAATTTTGTTTTACGGTAAATCTTAAACGAAGAGTTGATTGTCTACGACAGAGATTCAAAGCAAACACTATTCTTAAGACAATCAGCGACATAATTTTTTTTTTTCAGTCGTAAGTCTTCAAAGTAAGACAGAATGGCTCGTGACTAAGACATAAGGGTCGTAAGCAGTGATCTTAAATTGTGGTATTCAACTAATCAATGGCTTGATTCTCTCCGATTGTTCGCGACAGTGTTTTGGTTCGTAGTTAAGTGAACTGTCGCGACATATGTTAGAACAATTAGCGTTATGCTAAGAAGGGGTCCACGCCTGCTCATCATCATCATCATCATCATCATCGATTTCTTCCAGATTTGTGGTATATGCAGCTCTTTGTGAAAAATGAACATGAGGGCTCCAGATGGACATTTCTGGTGTATCGCGCGATGCATGATCCATTTATAGGATGATATTTATTCAGCTATACGAAATAAAATCGTCATAACTTGTGAACGTTTTGCGTTAGGACGTTCAAACTGCACTGTTGGCCACCTTGCATAATGGGAATTAGTACGCCTTGTGTGGTTTGGTTTAGCGAAGAAGCCCACTTTCATTTCGATGGGTTCGTCAGTAAACAAAATGACACATCTGGGGTAGTCAGAAACCACATTGCGCTATCGGTATGTCTCTTTACCATCAGCGGGGGATTGTGTGGTGTGCAATATCCAGTCGCGGAATAATCGGTGCGATATTCCTTGATGGCACGGTGACTACCAAATGGTACGTGAAGCTTTTGGGAAATGACTTCATCCCATTATCCATAGTGATCCTGGTTTTGGAAGTATGTGGCTCATGCGAGACGGACTTCGACCTCATCGAGGCAGGAGAGTGTTTGTTGTGCTGGAGGAGCACATTGGTGACCACATTCTGGCTCTGAGGTACCCAAAGGGCACTGGCATGGTCCTCGATTGGCTGCCATATTGTCCACATCTGAACACATCCGACTCCTTTTTGTGGGGCTGTATTAAAGACTAGGTGTTCAGAAACAACTCCAAAACCATTGGTGAGTGGAAAATAACCATTCAGGAGGTCGTCGACAGCATCGATGTTCGGACACTTGAATGGGTCATGCAGAATTTCGCTATTTGTCTGCGCGACATCATCGCCAATGATGGCAGGCATATCGAACATTCCATTACCTAAATATCTGTAGTGACCTTTACATGTTGAATAACGTGTTCGTAAATAATTATTTTTTTTCATATAGTTCAATAATTGTCACCAAGTTCGTTAGCGCAGTTTCCAAGCAGTGGGTGGTGGAGCGGAAATAGTGCTGAACAGTAATCGTATGGCGGTGGGGTCGATTCCCTATGCTGAAATTTTGTACCATGGAATCAGAAACGGTGGACGAGTACCAGGTAAAATACAGTGATGTAATTACTTCGTCAAAATCTGGGAAACTTGTAACAGCCTTATGAAAAGAAGTTTGACTACGTGCAGGAGAAGAAGTTCGTTTTGTTAACTGGCTCGTTGGGAGGACATCAACACGCAACAGTACAAAGAGACTTTTCAAGATGTCGTGCCCCCAAGTGCGTTCTGCAGGTGTAACCTTGCGACGTCTATGTCTATCGTCAGATAAAGAATCTGATCAAAAAACTTCAGAAATACTCTTTATCTCATAGAGAAAGAGAGAGATATCACATTCCGAGAATAAGGCTTCGAAATACATTCCATTGTACATCACTGGCTATCCTTGTCAATATTCTGCGGAACGATGCGTTACGTGTGGTCTGCTGTCAGACTGTGCAATGAGACAGAACCTTTTATGAATATAAATAAAGTTTCTTTTGCTTCGGAAGTTATTAAACAGTCACGTAATCGTAAAAACGCGGCATTTATAACGTGTGCACGATTCCGAAAAAATTACTGGTTCCAATGTTTTTAAGATGAATACCACCCCAGAACGTGTAAACCATCAACTGCAAAATAATAAAAGCATCACATTTTACGTATGCCTTACAATTCCTTCATGGAAATCAATTTTCAATCCCAAATTATCCTTTCCATTTCCTTTTCAGGCCTTTAATGATAATTTAATAAATACAGTGTATTGAGCATTATTTGGGTTTATTTGCAGTGTAGTGTATAAACTGAAGTCTAAAAGTAGCATACAGACTCGATGCAAAGACCCTCGGATTGTCGTTCTGTACTCTTTCCGCGGCGCCATCCGCTGCTGAGAAATTATGGTGACATATGTGGCTCATGCCTCACCCTACCCGCACCAAAAATTCTATTTCCTCTAAACGCTCAGCCATCTGGAACTCGCGCTTCCGTCGCTTTCATTTGCTGCCAGGATCTGCATATAAGATGTATTTGGAAGAAATTGGTTGTGACGAATAGGCACGGTCCCCATTTAGTAATCATGTTGCGACTGACAATGCAATCAGAATCATGAAATTGCCAACTAACGCTCAAACCCATGTGAAGGCATAATGATATATTGTGCGCAGTAACAGTGGCAATCACTACGAGTCTGTGGTATCTTTTAAATTCCTTAGCAAGAGTGGCCGGATGAAATTGGAGAAGAGGCCTTGTCAATAATCCATTGGAAAATAAATCTCCACTGGACCTCACCTTAGGTCACTAGCTAGATACGAATGTAGACGGAAGATGATATGGACGATGTCTCCCTACTTCGCCGAAATTGAACTGATGCTCCACAGCACATGGCCTTGTTGTCGCAGTGATGTGAAAGGCATGTGGAATAGTATCTCAGTGGAGGCCATTATCAAGACTGGAACCATTTCTACATATTAAGAAATCATTTATGGCAAATACTGTAGCGTTATAGACTAACTACTGCTTATATATATATATACAGGGTGTTTCAAAAATGACCGGTATATTTGAAACGGCAATAAAAACTAAACGAGCAGCGATAGAAATACACCGTTTGTTGCCATATGCTTGGGACAACAGTACATTTTTAGGCGGACAAACTTTCGAAATTACAGTAGTTACAATTTTCAACAACAGATGGCGCTGCAAGTGATGTGAAAGATATAGAAGACAACGCAGTCTGTGGGTGCGCCATTCTGTACATCGTCTTTCTGCTGTAAGCGTGTGCTGTTCACAATGTGCAAGTGTGCTGTAGACAACATGGTTTATTCCTTAGAACAGAGGATTTTTCTGGTGTTGGAATTCCACCGCCTAGAACACAGTGTTGTTGCAACAAGACAAAGTTTTCAACGGAGGTTTAATGTAACCAAAGGACCGAAAAGCGATACAATAAAGGATCTGTTTGAAAAATTTCAACGGACTGGGAACGTGACGGATGAACGTGCTGGAAAGGTAGGGCGACCGCGTACGGCAACCACAGAGGGCAACGCGCAGCTAGTGCAGCAGGTGATCCAACAGCGGCCTCCGGTTTCCGTTCGCCGTGTTGCAGCTGCGGTCCAAATGACGCCAACGTCCACGTATCGTCTCATGCGCCAGAGTTTACACCTCTATCCATACAGAATTCAAACGCGGCAACCCCTCAGCGCCGCTACCATTGCTGCACGAGAGACATTCGCTAACGATATATTGCACAGGATTGATGACGGCGATATGCATGTGGGCAGCATTTGGTTTACTGACGAAGCTTATTTTTACCTGGACGGCTTCGTCAATAAACAGAACTGGCGCATATGGGGAACCGAAAAGCCCCATGTTGCAGTCCCATCGTCCCTGCATCCTCAAAAAGTGCTGGTCTGGGCCGCCATTTCTTCCAAAGGAATCATTGGCCCATTTTTCAGATCCGAAACGATTACTGCATCACGCTATCTGGACATTCTTCGTGAATTTGTGGCGGTACAAACTGCCTTAGACGACACTGCGAACACCTCGTGGTTTATGCAAGATGGGGCCCGGCCACATCGCACGGCCGACGTCTTTAATTTCCTGAATGAATATTTCGATGATCGTGTGATTGCTTTGGGCTATCCGAAACATACAGGAGGCGGCGTGGATTGGCCTCCCTATTCGCCAGACATGAACCCCTGTGACTTCTTTCTGTGGGGACACTTGAAAGACCAGGTGTACCGCCAGAATCCAGAAACAATTGAACAGCTGAAGCAGTACATCGCAACTGCATGTGAAGCCATTCCGCCAGACACGTTGGCAAAGGTTTCGGGTAATTTCATTCAGAGACTACGCCATATTATTGCTACGCATGGTGGATATGTGGAAAATATCGTACTATAGAGTTTCCCAGACCGCAGCGCCATCTGTTGTTGAAAATTGTAACTACTGTAATTTCGAAAGTTTGTCTGCCTGAAAATGTACTGTTGTCCCAAGCATATTGCAACAAACGGTGTATTTCTATCGCTGCTCGTTTAGTTTTTATTGCCGTTTCAAATATACCGGTCATTTTTGAAACACCCTGTATATATATTTACATGTAACTGCTAATAGTAATGTCATTCAAGTCATAACTCTGGAAGTGCTACTGTAGGAATGCTTTATCAAATTACAAAATGAAACTGATTTTTATCTCTAACGGAAAATATTTCTTACATTTCACCACCACCATAAATAAAAGGTATGGCGTAATAACGATAAAGTCACCCTCCACCACCTAATATAATTATTGTACAACGTGGTTATATTCCTTACATATCTCTGCTTTACAAGCATTTTATTTTTCTGGTGGATTCGGTTAACACATTGTTACTGTATTCAGTGGTACAAGAGGAGAAATGTACAAATGAGGTGAAACGTAGGGGTATCCCTTCTGTAGATTTCGATGTAGAGACGTTTCTGCACTGTCCAGTCACATTAACGTGACCCCCTGTCAGAAGCCTGGACTACACCTTTTACAGCAGGGACGTGCAGGAAGAGAGTCAACGTGGTTCGGTTAGGTAACGACAGAGATGTGGAGCGCTGCCGACTCCAATGCCGTGGCCAGCTGCGCCAGGTTGAGAACCCATGGCACGAACAATCCTATCCACGTTGTCCCACAAATTCTCTACTGGGTTTTAATCCGGGTGGTTTGGTGGCCAGAGGAACACAGCAATCTCATCCTGATGCTCTTCGAGCCATGCACGTATACTGCAGGCTGTGTAACACATTGTATAGTAATGCTGTTCCATACCATCGTTGCCGAGGAAAAGTAAATTGCATTTAGGGGTATGTAAAGGTTTTTTTTTTAAATTACCGCTACCAGTTACAAACTTTGTTGACTATTGTATTATTTATTTAGCGACATGTTTCGGGGGAATACCTAATCTTCAGGCTGAATGGCATTACAAAAACTGTTTTATAATAAGGTCATACTGATGTTACATAGTTTTTTCGTAAATGCTGTGGTTACCCTGTGGAAGAAGAGAAAGCTTAGTAAGAGTCGATGTCACTTTGGAAGCTGGACTGATGTTTGCATGAAAATGTTTTGTAACGATCACTCAATTTGTTCTTCTGGAGTGGCAGTCTCGTTGTGATGCGCTGAGTTGTTTCCATTTCCGTGGCTCTCTTGAATTTCTTGGTGACTGTTCACAAATTTCCACTAACGTAACAGTAACTTGGAAACACGATCACAAAAAACTGATCTGTAATGCAGTAGACAAGATGGCGGTCGAAATACAACTGGTTTCGATTTGACTATCGAAATGTCGATATATGTGGTGTCAGATGTTTACATGTCTTTTGCACGTCTTGTTATCGTATTGCAGGTGTAAGTTGACGAAATACATTACAAACTGAGCACCTGTTACAATATTATTGTACACATCGTAATATAAACTATTTATTTAACATATTTCTAAGCTATTGCTGGGGCTAGAGTCAAACGAATGTCAGGTTATGTATCTTTTATTCTAAGAGCACTGTAGTGAAATTGGAAAAGAAATGTGAATTTTAGAGCCGGCCGCGGTGGCCGTGCGGTTCTACGCGCTCCAGTCCGGAGCCGCGCTGCTGCTACGGTCGCAGGTTCGAATCCTGCCTCGGGCATGGGTGTGTGTGATGTCCTTAGGTTAGTTAGGTTTAAGTAGTTCTAAGTTTTAGGGGACTGATGACCACAGCAGTTGAGTCCCATAGTGCTCAGAGCCATTTGAACCATTTTGTGAATTTTAGAAGTCTGTCATTTCATTCAGGTTCTCGTTATTCCCCATGTGGCTATGGATGAATATATCCATTCCTTCCAAGATGTTCATTTTCCAACTCTTTTCTAAATTATGTAGTACTTTGAGATCATTGTTTGTTGTAACACTGAGTCTTTTCGTTTATATGTTTCGGTATAGCTGATTTTCCCAGTCTGAGACAGCCAAAGTGTTCTTTAAAGCGGGTTTTAAAATTGCCTCCCGTTTGGCAATGTAATATGTGTTGCAATGACTGCATGTAATTTTATAAATTCCTGATTTGTTAAGTTTCTCTGTGGGATCGTGTTTCCAAGTTACTGTTATGTTAGCGAAAATTTGTGAACGGTGACCAAGAAATCCAAGAGAGCCACGGAAATGGAAACACCTCAGCTCATCACAACGACACTGCCACACGAGAAGAACGAAATGAGTGACCTTTACAAAACATTTTCATGCAAACTCCAGTCCAGCTTCCAAAGTGACATCGCTTCTTACTAAGTTTTCTTTTCTTCCACTGGATAACCACAGAATTTACGAAAAGACTATGTAACATTAGTATGACCTTATTGTAAAATTGTTTTTGTAACGCCGCTTAGCCTGAAGGTGAGGTATTCCCGCGAAATGTGTCACTAAATAAATAATACAATAGTCAACAAAGTATGTGACTGGTAGCGGTAATTTAAAGTACCTTTACATATTTCTTGAGACAGTCACGGCCGAAAAATAGTCAAAATGGCTTCAAATTCATTTACGGGTGGACATGGTCCCCAAGAATAGGTGCATATTTGTTTTTATCCGTTGTGCCTCCAATAATGACGAGATCACCCAGGAAATGCCATAGAACTCCCTCCTGATTTCAGCGTGTTTGCCACCTGACGTTTCACGTCGTACACGCGAGCAGCCATTTGTCCCATGGGTCATAACAAAGAGATTTATCTGAAAAGGCCACCTGTCGCCACTTAGTGGGCGCCCGGTTGCAGCACTGGCGTGTAAATTCCAGCCTTCGTGGACGGTGGACAGCTGTCAGCGTGAGCTCATAGATCAGGCGCCTGATGCGGGGGCCAATACGCAGCTACATCTACGGCCCATATTGCATCACTGTTGCCTCAGCGCCCGTTCTGGATAGCGCCATTTCGCGATGCACGATATACTTTAACCACGTCGGCTCGCGAACAGTTTACAAACTTAGTCGTTTTGGAAATGCCTCCACCCTTGGCGAAAAGTCCGTGCCCTTTTGGAAGTCAGATAAATCGCTCTGTTTCCACATTACGACAACGACTGCAATTTTTTTCCGCGTCCTCCCAACACGCTTTGAATGTCCTCAACTGCCAGTGCTGCAAACTGATGTCTGCGAGTGGTTATTGCACGTTGACTTCGAATGTAGGTGGTGCTCACGTTAACGTGACTGTACCACGTATTCTTAGCTACCGTCCTTAAACTCTGCGCAAAATCCTACTCCTATAGTTTGTACACTATAGTGAAAGCCGTACTTTATATGCGATGCATGTAACATGATAGTGCAGGCATTTTTGGTTGCACTGATGCCACAAGGTAGTAAATGCGAAATAGAAACACATGTAACGGACAGACTATTTAACTAATATGAAAGACACCATATCCATATAAGTATATAGTTCTGGCAATACAGGCCATGACTCCTTCTTCTGTGCGGATGCACACACATTGTCCAAACTCTTACGGGACTTGGTAAGAAAGTCTTTTACGAGTAATGAGTGTGTTGGGTATGGACACTACGAATGTAGTGTGTGGGTATATAAGGTGAGAATGGAGGTCTCGCGGGAGGCGTGCGCGAGATAGTCAAAAACGGGTCAAATGGCTCTGAGCGCTATGCGACTTAACTTCTGAGGTCATCAGTCTTACTTAGAACTACTTAAACCTAAGTAACCTAAGGACATCGCACACATCCATGCCCGAGGTAGGATTCGAACCTGCGATCGTAGCGGTCGCTCGGTTCCAGACTGTAGCGCCTAGAACCGCACGGCCACTCCGGCCGGCGCGACATAGTCCCTGCAGTCGCACTATCCTCTGTGACTCGGTGGCTCAGATGGATATAGCGTTTGCCATGTATGCAGGAGATCCCGGGTTCGAATCCCGCTCGGGGCACACATTTTCACCTGTCCCCTATTATATATATCAAGGCCCGTCAGTGGCTGGAAGTATTAATATATAAGACTATTTAACGTTCTCCCAGCAACTGTGTGAATGGATTTTGTAAATGTTGAGTGTTTTGCGGTTATGGAAAGATGTATGTTGCCAATAACGGAAAGAGGCACAACAACAAAGAGGTACGAGGAAAGCCTGTGGAGATCGTTATGTTAAAGGAGAAGAAATGCCGCAGGCTACCGTCCGATTGAGGCGAGCTCATTAGAAACAGCAGACAGAGCACTAACTCCGTTGAAGAAGGATGAGCCAGTAAATTTGTCGTGATTGAGTTCATTCCCATAAACCTAAATCAGGAAATGGAAACAGGGATTGGAAATCCAGCACCTAACGAACATGCATCTGATTTCTTCAGTAACTGTGAAACTGAAGCGAAGTGCATCTTGCCATATGAAATGAAATGATACGATTGTGGACAGCGATGCAGCCAGTTGAACAGAAGGGACATATGCAAACAAAATCCAAGAGGGATCTCTCATAGTAAGAAATAACCATGGCGTTTATTGAATGGAAGATGACAGGCATCACAGGGATACAACTGGAGGAACTTGTATGCTGACGATCATATTACTTGGAGTGATGTTGATGAGTATTACATGCAGTAGTCATGACATGTGGCCTCCTGTACTGCTGCTACTGAAGATGATGATGATGTATAAGGGAGGTCAATACAAACGTTTCGTGTTTTCTCGCGCGAGATCCAACGATAAAACACGAGTAAATGTTTTTACTGCAGTAATACTACAGTCATTCAGCACTAAAGTCACGTTACCGTCATTTTGGAATCAGGAACGGTGTTCGTTAGAAAAACTTGATCAGCTCAACAGAATAACCCAGGAACGAAATGACAGTGATTTAGCCGTCTGACCATTGACTCCATACTAATTGTATGAAATCTAGGATAGACCTAAAAATAGCCACATCGTAAACTGGAACCTGCTCCAGCAGAAAACGACTCTGTTGTCCAAAACAGCCACTGTCTCGGTCGGTCTGCTCTGCAGGATCGTATTCTGCGGATGTACCTCGAAACAGATCGAACTTCCATCTAGTAGCCGCGCCGTGTCGCAATACCGCCAGCCATGCATCCCACGCAGATATCTGTTTGCTAATTGTCGAATCCACGCATAAAAGCAGATTAGTTTTAGGTCTAGTGTTATAGTTATGCAACTGATACAAATCTGCATTTTGTACACGCTATTCCAATATATTCTAGGGTACAGGACAGCAAAATGTAGCGAAGTAAGACCGTCCTAGTGACAGAACCTCTCGTCGTCTGTATTATAAGATGAGTAGACTTACAAGGGGAGGCCGCCAATTGTGAAATTCAGATTCGATTCATACTGCGCATAATAAAAGCTCATGGCCAGAGGTGTAATGTGGCAAAGCACCAAGATGCACTTCTCAGCCGTTGTCGAGAAAATCGACAGTTAAAAGAAACCGTTGCGGTGAAATACTCTCTACGATTAAAGGTTTACTACAGCGTCATGGCGCAGCGGTAAGCGCTCGGGTTTGTAATCCGAAGGTCGGCGCATCGAATTTCGCACCATGCAAATTTTTTTTTAGTATTTGTTTTTTGTAATTCAAATATATATATATATATATATATATATATATATATATATATATATATATATATGCATAATAAGTTGTTGAAAGTCGTTTGTCGTGGAAAAACTGGCGACTTCGAACATCATTATGTTTTCCGCAAACAAAGTTGTATTTCACAAATGTTATTAATTGTCTTCATAATGTTAACCACGTATAGTTAACGGAAGACGTAGAAACGATATTCCGAAACGAATACGTATAGCGTAAGTCAAACGTTCGAATTAGAATAGAGACCCCACGAACACAAATTCGCTGTGGCAGGTATGAAATATAAACTCCGTTACTCGCTCGCTACACTTGAAGGACAGATGTTGAATGGGCCGAAACGAGCCGCCGCATAACAGCGTAGTTGCCTGCTAACTTTGAAAGAAAGTAGATGCGGTCCCTAGCGCAACTTATAACATCGACGAAAATCAGTGCGGACGGGAGAGTTTTGGTACACCCTGTTAAAAAAACGGAAAAATGGAGGCGGTACAATTGGAGAGCGATCCGCCTTCACCAACATGCATAAGCAATTCATATATATATATATATATATATATATATATATATATATATATATATTTGAATTACAAAAAACTAATAATAAAAAATATTGCATGGCGCGAGATTCGATCCAGCGACCTTCGGATTACAAACCCAAGCGCTTACCGCTGCGCCACCACGCTGTAGTAAACCTTTAATCTTAGAGAGTATTTCACCTCAACGGTTTCTTTTAACTGTCGATTTTCTCGACAACGGCTGAGAAGTGCATCTTGGTGCTTTGCCACATTACACCTCTGGCCATGAGCTTTTATTATGCGCAGTATGAATCGAATCTGAATTTCACAATTGGCGGCCTCCCCTTGTTAGACTCACTACTAGAAGGAAAAATATCCTATGAGGGGTCGAAGACTATAATTTAAAAGTGTATCGACATCAAGATGCAGCAGATTGATCGTTAAAAGGACGATGAATGAAATCAACAGTGGCTGAGTTGACGGTAGCATACTAACATTCACTAGAATCGATTTATAAAAATGGTGGTAAATGTAAATTATGATGGCGGGGCTACTTATGAAGAATGAATATCAGAGTTTGACTCTCCGACTATTACGGGCTCATCACTACATATGAAGCACAGGTCTTGATACCAGAGATACACTGGGGGAGGGGGAGGGGGGGGGCTGCCTGTGTCCGTTTCAAAAGATTCAAGCCACCATTTCCGTCAAACAATTTGCGAAAACTATCAGACACCGTAACCTGAAAACTGTTCTTCTCGAATGCGAATCCAGTGTATGAACCACATCTTTTGGTGCTCCTCCAGAATTCGAGGCATTATCAAAAACCCAAGTATGTCTCCTACAGATCGACGCCAAAAATTTGCGAACATCCAGCGTGGCGACTGCATATGGAGGACCTGTGTGTGTGTGTGTGTGTGTGTGTGTGTGTGTGTGTGTGTGTATTTAATGTAGCAGCAATTTGTCTTTCGCGTGGTCCTAAAATGCAAACATTTTAGCTACGGCCTTATCGCAACCGTTATTAATATCGACTGAAACAACAGGTTTCCTGTTACCAGACACAAATTATTTCCATCACGTATTTCAGAGATTTAAACTTCCATCAACAGGTGGATTTATGTCATTTAATACGACATGTATGGTTGCAAATCTGAAGTAACCATTGGCTCTATATAGTAGCAGAATACAAAAACAAATTAGTCTTTTAGCACTTAGCTCATAATTTTGTGGCGGTCTTCGACTGCAAGAATAAACAAAAATATCAATGTAAAACTAGAAATATCTCCAGCGGTCCATGGGCATCTTTTTCTGTACTGATTCACATAAATCGACATGGAGATGAAGGTTTAAACAAGTGAGACGCGTACGGGAAACAAAATAAATAATGAACAATACTTAAAAGCCGAAACATTCATATTCCAAAAACGTTTTTCTGCCCCGTGGGGCACCTCAGTTCATTTCGTTAGCCACTCGTGAAGTTTTCTACGGGAGATATGAAATGGTCATTCGAGATTTTCCACAGTCCAGCCTTCTTCTGCAAACCGCCAAAATCGTCAACGAACAATACATGCCAGTTGTAATATGGACGTATGTGACACATATTGGTAGTCATATTTCGATTTATGATTGACAAAGGCATGGGTAATTGGTTTATTGTGGCTTATTTTTGCAGATCTTTACATTAATAGTTGTTGTGCAATATTTTACGTCGTATGTGCCAATTTAAAATTCCTTCTACAGCTTAGCAAGAAAGTAAGAAATATAACATCTTGCTAGCGATAAAAAAAAACCACCACGGCACTCATCAGAATAAGGAAGACTCTCCCGAAACCAGTTACAACAGACGAAAAGGTAAAGAAGGAAATAGAGATTGTGGATATTACTAGAAGTTTATAGTTTCACATTCATAGATTTACATTAGCGCAGTTTCATACGGAGAGAAATTAATATTGTTGTTTCTGCTTGTATTTGTGTGTGAGAGATTAATGTGAAGGATAACAATGTAAATGATCAGCATTTAGTCGTATTTTCACCGACATAATGTGCTACATTTGTGAGCTAATTCACACACTTCACGTAAGCGGGATTTCCGAATTGAGATCCTCAAAACTTGCAAATAACTATAGTTCAATTCTTTTATCTTGGCGGTTCGCGCATGCCCGCCCAGACGCGGGAGATTGCTGCGTTGCCAGTTGTACGCGCCAAGAGAAGCAGCGCCATAGTATAGTTCGCAAACTTACTTTTAGGAGGGAGCGCGCTGTTTATGAAGTAAAGCCACCACGGCCCCATTAACCCTTTCTCTGCTACAGAGACGTGCCCCCCGCATTCCGCGATGTGCGCGATTTTGTCATCATTACACTGTTCGCCTGTGCAGACACATGGTGTTTCGACTGCTTTGACACACTTTATCATTCGATTGCACAAAAACTATTTGGCCCTAAAATTTGATTTTCACACATCTTTTTGACTGATACCTTCCCCCCATAAATGACTTAATTTTGTTTCGATGTTCAACGCAGTTATTGTGCAGCATTAGATGTAGTAAACCATTGCACGAAATTTTGAAGAGTTTGCAGAGGTAAAAGTCCATAGCATATACTTTCCCAATGGTCGATTTTAGTTGCCACTAGAAATTTCAAAAAATTACATTCAAACGAATAAAATTCATGAAGTAAGACACTTCGATATTGTTTCTAAAATAAAGAAAATATTAAGCACCTATCAAGGTTTGAACTCAAAACCTTCCACATGGCAGTCATACACTTTAACCATTACACTAACGCAGCTCATCATTCCATATGTTTCCCGGAGGACTTTAAAAATATCACGCAAAATACCGACAAATACTGTTGGTATGATTATGAATTACTCACGTTTCGTCGAAGTACAATAGGAAATAAACAATTACCGCTGTATTTTGTTGCGAAAAAGCGGTTAGTGAGAATGATACAAACACCTTTCCTTCTTATCGCCTTAATTAGGAGGCTTATTGCTTGCTTGGTTTAATTAATTAATAGAATATGAAGCAATTGGTATAAAGAATGCTTTTTCCAAACTTTCTATAAAAGAAAGTCTGCTATCAAGACATTGCTTTTGTTCAATCACTTTATTTATGACTGAACGTTTCTAAAACTGAAGACACTCGTCCGTGCTCTGCACTGCAGTCGAGCTCTGGCAACGTCGTTCTCTGTTCATTGGCTGACTGTGTTTTGTGACGTTAGCTGCGCAGAACAAACCTAAACTCGGCCGCCGTCATAAATGACGCGCACTTTAACGGTCTGCAAACTGTTATACAAGGAAATGTTTCAGCTCCGGTTAGGTAAGCCGAGATTTGTAAAGGGGGAATTTCCCCTGTTAACCTGGAAAGAAACAGCAAAGGCAACCCTTTCGTAATCGATAATGCCTTCTCCTGAAAGATTTCAAGGAAGATGGGAAGTGACTGATTACAACTTGAGTAAACGCTGACCTTAAACTTACCACCGCTTGTGTACCTCCTAGTGGTACCGATCCGTAATGTCGTATCTCGAGACACGCGATCGTAAGAGATGGAAAAGAGCCACCGTGGTACAACAACCGTGTTAGAAAACTGCTGCGGAAGCAAAGGGAACTTCACAGCAAACATAAACATAGCCAAAGCCTTGCAGACAAACAAAAATTACGCGAAGCGAAATGTAGTGTGAGGAGGGCTATGCGAGAGGCGTTCAATGAATTCGAAAGTAAAGTTCTATGTACTGACTTGGCAGAATATCCTAAGAAATTTTGGTCTTATGTCAAAGCGGTAGGTGGATCAAAACAAAATGTCCAGACTCTCTGTGACCAAAATGGTACTGAAACAGAGGATGACAGACTAAAGGCCGAAATACTAAATGTCTTTTTCCAAAGTTGTTTCACAGAGGAAGATTGCACTGTAGTTCCTTCTCTAGATTGTCGCACAGATGACAAAATGGTAGATATCGAAATAGACGACAGAGGGATAGAGAAACAATTAAAATCGCTCAAAAGAGGAAAGGCCTCTGGACCTGATGGGATACCAGTTCAATTTTACACAGAGTACGCGAAGGAACTTGCCCCCCTTCTTGCAGCGGTGTACCGTAGGTCTCTAGAAGAGCGTAGCGTTCCAAAGGATTGGAAAAGGGCACAGGTCATCCCCGTTCTCAAGAAGGGACGTCGAGCAGATGTACAGAACTATAGGCCTATATCTCTAACGTCGATCAGTTGTAGAATTTTGGAACACGTATTGTGTTCGAGTATAATGACTTTTCTGAAGACTAGAAATCTACTCTGTAGGAATCAGCATGGGTTTCGAAAAAGACGGTCATGTGAAACCCAGCTCGCGCTATTCGTCCACGAGACTCAGAGGGCCATAGACACGGGTTCACAGGTAGATGCCGTGTTTCTTGACTTCCGCAAGGCGTTCGATACAGTTCCCCATAGTCGTTTAATGAACAAAGTAAGAGCATATGGACTATCAGACCAATTGTGTGATTGGATTGAGGAGTTCCTAGATAACAGGACGCAGCATGTCATTCTCAATGGAGAGAAGTCTTCCGAAGTAAGAGTGATTTTAGGTGTGCCGCAGGAGAGTGTCATAGGACCGTTGCTATTCACAATACACAGAAATAACCATGTGGATGATATCGGAAGTTCACTGAGGCTTTTTGCGGATGATGCTGTGGTGTATCGAGAGGTTGTAACAATGGAAAATTGTACTGAAATGCAGGAGGATCTGCAGCGAATTGACGCATGGTGCAGGGAATGGCAATTGAATCTCAATGTAGACAAGTGTAATGTGCTGCGAATACACAGAAAGATAGATCCTTTATCATTTAGCTACAAAATAGCAGGTCAGCAACTGGAAGCAGTTAATACCATAAATTATCTGGGAGTACGCATTAGGAGTGATTTAAAATGGAATGATCATATAATGTTGATCGTCGGTAAAGCAGATGCCAGACTGAGATTCATTGGAAGAATCCTAAGGAAATGCAATCCGAAAACAAAGGAAGTAGGTTACAGTACGCTTGTTCGCCCACTGCTTGAATACTGCTCAGCAGTGTGGGATCCGTACCAGATAGGGTTGATAGAAGATATAGAGAAGATCCAACGGAGAGCAGCGCGCTTCGTTACAGGATCATTTAGTAATCGCGAAAGCGTTACGGAGATGATAGATAAACTCCAGTGGAAGACTCTGCAGGAGAGACGCTCAGTAGCTCGGTACGGGCTTTTGTCAAAGTTTCGAGAACGTACCTTCACCGAAGAGTAAATCAGTATGTTGCTCCCTCCTACGTATATCTCGCGAAGAGACCATGAGGATAAAATCAGAGAGATTAGAGCCCACACAGAGGCACACCGACAATCCTTCCTTCCACGAACAATACGAGACTGGAATAGAAGGGAGAACCGATAGAGGTACTCAGGGTACCCGCCGCCACACACCGTCAGGTGGCTTGCGGATTATGGATGTAGATGTAGATGTAGATCTGATGCCGTGTTCTGCAGTATTGCTAGGAGTACATTTGCGGAAGTACTCAGAAAAAAAAAAACTTTTGCATAGCGGAAAGGTATGATTTACGACGTTTACTTTATAGGACGCAGTCCAAGCCTCCCCAGCCCACGGAACGGTAAACACTGTTTTGGCATCTGACGCCGTTTCTCCTGCTAAAGCAAACTACTTCGTCAGCCACCTGGCCGCTGACATCAAAGGCCACGCTCGTAAAAGCTGCAGGCGGTCGCATTTCGACTCTGAAGAACGGCGCCGGCAAAGCTGCCTGCCGGATAACGCCCACTGCAAACACCGAGCATCCAGTTCAACGCGTGCCGCCAAATCTCCTCCATCATGCACCCTCGGTCGCACGCGCTGAACCCTCAGAGTCCAATGACAATTCCACTGGACCGTTCAGACGTCGGTATAACATGCATGGGTATACGACTATCTGGTGATCACAAACGTGCCGCACTACACACAGAGCCCAAATCGAATATAATATGATTGCGAAAAATCAGCGTGACCTACATATAGGCCTATATCTACGCCTACTTCTATACCTTGTCAGTCACCTTACAGTGCAGTATGGACGGTATCTATCAGTACTAGAGATTTCCTTCCAAAGAATCCGCATTTATCTCAGTTGCATTATCGTGAGGGCTGCCCTTCTGTTGCGATACTAGCAGCGTTCCTGTAAATTTGGTGAATTCTTTCAGTATCTGTGGTATTAGGTACTTCATAAGAAATCCGGACACTGGAACAGTGTCTCGTTTAGTTGCAATCATGGATACGTCTTGCAAGCGACTTCTTTTAAATGTGCACCTCACTTTCGCAGGATTCATCCTATATATCCAAATCTGCCTTCTCTTATACTGATCTTACGTGACTGTCAAAATTTTACTGCTTTCTGGTATACCTCTCAATACTTCTATGATGCCATTTTCTCTTATTTTCAGATACGATACCGCTCTTCGTCTTTGAGGGAGGCATTATCTTGCGTTTATTCACTTTTAAAAAGAGCCGTCAATCTTTACAGGTAGCGGTAATTTCGTACATATACACAATCAGCAAAAGTTTAGCATAACCTCTTTCTTTGGAATTTCGTGGCACAGAAAACAAATATAGGTTCAGAGGCGTGTGTTTATATTCATTTACAGTGCGTCCAGATCCACAAATAGAAAACACAATTTGTTTAACTGCAAATTCGTCTGTTTCCCATGCCAGTTCTTCATAGCACGTTGCTGAAACGTCGGTACGTGGTGCAGTATCCCCTTGCTTGGATGCGGGATTGTCTCTCTTGTGCCGGCCGAGTGGCCGAGCGGTTCTAGGCGCTTCAGTGTGGAACCTCGCTGCTGCTACGGTCGCAGGTTCGAATTCTGCCTCGGGCATGGATATGTGTGATGTCCTTAGGTTAGTTATGTTTAAGTAGTTCTAAGTTCTAGGGGACTGATGACCGCAGCTGTTAAGTCCCATAGTGCTCAGAGCCATTTGAACCATTTCTTAAATATTTGTTCAAAGGTGAGGAATTTCATTATTTTAATAAATATGGAAATTTGTGATTCTATGTAACATATACGCGCAATTAGACATTCGTCTCCGCGGGTTTATGAGTGTTAGTTGGAGCCTCCACGCGATCCTGTTCTGTCGCAATAGGCCATCTTTGTATCGGAACTGTAATTTACCAATATTTTCGCCACCAAAAACTGAGACTTCGACGTTCATACATCCCAGAATGTGCTACGTGCGTAGGTGGCCACTCATGTCTAACGGGAGAAATAAACTTAAATGAGGTTATCAGGAGAGCGGCGTGCTACAGCAGGGGTGCGGTGTGGGAGTGCGGAGGCCGCAGCTTCGTTTCGCTACCGTTTCATCACTACGGCGACTTTACGAACTCACACCATACACGTAAACTTATTAAACACAGACATAGCTGGACACGGCTGAAATTAGATCCGTTTAAGGGCAGTCTTAATTAATGGGAAGAATTTCTTTGTGAACACATTAACATTTAACTTAGCATTCCACTGGCGTTCATTCCAACTTTAACATTTCAAGTTTAATATTCATTGAAGTAAACCGCAAATTAAATTTCCCTCCCTTCATTTTTCTGTAGAGAAACACGCCGCTCTGCTAAGGATACGTGTTCACCAGAACAACACGATAAGCAGGCGACTTATCCATAAAGGTGAAATTGCCACTAAAATGTTGGCGATGCGGTCCCGCTATAGGTTGGAGTATCTGTGCTTGATAGTGCTTCTTATCCTATCTTATAAGACGTTAATGTATAGTGAGAACAGGACGCTTCCTTGAAGCACACCTGCATTCTTTCGTTCCTGGCGAACATTATACGCTGTCCACTATTACATACTTGGTTCTACTACTCAAATATTCTTGGAGGTATTTGCACATCTGTGAAGATATTCCGTATGATATAATATTAGTCGAATACGAGGTACAACATCGAATATATTTCTGAAATCTAGGAAGTCAGAACTTAAAAATTCACTTTCATATATTGTTTGCAACCCTCCGTGTATGAAAGAAGCGAAGCTTTGTTTTACACCAGGGCATTCTCGTGAATACGAGCTGATTCTTTTAGAAAACCATCTTTTCTTTGAAACTCGATGGGGGTCTCTAACATCGAACAGCAGTCGGTTGTATTTGGCCACTATACACAACAAAAATACCGTCACAGTGAGAACAAAAGTATATAACAGATTACGCTTGTTATTTATGGGTTATCTAACCATGTAAATGTTTGAGGACAATTAATGGAACTCGGAATCCAGGTCACGTCTGCTTATAACACATTTTTGTGTGCCCTTGATGATGTACACAGTTCACGTAAAATTAGAAGTAGCGGAGGTCTCCAGAATCTCAAAAGAAATTGCGCAAAATGAACTAATATTGTGGGGAGAGAGAGAGAGAGAGAGAGAGAGAGAGAGAGAGAGAGAGAGACGTTTTCGTCGATTTCGAAACTAGTTTTTCCTTGGCATCTTAGGAAGTGCTATATCATCTGGTCCCTTCTTATAGTCAAGTTCCGTCATAAATTTCATTTTTCGAATACGATTCAGTACGTCCTTATTAGCATTTCTATCTTCTCGTCTGCTCATCAGTACACTCTTTGTAGCATCACATTTACATAGCTTCTACTCTGTTAAGTGAATAGTTTATCTTCCACATACCACTTGCCTCGCGGGGTAGCCGAGCGGTCTTGGCTCCTTGTCACGGTCCGCGCGGCTCCGCGCCGTCAGAGGTTCGAGTCCTTCCCCGGGCATTGGTGTGTGCGTGTGTTGTCCTTAGCGTAAGTCAGTTTAAGTTAGATTAACTAGTCTGTTAGTTTATGGACTGACGACTTTAGCAGTTTGGTCCCATAAGACCTTACCAGTAATTTCCAAAAAATTTCCAAATGTACCAGTTCCGTAGGAACCTATACTGCAGCCTAACATCTTCAGAAAAGCCATCCATACACTTTAAATGTGACGATACAGAAATTGCTCTTTGTCATACTTTTCTTGCAGTGTCATTTTGCGACCTCTTTACTTCTGCCATAGGTATATTTCAGTACTTTTCAAGAACTTTGCACGCAATCAGAATTGACAGCAGTTGACGGAGGGCCTTGAGATTGAAACATAATGGTCTTTCACGTATGGACTGAAAGGCGAGGAAGTTGTCTGTCTCCCCGTGAAACTCCACTTTACGCCAGAATCTGGCGCAGCACGCACGCCCGCCCGCCTTGCTGTCACTTTAGCGCGCCGATAAAAGCCGACTCACGTCCCGTCCCTTCCGTAGATTTCCCAAGGGGCGTGAGCGTGCATCTCGGCCCGGTTGCGTAAGGCAAGGCAGTTAAAGACGAGCGCACCTCGCATGGGATTCCTCATACACGCGATCTACAGCATTCTCTGCGGGGCTTCTTTAACTAAGTCGGTAAAATACCCCTTTTTTCAGGACGGGGTGGGGTAACAAGGAGAAATACTGAGATATACGGTTCATTGGAGGTGTAGAAATTTAAGATTCGAAGATAATGCAATCAGAGCGTACTGTCATCTATGTCACATAGTTTGATACTCTGAAATTCATCCATCAAAATCGATAGAGTCTACCGTCATAGCGGTAGTCCTGCTCGCACTTTTCCGGTTTTGTTTTATTTATTTTAATTATTTTAAAATCCCCGTCTTTGTTGGCGATGGCAGCCAAAGTGGATTTTGTTGTGTGGAAGGTTACAGTCGGCACTTAATTGATGTCTATTATTCATACAGCACACAGGCTCGATTTCGGAATACGCATTCCACCATCGGATGGGAAACCAACGACGTTTGTACAGATTCAACGAAATACGTCAGTCTATTCAAATGTTCAAATGTGTGTGAAATCTTATGCGACTTAACTGCTCCAAAGGACAAACACACAAACACGCACACCCATGCCCGAGGGAGGACTCGAACCTCCGCCGGGACGAGCCGCACAGTCCATGACTGCAGCGTCCCTGACTGCTCGGCTAATCCCGCGCGGCACGTCAGTCTGTGAATAGCTGCTAACCACCGGGCCCACCATACCAATTTACCACGTAAAGTTATGTGGGAACGTCTTTTTCTCTTTCCTTTGCTTATATTTTACGACACATAATAAACTGACTGTGTCTTGGATTCCTACCTGTGGAAAAATAAAAAGATTGAATCGTTTTCGCATAATCTCACTTGATTTTACCTACGTGATGGAGTGGTGTGGGAGCATACATTTGGCTACCGGGTATTCACGCATGGTCGACTTTAACTGAATCCACACGGATATGATGGTTTTCCCAGACCCATCTGGTGATGCAATAAGAATACAGAAATCGATCATGTATGTTGGACGAGTAATCAGCATCAATACGGCGTAGACTGAGGACACCTGTTATCTGAAGCGGTTCGATTTCAAGGTACACCATTTTTTATGTATTACGTGCCTCATATTTCTAATTTATACCTCTTTGATTTATTAAAATGAGTATGTTCAAATTAGAAGTTCAAATGAACGCTATAAAGGCGTAATTATTTAACTCCATTATTATGTTGCACCACTTTTCTTTTGATTATGATGATGGTGTTGATGATGATGATGATTGGTTTTGAGGCGCTCAATTGCGCGATTATCAGCGCACGGACAAATTCCCAACCTTTGCTCAGTCCAATCGCGCCACTTTCATGAATGATGATGAAATGGTGAGCACAACACAAACACCCAGTCATCTCGAGGTAGGTGAATATCCCTGACCCCCCGGGAAACGAACCCGGGATCCTTTGCTCGGGAAGCGAGAACGCGACCGCGAGACCACGAGCTGCGGACTTTTTATTTTGATCCCGAAGCTTCATAACACAGTTATCATTAGGGAACACTAACCAAAACTAGATTATCAAGGTGGTAAACGTCAGATATTTATGAATTTCGAATCAAATTTCTTCGACACTTTGTGAGCGCTAATAACTACAACCCCAGGAGACATCACGCTAATATCGCTTGACGCTTCATCTAGTCTCGATAATAGCCTGATTTTCATTTATTATTATTCATTTTAATATTTGGCCGCAATGATCGTACCGCAAGCAGTAATTACATTAGTGCTAATTTCACAGTGAAACAACAAAGAGGGTTTGACGTACAAATTATAAGTTCTCAACATAGAATAAAAACGTAAAATGACGAACGCCATATAGCCAACAGTAGTTACAATAGTCCCAACTTAACAGAATAGAAAATTTCAGAATAGAACAATGATGAGAATTTAAAGTACAAAGATAAGTTGGTAGTGTAAAATAAAAACTCTACATTATAACACGGATTTTCAGCTCGGCTCGTTCCATGTGAAGAAGATATCCACAGCAACGTATTTTAAATAATCCGAGAACAAATTGTACTTAAAAATATGACTACGACAATTTAAAGCAGTTACACTTCTGGGGAGGGAGCAACCGCTCGCAAACAGCTTCCTATATTGGACCACTTGTGCGGCCGTGTACTTGGCTCACGTCAGTATGACGTGGCTCAGGTCCGCCACCGCCGCAGTCACCAGATGTGGTCTTTTTTAACCGGTGAAGCCGGGCGGAGTAATAGTACCCTCGGATCCGTGAGGAATACAGTCCGCAAGTTTCTTCAGAGATACCGCATCCAACTCAAGTCGTCAGTATGTTGTTTTAAGGGGGCCTACTGTCATGTCCGGTGAGTTTACCTTTCTAGTACACGTACAGTTTCGCGGTGAAATCACACAGACCAGAAGGCAGTCTATACTACGTCGGTGGTTGGAATTTCATTGCGGCACTCTTATACGTAGAAGTGTTGGGACATACCTTTGGGATAATTTTATACTCTCGATCGGCCTTATACGTGCTAAAGAACTTCTAAGTGTTGTCATAACAGACATTTTAAATGGACTATTTTGAAAGTTATAAGGAAAATGGAACTACTAAAAAACAGCAGTTTTGTACAAAACAATATTCGAGCTAATGAGAAGGCATGCCAACTAGCGAAACGTCACCTGAAGGACAGAAGCATGATAGGGAAGTGCTAATTCTCAGTTTGTCACACTTACCACCGGAAACGGAAGAAAAGTGGTCTGAAGATACGCTAGTTACGTAAAGAACCGCACTACAGATACGTACGCCCAAAGATCTGACCACAATAGTGGTATTCGTGAACACACACACAATATTCTGCAACTACTCGTATTTTTAGAAAATATATATTGTTTGAGTGTAAAAAATAGATTCTATTGAAATCCATTACCGTAATTCATCGAAAAAGCTCTTGAGCTTCAAATTATGGAGTACTAATTTGCCAGAAGAAATTGCGGTTTTCCAGAAATGTGAGAGATCACAGTGCAGTATATAGTCCGTTAATTAACACTGTAGTGTCCACCCCTGATAGCCGAGTGCCGGCACGGTAGCTCAGCGTGTTCGGTCAGAGGGTTAGTTGCCCTCTTTAATAAAAAAAACTGAGTTAATCGATCAACAACGAACTTAAATGGATGTCTTACAATGTCCGCCCCGATCAGACGCAACGACCAAAAACGAAAAAAATAAGATTAAAAAAAAAAGTGGTCAGCGCGATGTAGTGTCATACCAAACGGTCCGCGTTCGATTCCAGGCTGGGTCGGAGCTTTTCTCCGCTGAGGGACTGGGTGTTATGTTGTCCTTATCATCATTATTTAATCCTCATCGACACGCAAGTCTCCGAAGTGGTGTCCACTCAAAAGTCTTGCATCAGGTGAACGGTCCATCCGACGGGAGAGCCTAGCAACGTGATATTTCCATTTCAAACACTGTAGTTAGTCAATGACGACGAACATTTTGTGTTTTGTGATGCGACTGATATCTATAACAAAATAAATTATAGGGTAGTGTAATATGCAGCTGAACGCCAAAACGTGCGCTTAGTTGGTTGAAATTTTTAGTACTGCTTGAAAAAAGAAACGAAAAAAAGCGCAATGGTTGTATAGACTATTTCTAATGCAAAGTAAATAAAAGGAAAAAAAAGAAATATTTTCCATCCTCTTAGCATGACATCAAGGAAACGGAAATTCTATTCACTAATTGTCCTACAGTCAATAATTAAGAGTAAAATCAATTTTTCGTTGTTACAAGGTAGCACTTCTGAAACTGATTTACGTCTTTATGCGCTCCTAGGTAACCAAGAGACACAACGTAATTTCTTGTTTGCCAGTCGCCCAAAAGCTCATTGCGTGATGCCATAAAGCCGACAGCACTCCCAGGCGAGCGAGGGATCTCCATCGGGGAATTACGTCTCTGCTTGTAATCTGGCAGAAGGCCAAAGCCACGAAGTTTCACGACCTCGTGCCTAAGGGAGGTAACTCCCCGAATGCTGGCATTATTTTATTTTAATGTAACATAAACTGTAATTACAGGTCTGGCTGTTGTTATATGCGACATAAATTAGGTATCAAATACAAATAGTAATTCATACCCTTATCATTTCTTATTAACAAGTGAACGTTCTCCTTCTTTCCAAGAAGCAAATATTTGCACACAACAGCATTTAGCGCAAAGTTCTTAAAAATAGATATTATTTGACCTTTCGTATACTACAGTTGGGTTATTGGATAGTGATAATTTGCTTGAGAGTCGGAAAGTACAGAAATAATGAAACCTTAAATAAACGTAATAACAGAGAAGTATATTAGAAACTGATTCAACGAATTGGTGGTTAGTGGAATGATCGAGATCTGCAATTGATAGTGATGGTCCAAATGGTTCAAATGGCTCTGAGCACTATGCGACTTAACTGCTGTGGTGTTCAGTCCCCTAGAACTTAGAACTACTTAAACCTAACTAACCTAAGGACATCACAAACACCCATGCCCGAGGCAGGATTCGAACTTCCGACCGCAGCGGTCGCGTGGTTCCAGACTGTAGCGCCAAAGACCGCTCGGCCACTCTGGCTGGCGATAGTGATGGGTCAGACAGATAGTTGACAGTGTGCCATGGGCTATTTTACAGATACCAGCAAATTATAGGGACCATATCACTGGGGGTTAGACAAATGCCGGCCGCGGTGGTCTCGCGGTTCTAGGCGCGCATTCCGGAACCGTGCGACTGCTACGGTCGCAGGTTCGAATCCTGCCTCGGGCATGGATGTGTGTGATGTCCTTAGGTTAGTTAGGTTTAAGTAGTTCTAAGTTCTAGGGGACTGATGACCACAGCTGTTAAGTCCCATAGTGCTCAGAGCCATTTGAACCATTTTGTTAGACAAATGCTACTTTCAAACTCCAAAGATAGTCCAGTATAAACTTTTCCCGTGCTGTCCTTTAAAAGCTGAAGAGTACCTGTATTTACGTGAAACTGCAGTCGTGCATGGTTAATTTTCTGTTTTTAACAAAGTGTGACTGGCGATAACTACCTCAGGAGCAATATAGCTCAGCGCCTAATGCACTAGCCGCCTAATAAGAAGCTGCGGTTCTTAGTTTCACACGATTTTCCTGATTTAGGTTTTCAATAGTTACCCAAGATCCCCTGGCTGCTCTTTTGAATAAGCTGCAGTTAATTTGTTTCCTTCCAGATACAGAGCAAGCATGTGCTCATGTCCAATTATCTCGACATTGATTGATGCTGAATTATAAACTTCCTTCCTCCCGCAGAAACTTTACACAGTGCAGTTAATGTGACAAGGTGTTGTATTTTCTGTGATTTTTACGAAAAGATAGGTTAGTCGTAAGCAACGATGTTTCTAAATTAGATGAAGATTCACCTCTGCGTAAAGTGTATTCGTCAAGCACGCTGAAAACACGAAAACATGGCAATTTGAGATGTGGAACTTCAAAAGTTTACATAGGCCTCTATTACTCGTTTGTGGCATCAGTTCCATAGTATCTATTAAAGGAGATCGCTTAGTGGTTAACACACTTTTGAGAGGAGTAGGATTCAGTACATTGTTTGAGCTCTAGGTAAGGTTTTCGTGATTTTTCTGAATCGCTTAAGAGATGTTCCAGGACGTTTCCTTTGGAAAGGACCCATCCAGTTACCTATCTCTTCGTCCTATCAGAGTTTGCATTTCGTCGCCTGTGGAATGTAAAACCCTGAGCTTTCCTTTTTTTCACACTGTCCGGAAGCATTTCATTTTATAAGTTGTCCCGTATGATATTACTGAGATTGATATTGCTGAGCTCTGTCAAAAGAACACGACTAAGTAAATTACAAACTGTCGCCTGAATAGAAAGAATATTTATGGACTTAACTGGTAAGAAAATGGCCTGTTCACGTCTTGTTTGATAGAAAATGATGAAATTTATGCTAATTCAACAACTCCAGAAATGAGGGAGGAAGATTTTTGATTCATTTACACGTGATCAATATCAGAACTGGCACTGATTCTTGAAAATACGAATAAAATACGAATTAATAACTCACATTCACAACTAGTACGTTTTGTATAAAATTCAAATTGTAATCAATCCTAACATACACTGAAACACAGAATTTGGTTATAATGCTTTTACCAAAATTAATGGGCGTGAATTTTATTACGGTTAGTAAGTAAATATATTTTCCCTTTAAATTTCTCTTTATTACGTACAAGTTTTTGTGAGGTCGCTGTTGAAACAATGTACTTCACCCTGCAGAATCCTCTGTTTCACTCGACTTGATTGTTACGTCAGAATGAACATTCCATTTCTGCCGAACTTATTTCGTGCGTAGTGTGTCTGTTCACTTTTATTTTCAAAGTTTTATCCCGTCAAAACATGGCAGTTTACGGTAACAAAAAGGTAATTAATATTTCCCTTCGTGTTTGAGTCCGGCGTATTGACAGGTCGCTGTTCCGAATGGGTAAACTTAAAAATCAAGTGCGGGGCAAGAGAATTGGACTGTGAACGGCGGTACAAATCCTAAATATGACATAATTCTTTTTCGTTTAGACTGTTATAAAGTGTTTAGTG
Organism: Schistocerca americana; assembly: GCF_021461395.2. Classification (NCBI taxonomy): domain Eukaryota; kingdom Metazoa; phylum Arthropoda; class Insecta; order Orthoptera; family Acrididae; genus Schistocerca; species Schistocerca americana. Next base: position 364,384,305 of record NC_060122.1, on the reverse strand, counting down.
TTTTCTCAGTTTTGGAAGTACACTAGACTCTTGCTAAATCGGCCATTTACCGCACATGTGAGTGCAGGATTAGCAGAAATGCCGGATTATTGAGAGTGTGTTAAATTTAGTATAAACACATAGAGATTGTACTTTATTAAATTCAAAAATACATTCATTTTCACAGAAAACTTAGTCCTTGAGTGTGTACATACATATTGCTATAACTCGACACTCTTAACGCGACATGGCCCAACGTTTTAGTGGTCAAAATCATGACACGCGACGTCAGTATGCTTTATCACAAAACGGCTTTACAAGCATTTCACAGGGCCTGCCATGTTTCTAATTGTTGCATAATGTACTCCAGGAAGACGTCTCCTTCTTCAGCACCAACAGTTAGAGATATCCTCTTGTTCTCTCTTCCTATGTGCTCTTCTTCATCAGGTTCATCGTAGCATTCCTGTGAGCTTGTTGCTCGTCCAACACTGTTGCCAGCAACAATGAATGGTTTTCTGCGAATGACCTCACTTCAGTCTGTATCTGAGTTAGAGTTTCTGCTTGAGGTCTAGCATAACGTGTTTCCCTTTAGAAGCCATGTAACGATCCGTAAGGAAAGCCATATTTCAAAGTGTAGAGGAACGTAATTAACTAACAACATTGTTACAGACGAAATTTCATTATTGTAGACGTTATTTCAGGTTGAATTACCAGAAGCTGGAAGTGTGCCGAATTATTCAGACGTCGGATACTGAGGGTCGTATTAGCGAGAGTATAGTGTATACAAGGACAATTAGTGTTTGTTTCGTACAGTTTCTCGGCTGCTCTGTCTTTCAACACATTTCGACAGTATAGTACTTTTGTTTTGTAAGTGAATGATATGCTACAGTCTTCCAACTCTGTCAGCGTCGTCTGGTGAAATAACTTCATTTTAAGCTCTGTCGCACAGTATTATAAGTGGATTGAACTGAATTAACTACGGGACAATAATTTTTCCCGCCTATTACTTTTAGCTGATAGTGAAAGCTCGTCGTAACGCACAAGGCTTTACATTTCCATATCTTTGTTTTAAATGACTATCTTCATACAATGGAAAAAATCTGGTGTTTGTACATCTAGGAGAAGAATGGCTTCATTGATCACAGCTGACTGCTTAGAGATGCAAGGGTTGAACCCGAATGTGGGGACACCACAAGAAATGCATCCCCGAACATAAATCAAATGCCAGACAAGCCTGCAAGATGCGCTGTGTATTTGACCACGAACGGTATCTGTGCAGCGTCCTTCATGTTTTGCATGTGTCAGTTGTAGTCGGAACAGGCTACTGTGTAGTTGTGAGTGTATCTGACGGAACTTAGTGCACTCGAACGTGGACAAGCTGTTGCCGGTCGTGGGATGGGTGCTTCTGTAAGCAGCGTAGTCGAAATGTTGTTAGAAGAGTCACTGTATCGAAGATTTGTTCAGCATACAAGGAAAGCGGAAAAACAACTTTCCCTAAGTCACAACGCGGAAGAAACTGTGTGCTGAATGATCGTGACGGACTAAAGGATTTGACGGAAAATGAGAGGTTGCCAGCTGCAAAAGTTACCACTGAGCTGAATGTTGCCCTTATCGACTTCACACAACATTGCACTGAGTGGAATTTACAATACAGTGAAACGGACAGGAACCACCAAGTCAATTAGGTATGTCGAAGAGTTGCATACCATATTTGGAATATTGCTGAAGTTCTGATTGAAATTTAACTCTCGTTGAAAGAGCGATGGGTATCTTTTAAGCAGTGTTCCATTAATCATGTCGGTATCGCTATTACTTACAAGGAGCCCGCATGGGAGTCTAATTTGGTTATTTTTTTATATTTGTTGTACGTAAAGTTCAGAGCTCAAATAATAACCCGAAGCAGGTCGAAGCATCTCTCAAAGACTCTCGACAAAATTGACTTTGAAACTTTTCTATAGTCTTTAATACAGTAATTGTGGCCAGATATATCGCTGTGCAAAGTGGCACTGTGGTCCAAAGCTCGCCTGCGACCTGGGCGGCCTCCGTTCCATTTCCGCCCGAAATTTTTTTTTTAATATAATGGCCATGTTTCTAATCGAGTTTCCATAAAGGAGAAAATAGATAAAGATGGGAGAAAAAGGTTATTTGTACTTTTTTTATTCAAACAGTCTTTATTAACAATCTTTCATAAAAGATCGGTAACTAAGAATTATTATTTTGTGTGTGACATCTAATTATAAATAAGAAAACGTGCAATATTCATAAAAATAACAATTATATGTGTGTTACTTAGATTTTATGTGATGAATTTTGTATCTAAATGGCATACGTATTCGTCAAGAACGGAAAACAGGAAAAAATTATGACTTAAACGGGACTCGAACCAGTGATGACGTCGCGATCAGTACAGATATTTTTTGTGTATGTCTTCTTCATCGTCACGTATTTCACTCTTCACGGAAACCTTCGTAGAACATGCACCACTCTTAAAAAGTGCATCGGTTGAGAATCCAACCTCTTTTTTTCCTTTTTTCATAAAATTTTATTCAGTTATGTATGTACATTTTTTTATGTCATCGGTCTTTTGACTGGTTTGATGTGGCCCGCCATGAATTCCTCTCCTGTGCCAACCTTTTCATCTCACAGTAGCAATTGCAGCCCACCTACTTAATTATTTGGTGGATGTACCGCAGTCTCTGTCTTCCTCTACTGTAATATCGAACGTTGTGCAACACTGTAATATGAAATAGGTTGACAGTCTGTACTGTCGTTAGTTCTCAGTGCAATCATTATTATATTTCGATGTTTGGAGAACAGTATTTTATGTGCAGTAGGTAACACAGACATTTATCATGGGGGCAAAGTACATGAAAAGCACATTTGGTTATAATATAGATCACAGTTTTAATAATATTAAGAATTGGAGAGAGAGATTATGAGTCATAGCACGTCATTAACTAAGGGCATATGGGGAACATGTATCGAGGAATGGACTAGTTTCAACCAATAACCTCATATCTGGAATGATTAAGCATCAGATTTCAGAGTGAAATTTAGCTTGCCTCGCTGCAGGCGAGTATTCTACCTCAGAGTCATGTGGCCTATCGACAAAATCGGGCGTGAATTAATGAAATGAAGGTTCTCAGAAAATTTCAAAGCTGATTTTCTCGAGCATTTTTTTAGAGTTGCATCGATCTCCTTTGGACGATTGATATTTCAGTTCTGAATTTCACGTGCCTTAAATATAAAAATTTACAAAAATCCTAGTCATGCGGCCTCCTTGTTAGCAAGCAGTAGCACTGCTTCCCGCTAGTGGGCGTCTGATATCTCTGCCCAAACAATTGAGGAGCTCTGCTCAGCGGCCAGGCTTTGACTTCCCCTCGAGTGCCTTGGAGCCTTCGTGCTGCCGCTGATCTGCGTATGTGCCGAGCTGCTCCCGTGCACCACGCAGTTCACACTATCCCTTTGGAGGGGACGCCCTCTGTGTGCTGTATCTGAGGAGACGTGCCTTAGTTTGAATGCTCGGACTACTGACTGATCGACGCCAGATGCTCCTAAGGAACTAGCTGTTGGCAGATTCGTCCTCTGCAACACAGTTAATTTGATGAGAAGTCTCTAAACATACGTCTTTGCTCTTTTGTTCTCCGCAGTGAGTGACTTACGTGTGTGTGGATGAGACGAAACTTACGTAAAGTTATTCGCAACTGCAGGCTCCATTGGTTTCTTTAGTCTCGTCGCAGTACGCTCTAGCTCTAGCTGAGTTTTCATTATAATTTGTAGAGCTGCAAACCACTGCCATTGCTTTTGGTTGATATATGTGTATCCACTCTAGGAGATGTGTTACGAGGGACGTTCCGAAATAAGAGAAGATGGTACACCAGGTGACTCAACCAAACACCATGCGAATCCAGACCCACTGCTGGCTCAGTGACGAATGGGGCGTCAACGCCGAGGAAGAGAGAGAGAGAGAGAGAGAGAGAGAGAGAGAAGAAGCAGACCGATGTGCCAGAAGCTGTTCCAGTATGCATTACAATGACAGACAGACGTGTACTGACAACGTGGTCACTAATGGAAGTACGTGCCGTTACCCAGTATGAATGGACACGTGAGAGTGGTGTATCTGTCGTCCATGAACGCCTATACACTGTGTATGGTGTATGGTGAAGAGGTTATGCCTCGTCAAACTGTTGGTATCTGGTTTTGCATATTAAGAGGATGAAGTCAGAGTGAGGAGTGTGAAGGTCGAAGCGGGCGTCCCTCCACATCCACGACTGAAAACGGCATTGCTAGTGTACGGTACATGGCTTTGGCGGACAGGCACACAACTATGCCAGACTTGGCGTCCACACCGTTCCGGCCGTGCACAGACATGACGCTGCATGAAGCGTTGGGTTACCGTAAAGTGCCGAGAAAGATGACCCCGGATCACAAGAGTGCAAGAATGGGAATCAGCCTCTATCACCGGATGCTGTAAGAACGACAGGAAAAAGAGTTTCTGTTCAGCTCACAGACGATGAGGCATGGGTGCAACACTTCACTCCAGAATCCAAAATCGCCTCATCGATGTGGAAGCATCCTTGTTCGCCAGTCGGGAAAAAACTTGAAATTATCTCCCTCCGCAGGAAGCACTATGGGCTCAGTGCTCTGTGATGGGAAAGGTGTGATTCTCCTTGATTTCCTCCAGCGAGGAACCATCAATGTGGACGCCACTCGCCATTTGGAGAGAGAGACAAGGCTCTTAAGGCGTTGTACTCTTGGATGACGACGCAAAACCAAGCACAACTAGGCTCATGCAGGGTCAGACTCATCGCAGTGAAGGGAAGAGACTGGATCACCTGGCCTACAGTCTAGATCTTGCACCATCGGATTTTCATCTGTTCCCTGGATTTTAAGACGCACTCTCAGAACATCATTTCCTTGCCATAAGCCGATGTTGACATGGAGCAGGCTGTGGGACAGTTCCTTGCATCACAAGGCACCGCGTTTTGCCAGGGTGGTTTCTTCAAGACTGTCATAGCACAATGCCATTGTGTATTTGCTTTTGGCAGTAAAGTTTCCATGTGAAAAACAACAATCAATTTTATCTGGGTTCAAGGCTCTTCAGTCCGGAACCGCGCAGCTGCTACAGTCGCAGGTTCGAATCCTGCCTCGGGCATTGATGTGTGTGATGTCCTTAGGTTAGGTAGGTTTAAGTAGTTTTAGGGGACTGATGACCTCAGATGTTAAGTCCCATAGTGCTTAGAGCAAATTGAACCATTTTTTTTTTATTTTATCGTCATAACGTCCTCGTACTTTAAGTATCTCTTGTTGCCGACATTAATCATCGCCTGTCCTATGCGTTTGAAATTTTAATACATCTTTCATTTAAATATTATCAGATTTCTATAAACCCTTACTCATAGCTCTGAAAAGTTTGGAGTTTTACATATTCTGTGTATAATTTGAAGTTGTGTCTGTTTTTATATATTTATTATTGTGTACCTTTTATTCCACGTTTATTGAGAATTGCCGTTAAATGTTGTAATTACCACGTAAGGCCAGCTTACTCTGTGAAATTGTATAATTTACCAGACGGGGCTGCTCGCTCAGCATTGGTGACCTAAGCCAGCTCGTGATTGTAAATTGCCTGCGTAAAAAGCTGTTTTAAATTCCTTACGCGTCGCTTTGGCAAGTGATTACTTGTATTTATTGTTAAGCTTCTCGGCTATAAATTTGTGTACATTTTACTGTTTTCGTACAGTACTGGAGTTTAAAATAAAACAATTCAACTCATTGGAAGAAATTTTTTCTTTGTCTGGTACTTCCGCTTCCAGCTCTCCGCCTCGACCTTCCAAGTTGACTGGTGTACTTTCTGCAACATACGCTAGAAAATGTGGTGAATGTTGTACAAGATGGTTCCCGCTTTTGTCAAGCGTAACACTATGTCATATTGCGACGATACGAAAACGGCACGAGGCAGATTAAAATAAAACAGGGTGGAGCCCCACGAGGAGGGGCTGCCAACATATTGTCTGCGGGGGAGCTCTCAGCCGACGGGCAGATCAGATGCCTCGCTGCTGTCCCTAGATTTTTCTTTTTTCCGTCCCCATCCCGGCGGAATGCGATACGCGAGAACTCATCTCCCAGTCGACGGAGGCAAGGGCGCAGACGCGCTGGAGGAACCCCTTTCTGGAGAGACGAGATGACAAACCTCATCCTGTCGTGAAACCCTGTCACTGCTGATCTCCCTGTGTCTCTTCCGAGACACTGATAACTATGCTAATCACGAAACATTAGTCGAGATTCTTCTTAGAAACTTACACGTCCTCCATTTATCGCACAAATAATGGCTGCAGTTTGGGAAACCAATCTATGCCAGCGAATTTTTTTGGTTTGTTTGGATAAAATCGTTCTGCAGTTCCGTTGACTGTGGCACAGAAGGAAGATTACGGTGTAACTTCTCGTCGACGATGGGTTCATTAGAGAATGATAGCTCCGATTAGGACAGGATGGAGAAGGAAATCCGCAGAGTCGATTTAAAAAGGAACTGTATCGATATTAGCCACTATAATTTAGTGAAGACACAGCTGGATGAAGATTTTCAAGCCTCTGCTCCCCAATGTACTCGTAAGACGAATGTCCAAACCAAGGTGCCATCTCGGTGTCTCACGTTAAGAAACCCGCAGATCTAGAAATAAGATGTAAATATGTAACTTCCTTGAACTTAGATATGTCTGTCGTTAGCATGTTCTACTAAATTGCATTAGATACTGTGCTGGGGTTGTAAACTGTGATTAAACTGTACCGTGAGGCTGTTATTTCCGGTTCTATCAGCAAAGTGTTTAAAAATATTTGATAACTTATAAGTACTGCAAAAAGCGCCTAGAAGAACGTTTCTTATTTCGGGAACATTTAAAAATTTTACGATGGGAACCACGATCGAATCAATTGAGAATTTACGTAGTAAGAGCAGTGTTGTGGTCTTGCACTGAAAACCGCAAGACATCTGTACGCTGCACGTTGAAATGCCTGCAGGACGCTAGGTTTCTTCGAGGGAGTGAGCCCGTGAAAGATGAGGCACAACGCTGGAGACATCTACCGGGGCGTGCTGGAAAGTAATGCCTCAGAATTTTTTATCTGAAAAGTACTAAACCTCTTCAAATGAAAAAAAAACGTTATTACCATTCTACATCTTATTTTTCATGTCTACATATTTATTTTTCAACATTGTCAGCCTGGTGGCGAACATATTTCTCCCAATGACAGACCAGTTTGTCGATATTGTCGCTGTAGAATGTTTGACATTGTTAACGGAGCCACAACCTCTTGTCTGCTTGTACCGCGTCATCACTATCAGAGTGGAGTCCTCGAAGGTGCGCTTTAAGTTTTGCAAGCACATTAAAATCGGTTGGAGCCAATTTGGGATTATATGGAGGATGATCGATGACAGTGAATCCAAGACGCAGAATTGTTGGAGACGTCGAAGCGCTCGTGTGTTTTCTGGTATTGTCATGCTGAAGGAGAGGGTGCTCCGTGTGTGGACGAACTCTTCGAATTCGAAACTCGATTCAGCACGCTGTTTCTGACGCACCGACGAAGTTACCTCATACACGGCCATGTTACACACGACGACTCGCAGAGAACTGCTAATACGTAGACACGAAGAATAAATATTTAGAATATTACTAACACTTGATTTATTTAAAAAGATTTAAGAGTTTACACTTAACAGATTAGGAGGTCTCGTACTTTGTGTGGCCAGAGCACCATCATGCCGCTGGTGGTTACATGTGATTTTAAGTCCTGGCTGTAGGTGGAATAATAGAGACTACTTCTTCAAACGGTTTATGTATATATCTTTTAGAGTACAATACTAATATGTGCATGCTTTCATTTTAGGTCTATTTTTAGTTTCGTTTTCTTCATATCATAGATTATGTTTAAATTCTCCAGTCCTTTGTCGTTATTTATACACCTATCCACATTATACAGTGACTCAGGTGGCGATATGTGCTATTGACATGGTTTCGTACCACCTGCGTCTGTAGCGTCTGTGTGTGAACTTTCCCGGTGAGAGTCTGTATACTAAATTTCTTTCTTCAGCCATCTTCGACAATACCGTGAAATATATTCGTGTCGTGTTGTAACACCTTTTATAGCAGCTACAGACAAAACAAAGAAAAAAGTTAAAAAAAACACACACTTGGTACATATGAATTGTAGCTAATTTGAATACATATACGAGGTGGTCAGAAGATGTCTGAAACGCTTGTCGTGATGTTGTAGGACAGATTGTACTGAGACATAAATGTGAAGAAAAAAATGCGATACGTTTCGCCGTTTCCGAGTTATTTAGCATTGAAGTTAGCCAATAATGTCGTTGCGCGCGGAATTCAAGTTTCAGCTAGCGAGACAAAGCACTCGTTGGGCAACACCGCCTCTGGCAGGCCGCTTGAATGTGAGCGCGCGACGCCCCGATTGGCTAACTTCAATGCTAAATAACTCGGAAACGGCGCAACGTATCGCATTTTTTTCTTAACATTTATGTCTCAGTACAATCTGCCCTACAACATCACGACAAGCGTTTCAGACATTTTCTGACCACCCTGTATATAGGATGTAATAAAAATACACCTGTAAAATGTGACAATGTTTGGAGGAGATAAAAAAAACGCTTTTGTTAGGTGGTAAAAATGTCACAGATGTACTGTTTCCCCTCCAGGGGTTCTTGAATGTCTTAATGCCGGTAATGTTGAGGTATTCAAACTTCCATATGAGGACTATTGTTTTACAGACGTGACTGATCTATTACGGATTTGTTTCTGGGGAGTGGGGGGGGGGGGAGATGAAGCAGTTGATGTCCGAGATACCAACAGACACTCCAGAAGAGCTGATGGCCCGTTTGGCTGAAGCTGCAGCAATCATTCGTAAGACCCGTGGTTGTTTGACCCAATTTGTGCATTAACGTAAACGGACAATTTTTTCAGTAACATCCCTAAAACAATATTTATCACACGGCCGTTTTAACATCGTCTCTAACCTCATCAACGCCAACACTTTCATAAAACAGTAGCGGGGAACCGGGGTGCCTGCGACATTCTTGTACTGTAGCAACGTTGCTTCGGACATGCATGCATCACATCATCACAGAATAACAGACACTATGTTGACGACCAACAGCCCCATTTCAATTAAGAAATGATTCTCAAACTTCGATTATGTTTCCGCAATATCTGTTTTATACACTCTAAAAATAAAAAATTAACGACGAACCATGAAGAAATTATCCGAATGAGACGGAAATCGGTGGATGTGCTGTACATGATGGTTACAATTTAAGTGAAATTGATCGATTTACTCAAGATAAATAGCTTCACAAATTCAGCAAGTCAGTAATGTCATGGTCCACCTCTGGCGCTTATGCAAACAGTTATTCGGCTTGGCAATGTTCGATAGAGATGTTGTATGAACTCCTGAAGGATATCCTGCCAAATTCCATCAAACTTGTACGTTAGATCGTCAAAATACTGAACTGGTTGGAGGGCCCTGCGCATCATGCTACAAACTTTTTCTGCTTTCCTAGGTAGGGTTTGGCAAGCACGAAAAAAAGCAGTAGAAACTGCGAGCGGGCATCGTCTTGCTGAAATGTAAGCCCAGGATGGCTTGCCATGAAGGGTAACAAAGCAGGGCAGTGATTATCGTCGGATGGCCGTGATGGCCGAGCGGTTCTAGTCACTTTAGTCTGGAACCGCGCGACCGCTCCGGTCGCAGGTTCGAATCCTGCCTCGGGCATGGATGTGTGTGATGTCCTTGGGTTAGTTAGGTTTAAGTAGTTCTAAGTTCTAGGGGACTGATGACCTCAGATGTTAAGTCGAATACTGCTCAGAGCCATTTGAACCATTTGATTATCGTCGACTTACCAGTGTGCTGCAAGGGCGCCGAGGGTGACAATCAAAGAGATTCCGTTATGAAAAGAAATGGCACAGCACAGCATCACTCCTGGTTGTCGGATCGTATGGAGGAGGAGAAAATGAGTGTTTAACGTCCAGTCGACAACGAGGTCATTAGGGAAGAATGAGGAATCAAATCGGCCGTGCCCATTCAAAGGAACGATCCTGGCAGTTGCCTGGAGCGATAGAAATCACTGAAAACCTCAATCGTGATGGCCTGACATGGGTTTGAACCATCGTCCTCCCGAATGCGAGTCCAGTGTGCTAACCACTGCGCCACATCGCTCGCTATGGGCCGTATGGCGGGTGAAATTCAGGTTGGTATCCAACAGCAGTCCAGGGCGCCTCCAGACACATCTTCGGTCTGGAGTCTCATTGACTGGAGTAGAACTGTCTTCGTAATGAGTCCCGCTTCGACATGGACACTGATGTCTAGCGAAGACACATAAATCCTCCAATTTTTTCTAACACTATAATTATTTGTTTGTCTTAGAGTGTATTTTATGAGATAAGCTGTAATATATCCAGAATGATTTTAGTGTGGTCACCCATCTCGACTTTGAAATACCACTTCATGCCTTTACACGTGCAGTGCGTGTTGAGAATAGCATTCTCTGGGGTATACTGGGCCTGACTACCTGCGCAGCTCATGTGTTAACCGCAGCAGTCTGTGGCAATTTGTCGTGACAGGCGGCCGTAACTTTAAGCGACTGCCGTCGATGAATAAGATACAGAGCGGTGATGGATGGCGGCCCCTCTGTCTCCCTCCCACTGCTGCTGGCAACACTGGCGGGTAAGCCTGCGTGTTCTCTCTGGCCAATCACGCTCACACACGTGTTGTTCCAAAGGGGATAGCCGCTCGTCATTGGCGCAGAGGCTGAAATCATGATAAATCAGAATGCGATCATCAGTCGATTCGCCGACGCAGTCCATGGAGTCAGTTTATCGCGGAATCTACGCATAGAGGCAGCATTGGTCGAAATAAAAGAAATTTTAGAGAGTGACATTAAAGCCAGGGTGAAGAGATAGCATTTATTACGTTCGATGATGACATTGCTATTTTCCGTGAAACGATAAGAATTACAGGAATTATTAACCGGAATGATCAGTCAAATGAGTACAGAATATGGGAGGAGGGTAAACAGAAGAAAATAAACCGAAATAATGCGGAGAAGCAGAAATGAGGTCAGCGATAAATCTAACATCAGTATCGGGAACCATGAAGTGGACGAAGTTAAGGAATTCTGCAAAACAACCGGCTTCTAGAAAAGGACATGTTTTTGTTTTAGACTTGGCTCTAAAAGAGCTAACAAATTACGTTTGTAGGTGAGGACAGTAATCAATCGCTTCACTAACTGTACAGATACCTGCCGTCGTAAATTTTGGCAACAGCTGGCCCACACATGCGATGCTGGGTATTCGAAATAAGTTTCCATTTGTTTTCCTTAATTTTCCTTTTAATAAGAGCCACGAAGTCCTACTGCCAAATGCGATTCGTTCAAAATTTGGTTGATAGTAATATAGAGGTAAAGACAAGTCGTTGTTTAACATAGTTACCAAAAATCACGGAAAGATCTTCATTGATTTACTTCAAAAAATGGTTCAAATGGCTCTAAGGACTATGAGACTTAACATCTGAGGTCATCAGTACCCTAGACTTAAGAACTACTTAAACCTAACTAACCTAAGGACATCACACACATCGATTCCCGAGGCAGGATTCGAACCTGCGACCGTAGCAGCAGCGCGGTTCTGGACTGAAGCGCCTAGAACCACTCGGCCACAGCGGCCGGCGATTTACTTCAAATTTTTACACAATTCTCTAACAAAAATTTGGGCGCACATGTGCAATATCCTTTTCAGTATATATATATAATCACTTAACAGAGAAACGTTGTAAAAAAATCTCAAAAGTTTCTTGTGTCGGTTGCTTCACATTTCTCTACTACTCTGTAAGAAAACTTTACGTATTTTTAATAAATATGGTATATAAATAAATATATAGCTGTACTACTGTATATAGACTAGTCATTGCTTAACATTATTACCAAAAATCTTGAAAAGTTCTTGACCGATTTACCTCAAATTCTTACACGATACGCAAATGAACATTCAGACGGATATGGACTACATATTTTTTCAAACAACAGTGCATAGATTTTCTGTTATAATCATATATAAGGAAGTAAATGGTGTGTAGTGCGCTACTGTTAATAAATGTGATTTGGTTATCTTTCTCGCAGACAGTTTCAACTATGGTACCTAGGCATTTAAACCACTAAGCAAATTGTTTCACCCTCACACATTCTTTCTCACTGGTTAGATTTAGGAACAGAAACTATACACATAAGAGCATGCTGTTTCAATTTCTTCCTTAGTGTCGGTTTTCAAAGAAAATACGGAAGTTCAATTTATGACTTATCAGCTTACGATTAGAATACTATACGAAATCCGAATTTGAAATAACAATAAACCAGGCTCAAGGTTAGAGAATAGGTAGATGGTGGAGACGAAGCACATGGACGTTGTAGATAGCCACAGCTGGAGTCGGCCAACTCATAGAAACTGACAAGGGCATTGAATGTATACAGAGAAGGGCGGCGCGAATTGTCACAGGTTTGTTTCACGCGTGGGAGAGTGTCATAGCGATGCTGGAGAATCTGAACTGGCAGAGAAAGCCTACCGATAAAGTTTCAAGAACCGGTTTTACATTATAACTCTAGGAATATACTACAACGCCCTGGGTATGGCTTACATAGGGATCGTGAGAAGAAGATTAAATTAATTACAGCACGCGCAGAAGCAGTTAAACAATCATTCCTTCCGCGATGGATAAAGGAGTGATACAGGAAATAACCCTAGTAACTGGTACAATGGGACGTATCCTTTTACAGGACTTCACATGGTTTGCAGAAGATAGATATAGATATAGAGAAGGGAAGGAGGAGATGGACAGAGGACAGAGAGAGGGAGGCGAAGGAGATGTAGAGGTGGAGGAGGAGAACATGGGCAAAGAGAGGAGGAGGAGGGGACAGACAGAAAGAGGGGGGGGAGAAGATTTACATACATATTTTTCAATTACGAAGCATTTCTGGGTTCGCTAGTAATACATAAATAGACCATCTCATCACATTTAAACTATAGAATAGCCATTACACATTCAGACAGTTCCTTCACGTTGACATCCTAAACATACAAAGTTAAGAGACTGTGATTCAAAATCCTACGAAAAATAAACATACATCAGTGGAAAATAAAATATCGATCAGGCAGCTAGAGCAATTCCTTTCAACCAGGAGACTCTGTTGAAGGCGGTATCAGTAAACGCTGAATTACACCCTTCTCATACAAAATCTGTATATTTTGATCCAACTCTAATAGTGTATACAGGGTGTACATTAAGTCCGGGAACACTTTCAATTATTTATTGCAGAAAAACCAAACATTGTACAGATATCGTATATACGTCATTTTGAAGAGAAACCGTGAAAGTTTTTTTTTTTTTCTTCGTGTATACGGCCACAGCTTAGTTTGGTAATTTGCCGATAGTCAGCGCTAGTCGCAAACATGGCGAGTTCAGGTGCGGAGAGAGCTTTCTGTGTGTTGGGAGTTCGACAAAAACAAGTCTGTTACAGCTATTCAACGGATTTTTAGGTACAAGTACGGTAAGAAGCCACCAACTAGGAAGGCCATTTACCACTGGCAGAACAAATTCGTTACGACGGGTTGCTTGTGACCGGCAAAGGGAAGTGGACGTCCCAGTGTGAACGTGGAGCGCGTTCGGGAGACATTCAGGAGGAGTCCAAAGAGATCGGTGCGTTGTGTTTCCCATAAACTCGAAATGGCTCCAATGACAGCGTGGAACGTCCTGTGACAGAAGCTGTCTATGAAACCATTCAAATTGGAGCTAGTGCAGAAGGTCAATAACAACGACAAAGACAAGCGTTTTTAGTTTTGTTCGCAGTTGGAACAATTGAATGAGGATGGGGATGGCATTGTTGATCGCTTAATTTTTAGCGACGAAGCCACTTTTCACACTATTGGGAAAGTGAACACGCATAATTGCACTGAATTTGAGCGTGATTCCCTAAAGGTAAATGTTTTTTGTGCCTTGTCACGTCGAAACCTGTACGGGCCATTCTTCTTCGCCGGGAGTACTTTCACTGGGTATTCGTACTTGGACATGTTGCAGCAGTGGTTCATGCCTGAAATGCAATCGGACTGTCCGTTCGTCTTTCAGCAGGATGGGACTCCACCACATTTTCATCGTGAAGTTCGTGGGTACCTGAACACGGAGCTGCCGCATCTATGGATCGGCCATCCTACAGAAGGGGACAGCTGTTTCATGACATGGCCTCCCCGATCACCAGATCTCACTCCGTGTGACTTTATTCTGTTGGGACGCATTAAAGATCTGGTGTATCTACCGCCTGTACCAGGTGATGTAGCAGGGCTCCGGGAGAGAATATTGGAAGCGACTGTCACAGTCGACGATGCCATGCTGGGACGGGTATGGCAAGAATTCGATTACCGTATTGACGTCTGCCGGGTCACTCATGGTTCACATATCGATTGTTTCTAAAAAACTTTCAGAGTTTATCTTCAAAATGCTATATGTATGACGTCTGTAGAATGTTTAGTTCTTGTGCAACAAATAATTGAAAGTGTTCCCGTACTTTATGTGCACTCTGTATTACTAATCAACAACACTAATAAGATATTATTTTATACTTGACTGAACCAAAATTATAGAAACGTCCACTCAGCGAACTAATCATGGCTGTAGTTAATGTGGAGAAGGCATACCCGCTACAATGGCGAATGGAATAATGTGGAGCATCAGGTGCTGTGACGTCTACAGATCCTATACTAGCCATCGCTATGAAAGTCAAGAGCACGATGGGAAAGAGGCACATAGAGGCATCCTGACGTTTGGGAAACTGCATCTTTGAGATCGTGTCGCCACTTGGCCACCATGTGAAGTGTGTACCGTGTGCACTACGATCCCTGAATGACCAATGTCGCCAGAGTCAGTATCCATCACCGGCGCCGATTGGTCAGTGTAGATGGCTGCCATGCAGAGGAACCGGGTTTGATTTCCGGTACTGCCAGAGCATTTTTTCTCGGTGGGAGAACTGGAAGTGGGTCCACTCAGCCTTGTGATGGCAGCTGAGGGGTCACCTGACCGAATAATATTGGCTCTAGCTGCCGAGAGCGGTGTGCTACCCCCATGCCTCCTCCATACCGCATCTTAAGTGTTACCACTGGCTGATTGATCACGCGGCGATCGGTCCGGCTCGAATGACCCGTCTTTGCCGGAACTAAGAAGCTTTCCTTTCCTTTTCTACAGTCAGTGCAGCGTGCAGCAACGTTTCGTAACAAGGTGTGGCCGTATGACCATAACATCTAATGGATAGAGGAACTCCAACTCAGCAAACTATTTACCATTTCAGTGCTAAGTAACTTCTATCGGGAAACCGTATTTGATCCAGAATGACATCCGTCTGTTCGCTTATGACATCAGCGAGGCTATTTTCGGCTAAGTAATCCACTACTCCGTCTCAGACGAATTCTGTTAAAACGGTTTCGCAATAACTCCAGACACATGAAAGTGCTTATGTGATCCCCCAGGACATGTGACCTCACTGCAACGGAAGCCATCGGGGACCGTTTTGAGCGATATTTGCACCCCTTCGGCTTTTCTACTATTTACTCGAATTTTGGACGGCGCATGAGCTGTCATAGATCAGGACCGCTTTCCATGTGTCGTTAAATCCATGTTGCAGCACGTCTTCACCGTCATCATGGCGTTTCAGCCTCCGGCTGTACTTGAGATTCTGTTCGCTAATCAGACATTTGCACGTCTATCAAAGCCATATATGTCTGGAAAGTTATCACATTCTACGCGATATACAGTTACAGAAAAGCGCCTATGTTTCCTGTCACACATATTGGACTAATTTCGTTGAAACGTACTTCATTAAAGACAGAGCACCTGCTGAGATGGCCTGTCGTTGTTTAGAGTCACCATGGAAAACGACCTACAGGATGTTCAGACAACTTTCGTAAATGTTGCCAGGTGACGTCGCCCGCAACCGATATTTCTGCAGGAGCACATCCTACCATTTTCAAGGCAAAACTACTGTAACTGTGCAAGCGAATTTAATACCCTGGTTTTGACAGAAACTCCATAAACATACACCCCCCCCCTCCCCCCCACACACACAGACACACACACACACACACACACAAAACCACACACACACACACACACACACACACACACACACATTGTAAATACTGACGCTTAACAAACAAGATGACAGGTGTCAGAAGTTATCGATAGTGAAATTAATATACTCAACAGGTGAGGTAACATAAACTCTGTCCCTCTACTTTTTGACAAGTGAGGGAGCAGGAGTCCAAGCAAAATTTAAACAAAAAATACCATCTCTAGGAAGTAACCTTATAAATTGAGATGGTGGTTTTTGTTTAAATTTTGCATGGATCTTACTCTCTCACCCTCTGGTTGTTAATTTAAGTGTCGATTAGTTCTGACGTCGGTTAACTTTGGTTTGTGATAGCGCTGGTGTGTGTGTGTGATCTTTACAGAGTTTCTGTGAAAACCGAGGTTTTATATTCGCTTGCACAGCGCTTACTTGCTGTCATGAAAATGGCAGGGTTTGCTCCCGTCGAAATATCGACTGTTGTCGACGACGTCATCCGGCTGCATTCCCGTGCGTAAGTTATCTGAAGTTGTATACGCCTGGAGAAACTAAGGTCCAACTTCAAGATGATGGATATGAATTTGCACTCCACGCCTCCCTAATCATAGTCGAGCGCTTGAAACACTACACCAACTCTTTGTTTAAGAGATCAGAGGAAAGAAAAGGAATACCATTTCCCATACGAGAAAGTGTATTATTCGCCCATGGTATTCAAATCAAACATTCAGTTGACGATCACATAACTCCAAAAATAAAAGAAGAAGAAACTATAGAAACTTGGGCTTTTAGACAATTTCGGGTAAAACCCAGAAGTTACGAATGGTAGGATAGGCCTAATTAAACATGATAGGGGACTTCTAATTTATAGGCGAGCTTACCGCCGTAAATCGACCTCGGAGCGGAAAATTGATATTAATGTTCCTTCTACTTTCCATTCCGCTTCCAATTCCGATAGCCCACAGCATCCGGTAGGCAGTTCTTTAGATGCGATTGTCTGCAAAGTCCTCTGCTCACGAGAAAACTGAATCAACCACATATAAACTACTTTCCACTTTCAAGCTAACTCTTTGATGAATCACGGTTTTGAAGTTAATTTTTCATCGTATTGGAGACTTCCTTTCTCTAGAAACTGCAGTAGTGAAACTTCCTGGCGGACCATACCATACGAGTCACCGACAATACTTATGAATCAAAGTTTCCACTGTAGAGCGATAGATTCAGTCTGGAATTGCATTAGCGTTTATAAAGACAGTCTGTGTCTGCTGATTGATGCTTGGACACGTACGCATGTCGTTGAATTGTGTAGCCGATTAAACTTTCTAGAAATCCGTGTGTAAAGGAAATTGTAATGTGGATTAATGCTCTCTTACCCCAGAATTCATTTAATCCTACAGTAGGGAGGGGGAGGTGGCGGTCGTGTGAGCAGGCAGGGGAAGAGACCCAAGTAATCTCTTTCGGTGTTTTTGTGCAGTTGTTTTCATTATCCCGCATAACATCTGAGGACATCACTTAGTAATCTGAGCAGCTTGTCCGATGTTCATTTAAAGACACGAATACGGCAGAGACAATAGTTCCACAAGAGACCAAGAGGACTGAGATGATCCCCAGAGGTTGTATTTTAACTCACCGGCTAAATGTAAATGTGCTTGCAGGTAGGGCCTCCATTCGGGTAGACCGGTCGCTTGGCGTAAGTGATTTTACTTGACGTCACTCCTGCGACTTGAGTGTCGAATGGGATGAAATCATGACGAAGACAATTCAACTCCCAGTCCTTAAGCGGAGAAAGTTTCCAACTCTCCCGGGATTGGAACTCGGGCCCCTTTCGTGTCATTATTCCGCGCTGACTATTCAGTTCTGGTGGTGGACAATACACTACGCGCCGTTCTAATACCGCGCACCTTTGTACAGCAATGGCACTCCGTGGACGCATTTACTATGAGTCGCCTCAAACTGATCCCGACCAGACATTTCCCGTTTTTTAATAATCAGATCCAATTAATCATCGATTAAAGTAATATTTAGACCAAGCAATTTATTTTTTATTAAGAGCTTCACAACGATGACTGTATGGTCCAAACATCTCTTAGTTTCCTTTTCTATACTGTGATTGGGTTTTTCGCCTGTTTTAAAGGAGGTTTGCAAAACCCATCAGTTAGAAATGCCAGGGGACGGGAGCAGAGAGACCCCACTGCGATACTCTCTAGGGTCCAAGGGTGACGTATGAAGAACACACATACCACTAGGAGAAGATTTTGACTCAGGTGGATTTGGCAGGTATGTTTCCAGGCTATATCGTTTTCGCTGAGGCAACTGTCTGGTGAGAGTAGAAAATTTTTCTACGTGCTTTAAAAACAGTGCACAATGCAAGAGTGCAGCAGAATGCTAAAAATAGAGACTCGCCGAAGAAAATAGATGGCCGTTTTACAGCTAAGTCCTTCTGTCAAAGTTCCGTATGGCATTTTTGGGCTGGAGGCCCCATCCGGGAAAGTTCGGCCGCCAAGTGCAAGTCTTATTTCAGTCAACGCCACGTCGGGCGGATTGAATGCACTTGATGAGAATGAAATGTTGATGAGTACAACACAACACCCAGCCCACGAGCGTAGAAAATCTCCAAACACGCCGGGAATCGAACCCGAGCCCGCTGCACGGGAGGCAAGCACGTTACCACCCAACTAAGCAGGCGGACAAGAATTATAGGTAATAGAAATTATTTGTTTCTTAGATTCGTCAGAACCTCCAAGTGTGTGTGGCAGCAACAAGCCATTAATTCGTATTTTCTCCTGGGCAGCATACCAGGTGCCGAAGTGTGGACATGTGGGTGCAAAACGGGTATAGTCTCTATTGACAGGCGTAGTTCACTTAGCGGTGCAGTTAAGACCGTGCAGAAAACATCCTGTCGTAAAGTTTGTGACGTGTTTATTAAATGACTGTTTGATGCAGAGAGAAATGGTTCAAATGGCTCTGAGCACTATGGGACTTAACTTCTGAGGTCATCAGTCCCCTAGAACTTATAACTACTTAAACCTAATTAATCTAAGGACATCACACACACCCATGCCCGAGGCAGGATTCGAACCTGCGACCGTAGCGGTCACGCGGTTCCAGACTGTAGCCCCTATAACCACTCGGCCACCCCGGCCGGCTGAAGAGAAGAACAACCAACTCACTGATGTGTGTACGTATTAAGTTACCACACATAAAAATATCTGCCCTTGTACCTGTTACTATTGCATCCTGTATAATGTCCTCCTTAATCTGTGAACACTAAATATTTTGTGATGAAAAATGGGTCCACTTCGACCAAGTTTATGATTTCATAGTTAGTGAATCTGTTTTTCATGCCATTTATTAATACTGAATTGCGGGAGTATTTATAACCAAATCTCAAAACCAAGCACTAAACTAAGGTCACTTAGTTTTTAATAGTGTTAATTAAAGTCCGTTGTGTGACATTTAACTATCTTGAGTATCTGAGTTCTTTGGGGAGCGGTATGCCTTTCAGCAGCTCAGCTGATGCAGATCTTGATATCAGTCCAGAAGGTACGTTCAGCTCAACTGGCACGGAATAGGCCGCATCAGATATACAGGAAATGAACAACCTACATGAAGAAAATGGAGAATATTTAGACGAGATAAAAAAGGAAAATTGTTTCATATAACCATAAGTCACGTAACGAAATTATTCGCAAACTGTCCTAATGGTTCAGCATCACCTGCAGAACAAATGAAAATTTGTGCTAGACAAGGTCCGGGGCTCTGATGTCCCAATTGTCGCGAGCGGTCTTCTTTAAAACAACTACGGCTGTCGATCACACTTCCAGCAGCGACCCAAACTTCCATTTGCCCCGTTGTTTACAATTCCCAAGTGCTTGCACTACACTATCATGATTCTCATACAGGTCGACACACTGTTTTCCTGCCTTCGCGTTCCCCTGATATGGCGTGAAATAAGACGATTGGTAAAATGTGTCTAAACCTGTTCAGAAATTACGGTAGTCTAATGCTAGAACTGCGGAATCTAGGCACAAGGACCAGTGGAAGTATGGTCGCTCATGGAAGTGTTCTCGGATAGACGAAGTTGACGACGAAACGGAGGGCAACCGGTAGCGACAAGCGGGATATGCAGGTTCGAGTCCCGGTCCGGCACAAATTTTCGTTTGCTCTTAAAGAAGAAAACAATGGCCTTGCCGCAGTGGTAACATCGGTTCCCGTCAGACCACCAAAATTAATTAGGTGACCATCCGGTCTGCCGAGCGCTTTTGTCAAGCTGGGTGCACTCAGCTTTGTGAGGCAAAACTGAGGAAGTGCTTGATTGAGAAGTAGCGGCTCCGGTATCGAAAACTGACATACGGCCGAGAGCGGTGTGCTGACCACATGCCCTCCACATCCGCATCCAGTGGCGCCTATGGCCTGAGGATGACACGGCGGCCGGTCGGTACCGTTGGGCTTTAACGGCCTGTTCGGGAGGAGAGAGAGAATTTTTCTTAAAGAAGAAAATACTCACCACGAAGGAATTATCCGCGTGGAACTGAAACTTTAGATGTGATATACGTACACACAAAAACGAAATGGTTACCATTTCAGAAATATCGGATGATTAATTTAAGAGAAAGAACTTCACAATTTGAGAAAACGTCTAACGCTTTGCTCCACCTTTGGCCCTTATACAAGCAGTAATTCGGCTTGTCATTGATTGATAGAGTTGTTGGATACCCTCCTGGGGAATATCGTGCCATATTCGGTCCCTTTCGCGAGTTAAAAAAAATGGCTCTGAGCACTATGGGACTCAACTGCTGAGGTCATTAGTCCCCTAGAACTTAGAACTAGTTAAACCTAACTAACCTAAGGGCATCACCAACATCCATGCCCGAGGCAGGATTCGAACCTGCGACCGTAGCGGTCTCGCGGTTCCAGACTGCAGCGCCTTTAACCGCACGGCCACTTCGGCCGGCTTCGCGAGTTAGATCGTCAAAATCGTGAGATGGGTGGAGGGCCCTGCCAATTATGCTCCAAACGTTCTCAGTTGGGAAGAGATCCGATGACCGTTCTGACCGAGGTAGGGTTTGGCAAGCACAAAACACACAGTAGAAACTCTCGCCGTGTGCAGGCGGTCATTATCTTGCTGAAAAGTGAGCCCAGAATAGCTTGCCATGACGGACAACAAATCAGTGAGTAGGATATCGACAACGTGCCGTTGTGCTGTAAGATTACCACGGATGACAACGAAGGAGGTTGTACTACGAAAGGAAGTCGCACCCTGTAGTTGTCCGGCTGCATGGCGGGCGACAGTCAGGTTGGTGTCCCACTGCGGTCTGCGGTGTCTTCAGACACGACTTCGGCCTAAAATCTCATTTCTAGAGTATATTTGTCTTTATTGATGCGTCCTGCTTCTAACTGAACGCCAAAGACCAGCGAGCACGTGTCTGGCGACAACTTGAATAGGTTGTCTTCGTGCTTTACAAACCCTACCTTGCAAGCAACGTCACCGTATATCTCCCCAATTGAGAACATTTGGAGCATTATGGAGAGGGCCCTCATACCATCTCGGGATTTTGAGGATCTAAAGTGCCAACTGGACACAATTTGGCACGATGTCCCTCAGGAGGACATCCAGAAACTCTGTCAATTAATGTTAAGCCGAGTAACTACCTGCATAAGGGCCATACGTGGTCCAACGCGTTATTGACTTGCTCATTTTGTGATTCCCTTTCTCTTGAATAAATCAACCATTTTTTCTGAAATTGTCGTCATTTGTTTGTCTGTACGTAAACTCCTAAAAAGCACCAACGTTTCTACCGAGTTGCAACAACCTTCCTCACGTCAATAAGCCCAGAAAGCCTCTAAGCAAACTGACTTTCGCCGCAGAAACCTACACAAGAATGAGTCGTCTGCAGAAAACTGTTCGTCGATGGGCTAGTTTGAGATGGACAGGTAATTCCATCAGGTTCAGCGCAGTATGATGTTTTCGTAGAACGAAAAATTCTTCTGTAAAAATGGTTACGGATTCCGTAACAGAGATCTAGAGAAACACAATTCGCTCTCTTCACTCATGGGATGCAAACAGCCACACAAAAGGTGTACAGCTTGATATCGTGTTCCTCGTCGTCTGAAAGGCATTCTGTTCGGTATCGTACTGTCGTATGGCGAGCAAAACGTGAGGTTGCCGACTATAGGGCCAGACTTGTAAATTGCTTCAGGACTTCCAGCAGATAGAACTAAACACGTCGTCCTTAACGGGACGAAACTTATGGACGTATTTCTGGCCGTATCTCAAGTGTGTGTTAATAGGCCTTTGCCGAAATGCCAATCGAGCAGAGCCTTCTCTCTGGAATAGTTTCGTGATCTGCATCAGATGGGCCGTTGAGAGCAACTTCGTTCTGCAGAACTGTGGTGCTCAGAAAAAAAAGGTAAGGCTATGGAGTTTCATTAAGTCTGTTAATGGAAAGAAGTGGCTGTAGCACTGTATCTTGGATAGTGATTTTTCCATAGCTCAGTATTAATACACGTTTGCAGATACTCACTATCTATGGATCAATGACGTGGCCCATATTAGCCCAGATTTTATCAAAAGAGTTCAGTGTGCACGAGTGATAAATAAAAGTCCATGAAATTAAATCATACACACGACAAAGAACATTGTTCAACATGCTATCAAATAATAGCAAAATCGATAGGTTAGGCAATGTACTAGATACGTAGGATTGGTAGAAATCAGATTCTTAACACAATTAAATCAGTGCAGGTGAGCGCAGATAAATAACACTTATTGTGCGGTTGCACCAGAAAGTGGAATAAAATTAGCCACGCAACTGTGCCCGTGTCTCCAGTCATGAGTGAGCCTACTTGAACTTAATAACATAGTAAGGAACTTCATTCGATCCGAGGCCGCCAGATATTCGTATCGTAGTTGCCGAATGTGAGTGAGCAGGCTGCAGTTAGATGGATGCCGAGGACCATGTCTACCAGTTCATGCGGCCGCTCAGGCGGCAGGTAGTCGCAAAGCAAAGACTGACTACTGCTGCCAAAAGTGTAAAGCAAACAGTCTGGACTCCATCTCCATGTCAAAAAGATGAAGTTAAGAGAAAGACTGTCCAGACAGAACCTTATGTCAGCTCTCATTTTTGCATCTAAACATCGTCCTCCAATGAGGAACAGTTTGTTCGTACCTGTATGATGGCGTAATTGTTTTATTGTTGTTTTCCTCCCATTAAAAACTGCGAGAAAATCTCCAATTGACTGGTCTCCTTCCTCTCTGATCTGATAATTCTGCACCCGTGAGCCTACGTCATCGTTTAGCTTCTTGATCCCTGGTCTTCCTCTACGATTTGTATCCCCGCGCCAACCCAACCTACCCAAACCCGTCACCCCCTCCCCCATCCCTCTAGAACCAACATGGTGATCCCTTGATATTTCAACCGATCCCCTCCTTTAGTGGAGTTTGTTCCACCAAATCTATTCAGAACTGCCTCATCAATTACGCGATCTACCCATCTAATCATGATTCTTCTGTAACGCGTCATTTCAAAAGCCTCTGTTCTTTTCTTGCTTAAACTGTTGATCGTGAATGTTTCACTTCCGTACGTGGCTACAATCCAGACAAATACCTTCAGAGAAGAGTTTCTTACACTTACACCTGTTTCGATTTAACAAATTTATCTTATTCTAAATCACTTTTCTTGCCATTGCCAGTCTACACTTTATATCCTCTCTACTTCGTTCATTATCAGTTACTTTGATGCCGAGATAGCAGTTACAATGTAGAGAAGTTAAGGCTGGTTTGACCTCTACGGTCATTGTTACTGAATTGCAGCTCGAATAAAAATTAATTTTGATCGGTCTTCATGATTTTAGTCGATGTCTGATTAGATTTGCGTATCAGATGAATGAGTAGAATGAAGTGGAAAATTTCTTGAGCTCAGTGAGACTGTTCACAGACAATGCTTCTGTTTATAAGAAGGTTGCTACTCCAGAAGACTGTAACGAAAATAAGCAAGATAGATGGCGGTTCGATCATTGTTCCAGGAACTCACAGTTAACCATAAACTAAATAAATTCAACGTGTTGCACCTGTCCGCAGCTCGTGGTCGTGCGGTAGCGTTCTCGCTTCCCCCGCCCGGGTTCGATTCCCAGCGGGGTCAGGGGTTTTCTCTGCCTCGTGATGACTGGGTGCTGTGTGTTGTCCTTAGGTTAGTTAGGTTTAAGTAGTTCTAAGTTCTAGGGGACTGATGACCATAGATGTTAAGTCCCATAGTGCTCAGAGCCATTTTTGTGTTGCACCTAAATAGGCGAAGAGATAAATTTGTGTTCCATTACACTAACGGTGAAAAATAACTGGAAACAGTAACAACAGTAAAAGTATCTAGAACTAACAGTCCGGAGTTGCAGGAAAAGTAGAAGGCTGAGATTTATTTGAAGAACTTTGGAGAAAAGTAATTCATCCACGAAGGAGGTGGGTTAAAATCACTTTTTCCATCGATTCTTGAGAATCCATAGTAGATTCGTAGAATAGATGCATAAGATCCAACGACAATCAGAACATTTCTTCACGTAGTAGTTTAGTTAGTACGAGAATGTTAAGGAGATTCTTGACAACATCCGGTGTCATGCGTTGTAAGACAGCTGTTGTGGATCACAGAGAATTTCAGTGTCTAAATTCTGAGATCATATGTTACAGAGGGAGTCGGGCAGCATATTACTTTCTGCCACATACGTATCGTGAAACGACAACGGATAAAAAATTATCTAGGACATGTAGTTCGGAATTTCACTCGTTATGGAAATGTATTATATCTAATGGCAACAAATAGACCACGCTATTTTAGGATGTCGTTATCGAAACTGGTCTAGTGACCATGTGGGAATTATAGTGATAATTAATACCAAATTACAAATGTCAACTAAAACAAGTAGAAGGATTTGTGTGTTATGTAAACTAGACAAAGAAGAAGCAGTATCCCATCTCACTGAGGAAACTGAATCTTTCAGCTCAGGACAGAAACATGTAGAGGCAGTATGGCTCAAGTTTAGAAGAATAGTTGCCTATGCACTGGATGTAGATGTACCCAGTAATACAGTTCGTTGTGGGAGGTACCCGCCGTGTTAAATAATTACTGTAAAAAAACTTCTAAAGATACCGAAACTACTGCATAGTAAGTATAAAATAAAGCATAATGTTATACGTAGATGGTGAATGAAACTCATTTGGTTGTCAAGAAAGCCATACAAGCACAGTAATTACCGAAGCAGAATACTGTCGAAAAATCTTTCACAAAACCTTAAGATAATCCGGTTGTATATAATGAGTGACAGTGGCACCCAAGTTAGCATCTAGTCAAGCACGAGGCCGTAACTGAAACTGAGAGCAACAAAGCAAACCAGAAACGGTTAACTCTGCTTACATATGTTACTTTAGAACAGAAGGCTCAGGAATACTGCCCCAGTTTAATTCTCACGACTGAAAAGATGAGGGAAAGAGATATTGGTGCCAGTGGCACCGAGAAAAGCCTGAAATCGTTAAAATCGAAGAAAACCTCAGTGCCCGATGTAATCCCAATCAGATTCTATATCCAATTTTGGGTCGTGCGGTAGCGTTCTCGCTTCCCGCGCCCGGGTTCGATTCCCGGCGGGGTCAGGGATTTTCTCTGCCTCGTGATGACTGGGTGTTGTGTGATGTCCTTTGGTTAGTTTGGTTTAAGTAGTTCTAAGTTCTAGGGGACTGATGACCATAGGTGTTAAGTCCCATAGTGCTCAGAGCCAACCAATTTTGGGATGATTTAGTCTCTCTCTTAACTACAGTCTACCGTAGATCTTCGAGCAAAAAGCCGTGCCCAGTAGTTAGGAGGATACACAAGTCACACTTGTCTGCAGGAAAGGTAGCAGAAGTGATCCACAAAACGGCCGTCCATTTTTTGTAAACTTTGAGAGCTAAAATATAATGAGGTATCTCAAAAAGAATTATCCCCCCCCAATGCCAACCAGCACGAATTTTGAAAACGGCGATTATCTAGAACAGAATTACCTTCTCTAAGCCAACCAGCACGAATTTTGAATGTGGGCAATGCTGTGAAACTCAATTCGCAGTTTTGTCACTTGACATGGCGGAAGCCGTGTATTGAGACAATAGATGCGACATTTCTCGATTGTCTATAAGCATTTTACCCTGGCAAACCTACTCTTTTTATCAAAAAGTATAATCACACGAGGTATCATGAGTAATTTTGAGATCGTGGTTTTGCGGTTAGCGTTAATGACTCTAGATCATGGGTCCCTGGGTTCCACTATCAGCTGGATCGAGCATTTTATCCTCTGGACGACCGTGTGTGTGTGTGTGTGTGTGTGTGTGTTGTTCTCATCATTACTTCATCGTCATCGATGCGCAAGTCGCCGAAGTGGCGTCAAATAAAAAGACAAAAGACTGGCACCATGAGGCCGAACTCTTCAGGTGGAGAGTTCAAATGGTTCAAATGGCTCTGAGCACTATGGGCCTCAGCATCTGAGGTCATCAGTCCCCTAGACTTAGAACTACGTACTTAAACCTAACTAACCTAAGAACATCACACACGTCCATGCCCGATGCAGGATTCGAACCTGCGACCGTAGCGGTCGCGCGGTTCCAGACTGTAGCGCCTAGAACCGCTCAGCCACTCTGGCCGGCTCTTGATCTTAGTTGAAGCTATAGTCATGGAGTAGAATTAAAGAGTTAGTCAGAGTCTCAGGTGGAAAGGTACGTACTTTTGTAATTTTTGAACACTTCAAGACAACTGTTAATCAGAGCATCAAGTGAGTCTTTAATAGTCAATAACAGCGGTAAATTACCAAGTACTCTTGTGGCGAAGGATTGCATCATGTTAAGAAAGCTTTTTTCCCGTTCAAATTAAAAACTGAACAAATATTTCATATGTTGTAGTTTGATGACGCCTCTCCAAGAGCAGTCAAAGTACCCACGGTATGGCCAGATGATTCTAGTTGTACAGATGGCGGTAGTATTGCACACACACGGTATGACAGTGCATGTATTGGCGGAGCACTCATTCGTACTTAGATGATTCAGGTGAAAAGGTTTCCGAGTTGATTATGGCCTCACGATAGGAATTAACAGACTCTGAATGCGAAATGGTTGTTGAAGCTAGACCCAGGGAACATACCATTTATTAGTTAGAGAATTTAATATTTGGAGCTTCACAGTAACGAGAGCGTACCAAGAATAATAAATTTCATTCTTTACCTCTCACCAAGGACAGCGCAGTGGCCGGCGGCGATTGTATATAGTTGTCAGTGCTAGCAAACAAGCAATGCTGCGTGGAATAACCGTAGAAATCAATGTGGGACGTATGATGAACGTATCCGTCAGGACAGAGCGACGAGTTTTGGCGTCAGTGGGATATGGCAGCAGACGACCGAGGCGACTGCCTTTGCTAACAGAACGACACACCTGCAGCGCCACTCCTGGGCTTGTGACGAAATCGACTGGACACTAGTCGACTGGAAAACTGAGGCCTGGTGACCTGAGTGCCGATTTCAGTTGGTAAGAGCTGATGACAGGGTTCGATTGCGGCGTTGACTCCACAAAGCATATACTTGGAATGGACTGGGCCTTTGATGCAACTGAACTGATTATTGACTGGAAATGGGCATGTTCGCTTACTTGGAGAGTATTTGCATCAATTTACAGACTTAATGTTCCCAAACATAAATGGAATTTTATGGATGACAGTGCACCATGTCACCGGTCCACAATTTTTCGCGATTGGTGTGAAGAACATGCTGGACAGCTGAGTGAATGATTTTACCCTCCACATCGCCCGACATGAATCCAATCGAACGTTGATAGAACATATTTGAGGGGTCTCTTCGTGCATAAACTCCTGCACCGGCAATACTTTCGTAGTCATGGACGGCTATGGAGGCAGCATTGTTGTGTAGGGGGCTTCGTACGATTTAAGTCCATGTCGTGTCGAGTTGCTGCACCACGCTGGGAAAAAGGAGATCGGATACGATTTTAGGAGGATCCAGTGATTTTTTTCACCTCAGGGTATGTATTAAAGGGCGAACGTTATCTTGACGTCTAGGCTCTCAAGTTGTGAATCATAAGATGTCGTTAGACTGTATAGAAGTAATTAGATAGCGAAAAACCGAGAGCTTGTCACGGATGATGCTGCGCTTCGCTTTGAGCTCGCAAATTAACGGCAGCGGCTGTCTCCTGCGACTTCCCCGCGGCTCCTCCTCGGACGCAAGCGGCGCAGATGAGCGGCGGCCAGCTCGCGCTCCGTCACGCTGGCGCCATAAATCACTGCTGGTGGGTCGCGTGCCACGCCGGAGCGCCACCTGCGCCCATCTGTCAGCGTCCAGAGGCTCAGCTCTCCTCCTGCGGTGGCAGAGCGCCGCCCCGCGGCGCGTTTTTCGCATCGTCACGCGCGGCCCAGTCACGTCGCGACTGCTACGTCCCTCGCAGAGCGCCAACTCGACCGTTCCGCGGCTGGGACTTGCCTGACACAAGCCACCCGCTTGCGGGTAGGCGTAGTTTCTGGCAGGCGTCCAGCGCTGCACTGCGGCCTTCTTAACATATGCGGGGTTCGTAAGGATGGGCAGTCTCAACACCGAGGAGGACTCTCACGGTCAGTTTCAGTGACAGTAAACGACACACCACGAAGGACTTATCCACACTGGACGGAAATCGGTAAATTTGATGTACATGTACTGACAAACAAATGTATAGTTTCACATAAATTGGATGATTTGTTCCAGAAAAATAGCTTCACAAGTAGAACAAATCAATAACACGTTGGTCCACCTCTGGCCCGTATGCAAGCAGTAATTCAGCTTGACACCGATTGACTGGGTTGTTGGATGTACTCCTGATGGATATCGTGGCAAATACCAGCCAATTCGAGGTTAGATCGTCAAACCCCAAGCTAGTTGGAGCGCCCTGCTCATAACGCGGCAAAAGTAATCAACTGGCTGGAGATCCGGTGACTTTGCAAGTCAAGGTAGGGTTTGGCAAGCACGAAGACAACCAGTAAAAACTATCGCCGTATGTGGGCGGGCATTATCTTGCTAAAATGTGAGACGAGGATGGTTTGCCATGAAGGGCAACATAGTAGGTCGTAGAATATCGTCAACGTTCCGCTGTGCTGTGAGGGTGCCGCCGATGACAAACAGAGAGGTCTTGCTTAGAAATTAAAAGGCATCCCAGATCATCACTCATGGCTGTCAAGCCATATGGCGGGCGAAAATAAGGTTGGAATCCCACCGCTGTCGCCGGCCGGGCTGGCCGAGCGGTTCTAGTCGCTACAGTCTGGAACCGCGCTACCGCTACGGTCGCAGGTTCGAATCCTGCCTCTGGCATGGATGTGTGTGATGTCCTTAGCTTAGTTAGGTTTAAGTAGTTCTAAGTTCTAGGTGACTGATGACCTTAGAAGTTAAGTCCCATAGTGCTCAGAGCCATTTGAACCATTTGAACCACCGCTGTCTGGGCAGTCTCCACACACATCTTCGCTGGTCGTCGGAGCTCATTTTGAAGTGGCAATCATCACTGAAGACATTCCTACTCCAGTCAATGAGATTCCAGTCAGAATGTGCCCGACAGGACTGCAAACGGGCTTTTCGGTGTACATGTGTCAATGGTAGTCGGTGCTATTAGTGCTCCTTGTAGTCACTAAGCACCAGTTAGACGTCGGATCGATGCTAATGATGAATCCGGGGACTGTCAGTGTCCCCCTGTCGATTGCTCGTTTCTCTCGTTCTGTCGTGTCTCTAGGTCGACCGATTCCAACCTGGCGCCGTGTTTGGCCATGGTTCACCCATTTCTACCAATATCACGGAATAGTGGCATTGCTCCTAATCAAATATCGAGTGACTCACCAGTTATTCTACTTGGGTTCTACGAGACCAACTACACGTACCCCCTCAATTGCTAATATCTGCGTGTACTTTTCATGCACCTGTCTGCCCGCACTAATACTTTATGACCTGGTATCTACAGTTCCTCTAGTTACCATCCTTGCACTGTGAAATAGCCCTGTAGTATCACACTCTTCCATCTGCTACCAAAATCTAAAATTTGTCATTTTCCGTCGATACCTGTATTTTTTCTTGTCTCAGAGTGTATTTTCGTGTCAGAGAAACACCTATGGGATGGGACGAACATATGGAAACACCCCGAGAAGTGCATGCTTCAACATAAATGCAGGTGCTAGCCAAGAATGCAGGTTGCATTGTTGTATTTGAGCATGAAGAACCACTTTCAATGTCCTCGAAGCGTCAGTCGTCGTCAGAAAAGTGTTTTGCATAGTTTTCAGTGCATGATGTCGGAACTAAATGAATTCGAACGTGGGCAGATTGTTGGTGCTTGTATGATGTTTGCTTCCTTAAGCAAGGTAGCCGAAATGTTTAGTGTTTCAGGAGACAGCGTATCGGAAATTTATACCACATACAGGGAGAGTGGAAGAACATCACCAACTAAGTCACAACGCGGACGAAGGAGTGTTGAGTTATCGTGACGGAAGGTCGCCGAAGGGGGTTGTGACGAAAAATAGGAGGACCGTAGCTGCCGAAGTCACTGTAGAACTGAATGTCATACTCGCGAACCCTGTTAGCATCAAAACAACACGAAGGGAACTCCAATACGCAGGGAACTGCAGGTCGAGCTAGAAGTCCAAAAACACTCGTCCATGATGCAAATACCCACAAGAGGATAACACGGTGCCAAAGCAGTAAAGGAGCAACGGGAGAACCTCATTTTGTCGTATGAGTCTTGTTTCATACTGTTTCTAACTTCAGTCGGATTTTGCGACTTAAAAGTGAAACCTGGTGGAGATTCGATGAAGATTTGGGCAGCCGTATCTTCACATTTCATAGGCCTCGTGGTAACTATGCAAGGTCGCATTGATGCCAAGAATTATGTAACCATGGTACAGAGTTTACTTCTCAGTGATGGTGCTGTGTTCCAAGACGGCAGAGTCCCTGCTCACAGCTCGCATCGTCCAGGATTGGTTTTGCGACCACCTTGCCACGTTAGTAAGAGGATCTCAATTGAGTCTTCCTGGTCTACTTGTGAGGGAAGGGTGAGTGGTCGCTATACACCTGCATCATCGTTATCTCAATTTGCTACTATTTTGCTAGGAGAATGCTATAAGATTCCCTGATTCGTTTTATAAATACACATGGACTGTATATATGTATTCCAAGGTGGCTGCGAGCTGTTTTAAATGCCAACTATTTTTTTAAAACCGCTGTAGACATGGGAATGTTTCGGGGTTTCCATATATTTGTCCAACTCCTGTAGTTCGTGCCCTGCAATGTCACTATCAAGTGCATGACAGAGAATGCTTACCGTTGTAGAACGTACTGGAATTGGTTTCTTCCCGTTCCACTTGAAACTGAGGGTAAATAAATGTCGTGTGACTAAGGCCTCCCGTCTGGTAGGCCATTCGTCGGGTGCAAGTCTTTCGATTTGACGCCACTTCGGCGACTTGCGCGTCGATGGCGATGAGATGATGATGACGATTAGGACAACACAACACACAGTCCCTGAGTGGAGAAAATCTCCGACCCAGCCGGGAATCGAACCCGGGCTCTTAGGACTGACATTCTGTCGCGCTGACCACCGCATTCTTTTTTTTTTTTTTGGTAGATCTCATTTTGTTCTATATTGTTTGTTGAATTTGATCGTGGCGGACATCCGATGACACTCGTTCAGGTTGTTCGTTGGTCCGTGCACTCAGCTTTCTATTACAGAGAGTAGCTAAACCCTCTGACCGAACACGCTGAGCTACCGTGCCGGCATCACTGAGCTACCGAGGGCGGACGAAACTGAGGATAGGAAGAATGAATGCTAAGATACCCTACGTGCGATGTAATTAAACTAATCTTCTCAGCCGGCCTGGGTGGCAAAGCGGTTCTAGGCGCTACAGTCTGGAACAACGTGACCGCTACGGTCGCAGGTTCGAATCCTGCCACGGGCATGGATGTGTGTAATGTCCTTAGGTTAGTTAGGTTTAAGTAGTTCTAAGTTCTAGGGGACTGATGACCTCAGAAGTTAAGACCCATAGTGATCAGAGCCATTTGAACCATTTTTAATCTTCTCATCCTGAGATCCAAGACAGTGATGAGATCCATTTGAACCATTTTTAATCTTCTCATCCTGAGATCCAAGACAGGATTACATAGAAGCTGTGATATACAAATGGCTCCTTCACTTCTTCAATCATTATTCATTCTTGACGGTATGGAAGTAGGCTTTTGTTAAAGTTTCTCCTCTTTTTAGAAATGGTTGAACTAGTGCAAAGAAAACTTAGTTTGCCCTGATATGAATGAACTATGCCTCATGATATACCCATGTAACTTATTAATGAAGCAACCTGATTGCAACGAAATAGTTGAAGTTATTTATGGATTGTTCCGTTACTTCTTGGTAGCACAATTCCATATTCAGGGTTGGATAATACGTACGCTGTTTCTGTTTGATTGATTTTTGTTAATTTCGGACAAGTTTTCGGCTTAATGGACCATCTTCAGGAAACAAGTGAGTTGTGTCTGAAAGCGTGGAGTGTTCTGTTTCCTAGAAACTTTTCAATATAAACACACAGTTGTTCTAATATACCTTGTGCTCGTATTTAATTCATTAAAGGGAAGTGTGGAACTGTATCGAATGGCTTACTCAAGTCAAGGAACACAGCATCTAACTGGGCGCCGGTATTTACCGCCTTCTAGATCTCGGGCAGCAACAATGTGAGCTGTATTTCACAAGATCGCTGTTTCTTGTAAGCCATGTTGACTTCTGCAGAGACTTTCGGTATCCAGAAACGTCGTAACACAAGATCATAAAACATGTGTCAAAACTCTACAACGGACTGCTCGAGAGATAGAGGCTGATAGTTTTGTGCATCTGTTCGAGGACCATTACTGAGAAGAATTACCCGTGCTTTTTTTCCAATCATGAGGAACGCGTGTCTCGACCAAAGATGAAATGTACACTGCAGCTAGAAAAGGGGCGTGTTCTTTCGCTGTTCTGTGTAGAATCATATTGGTATACCGCCAGGCCCAGTAGCCTTCCATCTGGTGAGTGACTTAAGTTGCTTTTCTATCCCAAGGTCACTTATTTCGATATCAGACATTCTGACATTCGTGCCACAATTTAACGGAGGCACTACAGTGCAGTCTTCCTCTGTGAAATAGTTGTGAAAAAAGACGTTTAGTATTTCGGTTTTTTCTTTGTCGTTCTCTGTTTCAAAGACTTTATGATCGCAGAGTGTCTGGTAAAATGGCTTCGAACCGTTTACCGATTTAACGTATGACCAAAACTTCTAAGGATTTTCTGTCAAGTTGGTAGACAAAATTTTACTTTAGAAATTCATTGAACGTTTCACACATAGTCAGTTTGATATTCAGACATCCAGGGACATCGGAAGACTCCTGTAGAACGTCCCAGCGGAGAGGTCGAAACGTCCAGCTCCGACGAAGAATGATGACGACGACGACCATGAAAAAACAGGGAGAATTGTCCGCAGTCCCAAAGCAGCTGTAAACAGCGTTGGTAATGACCGACAGGCTTCAGACAGTAGTACCAGGCAACGGTGGGGATGGGGTCTCCGGGACGACGGCTCTGGGGCATCAGCTGTGTCCGCCTGTGGCCACGATCCCTGACGTTGGGTGTTGCCTTCAAGATTTGTTTACACGTGAAAATAAGTGGTGAACACTGGAGTCCCCACGAAACTCTGGGCGTAGGGTGAGTGGGGATTTAGGGCAAGCGACTACCTCTGAACACGACCAAAGATTTGAAATAGTGACTGCTGCGAAAAAGGCGACTGAGTCAGCGCGAGATATTTTATCTCTGAGGAATAGGGCTTATCGGCCTATAGTGGCTGTACTTGCACTTACGGATGATTGCTCTAATGTTGCGCTGGCGATAGAGCCGTGTGAGAGAAATAGCAGCCAAATGGAGAAGCAGTGTCAGATCGATATTATGTCAATTTCTCTCCCAAAGCTGGAGTGTTGTTTAAAGTGTAGCTGTTTCGTGTAGATGACTGTGATAAGTATGAGAATGGACTGTTGTGTGTGTTGCTGGTGATACGGAGACATATAATGGAGGCAATGAAAACAAGTGGCGGAGCCTGCCGGCCCCGAATAGCATCAGGGCCGGATACAAGGTTCAAAAATGGCTCTGAGCACTATGGGACTCAACTGCTGAGGTCATTAGTCCCCTAGAACTTAGAACTAGTTAAACCTAACTAACCTAAGGACATCACAAACATCCATGCCCGAGGCAGGATTCGAACCTGCGACCGTAGCGGTCTTGCGGTTCCAGACTGCAGCGCCTTTAACCGCACGGCCACTTCGTCCGGCCCGGATACAAGGTTCACGCCCTGACGCAACACAGCATCATTCCGCAAGGCACCGAGTAAACGTGTGAGATTCAAGACAGATACTTAATAGATGGTCTGGGCACCATCATCATAACACCACGCTTTCTCCCCTTCCTATATGATACAAGCGAATAAAATTCTGTTCCACCACCGTAAACCTAATTGGCTATGTCCTGGCTGAACGAACGAAATTGGCTATACTCCCAGGAGAAGGCCTTTTTTTCTTCCATGTAGTCTTTGTCTCTTGCGCCAATGTCGGAACCGTGTTACGGTCGTCCAATCAGACACTCCCACACAGTGCTAGGTTACGGAGTAGCTACGAGTAATGTAGAATTGTTTCCGATAGTTCAGACGAAAGCGTTGTAATACCCAAGGTGTGGGTGGCCTCTGTGGCCCTGTAGACGATAGCCGGAATTCAGTTTCGAAGTGACATTTATTCAATGCACATATGCGGAGAGTCGTCAAATTATTTTAAAAAATCAGGACAAATGCAAGTAGGGGTCGTGCACCGAGTATTCAATACAAACTAAACTAAGTGTATAGATAGCCTGTACATCTCGAGACTCGAAAATTTCGACGATTTTTGCCTGTTATCAATATCGATACTGGAAAACATCAAAATATGTGACATACATCGCAGCATTTTCTGATTTAATTGGCGTAGAAGCTTAAATTTGGTTCTCCGTCAAAGGAACACAGACTTCATTGTGTGACATAAATTCCTACTTTATGTGTCTCCTTGTTCCTGAGAAAAAAGATTCTTAACGGTAGGACAGACAGACAGACAAACTGTAAGACGGACGGACAACAAACTGATCCTTTAGGGGTTCTGTTTTTACCGATTGTGACACAGAACCCTAAAAAGAGAGAACTGCAGTTTAAGTTTCTCCCGGTGACGTGGCCTTTAAAGGCGACAATTATCCAACTGTAGCTCACTAAACTGAATCGTTGTCAGGTTGTAAAACACTGGTTAATAGATTTGATTCCACACTCGTTTCTGATGTAGATAAAGCTCTCGACTAGCATCTAGCACGCCATCAGCATGGGAGCCAAGAAGCTGTCATGCAGGAGGTCGCTTATAAAAGCTAGGAGCATTGCCTTAATATTTTAATAAGATATGATTACGCATGTTGCCCTTACTAGCTACTCAATAGCTTTCTCTCAGCCTCTGTACGTATTAGCTAGTGAATACGATCGCGCTGTCAGCTAGCCGTTAGATACGGGCGTATATTCCGTAGTATTAATGAACAGAGTTTGGTTCCGCTTTATACTTCGAATATTTACCCTCAAGAGTCTTCATTAGGTGCTTGCGGATTAACTCTGGCGACCCTACGGTACCACAAATTCCTTCTTGCGACGCACAGCTGACATTCTGACTGAGTGATCCCTGCCTGACCTTCTGGTCACTATTCACCATCACTGGCACACAACCCCTCAAGAATTAACATTTATGTAGTCTGCTTCTGGCTGACTTTCAATTACTTGCACCAAATCTGACCACTGGAGTGGTCAGCTGACACCGCAATCAGTATCTCCACTATCACCTAAGGGTTTCTAACATAACCTCTGTAGATCACACAAGATCATAATCTAAAGTAAAGTTAAAGAGGGTAAGGACGTACACAAGAAATCCACAATTCAGATTTACACTGAAGTAGTTTATTCTCTTTTAATATCTCTCGTCAAGTCCACTTCATACGTTACGCAACGCCTCCATCTATCCAGGTGCTCCACGTCCTTTAAGGAAGCCTCTTCCTAAACAATACGAGTAAGCTTGCTAAGCATCAACACCAACCTCCAAAATAGGCAATACACTAAGATGTTTCACTCGTGCGCGAAACGGAATGCACTTCCGAACAATTTCTGATCCTTTCATACGTAAAAACGTCCACCTAGGTAGCAGCTAGGTCAGCGCGGCATATTGCTAACCAGAGGCGCCTAGGTTCGATTCAAGGTCAGATTGGAGATTTTCTCCGCTAGGGGGCTGGGTGTTGTATTGTCCTTACGTTGATATCGTCGGTGTAAATGACAAGAAAATCGTCTCCAATGCAATGACGCATCGTCTTTCAATTTCTGAGCTGGCTGAATGGGCATGAACTGAAAGCTAATCAGCAGACAACAAAACATATACGAAAACAGCCTTGCTGGCCCCTTATTACAAACTGCCGCCCTGCACCTCCTCCCGAGAGGGCTCAAACTCGTCTTCTGATGAGCTCCTCCTAGCTCCACGACATTCTTTGCAGATCCAATCAGTCTCCAGAGCTGGAAGATGTCATTACGATTGGCCTTTTCGTATACACACTCCTAATATTTGTACTACAGCTAAGTGTTGCTGCACGTCGAAACTTTCGCTAGGTTGTTCCAGGACGTTACTAAGAAACGTCACCCATTTTGTGGGAAACACTCTCTTAGAAAACCTCCGATTCCGGCCAGGCTATATCCATTAGCCGGATTAAGTAAAGACCGTCCACTTCGCTTCAGCGTGGGGACAGTTCCCAAACCCCTGAGGCCGGAAAACAGACGCAGTCTCCTACAAAAGCGACCGACACTTCGCAGACTTTCGCAGCGCGGAAATGATTCGTTGCACTGTGCCCAATCAATTATTAGCGGCGCAACACAGTTCAGACTTCAGGGGTCAGTGGAAGGGAAAGGCGTACTAACTCCAGTAGCAGAGAAGTGATGTTTTCAAACCAGTCTTCGTGTGATTACATCTGTGTTATTTATCGTTATGGAACGTGAGGGTATACAGGTTTCCTTGACGTAATACAGAAACCTTTGTTCTGTAAAAAAATCACACATGAATCCAGTCATGAAGAATTTTCTCGAATTAAGCGATTAGCGAAGAGTTCCATAATCAACTTCCCAACTGCCAGAATCGGTTTGAATCTGGCAGCAATGTCCTCAACACCTGAAGTTCTAATTTTCCACTGTGTTGTAAATACATCAGTGCCATCTTCTCATGCGTTCTGGGTGCCCCAAAATATTTTATCTCTCGGCAACAATCAGCATACTCCTCGAATTCGGTCTTTTGCATTGTCTCCTGTACGCTTTGGCCACTATGAATTTAAGGCATCCGTGCAAATACAATGAAGCCTGAATATGTACGGTCCTCACGTCCTAGAAACAGTTCGACTTCACAGTAATACAAATACCTGGATATATCAGTCCCAAAAAAGGCATTAGCCTTATTTCGAGACCATTTACAAATTAATTCTTTATTTCCAGTTTAATATACCTTTTTTTTCCTTTCAGGGGATAGAAATATGTGCATCTTCATGTTTTCGTGGCGCTATGACTGACGTATTAAATTTTCGCTCGTGTAGCCGTAAAAATTCTATTTGTTCTCCTAACGTTTTGACCGTAGGCCTCTACTTTTGAGTCATCTTCAGAGTGAGCCGACACAAGGTACTGTAGTTACACTGCATCATGGTGCCGGAGCATGCTCTCTTTGAAGATGGCCCAAAGATCAAGGCGGAAACATTAGGAGAAGAACTAGCATTTAGTTGGTTAGACGCCAGAAATCTAATGGATATGATAGAAATAAGTTTATCTAAAATATAAGATACATAGTGACCTAAAAGTTTCTTTCTTTCTTTAGGTGTTGTCATGTACGTAGAATTTTGTTTCTGTGAATATTACTGAATCAGTTCTACACACGCGTAAATGTTTTCCAGAGGGGGAAGAAAAGATGACTTGTTAGAGCACCATTCAATAAAAGGAATTTTGTACCACTTAATCACTCGTAAGATTTAGCCTTCAATTTGACATTGTACATTGCCCAAAATATATTCACCTCAAGAAAATGCTGTTTTTTTTTCTTTTTTTTCTTTGAAAATCACTAGTGCAGTATACACAACATGTAGGACAGTTTAAGTTTTGATTACATGATTCGTTTCACTGTTGACGTAAGACTTTTCTGCGTATACGGCCAGTTACGTTTCAAAATAAGTGCCATTAAATGGACAGAACTGACATACTGGCAACGTAGATCCGTCCCTATAGGTGCAATAGTGAAGAAACTATTTCTTCATAAGCTGACGCAGAGGAAGACTGCTGCAACCGAGACCAGATTGCAAAGTTTCTCCTTCCAATGTCAGTTGTTTAACGATGTAATGGAGCTCTCCAGCCAGAAAATTTTGTTAACTGACTGTGGTCGATGAAGCCTACACGCTTACATTTCGGTCTTCAGTAGCTCAGTGTCGCTTTTACTTTGGTAAGCTTTGGTTACGAGCACAAAGCATACCTATTATGGCTATAACGTGTCAGGGTGGCGGAAGTTAGCAGGTGATTGCTTCCTCTGCTTCCCACAAACGCTCTCTAACGCCGGTCACGTTAAACTGCACGTATAATAGGTACAGCATCAGCACCTGCTTCATGGGACATTAGAAGTTTATTGGCAGTCACAACAGTGCGCTAAGAGAGAACAGAGCGACATTTTCAGTACACTTAAGTGATGGCCGAGAGGTTCTAGGCGCTTCAGTCTGGAATCGCGCGACCGCTACGGTCGCTGGTTCGAATCCTGCCTCGGGCGTGGACGTGTGTGATGTCCTTAGGTTAGTTAGGTTTAAGTAGTTCTAAGTTCTAGGGGACTGATGACCTCAGATGTTAAGTCCCATAGTGCTCAGAGCCATTTGAACCATTTGAACTTAAGACACTCACACACGAGAAACACGAACTTCGTGAAACTGGCGGTAATTCATTTCCTGAAACCGGCGGTAATTCACAAGCCACAAACAGTCTCAGTCATGCAGTCTGTAATGAAGTTCGCAAGACAGTAAATACAAGCAGCAGCAGCGACCTCCGGAACAGAGTGCCAATGTTCCGTCTACGCGGACTCGTGTAAGCACTAGAGAGGAGTTAACCAGCCTCGTCCTGAGATGCGCTCTGGCCCGCTTGTAAAGGCGCTCGTACTCTGCTCATTGCGCCTCTCCACTTCGATGCTCAGCAACAGTTCAACAAGGCTGCGAGTCGCGTGCACCAGCAATTCACCAGCACACTGCAGCGCAGCAAGGCGTTGCCCGTTGGCCAGACGCAATACGCTCCAGGCTACCACTTCAACACGAGCCATCACAAACGTGTAGCTCACACTAAGAAGAAGGAGAAAAAGGAAGAAGAAGAAGAAGAAGAAATTTTCCTTATTATTGTTTTTAATATTGAAACTGTAGAGATGACATCAAGCCACGGCCGGTCGGATGTGCGAGCTACGTGCTGTCCGAGCCTCAGCAAGTCTCGGCATTGTTCGCTCCATCCCGGAAGCATTCGGTACAGCGTGACATTTCATTTAGTATTACGGTGTGACATTTTTCTGTCGACACAACTATCTTCAGTTTGGCAACATCGTGGTGTCAGCACTGACCTATCGTCATAAGCCTTTAAAACTGAATGGGAATGACGGAAGGGAGACATCAGAAATCTCTGTATCGGTTATGCAGTTGCATAATCCACGGGTACTGCAGATTTGTTATGAAATGGTATTACAATAGCATACAGACACAAGTTAAAGATTTAGTAAATAAAAAAAGACCAAAAAATTACAATGATGGCAATACAAGATTTATTGTCATGTGTTTCAAGAAGCACTTCGTACTAAAGTTGCAGGCATGGGGCGTGTGATGAAATTGGTGGTATGAATAACAAATTTACTGAAGTCACGCGCATTATTACATTATCAGTTGCTATAGTTTTCGATGGAACTGAACGGAAAGTGCGGAGGCTTATATATGAAATACTGCAAAGTGCAATGGCTAAGTCAAGGGGCATGCCTGGAACGGTTTTTCGACTCAAAACCACTATTCCTGAATTGATGAAGGAAAAATAAGTGCATGAACAAAAATTAGAACCTGTAATTCTATCTAGATATCTCCACTAGATACGTTAACAGGGATCTGAAGAGGGTGCCAATGAGGCATCGAAACTGGTAGCTAAATAAAAGTATTAAATAAAATCACGGCTGTTGGCACCTTTAAGAAAATTAGAATATCCGGAACGGATTTCATGCCTTTATTTTAAGTGGACTTGGCTGCCCAGACTAAGAAACAGCAAAGTGAATAAAAATTAATTACTGATTTTGTGGGGATGCAAATTTTTTAAAAAATAAATCACATTGCGAAAGGAACACTTTCTGACAAAAAATACCGTCCATTTCTCTAATCTAAATAGCCTTAAAGAAACGCGAGGTTGGCCTTGAAAGAATTACAAGGGTAGTTTTGTAAACATTTTGAGAACAGTGCTTATGTTACAATCAGTCAGACAATCAAAACAAGGAAAAATGGTCAATAAAAATGGATTTCAAAACGCATACCTCAAGAGCTATAAGCACTCGTTCATCTTAGATGATGCGAAACACATCACTTTTGCTGAACACGCGCTGATAGTTCTTAAGGTACGCTTTTTAGTGCCCACGTTTACTGAATTTCTTTCTTGTTTTGGTGGCTATCACCAGGTCTTAAAATATCCGACACTTTCTTTTTAACACCCCGTATAGACGGGGCAGGGACAAATGGGGAATCATTCTAGCGACCGTACTGACGGCGTTATTGTGAAATACATTGACTTACAACACTTTCCCAAAGGGCGGATTGTCACGGCCCAGCGCCTGGGAACAAATGTCTGGGAAACGTCGAAACTGGTCGGCTGTCCACGTGCTACTGTCGTGAGCATCTATGGAAATAGGCTGAAGTAGGGTGAAACCACAAATAAGCAATAAGGTGGGGCATATGAGTCTTGATGTTTTTGCGGCGTAATAGTTAATCCATTATTTTTCGGAAATACAACCATACAAACTTCATTTCCTTTTCATAATATGTCATCCGTATATCTTCAGTCCATCTTCAGACCGTGGCTTTCGTATATCGGGCAGGCATTTCGTACCACCCAGCAAAACTGCATGGAATACTGTAGGTATATTCAACTATTACAACCCAATAAATGGGTTGTGGTGGAGCACTTCGGTGGTACCGTTAACTGCATGGGGTATGAAAATATCGACATCCTTGCGTCGACTTCAATTGTTCAGGAGACGGTGGAGTAGCAAGTAAGCTATTCCCTGATGCCTTAACGTCTGTCCTATCATCCTGTCCCTTTTTCTTGTCAGTGTTTTTCAAATGTTCCTTTGTTCGCCGATTCTGCGACTAACCTCCTCATTCCTTAACTTATCAGTCCACCTAATTTTCAACATTTGTCTGTAGCACTACATCTCAAATGCTTCTATTCCTCCTCATTCCTTAACTTATCAGTCCACCTAATTTTCAACATTTTTCTGTAGCACTACATCTCAAATGCTTCTATTCTCTTATGTTCCGGTCCTCCCACACTCCATTGTTCATTACCATACGGATGTACGTTCTCAGAAATTTCTTCCTCAAAATAAGGCCTATGTTTCATTCTAGCAGAGCTCTGCTGGCCTGGAATACTTCGTTTGCCTTTCCCAGTCGGTTTTTTATGGCCTCCCTGCTTCGTCGATTATGGGTTATTTTCATTCCAAGGTAGAAGAATTCCTTAACTTCATCAACTTCGCGATCAACATTTCCCATGTTAACTTCCTCGTTAATCTCACTTTTGCTTCTGCTTGTAACGTGCTTTTTTTTCGGTTTACTCTCAATTCGTATTCTGTACTCATTATACTGTTCATTTCCTTCAACAGATCCTGTAGCTCTTCTTCACCTTCACTTAGGATAGCAATGTCATCAGCGAATCTTGTTCTTAATATCATTACACCCGGAATTTTAATCCCACTTTTGAAACTTTCTTCTACTTTAGGCAGTTTTTTCTTCAATGTATAGATCGAACAGCGGGGGCGAAAGACTGCGTCTCTGTTTCACAACCCTTTTAATCGGAGCACATCGTTCTTGGTCTTAAAATTTTATTGTTCCCTCTTGGTCATTAAACATGCTGTACGAGTATATTACCCGAGTATATTTTCCCTATAGCTTACTCCTATTTTCTCAGAATTGTAATTATCTTACACCATTTTAAATTGTCGAAAGATTTTTACTGGTCGACAAATGCTATGAAGGTTTCTTGATTTTTCTTCGGTCTTGCTTCCATTATCAAGCGCAACGTCAGTACTTTACTTAAAGGCTAACTGATTATCATCTAACAGATCTTCAATTTCAGTTTCCATTGTTCTTTGTATTTTTATTGTCAGCAACTTCAATGCATGAACTGTAAAGCTGATTGTGCAACAGTGCTTGTACTTATTCGCCATTATTATCATCGGAACTGTGTGGACAATATGTTTCCG
The DNA here is from genome assembly GCF_021461395.2 of Schistocerca americana. Taxonomy (NCBI): domain Eukaryota; kingdom Metazoa; phylum Arthropoda; class Insecta; order Orthoptera; family Acrididae; genus Schistocerca; species Schistocerca americana. The sequence goes on along the minus strand of NC_060122.1, from coordinate 364,341,566 downwards.
AAAGTCCGCTAGTAGGTCGCCCTCTCGTAGGTACTACAAACCAGCATCAATAGTCATTTGTTTGGTACTTTCATCAATGACTTTAAAATTTCGCTGGCCGGTGTGGCCGAGCGGTTCTAGGCGCTTCCGTCTGGAACCGCGCGCCGGCCGATGTGGCCGAGCGGTTCTAGGCGCTACAGTCTTGAACCGCGCGACTGCTACGGTCGCAGGTTCGAATCCTGCTTCGGGCATGGGTGTGTGTGATGTCCTTAGGTTAGTTAGGTTTAAGTAGTTCTAAGTTCTAGGGGACTGATGACCATAGCAGTTAAGTCCCATAGTGCTCAGAGCCATTTGAATCATTTGGAACCGCGCAACCGCTACCGTTGCAGGTTCGAATCATGTCTCGGGCATGGATGTGTGTGATGTCCTTAGGTTAGTTAGGTTTAAGTAGTGCTAAGTTCTATGGGACTGATGACCTCAGATGTTAAATCCCATAGTGCTCAGAGCCATTTGAACCACTTTTTTGAAGTTTCCGGTGGAATGTCAGGCGTCCCCATCTGCCTTATTTGATCTCAGTTCTTACATAGTTCTTTTAAATTCACAGAGTGGCTTAGCGCAGTGGTTAACACACTGGAGTCGCATTCGGGAGAAATACGATTCAAACCTGCGCCCGGCCATCCACTTTTAGATTTCTCGTGATTTCCCTAAATCACTTAAGACAAATGCTGGGCACGGCCACTCTCCTTCTCTATCCATCCCCAGTCCGAGCTTGTGCTCTGTCTCTAAATATCTCGTTGTCGACGGGACGTTAAACATTAATCTCCTCCTCCTCCTCCTCCTCCTCCTCTTTCAGGTTCTGACTCTTATACTGCATCATCCGTGTCTTCTACATCGACTCCAATATCTTCTTTTTTAACGTCATCAGACAGTTCCTACCCCTCATAGAGGTCTTCAGTGTACCATTTCCGCCTATTCGCTGTCTTCTCTGCGTTTAAAAGTGGAATTTCCATTGCATTCTTAATGTTACCACCTTTACTTTTAATTTCACTGAAGGCTGTTTTGACTTTTCTATATGCTGAGTATGTCCTCCCGACGATATTTTCTTTTTCTATTTCTTCAAATCTTTCCTGCAGCCATTGCACCTTCGTTTTCCTGCACTTCCTATTTATTTCATTCCTAGGGATTTATGTTGTTTTATTCTTGTCTGCACATGGTGTAATCCAGCTGGAATCTTCACTTGTCTGCGAGAGTTTTCAAAAAATATGTGCGCCTCTTGTTACTCTTAAACAGAGTATTTGTTTTTACCGTCTGAAGTTTATTGCAGGTTTCGATTGGTCTTTCTGCATTCTTTTTCATAAAACCAAGCCCGAATTCACCCGTAACCCGTTCTTCTACTCCTTCCAGTACAACCGCATTCCGTTCCCCAATGATTATAAAATTTTCACCTCTGTTAATGTACTGAATTATCCGTGCTATATCTCCATATCCTTTTTCTGTATCATCATCATCTGCTTGCGACGTCGACATGTATTCCTGAACTATTGTTGTCAACGTTGGTTTCTTGTCGAATCTGATGAGAAAAATACTATCACTGAACTTCTCACAGTAACTCAGAATCTGTCCTCGATCCTGTTCATAATGAATCCTACTAGGTTATACTATTTTCTGCTACCGTTGATATTACCCTACATTCGTCTGACCAGAGATCCTTGTCTTCTTTCCATTTCACTTCACCAACCCCTACATATCTACACTGAATCTTTGCATTTCCCTTCTTAAATTTTCTAGCTTCCCCCGCCACATCCAAACTTGTGATATTCCACGCTCACAGTCGTAGCATGTTACCTTTACATTTATTATTGCATCTTTTTCTCATGGTCACCTCCCACTGGGAGTCCCCTCCAAGACAGACATTCGAATGGGGAAATAATCCAGGATCTTTCGCCAATGGAGTGATCATCGTGACACTTTTTCACTTACAGGCCGCATGTCCTGTGAGTACACCTTATATGTCTTTAGTGCAGTGGTTTCCATTGCCTTCTGCATCCTCATGCCGTTGATTATTGCTGATTCAACACATTTTATGGGGTTTCTCACCCTAACGGCAACAGAATGTCCTGAACCTCTGTCCGCTTGTTTGACAAGGTCGTTTACAAAGCGAGAGTGACTTCTTATGCCGGAAGTCCTCGGCCACCAGTGTTGACACTTTTCTTTTGTTCAGAATTTAAATAGTGGCTGGGTTAGAATCTGGGTCCCAAGACATTTTAATTACTAGTGAAAGACGCTGTCCCTATACAGCGTTTGCCAAGTCTGAACTAGAATGCTGTCGGTTGCATCTCAAGCGACCATAAATTACCAGCTTGTAATTTATGGGAATTTCGTGACCTTAGCTTAGATATATGGTGCCGCATACCTACCAAGCACTTGCGGACTCCTTGGCACGCAGAAACGCCGCTGTAATGGATTCCAAATGTGGAGCAAGACACTATTAAATAGGTGGTATGACGGAAATGCTCCGTTCCTGAGGCGACTATGGGCGATCGTCTTCGTGATCGTGGAATCCTGTAGTATGTTGCAGACCGTCATATCAAACACCAGCTGACCATCCACGAAATACTATAAGAATATTATTGTTGTGTTATTTACCTCTGTAATCACACTGCAGCTATACCGGAGAAGTATTAACCTTCCTTCCACAAGGCCATGTCGGATCCGATACGTCTTGTTTGTTTTCGTTTGCGCAGGAAACAGCGCTAATGTTGGAGGCTGCGACCTTGAATTATCTTATCAGGCTATAGTTCACATGACAACAGTGTGGAAAGGTGAGTCGTTGGCCTTCTGTTTTTCCCATAATTCAGGTACTAATAGGGTGCACTCTGCCGTCGTGTGATCTACGTTATCATTATTCATCATGTAGGAAAAGCGTAAAGAGCGATCTCTTGATTATTTACCGTTGTATCGGTAGAACCAATTAAAAGGGAGATCAGATCTGTTATACACCTGTTGTTCGCGACTGGGGCCCTAAAAAATTCTGGATCGACCGTAACGGACTTGTTTCCTCACGTTTCTAGTCCACTCTCGTCTTGATGCTTCACGACAAAAAAAAATTGAATTTCTACAGAGTGCAATACGTTTTCACGCGAAAACTACAAGGGATTTTAGAAAAGAAAGCGATAAATTATCTGCAGTCCTGGAATTTTTGAATCTGGGCTATCAAACTTGTTCGGAATACTACAGCCTTTCAGAATACGTCACTGTTGATGATACCCTTTGGAATTTTAGGGGCATATAAATATGGTCACAAGATCATTCCCACATGTCATGCGAGAACGTTTTATTTTTGTGGTGCCACTCCTCATGATGGCAGAGAAAACAGAGCCGAATGTACCTTACTGCTGCCAAAACAGTACGTTATAATCTTACTTAACCACTAAAAGTAACCAACAGAAATGTGAAGACCGACAACTGGTTTTCCTCTTGTCAATTAACTGAAGAATTAAATAAAACAAAACTCACTTTAGTCGGTACGCTCATGAAGAGCAAACAGAGTTTACTCCGTTCAAGCTATGGGAGAACAGACCAATTAAGGCAGATGAGGACGCCTGAAATTCTACCGGAAATTTTAAAATCATTGGTGAAAGTGCCAAAAAAATTACTCTTGAAGCTGGTTTGTAGTACGTATGAGAGGGCGACCTGCTATCAGACTTCGGGAAACATATCATCCAGACAGTTCCCAAGATATAAGGGCAGACAAGTGCAAGAACTGTCGCACAATCAGCTTTACACCTCGTGCATTGAAGTTTCTGACAAGAGTAATAAGAATTCCTCAAAACTTCTGTATGATGATCTGTTCGAAGGAATATAAGACTGTAGTCCCCATATTATCACCCATCCACTCTTTCTACTGACGAAACTGACCCAATTAGCCTAAAACCTGCCGTACTTCAGTTCCTTAATTTCACTAATGGAGGCGTGGATGTTTTTGATAAGTAATACTATAGCAATCCGTCAAAAAATGTCAAATCGCTGGCCTACGTTATATATATATATATATATATATATATATATATATATATATATATGGCACATTAGATGCAGCGGTCGTAAATGCGCCACAAGAACATACAAGCAATACCTGTTGGGCCAGGTTTTGAAGAAACTTTCTTCTGCACTCGTTACACCTCAAGTGAAGAACAGGATGACAATTTCCTACATTAGCAAGACACTGAGCGATTAAATATGCAACATCGTGGAAATAGAAATGCCCGAAGATCCACCAGCACTAACTCTTTCAACACCAGCAAGGCGGAGAAAATGGTCCTACGTGGATGGAAAAAGAGTCTGAAGAGTGAATTACCTACGCACCAAGTACTAGAAAAGTATTTGTGGGGAACACAAGAAAGTGATTTGTCCTTCATGCATATGATTAAATTATTGCAAACAAAAAGAGTCGTTTCAAAAAAATAAATAGTTTGTTCTGAATTAAGAAAATTGTGATTTTGTTGATACAAAATTTTGTACGTTTTGTAAATATACACGCGTTGTTTAACATATATTTATGTATGTAAAGAAAATGAATATGACTTACAAGGGGAAAAAACAGTTTTTATCTAAGTGTCGTGTAAGACACGGTGTTGTGACGTGTGTCCTGATGTTCCACCCTTCGACAGGACCGGCAACGCGAGGTACACAATAAGCAGCCATACGCAGTGCTTGTTAGACTTGCCGTTTTCCTGCGCCAAGCCTTCAATAACAGGAACTGCCTCTCTCCAGATATCCAGTTGCACATCAATTTTTAACGAAGTTCTTGTTAACTGGAACCACCGTTGCAGAACGTGAGAAGCTCTCCCACTACGCCAAACTTGCTTTCGTTCGCTCTCTTGCAGGGAGGACGTTGTTAGTATGCAGATCGCTGTATTTTGTGACAATGTTGATTTATATTTCTATCTTGCCTTTTTAGACGCCATCCACAACAAACTCTCTCGCGAAAGTTTAATATCGAGCTAACAACCACCTCTGCATATCGTACTACGTACCTAATAAATTCTATACCAACAGTAGTTTACCGTTGTGTTGTAATTTTTTATGCGTTTTAATGACTTTTAGAATAGATTTTGCTTTAATTTTAGTCACTGAAACGCATTAAAAAATTACAACACGCCTGTAAACTATCAATCAGCTTTTCGCTAGAATCAAAGAGATTGGTGCCTTGTCGAGGTATTATCTAATTGAGTACGTAGTGCATCAGACCATTAACGGCAGAAAATTGACTAGACCTGTTATATTGGTAAGTTACGTTATAGATTTCTGACAACAGACGAAATGATCCAGCAGATCCCTCTTGTCTTCGAGGGATATCAAGAATAACTGAGCGTTTCTTTCTTACTCGCAGCGCCAGTCGAAAAAGAGACGGATGAAGGAAACTGAATGCACTATGATCAAATAGTGTCAACACTTGCGTCGCTACAGTAACGTTATGTATTGTTCGGAGAAAGTAATGATCCTTAGATAAAGATAATTTTGCTGTCCATGTAACATACAGGGTGTCCGAAAAGTCTTTCCCAGATTACATAAATTGATAACTCAGACTAGAAGTAAGATACAATTATGAAACTGGTGTCTAATTGTTTACAAACTATCAAAGTTTTTTTTCACACGTCAGTAAACTTCCACATGAGCACCCTTGGTAGCACGTAGCACATCTAGGCGATATTCAATTTCCGTCCACACGTTAGCCAACATCACTAGAGGGATCGATTCAACGACTGTGGTTATCAGTTGCCGCAGGGTTTCAAGATCTGGTACACGTGTTCGGTAGACCTCGTCCTTGACATAACCCCATAAAAAGAGGTCTAATGGGGTTATGTCAGGAGAGCGTGAAGGCCAAACCATTGGCCAATCACGACCAATCCATCGCCCAGGAAAGGTCATATCGAGATAGGCACGGACGTCCAAACCCCAATGTGGCGGTGCTCCGTCTTGCTGAAACAAGACTTGGGGGTGATACTGAAGCAGCTGAGGAACAGCATACAGTTGCAACATGTCCAGATACACAGGTAGCCTCAGCGAAGAAGAATGGCCCGATAATTCGATCGTGCAATGGCGCGCACCAAACATTCACCTTTGGACTGCCTCTAGTGCACTCCATGACCTCGCCAGGGGGTTGTGAACCCCAAATGCGCACATTATGGCGATTCACTACTTCACTGACAAAAAAGGCCGCTTCGTCGGAAAAAGCAATTCGTCTGAGATAACTATCATCGTCCTCAACACGTGATAGCATTTCGACCGCAAAATCATATCGACGTGAACTGTCACTGGGCAACAAGGCCTGAACGATTTGCACTTTGTATGCACGGAACAATAAACGTTTGTGTAAAATGTCATGGAGAGAGCTTTCTGGCATCTGTAATTCACGTGAGGCCCTGCGCACCGATTTCTTCGGACTTCGCAGAAAAGACTGCCTTACAGCTTCCACCCTGTCTGCTGAGGTTCTTGGTCGACCAGACCTCGGAAAGTCAGCAACCGATCCTGTGTTCTTGAACTACTCATACCAGGCTTTAATGTTCTTGACATCAGGTGGATTCCTTCCAAATGTTGTCTGGAAGTGTCTCTACGCTGTGGTGATCGTGTTTCATGGTACCACACTGTGCCTTCTCCTGATTGGTTAACATGGCTTCTTGGGCACTGCACCTCATCCACTACTTACGTACTGCGAACCTAAAACAGAAAAAAAAACTTTGATAGTTGTAAACAATTTGACACAAGTTTCATATTTGTATCCTACTTCTAGCCTGAGTTATCAATTTATGTAATCAGGGAAGTCTTTTCGGACGCACTGTATATTGTTTTATGGCACTATAATAAAACTAGTAGAGGTTAAAAATTAACACGCGGCTAATATAAAATTTGATACAACAGTTTAGGCTTACTGTGATGAGTACTAAATGTCAAGTACCGAAACTTGAGTTTTTCAAGCAGAAAAAAAGAAAAAAAACAGTACATAACCAGTAGATTTCTCATTGGGGTAGGCTATTATCCGCGACTGGCAAGGTTGACGGTTCGAACCCCAATCCCGTACACAGTTTTAACCTGGCAGAAAGTGGCCTCGTTGTTGAAGAGACTGCTGAGAAGTTTGGTGTTAACACAGAACATTAACACACATTCTTCTGACCAGATCATACAGCACGTTGGACGTAACTTGAAAGCCACATGAATTTATACAAAGTTGAAATCCAAACAAGGTTTTGAGAAAGTGAATGTACTTAAAGGAACAGTATTTTACCGCATGATCAATGAGTATTTTAAACAGCTGAGCATATTCAATAGCATTTGTGAAAGAAGGAGTGGGATTGGATGATTATTTAACACTTTTTAATGTTTCCAGCTGGATATTTCGCGACTGTGGTCAGGAAATGTGCTAAATTTTGGGTCGAAATGTGCCGCGACAGTTTAAGTCAGTTACAGAAAGTTTACACGGCGCTGGATGCTAACCTGGACGTCAAGGATGCACTGAGCTAACAAAAATCGTGGGATACCGCCCAACATCGTGTCGGACCTCCTTTTACCCGGTGTAGTGCAGCAATTCGAGGTGGCATGGACTCAACAAATCGTTGGAAGTACCCTCGGTAAATACTGAACCCTGCTGCCTTTATAGCCCTCCATAAGTGTGAAACTGTTGGCGGTGCAGGATTTTGTACACGAACTGATCTCTCGATTATGTCCCATAAATGTTCGCGGAGGATCTGGGTGGGAAAATCATTTGTTCGAATTGTCCAGAACGTTCTTCAAACCAATACTGAACAATTTTTGCCCTGTGACATGTCGCATAGTCATCTGTAAAAATAAAGTCCATGAATGGCTTTGAATGGTGTCCAAGTAGTCTAACATGACCATTTACAGTTAAGTATGGGTTCAGTTGGACCAGAGTGCCCAGTCCATTCCACGTAAACACAGCTCACACCATTATGAAGACACCACCAGCTTTTATAGTGTCTTGTTGACAGTTTAGGTCCATGGCTTCGTGTGGTATGCGACACACTCCTACCCTACTGTAGCTCTTACCGACTTAAATCGGGACTCATTTGACCAGGTGACGAAGTCGTGTAGGATCCAACCGATATCGTTCCGAGCCCAGGAGTGGCGCTGCAGGCGATGTCTTGCTGTTAGCAAAGACACTCGCGTCGGTTGACTGCTACCGTAGGTCATTAAAGCCAAATTTCGCCGCACTGTCCTAACAGATATTATCGTCGTACATCGTACAATGATTTTTGAAGTTAGGTCATTCAGGGTTGCTTGGCTGTTAACACTGACAGTACCACGCAAACGCCGCTACTCTCTGCCGTTAAGCTAAGGCCGTCGGCCACTGCGTTGTCTGTGTCGAGAGGTAAAGCCTAAAATTTGGTATTCTCGGCAGAAGCTTAACTCTGTGAATCTTGCAATATTAAAGTCCCTAACAATTTCCAAAATGAAATGTCCCATGGGTCTAGCTTCAACTACCATTCCGCGTCCAAAGTATGTTGATCCCCATCATCCGACCGTCGGAAACCTTTTCATGTCAACAAGCTGAGTATAAATGACATTTCCGCCAATGCATTGTCGCTTTATACTTTGTGAATGCGATACTATCGCTGTTTGTGTAAGTGCATATCGGTATCCCATGTCTTTTGCCACCTCTCTGTGTCACAGTTGCTTGAACGTTTCAAGATACGAGAGCCCGTCATTAAATAACAAAAATTTCATTACAAAATTTTTCCCAAATGTGCTTCTAGAAAGTATTGTAGCCTTGTACTTCTATATGCTCTATTCACTAAGTACATTTGTCCACATACTAATAGACAAACTTCAGAAAAAGTATTCCGCATAGCGCCGCGCGAGATAGCCACGCTATCTTAGGCAGCTTGCCACGGTTCGCGCGGCTCTTCCCGTCGGAGGTTCGAGTCCTCCCTCGGGCATGGGTGAGAGTGTTGTCCTTAGCGTAAGTTAGTTTAAGGTAGATTAAGTAGTGAGTAAGCCTAGGGACAGATGACCCCAGCAGTTTGGTCCCATAGGAACTTACCACAAATTTCCAATTTCGAATAGCCTGCAGCTATCCTGGAACCGCCTCCACAATTTCGCCATCAGACATAAATTCCTAACATATCTCATGTAAAATATGTTAAAATCAGATGAAGCCAAGGTCGGGCTTTGTGGTGGAAGTTTCAGCATCTGGAATTACAGGCCACTTACTGCTTCTTTTATTACGCGCGTTCATATGTGTGCTTTGTCGTGGAAAAGTTCTGCGGTTTTACATCCTACGGTGAACCACATCTGAGTTTCTGACATATCACTGTATTCTGAAATGACATGTCAGTTTCTTCTTATTTAGTATATGCAGTCATATGAGTGTGTCCTTTTGTCGTGAAAAACTTCTATGGTTTTATATCCTGTGGTGAACCACAACTGAGCTACTAACGTGTAACTGTAGCAAATAACAGTCACAGTTCTGTCTTTGTTAGAATGCATCGTCGAAGGCCTCTCGGTATCGAAAAAGAGCACCTGCCTGATTTTCTGAGCGGATTCCAGCTTCTTCAGCTCTTTTTTTTCCTAGACTAGAGACAATTAGAGAATGAACTCCGAAGAATATCTATTACTCTGGGTTTCCATGGGTCACCCAGGACTCGTCCCTTGACGCAACGCGAAAGAGAAAAGCATTTCTTTCACGTAAGTGTTCTTGTGACATTGCCGTGTAGACTTTGGATCATCAAAAAGGCACCATGAAATTCATTGACGCCTACATCTACATCAACACTACGCAAGCACCTGACGGTGTGTGGCGTACGGTACTTAAAGCACTTTCCTTTAGTCAGTCTCGTTATGAATTTTACTGTATGGTATCTGGAACCAATGCTGAATTCCTCGGTAATATTGCTAGAAATGAGGCATCTATTGACGTAGATTCGGTATTATTTCGCTGTCCCGTTTCGTATCTTCTGCGGTACTCCATTCCGCTGTTCGTCTCAGACATTACATCTTCCGGTTTTAATGTTTACACTCAACCATACACTCTTATCTTTACGTAAACAAATGTTGCAGTTCTTTTGTTTCATTCTCTTTTAGTTTTTTTACAACCTATGGCCACAAAAACAGTAAAATAAAATTACGAAGAAAACCATCTCCTTGCTTTGATGCGACATACGACGAAAGTAGTGCGACTACATTTCACGCGATGTTGTTCTGGCTAATAATACCCGATTATCACAATATCTTTGTAGCCTTTTATTATTGTGTGTAGATATTCGTGAATGCGGAAATAAAATGGTGTTATTTAGTTCATCAAAAGGGTAATGAATGTTAACAACACAGCAACATACTCGCCTTTTCGTTCCTAACGTTTTATAGTCAACCATGTGTCAACATCTTCGAACGTTTGTGAGATATTTTCGGTACTCAAATTACGTGGGACACTCGATATTCCACAGTTTGCAGACTACAGTGACTAAATATCGCAGTGAAAATATTTTGACAAGCTGGATTTCAGTAACTCTTGACCTCTGTGCGAATACCTCCGAGTTACGACTATTTTGTTGCGCGGCGTTCTCCTTACGCGACGAAAAAATGTAAATGCTGCACCTCAAGGCCATGACATAAATCACATTACCGTTTACGGTTTCATATATTATATCGTACATGTCATGTGCTGAAGCTGCGCCATACCCATCGAAATCTAAACGGTTACCGTGTCTTTCCAAACTCTGCACTGGTCTTCCTAGCGTTTCAATGAAAACTCTAGCTAAGTAGAAATCTGCGGGCTCCGTCCACTGGCCTGTACTTAATTTTTAAACTGTTTACTATAATATTGAAAGTTATACAGAACTTTCTTATTGCGGTCCAGTGGCCAAACAAGTTATCAAGCTGGCCACAAATCATTTCGCCATCACCTTCCACTCACGTATATTGCGAGTGTCTTTCTCGTCTGTGTTGCATTTTTTACCGCAGTTAAATACAGAATGCGATGCAAGTGATCATTATCCTGTTCACTTTCGTATTCCAAGTAGCAAAGCGCAGCGGGAATCAGCGAGATATTATCTTCGCTCACAACACGCATTCAGGCGGCCGACCATTTTGGCCACCGCGCTGTTTACGGATCGTTGCATAACCTCTGACAGCCGCTGTAGTTAGTTACTGCTCACAAGAGTTGTAGAGTAGCGTGTGTTCTCCATCGGTGGTTAAGGCTAAACAAGCAACCTAAACAGTCAGATACAATGTAGTGCCGTAGCCTTCACACAATGATCGCACACTACGTGATATTGCCCTGCGTAACCTAGTGAATGTTGGCATTTACAATGTAAGGTCGGTAAGCTGGGGGAGGGCATTGTTATTCAGACACAAAAGAATAGGAATTACATCAGTATGATTTCACGGCAATTACACGTGACCCACTCCGCTGCTAGGGAAATTATCATGAAGTTCCTATTCAGAGGTTTTTTTTTAATCTAAGTGTCACGCTTGTAGGTCTAAGAAAATGTATTTTATCTTTTTGTGCATCAGAACAGTCTTAATGACAGCATTCCAAAAATGTGCATAGTGACCTAAATGTTTTTTAACATTTGAAAATTCAATGCTTCGGGAAATAACGTAGTTAGAGAGGTAAAAACTGAATAGCATGGCGTTTTATCGTAATAAAAATGATACAAAAGCAATAACAGCATGGCAATTGACTTTTAGCAAAGACGATGTTCTTGATAACAGACGATCAACATGTCAGCCTTGATTCGTCGTCAATACCTGCAGTCGAGGGATAACATTATGAATAGCACTGTACAGTAGATCAGGAGGCATGGTGAGAAATTCCCGTCCATGCTGTTGTTTTAGCCTCACTAATGAGGTCGAACGATCGGGGTAGACTTGCGACTTCACGTAAAAAAAAATGTTCAAATGTGTGTGAAATCTTATGGGACTTAACTGCTAAGGTCATCAGTCCCTATGCTTACACACTACTTAACCTAAATTATCCTAAGGACAAACACACACACCCATGCCCGAGGGAGGACTAGAACCTCCGCCGGGACCAGCCGCACAGTCCCTGACTTCAGCGCCTTAGACCGCGGGACTACTTCAGGTAACACAACAGCCAATAATCCCGTGGATTGAGGAGTGGAAACCTGGGAGGCCAAACATGGCGGAAATGGCGGCCCAGCAGGCACTCCTCACCAAACGGTCTTCGCAAGAGATCTTTCACACGTGTTACAACGTGGGGTGGAGCGCCATCCCGCATAAAAGTCGTGCCTTCCAGAAGGTGTTCATGGGCTAGGTATGGGATGATGCGATTCTGTATGATACCGGCGTACCTCGTAACCGTCACGCTGACAATTTGCAAAGCAGCACCCCGCATTTCCTCAAAGAAAAAGTGTTCGATCGAGGTTGATGTGGTAAGTCGACACCACACCGTGGCTTTCTCGCCTTGCAATGGGGGTTCCACGACAGTCCAGCATTTTCGGTCACCCAGTTTCTGCGGTTGACAGACACACGGAGTGTGTTGTCCTGTTTTTGCACTCGTTTTTCGCTTCAATAAAACCACATGTTATTTCAGGTATGTGTGTCAAGTTTTACTTATGTACCGGCATTATTCAGCGAAATAAAGCATTTTCAAATATTAAAGGACTTTTGGGTCACCCTCTACGTGTCTCACTAAGTAAGAGATTTTTTTGTATAAACAGTTATATGCCTGGCAACCTATATTCCACCAAAGCGACACCACGATTATTCTCAACTTCATCTTTCGTTTTAAATGATATTTGGTGTAAATACCTTTCACCCAGCGAATTGCTGCTCGGTATTAGCCGAGCGGTCTAGGGCGCTGAAGTCATGGACTGTGCGGCTGATCCCGGCGGAGGTTCGAGTTCTCCCTCGGGCATGAGTGTATTTGTTTGTCCTTAGGATAATTTAGGTTAAGTAGTGTGTAAGATTAGGGACTGATGACCTTAGTAGTTAAGTCCCATAAGATTTCACACACATTTGAACATTTTGAACTCAGCGATTTGCATTTTTTTCAGAAGCTCTATTTGCGTATTTGGTACTATACTGCCCTGACGTAGAATCACCACGTCGTCTGCAAAAGCTAAGCAGTCTGTCCTGATATTGGTTCTTCCCTATTTGATTGGTTGGCCAACTTTTAGCTCTGCTTTCAGTTTCCGCCATCCTTGGATTATTTTTTTCCAATATGCATCTGAAAAGCAGTGGGCAGACTTCATCATACTTTCTCACTTCCGTTTCAATATGAAAATGTTCCCAAGTTTTTCACCTGAATTTTACATTTCGTACTACTGAGAACTGCAGTAACAACTAAAGTGATTTTGGGGTCCAGAACGTGTTTCAGATTTGGGTGAAAGACTACTGCTCCCCTTACTCGTAAGCTTTTTTAAAATCTACGAAGGTACCAACTACTATCTTACCGTAAATTTTATGATGCCGGAAAATTAGTTCCAGAACTTAGACTTGTTCTGAGCAATATTTATTTAGTCACTAACCTTTTTTAATACTCCTCAGTTTTGCATTCATTTTGCATTCACGTTGGTGTTGACCTGTTAGGAGACAATGAGATAGAATACTCTATGGGGCAGGAACAAGAGAAATCCGTCTTTAATTATTAACATCCTTCCCGTGGATAAATGAATTCAGTTTTTCCAATCATATTATATTTTCCCAGATTACTAAATTTTTGACACGGTCAATGTAAATTTCTTAAGGTATTTGGGCTAGCTGATACAGAAAATCTGCAGCAATTCCGGTTTCATGACATACTTTATTTTCTAACCTTTCCAGTTGTCTAGCAGTTTCCTCTTCATTTGGTTCTTCTAAATTTGGAGTGATTTTTACGGTAATTTCTGGTGAAGATCGTTCCCTGGGCTCAAACCAGTTTAGAAGGTTTTAAAAAATATTTGCAAAGTTTCCTTGGTTGTTAAGTACCAGTTGTTCATTTTCTGTTTGGAAGCAGAGATTCTCATGCTGGTAACCTTTTGGCTTTGTGTTAAAGAATCTGTAAAAAATCCTGTTTTGTTTTTCAATTTCAAGATCACTGTTCTTGTTTATTGTTTCTTTCTCTCTTTCTGTTTCCTGATTAATGTTGAAGCTTCTGTTTTAATTGCCAATTGTCTTGTGCATTTTCTGATATGATACTACTCCATGTTCTGAAGGCCTTGTGTCGAGGTTTTACTACCCGATCACAAACTTCATTCCACAAATGATGTTTTTTGGACCTTTGTAAAGAAATTTGGTTTCGGACAGTTTTAGTAAGCTTGTGTTTGAGCTGTTCCAAATTTTGAGCTTGCGTTTCGTCGAGTTTATTGGCTAATTTTGCTAGTGTAACATCCAAATATTACTCACATCCTTTTCCTGAAATTTATGGCTTTAAATAAATTTAGTTTCAAGTAATTGTCTGTATGAATATTTGATCCTTTGCGTACTTAAATATTTAAAATCTCCATGTGATGCGGCTGCGAGATTTTCATACGATCGGTTTGGAATACAGCTACATGTTTGTTATATGTTCGCCGTGGTTCTTGTTTTGAGAGCTTTTTCGTAAAATGTGTTGACATAATTACGAGACTGGAATTTGTACACAGTTCTATTAGTCTCTCTCCATTTTGATTGGTAAGTTTGTACGAAGGGAAACCAACACTTGTCTTCCTAAATTTTCTCTCGTTCTGCAACTGTGCATTAAAATCGCCCGTCAGAATTATCACATGATATTGTGTAATTTGAAAATTTGTATTTTCTACTTTCTCTCATGACTTATTTGCTTTACATGTTCCTCTTATTTTCGTGGTTGATTTGATTACATGAATTAATTACTATGTACATTTTATTTGCACATTTTTAAGGAAATTGTCGTTAGTCCGTTCTTAACAGGTATTACTTCGATTACGAAGCTGATAATCTCTCTTGAAGCTGCGAGTGCAACCCCAGATGGGATGTATTTCTGAGGATTCCTTGCTTTGTTTTAACGGTCTGTAATTTCCAAAATCCATGATGTTCTCCTCTCGCATTCGTGTCTGTTGCGTGGTAATTGTTTTCCTGCTAATCTGTAGAGCTTTCTTGGCTTTAAGAGCGAGTTAATGATGGTTATGCCAAGGAAAATTTTGATTTCAGGTTTGTGTTGGCCAGAGGACATCCACTTCCTCTTCTTTGGGATAGACCATCTCAGCATAATCTGCACAGAATCCGATAGACTAGTTTCGCCATTTATAGTGGAGAATTTGTTACCTCCTGGAGCAGTGTCAGGATTACTAAGGCGTTCCATTGCTGTGCTTGGAATTACAGAGTTAAGTCTGAAAAACCTCACTGGCCAAAACTGGAGAGGTTAATTACAAAATTTTTAGTTTCAGTCGCATCTGTGGTGAACAGACGCCGACTACCTTCCCGCTTTATCCAAGTCAGACACAACATGTATTTTATTCACTGAGCTGTCTCTCTTGCAAGTTGTGCTGTAGCCATATCCATTCTCTGTACCTCCATTACCATTGAGGTATTCGCTGTCACCCTATCAAGGGGCCGTCACTGTCTTCTGCCAATTATGCAGATGACTCTGGTTTTTTAAGGAGACTGTTATTCCTCCCCCTCCTCCTTCGTCATCACTCATACGAAGATTTCCCGGGCTTGGGACCGGTAAAGCGGAGTTCCTGTGATTATTGTTGTATTTGATTTATGCACAATCCCTTCTTTTTCATACAATCTTGTTTTCATATATTAATTGTTCATTGACGTACTGCTCAACAGTGAAGTATTTAACACATTCGTCTCTAGTACCTTACATTATTAACTTACTTGCTTGTATATGGGATATTCGAAAAACAAAGATAATATTTATTACACCAAAATGTGATTCCCAAGATCCAGCGGCCACATTTAAATGCTAAATTGCCTAAAAGACAAACTTCTGGTAGTAAAAAAACGCAAGTATTGTATATTTTCGTAGTCTAAGGTATCGTACACTATTCTGTTCCCCAGCTGAGTCAGTTACATTATAAAATACACTAATTTGCCTCGAAGTCAAATGAAAAGAAATTTTTTACAGTCAAGATGGCATTCAAAATGATTTTTTTATTGATCGGCTGCGACGGGTTAGACTGTGATCTTAAGATCTTTAAGACCTGTTTTGGGCGTACGTCATATTCCACTGTGCGTTCATTACTCATACCATGTTATCATTTTAGTGGAGAGTATGTACTGTGCTATGTATTTCGAATGAGAAAATTTCAAGCCGTGCTTCACTCGTCATAAATGTGGCATAAATGTGCACTTATACCATATATTGTGAGTTTTCACAACTGACAAGAGTCAAAGGAGTGCTACATAGCTTATGTAGACATGTCAAGTTCCACAAGGTGCATTTTAGCAATATACGTTTTTACTTGTGACAAACATTTTTCTTATTTTATTTATGACAAACCTGTGCAATATATTTGTCACTAAAATATTAACATTGCATGAGCGATGAACGCGTAATGGAACGTGATATATAACCAAAAAAGATTTTAAAGATCTGAAGATTACCGTCTTACTTGACAAAATCGGTCTATAAAAGTAGTTTTGAACGCTATCTTAGCCATAAAAATTTCTTTAAAGTACGTACAAATCGGTCCTTGTCATGTCATATTATGAGAAACTTCAATCGAAGTGAAGTTTCTGTAAACTTTTCTGCTTTTACGATTAGTTTACTATATTAAAGACTCAGCAACATGTAGATACAACATTATCATCTAACAGTCCATGAGATGATGCCGAAGATCTCTGTGGAATTAATCATTGAGTTATACGTGCACGTTACAGTTTCTTAAAGAGCCATAAGTAGACATTCCAAATTTCACAAGATGCATTTTAGAAGCGTACATTTTTACTGGTGACAAATCTGTTTGCAATTTTATTTGTGACAAACCTGGGACTTGCAATACTGATAACATTCAAAGAGTAGATGATTCGAATCATATTCTGAATTAGAGGCTTTGATACGCCTATCATGCAGAGGTATTTGTGGAAGTTGATGTGATGCAAACGTATCCTCATAATGGGCTTCAAGTACCGGCTACCGCTTGTCCAACCTGTGAACCACGATTTTCTGAGACCGATAGGTAGCACATCATAGTTGATGCACTAGCGGAAAATCTCTTCAACCTGTGGAAGACTTTCTTTGGTCCGTTTGTTTCTGCCATCCCTGCTACTGTGCTGTTGGTGACTTTAGACCTTTCATCCTTTAAGCCTTGTTACAATGTACGATAATGATGGAAGCTGAAGAAATGAATTAAAATTTGTGCCACGTCCGGAACTCAAACCGAGGTCTTCTGCTTACTAGGCACAAATGCTGACCATTACACACCCGCAGCACTATAGTCAATATTGCTACACTAACTACCAGAGTCGAATGCCCTCCCGCCAAAAACTTCAATAGATATCTTCAGCTTATTTTCCCCCTAAATTGTCACTATCGTGAGGGCTCTTCAGCATTGGAGTAGCACCCCAGCATTGGACGTAGTGGAGAGGTCCTATACCAAAGGTGATCGTATAGATCTTATAATTAAATTTTACCCTAGACGTTCATTTCTTCGGCTTCAATCATTATCGTAGATAAAGATGAGACTTAAATGTCTCGGCAAAATTATAATTTATAAGATCTATACGATGCTTTGTTGCAATGTTCATCAAATCGCTCCTGCGCTCTTCGTAATATCCATACCCAAATTGTGCCCTCTCTTACGTTGATGTATTTGTGTGTGTGCGCGCGTGCGCGGGCGAGTGCTGCTTGCTTGCTTGTGAGTGCGTTTTTAGGGCGCTCGACGGCGGAGTTATTAGCACCCTTACTGACGACACATTTGCCAGAACGGAGTACTTCCGAGGTCATAATCAATATAATATTCTTGCAGATATTTTATACTGCCGAGTTAAGAGTTATATAGGTGTTCATCACAGCTGCCAACTGTTCTTTACTGTACCCCGCATAAAAGTTTTGTTGACCAGAAAGAGTGTCGACTGCGAAATTAGTTCGTTTTGCGCCAATAAACACGAGAACAGCTCGTCAGATCGTGGGATGGCGTTCGTAGACGTCCGACCCCGTCCGGTAATGATGTTTGCTCTGCAGAGTGTAAATACCAATTTTCTCTGTGGAGTCACGAGCTGTTGGTTGCTGCAAGAGCTGTTATTGCGTCCACCGTTAGCGAGCGAAAAGAGAGGCAACATACCGTTTGCTCCGTGGATCATTGACTCTCATTCCGTCATTCTAATATTAATTCCTAACAGATGTTCGTTATTCAGTTCTTGCGTACAGAAAATGCGAAAGTAAGTTTTCCCTTCTACAGATTCTTTCGTCAGGCATGATGTTTTTTTTAATTGCTTTTCAACCCTTCAGGTTAATACGGGTGCCTGGTTTTACTTGAGAATGGATTTTCGTTTCCGCCATTTGACATACAATGAAATGAAACATCTCAAAAACCTTCGTCGGAACTGGAGAAGGAAGCTATTTTTAATCTGTTTGTTCCAGACAAAGTAGTGGTCACGACAAATAGACAGTCCCATGTTATCATCCGCTGACAGTAACGTCCAATATGATCAAGAAATGTAGCCGTTTTGCGTTTCTCAGTTGTAGCACGTATTCACAACAACGTATGTATAATAGACGTAAGGCAGATAACGGACCCTATCGTGATCACCTGTACATGGTTAATGTTAGATTTGAAATAGTCCATTTCTCGATCCACATCAATTTTTACATCATAGCGATTTCATACTTGACGCACAAGTCATTTGATATATAAGTACACAATTTCTACTGTAATTCATATAAAATGTTCTTATGCTCACAGATATCGTTAGGTACGCATTTATTTGTTTGTTCTCAGTATCAGATGCCGCTGATGCCTAAATACCGATCTGGTAAACCAATAATTTAATATTTTTACATGCAGCTAATGATGCACGCCAAGATATCTCTAAACAAATTTTTTCAAACCGCGTAGGCCTAAGTAAACAAGATATTCAAATCAAAAACATGTTCCTCATACCACTGAATTCCCCTTCGACGAGGGAGACAATCATACACATTGCAGAAAATTGCATAATCTTTCATTTGTTCCATTTCCATCACAAGTTCAAATTGACACAGGGTTGCTGTCGATGCCAGGAACACTCATCCCTTTTTATTTACATCACGTCCATTCACAATACGTTTACTCGTAGGACATGTGACTAATCTAACGTTTTACTGCAGTTAAATGGCTCAAATGGCTGTAAGCACTATGGGATTTAACGTCTGAGGTCATCAGTCCCCTAGACTTAGAACCACTTAAACCTAACTAACCTAAGGACATCACACACATCCATGCCCGAGGCAGGATTCGAACCTGCGACCGTAGCAGCAGCGCGGTTCCGGACCGAAGTGCCTAGAACCGCTCGGCCACAGCGGCCGGCTCCGCAGTTAGGATTAATGGAAATGCGCTCCGTAATATACACGTCCGAATGAAAATGCAGCCACATATTAGTTCATCCATGTTTACATAGCCATTTCCGAGCGAGGTGGCGCAGTGTTCAGCACACTGCACTCGCATTTGGGAGGAAGATGGTTCAAATCTGCCTCCGGTCCACGTGATTTTGATTTTCCGTGATTTCCCTAAATCGCTTCAGGTAAATGCCGGGATGGCTCCTGTGAACGGGAACGACCGACTTCCTTCCGCACCCTTCCCTAATCCGATGGGACCGACGACCTCGCAGTTTGGTCGCCTCCCCCACATCAACCAGCCAACCAACATAGCCATTATTTCTCTTTTCTGAGTGGGCAGTCCACTCTTGCAGCTATGCTGTTTAGTTTTTATACGCCCTGTATAAGTTTTTACTGAGTGGTACACGGTACAAGGGAACACGTAGAGGAATAATGTCCCACAGAGGGTAGCTGGATACTCACTACTCGTTAAAGGAAGGTTAGAAAATATATTTTGATGGGTGGAGACAGAGAAGGATATACATAGTTTTGTTATTCTACAGTTATCTAAGGAGACCTAAGACCACGGACAGTGATCTAGAGTATGTTTCTGTGTTTCAGACATTGTAAAGTGCTAATAGAGCATTGATGTCCTTCGACAGAAAAAACTTCTACATAAAGAGTGCTGAAGGCGGAAAGCCGCTCTCTAAACAGGATAAAATGATGGATTGCTGTACAGTGACACAACACTTTTCACATAGTGCTCGACGACTAGTAAAACCATGTTACCGACAAACGCCAAATATTTTGTTCAGCATTAATTGCTACTTAAGAAAGCGCTAATTATTGCTTAGAGTCTGTGACGTTTATTAGTGCCTCCAGTTCGGAAAGGCGAAAAGTGATATCAAGCTTCTTAGTGGACTAAAACATGGAGCTTCATTTCACATCTTACAGTATTAGTGAGAAGGCCACTATTTGGGTGAGCACAATAAAAGTATCCTAGAAAGAGACTGGCGCAGAGCTGACCCTTATTATTGAAGATGAGAGCTCTCGATCAAAGAAAAAGTAAGAAATCGCGATTTCGAGGCACCTGCCAGTTGCTGTCACGTATCTTCGCATGCACATCTCCAGCGTGTTCTGCTCCGTGTACTTCGCAGTGTCATTACGTTTAGGCGAGTAAGATTAGGAGACTAATTTCGTGGCCAGTCGACTGCAACGCAGAGTGGTGTTCATGGAACAACGGCACGTTTTTATTGTGGAGTGTTAGGCGAAGCAGAATTTATGAAAAATTTGTACCGAACTGTTTGCACAATAATTGAAGATTGGAAGTCTTTGACTAAAATCTCCAACAAAGTCTGCTGTGGAGAACTTAGTAGCAAAATGGCACTGAACCGGCTCTGTAGCGAATAACGCAGTGACTCTCCGAAAAGAACTCGAACGCCAGATGACACTGCTCGAGTGAAGAAAAGCCTGGAACTAAGGCCGACGAGTTCTCAACGCTGCTTTTCTGGGCAAGAATGAATTAAGAGATCGACTTACCGAACCATTATCGAAAAGGGCCTTAATGATTCAATGTTGCGCGTGAGTTATACTGTCCAGACGAAAATATACGTTTTGAGCTCTGCCGATAGTTTGTGTGTGAAGTGGAAGTAGGAATTTTGGATCCTCAGTGTTTCAGTGCTTCAGATGTGGCCTGGTTTAGCCTGTCAGCGTACGTAAGCTCACAGAAAATGCGCCATTATGAATCAGGGAATTCAAATCAATACTTTGAAGAGCCGTTGCATAATGTCAAGATGGCTCTTTGGTGTGCGAATTCTGGTGTTCTCATCGTAACACGATTCTTCCGTTGAAATGTTAATCCTAATCGAGACTCAGAGCAACTGTTTAATCCATATGTGGATTACCTCACAGAAGAAGAACGACTTGTTGGGTATTTTGACTGTTACGTGCAACAGTACGCACCGCCCTGACAATCTTGCCACGAGTGCGTGAGGTGTTCGGTGAGGAGGACATCATCAGCGGAAGCACTGCACACTCCTGCACACCGGGATCACCTGATCTCTCTCCCTGTGATTTTTTACCTCTGGGGTAAATCGAATGGTAAGGTGTATTCAGATTACTCTCAGGATTTCGAAGAGATTCAGCAGATCAGTGGGAACGATGTTGCTTCCGTCTCTCAGGCGGAGCTGCTACCTGTGTCTTCCATTTTGATAAATCGGGTTCAGTGCTGCATCGACGTAAGTGGTGGCCATTTCCAGCTTATTCTGTGATGTTGTTGTTGTGGTCTTCAGTCCTGAGACTGGTTTGATGCAGCTCTCCGTCCTACCCTATCCCGTGCAAGCTTCTTCATCTCCCAGTACCTACTGCAACCTACATCCTTCCGAATCTGTTTAGTGTATTCATCTCTTGGTCTCCCTCTACGATTTTTACCCTCCACGCTGCCCTCCAATACTAAATTAGTGATCCCTTGATGCCTCAGAACATGTCCTACTAACCGATCCCGTCTTCTAGTCAAGCTGTACCACAAACTTCTCTTCTCCCCAATCCTATTCAATACCTCCTCATTAGTTATATGATCTACCCATCTAATCTTCAGCATTCTTCTGTAGCACCACATTTCGAAAGCTTCCATTCTATTCTTGTCGAAACTAGTCATCATCCATGTTTCACTTACATACATGGCTACGCTCCATACAAATATTTTCAGAAACGACTTCCTGGCACTTGTGATATTAATTGACAATGTTTCATCCCAAGTCAGTCATATTACATAGATTTTACAGATCTGTTTTATTTTGATCACCCTGTAGTATGTAGTTAAGAGGAGACAAAGGCTTTTTATCTTACGATAAACTACCTGAATTATTTGCCACATGATGCAGAACTATCTTTGGTATGTCACACACGTCTTCCTATTTGTTGCAGGTGAGTTGCTGCCATTGGACCTGAAGCTCTATCAACGCACCAGCCTCCTCTGTGCATGTGACTGCTGCAGATCTGGATAAAGTAACGTATACAGTTGCTACTACGATTCCGGTATGCAGTGTTAAATACTCTGGAAGAAAATAGTATTTATTACGGATCAAGTAATTCAAAGTTCTCTTGTGTTCAGCAGTTAACGCTGTAGTTGCCGTAATATTCCAGCTTTGTGTCAAGTCATCCATTAGCACTATCGTATTACTGGCAGATTACTGTCAGTATTTTAAATTAATGATCTGCCGATGTGTAAGAATACTTATTTTTGTTTCCGCACGAGGTGCATCCTTTGAACTGTGTAATGTAACTGCACCACTCTTTTCACTTCCAAGAAATCGATCGAATTATGGATGTAACGTGACTCCCATGTGGGGTGAACTGGATTCGAATCCTCATACCGGTTTCTTTTCTCGTAGTTATCCTGATTCACTTGAGGTAAAATACTTAAATTTCACATATTAAAAAAGTTTTGCATCATCCTAGTTCCCAGAACACCTGAAGATAGACGTTGACTGTGGATATTGTATCATAGACACATCCCTTTGACTTTTCAGAGATGTCACTAAACCCGCCCAAAGATGTAAACAATCATGCATTAGCAGCGCCTATTAGACTGACGGGATCCGACAGCCGATCAGTTCCAGTCATTCCACCAGCATGGAGGTTCACGGCTCGCTTGCCTGTAGTTCAACCATGCCTAGACGGACAATACCGCGGTTCGATCGCGTCTGCAATATTACTTTGTGCCAGGAAGGGCTCTCAACAAGGTAAGTAAGTGTCCAGGCGTCTCTGAGTGAACCAAAGCGATGTTGTTCGGACATGGAGGAAATACAGAGAGACAGGAGCTGTCGATGACATGCCTCGCTCAGGCCTCCCAAGGGCTATTCCTGCAGTGAATGACCTCTACCTATGGAATATGGCTCGGAAGAAGCTGACAGCAACGCTACCATGTTGAATAGTGCTTTCTTTCAGCCACAGGACGTCTTGTTACGACTCAAACTGTGCGCAATAGGCTGCATGATGCGCAACTTCACTCCCGACGCCTATGGCGAGATCCATCTTTGCAACCACGACACCATGCAGCGCGGTGCAGATGGGCCCAACAACATGCCGAATGGACCGCTCAGGATTGGCATCACATTCTCTTTACCGATGAGTGACGCCTATGCCTCCAACAAGACAGTTGTCGGAGCCGTGTTTGGGGGCAAGCCGGTCAGGCTGTACGCCTTAGACACACTGTCCAATGAGTGCAGTCAGGTGGAGGTTCCCTGCTGTTTTGGGTTGGCATTATGTGGGGCCGACGTACGCCGCTGGTGGTCATAGAAGGCGGCCTAAAGGCTGTATGAAACATGAATGCCATCCTCCGACCGATAGTGGAACCGTATCAGCAGCATATTGGGCGCTAGCATGTTCTCCAGACATGAACCCTATCGAACATGCCTGGGATAGACTGAAAAGGGCTGTATATGGACCACGTGACTCACCAACCTCTCTAAGGAATCTACGCCGAATCGCCGGTGAGAAGTGGGACAATCTGGACCAACAATGCCTTGATGAACTTCTGGATGGTATGCCACGACGAATACAGGCATGCATCAATGCTACTGGGTATTAGAGGTACCGGTGTGTACAGCATTATAGACAACCAACTCCGAAGGTCTCGCTGTAGGGTGGTACAACATGCAATGTGTGGTTTTCATAAGCAATAAAAAGGGCGGAAATGATGTTTATATTGATCTATATTCCAATTTTCTATACAGGTTCTGGAAATCTCCGAACCGAGGTGATGCAAAACTTTTTTTGACGCGTGTAATTCTGCAGTTAATGATTTCGCTATCAACAAGACATTAAATTTAAACTGGCCGTCTTTTCTTCCATCCTTCCTTTTGAAAATCATAGACTTATATTTCCGTATATTGCGGGATTACCATACTAAACCAAAGAGTGATTGCTAGCGATTATTATTGTTCTGGTTTCCGCTTAAGAGACTTCAATAACAGTAATCGTACCGAACTTTGGCTTTTCTTTTCTTTAGTACGTTTGGCATCGTATGGTAGAGCCATGTAAACCTCCAATAACCGTGGAACTGAAGTTTCCCGACAGAGTGAAGTTGTGTATCGTACCACGACCCGAACTTAGGGCATTTGTTTATTGCCGGAAAGTAAGGCTGTGAGACGATCGTGAGACGTGCTAGGACTGCTGTGTCTGTAGACCACTTTCCCGATAACACAAGAACTGTAATCTGCCAGGAAGTTTGAAACCAGCGTTCTCTCCGCTGTAGAGTGAAAATTCCTTCTGGAACTCTTTAACCGGGGAATTTATCATAGGTTGGTAGTAGTAGTATTTAAGGGGAATTTTTTAAAATATCGAATGCATCAAGTAGTTCTTGCTAGTTCCTACTTCACCATTGGCTCTAACAAAATATTGTATTTTATTAAGAAAGATGCGACTTGTTACGTTCCAAACGAATGTAAAAATGACCAATACAGTTGTCTTTTACGTGCGTACCCGAAATGTTGATTCCGATGAAATATGTTTATTGTCGAACTACGAGTATTCCGAAACTCCATAATTTCTCCGCATTCGCTTCGCAACAAGCATCTGATTTGTTTGCGTTGTTGTAATAAACATAAAACATTATTTTCTGATTTCATTGCACGAAATATATCTTATTCAAAAACTGCTTTGAATTACAAATCTTAAGCCGGCCACGGTGGCCGTGCGGTTCTAGGCGCTGCAGTCCGGAACCGCGAGGCTGCTACGGTCGCAGGTCCGAATCCTGCCTCGGGCATGGATGTGTGTGATGTCATTAGGTTGGTTAGGTTTAAGTAGTTCTAAGTTCTAGGGGACTGATGACCTGAGATGTTAAGTCCCATAGTGCTCAGAGCGAATTACAAATCTTATTTTTGAAAACATAAGCTGATATACTGTGTTTTTATGGTGGTGATTTTTACTGTAAGAAATGACTTGAATATAATGTTTACGAAATATTAAATTTTGTAATTTGATGTCGTGAGATCGAATAAAGTGTTCCTGATTTGATTTAAAATTAGAAAACATAGACTCTGTGTCTCTAAATTATTTATTCCAAGCAGTTAGATGGAAAACTACGCTTTAAACAAAGCTATTTTTCCTGGTTACGAGCACACTGGGCTCGCATTCCGGAGGACGACGGTTCAATCCCGCGTCCGGCCATCCTGATTTAGGTTTCCCGTGATTTCCCTAAATTGCTCCAGCCAAATGCTGGGATGGTTCCTTTGGAAGGGCACGGCCGGCTTCCTTCCCGGTCCTTCCCTAATCCGATGAGACCGATGACCTCGATGTCTGGTCGCCTCCCCCAAACAATTCAATCCAATCCAATCCTAGTTACGAGAAATGTGATATATTACTTCAAGTTGAATAAATATAGTCATAGATAAGAGATTAAATGAAACAGGATTATTACAAAAAACAGAGTTACAAGAAAGAATGTAAAGCAATAGATTAAAAGAAGCACGCAACTAGAAGACTGCGCAGCAAACGGTCGTGTGGTAAGACTTGTGCAGCGAACCGTCTGGCACGTGGGTAACTCTGTATCTAACGTCTGCCTGCCTCTGATTCTACCGAAATCAACACAACGCACTGTTCGTGGAACTTTTATTAGGCGTAACTTTATTTCCTGTTTTCGATGTCTTCCACGGGCTTCAGCGTGAAAACACTGTCTTCTTTATTTTTCTTAAACCTACCTTTACTCCAAGCTCTATTTCCATTTCGTTTATCCCACGTGTGCACCGACAACAGCGGAACATTTTATTTCGCTAATTTTTATTCCTGTTTCATAACATTCGCATAAAGAGCGGTGAGGAGGGAGGGGACTGTTCGGGAGGAGAGTTCGGAGGTGAGGGACGGTTGGTGGTGGTGGGGGTGGGGGGGGGGCGGAGAGATTTCGCCTGCTTGATAGCGGAGTGTTACGTGCACGTGTCTTTAACACACTGGCCGTACCAAGCTCACCGTTGAATGTTTACCGCGTACGGCGTGCTACAGGACGCGCTTCGTACAAATAGCTCCGTCTTAACTTCTCTGCTGCTGACAGGTCTGATTGCGCTGCAAGAACATATTACCTGAGCGTAGCCTTCCTCTGCCGTCGTCATTTCAGAACTACTTTTCCTTGTATGTGACCGAGTCGTCAAGTACTTTCACAGATCTATAACACCAGCTCACGAATAGCTCGGCAATAGTAGTCGAAACGTTTCGAAAACAGCACCACGGCCTGTTCAGACATTGCGAAGCGTTTTATTGTAGATTACATTGCTAGGAATTCGACTGTTGCAGGAATGAATAACACTTTTTTTTTAGCGCATCTACTCGAGGGAAGACAATAACATTGTTCACCAACACACAAGTCACCTATATCCATATTGTTTCTTCTAAACTTTTCTCTACAAGGATTGATGTGCTGCATAAACAACCGGTTGTCAAAACTTCGAGCCGATTTGACTTTACTGAATTTTTTTTTCGAAACAATTTAGTTTCATTCAGTACAAAATGGTTCAAATGGCTCTGAGTGCTGTGGGACTTAACTGCTAAGGTCATCAGTCCCCTAGAACTTAGAACTACTTAAACCTAACTAACCTAAGGACATCACACACATCCATGCCCGTGGCAGGATACGAACCTGCGAACCTAGCGGTCGTGCGGTTCCAGACTGTAGCGCCTAGAACGCACGGCCACCCCAGTGCCATTCAGTGATTGCCTCATTATCACAGGACATTTCGACGTTTCCTGGCATAATTACCCGGAATATCGCTTAGCACATAAAATGTTTACAACATACAGTACTGGATATAAAAATTGCTACACCAAGAAGAAATGCAGGTGATAGACGGGTATTCATTGGACAAATATAGTATACTAGAACTGAAATGTGATTACATTTTCACGCAATTTGGGTGCGTACATCCTGAGAAATCAGTAACCAGAACAACCACCTCTGGCCGTTATAACGGCCTTGATACGCCTGGGCATTGAGTCAAAGAGAGCTTGGATGGCGTGTTCAGGTACATCTGCCCATGCAGCTTCAACACGATACCACAGTTCACCAAGAGTACGGACTGATGTATTGTGACGAGCCAGTTGCTCGGCCACCATTGACCAGACGTTTTCAATTGGTGAGAGATCTGGAGAATGTGCTGGCCAGGGCAGCAGTCGCACATTTTCTGTATCCAGAGAGGCCCGTACAGGACCTGCAACATGCGATCGTGCATTATCCTGCTGAAATGTAGGGTTTCGCAGGGATCGAACGAAGGGTAGACCCATGGGTCGTAACACATCCGAAATGTAACGTCCACTGTTCAAAGTGCCGTCAGTGCGAACAAAAGGTGACCGAGACGTGTAACCAATGGCACCCCATACCATCACGCTTCCAATGTGCGTTTACCGCGATGTCGCCAAACACGGATGCGACCATCATGATGCTGTAAACAGAACCTGGATTCATCCGAAAAAATGACGTTTTGCCATTCGTGCACCCAGGTTCGTCGTTGAGTACACCATCGCAGGCGCTCCTGTCAGTGACGCAGCGTCAAGGGTTACCGCAGCCATGGTCTCCGAGCTCATAGTACATGCTGCTGCAAACGTCGTCGAACTGTTCGTGAAGATAGTTGATGTCTTGCAAACGTCCCCATCTGTTGACTCAGGGATCGAGACGTGGCTGCACGATCCGTTACAGCCATGCGGATAAGATGCCTGTCATCTCGACTGCTAGTGATACGAGGCCGTAGGGATTCAGCACGGCGTTCCGCATCACCCTCCTGAACCCACCGATTCCTTATTTTGCTAACAGTCATTGGATCTCGACCAACGCGAGTAGCAATGTCGCGATACGATAAACCGAAATTGCGATAGGCTACAATTCGACCTTTATCAAAGTCGGAAACTTGGTGGTACGCATTTCTCCTCCTTATACGAGGCATCACAACAACGTTTCACCAGGCAACGCCGGTCAACTGCTGTTTGTGTATGAGAAATCGGAAGGAAGCGTTCCTCATGTCAGCACGTTGTAGGTTGGCCACCGGCGCCAACCTTGTGTGAATGCTCTGAAAAGCTAATCATTTGCATATCACAGTATCTTCTTCCTGTCGGTTAAATTTCGCGACTGTAGGACGTCATCTTCGTAGTGTAGAATTGCTAATGGCTAGTAGTGCAGTAACCGTGCTTTTAATCGAATTTTGTTGTTCGCGCGTTTTCGAGCACTACCCTTTTACATATCCCTACAAGGAGCAAACTATATGTAAATACACACACACACACACACACACACACACACACACACACACACACACCGTAATTCTCATAAATCCACCACTTTATATGCTTAAATATCGACAACAAGCACACGATCGTAGACTCATCGATTGATTCGGACGACAAGATTTTAACTTTTTTAACGCTAACTTACAAATAATAATAAGGAAGGAAGTAAGATAAGGGTTTATAGTCCTGCAGGCGAAGAGATCATTATAAACGGGCAAAATTCTTGAATTGGGGAAAGTCAGAAACGAAAATCGACCGAACTACACTGGGATTCATCAGAAGCGATATAAGGAATTTATGTCGCCGGCCGAAGTGGCCGTGCGGTTAAAGGCACTGCAGTCTGGAACCGCAAGACCGCTACGGTCGCAGGTTCGAATCCTGCCTCGGGCATGGATGTTTGTGATGTCCTTAGTTAGGTTTAACTAGTTCTAAGTTCTAGGGGACTAATGACCTCAGCAGTTGAGTCCCATAGTGCTCAGAGCCATTTGAACCATTTTTTGAATTTATGTCACAACATCTATCATCAGTATCTAAGCTCAAACAGGTGTCGGGAGGTCCCGCTCTTGATGTACTGGTGGAGCGAAAATCAGATGGACGTCTCGGACATTCTGTGCACAGAAAACCGACGCATACAGATTTATATCTAAACGCGCGTAGTTTTCACCACCCAGCTCAGAAGAGAGCTATGCTGAACACCTTGGTACACAGAGCAAGGACTATTTTGGACAAGGATCATCTCGGCTCCGAGATTAACCATCTGACGACGGTATTCATAAAAAATGGTTATTCTGTTCGTGATATCAGATCTACTCTGGCGAAGAAACCAAGAAAGGACGCTGTTCGAACAGATCAAGAGGACCAACACATCCCGCGGCTACCATTCTGCGGTGCAACGACCAGCAAGATCGGCAGAGTCCTGAGCCGGCAAGGAATCAGACCAGTCTTCCGGCCACCCAGGAAGATTAAGGAAATGCTGCGACCCGTGAAAGATAATCTTGGCCTGAGAGTACCGGGAATTTACAGCATTCCTTGGGAGTGTGGCAAAAGTTATGTGGGCCAGTCTATAAGAACTGTCGCCGATCGCAGTGTGGAACATCAGCGTCACCTGAAATACAGATATCTAGAAAAATCAGCGGCAGCTGAGCACAGTTTGTTAAATAAACATAAGATTTTATTCGATGAAACAAGACTACTTGCTCACGCTTCAAACTATTGGGACTCTGTCATCAGGGAAGCAGTTGAAATTAGACTCTGTGAAAATAATTTCAACAGAGATTCCGGTTATGCACTCAGCAATGCATGGAAGCGCGCAATTGTTATAGAAAGAGCACAGAGGGAGACTTCTTACATTCCTCGCAGTTCTCCGCCTGTTGCGATGGATGGGGCTGCAAGCAACGCTGGATAAAGCGCGCAATCAAAATCTATGGATATAGAGGCCGCCACCTCAGTACGCATCGGTTTTACCGTGACGTCATCCAGCCAATGAGAAGCCGTCCACTGCTTATAAAAGCGGAAGCCTCACCGGTCCACGACAGTCAGTTTTACCCCTGACGAAGATGACGGAGGTAGTCATCGAAAGCTTGGGATTTTATCCAAATTTGACGCGGCAAGTAAACCGAGAACTTTTTATGGAATTATTGTGAAGGTTGATCGATGAACCCTCTGTCAGGTAATTAAGTGTGATTTGTGGAGTATCCATGTAGATGTAGACCTTTGAGTAGTATGTCTAGCTGTGTACTATAGTTTGAAAAATTCTCTTTTCATTTTAAATAGGTTATTTCTATGTTAGTCTTCTTTTATTATCTTAAATGATAGGAACAAACAAGTGGTTTGGAGATTCTACGCCATCATAGGCACACTGGAGTCTGACACTGAGGTTAATAATAAAGCATTTCCAGGTATGTAAAAGAAGTGGAAAGCCAATAACAGCTATTGAACTTGTCCATTAGTCGAACACATGGCCCAGACACAATCGATAAACTCTGCAAATGAGAAATGCAGTTTCCTTGAATCTTCGAAGCAAGGAGGCATTTTCAATAAGTATTCAGTATAATCTCAGCAAGTATTTTTGTTTAGTTCAATAGATACACGGGCGGAAGTGTACCAGGAATTCTGAAATTCCTATTATTTCAGTTAATGCTAGCAATAGGACGTGGGATAACTGGTGACTTCTCTATTCCCATGAGGAAATCCGTTGCGAAACGCATCACACTGTGTCTTATCACCAATAATCCTACCTAAAATGGAGGTAAAGTCATTTGTGGTGCTTAATCCATGCAGGGCGGCTTTAATCAAATGGCTCTGAGCACTATGGGACTCAACTGCTGAGATCATTAGTCCCCTAGAACTTAGAACTAGTTAAACCTAACTAACCTAAGGACATCACAAACATCCATGCCCGAGGCAGGATTCGAACCTGCGACCGTAGCGGTCTTGCGGTTCCAGACTGCAGCGCCTTTAACCGCACGGCCACTTCGGCCGGCGGCTTTAATCCGAACATGGAACGCCCTGTTGCCGTAGTTATAGCCGACAATTTGCAAAAATCATCTACTCTGTCTCCATTTCCCGTACAAATATTCTCCAAGGTGTGAGGATCTTACTCCTTCTTTTGGTAATTTATTCGCCAGCTCATATCTACGGGTTTGTGGAAAGAAGACCATTACGTTAATGCGTTAGGGATAAAATTTCAAATCGTTTTCAGGCGGCATGTTGAATGTTGTCTGTCACCTAGTATGACAATTTACGACCTTACTTTTGTTTCTACACCGCTACGCAAATTACTAACCATGTGTCAGGAACGATGTCAGTGTTGTAAGAATATGTTTTAATTATCAGAAAAAATCGATAGCTATTGGAAAATTGGACCGCCCAACAGGTAATGCTATGGCGATGGAAACTTTTTCGTATTCTCTCTTACTTTCGGATCACAGAGCAGCAGCTTACTTCCGAGATCGGCGTATAGAATATTCATCAACTTTTAAGTGCCATTGACTAATCATGTCCACTTACCAAAGCATATCTTTACATATCTCATGGAGGAAACGTTTGACAATATGCTCGCAACGAACAGTGCAAGTTATGGAAAGTTGTATGGTCTCTCTGCCTAGTCCTTTGTCTTATTCACGAAAGTATAATTACCTTCGTCGCTCGACACCGGAAAAAATGGTATATTTCATCGGTATAAAATATTCGTCTCCCCCTCAGCGGATGAAAGCTACATTTATTGTGCGTGTGTTTTTTACTCATCTGTGAAATATATATCCTCGCAGAGGAAACATCGATATTGGTAACTATGGACGCTACTACCGCTATTAAATCATCTCACAACTCTCCGGTGGTTAATTTAGAAACGGGGAAAACGTAAATCACGTCATCCCCATCCGACATAAAATGGGAACCTTTCGGAATACGATGTTTACAGTCAGAAACTTCTACTCAGCATCTTTTGTTGCTTGAGGAACTCTACCTGTAATGTGTCTGTTAGGAAAGAAATCTTTTGAAACTTCATTTCTTGGCAGTTATTAAACACTCAGCTTCACAGAGTAAAGTCCAATACCTTACTGCCCTTTGTTCTTACGCTACTGAGGAAATGTTTCACGCTTAAGACGCAAGACTATATTCCCTGAGTGTTGAAGGGTCGTCCTCCAAGTAAGAATAGATGGGACGTAAGTAAATAGGTACAAAAAAAGAATGTAATTACATAAAAATAAACAAAAAAATGTGAAGTGTACATGTTAATTTGCTACATAATTTCTTCATTTATTGGGGCACTTGTTTTCTAGTAGTAGAAATTCGCCATCTGTGATGTTAACTGCTTGGTGATGTTTTTGTTTCTTGTTTCTCTCCGGTTTGTCACTACCATGTAAGTTCAGGAGTGATCGCTGAGCCATGTGGTCTGCTGGTTTAGAGAGCGTAAATAGAGAGAGAGAGAGAGAGAGAGAGAGAGAGAGGGGCCATTCCATAGGCACCCACATGTTTATTCCACGCGGTATGCGAGCTGTGCAACTAGATAGCCGTCGCACGATGAAATGCAGTAAACTGTCAACTATAACGAGACAAAGGTTTGGCAAATGACACTACGGAATAGTAGCTAGTGCGTTGTTTGGTATGTGGGTAAAGCACTATGGTTTTCCGGGCGCCAGGAATATTCATATGTTAGCCACTTATCACAGTTTTCTTAACGTTCTGGATATAACGGTGAATTGAGGCGTTGGCACTAAACACCGAATAAGAAGCTACTTATTCAAATCTCAATCCGGTAATAGAGACATGTCATCCTTGGTTTTCCGAAATGGTCAACGCAGTTTTTGGGATGCGTTCTTTGAAACGGTATTGTCCGATTTTCTGCCACATCCATGCCAAATCTAATTTCGTTGTCCTTATACAAAGGCTTTGTTGTTGGTTGGACGTTAAAGTCAGTTTTCAGACTGTTCCTATGATGTATAGTTTGTCCTCTCTAGTTTAAGCTTCGAATAGTTGAATAGCCTCCCGTTATTTTTACCGTTCCGTACCACTCTCAGTAAAAACGGAACCCTTTCGGATCACTTCGATGTCCATCTGTCTGTCGATTCGTCTGCAAAGGCCCCTTTTTCTCAGGAAAGAGTATGTATAACATATTGAAATTTATGTCACATACTAATGTCTTCAGTCCCCTCGCGGTGTAAGAAACTTAAACTTCTAAGTAAATACAATGAAGAGATACGACCCAAACAGCATTTCCCGTGGACCTAGAATTATGGAATTTGCCAAGAAGCAGGGTTTTATAGTACAACTAAAAGAAAAAAAACACCCCGAAAATTGTTAATTTGTTTTATAACGACTAAAAATATTTCTTTGCAATTACAAACTTAAAATTGCATTCGTAATCTGACCAAAATGTTAGGGACTACTGTAGGGATTTTGATCTGTTTTACAGTAATAGGTAGTCTGATTCACGAGGATGGTTCGTGTAAATAAATTAGAAATATTTCGTGCTGATTGGCTAAGTTGTGCTGCTGTGAAAACGACTCCTTTGCCGTCTTACGGTGATAGGCGTAAGGCCTCCGGCCAACCACGCCACACGGGCCCTAGCATCGCACGTTGTTTGGGAACTGTGCATTTAACATTCAACCATTCCCAGTAAGTCTGTACCTATGACACGTACAGAATCTGTAATGTTTCAGAGCAAAGTAATGCTGATAATTGATGTAAAATTCACTTCCATTGTTTGGGATGAGGTACTGATACCCCAAAAAATATTTGTTGTAGTGTTCCACAGAACAATTTTACATTTGTGTAACAAGAATAGGCCTATGGTCAGCTGCACCGTTTGCTTCTCTGGAGACATCCGTGAAATCTCCCCAATAATCGCAACAGGGACGAGAGCAGACGAAGTCAAAAGCATCTGCAATTTCCAGTTAGCTTAGTATGTTACTATAATTCCAAAATTACCCTAGCGAATGCGAATTTACACAAAAAGGTTATAGTTAATACTTAATATTAAACCATTCTCGAATGCCTTGGAATTTCCAGGACAGAGATCTTCGCAGTATCGATATCCATAACAGGCAAAAATCGTCGAGATTCTCGATTCTCTGGATGGACCAACTGTCTACCTACGTAATTAAGTTTGTATGGCGCCCTCAGAGTGCAGTTCCTACACGCCCTTGTCTTTTCTTTTTTTCTTTTTCTCTAATCCAACGAATGCGCTCTTTAGTGTGAATATTTTCAGGTCCTCATTCACAACCACCTACGAAATATTGATGCATTCATCTCCTCGTTTCAATGAAAGTCAAAGATATGACTGCTGAACGTCTGTTGTTGCCATTTCCTGCAGATTCAGAAGACAAAACCATGCATATTGCTCGCGAGCGGCATCTATTTCTCGTTACTTTCGACAACACTTCTCATCTATTGTATACAGATCAGAACTATACGACAAGAGAGAGGGAGAGAGATAAATGAAAAATATAGTCTTGATGATTCTTCTTCATATTCTTTGGGAAATAAATACGAATAAGACATCTTTCATTTTTCGAAAATATATGAAACAATGTTGCCTTAATTTGATTCACAATCTACATTCAGGTGCAAGAAGGATGAAAGTACTATAGAATTCATCACAGTACTAAGTACAGTGCCGTCTGATCTTCAGTCAAATAGCAAAACTAATTTGTTTCTTTGAACCGGAGTACTTGTCTGAGGAAACGAGAAGTTACAATATAACATTAAGCCTAAGCAACATTAGGTTGACTTTTCGAGGATAATAGTCCCATTCTGGGGGCATATGAACTATTACGGTTGATGGCTTTATTGTATGTTGTTAATGACGCATGGATGAAGTTACATAGTTTTCTCATCAGTTTTCATC
This sequence comes from Schistocerca americana, assembly GCF_021461395.2. Taxonomy (NCBI): domain Eukaryota; kingdom Metazoa; phylum Arthropoda; class Insecta; order Orthoptera; family Acrididae; genus Schistocerca; species Schistocerca americana. Next base: position 364,306,527 of record NC_060122.1, on the reverse strand, counting down.
AACCTGTATCTAAGAGGATGTGATGTTATAGCATGTCTTACAGCATTCCTGGACGCTTCTACACAGAATGCACCATTCTTAGTGGCTGGTGCTCTGGATTATCACCCTTATTCAGTGGCTTGCCTAGTATTTTCTTTATTACACTCCTGGAAGTTGAATTACGAACACCGTGAATTCCTTGTCCCAGGAAGGGGAAACTTTATTGACACATTCCTGGGGTCAGATACATCACATGATCACACTGACAGAACCACAGGCACATAGACACAGGCAACAGAGCATGCACAATGTCGGCACTAGTACAGTGTATATCCACCTTTCGCAGCAATGCAGGCTGCTATTCTCCCATGGAGACGATCGTAGAGATGCTGGATGTAGTCCTGTGGAACTGCTTGCCATGTCATTTCCACCTGGCGCCTCAGTTGGACCAGCGTTCGTGCTGGACGTGCAGACCGCGTGAGACGACGCTTCATCCAGTCCCAAACATGCTCAATGGGGGACAGATCCGGAGATCTTGCTGGCCAGGGTAGTTGACTTACACCTTCTAGAGCACGTTGAGTGGCACGGGATACATGCGGACGTGCATTGTCCTGTTGGAACAGCAAGTTCCCTTGCCGGTCTAGGAATGGTAGAACGATGGGTTCGATGACGGTTTGGATGTACCGTGCACTATTCAGTGTCCCCTCGACGATCACCAGTGGTGTACGGCCAGTGTAGGAGATCGCTCCCCACACCATGATGCCGGGTGTTGGCCCTTTGTGCCTTGGTCGTATGCAGTCCTGATTGTGGCGCTCACCTGCACGGCGCCAAACACGCATACGACCATCATTGGCACCAAGGCAGAAGCGACTCTCATCGCTGAAGACGACACGTCTCCATTCGTCCCTCCATTCACGCCTGTCGCGACACCACTGGAGGCGGGCTGCACGATGTTGGGGCGTGAGCGGAAGACGGCCTAACGGTGTGCGGGACCGTAGCCCAGCTTCATGGAGACGGTTGCGAATGGTCCTCGCCGATACCCCAGGAGCAACAGTGTCCCTAATTTGCTGGGAAGTGGCGGTGCGGTCCCCTACGGCACTGCGTAGGATCCTACGGTCTTGGCGTGCATCCGTGCGTCGCTGCGGTCCGGTCCCAGGTCGACGGGCACGTGCACCTTCCGCCGACCACTGGCGACAACATCGATGTACTGTGGAGACCTCACGCCCCACGTGTTGAGCAATCGGCGGTACGTCCACCCGGCCTCCCGCATGCCCACTATACGCCCTCGCTCAAAGTCCGTCAACTGCACATACGGTTCACGTCCACGCTGTCGCGGCATGCTACCAGTGTTAAAGACTGCGATGGAGCTCCGTATGCCACGGCAAACTGGCTGACACTGACGGCGGCGGTGCACAAATGCTGCGCAGCTAGCGCCATTCGACGGCCAACACCGCGGTTCCTGGTGTGTCCGCTGTGCCGTGCGTGTGATCATTGCTTGTACAACCCTCTCGCAGTGTCCGGAGCAAGTATGGTGGGTCTGACACACCGGTGTCAATGTGTTCTTTTTTCCATTTGCAGGAGTGTATTTGACATTTACATGATACATGATTCATTGTGAGATAACTAGGGCATAACTTTTCTGATAGAAAGTCGTCAACAAAAATCTGTGACACAGTTACGTAAATGAATATACGATGAAAAGTTTCGTTGAAGTTGTTCGAAACATCTGGTTTTAACACTGGATCAAAATTTTCAGTTGTATGCATCAACTGAAAAGGGAAAATAATTACACTGAAGAATATATTAAACAGACGCTTAAGTGATGGAAGAGTGCAAAGGGAAGAGGAGGCTAAACACAGGATGAGAATTAAGGAGAAATGACAGACTGCAAGAAGTAAGAAAAAAGTTGTTGTGAGAAAGAAATAACATCAGAGCTGAGTAGTAGGATGCCGAAATATTGAGTAATGGAGGAGAAGGACAGAGAGGAGGAGATACACAAAGAGGACGAGGAGAAAGAGGATGAGATGGAGGAGAAGAAGAAATAGATGAAGAGGGAGAGAAAAATGAAATGGACGAGTAATGGATGATGAGGTTCAAGAGGAGAAACTATGGGAAACGTTGGAGGAGCAGACAGAAGAGAAGGACAAGGAGGGGGTGCTGAAGGAGGAGGAGAATGTAAAAATGGAGGAGATAACAAAATGGAGTAGAATGACGAAACTGATTAGCAGAAGCAGATGAAGAGGTAGAGAATAAGAAGAAGGGAACGTTCGAAAGAATAAAGATGATTAGTATGTGGAGAGTGAGAGAAACCGCAGTAACGTGAAGAGTAACGAAGGACGATGTGTGGAAGGAAAAATAGATACACATCGCATGTTCTAATCGTTTGTGCTGAAATTAGAAGCGAGGGAGGCGTGGCGTAAAAAAAAGTTCGCAGCATGAGTGGCGCCATGACGAGCTGCTTAAATGGGTTTTCAGTTTGACGAGATACCCTGATAACGAACCCCACCACGTTGCCTTTGTCACGTCCTCCGTAATCGGTGTATTTCATCTTGCTGCTATCTCTGACGTTTTAATATCGCGTGTAACAAGCTCTTATGGAGACTTAGATTCGGAGATAACAACCAAACTAGCTGGCACGCATTTCGCTCACGTACCATGCGTCAGGAAAACAGGTCACTCCAAATTTTCTACCGTGTCCTCTGCCCGTAGCACCTACAGGTGCATAACGAACTGCCGAGTGTAGTTACCCAACATGTTGCTATAAACTTCGGCTCTCTCCCTTTCGAAACTAGTCTCTAGTAGTATGCCAAAATCCATTATATAATTTTTGCGCACAATTATTTCTGCTTCGTCCATCAACAGATTTGTTGCAGGCCATTGGACTTTCGACTAATTGTCAATATACATAAATGCATAAATGTTTCAGTAAGGTAACGTTAAAGCTATAAATACGAAAGACTTGCAGGTAACGGAACAAATAATGAACAGTTAATTGAGAGGGATAGCGTTGCGCGTATGTCATTTAGTAAATAGTGAGATGCGGTAGCGTTGTCATAGCGTGGAGAACACGGCACTCTCCACAGATTGTGCCCGACTGATATGGTACGAAACAACTGGAACTCGTGGTGTAGCGCAGAGGCAAGTAACACTGACAAGTGCATTCCGTCTGTCTGTGTTTAGAATGCACCTTGCACCAACATTGTAACGTTCACATCACTCTAAAACTCTCATCGTCGATCTGTAAAGTTCAAATTTCGTGTAATGCTCAGTGCAGCAAACTTGTAGCAACAATTAGACAACCTAGCATGCAAATCTGTGATCATGCAGTGGACAGCTCACGGATCCAACCCAAATGCCATCTGGTCTCACTACAGTTTGAATGAAATCTTGTGGCGTATAACTTCAGAATGCATCAACAATGAGTGGAAGACGTCGACGCAAGGTCCAGCATAAATCTTAGAAGCCCTTACGATGATGACGCACAACGTGATTCAGCTGCCCCTTCTTAAGGGATTTAATTGATCCATAGTGCCTATAAAAACCACGTGTGAGATTCTCATATTCTCTCACTTGTTACACGTACTCTGTTAGTACAGCAAAGAAATTGAAGGGGACGTTTTCGTTCGAAATTTGATGTAGTTAAATCTTGTACTGAGATACGTTTTAGTTTGAAGCCATGGTTTTCGAGTTATTCAAGAAAAACACGTTTGAATATCATTTTCGTACCGTAAGTCGTAATTACCCTCTATGGAAGTGTATCCCAATATAAAATTTAACTACATTAAATTTCCTACAAAAATGTCCCATTTATTTCTTCTGTAGGAGCAATAGTTTGCACATAGCAAGTGAGACAATATGAAAATCTAGCACATAATTTTTGAATGTGTCGTGTGTTGCATAAAACACGTAGGTAGGGGCAGCTGATTCACCTTGTAGATAACTACATCTTCCAGAATGAGATTTTCACTCTGCAGCGGAGTGTGCGCTGATATGAAACTTCCTGGCAGATTAAAACTGTGTGCCGGACCGAGACTCGAACTCGGGACCTTTGCCTGTCGCGGGAAAGTGCTCTACCAAGGTGACGTTAATGCTACAAATAATCTACGTATATCGGTTCCCAATCTATGACTTGAAATGCATGAATGGCTAACAAAAATAAGAAAACGTAGAGCACTTGCCCGCGAAAGGCAAGGGTCCCGAGTTCGAGTCTCGGTCCGGCACACAGTTTCAATCTGCCAGGAAGTTTCAACTACATCTTATTCATCGTTGGCTGAAGCTCGGCGTATCGCCTCCCAAAGTAAAAAACTATACAGAATCCTGCTGTTACCAGAACGCTTTGACGTTTTTACGAACACGATATTCGAAAACAGGAACCTATTACGGATAGTAATAATTAAATGACTTCCTACATTCCATCATCATGTTAGTCGCATCACGTCAATAAAAAGGAAAAGAATAACAATTACATGGGACAGTGAGATCCTTCTGTATAGTGAAATTCTACAGCTTATGTATTCTGACATCATTGTACAACTGAATTATGAATCTCTACGCATAATTTTAAGCACCAGTCGACAAAAATATGTTAATTATTTGCTACAATGTATTTCGGGACTAAATTACATTATTACCGAGTTTTTAAAGTTAGACACTGTAATAAGTAAAATTTCTGCTGCTGCTTTGCTGCTGGCTTTCTACTTTTTACGGTTTCTAATGGCAGTGCGAATTTAGAAGCCTGATACTAGGATAATGCAGTCTCGAAATATGTTGTGATAAATAAGTCACGCATTCGACAAGCTTTCATATACCTTTTTATTTTCAGGGTAGATATACCACAATTTCTCTGCCTTAAGCCAAAATTATACTTTACTAGAATTTCTTCACAAATAGAATGCATGCATGATTGTTCATTGAAGATCGTCAAGTGACTTCCAGAGACAGAAATTCAGCAGTCGCGTTGCAGATTCTTTCCTGGGCAAGGCATTTTTCTGCTGCCTCCAGCCGCGGCTAGCTTCGGAGATCAGTGCGTCACTAATCTGATTAGTGGCCGCGGCAGGTCGGAGATGAGGAAATTGCTGGCCGTCCGGGCAGCGCCGGCCGAAGGATGAGTCTGGACTGCGCCGGACACGTGTAGGGTAGGCAGGCGGTGGCGGGCAGGGTGCTAATGCGATTTGCTGTGCAACCCTCCCTCTCAGAGCCTTCATTTTCCGTCGTCGGATGAGGCTAATGTTATAATGCTTGGCGGAACATAATCCCGTGTACACGGTACGCCGTGATGTAGTCTGCGAACAAAGCCCTGAGTAGCAACGCCCTGTGGTCAGCGGACATGACCGTGGTTCTCACATCTGACGTGCACTGCTTTGGTCATTTTATCTTCAGGACGCAAGGCATTTCAAGCTTTTTCATACACTGGTGTGCAGAACTTACGGACGAAAGTAACATTCTCATGACCTTTGACTGTCAAGTAACGTAGCTTCATGAAACTTGGGCCATATACGGAAGGAACTGCTACAGTGCAGTACAGGGAGTAACAAAGAAATACGCAACACTTTTATTCAAATACAATAATCACACTGAAGTGAACGCGATTTTGAATTGGGAATTACAAAAGGGGGACGTGGTTCTTAGCTTGGACAGCCACGAGTGTACCATGTTCAAAACATGAGAGATCAGTGTACTTATGCAACATTTGCCTCCCCAAACCGTAGCATCTGGACCACCAGTGTTCGTTATTAATACTGGGTGCATTACGTAGTCTCATATGAGGATAGGTGGCAACACGTGATGCTGTCAGGAATATAGGCGTTTTGGTGGTCCATGTGTTATGGTGTGGGGAGACATAATGTTGCAGGGCCGTTCTCACGTACAAATCTTTGATAACGGTACATTCACCAGTCTACGTTATTGGAACACTGTACGCCTTTCCCATTCATTTTTATGGATGACAGTGCCCGACAGTATGGAAATGAGCAGGAGGAGGAGTTCTTGGAATGAGAGGGTATTTGGAGAATGGACCGGCCTGTCCATTCCTCTGACTTAAATTCGATCGAGATGTGTGGGGAGATGTTTTTCAGCAGGGCGACCTTCACCAACTACCATCCAGTAATTGTCAAATGTTTCAAATGGCTCTGAGATCATCAGTCCCCTAGAACTTAGAACTACTTAAACCTAACTAACCTAAGGACATCACACACATCCATGCCCGGGGCAGGATTCGAATCTGCACCCGTAGCGGTCGCGCGGTTCCAGACTGCAGCAATTGTCAGCCGCGCTGGTCCAGAAATGGAAGACTATCACAAGAACTTCTTACCTACCTTGTGGCCAACAAGGGATTACGTTTCAGAACATACAGTACCATCTGTGGTGATCATACGGCCGATGAAGAACGTGTCCTGATTTTGTAATTGTCCAGGGGAGCTCCATGACTTGCGATGACTTCTGTGTAATTGTTTACTGTGCTTGAAACTGACATATCTGTTCGTCTCTCTCCATATCTGTCTGTTACCCTCTGTACTGTACTGTACCGTACTGATCAGTTCTTCCTATTGTACGGTCCAAGATTCATCGAGAAGTGTTAGTCGGCAGTGGCACATCGTGCGAAAGTTACTTCCTTCCGGAAGTTTTGAACACCAGTGTGCTATAACAAGCACCAATCTGTATGATCTCAGATAATCGAAAGAAGTGAATATATTTTTTCAGCTAACTTTTTCATGATGATAGAAAAACATAAAAGTCTTGTTTGTATTTGGGTCCACAACTTTAATACATTCGTAGAAGAAAATATTGTCCGTTGTAAAATTTATCGTATATTTACTGCTATTGACGAATTTCGACGGTAAAGTCGTTGTCAAATACATTGTACCACCATGTCGCACGAGGTATGACATTAATTTATCTATCCACATGTTCAACATGATAAAATGGCGTAGACTGATAAATTAGATTTGTACAGTATGTAACATCAGGTTCGACAAAGTGCATAGTTATACGACGAGCTTGATAATGACTTCACAGTCCACATTGGAAAATAACAGCAATAAATGTAATCAAAACTGTTCATAATTTTCTTCTATGGTGCACAATTTTTTTCATATTGTAATAAAACTAATTTTATATTTAGTTGTATGAACTGTATTGGGACAATCTGGATACACGAAAATGCCCTGCTCTTTATGCGAGTGGGGTAGCTGGACAGAGCAATGGGTTGGCGTGTAAAGGTTTGGTCAAACGGGAGGCTTTTCTACCTAGGACTAAAGACACCAGTTAAGAACCGCTCGTGCACCACAAAAAAGTTGCTTTCACAAGTACATATAGACTGGGCTTGATGAAGCACTGTGCAGGGTTCTTCCAGAAGAGGGATCCTGCTTTAGAAACCTTTCCAAGAAATTTTCTTTCATCAGTTGAGTTTAATGTAAATTTTTTATGGAATAAATTCTACGGAATAAAAAACTTCCAGGTTACAAGATCATTGTCAAACTATGTTGGAGAAATCCAAGAAGCTGAGTTGTTACGTGAATGTAGAAGTCAACTTTCTACACTCACTTATTGACTACTTCCTTGAAAATCTGGGACATTCTAGTGAAGAGCACGTAGAGCGTTTCCAACGCGACGTTACGGAGGTAGTGAAGAGGTACCACGGAAACAAATTATAAATACGATGGACGACTATCGTCAGATGTTGAAGAGGAACAGTAAATATGAAGGTTTCGTGAGGAAATGAAAGAAGGAGGAACTAGAGTATTTATAACGTTGTTAAGAGAACAGATTATAGTACTTCTAGCATATGCTTAAAGAAGTAAAACAATAATCATGAAATATGTGCATTGATTGAAATTAATTTTAATATTTGTGCTTCAGTGACTTCCATCCCTAAAATATGAGATAATGTTTTGGGATAACTCCTGATATGATAAAAGATAATGAAAGTGATTTCAGAGTCAGCCTTTCAAACTGATTAGAAAGCACTAATTTTTGAGAGATAATTTGTGAGGAATGATCTTACATAAATTTTAAAAGTGCAGGCTTGTATATACAGGTTGCAGGTCCAGACGGATAAAAACATTTTGAGAATGAATGGATCAGTTACATGGCAGTGTTCAACGTCTTTGAAGAGTCGTGGCAGATTAAAACGTTTCTCCGTATCTATTGTTTGTGGCTAAGTCTTTCCCCAGTAGTACCCTTCCTTCAGTGAGTGAGTGATAGGCCAGTAAAATATGTGAGACAGCTTCTGCGAAGTAGAAGATAGGCTCTGGCAGTAAGGAATCAGCGAGGGGAGTTGCACAGACAACATTGCCAGCTTTACTGGGAGAGACTGTATGCACGCATAGTACCACTCCACTGATCGACGGTAGAGGCGGCATCTTGCTGCATCAGTAACCTGTACTGTTACCCTCGGAGAGCATCCTTCGCTGGGCCAAGCAGATGAAATTCTGAAGGTGCGAGATCAGGGCTGTCGAATGGTTGTGGAAGTCCAATGAAGTTTTGTGAGTTTGTTTCAGGTACTCAGACTTGTGTGATTCCTCCCATTCTCACGGAAAAGGAGAAGTTCGGTTCTGGACCGTTGATCACCTCGAGTGAGAGTGTTCTCTCGTTTCAACATTGCAGGACTGGAGGAGTCACGGCTGTGTACGGCCTGCCGGCGCACCGGAGATCGGACGGGTTTGCGCGACCTTGTTGCGATGATGACAGACGCCTCGCCCAACGACTCAACGTGCTTTTGTTCACTGCCAGATCTCGTTATACATTCTGCAACCATCTATGACTATTAGCGAAGCTCCAGTTTCCCACCAAACGACACTCAGTGATAGCTCTCTGCTTGGAATGCACCTCAGTTACAGTGGCCATTTTGAAGGCTACGATGGCGCTGCCACCTGACGGAACTTCCGAGACTAAAGGAGCTGAGGAGAGAATGTTCCAGTGTGTGACAGAAAAAATTTTGCATTTTTTTCAGCCGAAATTGGTCGAGAGAAAACAATGTCTTGCATTACTTACCGAACGCCCTTCGTAAAATAGACACACACATATACATATTCACATATACAGTACAGAATGAGATTTTCGCTCTGAAGCGGAGTGTGTGCTGATATTAAACTTCCCGACAGATTAAAACTGTGTGCCAGACCGAGAATCGAACTTGGGGCCTTTGCCTTTCGCTAGTGCTCTACCATCTAAGCTGCCCAAGCACGACTCATGACCCGTCCTCACAGCTTCAATTCTGCGAGTACCTCGTCTCCTACCTTCCAAACTTCACAGAAGCTCTTCTGCGAACCTTGCCCAACCAGCACTCCTGGAAGAAAGGATATTGCGGAGACATGGCTTAGGCACAGCCTAGGGGATGTTTCCAGACATGAGACGTGCTTGAGCAGCTCAGATTTGTAGAGCACTTGCCCGCGAAAGGCGAAGGTCCTGAGTCTCGGTCCGGCACACAATTTCAATCTGCCAGGAAGTTTCACATATACAGTGGTTTGACAAAAGTCTGGAAACACCAGGAAAAATGCAAACTTGTACACAGAAGCGGGTGCTAGCCGAGCCCGCACGTTGAGCTGCCACATTTGAGCACAAATGGCACCCGTGCAATGTCCTCAGTACGTTGCACGTGTCAGTCGTGACAGGAAAACTGTTCTGTGTAACTGTGAGCACTAATGGTAAGACAGAGATTTAGGAACCAGGTTTTAAATTGTAAGACGTTTCCAGGGGCAGATGTGGACTCTGACCACAATCTATTGGTTATGAACTGTAGATTAAAACTGAAGAAACTGCAAAAAGGTGAGAATTTAAGGAGATGGGACCTGGATAAACTGAAAGAACCAGAGGTTGTACAGAGTTTCAAGGAGAGCATAAGGGAACAATTGACAGGAATGGGGGAAAGAAATACAGTAGAAGAAGAATGGGTAGCTTTGAGGGATGAAGTAGTGGAGGCAGCAGAGGATAAAGTAGGTAAAAAGACGAGGGCTAGTAGAAATACTTGGGTAACAGAAGAAATATTGAACTTAATTGATCAAATGAGAAAATATAAAAATGCAGTAAATGAAGCAGGCAAAAAGGAATACAAACGTCTCAAAAATGAGATCGACAGGAAGTGCAAAATGGCTAAGCAGGGATGTCTAGAGGACAAATGTAAGGATGTAGAGGCTTGTCTCGCCAGGGGTAAGATAGACACTGCCTACAGGAAAATTAAAGAGACCTTTGGAGAAAAGAGAACCACTTGTATGAATATCAAGAGCTCAGATGGAAACCCAGTTCTAAGCAAAGAAGGGAATGCAGAAAGGTGGAAGGAATATATAGAGGATCTATACAAGGGCGATGTACTTGAGGACAATATTATGGAAATGGAAGAGGATGTAGATGAAGATGAAATGGGAGATATGATACTGCGTGAAGAGTTTGACAGAGCACTGAGAGACCTGAGTCGAAACAAGGCCCCGAGAGTAGACAACATTCCATTAGAACTACTGCTAGCCTTGGGAGAGCCAGTCCTGACAAAACTCTACCATCTGGTGAGCAAGAACCATGAACCATGTCAGCTCAAAAAGAACACGAAGGGAGCTGCAAAGCTGGGAAATGTGTCGGAACTGGAATTCCAGAACCACACATCAGCGATGAAACTGCCCTTAACTGGAAAACCTGGTTCTGTAGCCGTAAAACATGTCTATGGAGCAATGTCTTTTGATCGGATGAGTGTTGCTCCATACTGTTTCTAACCTATGGCTGAGTTTACTTCTCAAGAGTAATACGGGGTGTTCAAAAAGTCACTCCGCAGTGTCGTATGATTGCTAACCGCGCGTGCCGTATGCCATAGTGAATATACCGAAATGAAACTCAGTGAAATACAAGTTATGAATTTATTGAATATTCATTTTTACTTACAAATTTTCACATTAAATGTTGAAAGTGTCCCCCCTGTTGTTGAATACACAATTCAATTAGTCTAATCATGTTTCCAAACACAAGCTGTAACATTTCTTCTGCAACAGAAGCAGTAAAAGTGCATATTGCAGTTTCCAATTCGTCGACAGATTTTGGACGAGTTTTGCAGACAGTTGCTTTCGCTGCACCCCAGAAGAAAAACTCAGGTGGTTGTGGGTCAGGCAATCGTGGAAGCCAAACTCCCTGTGAAATTATGCGATCGCCAAAAACATCAGCGAGCAGTGACACTGAAACGCGAGCTGTATACGCGGTTGCACCATCCTGTTGTAAATAACCGTTCAGTGTTTCACTTAACACAAGTTTTCCTATGAATGGGTAGAGAATATCACTGCACTATTGTTATTCGTTTATTGTTCCGTTGGAAAATGTGGGACCCACAATCCGACGTCTAGAAATTGCAATGCAAACTCCTATTTTCACAGAATGAAGTAATTTCTCATGAATGAACAATGGATTTGCAGTACTCCACATACGAGAATGTTGCGAGTTCATGTGCCAGGATAAATGAAACCACGCCTCATCAGTGGAAAACGTTTCATTAAGAATATCCCTTCCATTTCGTTGAACGAAATTTTTGAACCATTGACAATAATGCAGTCTCTTGCCGTGATCAGTATTTTTCACTTCTTGCACGATTGTCACTTTGTATGGGAAAAGTTTAATTTTTTCCTTACAGCTGTGTGGGCCGTTCCGACACTAACATCGATTTCCTGGGTCAGTTTTCTTATTGACTTGTTCGCACTCATGGTCATTGTATCTGAAATATCGAGTAGTTTATCCTCAGACAAAACGTAGGACGACCACTTCTCGGTACATCTGTCACTGAACCTATAAACGAAATTTGGTCTAGGAAATGTTTTCCTGGTATGCTCTAGGTATTCTCGTCATCCTGAAAGGCACAATGGATCAACAACACATCACATTTATCTTTGGGAACCATGTCCACCTCTACATGCAATTTGTTTTTCCTCGGAACGATGCCACATACCAACAGGACAATTCAACGTGTCACACAGCTCGAAGTGTTCGTGCATGGTTCTAAGAGCACCAGAATGAATTTACTGTATTCCCTTGGTCACCAAACTCCCCACATTTAAACTCAATCGAAAATCTGTGGGACCCCCTCGTTCGAACTGTTCCGCTCATGGACCTTCAACCGAGAAACGTAGCGTAGCTGACCACGGCGGTGGAGTCGATATAGCTCCACATCCCTGTCGGTACCTTCGAAAACCTCATTGGCTCTCTTCCTGAACGTCTCGCAGCTGTCCGCACTGCAAAAGGTGGTTATTCAGGATTTTTACAGGTGGTGACATTAATGTGACTGGACAGTTTATATTCGAACATGTTAAGCGCTTAATACTGTTTAAACGCACTGGTAGGCAGTACATTTACGACGCATTAACGCATCCAAGACACTAATAATTGAATGGAATGGCGACTGCATGCGTGACCTGGAATCTACTGAGCCTAGCAGACGAATGAGAATGCCATAGTAAGATTCACTCGCACTTTTGTTACTGCGTGTGACTTAATGAAAGAGTGGAATTATTTAGAAACAGTGCTCAATCACAAGTAGTCGGTGAGGAATACCGGCTGCAATAAATAACTAACGTATTTATATAAATGATATGCCCTCTAGTATTACGGGTAACTCTAAAATATTTCTGTTTGCTGATGACGCTAGCCTGGTAGTAAAGGATATTGTGTGCAACATTGGCTCGGTTTCAAATAGTGCTGTTCATGAGATAACTTCACGGCTTGTAGAAAATAAACTAGCTCTAAATCACAGTGAGACTCAGTTTTTACAGTTTCTAACACACAATTCAACAAAACCTGACGTTTTAATTTCACAGAATGGGTATATGATTAGTGAAACTGAACAGTTCAAATTTGTAGGAGTTCAGATAGATAGTAAACTGTCTTGGAAAGCCAACGTTCAGGATCTTGTTCAAAGACTTAATGCTGCTATTTTTACTATTCTAACGGCATCTGAAGTGAGGGATCGTTCGACACGGAAATTAGTCTACTTTGCTTATTTTCATTCGCTTATGTTGTATGGTATTATATTTTGAGGTAACTCTTCCCATTCTAAAAGGATATTTTTGGCTCAGAAACGGGCGGTTCGGGCAAAATGTGGTGTGAGACCACGACCCTCTTGTGGACCCCTGTTCGCGAGTCTGGGTATTTTGACATTGGACTCTCAATATATATATATTCCATACTGTCATTTCTTGTTAACAATATTAGCTTATTCCCAAGAATAAGCAGGTTTAATTCAGTTAATACTCGGCAGATATCAAATTTGTATTCGGATTTGAGTTCCTTAACTCTTCTTCAGAAAGGTGTGCAGTATATTGCTCCATCCATTTTCAGTAAGCTACCACTCGAATTCAAAAATCTTAGCAGTAACCTACGTGCATTCAAATAGAAACTGAAGAGTTTCCTAATGGGTCACTCCTTCAATTCTGTCGAGGGGTTCCTTGAAAAATTAATCTGATTGTTGATTGCGTTTACTTAAATTATGGATTGACTTTTCTCGCGTTCATAAGCATTTATTTTTATCTGTTATTACTTTTATGTTGTAATTTCATGTACTGATATGTTCCATGACCTTGGAGATTTGCTCCTCAATTTGGTCCTACGAAACTTGACGTGTAAATAAATAAATAAACGCAGTTATAAAGGTATGATGTTGGGAAAGAGACGCCAGAGCTTCTCCGTGGACGTCAGGTGTTGGACTGAGGCACTAGACTCAATGGGTATCGACTATAAAGGACGATACATAACAAAGATACCAAATTAAATCTATTCTGTAAATTGGCTTTCATCCGGAATAGCAGTTATAAGCGAAAATCATACATGAAATAACTTATACGTGGTAACTATATAGCTAATTAGCAAAGAATGGACTTTCCAAAGTTTCTAAATATGTAGAACGGTGACAAGTAAGAAGGTCATTATTATAAAAAAAGAATCAGATTTTCAGTTTTAAGTCTGCGCTGTTTCAACTTCATTCTGCAACGCAATTAAAACCTGCTGCGTTAGTAGACGTTCCCAGCTTTTGCGTTTACACTTTAATAAATCAGACGTATTCAGAACTTCCGTTAGAGATAGATAGATGGATAAATAAATAATAGATTTTTATTTCCATAAATCGATAATGAGGAATTCTAAATAATGTATCAAATGCCAAAAGCAAAAGTGTACACAATACGTGTTTGGAACAACAACAGCAAAATAGATTTGCTATTGTTCACTCCATAGGAGGTAATTATAATGATCTTGACCGACATTTATAATTCCTTATTTAGTTCACGTATATATACTGAACTGCTTAAGGAATTCTTAAGCTGCTGTAAGCAAGCATCATCACACATTTCATATTTCTGCAGTGGAGATGTGCAGAAGTCAGATTTTACATAACACCTTGGTTATTTGAAGTTAGTAATGCCGTAGGAACGTCAATCGGATCTAGTAATTAGTTGATGGAGTAAGAGAGAGCCTCCAGTAAATCATTTATGTTCCTTTCCAACAATTGTTTATTATTAGTAGTTAAACTTTAAATGGCTGCTGGCAAACTATGGAAAATCAGTGTTCCTGAATTACGGATACCTCTCAGGAACAAAGTGACTTTAAATGTTTATACAGGGTGAAGAAAAATTCGCGCACTCGGACTTCACAACGCGATTTCTCACACAGCAGCAATACAAAAATGCCTCTCACAGAATTTCATCCTGTAGATATTTCGGGCAGCAAATGGACGTTAAAGAATGGAAAGCTGGCCACACAATCATCACTTGTACGGTAAATACTTCTGTCACGTACAGTGCCGGTGCTTTGGATAGCGTTTTGGGTTAGCATGCAGGAGATCGCAGGTTCGATTCTGGGTCTAGGTTTATTTGTTTTTATTTGCTAAAAGTAGTCTGTGTGGTACAGCATCTGCCGTCTTAATCGTCATACAGCAATTACAGTGCGTCTTCTACGAAACATTTGTAGTTACGTACTACGAAAACAAAAATGGGAATACAATCGTTTTCACTGGTCAGCTTTTAAAGAAACCTTTTGCACGTCGTGGAGGCGAATTGTTTCGCGCCACTGAATCTACTAGATTCCAGACTTGTGTGTGTACCCTCCCTCAATGGTCCTATCGATTAATACGAACTGTTATTCTGGCCACGTTTAGGTTCATTACATTTCGTTAGGGCCTTACGTCACCAGTAGGGTTAGAACGTGCCTTGCAAATAATTTCGTTGAGGCTATTGGAGGAGGTTACACAGCAAACACGTTTGGAATCTAGTAGATGCAATGGTGCGGAAGACTTCACGTTCGCGATGTGCAGAAGGGCTTCTTTAAAAGCTGACTAATGAAAACGATCGTATTTCCATGTCTGTGTTCGTGGTTCGTAGCTATAAATCTTTTGCAGAGGAGCCACTGTAATCTCTGTATGACGATTAAGTCTCCAGATACCGTACCATATAGATTGCTTTTAGGAAATAAAAACAAATAAGCCTCGACCCACAATCGAAGCCTCTACCTCATGCATGCTAACTCAAAACCGTGTCCACTGCAGCAACTGCACAGCATTTCTCTACCTGCTGACAGAGATAGTTGCCGTAAATGTGATTACAATGTTGCCAGATTCCCAGTCTTTAGCGTCCATTGACTGCCCGAAATATGGACAGGATTAAATTCTGTGACAGACATTTTTGTATTGCCAGTATGTGAGGAATCACGCTGCAAAGTCCGAGGGCGCGTATTTTCCTTCGCCCTGTATAGATGAGAGCTACGTAGATGACCAAAAAAAGGTGTCTTTTAAATTACTCATTGAAAGCTATGTTCTGAAAATCTGCAAATATGTGTTTCTAAGAATCAGACGACTGTGTCTCTACGTACACAGAGGAAGGAGGGGAGTAGACTTGTAGAAGGGACAATATCACGAATACTGTTTTGTCTAATTACCTCCGCATCCAGCCCCTACGTGGAAACGTTTCCCCTCTGTGCTGTAATTTTCCACAGCGCTGTCAGCCCGTATTACCTTTCCGTCTCGGGATCACGTCGTCCAGCGTTAGCAGATGTAAACAGCGTAAACGTGACGACTGCCCAAATCTCCCGGTGACTCGAGCACCTAATTGGATAAAGTAATGTGAGACGGACGAAGGAGAATCGGCTGCTGTCTCGAATTTCACTCCTCTAGCAGTGTTTTCTTCTGCACGTTTCGACGGAAACGTCCCCATTTTCAACGCCCTAGGCCCGTCACCTTATCCTCTAACAGAGTCTCGCCGAGTCGTTCTCGGAATGCACAGAGGACTAATCACTGCCACGTGCTTTGAACACTGCTCACCGTGTTTCTCGGTGCATATTCATGAGAGTCGTAAAGCAGTTTCCAGTTAACGTCCTGCGTGCACAGAAACAGTGCCGCAGAGCTGTCACCTGCAGTCTTTCTCAGCGGAGTGCATACTAATTTTAACCGAACATCATAACACAGTGAACTGGCCTCCTTCCTTGTCGGCAATGAGTGCTTCTCGCACACTGGCAGATTCTCCAATCTGCATTTTACGAAGACGTGTATTAGATGTAGCGTGTACTGCAAGGTGACAATGCCACCCGTAGTCCAGTCAACAACTGAAAATTAGCGGAACGAATTCGTGTAGTCGTAAATTTTTGTTTTATTGTTCAGTGGTAGGAGGAAATGTTGTGAACACCGGTGTGGTGTAAGCGGGGTGTCAGGGGAGCAGGTAGTTTAAATTTCCTACAAAAGAAGGTCATATTTATTTTTCACTGGAACTAATAGTTTCCGTGTTGCAGGGGAAGGAAAAGTCAAAGATTATTAAAATGAGTGGTTTAATGTTATCAAGTTAATATTTATTGTTAAATGAGTGGGTTAAGTATAAGTATTAAATATGAGTACCACATCTAAATGCAGTAGAACCGTATTAAGGGGTAAACTGTGTGTCCTGAGGGTGTAACATGGTGGAAGGAGCGGGTCAAGGGTAGAATCGCATGGGAAGGTACGTGGCTAGATTGTGGTCCTCCGCTTCCCTCCTTTATCTGTCTGCAAACTGAAGAGCGATCAAACAGTTCCCTATTGTCCCCACCCCACGACATCACAAAAAGCAACTATAGGTTTTTTTCCCACAAAGTCATACCATCTCTTCCGCAGCTCACCTCATACATCAGTGGCGACATGGAGTACAGACATGCTTAAGGATGTTTATTTTCCATAAAGTTCATTAACACTACATGCAATAAAATTTAAGTTACCGATAGTATAAGGCATATGGACAGAATGTAGGTCAATCTCTGCACGTTGTTCTACACTGCTAAAGGGAAATGATTTCTTGGTCATCCGGTACGGTCGCTGTAGCGTTCTTCCGGGAAAAGTAACTGCCCCCCCAGCCCAACTACGACCGCTTCTCAGTTAACAGGCAGAGTATACCTCCCCAGTGTTTCCAGCCTAAATCTCTCATATGAGTAAAGAACTTCCCTGAGATCATGCTTATATAGTAGAGCTTGTTTCAGTTTACTAGTTACGATATCATCAATAGCCCGCCATCCTATTGAGTGCAATGTTCGTTATACAGTACATCAATTATATAACTGATCACAATATCTACATATAAGCTGACTGACCAGAACGTCTGGCCAATGTACTGCAACGCAACACTGTGTCAATGAGACAAACAAATTAGGAAGCAGATAAATTGGCTACATTTATTTTTCAAAGGGGTTGCCCAACCAGGATCAGTCGTAGGAGAATAGTTAGGTTCTGTGATTCACACTAAGTCTGAATTTAATCAGGCATTTATTTACTCTAAAATATCTACGCATGCCAAATTAAAATGACAAAGAATAAGTTTCCAACAAAATGAACAGAAGTTGCTTAAAACTGACTGAGAAATTGCTCCAACACAACGAGCACAAATCATCTAAAATATTGAAACACGAAGTTGTCTATAAGCTCAATTTAATCAAGATTGTCCGGCTAACACGATTAGAAGGTACCTCGTTTACGTGGAAGGCTGCTTGGGATACGCTACATTCTTTCCTGATCTGCGCAGCTCGCAAACGCAAAGTAAACAAGTCAAAGACCGACGAAAGAATACAACTAATCAGACAACACAAATTGCTTAGCAAATCCCACAAATTGTGACCTGCTCAGAAAGTGCATAGCGATAATGCGAAATGCGACACTTACTCAAAACTTAGCAAACATGCTGCAGACTTTGCTGATCGCCGTCTGATAAAGGTCACCCAAATTGGCATCATCAAGAATGCGCTCTACTACGCGCCAGGATCACAAGTCCCTCTGCCTCGGTAGCACAACTGAAAGCGTACGAAGTTATTCTTCCATAAACCTAATTCCCAACATTTTGAAATTTTCACGTGGAATGGATAACTCCACGTTACTGCCAACGTGACCCCGAAACGTTGATTTATTTACGCGAATACAATGACACCCTAAAAATTCCCCATTCTTCTTACAGAGCGCATCTTATCCTGTAAGATGTTGTTATGAGCTGCTAGCTATGTTGCTGTCATTGGCTAATCAATTCACACCGAAGGATGGCAGCAGATAAGAAACATTTCATTGTTTAATAAAATCTGGAATGTTAGGCAAAGAGTTTACTGTTCTTGTCCAGGTAGAACCGTTCTTAGATCTGCATAGAGAGAAGTGAATTCGTCATACTCAGTGATACAGTAGGAACATGTAGTGGCTTTCTGACTGACTGGATTCAAAGGAGAAAACCGCGTTTGCCGACAAAGCACGTAGAAGGAGCTTACCGCATTCGACCCGCAAACTGCAGCGCTCTGTAGACCCACGTCAGATCACAGGACGAACACCTGGGACCGACGGTTTCTAACAAGATAATTTGAAGCCTTCTTATTGAGTCATTAAGTAAGTACTCTCCTCAGAAATGTCTAAGAAATAAGCAGAAAAATAATGAAATACCGCACAGTGGCATGTGACTGTCATGTCACAGTAGACTTGTACTTCCCAGCAGACCGCACAGTCTCTCTTCTATAGCTACTTTCAGTGCTATTCACTGTGAAGTATGAGCTATCCTCCTCGTTAGAAACTTTCTCTACCTGTCGAACAAGGAAGACCACTGAGTAGATAAGTTCGCCCCGATAAATTATTAGTCGCGCCATAAAGGGGAAGACTTTGAAGCGCTGGAGATAGTGTAGAAGTCGTACAGTGCGCACAAAATAACTTGACTCGAACTGGCTCAGCTGACGTGGTAGGCGAGAGGACAACGGAGAGGTGCAAATCCACAGCAGAAGCCTACACACAAACACATGACTCGTACAACTTGTAAGCTACAGCAAACGAGTCTGCAAATGATCGTACTAAAAGGTTATTTTACAGCAGCCAATAATTAGACAAACGTTGACATTCAGAGTCATCAGTTTCTCCCCAGAGCTCAAAAAAAAAAAAAAAAAAAAAAAGAAATACGTATAATAAAGACAACGACCATGCAATGGCACATGATAATCTATGAATATTTAGTAAAATACGCCGTGGCGTTATTTCTGAAGTTTCCCCAGCATAACTGATCGATGGTTCGGTAACAGGGAACGTGTAAGTGTTGGTATACAGATAAATACGTAATCTATCAATTATTTTGTTGTAAACATACACGTCAAACTGAACGAATGGTCGATAAGAGTAAAACGTATGTGAATGCAACCCTTATAATTTCTTGCAAGGTGTGGCAAGGGATACTGTTCTTACACTTGTTTCTTGAAGAAGTGGCAACACCGACATTGATTCCTCTGCATCACATGGATGAAGACACTTGATTGCCTTAGACAGTTACAGTCTTGGAAACATTGATACTTTTGCCAGTGAAAATAGAACATTAAACAAATACTTCCAGTAAGAACTGTTCAAAATGTATTTCTGCGTAGTGTCAGAAAGATTAGTGTCCGCCCCCGGTAGCTGAGTGGTCAGCGCGACAGATTGTTAATCCTAAGGGCCCGGATTCGATTCCCGGCAGGATCGGAGATTTTCTCCGCTCACGGGCTGGGTGTTGTGTTGTCCTAATCATCATCATTTCATCCCCATCGACGAGCAAGTCACCGAAGTGGCGTCAGATCGAAAGACTTTCACCTGGCGAACGGTCTACACGACGGGAGGCCCTAGTCACACGACATTATTATTTAGAAAGATTAGTTTGTATTATTATGTTCCAGACAGATTTACAGGTACAGTTACCAAAATAGATGATAGAGACAGACAAGAAAAATTAACAAAATTGTGCTTGTAGAGGCGAAAGTGTATGACAGCTCATATTCTGCACTCACCAACACCTCAGTTTTTGGTGTACTACCAATACACATTACCATCGTCACTTAAAAAATAATTAGCCTTTGTACGTCTGTTTCTTATTGCCAACATATTTCTTTGTCTTTAATAGATTTTTGTGTCAGACTCCATTCCTTACTAAATGCATCTTCAGATTGACAACTACCTCTCTTTTGTAAGGAATTCGCCGGCAAATACGCCATTTGTTCTACAATACACCGAAGGAATATTCAACGTTCTTATGAGCCCATGACAAATGGTAGTTGAAAATGGTTTTCTCATGTGACAATATTTTATATCCGTATGGTCACAGTAGGCGTTCGGAGAGCACACCTCCAAACACTTACGGTGTAACTTGGATTTCTATTGCCTTTTAGTCGCAAGGTGAACTTTTATCAGGTCAACCTTGCTTCTGGTTCTTTCTATAATTTGTAAACAAATACAGCTACTGAATATTTCGTAAATGAAACTGTGCAAGTGTGTACAAGAAAAAAACGGAACGTACAGGATGTAGCAGGATTTGCCGCTAGATCTGTGTGTCTCTATCCTAGTTAATGAAAATAACTCGTACTGCAGTGGCTGTAACTGGTTTCAAAAACCACATAAGGAAGAGAAAAACAAGACGCTACCCCACTAGCACACAGCCATGACCTCCAGTTTGGCGCTTCATACTCCGTGGAGCCTAACTGCAGTTCATCACCCATTTGCTGGATACTAGACAGAGTTATGACTCTCCTTAAAGTTTTAAAAACAATTTGGGTTGTTGGGTACATTTTGTGTGCAGTAATGTATGGCCTAAAACTCAAAAACATAAACTGACCAGCAACTACAATCTTCACTACAAACATTTCAAAATATGCATGAGGGGTTACTACATTTCGAAGTATCATAACAACTATGAACAAAAACGGAAATAGAGCCATTTTATTTTCAAGTTAGCATGTGAGACTATAAGATCTGAAACAATCTTTTTTATCGAGTAGTTTTCTCAAAATCAAATGAGAAGACTGTGTCGTGGAGAATACAAGCAAATAAAAAAAAATTGTTTTCAGTGTCTTATACGAAAAGTAGAACTTCTACAGAGAAAGTAACTACAGAGACAGGTGTAGCTTTGCTTCGTTTAAACATTTTAGAGGCACAGAAGACGACTCGATAAATGCCTCTCCTCCTCATGCATACGTAACTCTCCGAGTAGCCACATTACAACTCCCATGCAGAAGAAAGACTATTGTGTGTCCCCATCCTGTTCGAAGACAATCTATATTCCAAACTTATTGATCACGTGGTGTGCTTCTATTTACAATGGTGACTGTCCTGGGATTAATCTAAAAATCTTAAGCCAACGACAGAGAAGTTACTAGCATCATATGCTGACAGAAAGTGGAGTTGAAGGAAACAAAACGAGACACCTTGAATTCACAGGCAGTACTGAATGACAGCTGTAGCTTACGACAGCAGCAGGCGAATGTTCGCTGCCCTCCGCTCCACCTACGGAAACTCTAACCATTTGCTACGTATCACTTACTCACTGGGTAGTGTATTACGACTCCGATGAGGGTGATTACAAAACAGGGGCGTAACACTAGATGGCTAACGAGACTAACAGACCATTAAGACTTGATTAATCTGTTCATTCGAGGTTGCTGAAAACATTAAGCAGATCTGATGTCAGTTCTTGAAAGGACACCAAACATTTCTTTTAAAGCGCTGAAATATCGAATGACGAACACTCAAAACAAGAAAAATAATTTCATAAAATGTGTTCTACAAATAGCGCAAATTTTTTCATAAATCTCCTTTTTGCAGTTTATAGAAGTCTTTCTTTCTCTTGTTCACACTTTTATTTTCTTTGTAAACAGCAGATTCAGAAAATCATTTGATGAACGTGAACGCTTCAGCATTTATATAGATGACTAAAGGAGAAAAGCAGAGTTTAAAATTTTTTCTCAAATACGGGTTCAAGGTCGCAATCGATATCAATGGGCATGCGGCTCCCGTTGATGCTACAAACTGCGGGAAATAGATCGGTGTGACTTGAGCAGACGTGTGGGATGCCTCGCAGACGAATGCGCGAACCGTCAAATCAGTGAGTTTGAAAGAGGGCGCATTATTGACATGAGAGAATGTGATGCAGCCATCCGGGACATTTCTGCTCGTGTGAGATGAAGTGTTACGGCAGTGCAACGTGTGTGTGCAGAATGTTTCACGAAAGGCCGTAGAACACGACGAGATGGGTCAGGTCGCAACCCCCCCCCCCCCTCCCCCCCCCCCCCCCCCCCCCCCCGAGAAGATCGACACCTCATCTACATGGCATTGCAGGACGATCTGCGTCCTCCTCAGCTCTTGCGCAGCAGTGGAACAATCAACGTAACGCAGGCGGATAGAGGTTCACGGCACTCTCTTGTCCTAGGGGTGGGAAATTGCCCCTAAAGGCGGAAGAATCAGCAATTATCAACGACATGAGGATGCAGAAGGCAATGGAAACCACTGCGAAGAAGTGTCATGATGATCTCTCCATTGGCAAAAGATTCCGGAATAGTCCCCCATTCGGATCTCCGGGAGGGGACTGCCAAGGGGGAGGTTACCATGAGAAAAAGATTGAATAATCAACGAAAGGATAACGTTCTTCGAGTCGGGGCGTGGAATGTCAGAAGCTTGAACGTGGTAGGGAAACTAGAAAATCTGAAAAGGGAAATGCAAAGGCTCAATCTAGATATAGTAGGGGTCAGTGAAATGAGTGGAAGGAAGACAAGGATTTCTGGTCAGATGAGTATCGGGTAATATCAACAGCAGCAGAAAATGGTATAACAGGTGTGGGATTCGTTATGAATAGGAAGGTAGGGCAGAGGGTGTGTTACTGTGAACAGTTCAGTGACCCGGTTGTTCTAATCAGAATCGACAGCAGACCAACACCGACAACGATAGTTCAGGTATACATGCCAACGCCGCAAGCTGAAGATGAACAGATAGAGAAAGTGTATGAGGATATTGAAAGGGTAATGCAGTATGTAAAGGTGGACGAAAATCTAATAGTCATGGGCGACTGGAATGCAGTTGTAGGGGAAGGAGTAGAAGAAAAGGTTACAGGAGAATATGGGCTTGGGACAAGGAATGAAAGAGGAGACAGACTAATTGAGTTCTGTAACAAGTTTCAGCTAGTAATAGCGAATACCCTGTTCAAGAATCACAAGAGGAGGAGGTATACTTGGAAAAGGCCGGGAGATACGGGAAGATTTCAATTAGATTACATCATGGTCAGACAGAAATTCCGAAATCAGATCCTGAATTGTAAGGCGTACCCAGCAGCAGATATAGACTCAGATCACAATATAGTAGTGATGAAGAGTAGGCTGAAGTTCAAGACATTAGTCAGGAAGAATCAATACGCAAAGAAGTGGGATACGGAAGTACTAAGGAATGACGAGATACGTTTGAAGTTCTCTAACGCTATAGATACAGCAATAAGGAATAGCGCAGTAGGCAGTACAGTTGAAGAGGAATGGACATCTCTAAAAAGGGCCATCACAGAAGTTGGGAAGGAAAACATAGGTACATAGAAGGTAGCTGCGAAGAAACCATGGGTAACAGAAGAAATACTTCAGTTGATTGATGAAAGGAGGAAGTACAAACATGTTCCGGGAAAATCAGGAATACAGAAATACAAGTCGCTGAGGAATGAAATAAATAGGAAGTGCAGGGAAGCTAAGATGAAATGGCTGCAGGAAAAACGTGAAGACATAGAAAAAGATACGATTGTCGGAAGGACAGACTCAGTATACAGGAAAGTCAAAACAACCTTTGGTGACATTAAAAGCAACGGTGGTAACATTAAGAGTGCAACGGGAATTCCACTGTTAAATGCAGAGGAGAGAGCAGATAGGTGGAAAGAATACACTGAAAGCCTCTATGAAGGTGAAGATTTGTCTGATGTGATAGAAGAAGAAACAGGAGTCGATTTAGTAGAGATAGGGGATCCAGTATTAGAATCGGAATTTAAAAGAGCTTTCGAGGACTTACGGTCAAATAAGGCAGAAGGGATAGATAAGATTCCATCAGAATTTCTAAAATGATTGGAGGAGGTGGCAACAAAACGACTATTCACGTTGGTGTGTAGAATATATGAGTCTGGCGACATACCATCTGACTTTCGGAAAAGCATCATCCACACAATTCCGAAGACGGTAAGAGCTGACAAGTGCGAGAACTATCGCACAATCAGCTTAACAGCTGATGCATCGAAGCTGCTTACAAGAATAATATACAGAAGAATGGAAAAGAAAATTGAGAATGCGCTAGGTGACGATCAGTTTGGCTTTAGGAAAAGTAAAGGGACGAGAAAGGCAATTCTGACGTTACGGCTAATAATGGAAGCAAGGCTAAAGAAAAATCAAGACACTTTCATAGGATTTGTCGACCTGGAAAAAGCGTTCGACAATATAAAATGGTGCAAGCTGTTCGAGGCTCTGAAAAAAGTAGGGGTAAGCTATAGGGACAGACGGTTCATATACAATATGTACAACAACCAAGAGGGAATAATAAGAATGGACGATCAAGAACGAAGCGCTCGTATTAAGAAGGGTGTAAGACAAGGCTGTAACCTCTCGCCCCTACTCTTCAATCTGTACATCGAGGAAGCAATGATGGAAATAAAAGAAAGGTTCAGGAGTGGAATTAAAATACAAGGTGAAAGGATATCAATGATACGATTCGCTGATGACATTGCTATCCTGAGTGAAAGTGAAGAAGAATTAAATGATCCGCTGAACGGAATGAACAGTCTAATGAGTACACAGTATGGTTTGAGAGTAAATCGGAGAGAGACGAAGGTAATGAAAAGTAGTAGAAATGAGAACAGCGAGAAACGTAACGTCAGGATTGATGGTCACGAAGTCAATGAAGTTAAGGAATTCTGCTACATAGGCAGTAAAATAACCAATGACGGACGGAGCAAGGAGGACATCAAAAGCAGACTCGCTATGGCAAAAAAGGCATTTCTGGCCAAGAGAAGTCTACTAATATCAAATACCAGCCTTAATTTGAGTAAGAAATTTCTGAGGATGTACGTCTGGAGTACAGCATTGTATGGTAGTGAAACATGGACTGTGGGAAAACCGGAACAGAAGAGAATCGAAGCATTTGAGATGTGGTGCTATAGACGAATGTTGAAAATTAGGTGGACTGATAAGGTAAGGAATGAGGAGGTTCTATGCAGAATCGGAGAGGAAAGGAATATGTGGAAAACACTGATAAGGAGAAGGGACAGGATGATAGGACATTAGCTAAGACATGAGGGAATGACTTCCATGGTACTAGAGGGAGCTGTAGAGGGCAAAAACTGTAGAGGAAGACAGAGATTGGAATACGTCAAGCAAATAATTGAGGACGTAGGTTGCATGTGCTACTCTGAGATGAAGAGGTTAGCACAGGAAAGGAATTCGTGGCGGGCCGCATCAAACCAGCCAGTAGACTGATGACCAAAAAAAAAAACCTAAGGACATTACACACATCCATGCCCGAGGGAGGATTCGAACCTGCGTCCGTAGCTGTCGCGTGGTTCCAGACTGAAGCGCCTAGAACCGCTCGGCCACAACGGCCGGCGACAGTCTGTCGCCGTTTTTTTAACGGCATGGGTTACGTACGCGTCGTTCACTTCTCTACCTGTCTGCCTACCTTTGCCGAATGTGTAGAAACATGCTAGACGGCAGTGGTGTGTGGAACGTCATTGGGGACAGGAATGGCATCGGACAGTGTTTTCGGAATGTTTGTTTTAAAATTATGGCCGTATTTTCGTTCGCCGCAGTGAGCGGGAGCGGTATCACAATGGCTGTATTTACGTAAGATATACGGCCCCATCTCAAGGCCTTATGGAGTAGGGTGCTATTGGATACAAAAACAAATCAAAGCTGGTGCGTGTCCAGGGCACTACGACCAGGTTAACCAACGTGAATGATATCCTGCGACCATAGCCATACCCTTTTTGCACAACAACGCAGACACCACATTCAGCAAGACAATGCGCGACACCATATTGCTGCACGAAGACGTGCCTTCATGGTGTCACAGGATGTCAGCCTTTTGCCCTTGCCCGCCATAACTGTGACTTGTCGCCAGTCGAAAATGTGTGGAATATGGTGAAATGACGGGTGCAGCGCTGTGACCCAGTCGTAATCACCACAGATGAACTTTGGAAACGAATGACCGCAGCGTGGATGACTGTATCACAGGACATATTCGCACCTTATACTCGTCGATGCCATCACGCATGGAATAAGTTATCAGGGCCGATGGCGCACCCTGTGCCTAGTAGGCAACAGCACACATGGTGAACCGAGCTAGTTATTTCTGCATTTCATATTAATGTACATGCCCTGTGAATATGAAGGTCCTACCTCTGGTCGTTCAACATATTGTGTTTTTTTCTTAACGTGAGTGTATACATCTCAAGTTAGCGCAAGTATAGCTGCTTAGTTAATTATTAATTACTTTTTGACACATACTGCTCTGCTTTTCTTAAAACCAGTTGTTAGGTGATCATTCCACTTTAGGTCACTCCGAAAGATTAATTCTGGCTTCTTTTAAGGTTGTTACTGTCTTCAGACCATTACCGCCAATAGCATGATGGAACACTAGTTGTCATCGACGCCTCTATGTCATTTTTTTACGTTCAAGATCAACTGTCTGTCCCTACACCAGTCATCGATTCTTCACAGGTCTTCCTGCTTGTCGGCAGTCTTCTGGCGTTGAAAACTTTCTATGAACATCAGCATAATCTTGTAACAGCCTCATGGACTACACAGGGTTGTCAGAAACAGCCTGGAGAGCTAGAGAGGGTGTTTGTTGTAGGGGAGGTTGCGCTGGGAAATAATTGTTAAGAAAAAACTTCGATGGTTGCGCCATTTACAAGTTATTTAGCATTGAAGTTAGTCAATCAGACCGTTGCGTGCTCAAATTCAAGTACTTGCGCGCGCTAAAATTCGGTATAGCACAGAAATCTGTGTGTCCGTGAGTTACAGCTTGTTCAAATGTTCGTTACCAGTTAAAATGCTCCTTTTTCTGGAAATGATAAATTTAAGCTGGGTGGTCAAAAGCTACGTTTGTTCGATTTGAGGGAAAGAACCGTTTGGAGACACTTTCTCTGGAGAGCTGCTTGAATTTGGCCAACTTCAATGCTAAATGTCTCTGAAACTGGGGGACATTTCGAATATTCTGCTAACAATTATTTCTCAGCACACAACGTCCTTTGCAACAGCCTTGCAAGCTTTTCATATTGTTTCTGATCGCCCTGTGTAAACGAGATCATTTATATAAGTTCACTGGGCAAAAAGTTAAGTCACCGCGGTGGTCACGAACAACTCAGTCGTCAAAAGTTTACAGATGATACAGCGACTGAATCACGTGTTCAACCGTGCGCACACTGCCTCCATGTGAGTATTAGAAAGAAGCTATCAGTGAGACACATACGTTTCATTTAATGTATTTGCAATTGAATATGTACTACCATCAGCTGTATAATAGAACGATGACGATGAAAATTTATGCTGGACAGGGAGTCGTACCAAGATTTCCGGCTTACTACTGGCTGCCGCCTCGCCCTTTGGTTGTCCAGACATGACTCACGACCACCCCGAAACTTCCATATGTCGCCAACCACCTGTCTACAGCGTGTGCTCGCACATCCATTTTGTATTTTCCCGTAGAGGTGAGACATTTTTCGTGAAAGTTCAGGTCCGAAGGAACAGTGCATAGTGATTAGAATAACATAGGCACTGCAATATCGAATTTATTCACCCCTCACCGAGCAAGTGACATGCAGTAAAATATCTTCCCCGTACGGGAATATACGTAGTGGATGTAGGAGTACAGGTTGTAGACACGTGGTTGACGACATATGGAAATTTGGTCCCGGCCATTAGTCGTGCGCGGGTAGCCTAATGGTAAGGCGGCCGCTAGCAACAAATAGGAAATCTGGGTACGGGTCCCGGTCCGGCACATGCATGTCCAAAGGAATTTTCCATCTTAATTCGGAGTAACAAAGGCACTGCAATATCGTATTTATGTTTCAAGTGGAGATTGTACGTAAACATGGGACGTGACAGAGGAGCAAAAATGGGCGGTCATGTTTGGCCGTAGGGTACTCGGTGTGTATAGTTGCTGAATATGTTGGTGCAGCTCATGTGTCCACGAAACGCTACGTCAGAATTGTAGTCAGAAGGAGATCCTGACTGAAAGGGACCTGAGACGCGTTTCACAGCTTGTGAAACAAAATCGTTTCGGAACCTGACATGAATTGTTGCAGGCAGTGAAAGAAGGTCCATCCCAGCCTGTTAGAGGGGGAAGATTACAATGGGAACTGCATGCAATGAACATTTGGAGTCGGTCATTTAGCAGGAGGCCATTGATACCATTTATTTTTTTTAATTTTTTTTTAAGACGACAACAGCACCGTTCATCGTGCTGGTAGGATTTGTAACTAGTTTTCTGAACACCCCCACCCCATTATATTACATCTTGATTGTCCTGAAAAATCACCTAATTTGAAACTCATACAAAATCTGAGGGACGTGTTAGAATAACAGTTAAATGCCAAAATTAGAATCTCTGCAATTTGGTGGAATTGCGCGAATAGATCCTCAGCAAGTGCTTAACCTGGATGCAAAGTACCTGCACAGTCTTGTGGACTCACTTCCTAACCGAATTCTGGGAGTTATCAAGTTCAGAAGCGCAATAGCACGTTATTAAAAGGTGCTTGTTACGGTTTCTCTATGGGCGGCTGTTTTTCGTCCAGTGATTTTATATTACAAACAGCAACGATCTTACAACACACCTTTAGGATACAGCTATATAGTTCTTTGCTTGATGCTCAGATTACGCTATTTATTTTCAAATTTGGGTTCAGATCTATTTTAATCACCTCGTACAAAGAAACTACTGATAAGGCAGTATACTAACGAAATCAGACATGTTACTGTCGTGTCATGAGGATGTTTAAGACTTATCACTATTCCGGATGTGCACACCGTAACTGCGTGTATCACATATCATGAGCTGCCAACTATTGTCCAGCTAAAGAAAGAACGGTACACAAGAAACAATATACAACACTTTTAATAACTACTCGGGTGAAATATGCGTTATATGATGCTTGAAAGCTTAGCACTCACACAATTTCTGTGGCCTGTTCACTGTGTGAACGTTCTAATTAGCGTACGGATGCCGCAGACACCAGAAGACATGTACCGTCAGCCGCGGTGCATCACGTCAGTGACGTTGACTGCCCATTGGTAGCTGCCGGAGAACCGAGAGAAGCTCATTTCCTCGCCTAAATACGTTCGCTGGTGGGATTTGTTACAGCTCTTTGTTCACCACACAGTTCCTTTGTGCGTCTGGTCCATCTCGCCACGAATAAGCTGTGGAAGAGAGGAGTGTGTTTCCAATAAACGGCAACGATCTCACCCTCTGCTCTCTAATTAACAGTTCCCTTCATATTCATGCTAAAGTTACACCAGACAAAAGTGCCGAGAAAGGGAAAAACGGAGGATAAAGATAGGAATCGAACAGTGAAACGAGATCAGAGAGGAATGCGTCAGTGCAGTGGTCGTAACAGACTAATTTCTGGAACCGATACCTCTTAGAGATAACAGTTTTAATCTATATTCAATCTCCGTAAGCCACCTTTTAGGGTGTATCACAGGGTAATCTGTGTACCAGCGTGATTTCTACCTCTTCCTGTTTCAAATGGTTCAAATGGCTCTGAGCACTATGGGACTTAACTTCTGAGGTCATCAGTCCCCTATAATTTAGAACTACTTAAACCTGAGTAACCTAAGGACATCACACATATCAATGCCCGAGGCAGGATTCGAACCTGCGACCGTAGCGGTAGCGCGGTTCCAGACTGTAGCGCCTAGAACCGCTCGGCCACTCCGCCGGCTCCTGTTTCAATCGCGTGTGGTTCGCGGGAAGAAAGATCGCCGGTAAGGACCCATTTGGGCTCTAATCTCTCTGATTTTATGTTCATTATCTTTTAACGAAATATACACACATCAAAAAAATTTTTCATCAGCTAGCTTCCGAGACTTCCGGAACCTGTACAGAAAATTGGAATAGAGATCAATATTAACAAATTTTCCGCCCTTTTTATTGCTCATGGAAACCACACATTGCATGTTCTACCACCATACAGCGAGACCTTCAATGGTGGTGGTCTAGACTGCTGTACACACCGGTATGTCTAACACCTAATAGCACGTCCTCTTGCATTGACGCACGCCTGTGTTCTTCGTGGCATACTATCCACAAGTTCATCAAGGCACTGTTGGTATAGATTGTTCCACTCATCAACGGCTATTCGCCGTAGATCCCTCAGAGTGGTTGGTTGATCAAACGTTCAAATAACTCTAAGCGCTATGGGGCTTAACATCTGAGGCATCAGTGCCCTAGACTTAGAACTACTTAAACCTAACTAACCTAAGGACATCAAATACATCCATGCCCAAGGCAGGATTCGAACTACGACCGTAGCACAGCGCGGTTCCGGACTGAAGCGCCTAGAACCGCTCGACTACAGCGGCCGGGGTTGGTGGGTCACGTCGCCCATAAACAACCCTTTTCAATCTATCCCAGGCATGTTCGATAGGGTCCATGTCTGGAGAAAATGCTGGCCACTCTAGTCGAACGAGGTCGTTATCCTCAAGGAAGACATTCACAAGATGTGCACAATGGGGACCCGAATTGTCGTCCATGAAGACGTATGTCTTGCCAATATGCTGCTGATATGGTTGCACTATCGGTCGGAAGATGGCATTCATGTATCGTACAGCCGTTACGACGCCTATCATGACCACCAGCAGCGTTCGTTGGCCCCACATAATGCCACCCAAAAACAGCAGGGAACCTCCACCTTGCTGCGCTCGCTGGACGGTGTATCTAAGGCGATCAGCCTGACCGGGTTGCCTCCAAACACGTCTCCGACGAATGTCTGGTTGAAGGCATGTGCGACAGTAATCGGTTAAGTGAACGTGATGCCAATCCTAAGCGGTCCATTAGGCGTTGTTGGGGCCATCTGTACCGCGTTGCATGGTGTCATGTTTGCATGGATGGACTTCGCCATGGATGTCGAGAGCGAAGTTGCGCATCATGCAGCCTATTGCGCACAGTTTTAGTCGTAACTTGACGTCCTGTGGCTGCGCGGAAAGCATTACCGACATGGTGGCGTTGCTGTCAGGGTTCCTCCGAGCCATAATCCGTAGGCAGTGGTCATCAACTGCAGTAGCAGCCCTTGGGCAGCCTGAGCGAGGTATGTCATCGACAGTTCCTGTCTCTCTGTATCTCTTCCATGTCCGAACAACACAGCTTTGGTTCACTCCGAGACGCCTGGACACTTCCCTTGTTGAGAGCCCTTACTGCCACAAAGCAACAATGCGGACGCCATCGAACCGCGGTATTGACCGTCTAGACATGGCTGAACTACAGACAACAAGAGCCATGTACCTCCTTCCTGGTGGAATGACTGGAACTGATCGGCTACCGGATCCTCTCCGTCAAATAGGTGCTGCTCATGCATGGTTGTTTACATGCTTGGGCGGGTTTAGTAACATCTCTGAACAGTGAAAGGGACAGTGTCTGTGATACAACATCCACAGTCAACGTCTATCTTCAGGATTTCTGGGAACCCAGATGATGTAAGACCTTTTTCATTTGGGTACATGGGAGGAAGCAACATATTGGCTGACCCTTGTAGGAACGTCCGCTCTCGAAACTTTAATAGTAGACCACACCGTGATGCAGACCGCCTCTTTTGTAGGGTTGACTAACCTTCTCCGTGACGCTTTCAAGCTTACTAAACGAACCTGTAAAGAAACGTGCTGATCGTTTTTGGATCTTCTCTATTTCCTCTGCCAATGGTCGAATGAGTATTTTATAAGCTTCTTCCTTTGTTGATAGACTACATTTACATTTTATTATTCCATTTCATGTTAATTTGACATCTACCTTACCTGCAATCTGTCACGAAATTTTCACAAAAGGCTACACTAGTGTGCAGAACGAAACACTTCCTTCATGCTAAAAGAATTTCATAAAATGTATTCACAGTTGCGAATATGGACAACCAGCGGCTGTATAATGGAATGATGACAGTGTGAATTTGTGCCAGGCAAGGACTCGAAAACGAATTTCCCACTTACCGCGCCTTACGGTTAAGCTATGCTTGCACGCTTCACGACCTGACCCAAACTTCCATATGTCGTCAACCATGTTTCTACAATCTGCATTCGTACGCCCGTTGTGTGTATTTCTGTACAGGGGAGACATCTTAACTGAAAGTCGCTTTTCCGAAGAAACATTGCATTGTGATTCTGAATAACACAGGCATTCCATTATCGTATTTATCTGCCGACAACGGGCAAGCGATTTCCAGTCAAATGTCTCCTCTGTACGGGAATATATATATTAGATGTACGAGTGCAGGTTGTAGACACATGGTTGACGACATTGGAAGTTTGGATCTGGACATGAAGCAATTATCATGGCTTCTATGTCGATAAGTTAGAGACTGCCGTATCCTGTGCTTGCTTTGTCGTCTTCGCAATCATTACACTCCCTCTTATTTACCTTCAACTCCCAGACTACTGTCTGAACAGCACATCTTAAACACTTGCTCTCAACAAAGGAAATATTCTGTATGCCACTACAGTTCTCAGTAACTTGAGTTCCCGAAGATCTTCGTAAAAAAATCGAAGAAATTAAGTTATATTCAAACTTCAAAGACATTAATGGTCTACCTTCTTTAACAATAGCCCCCTCTCTCATATTCTTGTCTGCAATCACTCTTGATAAATCCTCTGTCTTACCCTCCATTCCAAAATCCCCTTCCCTCCATAACCCCCCCCCCCCCCCAGGCACTTGTCTTCTATTTTTAACAGTTTTTGACACTGTCATTTCAGTCTTCTTCTTTATTATCCTACCCTTTATGATGATACGAAATAGGGTTTCAGATGGGTTAAACTGATCAACATTTTTGTTATTCTTACTGAGATTTATTATTACTATTACATCAGTAAAAACAGAAACCGAGTTCTTATAATGAATTTCGTATTCTGTTACTTGTAGGACACTTACCAAGTACATATAACTGCGTGTTGTATCAACAGATAATTCGTGCACATCCCAGTAGAGTGATTTTTTGTAGTTGACAGATGGATATTTTACCAATGCCGATGATTCTGAAGCGCCCACGTAGATCTTCCCGCACTGGTCCCAGTATGCCCAGAACTACTGGAACCACTTTCGCTGATTTGCCACAGGGTCGCTGTAGTTCGATTTTCAAGTCTTGGGGCACCTGGAATGGCAGTGTCAGTGAACCATACTTCCACAATTACAGTGTCTGGTGTACTTCGTTTCAGTATTCGATCTGTCTGCAATCGGAAGGCCAACAGTAATTTGGCATGTTCGTTATCGACAACATTTTCTGGCTTGTGGTACCACCAGATCCCTGCCACTGGTAGACAGTAATTTTGACATAAGTTTCAACCGATCATTCATGTCACAGCATTGTTCCCCTGTTTGTAATCAGTCTGTGCGATCCTTTTCAACAGCCCATGGTACGGTGAATTGTTGTATCTGCTTCTTTCTGGAGTCTACTCTTCGGGTCATTTGCTGATTTCTCTATTTTGCCTTTATAGGTGTTAGTTCTGACGGCTTGCTCATGTGCGGCGAAAATCAGCCCTTCAGTTTCCTTCTGTAGGGTTCCGTTGGTCAGCCAACAGCAGGCGTTTTCTTAATTATTTTGCCTTCAATATTCTTCGAAAACTGTCCACGCAGTGCTTTTTTACGCTGATTGTGAGTCCAGCACTGGAGCACAGCTTTACAGTATTGGTTCTTGGTTTGTGATGTTCAGAGAGTTCGGAGCTGATTCTTTCCTATCTTTCATATAGTCTGCTAATTCATGCTTCTGTTCTTTCCCTGTCTGCCTCACTTGCAAAAGTCGTCAGCCGGCTTCTTTTTCGGGCAAGTACATATTGTCGACTTCAATGCGAGGGAGAGGGACATTTGAAAATGCCGTGAGCTCCCTTGTTTTCCTGCCCATATATTCAACTGTACTTGAGTCTAGTGCACAGTGCCTGCTATGTACCTTATGGTGGGTAAAACCGAGATATTGAGTACCTTTATGCTGTTAACTCCACTTAGTTGCACATCTAAATTTTTCTAACTCTTTCGGTATGATCTTTGATGGCTGAATTTCTTACATGCCCATACATGAAGCTCACCGACTGCAAAGTACATAGAATTCGTATGTTACAGGCCACTTGGATATCCTTGACAGGGCGTCCACCATATGGTTGTTTGCATGTCAGTCTTCCACAGTAGTTCTTACATTCAGTTACTGTTAGTTTTCCAACTAAAGCTTACTCAAACTTATTGCGGCAAACCTTAGACCGGAGCTAATTGTAGTGAACATTAGACAGAAAAACTAACAATAATTGATTATAGTGATTGCTGCAGAAGATGATTAAGCAAACAAACATTATTTTTATCGTCGTTAATATTTATTTTACTAATTATAACAGTTCTCATAATAATTTCTACGATGTGTATAACTTAACCAGAAACTGAAAAGTTTTCTAATAATTTCCGGTATGTGTTGGTACTGCTCTGCTGAAACCTTATCGGACTAAGCAAAAAGTAAATCCCGACTTATATCCGTAACATAAACGAGATCGTTGTCATCCTAACTAATAATATGAAGATCCAGAGTGTAAAAACTTGAATCGCTTTTAGTGACTATTAATTTTCGCAGAAATATTATGTGCCATTAAACTTTTGTGTCTTTTAGGGACTAGACTGAAAATACTCTTGGCCGCAAGGAAACAGTCAAGTTAGTGAGTTCCACGTTACGTATTTATATAGCCACATAAAACGTAATCGTGATCTTATTGGAACGCCCATCTCTTTTAAGACTGGCCCCTATATGTTCCACCCATTAGCCGACACATCAAGATATTCTTCAGGTACCTTTACGTTTATTACGACAGGACCATTTCCGTCTGTGCTCATTTATAGTCATAATTAATGGTTGTATATCATGACTCTTCCCTTTTAATGCAACCCTGTTTTGTGTAGTGAGCAACTGTTCCAAGCAAATGAATTTATTTAGCTATATTTTTTTCAGACATCCATAGTTGCTTCGCTATGGCAGGGTGAGAATGAAAGTAATTTATTACGCTTCGCTTTTTTGTTTACGCGTTTCATATTTCAAGTTTCTACTTATTCAACCGAACAATATTTATGAATTTATTGATTTTGTTCAAAAAATGGTTCAAATGGCTCTGAGCACTATGGGACTTAACATCTGTGGTCATCAGTCCCCTAGAACTTAGAACTACTTAAACCTAACTAACCTAAGGACACCACACACATCCACGCCCGAGGCAGGATTCGAACCTGCGACCGTAGCAGTCCCGCGGTTCCGGACTGAGCGCCTGAACCGCTAGACCACCGCGGCCGGCTATTGATTTTGTTATGCATAACATTACTGAAATAACATGTTAATCACAGTCCATAAAATTCGAAATCAACTGCTCCAGAATGGCGTTATAAATCACTCAAAACCTATTGTCCTGTTTTCGCACATATTTTGTTATTTATAACTACAGACCAAAGTGGCGCCCTGGTCATATATTAGGGAGCAGTGAATTTCAAGTCCCTGTCCAATTTCCTTCATTTCAAAAAATCAATTAAGGTGAATTCCGGGATGACTCCTTTGAATCCTAGCTTGAGATCCGTACCCACTCGTCTCGTCGCAGACTGGAAATTAATCCATATCTTTGTCCATTTTACTGGAAATTAAAAGTTACACACAAGAAATGGGAACAAATCCGACAAAAAATAAGTTACAATATTAAGAGACGCAACAGTCGGACAGCACTGGTGTAGACACGATACTAATGATTCGAAGCACTCGAAACCTTCTGACACGATTTGCTACAGATGCTGCTCCTACTGTTTCAGAGCTCGCCATTCGTTACAGGCTTGTTGTTCGTTGAAGCGTATTTGTGACCGTGATTTGGATCTTTACATTTTTTCGTGTACTGAAACCTTAATCACAGTACATGAATTATTCGTTCACTTTCATTTTAAAAAATTAACATCTTTACTAGTCATTCTGAAACTTGAATCTTGGTTTATTCTCCAAGAACTGACAACTGAATCATGGCTTCACAATTCTACAATCAGTTGTTTCTTTTTTTTTAGTCTCTTGATTACATTAGGATTAAAGTATTACTCCGGTTCCACCACTATGTGGCTTTTTATTTAGTTAATCTGTATTTCTTGCTTAGTCAGCATGCCTTCTATAGTGTCCTGCATTCATAATGTTCTGTCAAATATGAATTTAATTCATGCTTTTTAGTTACTTCAACTTATACGCTTCAAGTACGAACAGGGGAACCACAGTTTAGGTCTCCGTTTTGTACATCCACCGATGAGGTTGGTTTGTTGATTTGGGGGGAAGGAACCAAACAGCGACGTCATCGGTCCCATTTGTTTAGGGAAGGATGGGGAAGGAAGTCGGCCGTGCCCTTTCAAACGAACCATCCCGGCATTTGCCTGAAGCGATTTGGGAGAATTACGGAAAATCTAAATGAGGATGGCCGGACATGGGTTTGAACCGTCGCCCTCCCGAGTGCGAGTCCAATGTGCTAACTACTGCGTCACCTCGCTCGGTGCAAAGATGAAGCAAAACGTTATGACCACGTACTGGACAGCTTTTGGTAGGTTATACGCCGCGCGGGATTAGCCGAGCGGTCTGGAGCGCAGCAAAAATGGTTCAAATGGCTCTGAGCACTATGGGACTCAACTGCTGAGGTCATAAGTCCCCTAGAACTTAGAATTACTTAAACCTAACTAACCTAAGGACATCACACACATACATGCCCAAGGCAGGACTCGAACCTGCGACCGTAGCGGTCGCGCGGTTCAGACTGTAGCGCTTAGAACCGCTCGGCCACTCCGGCCGGCAGGGACGCAGCTGTCATGGACTATGCGGCTAGTCCCGGCGGAGGTTCGAGTCCTCCCTCGGGCATGGGTGTGTGTGTGTTTGTCCTTAGGATAATTTAGGTTAAGTAGGCTGTAAGCTTAGGGACTGATGATCTTAGCAGCTAAGTCCCATAAGATTTCACACACATTTGAACATTTTTTGGTAGGTTATACAGCAACGATAACGTGTGGCATGTATTTGATAATGTTTTGATTGGTTTCCGGAGGTATGTGGCTCCAGATGTCCACGCACAGATCAAGCAATTCCCGTAAATTATAGGCCGGTGCTTTGCGGGTGCGGGGTTGGGACCTGATAACAGCCCACATGTATTCTGTCGGGTTCTGAACAGTAGAATTTTATTGCCAAGAGGTAAATATTATTTACGATCATTCTGCATTGCATCGCATTTCTGTCCTTATGGCGCGGACAGTTACCATACCGCAGTGTGCCATCGCCCTCGGCGAAGGCATCAGACATGAGGAGATGCAGGTGGTCTGCAATACTGTTCACATGGTACACAACTGTTGTGGTGCTTCGATTACTACCACAGGCCCCATGGAAGCCCAGGCGAATGTATCCCATAGAATAATGGTGTCTCTACCGGCGTGCTTCAGTGTTGGGTTGTATCTTTTGAGCACCAATTCGTTTGGGTAGCGACAATTTCGGGTACGACCATCAACCTAATGTAATAGGATACTCGATTCATTTGACCAGGGGACACATTTTCATTGATCCACGATTGAATGTCGTAGATCCCATGCCCCCTGCAATCGTAACTGACGACGTCCTTGGGCCCATATCGCATCTTCAACAAAATGCACTTAAACTGTGTTTGCAGTTCCGAGAGGTGAAATTCTTACTGCAGTTTCTTTATAATTAACCATATCGCATTTGAATGTTTATCTTGGAGGATAATAACTGTCTGTTAATGTTCGTGAGCTGCAAATGTCATCTTAACCTTTTTATTTGGGCAGTTGTTTTGTTTTTGTATTACCTAATCTGACTACAAAAAGGAAATGTTAGTGAAAGAATCTGCGGCACGTAATGGTCTGTTTTACATGCATCATTCCGGCAAACTCTGGTTAGGTGCGTCGCCCACTTCATGAATACGCCACTGTAAATTTTTGTTGCGTAATTTTTGTGGGAAGATGATTAAATTGTCACTGTTCGCTTTGCTTCTTTGCACAAACTGTTATCGTGCCAAACTAGTACCAACTGCAGAACCCTGATGGAACGCGTTGGACAATTCGTAAAACATTGAAATTACCTCTGTACTTTTTTCACTTTATTATTTGTTATACTCGAATCTTTCTTGCAACGTCGACATCCTATCCCAAATGTTAATGTTATCAGTTCTTAGCACCCACTACCACGACTTTAATATCCAACCCTGTCCTCTCATTGCTACCCTCCAACTCACACTGACGTGGCATCCCTTCAGCCGAATGTCACTACTTGTGTTCCACGCTGTGATCAAGTGAACAGAACACAGACTGCATACTGTTGCGTATGCGAGCCTAGAGAGAAATGAAAGAAGAGCTACCAATGTTTCAAAAATTAGACCATTAGTTTGATTTTGAAACTTGGATGATTAGTAAATTCTCCAGTGTAAAGGCACAGGTTATTCCACTGTAGAGTACTTGCAGCAATGAAAGGCTCTGAATAAGTATTTGTGGTATGAGATGGAACTAAAAGTATTGTATACAACAAGGATATAATGACTCACGAATGTTATTTACGTGGGAATATTAAATTTTGTAATATATATTTGAAGCTAGATAGCTGAGACCATTAACGTGCAGCTCCTGGGATTAGGGGGGAGGAGGGGGGGGCGAGTCTCTCTGGATCTAATCCACATCGCCGATTAACAGAAGGCTTTATAAGCCGGCCATAGTGGACATCATTTCCCACATACAAATCGGCAAATGCTGGGCTGGTATGCACGTTCCGCCTCAGATGCACGCTAGCCAGACATTTAGAAAACATTCTCACATTTGAACATAGGATTTACTCTAGACGCAATGCAGCTGTCACAAACGCTGACACAACCCATATAACAATTCCAACGTTGTAGGAAATAAAAAAGCAGACAAGTGGGAGTTGGAATCGTGCTCTGATGGTTTGGTACGAGCTCAATTATGTATATACATAGTAGTAATAATAATAATAATAATAATAATTATAATAATTTGTGTCTCTCACTTCAAGTCATTCTACTGGACGCCTCTTCGGCGACATGCATGTCCTTAACCTTCCCCAGTTATCCAACTGGGAAAGCGGACGAACAGTTTAACTTGGAGGCCGAAACATGTGTTGTTTCTGGCGACTCCTCTTGTCGTAGAGAAGCCAAATTTTGGTTAAAATGAAAACTAAAATATTGATCGTCCGACAGGAATTCGATCCCTGGGCTCTCGTTCCCAGATACGCGATTTACAGCTTCCTTTTCATTTTCTTCTTCATTGTTCACGTCATATGGTCTGGACGGATATCATGTGACACTTCTTCAAGTTGATCGTTGAATACATCACTCAGTTATTTTCATTACAAAGGTCACCCACATCTCTGACCGAGCTCGCTGAGCTACCGTGCCGGCTGCCCCTATCCCAACAGGCCCAGTAGGCCTATGTGTCTGGATAGCTCATCTATATATTTTGATGAGTGAATTTGCAGGAGTATCTTTCGGTTGCATTGACTTAGAAGCTTAAATTATTTACACCGACAAGGGACCTTTAACATAAATTTTAACTTGATAAGTCTTCTCGTTCCCAAGATAAAGAATCTTTACAGACGACAATATCTTGTGACTGCACTGACTTGAAGCTTAAATTTTGTAGACCGCGGAGAGACCATAGACGTTAGTACCTGACAAAAAATTCTACTTTGTATCTGTACCCATTCATAATATAAGGCGTCTTAGCAGACAGACAGGCAGACAGACACAAAATACAAAAAAGTTAAGTAATTATCGAATGAATAACTTTAGGATTTTTCCCTTTACTTGTACTGTAGAAACTGGCTTCGTTTCAGTTTTAATGATTGTTGGTCAACGGGACGTGCTGTATAGGTTTTAATGAATGAGTTTGCAAGTATCGAAATATACGGCACAAATGACCTTACCCTTTGATTACATTGACTTAGAAGCTTAAATGTTTCACACGATCAAGGGGCTGTAGCCCTTGGAATGCGACACAAACTTCAGCTCGATACCTCTGCCCTTACCTAAGAAACAGAATTCTGAACTGTCGAACAACAGAGTGATCCTGTAAGGGTTCAGCTTTTACTGGACGAGGTACGAAAACCCATAAACGAGAAGAACAAGAAGAAGTCATGAAGCGTGTTGTAATTTCACCTTCAGGCTGTACTTAACCAAGAAAGTTCCTTGTAGGTAGACGGAATGAGATAAAAAATTTTTGCTACACTTGTAGCTGAGTGGAAACGCATTTGATCATTCAAATCTTTTTGATGGTAGGAATCGTATGACCAGACGAAATGGGTTGGATATGTTTAGAAACGCGACACCCTCATTCACACTAGACATATATTTTCATCACATTGACTCAGAATCTGTGAGCACAGCAGCTGAACTGAGTGTGTTGATGAACGCCCAGAGTGTGCGATCGTCACCGCTGAACCACTGAGTCGGAGGTGGCGCTGTTCCTCACGCTTATGCCTTCACACGCTGCACGATAGTCACGCCTCACCCAAACTGCGCCCGCATTTCGCAAACACGAGAGATCGGCGCCTCCGCGACTTTCACCGCGGCAGCGATCTCATCTGGCCGAGCATTAGCACCCAGCACACAGCCGTGGGACCGCGTATCACCAGAGGATAGTACGACTACTGCCGGCTCCCAGCTTTCAGAATGCCCGTGGCTCTGCGCAAATATTCCTCTGATAGACCGTAATCACAGCCAATTTCGTCTGCCGATTGCCGAATTTAAGGCCTTCCACACCGTGTATGAAGCCATTCTCGTTTGTAGTTGCACTCCTGCTGATTTGCTCGTAATGACGGGTTGTTTATGTGGCGATCCACTTCCTGCAGGTACACTCTGCCTCCAGTCAGAATTGCCTCTGCTACTCAACTCGTATCAATGGCGTGAAACGAAGTCTTGGTCTCAGTGACCGGTTCAGAATGTGGAATTCAATTGGATGACAGTTAATTGAAGTAATACGGGTGTACTGCATTTTCAAGGACGCTGCAGTACGGTAGTCTTAGTAGCAACATAATCACTTCTGGATCTGAAATTAGCGTCATCAAAATGTTGAAAATGTCTATTCGGTACGCTATTACAAGTAGATTATAGACTGAACAACCAAAGGAACTGGCACATCTGCCTAATATTGTGTAGGGCCTCCGCGAGCACGCAGAAGTGCCACATCTTGACATGGCATGCACTCGACTAATGTCTGAAGTAATGCTGGAGGGAACTGACACCATGAATCATGCAGGGCTGTCCATAAATCCGGAGTGTGCGAGGGACAAGGCATCCCAGATACGCTCAATAAGATTAATGTCTGGGTAGTTTGGTGGGCAAATGGGGGTGTTTAAACTCAGAAGAGCGTTCCTGGAGCCACTGTGTAGCAATTTTGGACGTGTGGAATGTCGCATTGTCCTGCTGAAATTTCATAAGTTCGTCGGAATGCACAATGGGCATGAACGGATGCAGGTAATAAGACAGGATGCTCACGTACGTGTCACCTGTCAGAGTCGTGTCTATACGTATCAGGGTTCCCCTGTAACTCCGACTGCATACGCCCCTCGCCATTACAGAGCCTCCACCATCTTGATAAGACGATGCTGACATGCAGGGTCCATAGATTCATGAGGCTGTCTCCATACCCATACACTTCCATCCGCTCGATACAATTTGAAACTAGAATCGTCCGACCAGGCGACGAATTACCAGTCATCATTTCCACTGTTGGTGTTGACTGGCCCAGTCGATGCGTGAAGCTTTGTGTCGTGCAGGCATCAAGAATACATGAGCCTCTGAAAGTCTATATCGATGATGTTTCGTTGAATGGTTAGCATACTGACACTTGTTGATGGCCTAGCACTGAAATCTGCAGCAATTTGCAGAGGGGGTGCACATCTGTCACGTAGAACGATTCTCTTGAGTCATCGTTAGTCCCGTTCTTGCAGAATCTTTTTACGGCTGCTGCGATGTCGGAGATTTGATGTTTTACCGGATTCATGATATTCACGGTACACCCGTGAAATGGTCGTACGGGAAAATCCCCACTTCATCGCTATCTGTGAGATGCTGTGTCCCATCGCTCGTGCGCTAACTATAGCACCACGTTCAAACTCACTTGAGCCTTGATAACCCGCCGTTGTAGCAGCAGTAACCGATCTAACAACTGCGCCAGACACTTGTTGTCATGTATAGGTGTTGCCGAACGCAGCGCCGTATTCTGACTGTTTACATATATCTGTATTTGAATACGCATGCCTATACCAATTTCTTTGCCGTTTCAGTGTATATCAGCGTTTTTCCTATGATATACACAGTTTAACAAGGAAGTGGAACTCCCAGAAAGGGAGCGGGGAATGAAATGAAACTTCAGAGGTGGAGAGGATAGGCAATGTTATTTCTGTGATTATAATATCGAGTCGATTTCACACAGCAGTGTGAGACCAGTTATTAGTACGACTTAGCAACCCTATGGCCTAGTCGCATGTAATGATTCGATTGTATCCTTTACTAGGACAAGATGGCCCATAACTGTTTTTACTGGTTCTTCATATCCTGGATGCTGGCAGTGGGAGAGAGTTGATATCCTACGTGACCTCACACCTGATCTATCGAGGAAAGACATGGGGATCTTGGCGGCCACGCGAGTACTTCAATATCGAACGGATAGTTCATAGAGGCATATACCGTGTATTGGACAAGCATTGTCCTGTTGAAAAATGACGCCACGATACTGTCGCAGTACGGTTATGGTGCATTGTGGTGGTTTTCTTCAGTGCGCCATGCGCCAAAGACACATTTGGATGGCTACACATGGGTGAGAATCCTCGGTAAATTAAAAGGAGTGTGAAGAGTGTAGACCAGGAATTTCGTCTTGCTCAAACCATTGTTTCACCTTCATGAGGAGCTTTCCGAACCAGAGGTATTGGTGCCAGGAGGAAGGAGGTGAACAACCCCGGACAACTACATTAGTAGACGACCGCTACTTTGTGCAGTAAGCAAGAAGGGACCCACGTCAAACGGTGGAAGTAGTTGCAAGCACATTTAAGAGGACTGCAAGGCACGTTATCTCTCTCTCCACAGTGGCTCGGTGACTGCATGGAAGTGGTCTACTTGCCCAACCACAAGTACGCTCTGTTCCGTCGACAGTGACACCTGATGGAGCCAGGAGCACTCACGTGCTCTTCTCGGATGAAAGCAGATTGTCTAAATACTGCTTCTGGACGCACTACCACATTACGAGAGGTGGGAACGCATAATATACCCAGGGCGGCATAATGTTGCGTAGGCGTACTAACTTCCAAAGCTTTAAACGCCGTACAGTCACTGGTAAACAGTCATTGTTACACTATACATCTTCCCAGTGTGTGTCTTTTCAGAGATGCATTCGACCCTGGCTCCATTTTTATGCATGAAAATGCATGACCACATCGAACAGCGCAGGTGGAAGAGCTCTTGGAACGAGAGGCTATTCGCAGGATGGCCTGACCTGCCCGTTCCTGTCGACTTAATTTCCATCGAGAACGTAAGGGATGACGGGCAAACGTATTGCAGCACGTCCTCATGCACCAAAGACCATCCAGTATTAGCAACTGCGCTGGTGGTGGAATGGAACCCCAACCACAAGAACTGCTTATCAACCTTGTGGCCACCATGAGGGCACGTTGCAGGTCATGCATTGCAGTCGGTGGTTATCACACACTCTACTAAGAACCATGTCCTGCCCAATGTAATATCCAAGGGATCATCATAAATCGTTGTGCCCTTAAAAAAGTCGTGTCTGTTCGTCTCATTGCGTAATTCTTCCAGATACGTTCTGGAGCACACTGTAGCAGTTCTTTTTGTAAATGATCGAAGTTTCATCGAGGTTTGTTACTTGGCAGTGACACACTATTGCAAAGTTCGATTCGTCCCTAAGTTTATCATACCAGAGTATTTTGTCCCTTCAGTTACTAAAAGCTGCATTCAACATAATCGCGCAACAGGAGGAAAACTATTCGTTCTGGTTGGAACAGAGGGAAACTTAACTACAAAATCTGATATTGTATATAATGTTCAATTCTAAC
This sequence comes from Schistocerca americana, assembly GCF_021461395.2. Taxonomy (NCBI): domain Eukaryota; kingdom Metazoa; phylum Arthropoda; class Insecta; order Orthoptera; family Acrididae; genus Schistocerca; species Schistocerca americana. The sequence goes on along the minus strand of NC_060122.1, from coordinate 364,262,020 downwards.
AATCTCACGCTCGCGATTTTTGTTGTTTCCAGTGTTTTTAATACAGGTCTGTCAACTAGAGTAATCAATTTCAGGTTCAAACTGAGCAGTCCTCATTGATCGAGGCAAACAGAAGAGAATACTATCCACCGGTGAGCCTCTACAAAGATTTTCTCGCTCCGGGTGATAATTTTCAGAGTGAATTATTCTTTTTATAGGAAAAGAATCTAGAGATGCACGCGCCGGAACACGTAAGTAAGTTTCCGCAAGTCTACTTGTTCAGTGGAGCGCGGTCCACACGAAGGTTGTCTACACCTCTCGGTGTGGCCTCATTAAGGTTTCCGTTACCCTACATCAGAGAGATGTTCTCAATTAAGGCCAAGACCGTTTGCCTTCTCCTTCCCTCCTCCTCTTCCAGGGAAGGGATGCTCCGCCTTTAATGACGTCTTTGGTGACGAAGCGTGGAGTACCAAACTCATTACCGCCTCATTTGCGCAAATCAATAACGAAGGATCGGTTATCTCCGCTGCGGCAGACCAGGAGAAACTATAACTTGTCCAAAGTGCAACGCTGTTTATCGCGTTATGCGGCTAAGCTATCCAAATTTCGTCTTTAATGAGACTGAGAAGTTCTGAAACCTGGTTTAAACTTTACGTAGGGAAGTAAATTCCAATTTTTTAAATAGTAACCAGAGTGAATCACTGTGTCTGCAGTAGAGTATGCAATGTGCTGACTCTACTGACAGATTAAAACCGTATGCTGAACTGAAATCGAACCATGAATCTTACCTTTTGCGGACAATATTACTATTGACCGAGGTATCCCGCCACGAACCACGACCCACAGAGTTTCAAATAAGCCAGTATCATAAGGTTTTTGTTATCCGTATTGATTTTAAAACTGAAAAACATTTAAGGTACTAACAACTGAACAAGTAAAGCGAATACGATCATCTTCTTTTTCATGTGCTTTTGTCCCGCATCGGCGCATGGTCTCTACGGATAACTATAGAGGTTGGTTGTATGCCCTTCGTGTCGGCATCCCGTAACCCCCCCCCCCCCCCCCCCCGCCCCAACTTTATGCCGGTATGAAATGAGTGTACCCACCTGTTTGCCAGTAGTGTTATTCATGTGAAAGTGAGGGGAAGTTTTCCAAATGTTTGCGAATCGTGCGAAGCAGAACTTGAGTACCAGCCCCGTATTCACCTAATGGGATGCGAAAAACGAAAGCGAATATACTGTAATGTTTTAAAAAGCCATAAGCAAAGGTCCCGAGTTCGAGTCTCGGTCGGGCACACAGTTTTAATCTGCCAGGAAGTTTCAACTTTTTTAATATTGAGCATATAGCCAGTCAGAACTCCACTTAATAAATAACCATACACAGCACTCAATTCATTCATACTAAGCAATTTCAATTTTTTAATCATACAGACACTCAAATCAGAACTGTTTAATGTAGACACCGAACTGCCTGCAATATTATTTCAAATCTGTAAGCAAAAAGTTACTCACATCATAGACAAAATTTTCCAATGCAAGCAAACGCGATAGTCGGCAAAATGGCATATACTGCTCTGTGTTTGTACTGTATGCAAAGACAAAGTGCTTGCACCACAACAATAAATGCAAAAAGTTGGAGCAACAACAAACAGAATAGAAAATCAGTACAGCTAACAAGTAATACAGCGTAAATATACAACTTTCGAAGGGCAATAGTTGAACTAATTGTTAATTACCACAGGCAGCTGCATAATTCAAATTGAAGCTGATGTTTTTAGCGATGTACTAACTGAAGATGGGTCAAAGCTGGAAATAGAAAAATATAAAAATTTATAACAAAGTGGCTGTTTGCTGTATTTATTAAAATAACATAATCCACAGACACGAAGCTCAGCAACAAGTGACATGGATAAATTAATGACAGTGCGCTTGTTAGGGCTTTCAATAAACATATGCACGAAATACAGACAAAGGGAAGTGTAAGTGTTTGTTTAAGGGCTTTGTTTAAGCAGTCTTCGACTAAAGCGTTATCTGTCCTCTGGTTGTTTTATAGAAAAATATCGATGTAATCACCGATATGTGCTTTGTAACTTCGCTTTTCGCGAGATGTCAAAAGCAACCAGAAACGTACAGCCTTCTTATTGAATAGAAACAATAATGTGACATTGTTTCCGTATGCAAAATTGTTACGTCAGTTAACTGTTCATCACAACACACACACGGACAATTGAATCATGAGCGGAGGCATTTCCTTTTTATTGCAGCTATCACATCTGTGTCTGGAGGAGTTCAGAGCTAGAAGGGTATCAGACCTCGTACTGGCTTGAGGAGTAACACCTGTGTGGTGCACTTGCAGGGTGCACGATATTAGAGAATTTGCTCGCTCCCAGGTCGTGGGTGCTCACCGAGGTCGTGCACGTGCTGCCATTTCTGGTTATCTCCTTATCCATGAGCTGCCGAGAGTACCTGGAACATGACAAACCACTATCGCTAGACTCAATTACCGTCGGCCATAGCTTGTTGAAGACATTTCTCGCCTGCAAATGCCGGCCGGAGTGGCCGAGCGGCTCTAGGCGCTACAATCTGGAACCGCGCCACCGCTACGGTCGCAGGTTCGAATCCTGCCCCCGGCATGGATGTGTGTGATGTCCTTAGGTTAGTTAGGTTTAAGTAGTTCTAAGCTCTAGGGGACTGATGACCTCAGAAATTAAGTCCCATAGTGCTCAGAGCCATTTGTACTATTTTTCGTCTCCAACTATGGCGGAACGTCGAAAGCAGAGATGTTCTCATGAGACAGGAACACCGCAGCTTGCTATCCACCCTGGGATGAAGTAGTATGAACACGTTCCTCAACGAACCTTCCGCAAGACTTGCAGCGGCAGGTAAGAAACTTATGAATGCAGTGAGAGGCGCTTGTCGTATCAACTAAGGGGACGTCATTATGAAACCATATTACAGAGCATCCCTGCCCGATCGTGGTACTCTGTTGGCACTTACCGCAGAAACTTTGTGGTCACCATGTTGCGCCTTCGCTATAACCACGGGCCGTTGCGACTGTTTTGCCACTGGCTACACCTGAATGCCTCACCCGTATGTGGCTGTGGTGTGATGGAGGACATCGACCACATTGTGCTCAGCTGTCCACTGGCATGCCACGCGACGATCAATTTCCTGCAGTGTTTAGTACTTCTAGGACGACAACTCCTCACAAAAAATCCGAAGCTAGTCACAACGCATGATGTGACACTGTGTAAACATATGAAATTTTTTAGCTGCTAAGCGTATCAATATATTATTCTTCTTTTTCCTGGCTTTACCCCCTGGTCTTGACGGGGTGAGCATGCTATTCTGGTTCAAAAATGGTTCAAATGGCTCTAAGCACTATGGGACTTAACATCTGAGGACATCAGTCTCCTGGCTTTAGAACTACTTAAACCTAACTAACCTAAGAACATCACACACATCCATGCCCGATGCAGGATTCGAACCTGCGACCGTAGCAGCGACGTGGTTCCGGACTAGAATCGCTCGGCCACAGCGGCCGGCTGCTCTTCTGGATTTCACCGTGTTTGTGGTGGAGAGTGAGCGTATTCCCTTCCTTCGAGCCGCAGCACCGAAGGGTTTTGACTACGGATCGTTGTGCAGTTATTTGACATTGACAATACCTACATGGTGGCTATAATTAAACTTTCTTTACTTGAGCCGGCGTAGAAGGATAACTGTTTAGCATATGGGTACCCAGCTTTATAGGAATGACATTCAGACTCTGTGCCGTAGGATTTGCGATGCTTGTAATGTCAGTATCATGAGTTGCCGTTAGGCGCCCGTGTTGGTTCGATGAGGTAGCGTTGAAACACAGGCGTCAGTGTGTATTACAGTTGCAGACAGTCAGTATGGTTCTGGACAAGGTGATCCAGACTTTACTCGCAAAGCTGTTCTACCGAAATACGGTAATAGTACTGCTGCTCTTCGCGATTATTCGCGTATTAAAGGAATACGGAGAGGTCGTCTTTCCGCACCGATGTTCAAGAACACGATTCGAAAGTTCAAATTAACTGGCGATTTGCGCATTGTTCCTGGGAGAGGTTGACGTCCAGTTGCGCCATACGTTGTTGACGAAGTTACTTTCGCCATGGCTGAGAATGCCGGAAGCAATGTGCGATCTTCAAGCAGTGCACGAACTGTGTCACGACAGTTGAACGTTCCGTGGTCCACCGTTCGAAAAGTGCTGCGAACAGTTACGAAATGATATCTCTAGTGCGGTTCCAGGCTGTCGTAGCTGCAGATGATCGTTTCATTGAGAAAAGTTTGTATTTCGAAACGTAAACATGGTATGTAATTAGTAGATGTTACCATCTAAGGTGGAAATTAAAATGTGTTTCATGCAACTGTTAATGTGGCGTCGACAGTTACGATGCCACAACTTAGGTGCACGCTCTCGGAAGTTGGCACTACAAGCGAAGACTAACTATGCCCATTAAAGAGCCCTCTGGCCGACCCAGTGGAGCTCAGGGAGTGCCGTCTGGATTTCGGACCTTTTCATCAAGGGCAGACGGCCTGGAAATATCGCTTCTACTACCGAGTGGGCTAGCTTGCTATTGAGACTTTGTATTAGTTACGTTCAGTTAAAGTTTGGACAGCAAAGAGTATTTGTTAGTTTTGAGATTATACAGAACAGTCATCCAAACTTCACAGGATTAGATATGGACTACGGCTTCACACCTGCGTACTCATCCTAGCCCAAGTTAGGTATGCATTTGATATTTACTTGTGTTTTTGACTCTATTAAAAGTGTTACATGCATTACCGAAGTGCTTCACCTCTCCTGCTCCTACTCGCTTCCGTCACTCTCGGGCTATACTACAGAAGCAATTCACAGAAGCAGACCCACGCACCGCCTGTCCAGGCGGGATATAAAAGTTTATTTGTTTTTTCTCTTCTGCATGTTCTTAGAAATGTTTCGTTATCCTACGATCAGTTGTTTGACATTGGGGCCCTCTCTACTAGCGAAAGTTTCGTTGTAGCCCTCTTGCACTTTTGTTATAACTCCTCTATCATTAAGCTGTGGAAGATGAAAAGAAATAACGTTTGAGTGAATTTCAAGATTGTTAAGTGACGAGCTTAGAAGTTCTTATAACTTGTTGGATGTTTTTATTCCCGGCATGATGTCTAGATAGTAAATGCTAAGTAGATACAAAAGTGTAATTTGATATTAAAAAATACTTTCATTTGGTCTACTCTTCACCATATACAGTTTAGAATCATGAAATACAGGAAAAAGTGTTGATACGCAGAGTTTGCTAAAATTTATGTATGATTGGGTAAATTTTGACTTGAACTGACAATTTTGAAATTTCTGTGTGTTGTAGAGTCAAGAAGTTAGTGATATGGTCTGGCTTTCAACTATTGTAAATTAAACATTGAGGCCACTATCCGCATCTGAATAGGTTTCTCAGAGCACGCCATATATTGAAAAAATTGTTTACATGGAATGTATTATTCGCAGTTGCGAATACGAACAACCATCAGCTGTATAACGGAATGACGACAATGAGAATTTGTGGCGGACCAGAACTCGAACCCGGATTTCCCTCTTTATGTGAGCTGTCGCCTTAACCACTTTGGCTATCCGTGCCCGACTCATGTCCAACCCAAACTTCCATATGTCGTGGTTCCTATGCCACAACCTGTACTCGCACACACGTTATATAATTCCCGTACAGTGGAGGACATTTTAAATTAAAGCCGATGCCTGGCATCGGTGTATAAATACGATAGTACAGTGCCTCTGTTATTAAGAAGAACGAGTCAACGTTCCTTCGGACATGTTCTTAACAACATAGGCAGTACAGTATCGTGAAACTTTGTTGGTTCTGTCTCGGTAGATAGGATGGCACTCGTTACTGGGTTGTACTCAGGAAAAGATCGCCTTCCAGTAAAAAATTATGTGATCACTTAAAGTTCCAAGTGTAAACGGAAGATTCATTTACAATGATAGGAGGGAATATGACCGATGGAGGCAGCTATGGTCACAAGCTGTTCAGAGCAGGATGATCTGAACGTCACCCATGCGGGTACACGTATACCCCCCTCCCACCCTGTGAATCATCATACAACGAGTCGTGTGTCTCCACGTCTCTGCGCGCTTTTCCCTAGCTGTGATATAATTTGATAAATTTTAGGAGTTATTTACATCGACCTTTGAAGTCAGAACATTGAAGAACTGTTTGTGTACTTTTCGTGGCTGTCTTCCGTAATGCATTGCGTGTTAAATACCGCATTGGAAGAAGATAGATTTGTGTGTGTGTGTGTGTGTGTGTGTGTGTGTGTGTGTGTGTGTGTGTGTGTGTGTGTTGGGGCTTATGGGCGCTTAGCGTCGAAGTCATCAGCGCCCTGACACACATTAAAGGGAACGAATGTGGACAGACTTAATAAAACTGAAACACACATGCAAAGAAAGCAGGAAAAGAAGGAAAATGCGACGTAAGAAAGTAGAACGTAAGGAAAGGGAAAATATAGCAACAAGGACGCCACAGTAAATTGTCATTGGCTGGCCACTTACATAAAACATGGGCGAGCTTGTCACACAGTGAGCAAATTAAGATCCTCTCCCTAGAATCTTTGTAAAAGCATTTCACATGGCACAGAACTTTAAAACTTTAACTACATTGGTCCGAGTGTTGCCTAAAAGAGATGGCAGGTCCGCTGCCAAGTCAGCCGCGTCCCGCTGGTCAGAAAATAAAACGCAATCCAATAAAACGTGGCGCACAGTGACCTGGACACCACAAGCACCACACATTGGAGGGTCCTCCCGCCGGAGCAGGAAGCCATGCGTCATAGGGCTGTGGCCTATGCGAAGCCGAGTGAGGAGAACCTGTAACGAACTGAATTAAAACAAATGTAGCTTATTGAGGAAGTCCACCCAGTGCGGGCAACTTTTGGTACAGGTTTCTGCTGCACTATTGCTTTATTTACATGTAGCAGTTACAATGTTACATGGCAAGCTCGTTCCAGTTTTACCATCCTGTGCCTGCGCAGATGATATAATACGTATTTTTCCTCACATCTGTATTAATTACTATATTTACTAGTGGCACATATCAAACCGTCTGCACAGGTATGCTTGATAATGGCAAAACGCCGAACTAGCTCGTCGTGTAACAATGTCACTACTATGCGTAAATAAAGGAGTAGTGCAGCAGATACTTGTACCAAGAGTAAAACATCGTTTCTCGACCTCGTGCATGCTGCGGGTCATCTATAAAAGAAATAGTTAATTAATGTGTTTTATCGACGGCAACTGCCAGACACCATTTCCACGTTGAGTGAAAAGAAACGCTCACGGGCTTTAAAATAACACTAGTAGATAGAACCAGATGTATAATTCCAATATTAAAAATGCTAGTGCAGAGGAGTTTGTTGTAGTAAATGTAAAATAGTTATTTCAAGAATATAATCTTGTTGTTTCAAAAAGTGTGCTGAGACTGTTAGCAGCTCATAGTTCTCACTTCCTTATATAAACTAGTATTACAGAGCTGCTGTGACTAAAAAGTTGAAGTATTCAGGCAAGGCATCTGCAAGGAGCTTACAATACGAAACCGTAAGGGAACGCTGTTTTTGCAGTATTTTCCAGCTGCCATTCACAGCTACACTCCTGGAAATGGAAAAAAGAACACATTGACGCCGGTGTGTCAGACCCACCATACTTGCTCCGGACACTGCGAGAGGGCTGTACAAGCAATGATCACACGCACGGCACAGCGGACACACCAGGAACCGCGGTGTTGGCCGTCGAATGGCGCTAGCTGCGCAGCATTTGTACACCGCCGCCGTCAGTGTCAGCCAGTTTGCCGTGGCATACGGAGCTCCATCGCAGTCTTTAACACTCGTAGCATGCCGCGACAGCGTGGACGTGAACCGTATGTGCAGTTGACGGACTTTGAGCGAGGGCGTATAGTGGGCATGCGGGAGGCCGGGTGGACGTACCGCCGAATTGCTCAACACGTGGGGCGTGAGGTCTCCACAGTACATCGATGTTGTCGCCAGTGGTCGGCGGAAGGTGCACGTGCCCGTCGACATGGGACCGGACCGCAGCGACGCACGGATGCACGCCAAGACCGTAGGATCCTACGCAGTGCCGTAGGGGACCGCACCGCCACTTCCCAGCAAATTAGGGACACTGTTGCTCCTGGGGTATCGGCGAGGACCATTCGCAACCGTCTCCATGAAGCTGGGCTACGGTCCCGCACACCTTTAGGCCGTCTTCCGCTCACGCCCCAACATCGTGCAGCCCGCCTCCAGTGGTGTCGCGACAGGCGTGAATGGAGGGACGAATGGAGACGTGTCGTCTTCAGCGATGGGAGTCGCTTCTGCCTTGGTGCCAATGATGGTCGTATGCGTGTTTGGCGCCGTGCAGGTGAGCGCCACAATCAGGACTGCATACGACCGAGGCACACAGGGCCAACACCCGGCATCATGGTGTGGGGAGCGATCTCCTACACTGGCCGTACACCACTGGTGATCGTCGAGGGGACACTGAATAGTGCACGGTACATCCAAACCGTCATCGAACCCATCGTTCTACCATTCCTAGACCGGCAAGGGAACTTGCTGTTCCAACAGGACAATGCACGTCCGCATGTATTCCGTGCCACCCAACGTGCTCTAGAAGGTGTAAGTCAACTACCCTGGCCAGCAAGATCTCCGGATCTGTCCCCCATTGAGCATGTTTGGGACTGGATGAAGCGTCGTCTCACGCGGTCTGCACGTCCAGCACGAACGCTGGTCCAACTGAGGCGCCAGGTGGAAATGGCATGGCAAGCCGTTCCACAGGACTACATCCAGCATCTCTACGATCGTCTCCATGGGAGAATAGCAGCCTGCATTGCTGCGAAAGGTGGATATACACTGTACTAGTGCCGACATTGTGCATGCTCTGTTGCCTGTGTCTATGTGCCTGTGGTTCTGTCAGTCTGATCATGTGATGTATCTGACCCCAGGAATGTGTCAATAAAGTTTCCCCTTCCTGGGACAATGAATTCACGGTGTTCTTATTTCAATTTTCAGGAGTGTATATGTCCTGCCACTGTATGGGAAACAAAGGTAATTTTGTAGCTGGGCAGTTGGGGATCTAAGAACATCACTAAGCACAAGAACTGACCCACAAACAATTCTGCAAAGTAACAGTAATATTCCAGGTCTCGCTGAAAGAGAGATTGCATACTAAAATGAAAAAGACCGTTTTGATTGATAACTCGCAGACTGCGTGAAGAGTGGCATGCACTTGAGGCACAGTCCAAGTTTATGGTACGCTGTGCAAGTGTTTTTATATGTTGGAGAGTGTTGGAGAGATGGGTGGTATTTACAGGTGATGAAAGTTTATGGTACGCTGTGCAAGTGTTCTTATATGTTGGAGAGTGTTGGAGAGATGGGTGGTATTTACAGGTGATGAAATGAGGAACGTGATACGTATGCCATCGTGTCTCATTGAGGAACATTACGGGAACTACTGTCCGGTCATGAGGAATGATTACCCAGGACAGCATTCATCTGGTGACCTGTACCTTCAACAAGAAATCGCAGGAGGCAATCATTCCCGAACTGTCAGAATTTTTTGACAACTCATGGGTTGTTTGGTGGCACACTGGCTCCATCTGGGATGCCATCGAGCAAGATTGGTGCACCTGGGATGAAGCTTCTATTAACCTCTGTCAATTGCGTTTACTGGCGTGAGGTATCTTAGTTGTCAATGATGAGAAAGGCTCCTCATCACTACTGGTGTGTCGTGGACTACGGACCATGATGAATTTGCCGGTTTTATGAGGGTGAATGGGGTACTACACGTGATGCCTAATTTCATATTAACGGTCTATATCCCGAAAACTTTCTTTCGTTACTTAAGCAGTTTTTCAAATACTATGGAAGTTCGCCTTACATGTGAGCACTTTAAGCCTAATATTGTCACCTTGTTTCATATAAAAGACAAATGGTGCTCCATTAACCGTGAATATTAGTCTAGCATCACGTTGAAGTGAACCCTTTACACTTCAGAGTCTTTGTAGTCGTCCATTACTCGTTCAGTTCATCTGAACGGCGTTAATACTACTACCAACTAACATGTAACACACGTAACACTGCTCCCCCATCTGTGCGTTCGCTGTCGCAGGCATTCCTATCTGAACATTGAGGTTACGAAAAACAAGCTGCTGCCCAAGTGTTGGCAACTAAGATAACCGTTTAGTTTTGTTTCTTGATGGGCGAGCGGTGTACAGCCGCCAAAAGCCATAAATTGTGTTACACACTGCTGGCGCCTGAGTGTCTCGGAATTTTCCTTGGCACAGGAGCAGGGAGAAGCTAATTCTCCAGTGTAGTTGGTAGGTTCCAAATTTCCTTGTGTGGTCCCTACCACGGACGTGGTTGGTGTAAGGATATGTGGTAATGAACGACACAATTGCAACAAGGAGGAACTCCAACTCGAACTAGTAAAATCGGATAAAAATAATTTTAGAATACTTGATATATGTCTGATCTAATACCAATGAGGATCATTTATGTGTGAAACTCCCCGTCTGTGCACAACCATTATTTCAATGGTAACGAATCTATAGACCACAGAATAAAAGTCACTGAAATGCAAATGAGTGATAACACCAGCCTGGAATCGAACTGCTCACGGTAGAGATTCTCATAATGTGGTCACTGTGGCTTCACATTTTGTACTACTACAGGGCCGAAACACCGGAAATAGAGGAGCATGTACACATGATGCCCTTGTTTCATTCCAATGTGTTTTAATCAGTTCACTGCATATCATTGGCTCTTAGATCACAAAATAACTTCTAGTCTAAAAGTTTGACTCTGAAAGAAATCGATGTTTTAACATATATTTTCTCAAGAAAATATTACTTTTTTTCTCAAATAATATGTCATTTAACTGAAGAGCCAAAGAAACTGGTACACATGGGTAGTGTCATGTAGGACCATCGCTGCCACGCACAAGTGCCTCAACACGACGTCGCATGTAGTAGACTAATGGCTGAAACAGTGCTAGAGGGAACAGACACCATGAATTCTGCAAGGCTGTTCATAAATCCCTAAGAGTACAAGGGGGTGGAGATCTCTTCTGAACAGCACTTTGCAAGGCATTCCAGATATACTCAATAATGCTCATGTTTGGGGAGTCTTCCTGGAGCCACCCTGTAGCAATTCTGGACATTTGGGGTGTCGGTGTTGCACTCTCCTGCTGGAATTTCCGAAGTCCGTCGGAACACATAATGGACATGATTGGACGCAGGTGACGATGCTTACGTGCGTGTGACATGCAGAGTCGTATCTAGAGGTATCATAGGTCCCATATCACTCCAATTGCACACGCCCCACAACATTACAGATCCTTCACCAGCTTGAACAGTCCCCTGCTGACATGCAGGGTCCACGGTTTCATGAGGTTGTCTCCAAACCTGTCCACGTCCGACCGTTCGATACAGTTTGAAACGAGATTCGTCCGCCCAGGCAACATGTTTCCAGTCAAAAACAGTCCTATGTCGGTGACGACGGGCCCAGGCGAGGCGTAGAGCTTTGTGTCATGCCGTCATCAAGGATACATGAGTGACCTTCGGCTCCGAAAGCCCTTATCGACGATGTTTCCTTGAATGGTTCGCACGCTGACACTTGTTGATAGCTCAGCATTGAAAGCTGCAGCAGTTTGCGGAAAGGTTGCACTTCTGTCACGATGAACGATTCTCTTTAGTCGTTGTTGGACCTGTTCTTGCAAGATCTTTTCCGGTTTCAGCGTTGTCGGAGACTGATGTTTTACCGGATTCGTGATATTCACGGTACGCTCGTGAAATGGACGTACGGGAAAATCCCCACGCCATCACTACCTCGGAGATGCTGTGTCCCATCACTCGTGCGCCGACTATAGCACCACGTTCAAGCTCACTTAAGTCTTGATAACCTGCCGTTGTAGCAGTAGTAACCGATTTAATAACTGCTCCAGACACTTGCTGTCTTATATAGGAGTTGCCGACCGCAGCGCCGTAATCTGCCTGTTTACATATCCCTGTATTTGAATACGCATATACCTATACTAGTTTCTTCGGCGCTTCAGTGTATTAGTGTTAGCGAACCGCTGGTCGTAATTGTCTATAGCACGTTTCAGCGACTTGGACCTCTATTAGATCCATTAACGTTGAAACATCGATCCTATACAAATACAATGTTTTATAGATAAATTATTTTGATGGGTTAAAGCTCAGGCATATCTCTGCCTTTTAAAAGAATTTTTGTTCAGATTTATCTGTTAGTGCTCGGTTACCGTTCTTGTAAGTGACACCAGATTTGTCACATCAGGAGTAATTCATTGTTTTGGGATGTAAATGTCATACCCCAATGTAAATTTCAATGTTTCTGAGGGACTGAAGAAATTTTTATGGTACTGAGAGATCAAGCCGCTCCTCTGTGATCGCGGATGTACTGCAGGGAAAGATGGATCCAACCGGGAGTGACGTTCAGAAGTAAGGGGAGATCAGTTACGTACCAAATCGTCTTCCTAATCACCCAGCTAATGGCTTCGTTAGTCTGTGCCATATTTCGACATGTGACTTTTATCTGGGCTATAATTGAACTTGACTGTATTAAGGGAATATGCATCATTCTATTTCTGATGAAGAGAGCCTAGTGGTGACAAATACTTGGACACCCTTGGGAAGTGGTGCTTTACTCAGGGGGATGAGTGGCTGAGAATGACAGATTGGTGGGCCCAGTCGAAACACTGAGGTTAGTGAAGAATGCCTTTATTCAATTCTAATATATGACGTGTCGCAGCTCAGCGATGTAAACAAGTCTCGCTATGTTGTCCATCGCGGGCGTTGACGTATGCTTAGCTCTTGACATTGCACACATACCCTGTGATGCTGATGGACGACCCGTGGCATGCCGGCGGCGTCACGGAAATGTTGGCCTTGTCGGCAACGGCGTCCTACTTGTTTAGGTGAAGTGGAGCCGTGGCGGCCACTCGGCTCCGCACACATCTTCCGCGGTAGTGCCTTGAGATGTCTGTTCGCAGGTTTCGACTCACTTCCCTCTGCCAGGCGTCGGACGACAGCTGGCGCTAAGACATTAAGTCCACTAGGAACTCAGTGCTGGAGACAGCTGGCACGGACCCCAGGTTGGCAGGGCAGTCACGTGAGGAACTTAGTGCTGGTGGCGGGAGGCACAACCCTGTCTCCAACCAACAGCTGCTGCTGTTGGTGTCCAGTCCTCTCGCTGCCCGGAGTGGACTCTGCTGTCGTGGTGGTGTTGGGGTGGACTCTGGTGATGAGCAGGCCGGTGTGGCCGAACGGTTCTAGGCGCTACAGTCTGGAACTGAGCGACCGCTACGATCGCAGGTTCGATTCCTGCTTCGGGCATGGATGTGTGTGATGTCCTTAGGTTAGTTAGGTTTAAGTAGTTCTAAGTTCTAGGGGACTTGTGACCTCAGAAGTTAAGTCTCATAGTGCTCAGAGCCATTTGAACCATTTTTGAGCCATCTGGTGATGAGCGAACGCTTCTACCTCAAAATCCAGCCATATTTACATCACTCCAAAGGGCATTTGTTTCACTAAAACCTCGCCCCTAGTTAAATCACCCATTACAAGAGACGCTGGTGTGATGACGTCGACCTGCTCAGAGACTAAAACTGTCTGTACAAATTATTAACACACAGAGCACTAGTTAAATGTACTGACAGTAGAAACAAGAGGCCTTCTGTTCCAAGCATGATCATGAAAGTCTCACTATAATTCAGAATGAATGTATTTGGTAAAACATTTTCACGCGTTTGGGAAATACGTCTTCTTTTTCAGTTGACAGAGTAGGTTGAAGCAGGCGGTTACACAGACATTTCGTCATTGATGTTGTTTTATGTTGATTCCCATTGAAGTGGTGTTTCCTTCCCTTAGCCATCTGAGTGAAATTTCATTTCCCCTATCACTTTCTTCATGCCTTTAGAAGCATGAAAAAAAAGTTGAAATGTGTGTGGAATCTTATGGGACTTAACTGCTAAGGTCATCAGTCCCTAAGCTTACACACTACTTAACCTAAATTATCCTAAGGACTTACACACACACACACCCATGTCCGAGGGAGGACTCGAACCTCCGCCGGGATCAGCCGCACAGTCCATGGCTGCAGCATGAAGTCAGTACCGAATGCACCCCTGAAAAAACGCACATGGGGAAAGGGTACGGCATAACGATAACATTGACTAGTGAGTGTACCGTGTTCAAAGATTTAGAGGTCAGTGTGAGCATGCAACACTGTGACACCCATACCATACCACGATCTTGTTGGACACGCCACATTAGGGTTCGTCCAGCATTGTCGAACTTGATCGTGTTGGTGGTCCTGGTGGTTGAAGGAGGGATAAATAATCTTGCAATGGTGTACAGACCTCCAAATCTCTGAACTTGGTGAAATCACTGTTCAAAGTTATTGTTTCACACTGTAAGCCTAAGACTCGGTATGGTGCGGATTTTCACTTGTCGTCTACACTCGTAACAATGCGAAGTTCAGCATTTCAAAATCGATATAAACTGTATAATTTCTTATTATTGCATCTTCAGTGTTTTCGTCCCTGTTGACTCTTTTCATTTCATGACACTGAGTTCAAATCATTTGGGCCAAGAAACAGCGGAACAATTACCGTAAATTTCAGAGGACACTGCATGAAGGAGATACGTAAACAGAAGGGCATTGTGTGCCGTCTAGTGTGCACAGTGCTGATCAGAAATAAAATTTCTAGACCTACATTTAAAATAAAGGAAGAGCAACACATTCACCTTCCGAAACGAGATTCGAGTCGTGAGGTTCCTATGGTACAACAAAGAAAAATTTCATTAATTCTTTGAGCTTTGTTGCTACTTTAGATATGCCGGTTAAAATATGACAACGTGCTTTGTGTTGTCTGTCCTCATATTCAACGTGCTGTGGCGGTGGCTTAATTTTCCATTGAACCTACTTCGTTCTGAAGCGCTTCGCTACCGGATAGCACTGCTATCAGTGTCAAGTATCACAGGAAGCGATCCCGCCGGAGCCGAGTAACCTTCTGAACAGAGGGCGCGGCATTTGCCTTGCAAATTTGCGCCGTGTTATCGGGTGTCAGATATCGAGGGACTGCTATCGGGCATTAGGATCAGAAGCCACCCGTAGCTGATAACCGATGATGACGTCATAATTAATTAGTTCAGTTCCGCTAATTAGGCTCACGACGGTTAAGCGGAAAAGTTCGTCGCTAATCCAGCTACCACAATAGGCGGGTGACGTAACGGTTACCAACGAACCAGCAAATCAAATATTTCCTTCGGTATGGATATATCGGCGCATTCGACGACAATCGATTTACGGGTACGTGACATGATTTGTAAAACAGGAAATCGGAGGGAATAATCATAGGTTCTCTCTCTCTCTCTCTCTCTCTCTCTCTCTCTCCCTATCTCTCTCTTTCCCTCTTTCCTCCATGTACATGCTCATCTCCCTCGTCCTGTCCATCCTATCATACTTCCATGACCCCACTCCTGGTCTTTGTTGCCTCATGCGTCGTATAATATTGTGCTAGCGATGACTCTGAGGAGTGGAGTTTCTTCAATTTTACATCATAACGCTTACTTCTGTCATCCCTCTTCTGAAAAAGCTTGCGTAAAGGAAAAGCAGTAGCTTCTTACAGTAGAAATTGACGGGTAACCCGGAGAATTACCCTACTTGTGTCCTCAGCTCGTGGTTTAAGTGGCTCGCCACCGAAGTAACTCAGCATGTTCAGTCAGAGGACTGGCTGCTCTTTGTAATAACAAAAGATCAGTGAAGTATTCAATGATGAACTTGAAGGGGTGTCATGTGACGTCCGCCCAAACCAAATGGTTAGAACAATTACGAGGTAAATGACGAGGAAAAGAAAGTGGTTATCGTCGCTGTCTCTAGATCGCGAGGCCCCGATTTTGATTTCGGGGCGAGTCGGAGGTTTCAAAAACAAAATGGCTCTGAGCACTATGGCACTTAACTGCTGACGTCATCAGTCCCCTAGAACTACGAACTACTTAAACCTAACTAACCTAAGGACATCACACACATCCTTGCCCGAGGCAGGATCCAAACCTGCGACCGTAGCGGTCGCGCGGTTCCATACTGTAGCGCCTAGAACCGCTCGGCCACTACGGCCGGTTCGGAGGTTTCCTTCGTGCGAGAACAGGGTGTGTGTTGTCCTGATCATCATTTCCTCAATTCTTCGTCCTAGCTCACGTCGCCTAAGGACGAGGCATAGACAGACTTGCACTGGGCGGCAGAACAACCACAGACAGAGTCTGTCGACTGATAATGTCGTACGATCATTTCACTTCTTCCTAACTGTACAATCGAGCGGAAGGCGCGGTGGCACGACACTGTGCTCAGATTCAGGAGGACGGCGGTTCAAAATACTGTTCAGCTATCCAGATTTAGGTCTTCCGTGGTATACCAAAATCTCGTAAGTCAAATTTTGGTATGGTTCCTTTGAAACGAACACTACCAATTTCCTTCCCTTCCTTCCACGATCTGGTCTTGTGTTTTTAAAACTAAATGATAACAACATCGAGGAAGCACGGAGCAACCTTGACATTTGAGCGTGGAGGTCATGAAGGAGAAATCGGGTTTCGATGGGCTGCCACTGAAATTTGAAATGAAAGTTGTCTGTTTTGTTTCCTTAACATAACTATATTGACTGGCGACTCCATAGAGTGCTGTGTGCACAACGACCATGTGATAAATAACGGCCAACGCTGACCTTCCTTCTAAATTTCTAACATAACTGTGTTTTCCCCAGTGAAGAAAAGCGTCATTATTACAAGGCTGTTTAGATTTTCACAGTAGAAGAGACTGGAAACTTACTCTTCAAAGGGGATAGGAGAAGGAAAGGATTGGGAAGGAAATCGGCTGTGCCCTTTCAAAGGAACCATCCCGGCGTTTTGCCTGAAACGATTTAGGGAAATCACGGAAAACCTAAATCAGGATGGCCGGAGACGGGATTGAACCGTCGTCCTCCCGAATGCGAGTCCAGTGTGCTAACTACTGCGCCACCTCGCTCGGTAATGTTTCTCTATCTGTCGGATTAAAAGGAAAGTAAAAATTCATGGTAAGATGGATATATTACAAAATACAATTGAGCTGATAATGTAATTGAGGAAAGCAACATTTAAAACAGATCAAGAAGTACGTCCTTGACAGGAATATTAACCCAACTGGATGACGATGTATCTCTCAACTACTTAAGACGAATAAAAGTACGCTAGAATGGTAGTAGAACGTAAAACAGTAGATCATCAGTTCATTCTGGCAGTGCAATATGTGCTACATAGATTCTTCCGACCATTGCTGTTGAGTACTTTTCTTCCATTATGTTACGTTTAACTGTAACTCTTCACCGTAGGTCCATCAAGAAGGTGCAATTATTTTAAATATGTTTCGAACAAATTGTTGATCTTTCCCTCTCATGCAATTCCAAAGAGAGAGACAGTGCGTGACGCTCACTACTGTTTCGAAAAGAACGCCCATATAACAACCGCGTGGTAGGAAATGAAAGCTGTCCACCAAAGCGAGTGCGGAAGTCTCATTAACCTCTGAATTCGTTGTCTTCATATGCCTTGCATTTATATTACAACATAAAAACAAGCCGGTCGCTGTGGCCACGCGGTTCTAGGTGCTTCAGTCCGGAACCGCGCTGCTGCTACTGTCGCAGGTTCGAATCCTGTCTCGGGCACGGATGTGTGTGATGTCCTTAGGTTAATTAGTTTTAAGTAGTTCTAAGTCTATGGGCCTTATGGCCTCAGATATTAAGTCCCATAGTGCTCAGAGCTATTTGAACCACAAAAACAATTTAGTCATAGTGATAAAGATAGAACGTATTTCAGAGTGATGAGCACTTAATATTAAAGCATTTTGAAGCACTCATGGCAGTTCTTTGGACAGATAATCTCTGTGTTCGTAAGATTTAGAAATAACTTTAATTTGCTGTCTACGCATTGCTTCATGTACTCTGATGCTCTCGCCGTTAAGTACAATAAATTGTTGTAATGCAAAACCTGTGGCAGAGGATACATGACTCTATAGAGATATTAGCAAAAATTCACCTCTGGCGATAACTGTGGCTCCAACCCGACTGGGCACCGAGGCTAACTGAGAGAAAATGACAGTTGTGTGTACGTCATTGCATGATGATTCAACTGTGCGTAAAATTTCATCAATGATAGCTGCTGCCGAGTGGTGTTGTCGCAGTCTCAAGGCAACCCTTGAGCAGATATATTCAGTGTTTGAGAGATCTAGAGAATAATTTGGTCGGGGCAACTGTGAAACACCCTCTATATCCAGATATGAGCACAGTATGAGCAATATGTGGTCTTGTGTTATTTTGTTGGAAGATAATTTGTTGGATACTGCAATGATGGGGCACAGCCATCACCCTTAACGTGTCGGAAATGTAGCCTCTGCTGTCCAAATTAGCGGCTACGCAAACGAGACGTGATTCTGTTGTTCACACAACTGCAGCCGTACCAGTTATTGGGCTCGTATGGCAACGACGCATGCAATGTGGCATGGTTCACTCACTTCAGAGCCTCCACACATTGTCAGAAAACTTCTGTCTACAGCTGCAACAAGGTAAGGCACAGTAGTTTTCACAGTACTGGAAGTGCCGCGCGGGATTAGCCGAGCGGTCTCAGGCGCTGCCGTCATGGACTGTGCGGCTGGTCCCGACGGAGATTCGAATCCTCCCTCGGGCATGGTTGTGTGTGTTTGTCCTTAGCATAATTTAGGTTAAGTAGTGTGTAAGCTTAGAGACTGATGACCTTAGCAATGAGTCCCATAAGATTTCACACACATTTGAACATTTGAACATCAGTACTGGAAGTAAATGGTACTCCACATGTAGTCTCACTGTCCTAGTGGAAACTTTTCTCCCCGAAAACAACCAGTTTCTTGACTCAATTTACGTAACGTATTTGATATATGCAGCACGGCCAAACGAGCAATATGATTTATCCCTCAGGCACAAGCCCCGTGAATCCATTAAAATCCTGCATGGTATTGAGTGTGGCCCTCCTGATCAACGTGAGCAACACTATCGTGTAAAGACAGGCATTAGAGGCCACGATCCGCTGGTGTCGGATTCAGACACACGGTAGTGCACGTTTCTCCTTCTTATACGAGACAGAAACAGTCAACATTATAATGGGATTTCTTAACGAGAAACTTCCTGCATAATCTTCCTTATATACACAGAACATGTATGGCGTTGCACCTACTTGCTTTGCGCAGCTGCACTGAAACGCTTATCAACTCCGTATTGAAGCATATAAGCGGTCCAGTCACATTGAAGTGACCACCGCCTATCTTCGGAACCAACGGGTAATAACCACTCACGGAAGTCAGGTGGAAGCTCTAGCAGTGGAGGATATATAAAGCACGTCGGGGGCACGCGGAAATCAGTGCAGTCGTTGTCGTAAAGCGGAAACGAGGCGATTTATCTCACATTCAGAGGGATACGATCATTCCATTTCAGGCCAGTGATGGAAGCATTTCCGAAACAGGTAAGTTTACGTACGAGATTCCGCAGCAGAAGCCTTAGGCAACCAAGGCTGGAATTTACACTCCTATACCGCAACTGGACGTCTACTAAAAGTCAGTAGATAAACTTTTCAGATGAATCACGTTTTATGATCCATCGGAGAGGTGGCTGTTGGTGTGTACAGCATGAAACGTCGCAGGAGGAGCATAAAGTGTGAGGAATGTTTGCGTCATTCTGTAAGGCACAGAGGATCAACACAAGATGCATATATCCTTGGGGATAGACCACCGGTCCATGCAGTTTTGTTTCTCGGCATGATGTCATCTACCAGCACGACAATGCAAAGGTCGCGGCGTACTTTCGTGGTTCGTGCAGCACCAGGAGCAGTTTAGTGTATTTCTGTGCCCTCCAGAATCCTCGAATTTAAACCTTGAAGAGAATTTGTGAGACTACATCGATAGGGCTGTTCCCGCCATGGACCCTCAGTCGAGCAACACAGCTGGCCTTGGCATTAGAGTCAGCCTGGCACCACATCCCTGTCGGTACCTTCTAGCGCTTCATTAACTCTCTTCCTGGATTTTTCACAGCGGTCCGCGCAGCGTAATGTGGATATTCAGGGTTATGGCAGGTGGTCACATTAATGTGACTGCACAGTGTGGTAAAACTACATAACAATCCTGATGGAAGAACATCCGCAACCGAGCGTTATAGCAGAGGCTGAAAACACTGCTTCAGTTGTAAATTACTTTCTTTTCACACGACCGGTTTCGGACTGTTATAAGCCCATCCTCAGGTGTCGTAGCTGTGCTGCGGTCCCCGAGCGCCGCGTGTACCAGGCGCCGTGTGCTGCCTATGAGCGAAGAACAGAGAGACTTTCGCTGCATGCCGCCTTCATGGTGTTGCGATTTTGGTGGACTATAGTATAGAAGAAGTCAGTGATTTTCATGGCTGTAATGACCTTTCAAAATTCCTCTCGTTGTGTACTATAGAGTTTCAGATCCACGGCTTTTCTAGGTATTTGCTGATATCTCCTTATTAGTCGATGAATAAATACATTCTGGGCAATATATTTGTTTATTTACCACTTTTAAACATAAACAGACTATGGTTCTGGTTCATCAAAAATTGGGAGGCATTACTTTTGAGCACGCCGTCGTATATTCGTATTTACAGTCATATTCAGTGGTATTGTAGCTGCTTTAGGATAATTGTTTTCTGTTTTACACGGAGTTGAACCGTTCGATCCTGTTAGTGACCAGGAGATCGAACGTTCTATTTTCATTGGTCGGTTCTGTGTTACCTGCTGAAGGTGATTTTCGAATAAAGCACTTAGAACAATTCCGTACGATTTCCTGCCCATAGTACCAGCCTTAATCACTTTCGTTCTCCCTGTCTACAGATGGTAAGTTGACATCTCCACTTGATACAATAACACGACCAGGAGGGAAATACTCTCCGAGTTTCCTCTCAAATGTTCCGCTACTACTACTCCTGAAACAGAGATTCCATAAAAGCATTCGACGATCGTGTTTGTTCCACCTTAAAACACTTACCTTGACCCAAATTATTTCGCATCCAGAATCTGTACTAACCTCTCAACATACTATGGTACTTGTCATAGAATGAAGGTTCTGTATACATGCAAATTATGTTTATAAGATGTTAAGATGTTAATTAAACGTCTTTCATATGACAAAAATTATAAAAACATGGAGAAATAAAACGTAGCGTAGAATTACCAAAATAAATTTGAAATATAATATTTTATATATGCATTTCTCTGTCGGTAAATTAAACATGATTCATATGATAGAAATCATAAAAAAGATAAATAAAATGTAACGTACAATTACCAAAATAAAAGTGAAATAGAGTATTTGATATTCACAACTCTGACGGTATTCATATTAATTAAACTGTCATGTCGTGTTTCAGTTACGATAGTTGAATTACTTCAATAGACTTACGAACTACTGTCTCCAACCGAGTGGCCAGGACTCTTGCATCATGGGTTCGACGCAGCTAGTTTGTAAAAACTCTTTTCTACATTGAGTTTCCAGGAAGGATACCAAAAGTCAAAATGTCGACCATGAGGTGACAAGTGAGAGATTAAATTTAAGTAACGTAGTTGGTATAAAGGCAGTAGGAAATACCAGACAAAATGTTTTTGTTGGATGAGAATGACATCAGAATATGCGAAAATTTGTGATAGATAACCAAAGGGCTTTTATTCTAGAGTAACGGATAAGATACCCACCTAGCTATCGCTTATGATATTTGATTGTTCATACTAGTTAATCCGTGAGAATCACATCACAACATGTATTATCAGCATACTTTTTTTTAGGAATTTCGCTATTTCGTCCACTAAAGCATGTGAAGTGTAGTTATCTGTCATTTAACAAACATTTAACTCTGCAAAAAGATTTCTTTTAGTTTTGATGTAGTTGTTTCGTTGCAAAAAAAAAAAAAAAAAAAAAAAAAAAAAAAAAAAAAAAAAAAAAACTACTTTTATTTTTCATTTATTTTTGTGTACGAAAAACAGTTTTCGTTCGCTTTTGTTCGTACTTTTTAATCCTTTCCTCTCATTCCTGCTCTTATTCGGTTGTGGAAAAACTTGGAACCAGCTATCTCGTGAGTAGGCTAAATGTGGTCCACAAGAATGAGGTCATTGCCCTAGTGTGCAGCCGGAAACCTTTTTGTAATTTCCAGTGCTACGTACTTTAAGGGTTGCAGAGCTGGTGAGAAGTCAACTATCCCGCATTTGGCAATTATTATTACAGTCGTCGCATACGTTTCATGTCGTCATTATAATCGACAAAAGCCAACTGTGTCACCAGTCTGTGAATTGCGTAACTTTTTATACACCTGTTTAGCGGTATTAATGTGAAACCGAAACTGAACGTTGTACCAGATTAAGAGCCGGTAAACAGGGCAGCAGATCGTATCTGCGTGTAACTTATCTTCTTTTGTCGTTAGCTAACGATCTCGACGTTAAGATGTGCGGGAAGAACATAGGCACACAGGATGGTCCGGCGAAGAATTGTTAATATCAGGAAAAACAGAGAAAATTAAGAAAAATTTACGAATGTTCTCATCTCATTCCGGCATTGCATTAGAAACTGCGTGGTGGTAGGAAACTCAACAGAGAAACGCGACTTGTTGACTCTGAAGTGTGGTAATTTGGTATGTGGTGACGCTACAGTTGATTCACGGATCTGGAAGTATGACTTCACGGTTGCATAAGGACTGCTCAGTCATCAGCAGCGTTATGAAACGCACCAGCCGGGAATTTGCGAGTTCGGAGCTCGCAGAGAAACACCAGAAGGGGAAAAAATTTAAATTACTCGTCGAAGTGAAAGCTACAGCAGCCTTCGTTCGTGTCGGCGAAAGGATGTTTCCGTAGTGCACGTGCAAGACTCCATCATTAGCATTTGACGACGGCGATTACTCGAAAGGCGTGGTGGCAGAGTAATTTGTTCAGGTGTATGTAGAATCTAGAGCGCATACAGGCTTGATGTTAGAGGGGCTGCGCTCCCGAAATCCGAGGTGTACTTATACCGCCGTGTGGAGTGGGTGCACGGTTTGAGGGACCACGTCACGGATTGCGCAGTCCCTCCCACCGGAGGTTCGAGTCCTCCTTCGCGCATGGGTGTGTGTGTTGTTCTTGGCATAATTAAGTTTAAGTAGTGTGTAAGTCGAGGTACCGATGACCGCAGCAGATTCCTTAGGAATTCAGACACATTTTGTAATTAGAGCAGTAGCGCCACCTTCAAAATAAACTGGATTAAAGGATTATTTCATAGTTGATTTTAACCACTGCTATAGATTTTATCTCCATGAGTCACAAAATCAGAAAATTGGCCAAGATGATGACAATATTCTGCGGAGTTTTGGTACCGGCGTCAGGGCTATTAATGTGCGCAGATGCTAATGAAACCGACAAAAAAGTAACGTGATAAGAGACATGAAGCGAAGGAAGGATCTTGTGCGGCTAGGGGAAGAGAATTTGGCGAAGTAAGCATCTCCGTATTTCTGAATAATATCATTGCACAGTATTAGACTGTATTTCCATCAATAGACTCCGATAGAACGGTTCGGTATAGTAGACCAGAGTAGAAATTTTACTAGCTTAACGATTTTAATGCCTTAAAATGTTCCTTAGAGAGCCTATTTTTAAGATTTATTCGTATAAAGTGTGCCATAAATGTTACAATATGTTAAAATCGCAATTTCTTCCATGGAGTGTGGTGCATGAGAGCAAAATGGCTCTGAACACTATGGGACTTAACATCTGAGGTCATCAGTCCCCTAGAACTTAGAACCACTTAAACCTAACTAACCTAAGGACATCACACACATCCATGCCCGAGGCAGGATTCGAACCTGAGACCGTAGCGGTCGCGCAGTTCCAGATTGAAGGGCCTAGAACCGCTCGGCCACAACGGCTGGCTGCATGCGAGCGGTCGAATGCAGTGTAATACTGTCGAGTTACGTGTCCTGTTAGTTTCGTATAGTGTCACAAAGGGCAGTATCAACCAAAATACCACTCTCAACAACATTTCTCTTCGTAACATGATTCATTTATAGTAAACAGTCTGAAAGAATGTGCTTCTCTCGCGCCTGCATAACTTGTCGTTGCGCTTTTCTTTAATGTGAAGTAAACGGTAAGTGCTTGACAGTGACAAACTAACGTATTTATAGGGATAGAAAACTTTGGAAAAGTAATCCTCATCGTGCAAAAAACGCTTCGATTGGTAATTGAAAACCAGTTAGTAAATAGAATTTAGTCAGAATGATAGCGTTTAGAAATTTGCGAAAAACGCCTACTGTAAGGTGCTATTAAATGTTTGTTCAGTTTCAATATAAAAAAATAAATTCAAGTTGAAAATTTAAAGGCTTGTTTTTTCAAAATAACATTTTTCAAGTTGTCGGGAGCTATAACGTATGAAATACGTATGCAGTTACATTGTACCTTTATGTATGTCGTGAGTCGGCGTTTTCGCTACACTGGTACATAGAATTTTTGCAATATATTTTATTTTCGATTTTTGGTGCGCGTTTTTATAACATTTTAGTCGAAATACATGACTTCTATTTCAGAGTGCCGCCATTTTGCTAAAGAACATTTGCTCTAAACATCTCTGTATGCTACGTTAGACGATATCATAAGTTTCAAAGTAGTTTCCCAAATATTGTAGTACGCATATAATTGTGGCGTTCAGAGGTCCCACGAATCGCCTCCGCATTCTGCGAAGGCCTTTCGTCGATGTAGTGTAGTGTCCTCTTAGTTTTATAATTAAAAAGTACATAATACAATCTTAAGGGTGTACAATAAAGGTCTACACTCAGTTTTGTAATTTGGTATTTTATTGAAAACAATCATCAATATCGGATCCAAAACTGAACGTCATTCTGATCTACCGCCTTAAGAAAAATATAATACAACTGAGAGTGTGAGGTTAAGTGGGTGTTCACTGTACATACACTAGTGGCCATTAAAATTGCTACACCAAGAAGAAATGCAGATGATAAACGGGTATTCATTGGACTAATATATTATACTAGAACTGACGTGTGATTACATTTTCACGCAATTTGGGTGCATAAATCCTGAGAAATCAGTACCCAGAACAACCACCTCTGGCCTTAATAACGGCCTTGATACGCCTGGACATTGAGTCAAACAGAGCTTGGATGGCGTGTACAGGTACAGCTGCCCATGCAGGTTCAACACGATACTACAGTT
Source organism: Schistocerca americana (assembly GCF_021461395.2). Taxonomy (NCBI): domain Eukaryota; kingdom Metazoa; phylum Arthropoda; class Insecta; order Orthoptera; family Acrididae; genus Schistocerca; species Schistocerca americana. Next base: position 364,236,726 of record NC_060122.1, on the reverse strand, counting down.
CATCAAGAGTAGTGACTGGCGTAATGTGACGAGCCAGTTGCTCGGCCACATTGACCAAACGTTTTCAATTGGTGAGAGATCTGGAGAATGTGCTGGATAGCGCAGCAGTCGAACATTTTATGTATCCAGAAAGGCCCGTACAGGACCCGCAACATGCGGTCGTGCTAAAATGTAGGGTTTCGCAGGGATCGAATGAAGGGTAGAGCCACGGGTCGTAACACATCTGAAATGTAATGTCTACTGTTCAAAGTGCCGGCAATGCGAACAAGAGGTGACCGAGACGTATAACCAATGGCACACCATACCATCACGCCGGGTGATCCGCCAGTATAGCGATGACGAGTACACGCTTCCAATGTGCGTTCACCGCGACGTCGCCAAACAAGGATGCGACCATCATGATGCTTTAAACATAACATGGATTCATCCGAAAAAATTGACGTTTTGCTATTCGTGCACCCAAGTTCGCCGTTGAGTACACCATCGCAGGCGCTCCTGTCTGTGATGCAGCGTCAAGGGTAACCGCAGCCATGGTCTCCGAGCTGATAGTCCATGCTGCTGCAAACGTCGTCGAACTGTTCGTGGAGATGGTTGTTGTCTTGCAAACGTCCCCATGTGTTGACCCAGGGATCGAGACGTGGCTGCACGATCCATTACAGCCATGCGAATACGGTGCCTGTCATCTCGACTGCTAGTGATACGAGGCCGTTGGGATCCAGCACGGCGTTCCGTATTACCCTCCTGAACCCACCGGTTCCATATTCTGCTAACAGTCATTGGATCTCGACCATCGCGAGCAGCAATGTCGCGATACGGTAAACAGCAATCGCGGTTGGTTACAATCCGACCTTTATCAAAGTCGGAAACGTGATGGTACGCATTTCTCCTCCTTATACGAGGCATCACAACAACGTTTCATCAGGCAACGCCGGTCAACTGCTGTTTGTGTATGAGAAATCGGTTGGAATCTTTCCTCATGTCAGCACGTTGTAAGTGTCACCACCGGCGCCAACCTTGTGTGAATGTTCTGAAAAGCTAATCATTTGCGTATCTCAGCATATTCTTCCTGTCGGTTAAATTTCGCACGTCATCTTCGTGGTGTAGCAATTTTAATGGCCAGTAGTGTGTTTCAAAGTTACTAATGTTGGCAGTTGTTTGTTACCAGTTCAGATTCTGGTATACTTACTCCGTCTTGTTTGGTGAAACAGGTTCGGAAACTCTGCGCTAGTGGCATTTTCATCAATAACAACACCGTTGCTATTGCACAGAGAAGGTACTGATTTCGTCTTATCGATGGTGTGCTTTGCACTCTGTATTTGAAAGAAAAATGATTGGGGGATACAGTACTCCACCGTAGCATCCCAGGGTGAAAGACGGCTGCCATTCAAGTAACTTGTTCCTTCTTCTAAGGTGCCGAGAACTACAGTAACCAGTGAGCATTCGTGCTACAAGAGCAAGCTGTGCGTGAATGCGACGTATGTGCACTGTGCAGCGAGGCAGCGAGGCAGCTCCGCTACGTCCACAGCCGCCGGCAGAAATGCCCTGTGGCGCGCCGCAGCCGCGCCCGTGGCGCCGCCTCACAAGCGCGGCCGCCCATTGGCCGGCTGCGGCGCGCAGCTCGAGCCGGACTTAATCAGCCGGAGTGGAGCCGTGTTGTGGCCATTCGCCGCGAGGCGAGGCGAGGCGAGCCCACGTAGCTTTCACCAGCCGGGCCGAGCCGCGCCGTGTCGCAAGAAACCTGCAAGCCGGCCTCCGCCACGGCCGCTGTTTTCGTTTAATTACGGTCCCACAACTCCGCCTGGACCCGTGGCGCCGTCACACGACGCCAATTAGCCGGCGACTGACTGCTGAGGCACGTCGGCTGAGAGAGGCGACCGGCGAATGCTGAGCGTGCTGACACGTCGTGGTCGTGACGAGGTTTCCAGGCGTTACTCAGCCCTGCATCATGCGAGGATTAGAAAGGATGCAGAGTTCATGACCATGAAAAAAAAGAGTCATCGTTTGATCTGTCCATAGCATTTTACTATGCGGAGAAGTGGAAATAATGATGTAGGCAATAACTGATTTCAAGAATACTTAAGGGAGGTAGGACGTGAAACGGGCCGACTTGGAGCAGGAGAGGCACCACAAGACATTTTAATTTACACTGCTTATACTTTTACAAATAAATTCATAAAACTTTGTTAGGATGACCAGGAAGGATTCAGGATTCACACTCATAGCATAGGAAGTTCAAAAACATAACAAAACAAATTTTTTTCTACATGTGAAATTTCATCATTTTTTCACTTGGTATTAGCTGCATTTGTTGCTGTAGGTACACTTTTCTTCATAAGTAAGAGAGATTCTTCGATGAATTTTGCACAGCTTACAAACAATACTTACAGGTGTATGAAACTCTAGAATTTCCCAAATCTGTTAAAAACTGTGGTAAAAATTGAGATAATTAGCTATAAAATTCGAGTTTTCTCTAAACACGAAGTTTAAAACGTAACAGCCCATTGATTTTTCCATTGATTAAATAAATTCTAGAGTTTCATACACCTGTAAGTATGGTTTGTAAGCTGTGCAAAATTCATCGAAGTAGCTCTCTTACTTATGAAAAAAAGTGTATCTAGAGCAACAAATGCAGCTTACAGTAATGAAAAAATCATAAAATTTCACATTTAAAAAATATTATTTTTTCGTGTTTTTGAACTTCCACTGCTATGAGTGTGAATCCCGAATCCTTCCTGGTCATGCTGACAAAGTTTTATGAATTTATTTGTAAAAGTATAGACATTGCAAATTAAAATGTCCTCTGGTGCCTCTCCTTCTCGAAGTCGGCCCGTTTGACGTCCTACCCCCCTTAAAATGATTGCATAAAGTGGTTTACTGATTGATTACGTGCTGTAAGAAGAGATGACTTTTTAACTGGGAAAAAGTAACAGGAATGTGACCACCGTTTCCCCTCTGGCTGTGGAAGGCATCTTCAGAAGTAAAATGGCGAATTGCCACCATATCTCGAGGGAGCGGTGAATAAATAGGCAGTGTAGAGGGCACCACATTCTATCACGTGACGTCGGCTATGAGATTATCGCTGATATTGCCAACATTCTCGACTGAGAGTAATCGATCGTCATTCTTGCGTTACAATTTTAGGACCAGTAATAACTTTTCTAGCGTTTATCCTGATGCACAAGGTGCACTGTTTTCATGATTCGTACACTGGATTATGACCCACAAGGTTCAAGTCCAGGTCTAGCAATCTCTTATCATTTATTCTGATGCATATGGTCCACTGTTTTAATGATTTGTGGACAGGAATGTAAGCCACGTTCAGTTTTAGGACCAGTGTTATAATTGCCAGACCTGATGCACAGGGTCCACTGTTTTCATGATTCGTCCACAGGAATGTCACCCACTGGGTTCAAGTTTAGGACCTGGAATCTCTTTGCTAGCATTTGCTCTGGTGCATGGGGTTAATCGTTTTCATGATTTGTCCTGCGGAATGTAGCCCACAAGATCCAATTTTAGGTTCAGTATTCTCTTTCCTAGGGTTAATTCCGATGGACGGGGTGCACTGTTTTCTTGATTTGTCCTCAGGACTGTAATCCACAGGATTCAATTTTAGGTCCAGTGATTGCTTTCCAGCGTTTATTCAGGTGCACAGGGTCCGCTGTTTTCATGATTGTCCATTTTATTTTAACTGTGGAGAGTTCATGCACTCCCTGTCGACACTGCCATCAGTTAACATGACAGAGGGAAGCATTCTGACTCACATGATCTTTCATCACTTAAAACTTCCAGCCTATTAGGCCGTGGTCAATGCATAAAACTTTCTCCCTGAGTTTCCCCTCTGGCTGTGGAAAACGTCTTCAGAGGTAAAATGGCGAATTGCAACCATTACTCGAGGCAGCGGCGGATAAATAGGCAGTGTAGAGTGCACTAGAGTCTATCACGTGACGTCGGTTATGAGTCTATCACTGGTATTGCCAACATTCTCGACTGAAATTAATCGATCGTCATTCTTGCGTTACAATGTTGACAACGAAATTTTGTCTCATTTAACATCTTTCTCATTTTTGTTAAAATTATTATGATGTTTATAAATCTCAAAACCCTATCCATACATAGGCACATGATAGTGTGATGTTTTCGGTACGACGCTCGTCTCAGTGATTAAAACCTTGCTAGACAGAATGCACAAAATCTGTGAACCAATTTGCTTAAAAGACGAGCTTGTTCATCTACGATTAAGGAGAATGGTTATTCCAATGACGAGATAGGTCATTTCGCCCTAGGGAGAGAATCAGGAACAACGACAGCACAAAGAGAAAGTTTTCCTTCCGTTCATCGGTAAAATTACTCGGAAAGTGTTGAGCAAGTACGCTGGGGAAACTACCTTCAGAACCACCAGGAAGATAAAAGGATGTTTAAGACTGGCAAAAGATATACGACTTCCTTTGGCGACACCGGGTGTATATAAAATTACTTGTACTTGTGGACTGGTTTATATTCCTACCACAAACACAACAGTTAACACCCGTCTCATTGAATACAAGAGGAATTGCCGCCTAAGACATACGGATAAATCAGCTGTAGCGGAACATCTTTACCAAGAGGATGATGATGATGAAATAAAATTCACTGAGATGAGTGTCATATGATGCACGTATATGTAGAGAGGATATTAAGATTTATAAACACCATAACAATTTTAACAGAAAAGAGGAAGGTGTTAAATTTGAAAAAAATTGGATGTCAAAATTGCAATGTAAGAACGACGATCGATTACTTTCAATAGAGAATATTGGCAATGCCAGCGATAATCTCATAGCCGACGTCACGTGGTAGACTGTGGTGCCCTCTACACTGCCTATTTATTCGCCGCTCGCTCGAGCTATGGTTGCAGTTCGCCATTTTACCTCTGAAGATGTCTTCCAGAGCCAGAGGGAAAACCTGAGACATAGTTTTGTGGATTGACCATGGCCTAATAGCCTGGAAGTTTTAAGTGATGAAAGATCACGCGAGTCAGAAACAGTTGTCACACTGCTTCCCTGTCTTATGTTAACTGACGTCAGTGGCGACAGGGAGTGCGTGAACACTCCGCAGTTGAAGTAAAATGGACAAATCATGAAAACAGCGGACCCCTGGTATCTGAATAAATGCTGGAGAGAGAATACTGACAACGCCATTGGCAGAATTAATTTTTCTTATACCGTGAATATTTTTATCTAACAGAAAAGGTCATGATTTTTATTTGCTATGTAACCTGAGGCTGGGATGGAACATTCGAAATTTTTAGTAAGGGCCCTGATAACAGCCACTAGGCGACCACTTAAAACAGTACAAGGAGTACAGTGTGTTTCACAGAACGTTGACGATCATGGAATTAACATTATAGCTCAGTTAATTATAATGAAAAGCATAAATTTCATAATATTTTTCTTTACCCACCTATTTATTTTTTATCAAAGGAATGAAATGTGTGTGTGTATATGTGTGTGTGTGTGTGTGTGTGTGTGTGTGTGTGTGTGTGTGTGTGTGTGTGTGACGACGCCGGTTGCCTCTGTTAAGTTTTACCATTATTTACTCTATCGTCTGTGATTTTACTTTTAAGTCGTTAACAACCAAGAAAGGTGGTGTGGCATAGAATATTCTGTCACTTCGATCTTCTACAATCTGCCGGAATAAACTGTGAAATGCGTAAAAACATATGTATTATATTTCACAAAGTGAAAACGTCAATCAGTGTTTGTATTGAAAGGCCCGAGTTTGCATCGCCATACTATTCACACCGACCAACTTGTACAATAGTTCTCCAAACTCGCATTTTCCCACGTACTGGTCGGTTTCTAATTTACTTCACTCTTACCTTACACAGGAAAAGAAATGAACTTTATTTTTAGTGTGAGATCAAAGTAATTATACTTACATATTTCCCAATTTTGAAATAAAGCTTATAATTATAATGTAAACTCTTTGACAAATTCTCTGTTATTCTTATTTAATACGACTAATAAACCTGTTTAGAAATAACATTTTTAGTTTCATGCCCAGTAGTAAGAAAAAATAAGTTATTGAGCGGATTCACCCTTGAAGAAGAAAATAACTTTCTCTTGGGAGGGACATGCAGAGCTCAAATACACTACGGAATGTAATGGAATAGGCCTTATAAGTAGAACATAAGTTAAACCAGACTTAACAACGAAATCTTGAAAGGGAGATCCATAAAAATGAATGGCATCCTTAGGACCGATATCTTCCCCCTCCCCACACACACACACACACACACACACACACACACTCCCCCCGCCCCCCCCCCCCCCCCCACCCCTGTCTCTCTCTCTCTCTCTCTCTCTCTCTCTCTCTCTCTCTCTCTCTCTCTCTATGTATATTATAATTTTTCAACACTATTAAGGCAAATACATTGTTTGTTCTCTATTAAAATCTTTCATTTGCTAACTATGCCCATCAGTAGTTAGTGCCTTCCGTAGTTTGAATCTTTTATTTAGCTGGCAGTAGTGGCGCTCGCTGTATTGCAGTAGTTCGAGTGACGAAGATTTTTGTGAGGTAAGTGATTTGTGAAAGGTATAGGTTAATATTAGTCAGGGCCATTCTTTTGAAGGGATTATTGAAAGTCAGATTGCGTTGCGCTAAAAATATTGTGTGTCAGTTTAAGCAAAGTCTTATATAATTTTTCAAAGGGGACGTTTCAACTGGTATTGCAAACGAGCGTTTCAGTAACAAAATTGTGGAAGTTTTTTTCTCTAGGGTTGTATACGTTTTTTGTGGTGCCGAACCCAACTACATCCTTACTGTCTCTTAGGAGGTCGTTTTCACAACGAAAAATGCTGAAACCACAAGAATTGTGCACTATTTTCGATTTTCCCATTTACATCTCGAAAAGCTACACGTTTTCCGACGATGACCGCTCTTACAAAATTGAAGACGACCATACTACCTACAAAATGTGCTAGTCTTTTTCGATTGTCTGACGAGCGCTATCGGCGCTAGAGTGCGCTGAAAAGCAGCCATTTTTTGGTCCTGCAAAAGCGTCAGAAACGCCCACACCCATCCCCTACAACTCTAAAAGTATTGATGTTGTTAACAAAAACTTCTACACCATCTGAAAGTACATTACATTTTCTACAGGAGATGATTGTATCGATCAATTTTCTCAAAAGGCGACGAGAACGAAGCGGAAATTACGAAAAATGCCTTATATGCCCTACAGCCAGACAACCGCTCCCAAATGTGTATTTCTCATCGGCACTATGCCTTCGGTGTACTAAATTTAGAAGAGTTTCTTTTGAATGAATTAATAAAAAAATACGTCTGACGAAAAAACTGACAAATTATGTACTATGTGATCAAAAGTATCAGGACACCTTCAAAAACATACGTTTTTCATGTTAGGTGAAATGTGCTGCCACATACTGTCAGGTACTCCGTATCAGCGACTTCAGTAGCCATTAGACATCGTTAGAGAGCAGAATATGGTGCTCCGCGTAACTCACGGACTTCGAACGTGGTCAGGTGATTGGGTGTCACTTGTGTCTTACGCCTGTAAGTGAGATTCCCACATTCCTAAACATCCTTAGGTCCACTGTTCCCGAAGGGACACGTACAGCACTAAAGCGTATGGGCCGACCTCGTCTGTTGACTGAAAGAGACCACCGACAGTTGAAGAGGTCCGTAGTGTGTAATAGGCAGATATCTATCCAGACCGTCACACAGGAATTCCAAACTGCATCAGGATCCACTGCAAGTACTATGACAGTTAGGCGGGGGGTGAGAAAACTTGGATTTCGTGGTCGAGCGGCTCCTCTTAAGCCACACATCACGCCGATAAATGCTAAAATACCCCTCGCTTGGTGTAAGGAGCGAAAACATTGGATGATTGAACAGTGGAAAAACATTGTGCCGAGTGATGGATCACGGTACACATTGTCACGATCCGATGGCAAGTTGTGGGTATAGCGAATGCCAGGTGAACATCATAGGCCAGCGTGTGTAGTGCCAACAGTAAAATTCATAGGAGGTGATGCTATAGTGCGGTCGTGTTTTCATTTGCACCCCTTGTTGTTTTGCGTGGCACTATCAAAGCACAGGCCTACATTGATGTTTTAAGCACCTTCTTGCTTCCCACTGTTGAAGAGCAATACGGGGACGGCGATTGCATCTTTCAACACCATCGAGCACCTGTTCATAATGCACGGCCTGTGGCGGAGTGGTTACACGACAATAACATCCCTGTTATGGACTGGTCTGCACAGACTCCTGACCTGAATCCTACAGAACACCTTTGGGATGTTTCGGAACGCCGACTTCGTGCCAGGCCTCACCGACCGACATCGATACCTCTCCTCAAGTGCAGTAACCTGATTGAACGTATGAATGCGAGAGTGAAAGCTGTCATCAAGACTAAGGGTGGGCCAACACCATATTGAATTCCAGCGTTACCGATGGAGGACGCCACGAATTTGTAAGTCATTTTCAGCCAGGTGTCCGAATACTTTTGATCAAATAGTGTATTTACAACATATTAAGATCATGACATCGAACAGAAAGATGAAGAGGAAATTTGTGTGTGGTAATGTACATGAGTCATGGCCCTAGATTGGGTCACCACCTCGAGCAAGTTCTCCAGCTGGAAGAGGAAAAAGGCTTATAGCCATAGAATACGGATGCAAAAGACAGGTATGTGGTCGATGTAGGAAGAAATATCCGTACCGATGTCATGTGCACAGTTTTCCAACCAATGACTGTCTGGCTGTTGGTAGACTAGTCAGTGTTTCTTGGGCACTAGAAGGTCCAGGTGAAGGGTCTTGGGCAATGGAAGATCCAGGGGAAGCTTAAGGGCTCTGGAAGGTCCTGGCTTAACGCTGAGTTTTTGCGACTGCTGTTCTTCAAATGAAGAAATTGTGACTGAATGGTTAATATTACGGTAGGGGAAAACTTATCAGTAAAGATGCATGACGCTGCAAAATATTACATAAATTTAATACCCTCTGCGCCTTAGTCGCTTCAGATAGTGATAATGCAAGGGGCTCACCAAGGTCGTCTTCATCTACTATATCAAAACTGTCGTCGATGTTCGTACGCGTAACTTCACATTGATGACAAGGCTTCGTGCAAAGGTCCTGTTCGCCTACACCTACACTTACCTACGCAGTCTGTCTTACATTTGCAAGATAATAAGGCGAAGAAGACTCTAGGTAGGTGGGTGTTTCAGTGTGGTAATGGGACCCATGCCAATATTTGTCAGCTTGCTCTCTTACTGCTCTGGATCCAAGCAGTAAAGTACATGTGATGGATGGGAGCTGTTTGTTGGACTGATTTGTGTTATCTAGTGTGTATACTTTCGAACAAATTTGCGACTCATGTATTCATTATGTACAAAGTAAGTGGAATGAATGTGAGACAACTGTGTTCGATGGGCACTTGGGCGGAGAGAGAACTAAAGATTCCATAGTGTAGTTGAGGAGGTCAAACAAATATCAATTCTTGTAGATACACTTAACCAGCACTATGACACCAACAAATGCTAAATACAAGAACAGACTATTCACCATGCTGATGACAGAATGCAATAATACTGGAATAGCCTTGAAGGACGCAGATAATGATGCAGACATACCTATAGCACACTCTCAAGAATGTGTGCATACGTTGACCTTCTGGTCATAATGATGGGCCTCCAGATTGCTCCGAACATGAATTTCCTCAAACAAGGAGAGGTACAACCCTCGGAAATGTAATGTAATTTCAGGTGATATAGGGATTTACGTTGATAGCATCTACATTTTTCTGTTTGCAGGGGATGAGTGTGGCGTTTCCGATGTCTTCGCAGAAGGGGCAAACAATGGCTGTTCCTCAGCACGCTATAGTGCCAATACCGCGCAATTCAGAAAATCAAATCTGACTAGTGCATTTTGTAGGAAAATTTGTCATCTTTAATTTAGTACGCAATGATGAACTTCGAAAAACTCGTAGTTTTCGATACATAGGAGAATAACTGAAAAATATGCCAAAAGTCTGAAGATTTTTGCGTCTTTCGTTGTGAAGCCGACCTCCAAAAAGGCATAAAATATAAAATTGGGATTCAGAATCCCAAAAACAACGTTGAGAAAAACGATAACGCTGTTTTGTTGCTGAAAACAGCCATTTGACTGGGCTAGTACAGATTATTAGAGATCAGGAACAGAGCGTGTACGAGCGTGATGTTCGGGTGTATACCTCACAAATGAACACGGCGCTGTTGCGTCAGTACTTACGGGCTTCCTTCGTTCCCGTTGTAGTTCCATGAGTATGAGGAGTCTGAGAATTGTGGCACTGCGGTCGGTTCATAACCCTCGACTCGTTATCTCTGACTGAAGCATGCGGGAGTGTTGGCTTAGTCGCGACTTATTGTCGTTGTGGAAGATAAGTGCACTATATTGCTGCTGCAAAGTAGCACTGACAAGGCGAAATGACTGACTGCTGGGATCAGATGCCCTGTAATGAAGGTTTGCTTTCTGAGACTGTGGAGACTGTAAAATGAAAATAAATGATTCAAAGTACACGATAGGGAATGTCTTACGTTAAAAGAGGAGTGATGTATGGAATAAGTTTCACGCGATAATCCGCGATTCAGACGAAACAGTGCAGACAAAATGCTTGTATTCTTGTTTATTCCACCTGCACCATGAAAAAACATACTTGCTGCGTCAAACGATAACTGGCACGGAACAACGTCACTGTTACACCAGTGCGACAAAAAAACACAGTATTTCTGTATTCGTCTGATCACGACAGTCTGCGTTTATGGACTCACAGCGAATTGCGCAGCTTATCATTCATTTCTGTAATTTATTCTAATTATCAATCACAATTTAGAGACTGCATTTCATCCGCATGTCCTGTATTATGATACTGTCGTTACAGACTAGGTAACGTAGTGCAAATGTGAATATGTCAACGTAAAACCTAGACCTTCTCTGAATAGCTGTCCAATATTAAAATAAATTTACAGCAGCCTCCGAAAAATTTTACCTATACAAATTTATGTACAAACAGAACAACAGTCACTGCTAACCGATCAGTCGTTGTATAGGTATATAAACTGCTTCCGTAATTTGGGCAGGTCGGACATTTTGTGACATTTAATCTCGCGCTTTAGAATGGCTATATTGCCGAAACCGTGACTGTGTGAAATAACTGAATAGGAAACTACTATTTAACGCTGGAGATTTCTTTCAAAACGGTTGTCTGTGTAACGGGAATACCGTGAATCCGCGGTTATACTTGTGAACTCGTTTCCTCGCCCTCCTTTTTGAGCGAATCGAGTTCGCTTGAACCTGACAGCAGACTCAGGTGACGAGTGGGCTGCGGCGGGAACTCAGGAGTCGAGTCTACGGGCACACGGAGATGGGTTCGGAGAAGACGTCTCAGGATTCAATGGGGAGTTTAAAGCGAGTGTACAGAGCTAATGTCTCATCTCTACTGGTTATTTCGAGACCATGCTGTCATGACCCCGACCGCACATCAAGAAAGATGGATCTGACGGGGCGGTTGGTAGAGGACGAAAACCACGCTTTTAACTGTCGATATCATACCAGCCGGCCGCTGTGGCCGAGCGGTTCTCTGTGCTTCAGTCCGGAACCGCGCTGCTGTTACGATCGCAGGTTCGAATCCTGCTCCGGATATGGATGTGTGTGATACCCTTAGGTTAGTTAGGTTTAAGTAGTTGTAAGTCTATGGGACCGATGACTTCAGATGTTAAGTGCTATAGTGTTTAGAGCCATTTTTTGATATCATACCATCAGTAATCATGGTATTTATGGTGTATCGACCTACTTCGGTTAATCTTATGAACAGGTGTATTGGTTTCGAGTTAGCAGATAGATTGCCCTATAACAAAGCTGTATAAAGTGTAATAATAGTATAATCATTGGGTTTCGCAAGTTCCAGTGACTTTCTACGAATGCCTATTATTGTGATACGCTCTGATAAAACTTTTCGGCCTTCCAGAAGGCTTTATTAACTGCAGAGCTCTCATTCATTCAGAGAACACATTTGTTTCTTCTGGAGGAACTTCCGTATCTTAAACGTTTTAAACACTAAAACTACCTTCGTCGCGAAAACGTCTAAGTATTCTAATGTTTATAGTGTCATCGTATGTCAGTTACCGGTCACATCCTGTCCTGAGTTATCGTACTGAACACCGAACTAAACACTCTGTAAGTTTTTCCGTACACCGTCCCACTAACCCTTTCAAATACTGTAATTTTAGAACGAACAATGTGATGGCTGCGTCTCTCTCTCTCTCTCTCTCTCTCTCTCTCTCTCTCTCTCTCTCTGTCTAAAAATTTCGAAGTCCGAGAAAAGATATGTTGAAACCGCCTTATTCTGCTTTGTCAATAATTTTCACTATATTCGACTAGCTTCGATTTAAAATCATCGTCAAGTCAACAGATATTATCATCGTAACGGGGGACGTGGATAGTTGACATAAGAAGTACAGGCAAAACTCAGTAGTCCACTGTGTTATGCAATGTGGTTTTACTTTTTTTGACTTAAGATAAAGAAGTTAACGAGTGCCTCTTTATAGGACACAAACAATTCTGTATAAATGTCGGGAAACCGTATAACAGCTAAACACCATAAAGCCATAAACACGTATGCATGAATAAGTAGGCCGGCCGATGTGGCCGAGCGGTTCTACGCGCTTCAGTCTAGAACCGCGCGAACGCTACGGTCGCAGGTTCGAATCCTGCCTCGGGCATGGATGTGTGTGATGTCCTTAGGTTAGTTAGGTTTAAGTAGTTCTAAGTTCTATGGGACTGATGACCTCAGGTGTTAAGTCCCATAGTGCTCGTAGCCATAAATAAGCAGAGTCCAGGCCTGTTTACGAGTCTTCATTACAGGCATCAGTCAGGCGAGGTGAGAGAAGGCAGTAACACGCCAGAGGACACACCGACCGTGTACGTGTCTGGAGGGTGCCCATCATTCATGTGGTCGAAACAGTTTTTTGAAGTGCGTTCACGGTTGCTAATTAATTAATAGCTTAATTGCGTGTGTAAATATCAACCACGAATAACTTTTTCCGTTAAATATACAATAGGTGGCATTGTGGCCTTTTTTGTATGTAAGGCTCACGAGGCAGACAAAGAAATCCGAGAGAAGTCGCCTTTTCAGTGGCTCTGCGCATCGCTTTTACCGTTTCGCAGCTTCGCCTTTTCCTGGCTGCTTCCCGCCGTAAACTCACATTAAGTTGATTGCAGAAGTTTTTTAACTTTATACCGAAAACGGAGAATCGAGTTTAACTTTTAACGGCCGCGGGAGACTTCATCTCTGGATAAAACTTCAGCGAGAGTAAAAGATGAAAAGTTTCTATAGCTCAACACAACGCATAGAAGTAGACGTCTGTTTTCATGAAAAATGTGGACCGTCACACACGGAGGAGAACTGTTAAGCTGGCTAGGTGTCACTGGGAATAACTAGTCATAGTTCCTGAACAGCTGTAAGTCAAAGCCATATAGTGCCACTCTGTTATCTGTTCAGACGGTGTTAGGAAAAGTTTCCATGGCAAATCATAGGACGACGAAGCCTCTGTGCCTTCCTTTGTATGTTATACCTTTTCACATAAACAGTGCAGTTTTGATCTCCTATTTGTTTCACGTATCGGCTGATGAGGTATCACCAGATGATGAACTCGAAGAAGCAGAAATAACGACCAGACTTGATTAACTGAAATAGTTGAAAATAAACAAGTAGCCAGGTCGATATGGAATCCCAATTCGGTCTTACAAAGAATACTCTACGACTCTGACCCCTTACTTAACTTGCATTCATCTCGAATCTTCCTCCCAGCGCCTTGTCCCAAGCGACTGGAAAAGAGCGCAGGTGGCTCCTGTATATAAGAAGGAAAAAAGAACTGACCACCAAAATTACAGACCAATATCTCTTACAGCGGATTGATGCAGAATCCACGAACATATTCTCACTTCGAATATGATAAATTCTCTTGAGACCGAGAAGCACGGTTTTACAAAGCGTCGCTCATGCGAAACTCAGCTTGCCCTTTTCGCACATGATATCCTACGAAGTATGCATGAAACGTAACGAGCTGATTCCATATTTCTAGGTTTTCTGAATGCGTTTGACAAGGTACGCCAATGAATACTGTTAATGCAAGTACGAGCATACGCATTAAGTTGCCCGATAAGCGGGTCGCTCGAAGACTTCGTAGGTAATAGAACCCAGTATGTTATCCTCGACGGCCAGTGTTCATCAGAGACTAGGCTATCGTGACAGGAGTGTCCCAAGGAAGTGTGAGACGACTGCCGTTATTCTCTAGATACATAAATGAATTGGCGGAAATAGTAGGCAACAATCTGCAGGTGTCTGCTGATGATGCTGTGTTGTACGGTAAGGTGTTGAAGTTGAGTAACTGTAGGAGGATACAAGATGACTTAGACGAAATTTCTAGTTGGTGTGATGAATGGCAGCTAGCTCTAAATGTATAAAAGTCTGAATTAATGCGTGTGAGTAGGAAAAACAAGCACGTAATGTTCGGATGCAACATTAGAAGTGTCCTGATTGACACGGTCACGTCATTTAAATATCTGGGCGTAACCTTACAAAGAGATATGAAGCGGAACAAGCATGTGAGGAATGCGGTAAGGAAGGTGAATGGTCGACTTCGGTTTACTGGGGAATTCTAGGAAAGAGCGGTTTATCCGTAAAGAAGACCGGATATAAGGCGCCAGTGCGACCCGTTCCTGAGTAGTGTTTGAATGTTTTGGATCTGTACCAGGTCGGAATAAAGGAAGACGCTGAAGAACTTCATAGTTGATGACAGAGATACTTCGGGAACTCAAATGGGAACCCATGGAGGGAAGGCGACAGTACTATTGAGAAAATTTAGAAAACCGGTTCAAATGGTTCAAATGGCTCTGAGCACTATGCGACTTAACTTCTAAGGTCAGCAGTCGCCTAGAACTTAGAACTAATTAAACCTAACTAACCTAAGGACATCACACACATCTATGCCCGAGGCAGGATTCGAACCTGCAACCTTAGCGGTCGCTCGGCTCCAGACTGTAGCGCCTAGAACCGCACGACCACTCCGGCCGGCTAGAGAACCGGCATTTGAAGCTGACTGCAGAAGGATGCTAGTGCCGCTAACATGAATTTTGCGTAAGGACCACGAAGATACGAGAAATTTGGGCTCATAGTGAGGTATGTAGACAATCGCTTTTCCCTCGCTCTGTTTATCAGTGGAATAGGAACCGAAATGACTAGCAGTCGTACAGGCTACACTATGCCACGCTCTTTACGGTGGCTTGCTGAGTCTGTATGTAGATGTAGATGTATTATGGAGAATAAATTTTGCCGGGACCGACAGCTGATCATGCCATCAAGTTGATCTTTTCTGTGGCTGGAACGGAAGACGGTGACCGGTGGCAGCGATTAAGCCGACGTAACAGCACTTTTATTTCGCGAACGGTTACACGTATGGAAACGCGATTTTCGGCAAGTGAATGGTTCAAATGGCTCTGAGCACTGTGGGAGGTCATCAGGCCCTATACTTAGAACTGCTTAAACCTAACTAACCTAAGGACATCACACTCATGCATGCCCGAGGCAGGATTCGAACCTGCGACCCTAGCAGCAGCGTGGTTTCGGACTGAAGCACCTAGAACCGCTCGGCCACAACGGCCAGCTAATATTCTTAGCGCTGGTATCAACGGAGATAGTGAAGCACGTAGTTTGTTTTATAATGGAAGCGTATACTTTTTGTAACTGTATTCGATAGCTCTTGAGAAAACTATGACATTGATACACCGTTGTTAATGTTTCATAACCCTTGTAAAAAAATTCGGGAAATATCATAGAGTTTGAGAGCATGCTGGCCGAAGACGCCATTCGCGATGCAAACACTGCCCAGCAGGCGTCTCTGACTGAGGCTGCGTAGTTGTACACTGTAAGCTAGGCCTGTGTAACGAGAATGAAAATTTATTTCCCCTTGAACCGACTTCAGGCCTAGATGTAGGTTCATCTACGAATGCTGTACATGGAAATACGACATAGGCTAGAATCTAACGTATCAGAAAGAGCTTAAGAAAACTTCTTCAAAACTAGAGAGTTCTTATACGCTGCAAAAATTAACTACTGTATTAAATATCTAGATGTCAGAAAGAATATTTGACCTATCTTTTCCTGTGTGTGCCTGTGTGCTTCTTAGACGTAAAATACATGCTGTCAGACAACTGTATCTACCTACACTACTTCAAATTATATCATATGGGACACATTCGTTTAACTAAACATTTTATTAAAAATACTTTGGTGAGAACATGCATAACGCAAAATAAACATTCTTCTTAACAAAACGCCGTTTCACGCTGAACGTAAGCTCGTAATTACAATGCTACCAGTTACGTGCAGTTCACGCTGTCCACTTATTCACGCTGTCCAGTTTCGTACACACGTAAATGAAATGAACACATGCTAACCACTCAAATCACATAACATACACTTTGTCTTCCAAAAAAATAACGTTATCCTTTATTTAACCATGTGGTCAAACTATTGATCATGGGCTGAGAGGCACATTTGCAGCCGCCGCTTGAAAGAACGATGAACAGGTGCAATTACAGTGGATGATGCGTTAGAGCATCCACTGGCAATTCGACGACACATACCGTCTGGCGTAGCTGCGGCTTCATCTGATACTGCATCTTTAAGTGCCCCCCAAAGAAGAGAATCAAGATTAGTCAAATCAGGGAACCTCGCAGGCCATTTGACAACAAAATTTCCTAGTATCCAATGTCCAGGAAAGTTCTCATTTAGTATTTGCGTTACAACACGTGACAAGTGATCTGAACAACCGGCGTGTTGCAGCGACATTACACTGTCCTATATCCAGTGGTACTACTTTTAGACGAACCGGCAGAATGTTCTTCAGAAAGTGTGCGTACGAATGTCCGTGTTCAATGCCTGATATGAAGTAAGGTCCCACAATGTAATTCCATATCATACGTTTACGCTCCACGTCCGTTGATGTTGCACCTGACGAAGCCAGTCTCGTTTTTCGGCTCGCATGGTATGCAAATTTATATTAGCGTCGTTAGTAAACGTTGCTCCACCGCTAAAGAGCACACGTTAGAAAAACGTAGGGTCGTCTCAGTTGTTGAGAGGGCAAACCGATATAATTCTACTGCACGATATTCAAACTCACTGTCGTCGAGTGCCTGATGTAGTGATAAGAATGGAAATTCGGTCGATGCAAGATGCGAATGACACTCGTCTCGCTGATTCCGCATTCCTTCGCAATATTTCTCGTACCACTGCGCGAATTCATTACCATCGTAGCCAGAACAGCATTTCTTTTTAGTTCTTCCTTGTTCTCTTTTTGACGTTCAAGAAGCCTGTCCGCACTAGAGTGCAGTTACCTGGGGAGTCGGACATTGGCGATCCGGATAGACAGCCCTATACCGCTGTACTGTTTTTATGGCCTTTCTTTTACATTCACTATATAACAATAATATATCCAACTTCCCCTCATTCGTGTACATGCCTGCACGTAACGAATGTTGAAACAGAAATGAGCGGCTTGCAGTGTAGACAAGTAAACAGGCAAATATGTTAGCATTCTGACACAGCGTTGCACGAGAGCTCTGCTTCGCTGTATCTGCACCGCAAATGACTATTCCGGCCGCCGTGCTTTCAAATTCTAGGACATTTCACGATTTTTTTTACGACAGGTTCCAACGTCAGCATTAACAAACTCTATATCACTGTAATTGTCTTCTCAAGACCTATCGAATGCAATTCTGAAAAAGTGTACGGTTCCATTTAAATGACGTACTTGCTTCAGTGCCTCCTTTGATACCAGCGTCAAAAACATTAACCAAACAAAACAAGTACGTGCCCTGGACGCTCTGACATTCCCCGGCAATCGCGTTTCGATATGGGTAACGGATCACGAAATAATAGTGATGTTGCGTCTTAAATCTCTCACTATACACCCTGGAGATATATATATATATATATATTCTCGATCCCTGTCCAATCAAAATGAGAGCTCTGTTTCTAGTGAACCTGATCAGACCGACGTCATTGGAACAATGAACTATACATTTGATTACTTCTTTCCAATGCTTGAAGAATGCTATCTATACACCTCTATCGGACTCAGTCACGACCTCCATACCTACACATTTTCGGTTTTTTATGGCTTGTTTTCTATCATTTTTCAGTAATACACGTAAGATTGAACTGTATCCTGTTCCAGAGTATCCTCTGAAGATGTCTTTCATACGAAAGGCTAAAGGCGTCTGGAAAACTGAATAGCAACATTACAGTAAGAAAAGACATTTGATATCCAGGATGAGCAAGATAGACAGAGATGGTTCACGGATACCTTCAGTGTATTTTGGTTCAAATGGTTCAAATGGCTCTTAACACTATGGGACTTAACATCTATGGTCATCAGTCCCCTAGAACTACTTAAACCTAACTAACCTAAGGACATCACACAACACCCAGTCATCACGAGGTAGAGAAAATCCCTGACCCCGCCGGGAATCGAACCCGGGAATCCGTGTATTTTGGTACAAGGGCCCACGATCTAGGGTGACTCATTGAAGTCCTCCTTCATTTCGTCTGATTTATTGCCCAGTTATCTTTGCATCTGCAGTCCACAGAAAATAGTGCAAGCAGTGCAGATGTCTGCGGTAATACTATGGACTAGTCTACGGATGAAGAGTTGCCTGATATGCATTTCTTGTGTGGATTCGTTCACTGAATACAATGGAACAGAGGCACAACGACGCTATGCTGAGCTATTCACACACATATGGTAGCCACATCACACTATGTTTACATTTGTCCAAGGGTTGTTGAATTACTTTGTGTTATGTTTTGTACATTTTGGTTATGGCATATTACAAGCTTCTTCACTCTTGTTAAGGTATTTTCACAGAAATAAGTATTGTTGCGGTAACCAACCGAAAAATTCATAATTACATTACTACTCTGTAACGAGCCACGGAAAATCTTGGGCCCTTTTGCCAAAGTATTTAGAAGGTTCCTCAGAACAACCTCTGAAACTTCGTCTGTGGAGTTCTGGTTGATCCTGCATCAATAAATATTTGCCTAGTTTCACAGGAGAAGACCATTCCAATAAACTTCTAATAGAACGTGCTTTAATGTCTGAATAGTGCGTGGTTGCTACAACTTGGTGACAAATTTCACAGTCTCATTATTCCTGAATCCACTGTAGAAAATATAATGTTAATATAATGTTTCGTAACTGTTTCTGTGCATTGGTTCTCACAATCATGTTACCGCGGATCATCGTCGTGGTGTTTTCTCGCTCTATTTCGATTAACAATTAGAAATGATTCATATCGTATTTAATTGAAGGATCACATGCAGTCTTTTCTATGTACACTGAGGTGACAAAAGTCATGGGATATCGTGTCGGACATCCTTTTTGTCCCGGCGTAGTGCAGAAACTTGAAGAGGCATGGACTCCACAAGACGTTAGAAATCGCATGCAAAAATATTGTGCCAGCCTACCTCCACAGGCTTCCATAATTACGAGCCGGCCGGTATGGCCTTACGGTTCTAGACGCTTCAGTCGGGAACCGCCTGACCGCTACGGTCGCAGGTTCGAATCCTGCCTCAGGCATGGATGTGTGTGATGTTCTTAGGTTAGTTAGGTTTAAGTAATTCTAAGTTCTAGGGGACTGATGACAACAGCTGTTAAGTCCCATAGTGCTCAGAGCCATTTGAACCATTTGAACCATAATTACGAAACTGTTCCTGGTGCAGGCTTTTACGCCTGAACTGACTTCTCCATTATATCCCATAAATGTTCAATGGGATTCATGTCGGGCGATCTGGGTGGCCAAATCATTCGCTCGAATTGTCCAGAATGTTCTCCAAAACAACAGCGGACAATTATGGCACGGTAAAATGGCGCATTGGCATCCATAAAAAAGTCCGTTATTGAACGGCCGGAAATAGTCTCCAGGTAGCTGAAAATAGCAATTTACAGTCAATGATAGGGTCAGTTGGACCAAAGGATCCAGTCCATTCCATGTAAATACAGCCCACACCATTATGGAGCCACCACCAGCTTTCACAGTGCCTTGTTGGCAACCTGGGTCCATGGCGTCGCTGCATCTGATCCACCCTCGAACGCTACCATCTGTTCTTACCAACTGAAATAGGGACTCATCTGACGAGCCCACGGTTTTTCAATCGTCTAGGGTCCATCCGATATTGTCACGAGTCCAGGAGAGGCTCTGCAGGCGATGTCGCGATGTCAGCAACTGCACTCGCATTGGTCGTCTGATGCCACAGTCCATTAACACCAAATTTTGCCGCACTGTCCTAGTGGATACGCTTGTTGTACGTCTCACATTGTTTCCTGGTGTTATTTCACGCAGTGCTCGTCTGTTAGCAATGGCAAAGCTACTCAAAAGGTACTACTCTCCGTGGTTAATTGAAGGCCATCGATCACTGCGTTTTGTGTGGTGAGAGAAAATGCCCGAAATTTGGCTTTCTCGGCACACTCTTGATGCTGTGGATCTCAGAATATTGAATTCCCTAACGATTTCCGAAGTGGAATTTCCTATACGTCTAGCTGCAAGTACCATTCCGCGTTCAGAGTCTCTTAATTCCCGCCGTGCGGCAATAATCACATCGGAAGCCATTTCACGTAAGTCATCTGAGTACAAACGTCTGATCCGCCAGTGCACTGCCTCTTTATATCTTGTGAACACACTACTTCCGCCATCTGTGTTTGTTCGTATCGCTGTCCCATGACTTTTGTCGTCTCAGCGTTTAGGCGGAGCGAGAGAACCAGGTGTTCGAAAAGATCGCGACATCAGACAAATTAGTTACGAAATTACCCCTCAGCAGTGTTAAAATCATAAGTAAGGTTCCCTATTTCTAACTCAAGGAATAACGTATCAGCAATAATTTGAATGGCATGGAGAAGACATGGCCGTATTAAAGTAATTATCATACTTAAAAGACACATGAGAAAGATGTCAGTTTCCAGATGACTGCCGCATTTGCACTCAGTTCCTTCCGCGAACGACTGCGGACAGCCGGAAATTATGCCACTTCCTCCGATAACACGAGGGCCACTGCGGAGTGCCTCTTCACGATCGTCGTAACTTGGCAGAACTGTTGGCATAAACTGAACACCCATTGCTTGCGATTAAATTTATGCGGTCTGTTCTCGTCCACACACATAACAGCTTTGCGGCGCTCGGTGGCGTTACGGCCCAGTGTGACCTAGTTACATATGCCGCAGCAAAGCAACTGTCTTACAAAGGGTGGTCTGCCTCTCGTTTAACAGTAGCTAACATACTCTCAATCAGGTTAAGGTTCTCATCCCATCCACAGACGATACTCGGCAGATCTTTTTAGTTTCGGTTCATATGCCACTACAGCAGACTCTATGAGAGAATGAAACTATTTTAAACTTTATATACTACCCTTTCCAGTGTTTTATGTAAACAGTCCATCAAGAAATATATAGATGAATTATTCATTTCTTTTGCAAACAAAGACGGGCTGTAAAAACCTTCAATGTTAAAAAATCAATATACAGAAGAAAAAAAATCGCAACACGAAGAACAAGTTGTGCGACGTTGACGAAAGTTCGTAGGTGTGTTTCTACATCTGAAATATGATATCTATTCAAATTTCACACCAGTCGCATGAGAGTGCCTCTAGTAGCACAACTATGAGGATGCAAATCAAGTTTTCTTCAAATACACGCTGCAACGGTTGTGAGCGTTAATTGCCTTTGAGACTGGACGTGGCGAGCCGGTTTTAGACAAGAATGCCTTTAAGGTGACAAAGGCGCCTCTATCAACACCTCACTGGGTTTGACCGAGGTCGTGAAGTAGGGCTACGACAAGCTGGGCTTTCCTTCTGCAATATTATAGGGAGAATTGACAGGAATGTATCCACTGTATACGTTTGCTGGCAGCGATGGTCTCTAGAATGTACGGTCACAAGAACACTGGGATTTGGACGGCCGCTTGGCACTACCGAGAGGAAAGACTATCATGTTCGGTTTAGGCTCTGGTGCATCGTACTGCATCTGCAGCAGCAATTTGAGAACCAGTTGGCACCGCGGTGACACAACGAACTGTTACAAATCGGTTACTTCAACGACAGTTCCGAGTCAGACACCCTGCAGCGTGCATTCCACTGACCGCAAAACACGGCCATGTACGACTTTAGTAGAGTCAATCGAGAGCGTATTGGAGGATGGGCTGGAGATTTCTTGTGTTTACCGATAAAAGCTAGTTCTCCCTTGGTGGCGAGTGATTGGTTAGAATGAGGCCAGTTGTGCGCCTGCAACGAACCGTTTTGCGTGCTAGACACACTGGACCTACACCAGGAGTTATGGTCTGAGATAGGATTTAGTATGATAGCAGGAGCACTCTTGAGGTTATCCCACGCACCCTGACTGCAAATTCGTACGTCAGCCTGGTGATTCGACCTGTTGTGCTGCACGCATGAACAGCAGTCCAGGCGGCGTTTTCCAACAGGATAACGCTCGCCCAATTACCATTGTTGTAACCCAACATGCTCTACAGAGTGTCGACTTGTTGCCTTGGCTAATTCGATTACCAGATTACTCCAGGAGCCCTCCACCACACACCGTCAGGTGGCTTGCGGAGTATGGATGTAGATGTAGATGTAGATGTAGATCTTTCTCCAATCGAGCACATATGGGGCATCGTCGGACGACATCTCCAGTGTCATCCACAAACAGCATTAACCATCCCTGTATTGACCAACCAACTACAACAGGCATGGAACTCCATACCACAAACTGCCAACCGGCACCTGTACAACACAATGCATGCGCGTTTGCAGGCTTGTATTCAACGTTCTGGCGGTTACATCGGTTATTAATGTACCAGCATATCATATTTGCAATGGCTTATCGCACACTTAACAGTAACCTGTGACCTTACAATGTTAATCACTGAAATAGGTCACGTAGACAAATGAATTCGCGAAATTTCAATTTCTGTGCATTAATTATCTTTTGGTGTTCGATTTTTTTCCGTCAGTGTATTTTACGCAGCACTTGTGCTAGTTTCCTGTAAAATGTATATTATCAGAGTCTAATAGTGTGAACAGTATTGTTAACAAAGCTTCCCAGTACAAAGTAAAAAATAGATTGCACTATACGTCTTTCTTAATCAGAGCTAAACCCATGACCTGGTGCAAAGTACTCGTTTACTACAATGGCAGTTACTTCGACGAATCTTTTAGCGAGAACATATACCGAATGCATATAAATGAGCTGACGAAGTTGAGTCAGTATCGTGAACGCTTTGTTCCCATGATACGAATCAAACAGAGATCATAATTCCACCACATTTTCAGAGGTCAGGAACTAACAGAACTGTGTATTTCGCAACGCTCCATTCATTTAATTTACTTGCTGCTGCCATTTGCACACAATTAGGCATCTAGCTACTGAGACAGGTCCTATGAGATAATTTAGATCTATTATGTGCTCTTTTGTTTGCTTAAAAAAGGAGAGAGAGAGAGAGAGAGAGAGAGAGAGAGAGAGAGCGCGCGAAAGCTATCTAAGACATTGCATTAGCTCGAATTTCTCTGATTTTCCCGTCAGGTTCAAATCACGAGATGTGTTTTGAAGTAAGCAATATGCTGCCTAGCTCTCTCATGGAAACGTTGGCTCTAGGAACGTTGCTAGTAGTCCTCTCTGTGATAGCCAACGCCTTGCTTGTAATGTCTGCCAATGAAATTTTAAAGATGAACTTCTTTTCCGTTTCAGGCTGATCACATTCTATGACAGTATTATTAGTGATTTTGACCTAGATTGGCAATCTTCATATGCTGTTCGTCACTGCCGGTTTTTGGTGTAGAAACCGTTCATTACGTATGTTGTAAAATGAAACTTAGTGATTACATTACAGAATGTGATTGGGTCTGAAGCAAAAGAACTATCGCAATAAATCGGTCACTAATCTTCTTCGAATATTTTTTTATTATTTTCTTGAGTATTAGAAATTCGCTCTGGCACGTAGTGAATAGAAGTGTCTTTTCCCAAACCTCCTGTAAGTGTCCCCAGAATACTGAGATCAGTCTATCGGGAATTTTGTATGGTATTCCCTTCGTAGGTGCCTTTACTTCCATAGATTTCTTCAAATGAATCTCAATCTTTCATACAATTTTTCTACAACTTTCGTATGTCACAGTTCCACTTAGCACATTTCAGCGCAGGACGCTACTTTTATTTGTGGTGAGAGCCAACTGCATTAAGCCCGTCCTTATGCATTTATTCCACCATTTCTTGACTGTTTCCTGGCGTTACGACTTCCCTGTACAGAACACCATCGCTCCAAAGAACCTACCGGAGCTTGCGACGTTACATATCGGATCAATTACACACATCGTGAATAGTAATTTCTCTGTAGCACTCCGTTGATATGACCCACATTTGCTGTTTCCTGATTACATAGAGACTTTTATTGTAATCCAAACAGGGAGGGATGTACAGGTGATGTGTTACAAACACATTTTGTGGACAATACACTCAACTGAGATCCAGCGGCGAATAATAAACAGTTGCAGTACGGCGGTATCGTCACAGACGTGTACATAATGCCAGTAACAGCTTCGGCACGTCTCACCATGCAGCTGAATGACATAACCCCATGTTCAACAATGGGGGCTGAACAGTGTGCCCCGAGGCACCAGAATTGTGTTCTGTAGTCAGATCTGTCACAGATCTCCGCTAGCCCTATTTCACAGAGTAAGCAGGACCGAAATCCATGGTTTGGGGCCGCGCGTGATTAGCCGAGCGGTCATGGGCGCTGCAGTCATGGACTGTGCGGCTGATCCCGGTGGAGGTTCGAGTCCTCCCTCGGGCATGGGTGTATGTGTTTGTCCTTAGGATAATTTAGGTTAAGTAGTGTGAAAGCTTAGGGACTGATGACCTCAGTAGTTGAGTCCCATAAGATTTCACACACATTTGAACATGCTCTGGGATAAGGCGTCGACATAACTTGTCGCCTACTCGTGGTCTAACCGTCCTTCAGACACTTTCCATAGATGATCACTACAGTAGCACTCGAACAGCCGACAAGTTTCGCCATTTTCGAGATGCCCGTTCCCAGTCGTCAGGCCATAAAATGGTATCATTGTTAGAATAATTGTTCTCTACTCTGCTTACATAGGGTGATGCATCCACCCTTACTGGTGTTGCTTAACGCAACCCACAATATCATATCATGCCTGCAAAAACCGCACGCGAGATTTTCATATTCTCTCTCTCGCTACTCGCAAACTATTAGTCTCAGAGAAGGAATCAACGGGACTTTTTTTGTGGGGAATTTAGTGTTGTTAAATTTTTTTAGTGGGATAGGTTTGCGCTGGAAACCTAGTTTTCGAGTTATTCAAGAAAACGTACAAAAGTGTCCTTCAAACGCACCTCCATCCATGCACTCATCCCTCACTACCATCATTTCTAGTATGTTGTTCGTGGCAACCCCTTCCTACGACCGTAACAAAAATTTTCGAATAACGCGAACTATTGTCGACATTCGACACTTTTTCGTCTCTGTTGACTGGCCTATTACGCTACCAGCATAGTCGTCTGTTTCAGTAACATAATTAATTTAAACGTGCACTTGAGGGTAATAAAAGAAAAGCGACTTTTATAAACATTACGCTAAGGCTAATCATGAATAATAAGTGATCCAGACTTATTCAATACAAGCGAAGTAGTTTCGTAGTCAAAAGGCATGACGAAAACAAGTATATAATAGTTTGTTCTGTGCCGTTAAAATTCACGAAATGTTAGGCAGAATTTACAGAAGCGTCAATTACACAATATTATGTGCTCGACTAAGACGGTGGCTTAATAAGGGCAGTCATTTATGATGATGATATTCGGTTTGGGGGCGCTCAACTGTGTGGTCATCAGCGCCCGTACAAAGTCCCAATTTTTACGTAGTTCAATTTTTTTCCCACTCCAGTCTAGCCACAGTCACGAATGATCACGATAAAAATGATGAGGAGAACACAAACCACCAGTTCCCGAGCAGATAAAAAATCGTGCAATCGCAAATTTTTGAACTGCGGTAAGAGATACTGCCATGGACAGCACTTCCTGACCGGTGGGGGCTGAGTGTGGGAGTGGGGGTGCTTTTGATGGTTAGTTTTGTGTGTATTTCTTGAAATCTACGGTCTGTAAGAAAACTGCATTCCAATACAGAAAATAACTAAATTAAATTTCCCGCAAAATGTACTGTTCATTTTTTCTGTAGACCTAATAGTTTGTGAACAGCGGGCGAGCGAGAGGATATGAAAATTTCGCACGTGTTTTTTTCAGGCCACATCCAAGATCGCGCATTGAATAAAACGACATCGGTAGGGGCAACTGAATCACAATGTACCGCGTCACATATGCTCAGCGCCATCAGACGGCATTCAATAACGTGGTACAGAGTGATGGGTATGTTTTGGCTCATTGGTGTAGTTTCTACCGAGGAAACTGTTGGTAGAAATATTTCCCTCCGATATGGTCGTGATAATATTATTGGCCTTACCTGAGACGAGTTTAATATCTTAAAGAACAGGTAAGTATCCTCATTACTCGTGTGTCACAGCAAAGACAGTGAAAATATAGTTACCACAGAACATATAGATGTTGACACGAAGGTTACAAAGGCAGAATTAGCGATAGTCAGAGATTACATTTTTTGGTCTAGAACTGACAACAAGGATAACTGAAAGTTTCTAGTGGCGGATCATACGCTCATTTATAAAAGAATAAAGAATGAAATTGGTAACTGTCTTCTCGCGGAATTCACCTCACCAGCTCTTGTCAAAAAGCACTGGAAACTAACATTAGGATAATAATGAATCTTTCATGTTGTATGATCATGGTCCATGAAACATTTTTGTTCCTAACGTTTGATCCAGAACTGTGTTGTATATTTTCAGAGGTTCTCCTGGTTCTGTTGAGTCTTGCTGACTGACGGATTTTAAGTCTGAGAGCGACGCAGATACCGTCAGAAGGGGATGTCATCCGCAGGTAATCCTTGTCAAAGGTAAAAAGTGATTATCGAACTGTCGTCTCCCGATCATAATCTTTACGTCTCTCTCCGTTGTCCGACCAGTCAGTTGGCAAGATCACCGGATCCTGTAGCGCCTCTGAAGATGTCCATCGCAGCTCTGGACGAAAAACTACGAAACAAAAACGATGCTGGGACCTCAACCATACAGCCCAAAGTATTCACCAGCAACAGTGACAACCGGCACTGAAATCCTTCATTGTACGATCAATATTAGAGTAGCCGAATGGATCCCAGAATTCCTCTTGTCCTTTGTGCATGTCCAGAGAACCAGCTTCGTTCGGGTAGTTAATTACTAACTGTTGTGGAAAATGTACGAGGGGTGTTCAATAAGTCACACAACACTTTGAAAGGGTCCTATAGTCCCCTTTCGTTATCATTTTATCTACTTTGCAGTGCACTTTGAATCCTACAGAACAGTTCGGGTGTTTTCGTTGCTAAATTTCGTACCAGAGAAGACTGAGCTATGATTCAATTTAGCCGTAGCCTATTTCTTTCTACGAATTGCAAGCATCATATGGCTGTTATGTTGGGTCTTTTCAGACTTTCAAATGCGTCTATAACGTCATTATAAGTCTTCCATGTTTTTATATCTAACCCAATTCACAACTATGATTCCAGAAAATGTTTGTCCCTTCTTATCCTATTCCAAAACTCTGTGGCATGCGTGACTGAATGAATGTAGGTGTGTTTCATTTTGCTGTTCAGTGGTTTAGTCAGCGGCAGTCTTACAGAATGGCCAACCCTTGTAGTTTTCAGGTAGGCAAAGAGGTTTGTTCCCTTTGTGTGAAAGTTACCGGTGTTATGTTGGTAGCGGAAGCCTCAGCTCTGGCTTTTCCTGGCAACGGGGTTGTGTGGGAAAAGTTTTAGTGTGAGATGGGCAGTCTGCTTCCAGCTCTGAGAGGATTTTCATCCGAAGTCTCTTCGAAGAAGGGTGAGTTGATTTAACCACGTGGCGCTTTATCTCGTAGCGAGAAGGGAGCTTTTTGTAATTCAGTCCCACTGAACTTGCACCTTGTGCTGCTTTTGGCCTCGCGTTTTGTCTTATAAAAATTGTTTTGCTGTGTCGCAGCAAGAAATGCATAGCTTTTGCAGACTTTCAGTCCGATTCCTAATGCAGACTTTGGTCCGTAAGAAGAACGTAGGACAAACGCGTTGCAAATGTTGAAGCGATCTCACTTAGGAAGTGCGCTCTCGGTTCATTGTGAATTTTTGTGTGCCTGCGACTGCTTGTGTATACATTCTAATATTTTCCGAGTCTTGATAATTTTTGCCTCTTCGTGAATTTTCTTTGTTTCATCACTATCCGCGTGGGTTAATATAAGAGATTGTTGACCCTCTGCCATTACCCTCTGTTCAAATGCGTCCTCTATGAAAGGTTAAATGTCCGCGGCTGCGTGGTTTAATGTTGCTAAAATTTGGCCACGGTACATAGACATAGTGTCTTCACGAGTCACGTGGCCCTACGAGTTAACTCCTAACTTTCCTGTCTCCCCTGCCTCTGTCCTAGAGTTTACTTATTGCTCTGATTTTGGAATATCAAATATATCCTGTCCGGATTATTCAATTGTATTTGTGGTCTGTGATTTCATGTTAAGCGCTTAAGCGTGTATGTGTAGCCCTCGTTAAGGCGTTTTCTTCAAACCGAGGTTCAACTTTAAATGCAACCGTGATATTCAGATCTACTCTTTTATTTAATCATTTCTCAACACAGCGGAGCAAACCTCCTAGCTTCGTTGCATGTAGGTTCTTGGGCCGTCCTTGCTGTTCTTTGAGTGAGTGAAATGAAATGAAATGTCGTGTGGCTAGGGCCTCCCGTCGGGTAGACCGTTCGCCTGGTGCAGGTCTTTCAAGTTGACGTCACTTCGGCGACCTGCGCGTCGATGGGGATGAAATGATGATGATTAGGACAACACAACACCCAGTCCCTGAGCGGAGAAAATCTCCGACCCAGCCGGGAATCGAACCCGGGCCCTTTGGATTGACAGGCTGTCACGCTGACCACTCAGCTACCGGAGGCGGACTCTTTGAGTGAATGTGGGTCTGAATGCGAGTATTAAACCTTTCCCTTCCCCCTGTAATTACCACCGCCATTCGAAAATTAAGAGATTCTGTTGTGAACTGTACAGAGTTTCACAATCAATCGTACGTACGTCAGTCAACAGCAGTTATATCAATGTCTTAAGAAATAAATAATTTTGTTTCAAGTCTTAGCCAGTGTACCGATGTTACGTCTCTTTTACCTACGCCATTCACCTTTCTGTTTCCTTGTTAGCCCATCCATACCGTTTCCATGGGCACGGGTCCAATAATTAGCGTTCCCTTTTTATTTAAATCAAATTCTTTAGAATAGATCTTGTTTTCAGACATGTTGTTGCAAGCTGCTCTTATTCACAGTCTTCAGAAACTTTTTACTTCATTTTAATATTTGATTCATGTGAACAATCCCTGAATTATATTAATAACTGCATCCTATTTTTATGGGTGACATTACAATGAATGTTGTTTACGAGTTTTTTTATTTTGGTTAAATTAATTAATTTCCCAACTCAGTCGACCCTCTTGTTTGTCGTGTGGCTAGCGTTGGTGGGGATCCAATCTTTTACTTTGATTTTAATGTGAGACAGCATTTCCATTTGCGAGTGGCTCTTTCAGCCATCAGGATATGGCTAAGGCTTCCACTAATTTCATAAACACGTCATTTCATTACTCGTCACTTACAACTTCTTTTCTGGAAACAGATTGGTCTTATTCGGGACTGTATACACTATATTACTCCCCGCTCTTTTGGCTACAAAACCTAATTTTCAACATAATCTCTGTTCATAGCAGCGGCCGTACACCACCTTTCTGGGAGGGCTTGTATGTTCACATGCTACCATTCTACTGGTCGACGTCGGAGCCATCGTCTTGCTGCATCAACAACGTCTTCCACTATGCCAAACAGATGGAAGCCAGAGATTCGAGATCCGAGCTGTACGGTGAATGAGCAAGAACAGTACCATAAAGTTTTATGTGGTTCCCTCGGATGCAAAGACATCGCGGAGAAAGAAAGTACATTTCCACGTTTGTGGTGATGTACAGGCTGAAGTCGATATTTTCAGTTTCCTGAGGGTAACACAATAAGTTTTAGAGATGATAGTTGCACCATGATGGAGGATATCAAACAAAAGACGGTCGCCATGACTTTATCAACTGAGAATGAAAGGCGGTGTGGCACCACTCCATGGATGGCCGTTTTGTTTCCTGTGTGAAATGATGAAGCCATGTTTCGTCGCCTGTGATGATGTTCTACAAAGAATTGTTACCATCAGCCTCGTAATGCGCAAGCTGTTACCTTGCTGTTTATGGTTAGGCGGAGGAGAATCCAGCGGACACACGCCTTTGAGTATCTCTACTGGTGGATGAGTGTGTCAGCACTACCAACAGAGGCGTCCAGCCTTGCAGCGAGGTGTTTAACAGTGATCTGTTGACCACCTAGAATGAGGAAGTCTGCACGTTCCAACACTGCAGGAGTCACAGCAGTGTGCGGCCGGTACGCGGGAGATCGGAGAGGTTTGCACGACGTTGTTGCAATGACAACAGAAGCCTCGCCCAATGAGTCACCGTGCTTTTGTTCACTTCCAGGTCTCCGTAGACATTATTTTTAAGAGCCTACGAATATCAGCGATGCTCTGGTTTTCCACCAAAAGAATCTGAATAACACGTCTTTAATTGCTTCGGAGGGGCTGACGTCCCACAGCAAATTTTGTTGTAGGTCGACGATAAAACTGTTGTGTTTAAGAACTGACATATAATAATAATAACAATTGAAAATAATTATACAAACAATCAATTAAAAGGAAATCTAGCCGGCCGGGATGGCCGAGCGGTTCTAGGCGCTACAGTCTGGAACCGTGCGACCGCTACAGTCGTAGGTTCGAATCCTGCCTCGGCATGGATGTGTGTGATGTCCTTAGTTAAGTTTAAGTAGTTCTAAGTTCTAGGGGACTGATGACCTCAGAAGTTAAGTCCCACAGAGCTCAGAGCCATTTTCACCTTTTTTTTAAAAAAAAGGATATCTACTAAATGAAAAGCAAAATGAACCTAAATATTTTACACGCACGTACACATCACTATCTTAGTCTCTATAATGGAAATTATTTTTTGTCCGAAAATGTACTCGATATTATCAACTGCGTAAAAAAATCACTTGACCCCTTTGTTAATACTGTTCCTTTTTTACCTTTTTTGGTGTTTGAAGTGAAGGTCGGTAGACTCGTGGCGTGCCGAAAAACGTCTAATTTGGTTTTCTGTAAACTCAGGGAAATTACTGTCTTCTCGCCTCGCGAGGACATTCGGAATAGTTTAATTTAATTTCGTGGGTATCGCGTAGGTATCGTGAGAAAAAATATAGTAAAGCAAAATCTGTACCATTTATAAATTGCGGATTTATGATCGTTACTATGAAATGAAAGCAGAAATGCCAAATTAAACAATTATTATTTACGAAAGCAGCTTTTTATACAGACATCTGACATCTCGTGCATTAATCTCACACTTCAGAGCATGACAAAGAATTTTTTGTTGTATTCCGGCGAAATACGTAGAAATTGCAATAATCTTAGCCCGACTCTGGAGCGAAAGAAAAAAGTATTCATAGTAAAGTCATATCAGTACTCGCAGTTGGCGAGAATAATGTCACAATTAAACAAATTCCTAACAGAAATACAGTTTCAGTTCATTTGAACAAAATGGAAGAAAATAAGAGCCTGATAGCATAAGATGCTGTCGGAAAGGCGCGCGACTAAAGAAGAAGAGAGAAGAGAGAGAAAAGACGAGCGCGCATTCTTATATAGAACAAAATAGAGATGATAATGTTACGCCGCTCTCATTATCCTGGACGTACATATTCGCTGACGGGCATCGCAGATGATAGGAAAGGAATATATTATGTTACTACGTCGTGGGCAGGACACATTATTACAGACATTCACAATCTTTCCTGAAAGAACCTTGGTCAGATGTGATCAAGAACGGCTTTTAATACATGTCAACGAAACTAAATTACGAGAAAATCTCTTCCCTGGAAAACGACGAACGTCTGAAGGGGAGATGGAAAGCCGAGACCACTTTCAATAGACAGCGTAAAAAACGATGATTGCATGAGAGTTCTTGAACTGAAGGTGCCACATGGAACTGTTACGGATGATTTTCTCGGCGTGCAGTATTAAGAAGACTCATTGTGGACGGCACGCAAGGGCGGGGTGGAGTGTTTACAGATGAGTCTCTCGCGTACTCCGGTGTGGCCGTAATGGGAGCCTTCTGAAGAGGAGACGTCCGCCTGCCCCGCAAAAGGAAGCGCGTGCCGCGCCGGGAGGTCCGCTCCGGTGTGTCGCAAGGCGTGTGGCCAATGGGCGGCCATTAGACTTTCTAATGAGAACCCGATCCGGCACGTCGCCGAACCCCCTCCCGGCCGCGGCCAACAGGTTAATTCAACTCCTAATCTCCTACTCTCCACGCTCCGAGCCCATTCTGCCTTTCAGCACGCCGACAACTTCCTTTCATGCCGTCCTTCCCTTCTACTTGTTCCCCTTTTTTCTCTCTTCTGATGTCATTTTCGCCAACCGCAATCTGCTACCTGCATACAGTGGCGCCACCGTTTTTCTTTGGTGTGTAAACTCAAAAAAGGTGTTGTCAGACACCTTTCCGTGGAATTTTTCTTTGGTATCTTTACACTAGTAAGACGAAGTGTTGCTCTTATCAGTGTAATAAGGTATCTTCATGTATACAAGGCTAAGTTCTTTAATGAAAAGGAATTCCACCTCGCAGCTAATATATACGAGGTGTTCAACTAATACAGGTACAAGATAATTTGAAAGATAATCCATTAAATTTCGGGCATGCACCTATGGTCTGTGAAGGGTGATGGCAGCTACTGGCATGAAGATATAGATTTGTGTACGTTTGTTTCCGATATACGGCATGCCCTAATGTGCCATCACTTTTATGGCAGTCGAAAACATCCAAAAAAGGGAGGCAGCCGCCTTTTTCTGTTTCCATAGTAAATTTAATGTTAGCATGGATGGAATTCAAATGCTCAAGAAATCGACGTAATTCATCCATTCCATGGGGCCATACCACGAATGTGTCATGTCATCCACGTACCTCCAGAAGACCGTAGGTTTAAAACTTGCTGAGTCCAGTGCCTTGTCCTCGAAGTCTTCCATGAATAAATTAGCTACCAGAGGGGAGCGGGGGCTTCCCATGGCAACACCATCAATTTGCTCATAACATTCACCATTAAACTGAAAATAAAATGATAAAAGCACATGTTCAAATAAGGCCTTAATGTTCTTATCAAAATGTTGACCGATAAGAGATAAAGAGTCCTTTAAAGGTACCTTGGTGTATAATGATACCACGTCAAAACTAACAAGCACATCCGTACTATTTAGCCTGACATTGCTAAGTCTCTGAATAAAATCCATAGAATTATGAATGTGGTGACTACATTTTCCTACCAATGGTTTTAATAAGGAAGCTAAATATTTGGCAGAAAAATTTGTTGGTGAACCAGTAGTGCTCGTTATAGGTCTCATAGACGAGTCCTTTAGACGCTCATCGTTACCCATCTTGTGAACTTTAGGAAGACCATAAAATCTCGGTGGTACTGTGCCTCGTACTTTTAAACTTCTTATGACTTCCTTCGGAAGTGATGAAGCGTTCAGCAAGGCAGCAGTCCTTATTGTCAACTTGTTAGTAGGATCTTTGTTAATCTTCCGGTATGCACCAGAACTAAGTAGACCACATATCTGTTCTTGTAGACTTCCTGAGGCAAAAGGACGGTAGCATTACCTTTAACAGCACGCAGCACGACTGTATCAGTATCCTCGCGCAGTTTTCGTATCGCACATCTTTCTTCCTTGCAAACATTGCTTCTTTGTGGACAATGCTTCGTGATTGCTTGACAGGTTTCTCGTCTCATTTCTTCCGCAGAATTTGAAAGATAATTGTTGCAATTAATAAATACTTTCAACTCGCTTTCATTTTCTCGAAATCTGTGTTGACATCAAAGATAGTGACGAAATGATGCGACAATGAAGGTCCGTCGTATTCGTCTGCGAGCAAAATCAGTGCCTGATCACACAGTGCTCTCAATGACGGCTAGTATTTGAGTGCTAGGTGGGTTTTTCTAATACGGTCATTAGGTCGCGGTTCAGGACATATTTCTCTGCCTAACGTTTCGTCTTATGCTGGAGGCATCATCAGAGGCTTCAAGAACTCAGAAAGCAATTGCAGTTTCAAACTAGCTGAGGAACCTAAACTGACTATGGGTACCAACGCAATTATATAAACAATTATAAAAAAAGTTACATAGACATAATAGGGATTCGTTTTGCAGAGCTTGTTTGAGACTGTAACCGCTTTCACAGTCGTCATTGCCTCTGATGATGTCTCCAGCACTGGAAGACGAAACATCAGGCAGAGAAATACACTACTGGCCATTAAAATTGATACACCAAGAAGAAATGCAGATGATAAACGGGTATTCATTGGACAAATATGTTATACTAGAACTGACATGTGATTATATTTTCACGCAATTTCGGTGCATAGATCCTCAGAAATCAGTACCCAGAAAAACCACCTCTAGCCGTAATAACGACCTTGATACGCCTGGGCAGTGAGTCAAACAGAGCTTGGATGGCGTGTACAGGTATAGCTAGCTGCCCATGCAGCTTCAACACGATACCACAGTTACGAGCCAGTTGATCGGCCACCATTGACCAGACGTTTTCAATTGGTGAGAGATCTAGAGAATGTGCTGGCCAGGGCAGCAGTCAAACATTTTCTGTATCCAGAAAGGCCCATACGGGACCTGCAACATGCGGTCGTGCATTATCCTGCTGAAATGTAGGGTTTCGCAGGGATCGAATGAAAGGTAGAGGCACGTGTCGTAACACATCTGAAATGTAACGTCCACTGTTCAGTGCCGTCAATGCGAACAAGAGGTGACCGAGACGTGTAACCGATGGCACCCCATACCATCACGCCGGGTGATACGCCAGTATGGCGATGACGAATACACGCTTCCAATGTGCGTTCACCGCGATGTCGCCAAACACGGATGCGACCATCATGATGCTGTAAACAGAACCTGGATTCATCCG
Organism: Schistocerca americana; assembly: GCF_021461395.2. Taxonomy (NCBI): domain Eukaryota; kingdom Metazoa; phylum Arthropoda; class Insecta; order Orthoptera; family Acrididae; genus Schistocerca; species Schistocerca americana. The sequence continues at coordinate 364,201,442 of NC_060122.1, read as the reverse complement.
AAAAAATGACGTTTTGCCATTCGTGCACCCAGGTTCGTCGTTGAGTATACCATCGCCGGCGCTCCTGTCTGTGATGCAGCCATGGTCTCCAAGCTGATAGTCCATGCTGCTGCAAACGTCGTCGAACTGTTGGTGCAGTTCGTTGTTGTCTTGCAGACGTCCCCATCTGTTAATTCAGGGATAGAGACGTGGCTGCACGATCCGTTACAGCCATGCGGATAAGATGCCTGTCATCTCGACTGCTAGTGATAGGAGGCCGTTGGGATCCAGCACGGCGTTCCGTATTACCCTCCTGAACCCACCGATTCCATATTCTGCTAACAGTCATTGGATCTCGACCAACGCGAGCAGCGATGTCGCGATACGATAAGCCGCAATCGCGATAGGCTACAATCCGACCTTTATCAAAGTCGGAAACGTGATGGTATGCATTTGTCCTCCTTACACGAGGCATCACAACAACGTTTCACCAGGCAACGCCGGTCAACTGCTGTTTGTGTATGAGAAATCGGTTGGAAACTTTCCTCATGTCAGCACGTTGTAGGTGTCGCCACGGGCGCCAACCTTGTGTGAATGCTCTGAAAAGCTAATCTTTTGCATATCACAGCATCTTCTTTCTGTCGGTTAAATTTCGCGTCTGTAGGACGTCATCTTCGTGGTTTAGCAATTTTAATGGCCAGTAGTGTATGTCTGGGACCCCTCCCTAATGCCCAAAAAACAGAAATCGCCGAGTTTGTTAGCGGTTGTTAATATATTATTTTTTACCATCTCATTTCTTATAAAGCGCTCTATAGAAACAGATTAGAATTATGTTTTACGTTAAATGTAGAGAATGCAGTAAGAACCAGTCTACAACTGGAACATTAGTGGAACTACCAATAGGTAACAGAAAATCATTACGGTCTGTAGACAAATAGTTCTGGCATATTTAATGTTATTATTGTTGTATCTATTAATTAAGAAATATGAGTATTTGTATGTTGGTTTTTAAATGAAAGTATATATTCATAATTTAACTTCGATGTTAAATACGTCGATATTTTGGCTCCGTTATTATTGGCCATCAATGTTTACAAAACGATGATGAAATCTAAATCCACAAAAGTGATTTACCAACATCGCATATATCTGTTCTGCGCAAAAGAAATTACTAGATTCTGTTAAAAATTCATCTATGAAGTAGAAAGAGTTATCCAGAAGAAACTACAGGTGCTAAATAAGAATAAGGAAACATCGTGAGAAATGTATACTGGAACACAAATGCCGACGCTAGATAGGCCTGTCGGGTGTGCTGTTGCACTTGACCACGAACGACACCTCTGAAATGTGCTGAATACGTTGCAAGCGTCAGCCGTGGTCCGAACAGCGCTCTCTGCAGTTGTGAGTGCATTATGTCGTCGCTAAATGACTTCGAACGTCGACAGATTGTTGGTACTTCCGTAACCAAGGGAGCCGAACTGTATGGTGTTTGAACAGGCACCGTGTCTAAGGTTTATACCGGATACAGGAGAAGCGAAAACGCATTAATCGTAAGTCACAAAGCAAACGAAAGTGTATGTTGAGTGATCGTGACAGACAGACATTGAAGATGTTCTTGACGAAAATTGAGAGGACGACAGCTACAAAAGCCACTGCAGAACTGAACGACCTTCATGTGATCGCTGTCAACACCAAAACGACAGCAAGGGAGCTCCACAAGTAGAGAATTACAGGGGGAGCTGGAATTCCCAAACCACTGATAACTGAGACGAATACATGTGACAAGAAAGCGTGATGTCAAATTCATAAAATCTGGACTACGGAGCTATGTAAGAGTCCTTTGGTCGGATGGTACTTCAAACTATTTACATCCCAAGAGCGAAACATGTCGGGGTTTGGTGATCGTGTCGACAACTATATGTGGTATTTTATGCCAAGGATTATGTGACCGTTTTGGCGGATCAGTTCGATCCCATGGTACGGTTTTTGGAGCTCCAATGGCGATGCTGCGTTCCAAGTCGACAGAGCCCCTGTTCACACAAGTCGCATCGTCCAGGAGCTGTTTTGTGAACATAAAGATGAACTGTTCCATTTGCTATGGGCACCACAGTCACCACACCTCAATACTATTGATCCTTTGTGGTTTACTTTGGAGAGAAGGATGCTTAATTGCTAAACACCAGCATCATCGTCCTGAGCTTGCCGCTGTTTTCCAGGAATAATGGTATAAAATTCCGTCGAAAACCATACAGAGCTTGTATTTATCAATTTAGAGACGACTGGAAGCTGTTCTGAAGGCCAACCGTCTTCTTCCACCTTATTAGGCATGGTAATGATGTGCTTTGTTTACATGCTCCCATATTTTTGTTCAGTCCTTGATTTATGGTTTGCTTTTCTGCCCGTCAGGTGTTTTAAAATTTCGCTCCATGGCGAATATTTTTATGAACCGGTGATAGCTTAAGTAATGAGTAGAATACCTCAAAATTACGTTCTGGTATCGGTGCACAGTTTACAGCTAGCTGTTCTGGTATTCTTCAGAATGTTCTTGTACTTAAGAATCGATGTCCAACAGACAAGCGTAAGGGAGTATTAACGTAAAATAATGAGATATGAAACATACGAAGAACGTTTCTTTCCTCACGGTTCACAGGAAAGGGATTACTTTGAACACCACAGTGGTCCTGACGGAAATGGTAACCTATTCCTTTCCTCCTGTATGAGAACATCTTCACGTAAACGTATCTCTCTTTTTTTAGAATGCAGGAGGGAGGAGGAAATGCAGTCTAACATGGTGAATGTAGACTTCGAAGTGAAATGCTCGTTAGCATTTTTATAGTACACCCAGTTGGGGTTAGTTTAACTACAAGTAAATAATTAGAAAAAGCCGGAGATCGAATCTGAATACGTGAATTACTTATCCTGCACCGATTTACTTTCTTTTCGCGTTTCATTCTTGGCAAGTTTCTGACTAGTAATCCTTAATGAGTAATTCTATTCACACAACACGCACAACGAAAGGGGTCAGTGACGTAATACTTCTTTCTAAACCAAAGCTCACCATAAATTTTAGGGATATCAAGGAATTACTTGTGAAGACTTTCGTTTCACTTGCGCGGCGATTATGGGAGTTGAGTATCTTCGCTTTCAGTGATTATAGAATGTTCATCTCTCGTAAAAGGTCACCTTCGTTGACATTTTCCATGTTCTACAAGTGCTTAGAGCCATTTGAATCATTTTGAATATGGTGTGACAGATTACTTTAACATCTTTCTTTGGAAATTTGTGGTAAAGTCTTATGGGACCAAACTGCTGAGGTCATCTGTCCCTAAGCTTACGCACTACTTGATCTAACTTAAACTAACTTAAGCTAAGGACAACACACACGCAGACACGCACGAGGGAGGACTCGAACCTCCGACTGCGGTTTCTTTGTTTCAGTGTAATGGGAAGATAGTAGGCTGCATCAAAGCTGTCGGCATCAATCTAGTCGATACACCATTCCGCATTTTCAGCTTCCTACATCGTAGTTCATAATGGAAAAAGATAACGATTTCGTTACCACTATCCCTCAAAATTTGCATTTCTTCAATCACTCATATATACTTTTACATGTCTCATTGTCAACGCTCTCCTTAGTATACCTAAATCGCATCGCTACAGCCGACCGGTGTGGCCGAGCGACTCTAGGCGCTTCAGTCTGGAACCGCGCGACCGCTACGGTCGCAGGTTCGAGTCCTGCCTCGGGCATGGACGTGTGTGGTGTCCTTAGGTTAGTTAGGTGTAAGTAGTTCTAAGTTCTACGGGACTGATGACCTCAGATGTTAAGTCCCATAGTGCTCAGAGCCATTTGAGAAATCCATCGCTACATACTCCCAAATCACAACAGCTTCCACTGCTCTAGCCTACGTGCCTTTGTATGATACTACTTCCATACTACGCTGTGTAGCAGAGCCCATACTACTGCGCCAAGTCCCTTCCACAAGCTTGATAATGTCGCTTTGCTTTACGCTAACCCCCTTGACGCTCCTCAAACATACTATCTTTCTCTTTTTTCATAATAGAATGGTCTGCCTGTCCACATTACACTTTTCATCTCCAGCTTCATGATCCCATTCCTTCCATTCATCAAACTAGCCACTTGTGTATATAAAACACAAAAAGGTCGCGCCGTTAAGCTCATGAGAGCGTTGGGTTTACCGTCAGCAACAGAAACACATCAGCTCCATCACCATAGCCAACATTACGTTTCTTTCTTTATAAAAATTCTCGGCCGCACTCTGCGAGGAAATGGAAATGCTTCTGCAGCGTTTTCGATGGGAAATGTTTTATCACCCACAACACAGCCCTTAATTAGCTCCCTCTGAGTTTCATCTCTGCTCTCTGCTCACACGAACCTTTGGCCATTAAGACAACATTTTGGCACAGACAACGAGCTGTAGACCAACATAGAGAATTGGAGGAAAGTTCGGGCGGCTACCGTCTGTGAAGAGGGTAGTGGAAAGCTCGTACAACGCTACGACAAATGTCTAAATCGGAGTGGCGAATATACAGAGAAGTAGCTGGATGGTACACCTAACTGTTGCAAATAACACAGTTCTTATTTTCTCAGAGGCTTCCATTTCGCGACCGATCGGACTTTGCTTTCTGAATAGCCTTCGTAAGTAATAGAACCTGGTACGTTGTCCTAGCGGTGAGTGTCCATTGGAGACGAAAGTTTCATCAGGAGTGCACCATGGACGTGAGATAGGAGAACTCTTGTTCTTTCTATAAGTCACCAATCTGATGTATACGTTGAGCAGCAATCTGCGATTGATTTCTGTTTATGCTGGAGGGAAAGGGAGAGTGTTGGCTTTCAATGACCGTAGGAGGATACGGGTTGACTTTGCTAGAATTTCTATTCCGTTTGATGAATGGCACCTTGCTCTAAACATGGAGAAATGTAAGTTAATGCAGATGAGTAGGAAAAACAGTCCCGTAATGTTCCAATATGTCATTAGTGGTGTGCTACTCGGCACAGTTACGTCAAACTAAGATCTAAACTTAACGGAGATAAGCGACATGAAATGGAACGAGCACGTTTGGTCGGTTGTGCGGAAGGTGAATGGTTGACTTCGGCTTATTTGGAGGACTCTAAAAAAATCGTTCAAATGGCTCTGAGCACTATGGGACTTAACATCTAAGGTCATCAGTTACCTAGACTTAGAAATACTTAAACCTAACTAACCTAAGGACATCACACACATCCATGCCTGAGGCAGGATTCGAACCTGCGACCGTAGCAGCAGCGCGATTAAAGAATAGTTCATTTAGAAAGTATACTGCGTACAAACACTTGTAGTACCCACTGTTGAGTATTGCTCGAGTGTTTGCAATCCCCATCAGTGTGGATTAACGGAAGACATCGAAGCACTTCAGAGGCGCGCTACTAGGTTAGTTACCGGTAGGTTCGATCAACAAGCGAATATTACGGAAATGCTCCGTGAACTTATATGAGAATTATTGACGGGAAGACTAAGTTCTTGTCGTGAGACACTACTGAGTGAATATAGGAATCCGTCATTGGCGGCGGACTGTAGAAGTGAATTCTTGCCACCAACAAATATATCGCATAATAACCGCGAAGATAAGATGAGTGGAATCAGGTCTCACACAGGAACGTATATAGTCATTATTCCCTCGCTTCATTTGCGAGTGCAGCACGAAAGGGAATGTCTAGTAGTGGTTCAGCCTGCATGTACCATTCACCGTACGTTGGTTTGCGAAGTACTCGTATGGTTGTAGACGTAGATATCCCGTATAACCCGAGCTTCAGCTTGCATCTTATCAAATCGACGGTATCGGACGTTAAAATATGGACCCATATCCATCCTTTACTTCCATCGTGTAATGCAGATTATTTTTCAAGTGACAGTTGAAACATTACCTGCGGTGAACTTTCACAATTGGTGGGAATCTTAGTAACTGGATTTAACGTGGCCGATAGGGAAATCGGCATCGTACAAAAAAACCACGTAGAAAATAATAGCAACAATCAAAGAAATTTGAAACGAGTTTCATATTTAGCAATTAAAGCAGAATGTTGCTCTGCAGCGTCAAAAAAGATAAATATATAAATAAATAAATAAATTTAATAAAATTACAATTTTACTGGAGTGCTATAAAGTGTCGGAGGCTAGAAGACTTTTATAGGTCTACTGACTTTTTCTAAAATATTTATGCACAAGATTAAGCACAAAACTTAACCTTTCATATAGATATTGTTTGTGTTTGCAGATGATGGAAGTGTCATTTCAGAAGACTGGGAATATTGTGTGAGCCGGTAGCGGTGGTCTAGCGGTTCTAGGCGCTCAGTCCGGAACCGCGCGACCGCTACGGTCGCAGGTTGGAATCCTGCCTCGGGCATGGATGTGTGTGATGTCCTTAGGTTAGTTAGGTTTAAGTAGTTCTAAGTTCTAGGGGACTGATGACCACAGATGTTAAGTCCCATAGTGCTCAGATTCATTAAAAAAAAAAAAAAAAGATATTGTGTGAACGCTTGGCGGGTAACATAAACTCGTGGATGACAGAGAACAGTGTGCCACTAGATACACATAATATGCTTCTCGGGGGACTACGGCTTAAAATATTATTGCCAAACGCAAGGAAACTTCCCACGCTCCATGACAAACAGGGGGAATGGAAGGGAATTCCTCTCGATGTGGCTGATTGGGGCTGCTTATCTCTGTCAATTTCCCAGCTGATTAGAAATTCACTTGGTGGACGCTAACTTCGCAACTCTATGCATACATAGGTACTCTGCAACAAGGCTAGCCGCATCCACCACACGCCGAGGAAGGACGATGCACGGAGTATGCGCGTGGTACTTGTTACCTAGTGACACTTCGTTAGCGAGAAATGTTCGTAGCAGGAAGGATGAGCCCATTCACTAGTGTTTGTACAGAATACATTGAGCTACTGGCCGCCACACCAAGGTCCTTTTTTGTAATGAAATCGTACCTCCGACTACAGGACTTCTTTATCATTTTTAAACAGATTTCAAGCCCCTGTTACACTTTATTTCTTTTTATTTTTGTATTGATTAGTCTGGATTGGAAACAGCGTCTTAACGAAACGTTGACTAAGTTACGCTACACGTTTGTTCCGCATGACTGATTTCGTGAGGCGTCGACTCTCGCCAGTCGTGCGGGTTAAGTACAGGGTTCGGCAGATATGTGTCGACATAAATCCTGCGTTGCTTTCTTTTTCCGACCGTTGCTGTTTCGTCGGCCGGAGTGGCCGAGCGGTTCTAGGCGCTACAGTCTGGAACCGAGCGACCGCTACGGTCACAGGTTCGAAACCTGCCTCGGGCACGGATGTGTGTGATGTCCTTAAATTAGTTAGGTTTAAGTAGGTCTAAGTTCTAGGGGACTGATGACCTCAGCAGTTAACTCCCATAGTGCTTAGAGCCATTCTGAACGTTGCTGTTTCGTTCTACCTTCTATCACTATGTACATAACGACAGGACGTCGGATGATGAAAAAGGACAAAATAGTTCCATCATTTCCAGTACTGTGTCGTCATACTCTGTTAATCTCTCACTAGTATTTAAAAAAAATTCAAGGAGTGTTAGTAACACCTGGTGGTCATAGACATTGAATAAAGGTCTTGAATATGAACGTATAACCTTGGCATACCTTTTTCTTGCCTGCTGTAAAACGAAATTACATCACATGTTTAAATCCACCAATTCTGTGGACGTTCCACAGGTCTGCTGCAGTCAGATGTAGATGAATTTAGTTTTCTCGGGATCTGATATTATACCGTAAACTGTGTACGAGGGCGACATGAAACTACTGATGCGACCTTATACGCAATGAGACTGTCACATGCTCTGATTTCTACGTGAGTGTCTCAGCCACTAGCGTCCTTACTATGTCTCCTCGCATGTTCCATACCCATTAACTAATGGACTACTTCGTTGCAACCTCTGACACCTGAAAACATTTTGGCTGTACCCATACCTAACACTAGATGTCTTTATCAGTAAACACTTCCGGGCTAAGTTGCCGTGGTCGATCTGTAGAAATTCTTCTCCCTGACGTTTCGTTCTCAACCACGGAGAACATCTTCCGAGGTGAGTCGTCGACTCACCTCGGAAGATGTTCTCAGTAGTTGAGAACGAAACGCCAGGGAGAAGAATTTCTACAGATCGACCACGGCAACTTAGCCCGGAAGTGTTTACTGATAAAGACGCCGGCCGTGAAAGCCTACATGGGATGACTAGATGTCTTTCCGTTTCCGCAATAAAGCTGCAGAAGAAACTTCCCACTAACCTATATCTACCCCAAAAACAAACTGTGGCCAAGAGGTGTCTAAAGTTTTCTACGTTAGCTGTATTATATCAGTAAAAATCTATGCTAATGACATGTTTTTCCTGTCCAATTGCAATCCGATAGTTCTACCTCATTGTTAACACTATAATATTTTTCCTCAATCCTGTTTGTATCAGTTTTTTCCTTCAGTTTCATCTACTAAATTACCGCTATTTTTTAAATCTTCTCGGAAAAAGTAATATCTTTCCCCATCTTTGAACCCTGTGCTGCTGACACGTATTTGCGTATTTGAAAGGAACGTCATTTGAGGAAAAGAATAAAGAAAATTTTGATAATAGTGACATTGCTGCAATACATTATATTCGTCAATGTAACCATTTTATTATTATTATTATTATTATTGTTATTGTTACACACGTTACAGGCCTTTTATCAGACCACACGAAACATTCATAAATACTAATACTTCCTGTTTGTCCAGTACTCCTTCATTCGTTCACTAAGGGCTCTCTTCCTTTCTTCCGTCCACTTTGGCCTTTCGGCTTTAGGTGCTGCTTTCCCTGACGTCACATCCCACTTTCACACCTGGTATCTATAGACGCCTTTATTATTATTATTATTATTATTGCTGTTCACGCTGTATTATTATCTCTCTAAGAATATCTGTTTGGATGCAAGAGCAGACCAACATGACCTAATCTCGTCAAGTGAAATAAATATCTAAATAAATAAATGAATTGTTCTTTGAACTCAAAAAGTCTTCCGTGACATAGTTCCTTATGTGTGGGTATATTTGGAAGAAAGTGTAACCAGATCTACCGAACGTGGTGGATATTTCAGCAATTTCTCCATCACATCTCTCAGTTTCCTAAGCTTTTCCCTTACCTAAACACCTTCCTGTGTTCCATGCTGTATTAAGTTTTCTTTAGTCTTCAATTTGTTCTATTTTCTTCGGTTATCAACCTCGTGACTGGTTTGATGCTGCCCGCCGAGAATTCCTCTCCTGTGCTAACTTCATCTCAGAGTAACATTTGCCACCTACACTATGGCCATTAAAATTGCTACACCACGAAGATGACATGCTACAGACGCGAAATCTAACCGACATGAAGAAGATGCTGTGATATGCATATCATTAGCTTTTCAGAGCATTCACACAAAGTTGGCGCCGGTCGCGACACCTACAACGTCCTGACATGAGGAAAGTTTTCAACCGATTTCTCATACACAAACAGCAGTTAACTGGCGTTGCCTGGTGAAACATCGTGATGCCTCATGTAAGGAGGTGAAATGCGTACCATCACGTTTCCGACTTCGATAATGGTCGGATTGTAGCCTATCGCGATTGCGGTTTATTGTATCGCGACATTGCTGCTCGCTTTTGTCGAGATCCAATGACTGTTAGGAGAACATGGAATCGGTGGGTTCAGGAGGGTACTACAGAATGCCATGCTGGATCCCAACGGCCTCGTATCACTAGCAGTCGAGATGACAGGCATCTTATCCGCATGGCTGTAACGGATCCTGCAGCCACGTCTCGATCCCTGAGTCAACAGATGGGGACGTTTGCAAGACAACAGCCATCTGCACGAACAGTTCGACGACGTTTGCAGCAGCATGGACAATCAGCTCGAAGACCATGGCTACAGTTACGTTTGACGCTGCATCATAGACAGGAGCGCCGGCGATGGTATACTCAACGACGAACCTGGGTGCACGAATGGCAAAACGTCATTTTTTCGGATGAATCCAGCTTAGGTTACAACATCATGGTGCTCGCATCCATGTTTGGCGACATCGTGGTGAATGCACATTGGAAGCGTGTATTCGTCATGGCCATACAGGCGTATCACCCGGCGTGATGGTATCGCGTGCCATTCGCTACACGTCTCGGTCACCTCTTATTCGCACTGACGGCACTTTGAACAGTGGACGTTACATTTCAGATGTGTTACAACCCGTGGCTCTACCCTTCATTCGATCCCTGCGAAACCCTACATTTTATCAGGATAATGCACGACCGCATGTTGCAGGTCCTGTATGGGCCTTTCTGGATACAGAAAATGTTCGACTGCTGCCCTGGACAGCACATTCTCCGGATCTCTCACCAATTGAAAACGTCTGGTCAACGGTGGCCGAGCAACTGGCTGGTCACAATACGCCAGTCACTACTCTTGATGAACTGTGGTATCGTGTTGAAGCCGCATGGGTTGCTGTACCTGTACACGCCATCCAAGCTCTGTTTGACTCAATGCCCAGGCGTATCAATGCCTTTATTACGGCCAGAGGTGGTTGTTTTGGGTACTGATTTCTCTGGATCTATGCACCCAAATTGCGTGAAAATGTAATCACATGTCAGTTCCAGGATAATATATTTGTCCAATCAATACCCATTTATCATTAGCATTTCTTTTTGGTGTAGCAATTTTAATGGCCAGTAGTGTACGTCCTCAAATATTTCTTGGATGTATTCCAGTCTCTGTCTTTCCTACATCTTTTACGATCAACTATTCCTGAAGTATCACGAGAGCTGTTGCATAATTTCTTAACAACTGTCCTGTCATCCTGTCCCTTCTTGTCAATGTTTTCCACACGTTCCTCCCCGGCTAGGCTGCGGAGAGCTTCCTCGTTTCTCTTACTTTATCAGTCGGCCTGATTGTCGGCAAGCTTATGCAACCACCGACCTCAGATGCTTGGATTCTCCTCTTCCTGTTTTCCCGCAGTCCATGATTCACATCCGATCAATGCTGTACTCCCAGCCTACATTCTCAGAAATTTCTTCCTGAAACTAAGACCTGTGTTCGATACTAGTGGACTTCTTTTGGCCAATAGAGCCCTCTTTGCGTGAGATAGTCTGCTTTTCAAACCCTCCTTGCTGCGTCCGCCATCTGTTACTTTGCTTCAAAGGTAGCAGAACACCTCCAGCCCATCTAATACGTGGTCCACTACTTGGCTGTCAAGTTTAACGGTAGTCTGATTTATGCCACTCCTCGTTATTTTCTTCAGTTTACTTTTAATCCATAGCATGTGCTTTTTAGACCGTTCATTCCATTCAACAACTCTTCAGTTCTTGTTCACTTTCAATGACGATAGCCACTTTGTTAGATAGCCTTTTTGTCAGTTATTTCTAGGTTCCGGGGACGATTAGCACGATGAATCGTAATGATGTGGATCTAGCCTTTTACATTCACGTATTAAATTAATTTGTAAACATGGCTACATGCTGACCATTTTACAAGTGCTTTTCCTTCTTCGGCGCATTATGTGCTCTCACCTATCGCCTAATGAGGGCACGCCTAGATCGTCGAACATGATCGTTTTTGTGTGCCTTCCAAATCTTTGAACGCGTTACACTCACCGGTCAACGGTACTGTAACTTGGAGGTGTGCCGCCAGCAGTGGTAGATGTGGGGACAGAGTTGCCAGAGTTTTGCGAGCGGACGATATGGACGTGTGTCCGTCAGAAAGAGGGAATTTGTAAGACTGGATATCATGAACTGATACGTATATGATGACTTTTGAACATAATTAAGGTAAATAAATTTTTTGTTCTCTATCAAAATCTTTCATTTGCTAACTATGCCTATCAGCGGTTAGTGCCTTCCTTAGTTAGAATCTTTTATTTAGCTGGCAGTATTGGAGCTCGCTGTATTGCAGTAGTTGTAGTAACGAAGATTTTTGTGAGGTGAATGATTTATGAAAGGTATAGGTTATTGTTAGTCAGGGCGATTCTTTTGCAGAGATTATTGAAAGTCAGATTGCGTTGCGCTAAGAATATTTTGTGTCAGATTAGTGATGATCAGAATATGTAAAGAGATAAATGTCTGAGTACGTGCAGTTTTACTCAGCTGTCTCTGTATCAAATAACGTAGACGTTTACCAGCACAGTAATTCATAATATTTCCAAATGGGACGTTTCAGAAGTACTTGTGTTAATTCCATACATAATTATAATTACTTCATTTTTGTGTAATGAACAATTGTTGCCTAAATGAGGACTCTTCCCTGAATAACATCCCATAAGGGATCAGTGAATGAAAATATGGAAAATATTATAACATTCTGAAGTCTATATCCTCGAAGTTGGCAGTTATTCTTATGGCAAAAGTAGGGGAATCTTAAAGTTTTGTCGGGTCTGACGTATGGTTTTTCCAGTTAAGTTTTGTTTGTCAAGCACACTACCGATTTTATTATTGTTTGTTGTTATACTAGGTTAATACGAGGTCGGGTGTTTCTCATAGTGCTAAACTGAATGAGTTTTTTGTTTTCAACACGCTAGGCCATTTGCGAAAAATCAGTCAGCAACTTTCATAATAACATAATATTATTTTCTCTTTTGATACTTTAGTCGGTTTCACAACAATGATAAGTGTTCTGTATCAGCGATAGTGATGGAAACCTCATACTAAAACTATGTGACCTATTTTCGAATTACAGAATACTTCGGTTTCCGTCAAAATTTCAAGTTGTTTGTAGGAAACGGAAAAAAAATTCAAGGCCGGGCGATTAAAAGGGTGGAAACGTCCACTACTGGGATGTGACACTGCATCGGAACCGTTAAGGCACGGTCGCCGAAAATCGAATCGAACAATGACGATGAAAATAACGACGGTTTGTTGCCTAGCTACGGTCAGCTTCGCCGTTCGTCTGCGTCCAACAGTAAGCGCACAGATACGCATCGCGTCGTGTGCCCAGAGCCAGCGGTGTAGTACGAACAGCGCCTTAGGTGTCGCGGAATGGCGAAAGGTGAAACGTTTGCAGGTAAGCTGACGTAATCTCTACCACACAGGGCGACTGACCGCAGCGCTGAGCTACGTGTTGCATAAAACGCCGCGGAAAATGCTATCCTGACATTATTCATCTCCGGTCGTTTTTATCTACGAGAGAGTGGTTCGTGCGGCACCTTTATACGCTAATATCAGCGGAAGAAACGTCGTTTACTCATTAGTTTTTTTTTCTTTCAGTATGTATTCGTCGAATTATTCTCTATTAAGTTATCAATCTTCATGAGTAACTCGATAGTGTCATGTTAACCGTACTCCCCCAAGAATCTGTTATGATTAAGCAATTCATTCTTACAAACAACAAATACGAGATCCATCTGCAGCCTGTACAACTGAATGGATATTGTAGGTGGTTCCAGTAATCTTCCACATATTTTAGTTTTTTCCAAGCTGTCAGAAATTTCTTAAGACTAAAAAAAAAATTGTCAGTCAGTGTGCTCCGAATTAATCATTCACCAACTGTTTGCCTAAACTTGTTCTTAGGATGACACTCGTAAAGTAAGAACTGAGAGGGTAATTTGCTCCTCAAGTGCAAATGAGATTCACTTAAATATATTAAAAACCATTCAACAGCCAAGCTGGCATAAAACATTTTTTTTTTATTTAAAACAGTCGATTTCAACAGACTATACTGTAATTTTTAGATGTTAAAATGTTTTGTTGTAAGACATTTTCATTTTGCGGTGGCCTTATGCACAAGATACCAAGCCGATTAAAATAGCATTTTATCCACTTGACATTTTGTGCGTGAGATCAGCGTAAAATGAACATGTCTTACAACAAAACATTTTAAGACCTAAAATTGACAGTGTAGTCAGTTAAATCCGGTTGTCTTAAACAAAAAAATGTTTTATGCAATCCTGGCTGTTGAATGGTCTTTACCAGTTCAACAGATCGCCTTTCAGTTCTCTCAAAATGAGAAAATTCAGTTTAAATGAATGTTGCTCAAAATAGCACTATGTTACTTGTAAGTAGCAAATATTCGGAACATACGTAAATAAGTGCATCCCCTCCAAGCAGCTACAGAGGTGAAATAGTGTCACCTGGTTTTTATTTAGGATGTAGGTAGAGCGCCTCTAGAACATTACGCATCCACTCACTTTGGGAACTTACTCAAAGCTTCGTAATACTCGTAATGGAAGAAAACTGCGTGCGAACTGAATTTCACAACGGTCCATAACTGTCAGTTGAAACAAAGGATACAGACTGTAACTAGTCACTTTTGTTTTATGATTCATTAAGACGTTTCAGACTGTTACGTCTGTATCATGAGGTGGATTAGATTTATAAACTACATTTTTGCATAATTTTATTGCCAACCCACAACGCTTTCCTTCATTAATCACAGGCTACTTTACAAAATCGTCTACCACATACACGCTTCCCTTTAACAACAAACATTTGTTAGGGCGTAGTCCCCACACTTCCACTGAGATTCATAATCTACTAAATTTCGCATTGTTTCGCGTTCAAAGAGAAACGCATGAGCAGTTGCATCTGTGCAGTGGCCATCAAATGAATCGATTCTCGTATGGAAGAGTAACTATTGCTGCTGTCATACGCCACGGGTTTTAGAACATGTGACCGGCATCAAAGAATGCAAATGCTCCGCTTGTAGCTCTTCGTAATACTGTTCCTCATCCTCGTTGGCGAGAGGTGGCATTAAAGTAACTGTTTCGACTGACCGTGGTTGTGAATATGTTCATTATCATTATTTGGCTGGAGAAGCAAATCTGGAGCAATGGTGAACAGTTCTTGGTAACTAGACTTGCCTTGTGTATTGTAGACAGAACATGAGAACTGTTTAGGGCGAACTGGTCTGCCCAGGAAGATCTTAAGCTAGGTGAGTCCATTTGGCAAGCAGTCCCCTGTTTCAAAACCCACAAACGAAGCGTCATATCTACGGAACCTTCGTAACTCAACTTCACGCCTTACTGACTTTGACTCTTCACGTGTCCTTTATTCTGGACGAAGCCTCTTCTCACAACGAAAAAGTGGTATTTTTAGGTCACCAACAGAATCTTTGTAAACCTACATCTTCAAGATAGTAGTTTCACAGGAGCTTTCTGCAGTGATACTGTAGCGTTTATAACTTGAGGAGAGCGAATCGTAGGCGGGAGAATAAGACGGAAAGTTTTGACTGGAATACGACAAAAAACTTCTCATGTTCGTACAAAAAAGGCTCCGCCATGCACTCTGCAGTGGCTTTCATAATATGAATGTACAATAGATCTCTAATGTGACGTTTCAGTAGAGGTGGTTGGTGATGTTGATAGCTATTTATGGATTGTTATCAGGTGCGTCCGTATGAGGAATTTTGGTGTGCCATCGGATATCGTAAATCTCGCTGGCACTTAAATTCATGTTTCATTACTACTGGACGCTGACAGAGTACGGTTAAACCTAAAAGATGTATAAAGACTAAGGTGTTGATTCGGAACTAGAATGCTGCTGCCAGGTTATTACTCTTCCCAAGGATTCTCACTTGTCGCACGAGACTGTTCTGCGATCCTTAGGAAAAGATACCCTACAGAAATTCGTCGCATGGGAAGAAATACCGACAAATCTTTGTTACTTCAACGGACAACGACAG
The DNA here is from genome assembly GCF_021461395.2 of Schistocerca americana. Taxonomy (NCBI): domain Eukaryota; kingdom Metazoa; phylum Arthropoda; class Insecta; order Orthoptera; family Acrididae; genus Schistocerca; species Schistocerca americana. The sequence continues at coordinate 364,185,775 of NC_060122.1, read as the reverse complement.
AGGACAGGATAGGTGCAAGGAACGCTTTGACGGTGGTCAACCATTCATAATTCTCTCGCTTTTTAAAGACCGAAGATTTCAGGGGAAGAGACAGCGGTGGCGACTCAACGCCACGTATGTCCCTAACGATCATTTCTTATTACCAGTTGAGTTAAAATAGAGAAAAAAATTATACGGGGTCATGTGTACAACAACATTTCGAAATTAAGACACGCTCCGTGACCGTTATTCTACGACTTAAGCTGAACAAAAGTAATTTCGCTGCTCTTTTCCTGTCATATTCCTTGGAAACCAATAAATGCCGCGACATGCTAACCAAACAGCCGCTGGCACTGCCTGAATTAAACTGTAATGTCATGTTGGCGGCTGAGGCTTGTCGATTGCTCGGCCAGTACTTGCTGGTCATCGCTGGTAACTACCGTCTGGCAGTCGAGGGCAGGCAAATAACCCATCCTGGTTGACAGCAGTGTCTGCACTGAAATATTTTAAGCACACACACATGACATTACGAATAGAAAAGTGTCCAACGTACGCATGACCTCAGAGGCTTAACTTCTCATCCACCTTTGGCATCGCCTGCCATATTCACACTTCATAAACCCTCCTCATATTGTCATATGAAGACTACGTTGCCCTTGGTGGGTGCAGACAAAGAGAGAGAAATCTCTTATTGATACGTACATTTTATGACGTCGATTCCTCCTGATACTCCACTACCTTATGATGGTCAGTAATTTTGGACTCATTAATAAGTGGTGAGGATGTAGTCGATTGAGTGGAGTAGGAACTTCATACCACCACTAGAAAAATAGTATGGAAGTACACCGAAAGGTGGGCGTTTATCGTGAACCTCTCGTCCTCTCGTCCACCGCAGAGTCCGAAGCGACTCGAAAGAAAGCGCAGTTGCCTCCTGTACATAAAAAGGGAAAAATATCTGATCCGTATAATTACAGACCAGTATCCCTATCATCAGTTTGTTGCAGAATTCTTGAACATTTTATGAGTGCGAATATAATGAAGTTCCTTAAGACGCAAAAGCTTCTCTCCAGAAATCACCACTGATTTAGAAGGCACCACTCGTGCGTAACTCAGCTTGCCCTTTACTCACATGAGATCCGGCGAACCATGGACGAAGGGCATCAGGCAGATTCGATATTCCTAGATTTCCGAAAAGCATTTGACACGGTTTCCCACAGCAGGCTGTTAACGAAGGTACAAGTGTACAGAAAAGGTTCGCAGATACGTGAGTGGCTCGAAAACTTTTTAAGTAATAGAACCCAGTACGTTGTCAGCGAGTGTTCATCAAAGACAAGGGCATCGTCAGGGATTCCACAGGGAAGTATGATAGGGCCACTATTGCTCTCTATTCATATAAATGATCTGACGGACAAAGGGAGCAAGAATTAGTGGTTGTCTGTTGATGATGATGATGTGATGTAGGGCAAGGTGTCGTCGTTGAGTGACAGTAGGAGAATACAAAATGACTTAGACAAAATTTCTAGTTGATGTGATGATTGGCAGCTAGATCTAAACGTAAAAAAGTGTAAGTTAAGGCAGATGAGTAGGAAATTAGTTAGTTACGTGTTCCATTGATCAATCTCACGGTATCCGTTATGATGTGGAACGTGTCAAGTGCATAAGAAACGCACACATGAATAAAGAATTCTTTTTACCTACCCCATTCCCTTAAATGGCACAAAATGCATATATTATAAATACAGATTTATTTATTCCTATTCAAGAAATCATCTATGGTATAGAAGGAGTTGTCAAGTAGATATGATTTCAATTTATTTTTAAAGTTTTTACCGCTGTCTGTCAGACATTTTATTTCATCTGGCAATTTATCAAAAAGTTTTATAGCAGCATGTTTTACCCCTTTGTGTGCCAAAGGTAGGTTAAGCAGAGGAAAGTGTAAGTCTTTCTTTCTTCTGGTATTATAATCATGAATGTCACTGTTTTTTGAAAACTGGTCCATGTTGTTGAGAACAAGTTTCATTACTGAGTAAATGTACTGTGAGGCTGTCGTAAGAATTCATAAGCTTTTAGAGAGATGCTTACAAGATGTGTGGCTATGAGCCCCACACATTATTCTAATCACTTTGTTTTGAGCAGTGCTGCATAAGCGTTGGGTGACCCCGATTTTGTGTTAGCAGAAAATCCAACACCGTGTTACGAGTGGAGGCCGAAATGCACTCGTCTTAGCTCACGCAGGCTGGCGTGAGGAGGGAAGAGCTATACTGACGTGAGGTCTGGAACATGACAAGGAATGAGAATTCAGAAAGCGGACGTAATTAGTTTGATACTTAACTTTAATCCATTAATGATGAACGTCGCTCTTGACGGTACATGATTCACAATATTATCTGTTCAGAATACATTCTTGAAGATAGTAATTATAGTAACTGAATATGGCGCCTTGCTAGGTCGTAGCAAATGACGTAACTGAAGGCTATGCTAAATTGTCTCTCTGCAAATGAGAGCGTATGTAGACAGTGAACCATCGCTAGCAAAGTCGGCTGTACATCTGGGGCAAGTGCTAGGGAGTCTCTCTAGACTAGACCTGCCGTGTGGCGGCGATCGATCTGCGATCACTGATAGTGGCGACACGCGGGTCCGACGTATACTAACGGACCGCGGCCGATTTAAAGGCTACCACCTAGCAAGTGTGGTGTCTGGCGGTGACACCACACCCGAAATATTATTCCGTATGACATCAGAGAGTGAGAGTATGCGAAGTATGCTATCTCGCTCATTTCTGTATCCTCAAAATTAGCAATTGTTCAGATTGCAAAAGTTGCTGAGCCTAGTCGCTTTAGGAGATCCAAAATACGAATTTTCCGATTACGATTCTCATCTGTATGTACACCCAAATACTTAGTATGCTCTACCCTGGCTACTGACTTCTGTTGATGTGTTTCATTTATTGAAGGAACTGTAGTGCTTGCAGTAGAAGATTGGATGTACTGTTTTTTCAAATTTCTGAGCAAGTCCATTCTCAGAAAACCAATCGATAGCTTTTCCAAAGACATTATTTGTATCATTTCGTATTGGAGTTTCTTTTACCGTATTAATAATGATGCTTGCATCATGTGTCAGTTTAGATTCTTGTTTCAGATGAGAAGGGAGATCATTCACATATATCCAGAACAGAAGGGGACCCATGATCGAATAGTGTGGAGCACCTAATCCAATATCATCCTAAGTAAAAGGAGTGAGGAACTTCCTTAAATCACTTAAACCATATAAAGAAACTTTTTGGTTCGTGTTCTGTAGGTACTACTTGAACCACTCGTATGCTGTTCCATTTATACCATAGAATTCTAATGTCTGTAACATAATGCCTTGGTTCACATAATCGAACGCTTTGTATAAGTTACAGAAAATTCCTATTGGAGACTTTTACTATTTAAAATCTCTATTATGTGGGTAGTGAAATTGTTTATTGCTGTCTCAATGGGACAGTATTTTTTATATCCAAACTGTGATTTACTAAGTGTCCCCTTACTGCTGAGATGGCTAACCACTCTTGAGTACATTACTTTCTCGACAATTTTTGAAAATGCTGTGAGCAATGTTCGATTACTGCGTTAGTAGTTTGCTGCTTGACACAGTCAGGTTGATTAAATATCTAGGCGTAGCTCTGCAAAGCGATCTGAAACGGACCGAGCATGTAAGGATTGCAGAGGGGCGGACGAATCGTCGACTTCAATTCATTGGGAGACTTTTAGAAAAATGTGGTTCATCTGTAAACGAGACCGCACATGGAATGCTAGTGCGACTCATTCTTGGGTACTGCTCGAATGTTTGGGAACCCCACATGGTCGGATTAAAGGAAGACACTGAAGCAGTTGAGAGGTAGACTGTTACAGTTTTTATCGGTAGGTTCGATCAGCACCCCCGCACACACTAACACATAAGTAAATAAATGATGCCTAAATAGAAAGGAATTATCCGAATGGGACGAAATCGGAAGATATGAGTTACGTGTAGAGACAAGTAACTGATTATGGTTTCAGAAAAATTTGATGATTTATTCAAGAGAAAGAGCTTCAAAAATTGAGAAAGTAGGTAACGCGTTGACCGACCTCTGATCCTTAAGCAATGAGACTTTCGGCTAGGCATTAATTGATAGAGTTGTTGGATGTCCTCCTGAGAGATATCGATCCGCATTCTGTCCAACTGGCGCGTTAGATCGTCAAAATCCCGAGCTCCAAACGTTCTCAATTGGGGAGAGATCTGGCGACCTTGCTAGCCAAGGTAGGGTTCGACAAGCACGAGAACATGCAAAAGAAGCTCTTGCCTTGTGTGGACAGGGACTGTCTTGTTGAAATGTAGGACCTTCGCGGAGCATTTATCCTTTTTTTACTGATTTGCTTCAGGAATTCAAATGAGAAAACCTAGAGGGAAGGAGACGTTGTTTTAGAGGAAAGCTATTAAGAAAATTTAGAGAATCGGCATTTGAAATTGACCTTATATTGTATTGTATATTAACCGGGGGCCTAGAAACGACGGAGAGGCTCCGTTCCCGCAGCAGCCGCAGTGGTTCACAACCCCACGACGAATACCGCAGTCCACTTCACTCCTACGCCGCCCCACACCCGACCCTGGGTTATTGTGCAGTTCGGCCTGCAGTGGACCCCCTCCCCCCCCCCCCCCCTCCGCCCCAGGGAACGTCTTACACCAGATGAGTGTAACCCCTATGTTTGTGTGGTTGAGTAGTGACGGTGTACGCGTACGTGGAGAACATTTTTGCGCACCTATCGCCGACATAGTGTAGCTGAGGCGGAATAAGGGGAACCAGCCAGCATTCGCCGTTGCAGATGAAAAACCGCCTAAAAACCATCCACAGACTGGCCGGTTTACTGGACCTCGACTCATGTCCACCGGGCGGATTCGTGCCGGGGACCAGGCGCTCCTTCCCGCCCGGAAAGACGTGCGTTAGACCACACGACTAACCGGTCGGGCAAAATTGACCTTAGAACAATACTACTGCCACCAGCTTAAACTTCGCCTACGTACCACGAACACAAGATAAGAGAAAATAGGGCTCGTGGCGGAGGAACTTAGACAGACGTTTTTTCCTCGCTCTATTTGCGGATGGAGCATGAAGTGAAATGACTGGTAGTGCTACAGCCTACCCTTCGCTACGAGCGTGCGGTGACTTGCGGAGCATGTACGTTGATGTAGATGTAAAGGAGACTGGGACGAAGAATTATTACTCAAATATTATGAGTGCATCACCGTAGTACTGCTACAAAGGTAATTTAATTAATTTAGTTTAACGGATTAGCTCAACACAAACAGTGCCCTCGAATGTCAAACACCTAATTATTTGACAAACCAAGAAGTGAAAATAATCCGCTTACATATTAAAAGATCCACAGTTATGTTCAACCTCCGAAAACCATCGTAGCACGGTTCTAGCCTTGTAGCACTGAAAGATATCATGCTGGAAGACGTCATCGTCGTCGAGGTAGACACAAGCACGAAGTCGGGGAGAAATTTATTAATTGGTAACAGCGGAATAAAGTGGTTCACTAAAAAATTTAAGACTAGTCCAAGCCGAAAAAGATTTGTATAAAAAATTTACAGCTGCTGTTCAACCAAACATGAAAAAGTCTACATTTACGCTTTTCGAGAAAGCACCAAGATCACGTCGGAGAGAGCAGTTTCTGTGCCACTGAAACAGAAGTTGTCTCTCAGTAGGGCACAGTGGAGTCCCTGAGCTCGCGTAACGGCTGTAGTCATGCAACGAGGCTCGTTGCCACCTGCTCCCAGCAGCTGCTCTCGTAACTTTGAGGCTGCAAAGGTCGTCCGTTCGAGCCTGTCCGTGACGAGAGTGGGAAGTAAACACTCGCGGCAGACTCGCTTGCAGTGGCGACAACAGCAGCAGCAGCGTTCGTCGGCGAGGCCGTAAATCCGCTGCTCAGCGACCCGTGTAGCGCGCCAGCTGACGCACGGGAATTGCAGCTAGGAGGAGCGAGGTTCGAACTCATGTCCAACCTTCCAGATTTACAGCAATGCCAGGATGGTTCTAACAAAGATAGTTTTTCATCCTGTTGACCTTACTTTTAAACAGACGAAGACCACAACTTGTTTCGTACACATTTCATAATTTATTTAATTTTTAATTTTTGGATGGCACAATTTTTTGCTCTTAATTTGTCACATCAAAATCATACTGATACTTGACGGAGGATGGGAGCAACGTATCAGGTTGGGACATAATTTCATTTCTTTTTTTTCATAAGTTTAATAAACACAATAGTTTTAGAGACTTTAGTCATCAATAATATATTCTCCTTCACTATTTACAAAAGTCTCCCAACGCTGCGGTGATTTTTCGATTCTGAAACGGTAGAAATCTCTTGATTTTGAGACGAAGAACTCGTCGAGCCGTGATAGGAGCGCATTTTAATCTAGAAAGGAAGTTCCTTGGCCGGCGTGGTTAGCACACTGGACTCGCATTCGGGAGGACGACGGTTCAATCCCGTCTCCGGCCATCCTGATTTAGGTTTTCCGTGATTTCCCTAAATCGCTTCAGGCAAATGCCGGGATGGTTCCTTTGAAAGGGCACGGCCGATTTCCTTCCCCATCCTTCCCTCACCCGAGCTTGCGCTCCGTCTCTAATGACCTCGTTGTCGACGGGACGTTAAACACTAATCTCCTCCTCCTCCTCCTCCTTGGCCGGCCGCGGTGGCCGAGCGGTTGTAGGTTGTTCAGTCTGGAACCGCGCGACTGCTACGGTCGCAGGTTCGAATCCTACCTCGGGCATGGATGTGTGTGATGTTCTTAGGTTAGTTAGGTTTAAGTAGTTCTAGGTTCTAGGGGACTGAAGCAGCAGTTAAGTCCCATAGTGCTCAGAGCCATGTGAACCATTTTTGAACCCAATTACAACGGCATGATCAGGAAAATTACTAATGATATTCTGCAAGCTCTGTCTGAAGCGCTCTACAACTACAGATGCTGACTCAGGTGGTCTATAAAAGCATCCGATCACCATATTTGACCGTTCTTTGATACTCAATTTCACCCAGATTAATTCACATTCGGAATCTGTGATAACCTCGCTAGATTTTATCGAATTTTTTACTGCAATAAACATGCCGCCACCATTGACGACTAACCTATCCTTACTATAAACATTCCAGTTTGAACTTAGGATTTCGTTGTCACTGACGGCTGGCTTCAATCAGCTTTCTGTTCCCAATACTGTCTGTGCATTATAACCATCAATAAGCGATACTACTTCTGGGACCTTTCCTTGGATGATCCTGCTGTTTACTAAGATGATATTAATCATTTCTATCTCTGATCTGGGGGGACCAAGATTCTCTGAGGTCGCTGTCGCTCATTTAACAGGCAAATCGTGTTTGCTCCGAAGGGAGGGGTCCTCTAACCTAAGAAAATCGTTTGGCCTCATGGATGTTATCCAAGCAGTCTGCTCCACTGTAGTCTGGTATAATTACTTAAGTTCCGGGAATCGCTGCTGAAGTAATTAATATGGTCGGTGAAGATATTACACGTAGAATCAGTAGCAGCTAGTAAGTGTTTTCAAATGAGTAATTGCTGTATATGATCTGCTACAAGTTACCTCAAGACTGATGTGGTATGACTTTAGAATTCGTCTGTGACGTCTGATAAATCTAGTAACCGTACTGACGTTGAAGTGTAAGGAATGACTTGTCTCGGGGTACACGTGAACTGCTTGAGGCGAATCTCGGAAAATCTAAATTCATAGGGTCGGACGGGGATTTGAACCTCCTGCCACCAGAATTACAATCCACTACACTCCCACATCTGTGGAAATTGAAGCGAAATATTTTCCATACTTTCTGCGTGTTATTTACGTGCGTTCGTTGAAGACTGGTGTCTGAAGTTATTTCTTGTAGTTCAACCAAAAAATTATATTCTTTCCATTCTCAGCGAACTACTTTGAAGGCAACAGAGTTACATTCCAATATGTATTCATAAATACGTTTTGAATCTTACATAGCGATATAGATTGCAGGTCCCTGCGTTTACAAAAATATTATTTCCATAAGTAACCACCATCCACGCCATTTTTGATAGCATTGGGAAGGGAGAAATGACGTAGACAGTGGTATCCACTTGCGAATTGATTTGGAAATTTAAGAGTAACTTCATACTGTAGGATTCAAACACGTTCCAGCGAGACTGCCGGTGACAGGCACTCTCGTGTTTATGTATGATTACAGCATAAGCGATGTTGGTAGTTTACATTTCCTTCGTTACGAGTCGCTCAACGTTCCTCATTATGATGCACTAGGGTGTCTCGTACCCAAATTAAGTGCCTTCCAGAAAGAACTGTGAACCAACCTATATAGCAGAAAAAACGGCAAGAATAATGTCTCACAGCGTGACACACCAACCCTTAAAATGTTTGAAACCCGGATGCAACGATATTTGTGTATGCAGTGAAATGGTAGAGCCACTTAATGGACATGTTGCTACTTTAGCCGGAAAATGTATGTGAGCGCTATTACATGCAACGTGAGCTGAGTTTTTAAGCGGTATCCTTCTTATAGCTACTGACACTGAGGCTTCCAGTCCCCAGAAGCGACTGTTGTCCCTGGATATTGGTATCTTCCTGGTCCTGCATTGTCGTCGCAGCAGGCAGAATCAGAATTTTACAGTCTTCCTGTCTCTCTGCTTTATCAAATGTGTAGGAGTTATCGCTTTCCGGAAAAACTATATAAATATTCGTATATAAACAAAACAAAATAATATCTGTATGTACCGTCTGAAAATTAGGAGAAATAAATGCACCGTGTTGTGCACAAATAGGTGAAGAAATCCAATTCTGTTCGATTACACTATCGGCCATAAATCACTGGAAAGTTTAGTTACTAAAATAATCTAACAGTAACGACACAGACGGCGTAAAATGGAATGACCACGTAAGACATCCCAGGTTAAGATTAAATGGAAAAATGTTAAGTAATTCCTACGAAAGAATTGAACTGCAAAACTCCTGTTGGAGTGGAACTTGGGTATTGTTAATCAGTGTGGAATCAAAGCCTCGCTGGACTGGTGGAAGAGATAGAGAAGATTCAACAAAGATAATCACGTTTCGTTACGGGCACTAGAGCGTTTAGCATATCCTTAACAAAGTCTTGTGGCAGACGCTACAAAATACAAGAGGGGCTTTGTACGTCACAGACAGGTGTAATGTCGAAATTGAGATGACATATGTTCTAAAAAGAGTCTGTCAATGTATTGCTCCCATCCATATTCGATATTGATCATTAGTATCGGGACAGCAATTAGTGGACATTAAAATGCGGTGAATCCATCATTTTGTTTTATGACAGTGTGAACTCTACTTGAGATACTTACAGTGCGGTGTCTGAATTAGTGTGCAGAAATAGCAGCCCATTATTCCTCTAGAGCAGACACATAACGTGAGTAAAGCATGACGCCCATGCATCACATCATGGTGTCTTTTCTCCTTCCAAAAACCCAATTGCCAATTACTCGTGGATGTTGTTAGCTTAGGTTGATTAGGCGTAACTTTCTTTAAATAATTAGACGAAAATGGTTTTTTCTAATCAGACGTAAATGAATTTTTCGCCGTTTAATATTATGTGCACATATAGGAAAGATGAATTTGAAGCACGGATCAGGCCACTGAAGACAATATAGTACGTTCTCAGAAAGTATAAGGATCTGTTTGTCGTAGAGCGTTACACCACGACTGTTTCTTGACTTTGATATGTGTGATTAACGTGTTCTACCAGAATCAATCAACTAGTGACAGTGGAATGACAGTTAGTAACAGATCTTCTTCGCAGTTCGTCGGAAATGTTGTTTACGACGGTTCATGACACATTCTGTAAATTAATTTTCACAATTAATTTGTTGTGTTTTGTTTTAGGGCGCAAAAACAATTAAGGTCATACCTGCCCACGTCGTTTCAGGTTAACGCCGCGCAGAAGCTCCGTCATTTTTGCCTTCCGGCGGAATACGTGTGAAGTAAACTGTTCGCCCACTATCGATGAGTTGATCGATGTCGTTGAAACCCACCACAAGTGGACGAAATAGTTCAAGATTAAAATACAACCACACAGTAATACGCCTCGATAAATGGTTACTTCGTGATACGAGAAGACGCTGTTGCTAGTTGGTGTCTGGAGTGAAGTCGACGTTCTAACTTACCCCGACGCTGTTCCATTGGTTTCAGGTCGGGACACCGGCCAGGGCAGTCAGTTTTAGAAATGTTATCGTATGCAGACCATTGCCTCGCAAATGATGCTTTATTACAAGATGCTCTGTCGCACTGATAGAAACAATCACCGTCTCCGGGCTGTTTCTTTGCTGTACGTAGAAGACAATGCCTCAAAAATGTGTTCATATCCTTCCACATTTATCGCTTACTCAAGCGCAATAAAAGGGCAACAGTGACCACGTAAATCACCCGCAAACCGTAACGTCACCTCCTCCGTCGTTCTCTGTTGGCACTACACGTGGTGGCAGGTAACGTTATGCAGAAATTCGCCAGATCTAAATCCTTCCTTCGGATTGTCACAGGGTCTGGCGTGGTTCAAAACTGCAGAGCACACGTTACCAGTGATCCACGGTCTAGCGGTGTCTGTCTTTGCACTGACTCAAACGTCACTTAGCATTGCCTGCAGAAAAACGTGACTTATGAGGAGCTTCTCGACTTTTGTACCCCAGTTTTTGTAACTACCTATGCTCAGTGGTTCAAATGGCTCTGAGCACTATGGGACTTAACATCTATGGTCATCAGTCCCCTAGAACTTAGAACTACTTAAACCTAACTAACCTAAGGACATCACACAACACCCAGTCATCACGGGAATCGAACCCGGGAACCCGGGCGCGGGAAGCGAGAACGCTACCGCACGACCACGAGCTGCGGACCCTATGCTCAGTCATCGCCCTAGTCTCACTGTTAGTAGCACTTCGCAAATCACGTGTGATTCCTTCCGCTGATTTCATGCTATATTTTACAACCTCAAACTGCAATGCTCGAAGGTCCCTGACTGTCGGCGCATGAGTTTTATCCGGTCTTGGGTTTCCACTTCACATCATCATTCATTCGAATTGCGCAGCTTTAGAAGGGTTAAAGTGATCCTGATGGATTTGTTACTAGGGTGACATCCAATAACTAGTGGAAGTTCGAAGTCACTGACCTCTCCTGACCGACCCAACCAGATGTTGCTCCTCCTCTGCTATCAATACAATAGAACCTCTTTCCTCTAATACAAGCGGATACCCCTCTTGGGACATGTAGAGGAAGGGGGGGGGGGGAGGGAACACAGTGTAACCAACCAGAAGCACCCTCCGATAGAACGGTAAGGTGGCTTTCGGATTACAGATGAGCTTGTCGAAGTATTAGTTTCCTCCAAGAATTCCTCTCTCTCCGTCAAACACGTATCCTCATTACTATTAGCACTGCTGATGAGTCATTGCACTTTAAAATGGTGTAAATACAGTGGAATACGATCTTGACGTAGAAGAAGGATATGTTCGTATCACGAAGTAATTATTTCTTGAGGCGTATTAATGCGCGCTTGTATTTCAACCTTGAACTATGTCCTCCCGCTGTGAGAGGTCTCAACAACATCGATTCAATCGTTGACAGTGGACGAACTGTTTACTTTACACGCATTCCTGCGTTCCACCAGAAGGCAAAAATGACGGAGCTCCTACGCAGCGTTGACAAAAAACGACATTCAGGAATGTTTTGGGAAGGTGAATGGACGAATGCAGAAACGTGTGATTTCAAGCGGGCGCTACATATGATAGCGACCTCCACTAAGTGAGCTTATTTACAGCTGAGTTGAGTTTCAGCATGTGTCAAGCATCGTCATGAACAACATTTCTGGGGAAATGCAAGTAAGATTTGTTTCGAAACTGTCATTGTACTGTCACTCAATTGGTCGATTCTGATAGAACTTCTCACAGGTTAATGCCATATATCAGTGTCAAAAGACAGTCGAGGTGTAACACGCCACATATAGTACGTTCTGAGAATGTACTACATTCCCTTCAGTGACCTGATCCGCGATTCAGATTCATCTTTCCTGTCTGTAAGTGTTCAAGCAGATTATATTAAACAGCGATAACTTCATTTATGTCTAGATCTAAAAAAAGAACAGTTTTCCTTTAATTACTTAACTAGAGTTAAGCCTCGACGGGATCCCTCTTTTTTGGTTCCATCATGTTCGTTGCACCAGAGACACGCTAACACGGCTTGCATGTGCTAATAACGTGGGGCTAACGTAGGCGAGCTCGCTACGTGACGGAAACGTATGTCTTTAACTGTTGGTAAAGAGGGCAGCGAGGCTTGTGTCACCATACAACGAAACTCCGAAATAATTACGTCACACGAAAACCGTGAAGGTCAACATGAGTGGGCATGCACGAACTATTACCTTCTACGAACCGACGAATTAAACTACACGATATTTCACAATCACTATTACACTCTTCTATAGGTTGCAGGGCGTACTTTGTAGATAAAGTTTTGACAAGGAATTCACGTCCGGGAATGTACTGGTTTGATGTTAAGTAAGTTATAGGGTCGGATCACTTTCAGATATCCTACTACCCGGAACCCTCATGCAATGAGGTGTGGATGCCTTCCTCAGGTCCTGTTGAAAGTATAACAGAAAATATGTTCGTAATACTACAGCAATAACTGCGAGTAACTGGTACTTCAGCATGTAGGAGGGTTGACTGAGGCGCTTCACGGACGAACCACACTCTCGACTCTGACGAGGAGCTCCTTCGTCAAGTACGCTGTAACTGCAATATATGATCTGAAGATGGGCAGCTATCCTGAAACCGGTCATCGAAAATAAAAAATAGCGATCAAAAGACTGAAATGCCATATTTTTATTTTTTTAAGTATAACAGAATCTGAACATTGCACATGCCATGGGCCCATGTGGAAAACACCGGTCAAAGGTCTCTGTTTTCATTGTGGGCGTTCCGTGTAGCGTGAGAGTTGAAAGTTTTTCGTCCCTCAGACTTATTTTCCACCCAGACGATACATTCCCACATATGTGTATGTGTACAGGTCGTGCCTCCAAGGAGCTGCAAGGCGCATTTTCTCCGGTGTGTCGGCAGCTAATTGTAATTTAGTTTTTGCAACGTGTAGTTGATTTTATCCCAAACAAATACTATTCAACACGTCTTTCATGCTGCGCCCAGCGTCGACAAGTACGTCGGTTTGTTTCCCAGTACAATCAAAATGTTTTTAAATGTGAAATCTTACGTGCCTATTCTATAGAGCGGCCCCAAGTTAATCTAGTACGATATTTGTTTTAACGATACGTATTATTAGGGTCAGTAAAACAAGAACAATAGACAGTACTGTAGCAGCGACAGCTCCATCCTGGCCGATGCTGTCTACTACCGCTATGCAGCAGTGCTCCTCAGTCGCTGTTGTAGTACTCATTATTTTTCGTCTTTTAGTGTCCCTAGTAATACTTGTCGTTAAAACAAATCCTGCACTAGACTAACTTGGGGCCATTCTATCGAAAAGGCTCGTAAAATTCCACTTTAAAAATCATGTTGTTTGTAAGGTTAAAAAACCGACGCATTCCGTCGACGGTGGTGAGCCTTATCCAACTACACATTGCAAAAACGTGCCGAATCGCCAGATAAAATTCGCCTCACGTCGACTAGAAGGGACTCCCGGGATATGAATTCCTTGCCATGTAAAGTTCCAGTGAAATTAACTTCTAAACTTATCGACTATCGCAAACAATATTTGCACCATTTTGGAGTCTTATCAAGATCTGTTTCATTATTTTCGCAAATTTTAACTAGCCATGATGTGCATGATAAAGCTTAGGCGTAGGAAATACACTGAAATTCCATGTTACATGTAAATCGTCACAAAACATTGGTAAACATTTTTGGGAATTATTACTAGACCAAAACCTTACATGTGGTAATTTTATTCAACCATTAAAATCACGAATACTGATATTGAAAGGCACGCATCGATGTTTCCCGTTGACTACAGAACGTAAATTATCAGCTTCTGTTCCTTTTTTATTCGTCTACATAACAGGCATTAAAAATGAAGAGTTTTCCGTTGGAAACACACAGACGGATTATTAAAAGCAACAATTCTATACGGTTAACTCAAAAGTTAGCAACGTTTTTCTCATTCCAGATGTGGGAGTCGTTATTTGACATTTCTTGTTTGACACACAATATCTGTAATCTAGTACTCGTAAACATATGTTAACTTTTGTTGATTTCGAAGGTTTAGCATCGTTTTAAAGATGCGTCGTTTCAAGTCAAGTTCGGGGAGATAATATCTGACGTGATGCATTGACACCAATCGATCATCGACCAGTACTTTCATTCCATATCACACACACGTTTGTTAATTGTTACCTTAAGCACATCAGCGGCCGTTTGTAACCAAGAGTGTTACTGGTGTCATATTAATTATATATTTATATGAAAATAAAGAAGAACAAATAAATGTATACTTCACGCGAGAAAGAAGTAGAAACCGAGATACAGCGTAAAGGTTCACGACCATTCACAGCAATCGTTGATATGTAATTTAAGTACTATCACTGACATATATTAACAATCCTTGGATACTTCAACGTACGGGACGAACTAGAAATGACGTTAATCCAAGCTACAATTTGTTAATTCGAGCTAACACACCAATAACATGCCGGCATAACTTGTCTTCCATGCTCTGGCGGTCTCCGCCATCCTACATCCATCTTACTCTCTTTGATATGATTCAAATCGTACTTAAATTTCAAACTTTGCCTGACATCGTCTTAAACTGGAAACTAATAGCTTCTTTCATATTTGTCACAAAAACACTGTATCATCGTTGAGAAAGAGATGAAATAGACTATGGCTGATTAACATCCAGTATCCCGCATTTTCGCCATGACAGATGTTAATCAGAATTACGCTCCCAACGGTTTGCCCGCGCACCTTTTTTTTTTTTTTTCAGACTAGCCTGGGTCCTCAACTTGCAAAGGTCAGTCGACGCATTATCCTCCATCTACAAGCTCTCTGTTGTGCGTCCGTTCAGATCGAATAAAATTCTGCCCTCTTAGATTGTTTGTAGATAATCGTGTCGTGTACCATCTATCAAAGTCATCAGAAGAAAAAAAATAAATGTAAAATGATCTATACTCGGAGAAGTATCAACTGACCCTAAACAGAGAAATGTGTGAGATCGTCCACATGAAAACTAGAAACAGAAAATCCATTTAATTTCGATTACACGATAAATCAAACGAATTTATAGTTTGTCGATTCAGCTAAATACCCTGGGATTATAACAGCGAACGATTTAAACTGGCACCATCACAGGGAAAATGTTGAATGGAAGGTAAATCAGAGACTGTGTTTTGTTGGTAGAACACTCAGAAGATACAACTAGTCTAGAAAAAGAGACTTCTTACACTACACATGCCCGCCCTCGTCTATTGTATCACTGTGCGGTACGGGATCCTTGCTGGATGATGATGATGATGATGATGATGATGATGATGATGATGATGATGATTAGTGTTTGAGGGCGCACAACAACGAGGTTATCAGCACCCGTTCCCAAAATAAATGTTGACGAGTGCAGCCAAGATCTGTTAAACAAGGATCAATTCAGAGCCGATCTTTGCGAGAGTTGTAAATGCTCAAATTTCAGGATTGGACACAGCACATCAAAACAGGTAGATAAAACAAAAAATAAAATACCAGTACAAAACAGGTAACTGTGGCTGGGTGACCACTTACAAATAGTGGGTGACCAAACCACTTTACACCAAATTAAGATGTCAATCCCAATATTTTGGGAAGAAGTCCAGACATCACACAAAAACGTAAAACTATAGCCACACTCGCCTCATTATTAGTTAAAATAGAGGGCAGGTCTGGTGGGAAACTTAAATCTTCCCTCGAACCCAGCATATAAAACACACACAGTTAAAATATGTCGTATCGACAGCTGTGTCCCACATGTCTGACACGTTGGTGGCTCCAGGATTCACGGATGACATCGAAAAAGATCAAATAAGGGCAGCTTATTTTGTATTATTGTCAAATATGGGAAACAGTGTCACAGGTATGATACGTGAGTTGGGTTAGCAGTTATTAAAACAACGGCATTTTTCGTTGCAGCGAAATTTATTTTTTATTTTTTTTAATTTAATTTAATTTTATTTTTTGCGCAATTCCAGTCACCAGTATGCCCGTCCGAAGAAGAAAATAATTTGTTGACTCTCACCTACAAAGAGAGAAATAACCATCGTAATAAAATAAGAGAATTCAGATCTCACACGGATAGACTTAGGTGCTCATTTCTCCGAAGTGCTTTTGGACATTGGAAAAGTCGAGAAATGGTGTGAAGGTGGTTCGACAGATTCTCTGCCAAGATTGAATGTAGTGTGAATGGCAGAGTAGTCATATATATGCATATTAGACACGGCTTTAGAGTGAGCGAAGTGATGCAATGTAAGACATCGCACTAGCATTCGGTAGTACAATGTTTCAGATTCCCGTCCAGTCGTGCAAATGTGAACTTTCTGTGGTTTCCTGAAATCACGTAGGAAAAAATCAAGGTTGGTTCTGCTGAAAAAAAAAAAAAACGACCGATTTCCTACACCATCTTTGTCCAGTCAGAGGTAGCACTCAGTTCCTGATGATCTTGTCGTCGAGAGGAAGTTCACACGTGCGGAACAATTTGACCCCTCCCTCCCGCACTCAAATATAATTTGATACCACCCCTACTTTTAATCACAGATTCTGAGTATTGTATTTAAAATAACTATAAAATTTATCAAATGCTTTGATATAGTAATAGAATTCGTTTTCGTTAACGCTGAGTAAATTAGACTCGAGCGGATAGCCGAGCGCGTGAACTCGTCGAATCCAGGATTCGGGGGGGGGGGGGGGGGCCTTTCCGGCCCTGTATCGAATCCGCCGGGGCGATTGACGACGGTGTCAGGTGCACAGGTCAGCATGGATGTAGTCTCTATGCGTATTCTCACATCCCACTATGTGAGTGTCGAGCTGGTTTTCTAGTCCTGCCTCAGATACAGGCGACGCCCGTTGTGGCCGAGTGGTTGTAGGCGCTTTAGTCCGGAACCGCGCTGCTGCTACGGTCGCAGGTTCGAATCCTGCTTCAGGCATGGATGGGTGTGATGTCCTTAGATTAGTTAGTTTTAAGTAGTTCTAAGTCCATGGGACTGATGACCTCAGATGTTGAATCCCATAGTGCTTAGAGCCATTTGAACCATTTTCAGATACACGCTTTGGAAGTTAGAAAACTGTCTCACAGTTGAACATTTGCGTTGTTTTAGAGCAGTGGTCGTCAAACTGCGGCCCAAATCAAATATTATTACGCCCCGCGGTCCTCAGCCGTATTTTATAATAATATGCATCTAGCACATAACAGGTGATCAAAATTCCAATTGAAGCTTCTTAGGAGTGAAGCTCTTCTGCTTAGTAACAAACAAGAACACTTACTGAGACAGCAATATTTTAAGACTTACTTTATTTTAATTGATGTGGGTGAAATCGTCCATGAGCTAAGTGAAACTGGTCGCATAGCTCAGGGGATGAGGCGCAAATACGGCGGCCACTGAGGGATTAGAGGATATGAGAGGGGGATTCTTTTACTGTTTGTCTTCCAGTGGTGATTACGCACAGGCGTGTTCAACTGCTAAGGATCAGCTACTACGGTATAAAAATTTTGACAAGGAAGTAAAACTGATTCAAGAATGCGCATTACAGATATACGGTCATCATCTGCAGCAGGGAGTATGAAAATAAATTAACGCTATTGTAATACAACGCAATGAGTAGAAGAAAAATGACGTTAAAACGTTTACTAAACGTTTGTGATTGTGTTTCACACTGCATAATACATTTAAACATAAGTACAGTTAGTGTTATTAATCAGCTAGTCATCGGGTCATACAGACAACCCAACAGCACTTCGTCATGAGACTACAGTGTCAGAATTTCGAGTCACTGAGGCTTCCAGCAGTTTGAAGCAGAGAACAGTCGACACAAAGTGTGCCAACTTTTACTGATCACTAATTTGGGTCGGGCGACTAGTTCATCGCATCCTTACTGAAGTTATTCTATTGGGTCGCTCAAAACGTACTAACTTATGTAGGTTACCAATAAATAGCGAATCGGTACATACACCATACCAAATGGCGGCCAACAATGTCAACATTGGCTTTTTAGCCAATATTGCTGATTGAATTGTACACATTTATTCCAATCGGTTTTGATGGTCAAGCATCATCCGGGGCTATACCAAATAGACAGAAATGAACAATGCATGTTACGAGTAAAAATACGTAATGCATATTCGTTAAATACCGAACACTGTACTTCAATATAATTGAAAAGAAATAGTTACAATGCAAAATAAATACGACTTTTACATTTGATATTAAATGCTACAGATGAATGCCATACTGCAAGGCATATTATGATATACATCACCAGTTATCAGTGAAATACTGTGAATGTACTGCACCATAAAAAGATATATTACATTGTATATTAGAGATATTCGTAATGATTGATTGTAAATCACGTTTCGTGGATTGTAATATTTTTGTTGGGTACACTCTTTGGTTTGGCACCATATGTTTTCTGTGGTTCTACAAGTATCGTTGATGCTTATTCTATGTATCTCAGTTGACTCAGACACAATATTTCACTGATAGCTGTTGATGCGAATCATAATACACCCTGGAGTATGCCATTCCTCTGCAGCATAATATATGAAATGTGAAAATCGTATTTTTTTTTTTTTTTTTTGCTTTCCAAATATTTCTTCTCGATTATATTTATGTATGATGTTCAGTGTTTAACACAAATGTGTTGCGTATTTTTCGTCGGTAACATGTATTGCTCATTTCTGTCTAGCTGGTATAGTCCGTAGGTGATGGGTGCCAACCGAAAGCGATAGGAATAAATGTGTAAAATTCAAAAAATGGTTGAAATGGCTCTAAGCTCTATGGGATTTAACATCTGAGGTCATCAGTCCCCTAGAACTTAGAACTACTTAAACCTAACTAACCTAAGGACATCACACACATCCATGCCCGAGGCAGGATTCTAACCTGCGACTGTAGCAGCAACGCTGTTCCGGACCGAAACACCTAGAACCACTAATCCACAGAGGCCGGCTGTAAAATTCAATACATCAGAGTTAACATTGATTTTCTAAATTTTATTCATACTGTAGAGTGTCACCTTAAAAAATAAGTTTGACTTTTGCCCTCTGTCTGTAGGTATGGTACAAACCATTTGTGTGTAAATGACATGTTGCTGTTGTGGTCTTCAGTCCTGAGACTGGTTTGATGCAGCTCTCCATGCTACTCTATCCTGTGCAAGCTTCTTCATCTCCCAGTACCTACTGCAACATACATCCTTCTGAATTTGCTTAGTGTATTCATCTCTTGGTCTCCCTCTACGATTTTTACCCTCCATGCTGCCCTCCAGTGCTAAATTTGTGATTCCTTGATGCCTCAGGACATGTCCTACGAACCGATCCCTTCTTCTAGTCAAGTTGGACCACAAACTTCTCTTCTCCCCAATCCTATTCAATACCTCCTCATTAGTTACGTGATCTTCCCATCTAATCTTCACCATTCTTCTGTAGCACCACATTTCGAAAGCTTCTATTCTCTGCTTGTCCAAACTATTTATCGTCCACGTTTCACTTCTGTACATGGCTACACTCCATACATATACTTTCAGAAACGACTTCCCGACACATAAATCTGTACTCGATGTTAACAAATTTCTCTTCTTTGGAAACGCTTTCCTTGCCATTGCCAGTCTACATTTTATATCCTCTCAACTTCGACCGTCGTGAGTTATTTTGCTCCCCAAACAGCAAAACTCCTTTACTACTTTAAGTGTCTCATTTCCTAAACTAATTCCCTCAGCATCACTCGACTTAATTCGACTACATTCCATTATCCTTGTTTTGCTTTTGTTGATGTTCATCTTATATCCTTATTTCAAGACACTGTCCATTCCATTCAACTGCTCTTCCAAGTCCTTTGCTGTCTCAGACAGAATTACAATGTTATCGGCGAACCTCAAAGTTTTTATTTCTTATCCGTGGATTTTAATACCTACTCCGTACTTTTCTTTTGTTTCCTTTACTGCTTGCTCAATATACAGATTGAATGACGTACATTAAATGTCTTCTGTATCGGAAATCATTCGGAATAGAGTATATATCCATATGAAGTTTTTTCTTTTTCTTCTCTGAGTACTGACCATTCCTCCTCGGACACCCTGCGCATTACACGAGATAGGACTCGGATGCCAGATGAGCCAACTAGACCAGACCTCTCAGAGCCTAGTGCCGCAGGTTGTCGTGTGCTGAGCGTCTTAACTTTTTTTTTTGGGGGGGGGGGGGGGGGGGGGCTCTCCTGAGCTGCTATTGGAAGCCTCTACTAAGAGTCAGTGGCCATGGAGCGCCCAGGGCACGTCCCGCGTCGCGTCCAGAAATGAACCCCGCCGCTGCCGCAGCCACGGCCGGGGTATTTATTGCCGGCGGCGCGGCCGGCCATTGTGCGGCGGCAGACGACACACACAGTGGTGTGGTCCCGCTGCCCGCTGGAAGCTATTTCAGGGCAGCCACCCAGTTTGTGTCACACCACTCTTCTCTCCGACTCAATTTCGCTGTTTCGTCGGCTCATTTCCTGCGCCACAAGCTCGGTCATTAGCCGTGTTTATGAGCGGCATTCTCTGCCTTTGTGCTGGCCGATAACGAAGTTTATTGTTGAAGGATTACTGCGCGTCCAGTGACGAGGAGGTCATTACACGCCGAGCCACCCAGCTTGAAACGTACTCGGCTCGGTCGGAACGGTAGTTCGGTGGGTGATTCGGCGAAACGCGTAACCTTATTGTCCGAACCCAGTGGCACGTGTTTATAACGAGAATGGGCTTTGTAGTGCTGCCATACCGAAATTAATTAGATCTGTTTTTAGTCCTGAGCTCTCGATGTAACTCTAAAGTACTGCCGCCTAGTCAAAAAGCTACTTCATTTTTATGTGTTACTGACACACGAGTAAAAATAGAGAGAAAAAAAAATACCGCTATCAAGCCCATAGGATTGCGTGACGCCGACCGGCTGCCTTTCGTCCTCTGCCATGTGACGTCATTCAGATCCGGTACGGAGGGCCGTATGGGGTCAGCACACCTCTCCCCTGGCCGTTGTAAGTGTCCCAAACCGTGGAGACGCCATTTTTCATTCTTGTAAACCCTCAGTTGGCTACCGGAGACTTACTTTACCCTATTCCAGTCCCAACTTGATTCAAATGAAGTAGCCCGTGTTGTCCATCCTCCTCTGGGTTGACGTTCGGACAAACATTACACGAGCAATTAAAACACCGAACACATCAGTTCGCCATGTTGACCTTAACGCTTGCTCCCTAACAGAACTCTCCTGGGCTTAAATGCTTCTGAATGGAAGGAAATAAAGAACTTGAAGTCCTGTCAGCAGCGAGGTACAATGGAAAGCACGGTCAGCGATGCACTTCGCAGCGGTCTGAAGAGTGTATCTGTAAATGTAGAAACGGAGCACAAGCTCGGACTGGAGAAAGATGGGGAAGGAAACCAGACGTGATTCCTCAAATTAATCTTATATGCATTAACCTTAGGTGATGCAGGGAAATCACGGACCGCCTAAATCCGAGTGGCCGGACAGGTATTTGAGTCGTCGTTCTCTCGAATCCGATTCCTCTTCCTTACCAAGGCGCCAAATTGTTATTTTGCTCCTGAAAGTAATCTCTCGATCTGATAGCAGTTGCGAACATCTTCCAGTTATAAATTATGCACGCAGCCCTGAACGTCAGGGCGCATTAATTACGACACTGAGTCCGTAGCTGGAAAAGTGGGTTAAAATCCGCGAGTGGTGTCATGATGTTCACTTTGTTTCCCTCACGGTTTCCCTAAATCGCGTTAAATCACTGTCGTTATGACTCCTTCCATCGGCCATAGTCATTTCGCATACCTCTAATTTTTTGAAACCAGAAAGCGCTTTCTTTCAGCTACTTCAAATTCCACACAACCTCAGTTCCTAAATTTCATTTCTGTATTTCAGTTAAATAAAAATATACCCATGGCTTAAACACTAATTGCTCTGGCTTCTTTTTATGCTATAAAGGAATGAAAATTTTGTTTTGAAGAAAGTAATAGTTACAGTTAATAAGGAAGCTGTAACTAAAGAAGACAGTTTTAACGTAACTATTATATACTAACAGAAATACACAATAACGAAAGATGAGACATTAGTCATAAGCTACTCAAGCTTAAACATTAAACGGAGGGCTCTAGACACAACGTTTCACGCAGCTCACGAAAGGTGTACAGAAAGACTGGATGAATTACAAATCTTCGGTCACTGTTAGACGGCAGGAGTTTCGGAGACAGTGTTTCCTTGAATATAAATATCATTTTACGCCATTCTCTTGATTTTACTCATCATATATCTGACTTAAGTTATTATAACAATTTTAAACAACGAACATACGATCACTAAAGTTAGTCCCCCGCGACCGCTACGGTCGCAGGATCGAATCATGCCTCGGGCATGTATGTGTGTGATGTCCTTAGGTTAGTTCTAGGGGACTGATGACCTCAGATGTTAAGTCCCATAGTGCTCAGAGCCATCTGAACCATTTGAACTGAAGTTAGTCACAAAATACTTTCAAATCTTCCATGTGCAGAGATTTCACAGACATTTGAGATAGCACAGTTATGTTTGACAATATGTAGTGCTTCCACATTCTTTGAACTGTAAAATGTATACTGTAATTATCTGAAAAAAGGAGAAGAAGAAAAATATGAGGATGTCTGTGACTGACAATTTTAGATGACCGGGCAAGAGCGAATCTGGTGCAGCACAGCGTTGGTGTCAAGTACCAACTACTTATAATTTAACCACTGATACAATAAGAAATAACACAAGTATAGCCACAGCTTGATATTTAAAGAAACTGCAAACCAAGAAATATTGCACGTCGGAATAGCTTGTTTCCCTTAATGCTTGGGAAGAGCGGCGTACCAATGTGGACAAAAGCGTTTGCTCTGTTGTAGAAATTTCCGAATAAATACTCAAGAGAATAACTGTAGGACCTATGGATATAGAGTATTCCGCATTAAATTTATGAAGAATAGTTTGGGTCTCAACGCGAGTTAAATACTCATTCCAGCTAAGGAGACGGAAGTATATCCCCTGTGGCTTGGGGGATAATGTCCAAATGGAGATGGTTCAAAATGGTTCAAATGGCTCTGAGCACTATGGGACTCAACTGCTGAGGTCATTAGTCCCCTAGAACTTAGAACTAGTTAAACCTAACTAACCTAAGGACATCACAAACATCCATGCCCGAGGCAGGATTCGAACCTGCGACCGTAGCGGTCTTGCGGTTCCAGACTGTAGCGCCTTTAACCGCACAGCCACTGCGGCCGGCTGGAGATGGTTATGGGGTGCTTTTCTCAGGCTGCTGAAGCACCAAGTGTATCCCTATCCTTTGAATATTTGTGATAAGAACTAATGTTATGTAGCTATATCTCTGTATTGTTAAGAAGAAATGTGATGAAATTGATTGGTTAAATCTGGTTTCAGTATGTAGTCTATTCTTATATGAGGTTAAAATCACCATCCAATGAACAGATCGCCATCAATTGCACCACATACGCAATTTCCCCGAAACACTGCACAGGGATACTGAAGTAAATCCAGCGACGCGCTGCCTGATAGGCACGAACTTTACCCCAATACCTCTGAGGCCTTAATAATAGAGAAAGAAAAAAGTCATCCATGAACTCTAGTCGAACCATCTTCTTCTGAATCTAGTTCCTTCGCCGTAAGTACATATATTGAAAGTTAAACTTAAAATAACTAAATTCCATCTGTCGTTAATTTTGGGGTGAATGTTGCCATGGGAAGATCAGTGAATAAAATATCAGTGTACAGTGTTCTCTAATATACAGCTTTTCACCTAAAATATTTCCGGAACAGTTTAATATATCATAATTTTGTATCCAATCATCTGAATTACCAGAAAGTCCTTACTAAATGACGTATACTGTCTTTTCAGAGCTGCATTAATCACAGAGAAATCAGCATCACTTCGGTTTATCTAATGAAGCAACAGTAATTTCCGCTTCTGGTGTCGTATTTCTGAAGGAGACAAATTCAGCGGCGTTTCGCTCTTCAAAACGCCATTGCTGATTTCCTTCAAAATGCCATTGCTTGTTTCAGAATCATTGTGTACGCGGCTGTGGCTCAGTCTTACTAAATGGGAAACAAAGAAAACAGAAAGAACACGTTCCCAGTTTGTATGGCAATTGGATATATGTCCGAATCTCTTTCTCTCCCCTGTCTCTGTCGATCTCCTCCTGCCCCACTCTTTGTTCATCTTCTCCTCCATATCCCTCTTTCTGTCTGTCACCTCCTCCCCCTCTTTCCCCCATGGCCTCCCTCATCTCTTTCCATCTCCTCTTGCCCCTCTTTCTCACCCTCTCTGCCTCCACCAACCCTTTCTCCTTCCATCTTCCCCTCCCTTCTCTGGTTACATCAGATCCCTCCACTCTCTTTCTTCATGTTCTGCTGCTCCCTCTTTCTATCTATCTCCTGCATTCCGCTTTCTATCTCTGTTTCTTCCCACAGCTCTGTCCATATCCTCTTCCCCCCTGTCTCTGACCTTGAGCCTTGTTTACCATTACTGCATATCAGATTCTGTAGAAGTATTTGAGCCATAAGCCGACATCCCATAAATTCAACATTCCTGTCTGCTAACAAATATATATATATAATTTAAAGTAAACCAGTCAAGAACTTTTCGAGTTTTTTGTTAATAACCTCTCTCCTTTACACATTTTGCGTTTATTTATATGTTATACATATTAAAAATAGGTATATAAAACACTCAATTATAGGAAGCAACGTTGTGTCAAAGTTTGAAAGCAGTCAGTGGAGGACTTTCGGAGGTTTACGATTTTATACAAACGAACATTTACTTTTTTATTGATTTATTCTGTAATTATTGTAATTATTAAATGCACTCTAGTAGGTCTATAAAAACAGGCAGGTAATCGAATGCAACATTATGTCAATATTTCGAAGAAATCTGTGAAGGAGCTATGGAGGTTTAAGGTTTTGAACACGCAAACATTCATGTTTTATTTATGTAGAAGTAAATGTTGGTTTGTAAAAAACCGTAAATCTGCGAAAGTTCTTCAACAAATGCTTTGAAATTTTAACACAACTTTACATTCAAATATGCGTGAGTTTTTCTATATCTTCTGAAGGACGTGGATAATTCGTTAGCAAAACTTTCATGTTCTTTGTTCAAAAACTTAAATCTCCGAAAGTTGTTCACCGGTTCCTTTTAAATTTTGATGCAACGTTGCATTCGAATACACGTGTGTCTTTATACACCTACTGGGGCACCATTGGCATATATATATGTTATATAAAAAACATGGATGTTTTAAAATGCAACGTTTTGCCAAAATTTCAAAGCAATCTGCGAAGAACTTTAAGAGATTTACGATTCTGAACAAACGAACATTTTAATCTTTATTTATACAGATTGGTGGAGTAGGAGTGCTGTATTATGCGGAGGTTCGTGATTTCATACTCAGATAAGGAAATACGTTATGTCGGATAAGAAGGAAACAGGAAGTTGCACTGCTGCGATACCGCTGTAAAAAGAGCACAGAGGAAATGCAGCTTTTATTCCGTTTTTGTCGATCACGTTGTCAATTGCTGGTTAGTTTTGAAAACTGAATATCCTTCACATACCAAAAGAAACTAGATATGCTAGTCCTTTACGGAGAACAGTTGATATGTGCACACAAAGGTGTCCCGACTGACGGTGTGCAGCAAAAATGACGGTTCAGCGAGTGTGCAAAACACTTGTTATTGGAAGATCACTGGAGTACTTCAGTACCTCGCAGAGGACAAGGGAAAGCCTGCAACTAGCGAAGCAAACGAAATACATTTCCTGGGAGCTGCTGTCCATAATCCACATGTTAACTCCAGTGAAGCGGCGAGTACCCCTGGAATAAATCAGCGTTGCTCACGTTTTGCCTAGAGCTTCCATGCGTATCCTGCGATACTGCACCAGCAGACTAACCAGCAGGATTGCCGAAGGCTGACGGAATTCTGGCACTCGGTTCTGATACGATATCAAAACAATAGGTTCTTCCTTTGAAGAGTTATGAAACTACGTTTACAAATCACAGAAAACTGAATACAATAAATACTTGTATGCATTATTGGGTTGCTGAGAATTCTCACTGTCTGAGGCAAGTAGAGTATCAGAGGCAGTGCAGTATAAACGTTTGGGACAGGATTATTGAAGTCTACGTGACTCGTACTTACTTCTTAACGGTTAAAGACACACACAATTGCATACTGAATTTTCCTACAGAGAGATGTCTGTGGACCCAGCACTATGGATTCTTGGCTGACTACTCTCTTGTGATAACGAAAGCGCTCACCCAGCCCTTTCCTGGTCACAGAACAGGTCGTGAAGGCGTTCTCAGAAGGTCTACATGTTCGTCTGACTTCCAGCCGCTGGACATTTCTCTCTGGGGTAATCCCAAAGTTATACATAGGCTTCAACAAGCCAAGAGGATGTAAATGATTGCAATGTTGCTGCATATGCAGTGATAGCGAAGGAATGTCTTCAGTCTCTCCAGAAGTGCTTGAACTAGTGAGGCAAACGTGTATTGCAGTAAACGGTGGGCATTTCGAACACTTGATAATGTAACAGGAATATTATGAAAGTGTTTACGACCACGTTCTTTTGTGATTTCTTATTGTTGTCGCAGATGTAAGGAGATATAGAAAGGTTCTGTATGACGACGTTGCTGCAGCATAAATGTAACGTAGCGCGACTTCGATACGGGTATTTAAGTAAAGACGCGAAAGCTAGGGTTCAGTGTGGCATTCGTGTTTTTCCGACGTGCGTGCTGTAAATGTGCGAACGTAAACTATGACGATGTTATTACCAAATGCATCCAAACAGGACCAACTTGGTGTTGTTCTATACCTGCCTGTCGAAGGATAACGCCGGTAGACATCCAACGTAGAGTGAAGAATATGCATGGGGCAGCACATCTGTCGAAAACCACTGTTGTGGAATAGAGAAACAAGAGGGTACTACTGGTCCGCGTTACCGCAGTCCCCCCATCGCAAATGTCGTAACACGGATGTTCATCAACTCAAGTGGCAGACACTACCACATGCAATCATCATCCGTTCGGTCCCTTAAAAAAGGCCTTGAATGTTCGACGATTCGTGTCGGACGAGGTTGTGCAGCAGGCTATTGCGCCCTTCTTCGCGCAACGGGGCGCGGTGTCTTAGAACACGGGTATCTCCGACGATGTGCGTCGGCGGGATGATTGCCTCAATGCTCACGATTATCTGCCTGACTGGCATACCGATTCTAAACCGTACCGCCTTCGAAAGGAAACTTTTTCATCGCCAATTACATAACTTTTCAATGTAAATGTGTATCTTGACGTTAAACTCATAACGTGAAGTTATTACTTAACGCATTTTAACCTCAGTACCCTATTTTACACACTATTCAATTGTTGGCGTGCACATTTCCTTCAAGGCAGTGGTAGAAACAAGAGCCGAAGTGCTACCGTAATTAACTGGTGAACCACTCTTAGATGCTACGTCAATCGGCTTCTCGTTTTTGTGACGTTCCAACCACATGTAGCCAAATAAGTTTCGTATCAGTCTCAAATTAAAATTTCCTTATCTATTTCGTGTCAGCATGAGGCTGAAGCGTCCCATCAACTTGACGCGTTAGTTTTTAATAATAACGCGGATTTGCGCATGAGATTTCTTAAAATTTTAAAGGAGAAATTTGAAGTTAACAATGTAGTTGAAATATCCTCGTATACACGAGTTTAGCGTTTATGAATGTACTGTATTTGACTAATGTACACTATGTTATCAAAAGTATCCGGAAACCTGGCTGAAAATAACTTACAAGTTCGTGGCGCCAACCATCGGTAATGTTGGAATTTAATATGGTGTTGGCCTACCCTTAGCCCTGATGACAGCTTCCACTCTCGCAGGCATACGCTCAATCAGGTGCTGGAAGGTTTCTTGGGGAATGGCAGCCCATTCTTCACGGAGTGCAGCCCTGAGAGGTATCGATGTCGGCGTTCAAAAACATCCAAACGCGTTCTTCAGGTTTCAGGTCAGGACTCTGTACAGGCCAGTCCATTACAGGGATGTTATTGTCGTGTAACCACACCGCAACAGGCCATGCATTACGAACAGGTGCTTGATAGTGCTGAAAGATGCAATCGCCATCTCCGAATTACCCTTCAACAGTGGGAAGCAAGATGGTGCTTAAAACTTAAATGTAGGCCTCTGCTGTGATAGTGCCACTCAAAAGAAAAAGGGGTGCAAGCCCCTCCATTAAAAACATGACCACACAATGACACCACTGCCTCTGAATTTTACTGTTGGCACTACACACGCCGGCAGACGACGTTCACCGGGTATTCGTCATACCCACACCCTGTCATCGGATTGCCACTTTGTGTACCGTGATTCGTCGCTCCGCACAAGGTATTTCCACTCTTCAATCGTCCAATGTTTACGCTCCTTACACCAAGCGAGGTGTCGTTTGGCATTTACCGGCGTGATGTGTGGCTTATGAGCAGCCGCTCGACCATGAAATCCAAGTTTTCTCACCTCCCGCCTAACTGTCTTAGTACTTGCAGTGGATACTGATGCAGTTTGGAATTCCTGTGACATAGTCTGGATAGATGTCTGCCTATTACACATTACGACGCCCTTCAACTGACGGCGGGCGCTGTGAGTCAACAGACAAGGTCGGACTGCACGGTTTTGTACTATACAGAGTGTTACAAAAAGGTACGGCCAAACTTTCAGGAAACATTCCTCACACACAAAGAAAGAAAATATGTTATGTGGACATGTGTCCGGAAACGCTTACTTTCCATGTTAGAGCTCATTTTATTATTTCTCTTCAAATCACATTAATAATGGAATGGAAACACACAGTAACAGAACGTACCAGCGTGACTTCAAACACTTTGTTACAGGAAATGTTCGTAATGTCCTCCGTTAGCGAGGATACATGCATCCACCCTCCGTCGCATGGAATCCCTGATGCGCTGATGCAGCCCTGGAGAATGGCGTATTGTATCACAGCCGTCCACAATACGAGCACGAAGAGTCTCTACATTTGGTACCGGGGTTGCGTAGACAAGAGCTTTCAAATGCCCCCGTAAATGAAAGTCAAGAGGGTTGAGGTCAGGAGAGCGTGGAGGCCATGGAATTGGTCCGCCTCTACCAATCCATCGGTAATCGAATCTGTTGTTGAGAAGCGTACGAACACTTCGACTGAAATGTGCAGGAGCTCCATCGTGCATGAACCACATGTTGTGTCGTACTTGTAAAGGCACATGTTCTTGCAGCACAGGTAGAGTACCCAGTATGAATTCGTGATAACGTGCTCCATTGAGCGTAGGTGGAAGAACATGGGGCCCAATCAAGACATCACCAACAATGCCTGCCCAAACGTTCACAGAAAATCTGTGTTGATGACGTGATTGATGACGTGATTGGACAACTGCGTGCGGATTCTCGTCAGCCCACACATGTTGATTGTGAAAATTTATAATTTGATCACGTTGGAATGAAGCCTCATCCGTAAAGAGAACATTTGCACTGAAATGAGGATTGACACATTCTTGGATGAACCATTCACAGAAGTGTACCCGTGGAGGCCAATCAGCTGCTGATAGTGCCTGCACACGCTGTACATGGTACGGAAACAACTGGTTCTCCCGTAGCACTCTCCATACAGTGACGTGGTCAACGTTACCTTGTACAGCAGCAACTTCTCTGACGCTGACATTAGGGTTATCGTCAACTGCACGAAGAATTGCCTCGTCCATTGCAGGTGTCCCCGTCGTTCTAGGTCTTCCCGAGTCGCCGGCCGAAGTGGCCGTGCGGTTAAAGGCGCTGCAGTCTGGAACCGCAAGACCGCTACGGTCGCAGGTTCGAATCCTGACTCGGGCATGGATGTTTGTGATGTCCTTAGGTTAGTTAGGTTTAACTAGTTCTAAGTTCTAGGGGACTAATGACCTCAGCAGTTGAGTCCCATAGTGCTCAGAGCCATTTGAACCATTTTTTTTCTTCCCCAGTCGCGAGTCATAGGCTGGAATGTTCCGTGCTCCCTAAGACGCCGATCATTTGCTTCGAACGTCTTCCTGTCGGGACACCTTCGTTCTGGAAATCTGTCTCGATACAAACGTACCGCGCCACGGCTATTGCCCCGTGCTATTCCATACATCAAATGGGCATCTGCCAACTCCGCATTTGTAAACATTGCACTGACTGCAAAACCACGTTCGTGATGAACACTAACCTGTTGATGCTACGTACTGATGTGCTTGATGCTAGCACTGTAGAGCAATGAGTCGCATGTCAACACAAGCACCGAAGTCAACTTTACCTTCCTTCAATTGGGCCAACTGGCGGTGAATCGAGGTAGTACAGTACGTACTTACGAAACTAAAATGAGCTCTAACATTGAAACTAAGCGTTTCCGGACACGTGTCCACATAACACCTTTTCTTTATTTGTGTGTGAGGAATGTTTTCTGAAAGTTTGGCCGTACCTTTTTGTAACACCCTGTATGTATTCCTTCACGTTTCCACTTCAGTATCACATCGGAAACAGTGGACCTAGGGATGTTTAGGAGTGTGGAAATCTCGCTTACAGACCTATGAGACAAGTGACACCCACTCACCTGACCACGTTCGAAGTACGTGAGTTCTGAAGAGCGCCCCATTCTGCTCTCTTACAATGTCTAATGACTACTGAGGTCGCTGATATGAAGTAACTGGCAGTAGGTGGCAGCAAAATGCACCTAATATGAAAACCGTAGGTGTTTGAGATGACCGGACACTTTTGATCACATAATGTATATACTGCCGTTGATGCGGGTGATACAGTATTTCTAATTGTTGCTTTTTCTTATTTCAGGTAAGCAAAGCAAACTACTCGGGGTTCCAGCCCGTTTGCAGAGCGTAATGTGAGTTGCTTGGCATGGTACCTAAACTCTTGCTTGTTATTTCATTTTCTTATCTTTAGTTGACGAGACTGTGTACATTTTAGACAAGTGAAAATGTAACTTCCTCAAATTACATTTTCCTTCAGTTGTGACCAAGTTGTTGTCCTCTTCGTGAAACCAGTTCTGCAATGTAGGTTGCACCGGTGCATTTCCGATAACTACCTATTTTTCCTAAACCGTGAGTTATGACCATATCGGTTGGATACTAGAAGACTGGTTCAGATGGTTCAACTGGTTCTGAGCACTATGGGACTTAACATCTCAGGTCAGCAGTCCCCTAGAACCTAGAACTACTTAAACCTAACTAACCTAAGGACATGACACACATCCATGTCCGAGGCAGGATTCGAACCTGCGACCGTAGCGGTCGCGCGGTTCCAAACTGAAGCGCCTATAACCGCTAGAAGACTGGATAACGATGGCCTGATCAGGTGAGCTCCGATGATAGAGTTAGAGTGTGTCGTAGACCCACGAGGCCACGTACCCAAGTTGTCAGCAAGGCCCTCTGCAATCTGGTGGTGGCTCCAAAATAGGGTGGTCTGTGTTTACAAGGAATGGATTGGGTCCTATGGTCCAACTGAACCTATCATTGAATGTAAATGGTGCTCAGTGACAGTTTGTAGCCATTCGTGGACTTCATGTTCCCAAACAACAGTGTCATGTCACCGGGCCAGAACTGTTCGCGATAGTTTTAAAGAGCACTCTGGGCAGTTAGTGCGAATGATATGGCGAGCCAGATCGCCCGACTTGAATCTCACCGAACATTTAAGGGACATAATCGACAGGCCAACATCCTGCACCGACAACACTTTCACATATATGGATGGCTATAGAGGCAGCTTGGCTCAATATTTCTCCAGTAGAGTTACAACGACTTGTTGAGTCCATGCCCCGTCGAAATGCTGGGCAAGAGGAGGTCCCACGCGATATTAGGAGGTACCCTGTGATTGATGTCACCTCACTGTATGCTGCAGTAGTCGTATGCAGGTGATGAGTCTTGTGCGGGGTAGACTAGCATGGAGAACTGCGTCACACCAGTCCTAGTACTGAAGACCACAACACTGCAGATGAGGACATATAGAATGGAAAATACTCAAAGAAGAAAGAAAAAAATAAAATGAAATTGGCTGAAGTGCGAAGACACGTTTCGTTACGGCCGATACGTCTTGTCCACGGCCTCATAATGTTTCGGTGATTTCTAGCGACTCTGTTAGGCGTTCAGAATTAGCAAGTTGCCCGGTCAGGGACAGCTCATTGTTGGCTGTCGTAGTCAGCGGTAGCGACCTTGTGAAAGCTCCCCCCCCCCCTCCTCCCCCTTTCTCCCCGACCAGTGTGCCAGCAAACCGCTGATCCGTCAGCTGCAGTGCCAGATCCAGCGTGCCCTCCCCTTGCCACAGGCCAGTGTTCCGAGCGCCGCTAATGAAAGCGACTTGCCGCTCCGGATCTTCCCAGTCCGGCCTCCTGTGATATGCAAATGGAGGGTCGCCGCAAACGCGCCAACATGTTACCCGTGTCCGTCCGCGCGCCACTCGGCCCGCCGGACAATGTAATCGCTAGTCAGCGCGCCGCGTTTCCTATTCGCCGCCGAACAATGCCGGCGTTTCCGCCAGCCTGCTTTACTACTCTGCTCTGCCCTCTGGGCCTTGTCGAGCCGGGCACACGTCGGCGCTCACTCCGGGCTGGTCTACCATGCCGTAACAAGTGCCACAGCAGTGCCGCTCTTGTAATTAGGGAACCTGACATCAGCTTACCAGCTTAAGGTCTGCAACAGTGGTTCCTTTAATCATTATCAGTTTACATGACACATAGCTGCTTAGCAGTTCGGGGTATTGTTGATATCGTTGCACTATCTATCAGAGGAAGTTTTGTCCATGTAAAACAACATCGTACGGGCTTTGTACTATCAGGTGCCTCGCTCTCATTGTTCTGTCTAGTGATCCAATTAAAAATAAATCAATAACCGTAGTGAACTGAAAACGATAATGGTACTATCTGGTCGTGGTTTTGTATTACGTTCATAGCATTTTGAATGGTAGTCATAAAGTACAAAAGCAAAATTGTACGTATTTTTAAGCGTTTCGTCGTACTTCTATGTGATTAAACGGTGTCAGACATATTACTAATTGCACAGAAGCGTTTCTTACAGGTCCCGTTCTCATCACGTCTACTGAGTATTAGCATGAACGTGTACCGCGACACCGTCTGAAGGGAATGTTTACTTTTCAGTGCTAATAAAGCCGGACTATAAGTCATTAATTTAGTCGATATGTCCTCATATCAAATGACATAGGTCACTTTTTTTTTCTTTTTCTTATGGGACTTAACTGCTAAGGTCATCAGTCCCTAAGCTTACACACTACCTAACCTAAATTATCCTAAGGACGAACACACACACCCATGCCCGAGGGAGGACTCGAACCTCCTCCGGGAACAGCCGCACAGTCCGTGACTGCAGCGGCGCAGACCGCTCGGCTAATCCCGCCCGGCATAGGTCACTAAGTGAATCAGTTGGACAACTGTTTGTCTGGATTGAGGTTTGCCAGTAAAAGAGCAATATACTTTATTGGACAAATACGACTTGAACTTCCTGGAGCCGGTCGTAGTGGCCGAGCGGTTCTGGGCGCTTAAGTCCGGAACCGCGCGACTGCTACGGTCGCAGCTTCGAATCCTGCCTCGGGCATTGATGTGTGTGTTGTCCTTAGGTTAGTTAGGTTTAAGTAGTTCTAAGTTCTAGGGGACTGATGACCGCAGATGTTAAGTCCCATAATTCTCAGAGCCATTTCAACCATTTGAACTGCCAGGTATCCTACATGCAGGGGTAGGGCCAAAAGCATAACGTCATCACACATCCACCCCTCTTCGCCTCTTATCCTCATACCTCCCCACCTGCCGTCCCCTCCCCTTTGTTGTACCCCCTCCAATCCTCTCTCTCCTCTCCTCCAATCACAGCCCAATATTTCACTGGCCATTAGCACAAAACAAATGATCAGTATATACGCCAGATCAGCCATCAGCACCGAGCGAGGTGGCGCAGTGGTTAGACACTGGACTCGCATTCGGGAGGACGTCTGTTCAATCCCGCGTCCGGCCATCCTGATTTAGGTCTTCCGTGATTTCCCTAAATCGCTCCAGGCAAATGCCAGGATGGTTCCTTTCAAAGGGCACTGCCGACTTCCTTCCCCGTCCTTCCCTAATCCGATGAGACCGATGACCTCGCTGTCTGGTCTCCTTCCCCGAAACAACCAACCAATCAGCCATCAGCAACATTGTAGCATTTGTGGCAAGCTGATACAGCTTCATCAGGAGACAGAATACAAACACACACACACACACACACACACACACACACACACACACATCTTTGTCAAGTCTCGGCAGATTTAGATCTCCCAATCACAACACAGTCTCTCATCAGCCATTAAAATGAAAGAGGCAATGAGCATGTACATCATAGTCTGCCATCTTATTCTCTGTATCTGATCTGGCAATGATTCAAGTTCGATATTTGTAGCCCACAGGTGCAAGGCATAGTGGGCCCTCAATCATCACACTGTTATTACCAGCTCCTAGTTGTCTTTATTATTTATCAAAATATGCAAAAATATTAACTCTAGTGATCTCACATACAGCTTAAGATGCACTGAGCATTGAGTCAAGTTCGATATTTTTATCAAACTTGTTGCATACATAATGGACTATTAAATACAGGGTGTTCCAAAATGAACATACCGGTTTTAAGGTGTTGTAGCATTTATTACGTTCAGCTTTGAATTGTAAATAATACACCAAATGAAAGAGCAATTCAAACAGTTTTGTTTGTATACCTGTGCGCAATGGGAAGAGTATGGAATGACAAAGAGTGACTGAAAAACGTGTTGAACGAGTACGAATCTTTCACGCTTAGCTCCAAGAAATATCCCAGCAGAAAGTTTATGGGCCTGTCTTTTTCGATGAATCAACTGTAACTGATGTTTCTTATCGTTATATGCTACAGCTATGGCCCGTGCCTTAATGGGAAGAAGCTGAACCACACATCTTTATTTGGGATTAAGATGGTGCGCCGCCTCACTGGCATAACTCAGTACGCGACTGGTTAAACGACGTTGTATCCGACCGGTGGATTGGGTGCAAGGGGCCGGTTGACACAGCATTTTGTGCATGACCTTCACGTTCACACACGATCTGAAGGGATCATGTGTAAGTGCCTCCGACAGAAGCTGATCCATCCGACTTTAGAAACAGTGTTATTGCAACAGTTACTCCTGACACATTGATCAAGGTTTCGGAACAACTCGCCTATCGATACGATGTATGATCGATGTTCACACTGAATAACGGTAAGAAAAACTTTGTGTTTCTCTTTCATTTGGTGTATTGTTTATAACTGTAAGGTGAAGGTAATATGTGCTACAAACCCTTACAACCCGTATATCTATTTTGAAACACCCTGCATAACAACGTTAATTCCAAGCCTAAGAGTGTGCATTATTGTTCTACAACAGTACAAAATACATGTGGCCTACTAATTGATATTGTCGACGAGTATAGTTCGATATTTGAATTTCTATTGCTACAGTGCACAGCAGGCTCTCAAATTGAGCGTCATTGAGTTATTTCCACATATAAATGTTTCTATTATGTCTCAAAATACACGACGATATTGTGTAACTTACTGACTAATGAGTGCCTAAAAATATGAATCCTCAAATGAAGTGCCACAATGCCATTTCCATATTCAAACTGTCAGTATTATTTTTCTGTCCCAATATAAACGTATGTGGCTAAAATAACATGCTAATCAGGCAAGGCAGTAGTAGTTGACAGTGCCTTGATGCCACCTAGCTGGTGATACAAACAGGAACCTTCATCACCTGTTGAAGCACAATTTGGGGGCTGGGAGGCGGGAAGATAATGCATCTTGTTGTAAATTAGAAAAATAAAGTTGACGTTCCTAAGGGACTAATATATCTGTTTCATTACTATTGATCTTGGGCTTACTTCAGGTTGTATTCCACTAGTGCTACAGAAACCAATTTTCAGGAAGTCTGTGGTGTTTATCAGTCAGAACTACGGGATCTCAAGGCACTCTCAAACAGTTTCCTCTCCTACTCAAATGACTAAATAATACCAGTATCTACAGCATTTTTATCCACTGACGTCACATTTTTTAACACTTCAGTACAACAACGTGTAGTAAAATGATGTGTTTAATAGAGACATTTAACTCTGAATATAAAGTAAACTGCACATTTTCTTAATATGCTAATAGTAGTACAATTGCGAAAATCATTAAATATGATGTATGAGCTTCGTAAGCATTTAGACATACTTGGTTGGCTGCTCCGTTTGCTTTTGTGAAAGACAACGATGGACAAGGTTATTCAGAGAGGAAAGCTTGAACTCTAATCGCAAAAGAAAGTTCCATCTTTGTTCCAAAGTAAAATGACACATTAAAAAGTCGTACATTTATGTATTTATCAAATTACAAAAAGATTTTTTATGACAGTGCATTACATACGTGGGTCTCTCATTAGCACTACTGATCTAACTTGCAAGTTAATCATACATGTAGGGACGACACACAGAGTGACCTATGCTGTTGCGCAAATGAAATAACGTACTGGAGAGTAATTTAGTATTTTATCCATCTTCGGCAGCTGTAGTTGTATGTATCGAAATAATCAGAAACCAGTTGCATAAAAGAGACTTTACTTCCTTTACCGGTTCCAGGCATTTAGTGTCGTCTTCAGGAGGCTGTACAGAAAAATGTACTAACAATAGGTAGAAGTTGGACAAGAATAGTGAAATTAAGGACGAAAAGTTAAAAAAATTTAAAAATTAAAACAAAAAAATGATATATACTTATAACAATATCATTATTTGCGAGCAGTAAGTAACTAAGTAATGAGATCATAAAATTATGAATCGACTAAGACAAAAAAAACTCGTAAGGGCATCCATGTTGCTCATAGCTTTTGTACAGAAATGGTATACAGAAGCCAAACAGCAAGTTCAGGTGTCATACCAGAACTGTAGCTAATCAACTAATGACGTGCATATACAACTATACTTGTCATAATGCATAAACGAAAAATTAAAGTGCGCATAAGCAGCGTAATTAGTGATGTATTGAGAACTTAATGATAATTAAAATAAGTTAATATAAACGACGTGTGGTGCTATGGATGGGAAATTTGGGAACTAATCTCCAGGGGTAGTGCGGTCATTAGCATTATAACAGAGAACCTGTGAGCAAAATCAAAGTGCCAAGCGCATCATGGGTCTGGAAACTGTAACTGGAGTAAGTGGAGAGAGATCGCTGGCTAATACTGGCTAATATCACGTGTCGGAAAGTGACCGTAAAGGAAAAGAAACGTGAGCCCAATTATTTTCTCGTGAAACCACTAGTGCTGGAATACATGGAGGTCCCAAGTACGTTTCGTGAAGGAACTGTAACTAACGACATTCACATCAGTTGTGTGATCTGTAAGTTCTATAACACATCGGTTGAACTGATGTAGAGATGTCAATAACAGCTTGGTAGCAGAAATTAAAGCCGCGCAAACAGCGGGCGATACACCAAGGCAGAAAAGCAATAGCTGGAGTAAAGGGCGAAACAATTCCTAGTCAGTATCTAAAACGAAGAGTCAAAAATAACTATAGGGGAAAGCAAACATGGGCTACATTGCATACTTTCGTAACAGTTGAATAACTAATTCATAAATGTATATAAGTCCTAAATAAGCTTCGTGAAGTAAATATAACGAGCGACATCTACCCTATTTTAATTATGAAGTAGAGTACCTGTAACTTTAAGAATAGAATGTCTATGGCTCATTGTTTACGTGCAGCTAGCCACCTGTAGCAAGTACACATGACAGTGTTGGGTGGTCTTTGCTAGCGGCGGGATCTCGGGACGGGGAGGAGGGGAAGTATGAGAATATGCTAAACTTGGGTGGGGAGGAGTTGTTGCAATGATAGCTGCGGGAGGGAAAGAAGGGGGAGAAGTGACAAATAAGAACAAGTGAAGAAAATTGGCTACTAATAGCTAGATTATTATGACTGATAAGGTGTAGCTACCAAGGCAATTAGTTGTTACGTGATTATACTACCTTTAAGCAAACTATTGAAACTAACAGAGTAATTACAAAATACTGAGTATATCCTACCGATTATAGTTGTAGTCAAATGACTGTAGCACTAATTGTCGCCTACTGAATGGTAATGTTGTAACCATGAAAGTTAAATGGCGCTCATAAAAATTCTCTGAAAAACAATAGTTTTAACATCTGAATTTAACTCACATTTTTACAGACAAGAAACGAACGATGCTAAGCTTTCAACTTCCCACTTTTAACTACTTTTCAAAGTCTACCAAACGTTATAGTGAATACAAGCTACATTATCCAATTTATCTTGCTGTACAAAACGCTTGCCATCCACTGTTGATAATGCTAGCATGTGCGTCCGCACTCCAGAAGTCGACATTTAATACTGTTAGACAATCTTCCACGGGGTTAAAACGCCGTCTATTCCTTGGTTCTAAATTATAGATTCCATTCTGGTAATAGCATGTTCTTTACACAAGGAAGATGTAAAAATTTCTCGGAGACACGTGTTAGAGACATCATTACCAATCTCACTGTTCACTCCTGAGCTTGGGATTTCATTCGTATCGAGCGAGGCGGAGCAGTGGTTAGCACACTGGACTCACATTCGGGAGGACGAAGGTTCAAACCTGCGTCCAACCATCCTGATATAGGTTTTCCGTGATGTCCCTAAATCGCCTGGCAGATGCCGGAATGGTTCCTTTCAAAGGGTGCGACCGACTTTCCTCCCCATCCTTCCCTTGCTGGCTTAGCTTACGTAAACATATTAGCGAAGTCCCAGCTTACATAATCATGACTCTGTGGTCTTCTGTCCAAAGACTGGTCTGATCCATCTCTCCATTGTGAAGTACTTATGCTGTGTAAGGATCTTCTAGTCTACATAGCTACTGATAGTTACATCCATTTATCTAGCTTACTGCAGTCAATCCTAGATGTCCTACGACCAGAAAAACTACTACCCTTCCCCTTCTCTCCCTCCACTTAACTCATACACGTACACACATACATATTTTCCGCCATTACCAACCTGACAATTCCTAGACGCCTCAGGGTGCGAGAAATCCGTTCTCTTTGTTTTTTGGATAAATTTATTTCCTCCCAACTCGACTCAGTAGACCGGCCTCTTTATTAGTTGTGCGACCTACCGTTGTAATACTGAGCATTACTCTTGTCTAAACTGTAGTGACCGAGCGGTTCTAGGCGCTTCAGTCTGGAAACG
Organism: Schistocerca americana; assembly: GCF_021461395.2. Classification (NCBI taxonomy): domain Eukaryota; kingdom Metazoa; phylum Arthropoda; class Insecta; order Orthoptera; family Acrididae; genus Schistocerca; species Schistocerca americana. The sequence continues at coordinate 364,146,263 of NC_060122.1, read as the reverse complement.
CTCTGCTGCTACGGTCGCAGTTTCGAATTCTGTCTCGGGCATGGATGTGTGTGATGTCCTTAGGTTAGTTAGGTTTAAGTAGTTCTAAGTCTAGGTGACCGGTGAGCTCAGATGTTATGTCCCATACTGCTTAGAGTCATTTGAACCATTTTTCTAAACTTTTGGTATACATCTTTCACTTTCATGCGAGACAACACTCTAGACAAATATCACAAGGGAAGATAATGTAATAATTAAATTCAAATTTGATGTTAACAGTGTTCTTTTTTTTTCAGAACTCACTTTCATGATATTTACAATCTGCATTTTATATATCCTTTACTTAGGCCACCATCAGTTATTCTGTTGCCCAAACACCAACATTTATCTACTACTTCTAGTGTCTCATCTTCTATTCTAACTATCCCAACATCGCCTGATTTAAGTCGACAGATTTTTATCATTCTTAGTTTACTGTTGATAATGTTCATCTCGTAACCTATTTCAAGACACTGCCCACCCCTTTTAACGCTCTGCCAACTCTTTTTCTAGCTGTGGAAGAACTACTATGTCAACGGCAAAATTGAGCGTTTCTATTTGTTCTCCCTGAATTTAATTCCTCTCTTTTATCTTCCAGACTGTGTGCTCAATTTACAGACTAAATAATACTGGGTATAGGCTACAACCGTGCCTCACTCCCTTTTCAATTACTTCTTCCCCTGCGGCTCTTAAAACAGAAGTGTGGTTTCGATTCAAATTTTAAATAACCTTTCACTTTCTGTATTTCAAGTCTGTTCCACTCTTGTATTTTTAGTTCACAAAATCCGTCCGAAAGAACGTATTTTTACAAGTGAAATTCTCCGAGAGGTACTGTAACTGCGTTTCCAATGACATGAATTGGTGACGAACGCGACTTATCTTCCAGCTACACGAGGTTGTTCCAAAACATCGGAAAATTTAGCACTGAAGGCCAAGAGTTATGACGGAACAATAAGGCACTTTATATTACAAGCTCTCTGCCCGTAATATGTTATGCACTGACTTGAACTTCCCGGTAAACGTCCTTGGACGCTACAAGACATCGTCAGCTCACTAAATACTTACACCGGTCTCCCGGGCGAGGAGTCTGTGCCGCCTATCTATGAACGTGGCAGATTAAATTTGGCGTGCCAGCATTAATCCCGTGTGAGGACAGTATTAAAAACGCTGTCGGGGAGAGAAGAGAGCGACATTAAATTCGGCCGCCGCGCAGTGCCGCAGCGCTGTCAGGGGGGGATTTATTCCTGACGCCCGGTCCGTAATCTGGTTCCCAGCGCTTCGCAGGGATGCCGCCCGCAGATGTTGGCGCCCGTATTCGCCCTCTCCACACCCACACTCTGGCATCCCGTGTGTGCGTTATCGCCGAACGCCCGAGCCATAAACTGAGCATTAGTCGTGATTTGTTACGTGTCGGCTCAGTAATTTCAGACCGAAAGTTCACGACCCAACGGTTCAGCTGCGAGGCTCAATGAAATGGGTACATTCGTAAGATGAAGACCCGTTTTCTGCGGGTGGCGCTGATGCTGTAGAGAGAACAACAAATAACGGAACCAGTAACAATATATAGCCTGCACCAAAAAAGAATCATTGACACGAGATTCACTTGTAAATTGTACGCACAGTTTTGATAGAGACTGAAGGAGGAAATCTAAATTTGCACACACCTCACGTGCTGACCAGCAGCTGATACATGGCGTAGGTTCACAGTAGTCCCTCACAGTGAAATTTGTAGCACACTTTATGCCCTGCAGTAGATGCTGAAAAGTATCTGTGGATAATTTTAAATGGAAAATCTCAATCGGTAACACATCTATTGGACTTAAAGCGTCCTCGTACCTCGGAACGTTAGTAAATGAGTTCGTTACTGTAGTTGGTTGTTAAGCAATTGTATTTATCAACGAGAAAGCTGTAAAGGCATGCTTAACGGTCTAAATCTCTTCGGGACATAAATAAAACCAGGCAATCGAAATGATTAAAGAGGCAGTTTAGATTCAAGCCCTCTATTAAATGAAAATGGCGTTTTCAGTTGCTGTGGCCGGATCGGAGAGAAGTGAGACAATTTCCCAGCCTGGTAGGAACTGGAGGTGCACTCCAGAATAGGATCAAACCCTGTGGAGAGATTTTTGAAACTGCAACTCAGATAAGATATCTTCCATGTCGACATGATCTTGAACATAAGGTTCGGCGTCGTCCGTCCTGCTTTACAGAGAAGGAAAACCTCCAACCTCCATGTTCGTTGACGACGTGAGAACGTCGCCTAGTCACCCACTCGTGGATTCACCGTCCTTCAGCCTCAAACTGTCGACAGAATCACGTGAACAGCCAACCAGCTAACCAGATTCGCTATTTCCGAGGCACTTGTTCCTACGTGCCAGGCCATAACAGTTTTCTCTTTGTTAAAATCGTTTATGACAGGTTTTCCCAAATTTGCGGCACGTATCCTATTCGTGTCTGCTCTGCCTATGTACCCCCCTTAACATGTCATGTGCCAGTCACACCATTCTGTCTCGTGTTGGATAGCCGTAATGTTTTAGCACATTAGTTTAGAGTAAGGTAAAGCTAAAAACGAGTAATAACTGAAGATGGACAGAAGAATATCTATGCTAGAAGTGACTTATCTATTGTGCTGTCACATTTCTGCTACATAAGACCTGTTCACAACAAGAGACGGTTGCATAATTTACTTAAGACATTTAAATTTTCCGTTGCTTCTTTAATGCGTGATGACATCCTTGGAAAAAGACAGTGCCCGATATTCTTTTTCATCTTTGTCCGTTCTGAGCCTGTATGGGGTCTCTAATCACTACGTCACTCGTGAGACTTCAGTACAACTTAACGTCTCTTTTCCAGCCATTTATTTTGACCCTCATGCTCATTTCTTTCCGTCCCTACAGAAAAATAACGGCATTATTGACTCAGCTAGTCCAAAATAATCTTCCTGTCCTTGTTAACTATTTCCCCATGGTATCAGGCGCACACTGGATGCAGGAATGTGTGGTTAGAGGCACTGCGTAAGCAATCTAGGCGGCGACTAGTCAGGAGCGGTAATCCGGTTCTGCGAGTACCACGGTTTCTATGCTAACTGGTTGAGAACCTGGTCTCTACAGTGGGTGCTTCTGGCCAGTTTGTACCCTACAGATGTCCAAACTCAGTGTACGAACGGTTCTGGAGCATAGAACCAGTGTAATTTTCTGTGGGTACTGACCGGAGGTGCTCGGTGCTGATCGGTGGCTATAGATACCTCTAGCAGAGGTTGATATACCGGAATTAGGCAAAAGTATGGAAACATCACGAGAAAGCTATGCTTGAACATAAAAAAAGTGCCAGCAAAGCATACAGGTTGCTCTGTTGTGTTTGACCACAAACGACACTTGTGCAGCCTCCTCAATAACTTGAATGTCAGTCGTGGTCACACCAGTGTCCTATGTAGTTGTGATTGCAATATGTCGGAGGTAAGGGAATTCGAACTACGGCAAATTGGATGGTGGATACTTCCAGAACCGTATCGCATATTTACATCACACACAGGAAACGAGGAAAAATTTGATCCGGTAAGTCGCAACGTGGACAAAAGTGTGAGCTGAGTGGTATTGACAGATGGTCATTGACGAGAATTGTGACGAAAAATAAGAGAACGACAACTGCGAAAGTCGGCAGAACTGAATGTCAAACTCACGAACCCTGTCAGCACATAAAAAAAAGGGGGGGCGGAGAGAGAGAGAGAGAGAGAGAGAGAGAGAGAGAGACGAAGGACGTGTCGTAAGCAGAGGATTGTAAGGCGAGCTGTAATTCCGAAACCATCCATCAGTGGTTAACCTGCCCGGCCGTATCCAGCAGACGATACCCGCACACCAACAATGGATCAGAAAAACATCGCTGAACAGAGGAAAGTGACTGGACATGACGGGGTAACAGTACGATTCTACATAGAGTATTCGAAAGAATTTGCTCCTCTTATGCCTTACTCCTTTCTAAGTTGCAGGACACAACGAAATGTTTCAAATGATTCGAAAAAACACGGGTCACATGAGTTTTCAAGGAAGATACTCAAACAGACGGGCACAAACATAGGTCAATATCGCTGACGTCGGTGTGTCGCAGAATGTTTCAGCACGCTATATGATAGCGTGCTATGGCCTTTCTGGAGATTGCAAATATCCTCTTTAAGGATCAACGTGAATTCCGCGAACAACGAGCGAGTGAAACCCAGCTCGCTCTGTTCCCCCACGAGACTCTGGGGACATCAGGTACAGGCGAGCAGGTTGACATCGAGTTCTTGACTTCCCCAAGGCGCTTGCCACAGTTCAGCACTTTCTCTTAATGAGCAAAATACTTGCGTACGGAATATGAGACCAGCTTTGTGATAGGACTAAAGAGATTGCATCAAATAGAACACAGCATGCCATTCGTAACAGAGAAAAATCGTCAGACGTACAATTAATTTCGGACGTAAGTTATAGCTCAGTCACTGTTCAGAATATATAAACAACCTGGTGGATAATGTTGAAAGTTCCGTGAATGATGGCGTTGTATACGAAGAAATGGCAAACATAAAAAATTGTAACGGTATGCAGGAAGACCTGCAGAAGATAGACGCTTGTTGCAAGATTTTCCAGTTGACTGACAACATAAACAAATTTATTGTATTGCACGTAAATGAGGGGAAAAATAGTTTAATTACTACGGAACTTTCACTGGAAGCACTCACATCTATCAAATACCTGTGAATAACTAATCGTAAGGAATGTAGATACCAGGATGAGAAAATTAAACGACCGAGACATAATTATTATTCGTTACTCGGGGCTCTTACCACGTAGGGTTGAGGAAGGAAAAAGCGAAGATCCAAAGAAGAGTAAGGTGTTTGAACATAGCTTTCTTTAGTAAGTGCGAGAGTGTCACGAGTATGCAAGTCCTACTCCATCCCCAGACGCTTCAAGAGAGGCGTCGTGCGCCACTGTGAGGTTTACTGTTAAAACTGCTAGAGCGCACATTCCTGGGTTTCTCAACCGACATATTGTTTCCTCCTACGTATCTGGCGAAACTAACTTCTACGTAAAATTTAGAGAGAATCGAGCTCACATTGTGGTTTACTGACAGTCATTCTTCCCAGGAACCATTCACGACAAGAACAAAAAGAGACTAGACAAGTGAGAGCAGCACTCTTACTCCCAGGGTTCCGTACAAACTTAATTATTTACATAGATAAAATAATATTAATAGTAATAATAATAATAATAATAATAATAATAATAATGATTATTATTATTATTATTGCTATTATTATTTAATTTTGCTCAGTGGCCTGGTGCAAGTCTTTCTATTGGACTCCACTTCGGGACTTGCGTCTCCCTAACTTACTTCATTTATCCACGCAGGGAAAGGGGACAACAGTTTAAAACGGAATCCGAACCACGCATTGTTTATGGCGACTCCTCATGTAGTTGAGAAGTGAAGGCTAAGTAAAAAGGAACACTGAAAAATCCGTGGTTCGACCGAGGTTTGATCCCACGACAGCTCGGTTCCAAGGCTCACGCCTTACCACTACGCCACCGTGGCCGATAGGTATATAAACAATTCATCTATAGAAACTTCCTGGCAGATTAAAACTGTGTGCCCGACCGAGACTCGAACTCGGGACCTTTGCCTTTCGCGGGCAAGTGCTCTACCAACTGAGCTACCGAAGCACGACTCACGCCCGGTACTCACAGCTTTACTTCTGCCAGTATCTCGTCTCCTACCTTCCAAACTTTACAGAAGCTCTTCTGCGAACCTTGCAGAACTAGCACTCCTGAAAGAAAGGATATAGCGGAGACATGGCTTAGCCACAGCCTGGGGGATGTTTCCAGAATGAGATTCTCACTCTGCAGCGGAGTGTGCGCTGATATGAAACTTCCTGGCAGATTAAAACTGTGTGCCCGACCGAGACTCGAACTCGAGACCTTTGCCTTTCGCGGGCAAGTGCTCTACCATCTGGCAGAAGTAAAGCTGTGAGTACCGGGCGTGAGTCGTGCTTCGGTAGCTCAGATGGTAGAGCACTTGCCCGCGAAAGGCAAAGGTCCCGAGTTCGAGTCTCGGTCGGGCACACAGTTTTAATCTGCCAGGAAGTTTCATATCAGCGCACACTCCGCTGCAGAGTGAAAATCTCATTCTGGAATTCATCTATAGGCTTTGGTGACTGACTTTGCAGGTATCAACATATGTGTCACGTATAGCCATATCTTTTGATTGCGTTGATTTAGAAGCTTAAATTATTTACACCACCAAGGGACCGTAGTACTAGGTATTTGACATATATTTCTACTTGATACTCCTACCCATTTATAAGAAAGAGGAGTGTTTACAGTTGGCGGTAACTTTTGATCTCATAGACTTGGAAGCTTAAATTATTTACAGTGACAAGGGATAGTAGACCTTAATATTTGACATAAACTTCAGCATGATAGCTCTACCCTTTCTGAGAAAAAGGAATCTTGACAGATAGACGGATGGATAACAAAAGGCAAAAAAATATTTTTACATGATATAGTAACAAAGTAACAGTTTTCCGATTTTTTTCTTTACGTGTGCTGTGAAACCTTGCTTCTTGACAAATTTTATGATTCTAGATCAACTGGAAGTACTTCATAAATTTTGATGAGAGGATTTGCGAATATCGAAATGTGTGACACGGATTTCCTGTATTTTTTCACTGCATTGACTTAAAAGCTTACATTTTTTCACACTACCAAGTATCTGTAGATCTTACGAGCACAGTTCAACAAACAATTCAAGCAATTTTTTCTTGAAAGGTTGATTTTATTCAGGATTCCAAGAAATCATATTATTTCCCATTCTTGTAACTAAAATTCCTATTTTTCAACATAAGCTCTGTCAAGCGCGGCCTTAGGGCACCTTACTGGGAGGGCCTCTGCTCTGCATGGTACCACTTTACTGGTGGCCGTGGGGGCCAATGTCCTCCTGCATCCCTATCGACCACGTATTGCTTCTTAAAGGGCATCCTCAACTGGCCCAAACAGTTGGAAGACGGAAGGTGCGTGATCTTGGCTGTAGGGTCGATGAGGAAGAACAGGCCAGTGCAGATTTGCGAGCTCCTCTTGGGGACGCACACATGTATAAAGCCTTGTCTTGGAGAAGAAGGAGTTCGTTTGCATTCTTGTGGCAACGAACACGCTGAAGTCGGTTCTTCAATTTTCTGAGGCTGTCACAATACGCTTCGGACTTGATCGTTGCACCATGAGGAAAGACATCAAACAGAATAACCTCTTCAGAGTCCTACACACCGAGCGAGGTGGCGCAGTGGTTAGCATACTGGACTCGCATTCGGGAGGACGACGATTCAATCCCACGTCCAGCCAACCTGATTTAGGTTTTCCGTGATTTCCCTAGATCGCTCCAGGCAAATGCCGGGATGGTTCCTTTGAAAGGGCACGGGTGACATCCTTCCCCATCCTCCCCTAATCCGATGAGACCGATGACCTCGCTGTGTGGTCTCCTCCCCCAAACAACCGTACCCCCAGAGTCCTACATGAACGTCGCCATGACTTTACTGCCTGAGTGTGCGGCTTTAAACATTTTAGTCGGAGGAGAGGTGGTGTTGCAGAACTACATGAACTGTCGTTTTGTTCCCGATTCGAAGTGATCAAACCACGTTTCATCACCTGTGACGATGCTCAACAAAAATTGTCACGATTAACCTAGTAACTCGCAAGGAATTCCGCACAGCTGCTCCATCGTTGCTCTTTGTGGTCTTCTGTTAAGCGGCGAGGAACCCGCCGGACACACGTCTTTGAGTACCCCAACTGGTGGACGAGTGTGTCAGCATTGGCAGCAGAGACGTCCAGTTGTGCAGCGAGGATTTTGGTTGTAATCCGTCGATCACCTCGAATAAGAGTGTCCGCACGTTCCATCATTGCAGGAGTCACAGTTGTGGGCAGCCGGCCGGCACGTGGTAGATCGGACAGGAGTGCGCGACCTTGTTACCATGATGTCCCACAGCATAATCCGCGTTTTTTCAGCCGACACTGACCGAGAAAGAAAGTGTTGCATTACTTACTGAACTCGCGTCGTAGTATGTGATACAAATTTCAGCTTGATACCTCTAACCGTCCGTGAGAAAAAGGGTTCTTAACAGTCGTACCGACAGACAGACAGACAACAAAGTGATCCTACAAAGGGACCGTTTTTATCCGATTAATTACGAAAACTTAAATGGGGGAGGGGGGGGGGGGGAGGGAAGTTCATCAAGTATCCTCCACCACACTTCTGAAGATGGCTGTCAGAGCTTAGATATACACTTTTTGAATACAGCGTTTTCAGCTATAGGTGCAAGAATGAGATAAAAAAAGACACTCTGAAATACAAATAAACACAGAATATTCACGCTGACCAGCTGAGTCAATACTCCGTCTCGATCACGCCGTTGTCAGCGGGGCGGTACAGTAAAACCAAAATAAATACTCCCTTATAGTCGAATTAGTTCCCAAGCAGGGAAATGTTTATTCGCAGCTGCCGCGGCATGCGAGTTTCCATCATAATGCGGAAAGTCAACGCATCGTGGTAGAAATCTGTCACCTTTGTGTACAGTTCCAGACACGGCGCGTTTGTTTGCAAAACAACGGTAGCTAGGTAGCCGGTATCGATCGCCTGAACGTAGCATCACGCAGCGAACAGCGGACTGCAAAATGTTGTCTCCGTTCGCTGTATTAGGCGCCCGTCCGGCGTAATGTCTGGCTCTTAAAATGCCCGAGAATGATATAAACTGGAGCGAGGTGGCGCTCCTCTTAAAACACAAGACTCATGCTGAACAGTGCGGTTCAGTATTATCAAGTTTTCAGATGTGATGTGGCAGCTGCTGTATTTTAACAGTAATAATTGTTAGCGCTCAGTCACAGCTACATCTACATCTACGCGATTACTCTGCTATTCACAATAAAGGGCCTGGCAGAGGGTTCAATGAACCACCTTCACGCTGTCTCTCTACCGTTTCACTCTCGAATATTGCGATGGAAAACCGAGCACTTAAATTTTTCTGTGCAAGCCCTGATTTCTCTTGTTTTATCGTGATGATCATTTCTTCCTAAGTATGTGGGTGCCAACAGAATGTTTTCGGAATAGGAGGAGAAAACTGGCGACTGAAATTTCACGAGAAGATCCCGTCGCAACGAAAAACGCCTTTGTTTTAGTGATTGCCACCCCAATTCACGTATCATGTCTGTGGCACTATCACCCCTGTTTGGCGACAATACAAAACGAGCCGCTCTTCTTTGAACTTTTTCGATGTCATCCGTCAGTCCCACCTGATTCGGATCCCACACCGGACAACAATACTCCAGAATAGGCTGGACAGGCGTGATGTAAGCAGTCTCTGTAGTAGACTTATTGCACCTTCTACGTATTCTACCAGTGAATCGCAGTATTTGGTTTGCTCTACCCACAACATTATCAATGTGATCGTTCCAATTTAGTTTATTTGTGATTGTAATCCCTAAGTACAGGGTGTTACAAAAAGGTACGGCCAAACTTTCAGGAAACATTCCTCACACACAAAGGAAGAAAATATGTTATGTGGACATGTGTCCGGAAACGCTTACTTTCCATGTTAGAGCTCATTTTATTACTTCTCTTCAAATCACATTAATCATGGAATGGAAACACACAGCAACAGAACGTACCAGCGTGACTTCAAACACTTTGTTACAGGAAATGTTCCAAATATCCTCCGTTAGCGAGGATACATGCATCCACCCTCCGTCGCATGGAATCCCTGATGCGCTGATGCAGTCCTGGAAAATGGCGTATTGTATCACAGCCGTCCACAATACGAGCACGAAGAGTCTCTACATTTGGTACCGGGGTTGCGTAGGCAAGACCTTTCAAATGCCCCCATAAATGAAAGTCAAGAGGGTTGAGGTCAGGAGAGCGTGGAGGCCATGGAATTGGTCCGCCTCTACCAATCCATCGGTCACCGAATCTGTTGTTGAGAAGCGTACGAACACTTCGACTGAATGTGCATGAACCACATGTTGTGCCTTACTTGTAAAGGCACATGTTCTAGCAGCACAGGTAGAGTATCCCGTATGAAATCATGATAACGTACTCCAATGAGCGTAGGTGGAAGAACATACTGACGAAACTAAAATGAGCCCTAACATGGAAATTAAGCGTTTCCGGACACATGTCCACATAACATCTTTTCTTTATTTGTGTGTGAGGAATGTTTCCTGAATGTTTGGCCGTACCTTTTTGTAACACCCTGTATATAGTTGAATTTACAGCCTTCACATTTGTGTGACTTACCGGTAGTCGAAATTTAGCGGATTTCTTTAAATACTCATGTGGAAAACTTCACACTTTTTTTCACTCAGGGTCAACTGCCACTTTTCACACCTCACGGATATCTTATCTAAATCATTTTGCAATTCGTTTCGGTCATATGATGACTTTACAAGACGGTAAATGACAGCATCATCTGCAAACAACCTAAGAAAGCTACTCACATTGTCTCCTATGTCATTAACATAGATCATGAACAATAGATGGCATACAACACTGCCTTTGGAAACTCCAAATTTTACTTCTCTTTTACTCGATGACTTTCTGTCCATTACTGCGAGCTGTGGCATTCCCACTTTAATTGTGCTTAACGCAAATGAACAAGCAGTTCGCTTCGTTCGTGAAATAAAATAAAATAAATGCACATCAGACTATGGGTCATAGTTTTTAAGGTCATCCATTTACGTCTCTAAACGTAGTATCCCACATCACAAGTCATGGCGTCTCGAGATTTAGATCTTAAATCGTTGGCAAAGAAAAAAAAAACCATATTATGTTTTACGCCTTAGCCATCTTTATGTGCAAACGAAAGGAATCTCATTTGGGAGGCTAAATGGTCTTAAATCTTGTATGGGTCCCAGTCCCGTGACGTTAGCTGCTCAAATGGTTCAAATGGCTCTGAGCACTATGGGACTTAACATCTGTGGCCATCAGTCCCCTAGAACTTAGAACTACTTAAACCTAACTAACCTAAGGACATCACACACATCCATGCCCGAGGCAGGATTCGAACCTGCGACCGTAGCAGTCGCGCGGTTCCGGACTGAGCGCCTTAACCGCGAGACCACCGCGGCCGGCTACGTTAGCTGCAAAACTTTTCTCCAGTCGTGACTTAGGGTAGGACGAAAATTGCGGCGCAGATGGCCTCAGAAGGGAGGACACATTTATAATTAAATTAAATGGACGCGGAGGTGCTTCAGTTCTTGGAGACACATAAAGAACAGTGAGTTTGATAAAAAAAAAGTGTGCCAGGCCCTTTTAGTCCAGGAACGCAGATCGTCACTGTATAATTAACAAAATAAAACAAAGACGAAACAGTTTGTAGGACAGTTGAATCCATCGGATGGGCTCTCCGAAAATTTATCTGACGAACTAAATTGCAGTCGAATAACAGGTATCGAAGACATGCTCTCAATACGAATAAATAAATAAAATAAAATAAATAAAAGTAACCAAGCTTGCTTCAACACCGAAGATTTGCAACTCTGGAAAACAAGATTCTTGCTCTTAAATCTCAACTTACATCTACAGTAAGACTACGAAAATTAATTGTGTTAATTGTATCTGGTGGGCGAATGATATGAACTCTTCATTCCATTCAAAAAACATTGTAGTGGGGAAATCGATACTTTCTGTCTCTTTCTCTGTCTCTCTCTCTCTCTCTCTCTCTCTCTCTCTCTCTCTCTCTCTCTCTCTCTCTCTCTCTCTCTCTCTGTCTTGCGATAAATGAATATTGAAACAGCTGAGCCCCAAATAAATTGCTATTTACGAAAAGATGATTTTACATAACCGACAGACTTAGCTATAAAGCTGTTTGGTAAATGTGAATTCTCGGCTCTCTAAAGAAGCCTACATATGACGTAATACATATCAGCAGCCACCTTATTCAATTGAAGGCGCCGTGGTGAGGCCAGGAAACATTCACAGCTGTGCCGCAAAGTGTAGCGAGATGAGATGTCAATGGTGAGCGAGCGAGTCGGTGCTGCTGTGTCGTGCTCTTACCCTCAGCGACAGCTGAGTACACAGCTCTCAGGAATGGTCGTGATGAACATCGACCGGTCAGTTGGCGTTGCTATTAGGCTGTCCCCCATCTTTTCATTGGAAGCGCCGTTGCTGCATTTCTGAAGACAAGTAAATGGCATAAATGAACCTTTTTTGCTCGCTTCAAGTCGGTGCGCCTACTTTAATATTGAGCGTATGTCCGTCTCCGCGGTTAGTGCTAGCGTAAGTGAACGTCACCAGAATCTCAGCTTGGTACTGGATACCGCACCGATTACAGGATATGTGTCGCCCTCGCCGGCGGATGCGTTGACCAGAAAAAAGTGTTTCGAGATCTTTGTTACCCTCTACTAATTGTTGAAGTACCAGGTTCATCACACGAACATAGAAGTGCGCAAATTACACATGACGGAAGCGCCACCCAGGTTTGGAAAATTAGTTAATGCCGACAGTTATATTGTTCCATTAGTTCATCGCCATGATTAAATAGAGCCGTTGCAGTTATATCAGCACTCACATAGTGAAACCCAAAAAAACGACCCAGTACTTTTTTCAGTGAAATTGAAAAGGAACGGAATACAATTGATAACGCGATTTATTGATTATATCTGATGTTTCATCAAGCATAAAAACCACAAAGTCGGTTTCCTTAATTTCATTACAGACTTCATCTCTCAAAAATCAGCTATTGCCTTTATTGAACCATTTTGAACGCTTGCCAATGTGCGGCGGAAACGACATCACTAAATGTTCTTTCAACGAACTATGAAACTCGGCATTTACAAGAAGAAATTTGATGTCATTTCCTTTGTTCGCGCACTCTGATTTTTCACCCTGGCCTCGAAAGGATAGTTCTTGCTTCGCTAAACTGAAAAATGCATTCATTAATTTGTTCAATATTACCCTGTTCTTTCTTACTTTCTCATCGTGCAGTTCTGTTTCTACCCTTCGTTGGGAACTCAAAATATCGTTAAATCTAGCAGGGCAGGCAATAAATCTGTAGTATGTTAAAAGTTAAAATGAAGAAAGGTCAATTTCAAATTCACTATATTTCGTCACTGCATTATTAAGATGCTTTAAATCACAATACCTATGATTATTTCAAGTAGTTTTCTTTGTAGCAAGTAATAAACTGGTCCAACAATAAAATCTGGCCGCGCGGTTAGAGGCATCGTGTCACTAATCGTGCGGCCGCTCCCGGCGGAGGTTCGAGTCCTCCCTCCGGCATGGGTGTGACTGTTATCCCTAGCGTCAAGTTAGTTTAAGTAGTGTACAAGTACAGAGACCGATGACCTCAGGAGTTTGGTCCCTCAGGAATTTAGACACATTTGAATAAAATCTGTTTATAACATTACATCTACGAAGCCTGTTTGATAACTCGCACAACCCCTTACGAAAATGCGTCGCAAATCTCTTTGCAGTAGAACCACATTTTTCCTTTACACACGTTGGTACTGTTAAGTTAGAACATGGTCTGCCATTTCAAATAATTTGTTTCTTCTCTGTGCAAGATAGCAATGGAAATGCACTGTGTAATAGTTTTTGCACATTGCTTTCACTATCCATTTCAAAACTGCGGCGATCTTCATGTACGCAAGAAACACAAGAAGTTAGCAACACAACAGCAGTCACCCAGCCTGCAACGTGCCGAATCATTGACACAAGAAACAACGTCCTGGCAGCAGTCTGGCCGACCAGTGGACGAGGCTGACGCATGCGCAGTGACACTCGCAGAGCGAGGGATTCACGGTGGAGCCGTGCCAACGTCTTGGTTCAAGTTTACCGAGTTGCATACTGCCAGGGGCTAGGCTTGTGGTGAACAGTTGAGCTGAACCACTATCAAGCAAAATCACAGACATAGTGTGCTTTATACTGATTAAGAATGAGATTCTAATTTCATAATTTTATTCTAACGTTGGCACACGTCTCGCACACTCCGCGCGACGCCATTCATCACAACTGCATCAGGCAATGTCCTCATCACCTGTCTACACCAGTGGTCGTTAAACATTTTCCATCAGGATGGCTTGCCATGCAGGGCAAGAAAACCCGGCGTAGAGTATCTTCGAGGTACCGCTGCGCTGTCGGGTGCGGCAGATGACGACTAAACGGGTCCTGAAATGAAATGGCACACCAGACCATTGCTCCCAAGTGTTCGGCCGTATGGTGGACGCCAATCAGGCAGATATTCCACTGTTGTAATGGGCCTCTCCAGACACTTCGTGACTAGTTACTGGGTTCAGTTCGAAACAGGAGTTATTACTGAAGACAATTCCAGTCCAATCAGTGAGATTCCAGGCTGAAGACGTGTTTGGAGACGTCCCAGACAGCAGTGAGATACGAACCTCACTGTCGCCAGCCATACGCCTCGACAACCAGAACATGTGGTCTGGAGTGTCATTTTATTTCATAACGAGACACCATTGGCCGGCAAGGTCGCGGGATCTCTCCACATCTGAGAACGTTTGGAGAATTATGGATAAGGCTCTCTAACCATTTCAGGATTCTGACGATTTTAGGTACCAATCGGACCGAATTTGTCATGATATACCTCAGCAACTCATCCAACAACTCTAACAATCTAGGTCAAGGCAAATAACTACTTGGGTAAGTGCCAGAGGTGGACCACCGCGTTATTGACTTGCTCAGTTAGTGATACTTTTTCTCTTGAATAAATCATCAAATTTTTCTGTTGTTCTCCATCCAGCACTCTTAGTGTCCGAGGGTCAGTTGAGGAGCACGTAAGGAGTGGTCCTTACACAAAGTCATGGCCGGTTTGCTTCCTCTTTATTGCCGAGCTAAGTCACTTTTTCATGTTTAATTCCCTATATGGTAACAGAATTTAGAAAGCTAATCATCATTTTTTACTTACTGCGAACAAATGAGTGTAAGTGAAAATCAGAGGATAATGAGTGATGATTGAGAGAGAAGTCCTTAAAAAGCGCATCCTCACCGTGTACCGCGGAATTAAGTATGCTGGAAGAGAATGCTGCCATATTACTGCAAAAAAATAATATTTTCTCTAGTTTATGGTCGCACTTTTATCGAGTGGCTGCTGGTTTCGGTATCAAGTATACTGCTATCATCAGTCCATACGACCAAACAGATCACAGTGTGCAATTTAAATACTCTTTAGGGAACATCTGACATGTATTTTTGTTTATGACAGCTAAATTACTGTGCAACGTTCAGCCTTAAAATGTAAGAAGCATCTTGTCTTCGACAAGCAGTCGTTTCACTCACTTGCTCTAGTAGGTGTGTCATTATACTAACAAACAGAGGTCAGTGTTGTTCATTAAACAGACGGTATTTACCACCGAAAAATACAAAAGACCCCACTCCCGCCGCCTATGTAGATTTTTTTACGGTCGTTATGTAACAGGTATATAAAGAATACCATTTACCACACTCGCGTAAGAAACGAAGTGTGAGACGGTAAATACTGAAATATAATCTAGAAATAATGCCCACTGTAAAAGAATTAAGTTCACACATTATTTAATTTATTTATTTTCACTTACCGTTTATAAACTGAGTTTTCCTCTGTAAAATGTCGATTAGATCGTAAATCATTCTAATCAGGTAGGTATTGTATGTGACAATGGTATTACTTATTTCCCTCCAGCATTATTTATATGGAGATCATCATGCAAGGTACAAAGGGAACTGTAGCGCAGTGTGGCAATGTGTTCCTCCGCAATTGTCAGTTGGCACTCTTTGACCGAATTTTAAGTTTTCTGCTTGTCACATTAGTATTTGTGTGTTCGATGGACATCTCTAAGAAGTCATATCACGCTTCCACAATGCAGTGATGACTGCCTCGAAGAATCGACGAATACACAACTTCCACCTACGTATACCTCGCGAAAAGACTATCAAAGTAAAATTATGGGGATTAGAGCCCACAGGAAGGCTTAGGAACAGTCGTTCCCCCCGAGCGCCATTTGCGAATCGAATAAGTCAGTGGGTAAGTAAGAGTGGCACACAAAGTACCCGCCGCCACACACTGTCAACTTATTTGTGGATTATGGCTACAGAACTACCGTCGACGACGATGTCATCACGGATTGAGGGACTATGGGGAAGGAGGCCGGCTGCGATCTTTTGAAAAGAACCACCCCAGAATTCACCATTAGCGATTTCGGGAGTCACGGTAAACCTAAATCTGGATGCCTGGACAGCTATTTTAACCACACGCCTCCCAAAGGAAGTCTTGTGTCTTAGCACAGCCCCGTCTCTCTCGTTCAAATGTAAAAACCCATACTATCTGTGAAAGGCAGATGGCATATGAAATGAGTTTCAAAACCTGCACTTTTTTTTTCGGCCAATCGCTGTTTATATATTAACATATTTTTTGTGAAAGCCAAGATCACTTGATTTTAAGGTCTTTATTCCAATTACAAGGTTCGACAGAATTGTGCTGTCATCTTCAGATTGACATTACACTTTGGGTACATGTTCACATACATGTGTCGGCGACATTTTGAAAACAAAGTGTAAATACAGTACAAAACTCCGCATTGTTTGTCATTTATAAAAAAGAATGCTCCCAGATGGGTTGTCAAATGAATAAAGTGCAACACCTGTAGCACCAACAGAGTGGAAACTACACGCCATCTTGACGACCTCACATGGACTCCAAGTGTGGTGTCACCGCCAGACACCACACTTGCTAGGTGGTAGCCTTTAAATCGGCCGCGGTCCGTTAGTATACGTCGGACCCGCGTGTCGCCACTATCAGTGATTGCAGACCGAGCGCCGCCACACGGCAGGTCTAGAGAGACTTCCTAGCACTCGCCCCAGTTGTACAGCCGACTTTGCTAGCGATGGTTCACTGACAAAATACGCTCTCATTTGCCGAGACGATAGTTAGCATAGCCTTCAGCTACGTCATTTGCTACGACCTAGCAAGGCGCCATTACCAGTTACTATTGATGCTGTAAAACATGTACCGTCAAGAGCGATGTTCACCATTTATGGATTAAAGTTAAGTATTCCACAGCTACGTCCTTTTTAGCTAGTCTAATTCCTTGACCTGTTCCAGACCTCACGCCAGCCTGCGTGAGCTAAAACGCGTGCCTTTCGGCTTCCTCTCATAGTGGGTTGGCTCTCTTGCCAATCCACAACACCAAGAATACAAGATTAGGGTTGCAAGCTGATATCACAGGCGTTGTGAAAAGGGGAAAAGGGTGGCGTGGGGATGGGGGGGAGGGGGATGCTTGATCAATGTTACGCCAACCTCATGCAGTGGAGCGTCGTTGAATGTAATGCGAAACTTGGAAACCTCTGCCATTATGCTTCGTCGAGGTGAAAGGGTGCAATAAGAGCATGTTTGTTCAAACTGGATAGACTTACTGGTCTGTCGGAAGTGAGATTGTTAAACGCTGTGTGTTGGGTACCTAAATCGTACTGCGACATGACATTGACGAGAGTAATCAACTAGTGGAAAGGGTGTTTCACACTCAGCGACAAAAAAGCACTAGACCACACAATGTGACCACAGCAGGAGTAGACCGCAAGCTTCTTCATGTGGCCATACTGGATCGAGCGGTTTCGTCCACCGCGTTTGGTCCACACTAGAACGCTGCAGTGTGTTTAGACCTGTTTGCAGCAATTGTTCGACACCACTTGCTGTATGCTGGACTTGTGGAACAAATACCAACGTATCGGCTTTCATTATCCAGAAAACAGAAATTGCAACGAACACGCTGGCTCCGTATGTTGAGTGGGAAAATGCAGTGTTTTCGGACAAGATCCTCTTCAAGCTGACTTGTTTTGCTGGCCACATACTTATTAGACGCTACTATGGCGAATGTAATTTGACAGTGTGCGCTATTGCGTGACATAATGGACAAATTTAAAATGTATATAGGGACGCTACAAACGGTCACAACATGCAGTTACGCAACACCGTTTCAGGGGGGGGGGGGGGAGGTTTGAGGGGGGTTGGGAGAGGGTGGACAGCAATTCAGCAATTGATACATCAGAAAGTCTTGGAACGCACATACTACTCATTCTTCAAGTAACCTCGCTACGTACAGTATTTCAATAGTACAATACCCAGTCACTTGTGATGACGAAGAATGCATCGACGAATGAAATGGCCACTGCATCTTTGGCCTGCCCATTCTTCTGATACAGGAGCCGATCAAAGATTTGTGAGATAATTTTGGTCTACTTCTTGTTCGTCACAGTAATCCAACAATGATTGTTGATGTTTTGTGAGCTCATTCATAAATCTCTTGGAGGAGTATGGCCGACAAATTTATCCGGTCCTCCTTTCATTTAACACTACGACATTTAGAGTCTACGATACAACAATTAATTGCATGTATCCTCCGTGGAGTTACTGTGTCTGTTACTTGACTTTGCAGAGGCTCTCTCAAGTATTACCCACGATGGTGATGCCGCAGCTTCTATTATATGAGCTAATGAAGTCTATCCTTCGAATCTGAACACAGTCGATACAAAAGGATTCCAGTAACTATGAGCGTAAAATCAGAATTGCACTATGTATTCTGAGTTATTGGGTAAATGGATTACCACAGTTATAAATACGATTATAGTCGCCTAGAACGACTATTTTCCCGCAAGGAATTTTTAGGAACAGTAAAATAACTGTAATGTTCGAGCTACCGCTGTTAACATGAATGAAACAAATAACAATTTTTACAATTTATTTTAAAGTATTGATTTGGACAAGAAAAGCCTATTACTAAAACAAGGACAATGATAATATTTCTGTAGAGCTCCAAATATAAAAGAAATAAAATAATACTATTTAGTAGGAATCCTACGAAGTATTTAGCCTTTGCAATCATTGCTGCTCCATTTGACACATTCTGCCGGGCGCTTTGCAGTCTTGTTTCGAACTGAATGGATCGGGTCGGTACAATGACAGATAAGCTTATAGCCAGCTCCCATTTCATCTCCCTATTTGCAGATGACGGGCTAATTAACTCATCTGGTTTATGATGTCTACTTTTCAAATTGGTCGTGCAGCTAATTGCAGTTCAAAAAGCCAAAAGAGGATTGCCTGACAGCGTGTTTATTAACACGGTCCCGCTTTCTTTTCGTTCTTGCTCCGAAACAGAACAGTCTCATTCAAGAGGGCAGAATTTATCTCTGCCTTTAAATACCTATTCACTAGTGGGATATAACCGTCAGTGTAGGAGTTAAAACTTACAGGAGCTCTTTTTCTCTTAGTTTCGATGCTTCCTAGAAGTGTAAATAAACCGAAAAAACCAGTGACTTACTTCAGTTTACCATTATTCGTCAGTAAAGCCCTCGTTTTATTGTTTCTCCTTTTCTTCTCTTGCTACCAGCACTATCGGTACTCTCAAAATAAAGACTTGTTATACGTGCACACAGTCGTAGACGTACAAGTACTGCGAGGGGACTTCAGAAAGTAAGTTAATCATTATTATGTCAGGCCGAGTAACTTTTATTGAATTCTGCACTACACTTCCATGTGACACAGACACATGAATTTTGCACTACACTTACAAGTGATACAGAGACATGAATTTTGCACTACACTTACAAGTGGTACAGACACATGATACAATTTTTCAACATAGTCGCCGAGTCTCCGAAACAACGGTCGGTACGTCCTACCAATCAGATATCCACTCCTTCGTCACGAAGACATTCGACATTAGTGGTGTGACTGTCCTCATCATCCGAAAACTCTTCTCCCCCCCCCCCCCCCCCCCCCCCCGGTACAGTTTCTGAGCTTGCCCCAAATATTGTATTCGCATGATGCAAGACCTGTTCGATCAGCAATATCCATGTATTGGCGTCATTTTGTGAGGGGTCCACTTGTACGTGGAGCCCGATTTTGTAATGTAACTCATGAAAAATGACGTGAAACGGTTGTCGTATGCAAAAGAGATTGTATCTTTGACACAAATGAACTAAAGATGTTGCCTGAGTCGTAGAATCGATTGTAAGTAGGTGCACGCGTAGCGCACTAGCAGGTGCCGTTGCACTCTGTCGTAGATTGGATTTGAGACTTAAAGCTAGTGGCTAGCTGTGAGAATTTAGTTGTTGGTCTATGGACGCAGGGTAATACAGTTTTTATAAAATGAAGCGATGAATGATATTGTTTATACTCACAAAGAGCCAGTAAATGTTAGGTCGTAGTTATTTCTATAAAAGTGTAAACTGTGTATTATTAATTTTTGAGGCTGTAAGATTATCAAGAATTGAAATTATACTGATCGTTAACAAATATTGGCCATTGCGCACGGCAATTATAGTAGAGTACTGAATGTATACTGGAACTCAAAGGGAAAGCAACTGGAACAAACTTGTAACGTAATGAAATTTTGTATATTTAGTTTTAAATATGCAGCAACGCGATATGTGAATTTAGCTGAATTTTACAATACTGACCCTTGAATGTAGGAACCAAGTATTTTCCATCAGATTTAATATATATGACTAGATTCATTAGGTATATCCTATTTGTAAAATTTTCAGTGTTTTATGATTCTGATACAGAGAAGTAAAATTTTGGAATCTGTTTTGTCAAACGATATCAGACTTTTTATGATGTAACAGTCCAAGTGTTTTTAATTGCGACAGTAAGAGACAATTTAGAACAGTTGAGAAGTTGACTGGTTCTCAAGTTAATGTAAACTGTTTCATATCCGATTCTGTGGAGGTGAGACTTTATTTTGATTACAATTTTGGAACTGAAGCATTTGGTCTTAGCATATCAACTTGTCCGTACCTCATCCTCTTCCATGTCGTGTTTATCTAAATCCAATGAATAGTTTTCTAAAAAAAAAATCATTTTCCAATCAGAATCATAAAAGTATTAATGTGCCATAATAAGGAAAGTATTTATGTTTGAAAGTTTCATTGCGGGCAGCATTGCGCAGCATTGAACCAGTATCCAGTATTTTCACTGAACATTTGCAAGGTTATTCATTTGTCAACCAATCTACTGACATTATTTGTATGAAGCTATTTTAAGGCGGGCATTGCACTTCGTTGTGACAAGATTTAATATTTTCTGTGCCCACTGTGGAGGGAACAGAATACAAAGATTACATCTGTTGCGACTCTAGAGCTAAGGAAAATTTATTTCATTGTTTATTTGCACAAGCAATTTTGTCAGTTTATTGTACAGGGCCATAGAAATGGGTGCTCACGACACTGGGTACATTTCAGAGGGAATGATTTCATTATGGGCATTGCGTATTGGTTTTCCAGTTTAAGTTGTTTCATTTTTTTGAATTACAGTAAAACTGATGAAGCACACCGTTTGCTCAACAACACATCACACTGTAAATTTGCATAACACAAACATTATGCATTTCATATTCATCCGCAAACAAACACATGGATTTTTTAAAGAACGTTACACATTTATAAAGAACGTTACAATTTCATCACGGCTGAGCTCGTCAGCACAGAATTTCACGATGAATCTGTGTGTAATTTAAGCATTTTGCCCTGATTTTCCAGCTGCTGCGCCATTTTACAGAACACTGCAGTGCACCTGTTACCTATACCACAGCAGTAGCACTGTGTATGCAGGAAGCCGGGAACATTTACGCTCTTGCGTCAGTGTACCACTTGTTGCGCAGTGGTCTTCGCGTGGGACAATACGTGTAACTTACTTTCTGAAGTTCCAGTTGTCGACAGCTTAACGAAGTTTTCATTTGTACGTAGTTATCTCAGCCAATAGTCGAATTTAAGAGTGTAGTGTTGGCAGAAGAGCCAACACTGTGTTTCTAGAGGAGGCCGAAATGCAAGCGTTTAATTACACGCTGACTGGCGTGAGATCTGGAACAGGACAATATCTTGAGAATTGCAAATAAAGTACGTAGATGATGTAATACTTAACTGTAATCCACAATTGTAGAACATCTCTCTTGACGGTACATGTTATAACCACAATATATAGCAAAGGATTATGGCGCCTTGCTGGGTCGTAGCAATTGACGTAGCTGAAGGCTATGCTAACTATCGTCTCGGCAAATGAGAGCGTATCGGTCAGTGTAGCTTCGCTAGCAAAGTCGGCTGTACAACTGGGGACGAGTGCTAGTACGTCTCTCTAGACCTGCCGTGTGGTGGCGCTCGGTCTGCTATCACTGACAGTGGCGACACGCGGGTCCGACGTATACTAATGGACCGCGGCCGATTTAAAGGCTACCATCTAGCAAGTTTGGTGTCTGGCGGTGACACCACAAAGAGTTTATGGTTTTTGTAATTGTAAAAATGTGTGTGCCGCATATAGCTTCATCACTGAGAGAAATTAAAACGAACACTGAGTGTCGTTCTTTTCAGTGTAGTTGTTGTTGTTGTGGTCTTCAGTCCTGAGACTGGTTTGATGCAGCTCTCCACGCTAATCTATCCTGTGCAAGCTTCTTCATCTCCCAGTACCTACTGCAGCCTACATCCCTCTGAATCTGCTTAGTGCATTCATCTCTTGGTCTCCCTCAACGATTTTTACCCTCCACGCTGCCCTCCAATACTAAATTGGTGATCCCTTGATGCCTCAGAACATGTCCTACCAACCGATCCCTTCTTCTAGTCAAGTTGTGCCACAAACTCACTTGCAAAATAATTTACACACGTATACATTTGGTGAGAATGGAGAAAGCCGGCGCAATGGCGAAGACACTGGACTCGCTTTCTTGAGCACCACGCTTAAAATCCTCGTACGGAGACCGTATTTTAGTTTTTCGTTGTTTCCCAAAATTACTTAAGGCAAATCCCAACATGATTACTTTGAAAAAGACTTTCTTGATGTCCTTCTACATTCTTGTCCGTTGCAGCCTTGTCCTCCGACACTAGTGACTTCATCGTTGACGGAAAATTAACCCCTAATCTGCTTTTATTCCGCAAGATAATGCCACTGTACGGTGTATGGCGAAGGGAAGTATTCCATTCCATTCGCGTGTGATATCATATTGATCTCATTAAACGATATGTATGTTTGAATCATTTTTTTAAAGTCTACTTCTTGCAATTTACGGAGAGATGCTGTTCACTATACCAAATGGGATTACTGGTCAAGTTACTGTATGTAGTTCGCAATCACCAAACGATGACACTTACAAGTGGAAAATAGTATCGCCAGACTAAAATTTTGACGGTGTTGCTGACTACATCTGACCAGTTGTCTACGAAGAGGTTCTTTGAAACTTTACATGACAACGTGGAATGCGACTTCCGCTTTTGTGGAACAGTTGCCGTTCAGAATAATGTATTAACTTCTGTCTGAGTTACTCAGGCTGGTCTCGCACCTGGTAAGGCACTGCGGACGATCATCGTCATCAGTCAAGAGACACGTGTATAGATAATTACAGCATGTTAGAACAACACATTACAGTCTTTATATATATTTAGCGGCACATCTTAAATAACTCAGGCACCTATGACAGACGTAAGCATTTATCTACTGGTTGGTCAGACCATCGTTGTGTAAATACGCCTACACATGGGTGGCGAATAGTTGCAAGACTTCGAAGGCTTGTAAGACATCTCAAATGTCGCTGTTTTGGTTGGTGAAAACCTCCATCTTATAATGTGGGTCTGTGGTGTCACCGCCAGACACCACACTTGCTAGGTGGTAGCTTTTAAATCGGCCGCGGTCCGGTAGTATACGTCGGACCCGCGTGTCGCCACTGTCAGTGATTGCAGACCGAGCGCCGCCACATGGCAGGTCTAGAGAGACTTCCTAGCACTCGCTCCAGTTGTACAGCCGACGTTAATAGCAATGGTTCACTGACAAATACGCTCTCATTTGCCGAGACGATAGTTAGCATAGCCTTCAGCTACGTCATTTGCTACGATCTAGCAAGGCGCCATTACCAGTTTATATTCAGTGTAATAATGTCTAAACAAGAGCGATGTTCTCCAATTGTGGATTAAAGTTAAGTATTCCAAGAACTACATTCTTTTCTTTATAGGATAATTACTTTACCTTGTTCCAGACCTCACGCCAATCTGCGTGAGCTTAACGCGTGCCTTTCGGCCACCTCCGAATGGCTTGTCTGTCTTGCCACGCCACTACAGGGTCGATCTTCTTTCCCTTCCAATACGCACACACACAGCTTTAGGACGTATGTTCCCAAGGAAAAATGCACAAAATGAGCGAACACATTGCTTATTAGCGTGGTGTTACAACTTTGGAACGCAATTCAGCTACAGCTCCGAGTTTCGTTGATTAGACAAGTAGTTGGTAGGTTCCCGGAGCTGAATGACAACACATGTATGCGCACGGATCACATAGTTCCCATAAATAACAGATCGGTGGTTTGTGGGTGCAGAGCTGAAGCCCGATAGTGTCCCGGATGTGTGTCTATTCGGCTCTGATCGAGAAAGTCTGGTGTTCAAGACATCAACGGAAGTGCACTTCCATACTCATCAGTTAACTGTAGCAAGGTTCTAGCTTTGTACCACGGACATTTATCCTGCTGGAAGTCCGCCCCGACAGCTGAGTGGTCAGGGTGACGGATTGCCGTCCTACGGGCCCGGTTTGATTCCCGGCTGGGTCGGAGATTTTCTCCGCTCAGGGACTGGGTGTTCTGTTGTCTTCATCATCATTTCATCCCTAACCGGCGTACAGGTCGCCCAATGTGCATCGAATGTAATAAGACTTGCACCAAGGCGGCCCTGCCCCGCAAGGGACCTCCCGGCCAATGACGCCAAACGCTCATTTCCATTTCCATCGTGCTGGAAGATGCCATCGCTGTCGGGAAAGACATCAAACGTGAAGCAATACAGGAGGTCCCTGATAATGTTCCTGCAATCGACAGGTTACTGCTACACGAACCATGAAAGCTCACATGAATGTCCAAGGTAGCATGTGATACTGTCTCTACTGGCTTGCGTCCGTGGAGCTACGCAGGTATCGTGTAGCCGTTCGCCAGCATGGGGACGTGTCCGGACACACCATCGGCTTGATGTAATAACAAAGGTGATTCATACTACCAGACGACACGTACACATTACTCTACGGTCCGACCTCGATGATCCTATGCCTACTGCACTGGTATTTAAGGATATCTTTGGGTGAACACGGGAATACGTGGGTGTCATCTTCTATGGAGCCACAGAATAAACATTGAGCCCTGGAAGGTGTACTCAAAAGGAACCAACTTCTCGTTCACTTGCTGCACGCATCTTACTTCCTTTTAGTCTGTACAACAAACGTAATCAGTAGAAAAAATTATTCAGACTGTCGGAGATGCACTGCAGCAAAAAATAAAAAAAAGCGGCAGCCAAAGAAGAGTGCAGAAGAGGCACTGCTATTTTGTCCTGCGTCTTCCAGCTGACTACCATCTCATTGTCAAACAGAAGGATCCTACGTCACGGGGATGATGGTTAAACTGCGATCAAATCGAACACCCATCGTTGGCGAACCTCATGCCAGCCACGCAGATGGAAGGAAGTTGTGCTCACCAACATGGCACATAGTTTCCTTCTGCAGGAGCATGATCCACCAATACTCTTATGTGTAGCCTGTGGTATAGCACTTTCGGTACAACATATTTCAATACAACATATTTCATATGCTGATGTAAGGACAACTTTCTGCTTGGCTAGAGTCCTGTTTATCATCTAAGCTGATAACGGACTGTGTTAGCTGCATTTAAAAATTTTGTGAAGTATCGTACCTCCAAGACGAAGTGTTGGGGGAGGAAGCCATTGAGCACTGATCGGACGGCTCGACTCCAGTTTTTTTTCTTGAAGTAGTTAACCATCCATATGTCAGGCTGTTTGATATCAAGACGTTTTTCCAAACGATTGGAGGATTTTAAAGCATTCACATCGCATATTTGATTCAACATAGCCAGACACTTTAAAGAAATATCCTGATTTGTGTTACTATCGAATCATCACAAGAATCTCGCTTGTGACAACAAACATCGTTAAGAACACGAGTACGCGTGTTTTCCATTAGGGGCGCTGATGATCATGCTGTCGGGCGAACTAAGCCGATCACCACCACCACCACCACCACCACCACCATCATCGTTACGGTAGCAGTCCTATCACACTTCCCTCGAACGCAACCGAAGTCCCGTGTGTTTTTGGATGACTTCCTATCCAAGCTCAAGAAGTTTTAAACCTTGAGGCAAATGCACCCGACACTACACTATTTTCTCTCAAGGTGCAGTGACCACATCGAGGCATAAGGTAACAGAGGTGACAACTGAGGGTATATTATTGCATATCTACCCACAACCTTCAGAAATCAGAAACTTGAAACTGTCGATGAGTTTACCAGGCAGCATGTCTTCTGAAAATATGTTTATATTGCAGCGCGAGATTCTTTTTCCATATTTAGCTTTGCTTTATTGAACCATACTGCCAACAGCTTATTACCAATGTAGAATCATATGTAATGAGATACCGCAATATAAAGAATTTTAACAATGGTGTTAAATTATTTTACAACTATGATATTGGTTCAATACTTACAGCTAATGAATCTTAACAAACCAACTTTAAAGAAAATAGTACCTAAAAGAAAGAACCCAGTAGGGATGGGAAGCATGCACCTGGAAATTATATTGGTCGTATGATAACCATCGTCGGCTGGACTATGCTAAATTATACTTATTGGTATGTGGCTGAGAGATTTAGCGCATGAATTACACTAACTGTGAAAAAAATAGCAACGCTGAGAAAGGGTTGTGCAACATAAGCGAAATTTAGTAGGCGTCTTTCTCCATCTGAAAACGTCTATTCAAATTTCGCGCCAGTTGCAATAGAGTGGCGCTAGTATCGCCACTATGATCATGCAAAGCAGGGTCGCTTGAAATACACTGGAACGGTCGTGAGCAATAGTTACCTCGGAGATTGGACATAGTGAATTGATGTTAGTCAAAAATGGATTTAAGACGACAAACATGCCATTATGAACACCTTACTGAGTTTGAACGATGTCGCCTAATAGAATGTTCCTTCTGCGGTGCTGTGGAAAGGCCTGGCAGCAACGTAGCGTCTGTAAATGAACGATTGCAGTGGTGGTCACGAGAGTGTACGCTCGCAAGAAGACCGGACTCTGGACGGTCACGTGGCTCTACCGAGAGGTAAGACCACAGTGTTCGGTGTATGGCTTTAGTGCATCGTACTGACTCTGGAGCAGCTATCTCAGCAGTATATGGCATCTCTGTACGAGCTGTTACAAATCGGTTATTCAAGGACAGATCCAAGCCACACACTCTGTAGCGTGCATCCTACTGACGTCAAACCACTGCCATTTACGACGTCGGTAGTTACCAACTAGAGCTCTTTGGACGGCAGATTCGTACGTCAGTCTGGTGATTCAACCTGTTGCACTTCCATTCATTAACAGCTCTCCAGGGATGTTCTCCAACAAGGTAACGCTCGCCCACGAACTGCTGTAGTAACCCAACATGCTCTTCAGAGTGTCGACATGTTGCCTTGGTCTACTCAGTCACCAGATCTGTCTTCAGTCGAGCACGTATGGGACATCTTCTGACGACAACTCCAGCGTCATCCAGAACCAGCATTAACTGTCTGCCTATTGTCCGACCAAGGGCAGCAGGCATTGAATTCCATCCCACAGACTGCCATTTGTCATCTATGCAACGCAATGCATACACATCTGCTTATTTTCATTCAACATTTTGGAAGTTACATCCGTCATTAATGTACCAGCATTTCACATTTACTGTGACTTTTCTCACGCTTACATTAACCTGCGAACTAGCAGCGTTAATCACTTAAATACAACGATCAGCCGAAACATTATTACCAGCTACTTAATAGCTGATATATCCTCTTTTGGCACGGATAACAGGGGCGACATGTCGCGGCATGGAAGCAATGAGGTCTTGATTGGTCGCTGGATGGTTTTGGCACCGCATGTGCACACACAAGTCTTCTAATTCCCATGAATTCCGGACGAGGGCGGCGATGAGCTCTGACCCAACGTTCAATCACATCCCAGATGTGTCCGATCGGGTTCAGATCTGGTGAGTTGAAGGGGGCCAGAATACCAATTGGAACTCGCCACTGCTTTCCTGAAAGAGAAGATAATAAGGTAAATTCGAGGCAATAATTTTTTGGTTGTATTTAGTTCCGTAAAATACGAGGGTCATAATGAATTTCGTGAGCAACCCAATATTTAAATTCAAATTTGAACAATGTAACAAAAACGGATGCAGATTCGTTGTCTACAGATTCTCCGCCACACGTCACCATATTGTGACGTTATTAACGACTTTCAGGTGACGAGAGTCTGTACTTCCGAAAAGTCGGACGTTGATGTTTCGTTTCGACAGTGGGCTCTCAGTGAAATCCTTGTCAAAGAGGGAAAAATCCGCTCCTAAAATTCAGCCCAGACTTTGGTGTGCCTGTGGAGTGAAATCGCTGCTAAGCTTGCAGTAGGACCCAAAACAGAGCACGAAGTGATTCAGAGCCTAGGTTATGGAAAAGCTCGTACCCGTTGGGTCCCACGTTTGTTGACTGAAGACCACAAACTTCAGAGAAGAACCATCAGCCAAAACCTTTTCCAGAAATTTCATAATGAAGGTGATGTATTTTGGACGAGCATTGTGAGAGCCGATGAACCCTGTGGGACGGTGAAGGATATTCAGAAAGCAGTGTGTCAGTGTGTTCCTGCAGCTGGAACGGAGTTCCATAGTAAGGATATTTTCAAAATTGCTGAACGATGGGAAAAATGTGTGCGAAGAAATGGACACTATGTTGAAAAGAGAGAGAAAAGACTACAGATTACTATGGTGTACTTGGTTTCTCAAAAAATAAGTATTAAAGGAATTAAAAATTGTTGCTCCCTACTTTCGGTATGAAAACAGAAAGAAGGTGTACTGAACTGTTAAGAAAAAGCAAAATAGAAATTGTGAGCGGTCCAGGAACAAGAGCAACGCGAAACAACAAGGGCGTCATGGGTAAGTGGTCACCGTGGTTGACATCCAAGCAGGCAAGCCGTGTTCATGACTCCCTCGCGCTGCTCTTTTTTTCACATTATGAACTGCCCGTCCGGTCACTGAAATTTTTGTTCTCTTTCTGTAGTCTTTTCAGTTGTCATACGATACATTGCTTATCGAATATCAGTCATGTGGTAAGAATACGTTATCGTCGCAACTAAATGTGATGGATAGCGAGAGCAGACGAGATGACATGTAGACGTCTCACCGAGATGACAGTAACACATAAACGTGTGTGAACTATGTTACAACAAAGAAATTAAAACGTCAAGACTTCCAAAAAAGAACGCAACTTAAAAAACGTTAAAAGCATATGTTTTGACAGAGCACAGAGAAACTGTATGATTGTAAAGTTGTTGCGTTCATCTGTTGCAGCTTATGTGACAAACTATTATATTTTCATCATTTTTTTTGGAGTGATCACATTCACATCCTTACGAACACCTATATCGAGAAAGGACGCATGTCCCACTCACTTACCAGTCGTACAAATTAGGCGTGTCGATAATAAATTCCTGTCGTATGACACACGCACTGTCAGTAATGCCGTGTATGAAATATGACACGTGTTTTCCGGCGGAGAAATCGGATGACTTGTCGACTTGTCGCCTTGTCATCAAACGGCATGAACACCAGTAGTCAGCAACGGAATATAATGGCGCGGAGTTTTGAATGTAAGTAACTGGTTGGTTCAAATGGCTCTGAGCACTATGGGTCATCAGTCCCCTAGAACTTAGAACTACTTAAACTTAACTAACCTATGGACATCACACACATCCATGCTCGAGGCAGGATTCGAACCTGCGACCGTACCGGTCGCACGGTTCCAGACTGTAGCGCCTAGAACCGCTCGGCCACCCCGGCCGACATCTTGTTTTGGCTGTAGGGCAACACTAGCCGAAGAAAATTTCATCATTTGGGAGAACAAAAAGTGCAACCTAATGTAAAATGTATCTTAAAGTGAACAACCCGTCTGACGATGAATCTATTGACAACGGCGCTATTTAAATAAATTAATAGCATGACAAAAAGTGGCGGTTTACTGTTATCTCCTCTGTAAGAATCAACCTATATTAAATAAATTTAAGTTTTTAATACTTCCCAGAGGTTACCTGGAAAGTGTTAATCAGGAGAATACAAAATACTTCTTTCATTCTGTGGTACTGTTTTAAGAATTTGCTGATTGCAGCACCGTGTTTTTGGCATGAAGTTACTCATACACGGCAGCATCTGTTGTCATGGAATTCATCTCACCTTCGTCCAGCGAATAGCGAGCTCTCTCTTCTATGATTCGGTAATTTATTTTAAATTTGTCACCGGATAGTCTTCCTACAAATTAACGTAAACCATGAAACTCGTGTCCACCACTGGGGAAACAGCTTTGCATTTTCCTAATTCTACATGGGATACAGCCTAAAACTTACAGGCTGGAACATGTAAGATACTCCGCAGTAATGTCGCTGCACAGTTTGTAATGTTTATGGTGCTGTAAGTTTGAAAATTGCTTTACAATAAGAGCTTAGACTGAGAACTAATTTGTTGGTGCTGTGATTTTACTAAAAAGGAGATCAACAGAAATTTACACTACTGCCCATTAAAATTCCTACACCAGGAAGAAATGGAGATGATAAACGGCTATTCATTGGACAAATATATTATACTAGATCTGACATGTGATTACATTTTCACGCAATTTGGTGCATAGATCCTGAGAAATCAGTACCCAGTACAACCACCTTTGGCCGTAATAACGGCCTTGATACGCCTAGGCATTGAGTCAAACAGAACTTGGATGGCATGTACAGGTACAGCTGCCCATGCAGCTTCAACACGATACCACAGTTCATCAAGAGTA
Source organism: Schistocerca americana (assembly GCF_021461395.2). NCBI lineage: Eukaryota > Metazoa > Arthropoda > Insecta > Orthoptera > Acrididae > Schistocerca > Schistocerca americana. Next base: position 364,115,390 of record NC_060122.1, on the reverse strand, counting down.
GTGACCGGCGTAATGTGGCGAGCCAGTTGCTCGGCCACCATTGACCAGACGTTTTCAGTTGTTGAGAGATCTGGAGAATGTGCTGGCCAGGGCAGCAGTCGAACATTTTCTGTATCCAGAAAGGCCCGCACAGGACCTGAAACATGCGGTCGTGCATTATCCTGCTAAAGTGTAGGATTTCGCAGGGATCAAATGAAGGGTAGAGCCACGGGTCGTAACACATCTGAAATGTAACGTTCACTGTTCAAAGTGCCGTCAATGCGAAGAAGAGGTGACCGAATCGTGTATCCAATGGCACCCGATACCATCACGCCGGGTGATATGCCAATATGACGATGACGAATACACGCTTCCAATGTGCGTTCACCGCGATGTCGCCAATCATGATGCTGTAAACAGAACCTGGATTCATTAGAAAAAATGACGTTTTGCCATTCGTGCACCCAGGTTCGTCGTTGAGTACAACATAGCAGGCGCAGCCGTGGTCTCCGAGCTGATAGTCCATGCTGCTGCAAACGTCGTCGAAATGTTCGTGCAGATGGTTGTTGTCCCCATCTGTTGACTCAGGGATCGAGACGTGGCTGCACGATCCGTTACAGCCATGCGGATAAGATGCCTGTCATTTCGACTGTTAGTGATACGAGGCCGTTGGGATCCAGCACGGCGTTCCGTACTACCCTCCTGAATCCACCGATTCCATATTCTGCTAACAGTCATTGGATCTCGACCAACGCGAGCAGCAATGCCGCGATACGATAAACTGCAATCGCGATAGGCTACAATCCGACCTTTGTCAAAGTCGGAAACGTGATGGTACGCATTTCTCCTCCTTACACGAGGCATCACAGCAACGTTTCACCAGGCAACGCCGGTCAACTGCTGTTTGTGTACGAGAAATCGGTTGGAAACTTTCCTCATGTGAGCACGTTGTAGGTGTCACCACCGGCGCTAACCTTGTGTGAATGCTCTGAAAAGCTAATCATTTGCATATCACAACATCTTCTTCCTGTCGGTTAAATTTCGCGTCTGTAGCACGTCATCTTCGTGGTGTAGCAATTTTAATGGGCAGTAGTGTATTTTTGTGTATACTGAATTACCTGATTAGCCCACGCTGACCTTTTATTACATTTATCCTTAAATATTGCAACATAATATCACAATAAAACGTTTTGTTGCACGGTTAGGCTTTCAAAATCAATTCTCCTTAATGTCATAAGTTTTCTCGAGATGAAATTACTCTACCCCAAAAACGTAATGCACCATCAGTAAAGATAGGTACTGCAACGTTGTCAAGGAGACCGAAAACTTGTGTTGGGTTGGGATAACACAACTATGTGTTATGCAGCACTGCACTCTGCGTTTCGGAGCTAAAGTGGAACAACACAGATTGCGGCCAAACTGGCAGGGCTTCACCATGAATTATGAAGCAACGCAATCTGCTTCGGAGGAAAACCTGGAAGCACTCACGCAGCGTAATCTGTGCAGACCATAACCATACAGCGTACAGCTTCATGTCGGACGCTGCGCAGCGGTCAGCGCTGCAACATTTATTAGAGCACCCGGGCCACAACGTGTCTGCCTCATGTGGCACGGCTGGCTGCCCGCAGCACCAAGCCACACCTCCAAAACTCAGCCGTCAGCACATCTAGCAGCTGCCGCTTTTTCGTGCGTCAACTTCTTTCGGAGTCACTGCTGCAACCTCACATGCAGTAATGAGTTGTTATTGCCCCTCCTGAAGTTTAGCGTCAAACTGATATATAATTTCTTTTCTTTTATGCTGTTCGCTATAGGCTTTTAATGTACTTTAGCTGATCCTGACTTAAGCATTTTCTACTGAGACCAGACGCTTTTCCTACTTCCACAATTTCACGATGGTGACGAAAACTGTAAGGCTAAACACAATGTCCAATTGTTATTAAGCTATCGTGAAATAGACTGTAATAAATGACTAATCACAGTTTTAAGAGATTTCACAGTATTAAAAACTTAAAATTATTTAATATAGGTTGATTCTTACAGAGGAGATAACAGTAAACCGCCACTTTTTGTCATGCTATTAATTTATTTAAATAGCGCCGTTGTCAATAGATTCATCGTCAGACGGGTTGTTCACTTTAAGATACATTTTACATTAGGTTGCACTTTTTGTTCTCCCAAATGATGAAATTTTCTTCGGCTAGTGTTGCCCTATAGCCAAAACAAGATGTCGGCCGGGGTGGCCGAGCGGTTCTAGGCGCTACAGTCTGGAACCGTGCGACCGGTACGGTCGCAGGTTCGAATCCTGCCTCGAGCATGGATGTGTGTGATGTCCATAGGTTAGTTAAGTTTAAGTAGTTCTAAGTTCTAGGGGACTGATGACCCATAGTGCTCAGAGCCATTTGAACCAACCAGTTACTTACATTCAAAACTCCGCGCCATTATATTCCGTTGCTGACTACTGGTGTTCATGCCGTTTGATGACAAGGCGACAAGTCGACAAGTCATCCGATTTCTCCGCCGGAAAACACGTGTCATATTTCATACACGGCATTACTGACAGTGCGTGTGTCATACGACAGGAATTTATTATCGACACGCCTAATTTGTACGACTGGTAAGTGAGTGGGACATGCCTCCTTTCTCGATATAGGTGTTCGTAAGGATGTGAATGTGATCACTCCAAAAAAAATGATGAAAATATAATAGTTTGTCACATAAGCTGCAACAGATGAACGCAACAACTTTACAATCATACAGTTTCTCTGTGCTCTGTCAAAACATATGCTTTTAACGTTTTTTAAGTTGCGTTCTTTTTTGGAAGTCTTGACGTTTTAATTTCTTTGTTGTAACATAGTTCACACACGTTTATGTGTTACTGTCATCTCGGTGAGACGTCTACATGTCATCTCGTCTGCTCTCGCTATCCATCACATTTAGTTGCGACGATAACGTATTCTTACCACATGACTGATATTCGATAAGCAATGTATCGTATGACAACTGAAAAGACTACAGAAAGAGAACAAAAATTTCAGTGACCGGACGGGCAGTTCATAATGTGAAAAAAAGAACAGCGCGAGGGAGTCATGAACACGGCTTGCCTGCTTGGATGTCAACCACGGTGACCACTTACCCATGACGCCCTTGTTGTTTCGCGTTGCTCTTGTTCCTGGACCGCTCACAATTTCTATTTTGCTTTTTCTTAACAGTTCAGTACACCTTCTTTCTGTTTTCATGCTTGATCTGTATTCAGTTTTTGACAGACTGTCCATTGAGCCACCTTACCACTAAATGTGAGGAGTATGCGATGGGGAGTTTCGCTTCTAAGCTGTACAAATGTGAAATACTCAAAATTCCACAGTGGTCTTACGTAGTCCGAGGACAAGCAATAGGTCGAGTGGAGTAGACGTGGCGAATTGACAAGCAAGTAATTTGATGAAAAAGTAACTTCCCCACTCCGAATATTCTTGTATAGAACAGCAATATTTATACTCCCTTGTGAGGTCGCTAAATTCTTAACTTCTCTTCGCCTACATTACTAGAATTCAGGTGACAGAGATTATCTGATTCTGGCTTTATTCGCCTCAGTGAAGTTGAGAGCCAACTGTCGTTCACGGTTCAGAGTTCAAAGAGCACGAAAGCTGTTGGATACGGACGACTTTTTTCTCGCAAAGATCAAAGGCCAGTTCCAGAGGCGTGCTTTCTGCCGCTCAGGGCAATGCTGAGCGAGATTTGCCTGCGCCAACCAGGGAAGCCGAATCGAAGCCGAATGTCGCACGAATACCAAAGATTTTGCGAAGAGAAGGGCACAGAAACTGGACTTACGACGAAACTTTCGTCACAGTCAAATACCTTACTGCACTTGACTTTTTGGAGAGATCATGACAGTAATGATTACCTTTTGGCCTGAGCGCTCTACACACGCAGAAGGTTTTTCACCAAATCAGATTTTTTTTTCTGAATGTCGTGTCATTTCAGCATATAACAACGAAACTGATTTGACTTAGATACGAATATTACTTTCAAGAAACTGTTCATTTGACCCCGCCTCCGTTGCTGATGTCGTTATTGTACTCCTGTGAGGTGGCGCTCGACTCGGAGGTAGCCTGGTCGTGCCTTTGTGGTGCAAGGAAGTTTCACATGTAAGGGTAGGAGAGATGGTGACGAAAAAATCATGCTTAAAAGATTTTGCGATCAGTGTGATGGATTTAATTCTAAGCCTCTCGAAGGTGTCTCACAGTTTGGAGCTTTTGATGCTGTTGGCGGTAATGCGACCTCCGGATGAGGATGTTAATCTTGGCAGTACCCATGGTAAAAATGACGGTTATGACTCAGACAACTGGTTTTCGGTTATGCAGGCTTTTTTTGACACCAATTTAACCTGCTCACAATAACCGGTTTCTGAAATAACAGATTTTCGGTTTTTTATTCGTATTATATCTTGTAGTAAACGTAGAAATCGAACAAAAGCTGAAAAATTTTGGCTCAGTCTCAAGATTCATAGAATCAAAATATTAAATTAAATGTACAAATAAAAGAAAATTTAATCCGTCTACCACTCGCTACTATTCTCAAAAAGTTATGGATGGTTCAATGCTATAAAGAAATCACAGGTATTCTTGTACTGATTATAATTTTTTGGAACTCTTCTCAAAAATCATGTTTTCATCGGGGATCGTGCCACTATTTGGGCATTAGAAATAGTCAGTGGTAAAGGGTGAAAATGTAGGTTGAAGAACTCTGTTTCCGTGGTAATTTGTAGGTTTTCAAGGTTTACAGGCAGATAAAGGCGTATTACCTAGATACGGGCAGCAGATCAGCTTCTTTCTATTTTTATTGTATACCGTGAATGAACTGTTGTTAAGTTTTTAATTTATTATTGTTATCTTAATTTCCTTCCTCTTTCTTTTCATGTTGTAGAGATGGCAGATAAATCTTTAATCTTTTATAGTAACTGAAGCATTGTACTTCATTGCTACGTTAATTCGTAAAAATATTTCCAGACTAGGGTTGGTGCCATCTGCAATGCAACGGCGTTCGATAACGACAGCGAGAACGTACCGTACAGACCAGATGGGCGCAAGTAGTGCACAATGCACGCACTCACGTACCTTAAGCTATGGCACACTGCAACAAGGACTTTACTGTCTCAACAGCGCGGTGCCAATTGATATACCACGTGACTTGCTCGTGCTGTCGGCATTGTTATTAAAATGACACTCATCGCTTTTCCCATTTTCTGCAATAACGCGTTAATTCAAACAAACGCCAATTTTACGAATTAAATTACTTCTTTGTTAAAAATTTTAGCACTTTTGTGATGGCTAATTAAAATTTCGGTCTTTTACTAGTTTATTAGTAAAAATAAAAACTACCTTTTATAGCCGACACCAAACAAGCGCCGAAATATACCGTTTATTCAAAATTGAAATACCTGTATCGATTTTAACCGGTCAGGTTTTCCCGTACCACATGGTGCTATTTGAAAGAGGTAGGCTATGTGACGGCAGCGGATTTCACCATGTGCCTTCCACTATCAGCAGACAACAAACACTTTACGCAGTTATCTATGTTTCATAGATAGGGCAGAAGGTTCCACCTTGAGGATGATGTACCGAGGAACGCTTGCTATTTTATTAGTCTATATTTCAATCTAGTGACATGTTTTAGAAAGGCATGAAGGAATGCGTTGTAGAGACTGCCATCAGCAGTTTGCGACGTTTTCTAAGGTTTTGTTGCAGTGAGACATGAGGTTGTGTTCTGTGTAGCGTTTGTTAATATTACGAGTTGTACAAACGTACGCGCTGTATAATATATTAACGCAGTTTGGAAGACATTGTTAATTCTCCTTGAAAGATATAGTTAATTCTCCTGTCATAGAATTTTATGGTGGGCATATTTTCTAAAACTAATTAGATAACTTGTTTACAGTTAAACCGTACAACGTCGGTCATGCAGCATTTAGTAAACTGAAACGTAGAACGTTTTCTATCCCGAACCTTGTGATGTTTTCAAGCAAACTGAATAACTTCTGTCATGTCTTGACGATTTTACCTGTCTAGGAAATAGAAATTCGCGTCAGTTTCCAATAGCTTCTATTTCAAAATGTAGTTAACTTGTAAATGGTTTTTAGTAATACTGCTACTTAATTTGATTTCACCTACTGACTGTTGGTTATGTAGTAGAGTACTGACGTAACGGGAGCTCTATTAAACACAGAATTTTCTCGACTGCAACACTTTCAAATTTCAGTGGACTGTTTACTTGTAAATGAATGACAGTGGCACATTTTTCCACGTTAGGAGAAACAATACTTTTCCGGGATGATTTTGTAGTTTCAGAAAAACATACAGCACACAACAAGTGAATGCTATAATTTTTAAAATGGAATAAGGCAATATAGTAAATATCTGTTACAGGGTCGACTAAATACGAAAGTCTGAAATTTGTTCCAAGGCGCAAAATACTTCCTCAGAATTAACACGCAACCGTCACACACCGCAGTGAAAGGTGCCACGTTAAACAGAGGAAGAAAGTCTACTCCGATTACGCTGCGGAACCTGTCCCTTGGGTTGTTTCAGTCAACAGTGCCATAATATCTTTGCATTTAACAACGTACCACACACCTTTGCTGTAGTAATACTTTCGGTGCTCAAAACAGCAAACATGAAATTGTACTGTTCAAATGTTTCAAATGGCTCTGAGCACTATGGGACTTAACATCTGACGTCATCAGTCCCCTAGAACTTAGAACTACTTAAATCTAGCTAACCTAAGAACATCACACACACCCATGCCCGAGGCAGGAGTCAAACCTGCGACAGTAGCAGTCGCGCAGTTCCGGACTGAAGCGCCTAGAACCGCTCGGCCACCGCGGCCGGCAAATTGTACTGTAAGATTTATTTTTATCAAAGTGATTGCGATGTAATACTTGCAACACATACGTTTCAGAATGTATATGACAATGTTATAATTGCAACTGCTTCCATTACCGATAAAAATTCTTCTTTATATTTATCTTAGAAAATAAAAAATGAGTTCTTGTTATAGTGATTGACGGCGGTGGTACTCGGATTTGAATTCAACAAAAACAGAGATTTTGGAATTTAATTACGAGGCATGTTTTATAGTCAGTTCGTCCAACATAATCGTATTACAGTTCATCCGATCGCAAAATACGGAAAGACAGACTCTGTGTGGTCTCTGTTGCATATTATTATATAGAGCTTTAACAATCAGATCAATACATTACTTCATTATAAAATTCATTACAGTTAACATTAATGCGTATAGTGATTTTACAAAGTTTTTCATATTGTAGTATTGTATTATATGTAGTGTATTACATGAAATGTCATGTGAATAGTGCTAAGACCTTTTACCTTTCCTAATACAAATACAGCCTTTTATGATAATAAACTCGATATTTTACATACAAATTTCTTCTAGTACTACGTTCAAAAACATCCCCACATTGATGTAATATTCATTCACAATCACCAGTTCATAAATGCGTTTGTTTTACTAAATGTTGTGCTTTGTACAAAACTTACAGAATTTATGTTTTTGAAAAATGATCTCTACATGATCACTGTTACTTTGTCCGTAATTTCGTACATTCATATTACATTTAGCTTTTAACATCTCATTTTATAGTCATAGTTACGGCATAGAGATACAAAAACAAAAATCTAGCTAGTCGTGGAATTAAGTGTACATAATAAGTACGTATGGTCACTGTACAGTACAATGTATCTCTGTATTGTTCAGTTCATTAATTTCCTATTGGGTCAGTTATGTCTCATACCACAGAAAAATCTGATATGTTTGCCGGAACTCGATTTCTGTATCTGTACATTAATGGCTGACAACTTAAATCTCTAGACTACAGAGGCGGCGTATCTTCAGTGGTGATTATCGTTTTCGCCGTGTGCTCATGAATACTGGTACTCCTTGTTCTTAGCAGACGCTGAAGTGAAGATTGCACTGTACGGTCAGTGGTCATTTCTTATTGACTGACGTTGTAAATGTTGCAACAACATTTTACTTCAAACAAGTAGTAGTATCGTGCATTAATATATTCCCACACGCCCTACACTGCTTTGGACATACACAGATCAGTCAGGACGCAAACTTAGAATATACTAGGCGGCAGCTGGATGATTGGGCTAAGTGAAGGAATTCCAGCCTACTGTTTCCGAACGCTGAAGCTTTTTAACAATGTCACTTTCGCTAATTTGGCTCGCGTGAACCGACCGTAATAGCGCCTGAGATAGAAGAAGCACGACAAATGAAACTGATGCAGTAAACAATGGCCTAGTGGGTCCCTGAAAATTTGCGGCCTGATTACGTTCGATGTCCAGCTTCGTGATAGTATACAAGTTCCACCTCTCCAGGCGTGAAACAATTCCAGGCATGAATCCGTCAGAATCAAGGAACAAAATGTATCTCTCGAGTCCACGTAGCAGCTACTACATAAAAAGAAACTACACTGCACTACAACTACGTAAAAATAAGTTACCGCACTACTACTGATAGACGCTAGCATTAGCAAGCTTTTACCTAGGTTTAGCGAGGAGCGCATGCCGCAGAGTAGATCCGCCCGGCGGATTGACGACGGCGGCCGTTGTGGGGGCCAGCCTGGGTATTTTTAGGCGGTTTTCCACATATACTTGGCTGGTATTCACGTTACACCTCGGTTACGCGAATCGGGAACATTCAGAAAAGTTTGTGCACTTTCACGTGAGATAACACTGGACGCAGACAAATGGTACACAGGTATTTAGATCAGGGCGGGGAGGGAAGGGGGTTCACTGGAAGGCGACAGGAAGGGCTTCCTGGAATCCCTTAAACCAAGCACACTGGACTCGCATTCGGGAGGACGACGGTTCAATCCCGCGTCCGGCCATCCTGATTTAGGTTTTCCGTGATTTCCCTAAATCGCTCCAGGCAAATGTCGGGATGGTTCCTTTGAAAGGACACTGCCGACTTCCTTCCCCGTCCTTCCCTAATTCGATGAGACCGATGACCTCGCTGTTTGGTCTCTTCCCCCAAACAGCACAACCAACCTTAAACCAACAATGGCGAATCCAGAATAACACGTCAACTCGTTTAAGACACGCGATAAGGCCAAGCAAAAGAGGAAGAAAGACACTATCATTCAAATTCTCTCGTCGTGTAAAAGAAAGGCAGTGAACTGCTGAATTGCAAATGTAGTCACGTACATTTGTCTCGAGTTACAGTAACTGCATCTAAAAAAAAAATCAGTTAATATTAATATCTATTATCCTGGTCTGGTCGAATGATAAGAGTTACATCAGTCACTATCGAACACAAAACAAAGACTGGCGGTTTGTAAAGTTTAAACAAATATTCTTGTGGGACAGCAACAACGTGTGAAGACTCCGTACTGTCCGGCTCGCTTTTTTCTCCCCTCCACTGCTCACGCATCCTCTGTGCAGTTACTGAAACCCCTGGGATACACCACTGCGTAGCGGCTCGTAAACTCACATACACCAGATTTTGCAAGAACAGGTAGTAAAAAGATTGTCCTTCTCTTGCATTTCTTATCTCACCACTTACCAAACACATCAACCAATTTTTATTTTTTATTTTAAGTAACTACCTCATTGCTAATGTAACAGAAAAGTCAGACCGCTACAACCAAGAAGCACAATCAGCAGCAGTGAGAATGCTAAGCTGGGAGAACAACGTTAGTTACACTGCATGCCACTGTGTGTGGGGAGATACGAGTCAGACCAGCGACGGTATGTAGCAGTAGCTTAGTTAGTAGCGCAGGGAACAACTGAGAGGTCGATAAGAGACCCTAAGAGCGGCCAAGATAACTCCGTTAGCCACCTGCCGCGCCGCGCCGACAAGAGGCAGCGCCAGCTAAGTGGGCGTGCAGAAGCTATGGCCCCGAACCGTGCAGCCGCGACGACGCCACACAGCCGGACACTTTTTTTGGAGATCTCCGGGCAGCACTCCTGCTGCTGTCATTAATTTTACCGCGCGCGCCACTATTTACGTGCTCTCTGCAGAGACCTCCCTGGAGTGGCTCCATTCTCCCTGCTCATGGTCTCGTCTCTACTCGACGAGAGAGCAGAAAAGAAAACGAGACGCTGGAGCTGTGTAAGCCACCGCCGGAATCACCAGAGAACGTCTTCCCACAGTGACGTGACAGCTGCAGCGACCTCCTCCCTCGCTCCTCCTAATTCAGTCGTCGCCGTCCTCCAGTGGCAAGCTTCCTGCAGTATTACGTATGTCACTTCGCGATATATCGAACGTTTATGACATGTTTTCGAACCCTCTCGAGTATAAATAGGTTTATCACCAAATCTTGGCAGTACTTTTCTTTTGAGGCTCCGAGCTATTTCTTCTTGACCTGCAGGTCCACATCTCGTTTCCCTGTTTTTGAGAAATATCATGTATAGCTATTGCAGTATGGAGACAGCTTTTAACGATATTGAATGGAGTGACCTCTTCGTCATTCTCAAGGTAGCAGGGATAAAATACAGGGTACCAAACGTTATTTCTAAATTGTACAGAAACCAGACTGCAGCTATAAAAGTCGTAACATATGAAGGGGAAGCAGTACCTGAAAGGGGAGAGAGAGAGAGATTTCTAACTTATTCCAGATATTATCCAATCGTATAATGAGGAACCTGTGAAGGAAACCATGGAGAAATTTCAAATGGGAATAAAAGATCATGGAGAAGAAATAGAAACTTGGAGATTAGTCGAAGACATTATAATACTGTCAGAGACAACGAAGGACTTGGAAGAGCAGCTGAATGGAGTGGATAGTGTCTTGAAAAGAGGTTATAAGATGATTATCAACAAGGCCAAAACAACTGTAATGAAATGTAGTGGAATTAAAATCGTGTGATGCTCAAGGAATTGGGTGACGTAATCAGACACTACAAGTAGTACAGGAGTTCTGCTATTTTGACAGCATAATACACACATCAAAAAAAGTTTGCATCACCTCAGTTCCGACAGTTCCAGAACCCATCCAGAAAATTGGAACAGAGACCAACATAAACATCATTTTCGCCCTTTTTCTTGCTCATGAAAACCACACATTGCATGTTGTACCAACATACAGTGAGACCTTCAGAGGTGGTGGTCCAAACTGTTGTATACACCGGTACTTCTAATACCCAGTAGCACGCCCGCTTTTATTGATGCATACCTGTATTCGTCGTGGCATTCTATCCAAAAGTTCATCAAGGCACTGTTGGTCCAGATTGTCCCACTCCTCAACGGCGATTCGGCGTAGATCACTCAGAGTAGTTGGTGAGTCACGTCGTTCATAAACAGCCTTTTCAATCTATCCCAGGCATGTTCGATAGGGTTCATATCTGGAGAATATGCTGGCCACTCTACTCGACCGATGTTGTTATCCCGAAGGAAGTCAGTCACAAGACATGCAGGATGGGGGCGTGAACTGTCGTCCATGAAGATGAATGCCTCACCAATATGCTGCCGATATGGTCGCACTATCGATCGGAGGATGGCATTCACGTATCATACAGCCGTTACGGAGCCTTCCAGGACCACCAGCGGCGTACGTCGGCCCTACATAATGCCACCCCAAAAAAGCAGGGAACCTCCACCTCGCTGCAATCGCTGGACAGTGTGTCTAAGGCGTTCAGCGAGACCGGGTTGCCTCCAAACACGTTTCCGACCATTGTCTGGTTGAAGGCGTGTTGCTGGGCTTATCTCTACCGTGCAGCATAGTATCGTGGTTGCAAAGATGGACCTCGCCATGGACGTCGGGAGCGAAGTTGCGCATCATGCAGCCTGTTGCGCACAGATTGAGTCGTAACACGGCGTCCTGTAGCTGCACGAAAAGCGTTGTTCAAATGGTGTCGTTGCTGTCAGGGTTGCTCCGATTCATAATCCGTGGTAGCGGTCATCCACTGCAGTAGTAGCCCTTGGGCGGCCTGAGCGGGGCATGTCATCGACAGTTCCTGTCTCTCTGTATCTCCTTCATGTCTGAAAAACATCGCTTTGCTTTAGTCCGTGAAGCCTGGACACTTGATTTGTTGGGAGCCCGTCCTGGCACAAAGTAACCATGCGGACCCGATCGAACAGCGGTATTGACCGTCTAGGCATGGTTGAACTACAGACAACACGAGCCGTGTACCTCCTTCCTGGTGGCATGGGTGGAACTGATCGGTTGTCGGATCCGCAACTTTTATTAGGCGCTGCTCTTGAATGGTTGTTTACATCTTTGGACTGGTTTAGTAACATCTCTGAACAGCCAAAGGGACTGTGTCTGTGATACAATATCCACAGTTAATGTCTATCCTCAGGAGTTCTGTGAACCGGGGTGATGCAAGACTTATTTTTGATGTATGTAACTAACGACTTACAAAGTACAGAGTATATCACACGTGGTCTGGCTAGAGCAGGAAAAATATTTTAAAAAAGAGTAATTTATGAATTTGTTGACATCGAAAATTAATTTGAGCGTTATAGCCTTTCCGGAAGGCACTTGCCTGAAGTGTAGTTTAGAGGGCAGAGTTTACGACCACATCTTGACTTGTACTTCCCATTGATGCTTGGTGTCTTTTTGTGCTGGTTATGCCACTGAGCTGCGGCACGTTGTAGGCGCTCTCTCGCCCGTGTATGCACTGTGTGTTGCCTATAATCCAGTCACCTACTCCGCGCGAAAGGAGGTACGGTAAGGAAAATTTCACTTCTTGATTAGCTTCTGCAATACACTGCTGAAAAAAAATCTCAACACGAAGAAGGCGTTGTGCTCCGTAAATAAAAGGTGACTTTAGTGTTCCTGCATCTGAAAGATGGTATCTCTTCAAATTTCGCTCCAGTCGCGTAAGAGTGGTGCCAGGAGCGCAAACTACGGTGACAAAGACCAGGTTTGCCTTAAACATACACCGTTACGGTCATGAACGTCAGTTACCTTTGAGATTGGACGTGGTGAGTGTAAAATAGTCAAGAAGCCTTTAAAGCGACATAGACGCAATTATCAACTCCTCACGAGTTTCAACGAAGTCCTGTAACAGGGCTGCAAGAAGCTGGATCTTCCTTCTGCGATATTTCAAAACGACTTCACATTAATGTAGCGACTGTACATCACTGATGGCAGCGGAGACCACGAGAATGTACCGTTGCGAGAAGAACGGGCTCCGGTCGACCATGTAGCACTACAGAGAGGGAAGACCGTCGCGTTCGGTGTATGACTCTGGCGTATGGTACTGCGTCTCCAGCAGCAGTGTAAGCACCAGTTGGCACCAAAATGACACAACGAACTGTTACCATTGGGTTACTTCTTGGACGGCTCGGAGCCAGACGCCCTATAGCGTGCTTTCCACTGACCTCAAAGCACCGCCATTGGTGACTTCAGTGATGTCAAGGAAGATTTCATAGTAAGGGGGAGTGGAAGTCTGTTGTGTTTTATGATGGTCGATTCTGCCTGGGTGCCAGTGATGGACGTGTGTTCGTCAGAAGGAGGCCAAGTAGCGCCTGCAACTAACTTGTCTGTAGCTAGACACACGATCTACACCTGGAGCTATGGTCTGGAATGCGATGCAGCAGCAGTCCCGTGGTTATTCCATGCACCCTGAGTGCTAAATTGTACGTCAATCTGATGATTCGATCTGCTGTGCTGTCATTCACGATAACCACTCTAGGGAGTGTTTTTCAACAGGATAACGCTCGCACACATACCGCTGTTCTAGCTCAACGTGCTCTACAGAGTTCGACACGTTGTCTTGGCCTGATCGGTCACCAGATTTGTCTCCAATCTAGCACATGTAGGACGTCATCGGATGACAACTCCAACTTTATCCACAAACAGCATTAACCGTCCCTGTATTGACCTAGAAAGTGCATGCAACAGGCACAGAACTCCATCCGATAAAGTGGCATCCGGCACCTGTACAACACATTGCATGACGTTTGCATGCTTACATTGAACATTCTGGTGGTTAAACCAGTTATTTACAGTGTCTTATCTCGCGTTTACATTAACCTGTAATCTCGCAGTGTTATCACTTTACATATTACCTAGGCAGCATATTCCCGAAATTTCATTACTCTATGTTAATTGACAGATTACTACCGTTATCATTTCTGGTCGCAACTCTCCCACCTGTTGCACCAAGCAGTCAGGCCTACTAGATGTGTGGCTTGCCGAGCGAGTGCTTTTAATATTTGTGCATCGGAACTATTGATATGACTTATCGTAGCCACTGCTACTGAACATTGATAACAAAACAATATAACGCAACTGTTTTGCTATAATTTTTTTTTCTTTTTAACTATCTCATCGCAAGGGAATGAAACGTATCTGACTAATAAATATTAAATATGGTACTGAATGTACACATTTTCAATGGACTCACTCCACCTTGGCAAGACCACATTCCTATTGTATAGCATTCACTTTAATCAGACCTTGGCTATTCTAGTAATAGGGAGCTTATATCAAAAAGTTCCGAACAAAATTGCTACCCTCTACTGAATGATCATGACCACCATTTTGTTTCATATCTCCTGTTTTATTTTCTGAGATTCTATCACCGCAGTGATACGATCAACCATCGGCTCCTTCTGAATAAGGTTTATGATATAACTAAAGTCTTCACACTCATGTGCAATATTAGAAACCTTCTCCAGAACCGCAGATTTTTGTGGAATTTCAGGGTAAGAAAAGTAGATGGAGAACTCAGAAAAATGGGCTACCACGAGGCAGCGTGCTGGCGCCGCTATGATTCAACATCTATACCAACAATCAACCTATCCCTGAAGGAACTCGAAGCTTTATTTATGCCGATGAGTGCACTGTTACTACTCGGGCTAAGTGTTTTGAGATTGTAGAAGATACGCTATCAAAATCTTTGGAAGAATTCACTGTTTACTATCACGGGAATTATTTGAAACCTAATCGTGCCAAGACTCGGACCTGCGCTTTCCACCTGAAGAATAAACAGGCGAATAAGTCCTTAAATAAATCCTGGGGAGGCATCGTACTCGAGCATAATCCCACTCCCAAATATCTTGGAGTAACCCTGGATCGCGCGCTAACATACATTTGGGTAGTGGATGGCTCCAAAGGAAGAACTTCCCCCTGGACATTCGGAGAAGTGGTCAATATGGAAGTCTCTCAATAGATTAGGATCAAACACAACGAGATGCAAGACCAATCTGGGTTTCTATGTGGACTCAGTTCTTTGCTGGTGTGGCATTGAGCAGAATAATAGCCATTTCCTTCAGTGTCCCTCATCACCAATCACCTGCAACTTATGAGACCAACACCTAATACACTTGAAGTGTTCAATTTTTGGTCTTCTTTTGTGTAAAATTATGTCGACACTTTGACCCTATAAATAATATATACATCACCGCAATGATACAATATTTCCTCCAGTACATTTGAACATAAAAGAAAACAAGGAATTCTCTGCCCATTGGGCATAATAAACGTACACATTTCAATACCCCATGATCTCTTAGTGTTTTTCCTTATTACTATGGTACACTTTCTGGATTGGAACGGACAGGCACTACTTCTCTCTCTCTCTCTCTCTCTCTCTCTCTCTCTCTCTCTCTCTCTCACGCACACACACACACACACACACACACACACACACACACACTCACTCATAAGCTCATTCATTAATAACCTAGAGAAGTTACTAGCGGTCAGGCTATGCAAAGAAAATTCTTGCTTTTTGGTACAGTACTTGTAACTAAGTAGTCACATTCAAATTGCACACATTAAAAATGTAAAATAAAACAGAATAACGGACTTCCCCACAGCAAAATTTCAACCCAGATTAACAAGTCACAGAACTTCGGATTAAATTTCACACGTAACCTTTCTTACGGACCTACCACATATTCTGGAGGATTTATGCTCATCTCCCACTGCAATGTATCCCTCATTGTGTTGCTGGGCAGATGGCTAACTAACCTTATTCTCTCTCAGAGTATCAAAATTTCTAAGTAACTTCACATGAATGTAATTAATAGCAGTAATTTTGATATCATGATTACTCAATTATCTCACACACGCTCAACTGAAAGTTTGCATAAGCACTTCTGTTTTCCATTGCCTTTTGGTCAGATTGAGACAAAGTCAGTACTCACGGGCTTGTTCCTAATTCAGATTCTGCACACGAGATTCTTAAATATTCTCAGCTTAAATTTGCACACGCAAGTATCTGAGCATAAAATTACCATACGCAAGTATCTCAGCCTAAAATTACCACAAATGGTTTCATTGTGACCGTTGGTCACTACCAAAGAATGCTAAGTTCACCATGAGTTCTACCTGCCTACCTTTACATGAACCTCCCACCAAAAAATTTGGTGCTCATCGATATTCAGAAAAGGGAAATCATAATTTCCAGCTACTCTTAAATATTCCACATCTATACCATTCCCATATTCTTTAGTTTTACGGAGCACACTGAAAATAGGGGTTTCAACTTCAGCAACAATCGACCGAGTGTCTGAACACAGGCGTTCACCAAGCCATCCCACACTTCCTCAGAAGTGGGGGAGGATCCTATTACCTGGTCAGCCACACTCCAGGCCCTCTAGTGCTCTGGAATACTTCCTTTCTTTGGTTCTGCCAAAGGTGACCAGAGGACTGTCTCAAAGATAATTACAGATTCTACATCCACTACCTGTGGTCAGCAGACAGTAACCCGTTCACTCATCCCTCAAACATCAAAAATCTGGATATAGGGATCTATTTTTGAAGGAAGCCCACATATGAATAATTAAATACAGAAGTTGTCCTTTTCTACATCAGTATCCGGTTTCAGTGTACTGAATAAAATTTTGTTACCATAAAACTGCTGTTCTGACAAGAACAACGAAGTATGTTGTTATACAACGGGTATTACTGTACCCAATGAGCCAAATCTTCTCTATGTCGGGTAGTACTGTATCCTTTCACAGTTACTTTTTAGTGTTGTGACCTTTTACGGTAAGTGTATCTTTCCCCTCTGAGAGACACACATTCTTAAAATCTTCTTGTTGAAAATCACTCTATCAGTTTATTGAGGTAGGCAGTATGCCACATACCTGGTGGAGGAGGAGGAGGAGGATATTAGTGTTTAACATCCCGTCGACAACGAGGTCATTAGAGACGGAGCGCAAGCTCGTGTTAGGGAAGGATGGGGAAGGAAATCGGCCGTGCCCTTTCAAAGGAACCATCCCGGCATTTGCCTGAAGCGATTTAGGGAAATCACGGAAAACCTAAATCAGGATGGCCGGAGACGGGATTGAACCGTCGTCCACATACCTGGTTAGCAGAGCCTGTTAGGCCAATGAAAACTCATCATCCTAGGGCCGATGAACATTAAAAGACACACAATGTCGCCGGGAAGCGCCAGCGAATATTTGTCTCTGACTAAAGTTGTCCCGAATGACGTGATGTGTCATTCGTAGACGGGTGATGTAAAGATTTTGAAATACACCGTATTCACACCTATCTGCGGCTCGGAATTAGCCGAGCGGTCTGAGGCGCTACAGTCATGGACTATGCGGCTGGTCCCGACGAAGGGCATGGTTCAAATGGCTCTGAGCACTATGGGACTTAACATCTAAGGTCATCAGTCCCCTAGAACTCAGAAATACGTAAACGTAAATAACTTAAGGACATCACACACATCCATGCCCGAGGCAGGATTCGAACCTGCGACCGTAGCGGTAGGACGGTTCCAGACTGAAGCGCCTAGAGCCGCTCGGCCACTCCGGCCGGCCCCTCGGGCATGGGTGTGCGTGTTTGTCCTTAGGATAATTTAGGTTAAGTAGTGTGTAAGCTTAGGGAGTGATGACCTTAGCAGTTAAGTCCCATAAGATCTCACACATATCTGAACATCATCACACCTATCTCATTCACCCTCCAACACAGCAGTTGCGAGTGAGCGCACGTAATCTCTCTGCCGTAAGAAGCGGCGGGTCGGAGCCTACTTGGCACATACCGACTGCGGACTGTCAGACTACATCTGTATCAGACCGTATTTAGCTGGACAAGCCGCCCTACATCACACACGGCGGCGAACGAGCACACCTGCGCGGCAGACCGTGACGGACAGGTACGCGGACTATATGAACATTAGCGCGGATGTTCGCTGTGACACGCGATGGTATCTGCGGCGGCCGGCAGTGGAGCAGGGGGACACGCCCTGCCCAGACGAATTAATCACCGGCGCGTGTCGGCCGGCGAGGACCAGGCGGCCCGAGCGCCGGCTCTGCTCTAACCAGGCAGCGCGGCGACTAGCGGCTGGCGATGGCGGCTATGGCTGAAACAACCGGTTTTCGGTTACACCGTTTTGTGACGGCTCCCAAACCCAAGGTCCTCGGCGGTAATTTTGGGGCAGCCACCACAAATTGTATAAGCCGTGGGTAGTGACCAGGATGTAGCTGTGTCTGTTGGCCAAAAAATAATTAACGACAAGAATTGCTCCAGCTAGAATGAAGAAATAACTTATCTTTATTTCTGACGAAAGGTGCACCAGCAATACAAGTCCAAGTAATATCCAAGAGTAATCCGTGTACTGAGCCTAGTCGAATACAATAGCAAATATCACACGGCAATGGCTCCGCTATAAACTCCACGGAAGGCTAGCAATAGACAATCGACAATAGACTGTCCGTCTCGGGGCCAGCGCTCCTCCTTATATGCAAAAGGCAGAGGGCGCTGCGGACCCGAGCTCAGCCATGGCGCGACCTCTTCCGTCGGCGGTAACGCCCTGAGACGCCGACGGCCGCGACAGGAACTGTGGCCAGCGATGTCACCGTCAGGGCGCGCGTGCGCGAGTTGGTTGGTTGGGTCCGTGGATACAACACACCGGTTCTTTGCGTCTCCGGTTTAACCTGACATTTAAATCTGCTCAAAATAACCAGTTTCTGAAATAACGGATTTTCGGTTTTTTATTGCTGCTTCTTCCAGTAATAAATGTGGAATTCGAACAAGCATTGAAAAATTCTAATGAAGGTGAAGAAGCAGGAGATCACTATCAACAGGGTTGAGGCTGCAGCAGAAATCGGTCTCATTGTCTCCCACAAATACTGCGAAACTGAAAGTGATAAGCGACAGCGAGAGGTGAAAGTCACAAGTTGATGACTTCCATGGATCGTTACTTTCTTATGGTATCAGTTTTTCATCCTGAGCCGTTTACAAAACTAAGGATTCAGTTATCACCTGAAGTTTATAGCGCGTCAATAACATTATATTAACATCAATCAAATTTACTTTCTCTCCCAAGGAACATTGTAGGTGCAGTCTCCTTAATTTGATGCTGCAAGTTTGTAGTGCCGCCTATTATTTTCAATCTTTTAAACCAGTACAACATTGAATTTCATTGCTACGGCACTTCGTAAAGTACTTCCAAACTGCTACGGTCGCAGGTTCGAATCCCGCCTCGGGCATGGGTGTGTGTGATGTCCTTAGGTTAGTTAGGTTTAAGTAGTTCTAAGTTCTAGGGGACTGATGACCTTAGAAGTTAAGTCCCATCGTGCTCAGAGCCATTTGAACGGCAGCAAGAAACTGTAGTATAGACTAGGTGTTGGTGGAGAGGGGTGTGTGTGGGGGGGGGGGGGGGGGGGAGGGGGGGAGGGAAGCCTTGGACACTGCATGTACACGCAAACCGTCTAATAGGCCACGCCATACAGCAACAGGTACATTACTGTCTCTGCAATGCTGTACCGATTTTTGTGTCACGTGTTTTATTATAGTTTATAAATGCAGGTGTTGTTATTGGAAAAATACAGACCTCTTCTCCCAATTTCTATAATAATCCAATATTTCAATGGAAATTTTATGAGTAAGCATTATTTGTTTCTTGAAAATAAGTTTTATTAGAAAACCAACAATTTTAGCGCTTCTGCTGTAGCACATTATTATGTCGAATTTTTATCCAGTTATTAGTAATATGTTTAAAAAAAACCTGTTGTAATCGAGACCAAAGACACACAGAAAAATACCGGTTATGTAGAACTAAAATACTCCCAACATGTTTGTTTGCGCGGACATCCTCGGCAGCAAGCACGGAAATACTTGTTTTGTAAATAAAACCGCCTTTTCTTGCTGCAGTTTACTTATAAATCAGGTATAAAATACTACTATTGGTTTTAACCGGTCCGTTTTTCCCATCGCTCCTACCGTCACGGATGCGGCGATCTGCACTCCTTTCCGGGGGAGAGGCAAGTATAACAAGTAGTCGTCCCCAAAAGTGGGGTTGACTTTTCAAAAACACCTGACCCTTGGAGTAGTTTATGGTCCCAGGTATCGATAGCTGCAGTCATTTACTCCAGCTCGCACTCATTTCCGAGTAATCGACAAAAAATGTCACAATTTCTTGTGACTGGCTAGTTCATTAAAACCAGCAGTAACTTAAATGGGCACCGTAACGTAACTGTTTGGTTACATTACTAATATGGTGAAGATTGCGGTTTCATTCCCTCTTGGATGCATATATTACATCTTTACCGAAATGACCACGATCGTTATTTTTATTCACTTAACTGGTTTAAATATAATTACATTAATTTTTGATCCATTTTCCCATCATTTTAACTAACCTATTAACTTGTATTGCTCTTCTTTTTTACTTCGTTTTATTTATTTTCTTTTGCATTTGGAATCATTGTTCATGTTATTTTAAATAAACTTATGTAGTTATCTTAATTTTTAAACGTTTGAAAATACCGATCAGTCAGATATAAATGAGAAGACGAAATAACCTGTTCACTTCGGCTGGGCAGTGCTGTGCTCTCTACATCTCAAGAAGCACTTGCAACCTACGTCCTCAGTTATTTGTTGGATATATTCCAGTCTCTGTCTTCGCCTACAGATTCTACCCGCTATAGTCCCTATAGCACCATATAAATTAATCCTTGATATCTTAACAGATGTCAAATCACCCTGTTTTTCTTTATTGTCAGTGCTTTCCATACATTCCTTTTCTCGCCAAATCTGCGAACCTCCTCATTCCTTTTCTTACCAGTCCACCTAATTTTCAACATTCTTCTGTGGCAGATCTCAAATGCTTGGATTTTCTTCTGTTCCGGTTATCCCAAAGTCCATGCTTCGCACCATACAACGCTGTGCTCTAACTGCACAGCCTCAGAAATTTCTTCCTCAAATTAAGCCGTATGTTTGATACTATAAGACTTTTCTTGACCAGGAATGCCCTTTTTGGCAATGCAAGTATGCTTTTTATGTCCTCCTTGCTCCGTCTATCGTAGGTTATTTTGCTACCTAAATAGCAGAATTCATTAACGTCTGCTTCTGATCTCCACTTCTGATGTCAAGTTTCTTGCTGTTCTCGTTTCTGCTACTTCACTTTATTCTCGTCTTTCTTCAGCTTACGCTCAAACCATAATCAGTACTCATTTTACTGCTCATTCCACTCAACACATCCTGTTCTACAGCACTCTCACTCAGGATAGCAATGTCATCAGCTTATCTTATCACACTCTTGAGCCTTTCTTTTATTTCCGTCAATGCTTCTTCGATATACTGATTAAATACTAGGGGCGAAAGGCAACATTCACCTGCTTCCACCCTCTTTAATCCGAGCACTTCTTTCTTGGTCTTCCACTATTGCTTTTCCCTCTTGGTTCTTGAACATATTGTATATTATCCGTATTTCTCTATAGTTTATCCAGTTTTTCTCCTTGTTTCGAACATCTTGCACCATTTGACTCTGTCGAATACTTTTCCCAGGTCGAGAAATCCCGTGAACGAGTCTCTCCGCACCTTCCCTAAAGCCCAATTGGTCGTCATTTAACAGATTCTCAACTTTCTTTCCCATTCTCCTATATAGTATTATTCTCATCGGCAGCTTGGGTGCTTGGACTGTTAAGCTGATTGTGCTGTAATTCTCGCACAAGTCGGCACTTACTGTCTCCGGAATTGTGTGGCTGATGTTTTTCCGAGAGTCTGATGGTATTTGGTCAGTCTCATACATTTTACATACCAACATTAATAGTCGTCGTCTTGCCACTTTCCCTAATTATTTTACAAATCCCGATTGAATGTTATCCATCCCTTCTACTTTATTTGATCCTAACTCTCCCAAAGCCCTTTTAAAATCTGATTCTAATACTGCATCCCCTGTCTCTTCCCTATTGACTCTTGTTTCTTCTTCCATCGCATCATCACGCAAGTCCGCCTCCTCCTCTATCCACCTATCCGCTCTCTCCTCTGTACGTGACAGAGGAATTTCCATTGCACTCTTAAATCTTACCGCTCTTGTTTTTTAATTCACTGAAGGCTGTTTTGGCTTTTCTGTATGCTGAGTCAGTTTTAAAACAATTATTTCTTTTTCGATTTTTCACGCTTTTCATGCAGATATTTTGCCTTAGCTTTCCTGAATTTCCTATTTATTTCGTTCTTAAGTGACTTGTATCTCTCTATTCCCGAATTTGCTGGAACACTTTTGAACTTCCTTCTTCCGTCGGTCAATTGAAATATTTCTCCGGTTATCCATGGTTCCTTCGGAGTTACTTTCTTTGAATCTACGTTTTCCTTTCCACCTTGAGTGATTGCTCTTTTTAGAGTTGTCCATTCCCCTTCAGCTGAACTGCCTACTGAGCTATCCTTTACCGCATTGTCTATCATCTCAGAGAACTTCAAGAGTATTCTTTAGCACTTGTGTATCCCACTTCTTTGCGCATTGATTCATCCTTACTAGACTCGTAAACATCAACGTACTTTTCATCATTACTAGAGTGTGATCTGAGTCTATATCTGGTCCTGGATACGTCTTACAATCCAGTATCTGATTTCGAAATCTCTGCCTGTAATCTAAGAGAAGTTTTCAAGTATACTTTCTTTTTTTGTGGTTCTTAAACTGGGTATTCCCTATTACTGTCTGGTATTTGTTGAAGAACTCAGTCTTTCTCCTCTTTTGTTCCTACTACCGCGTCCATATTCTCCTGTAACACTTTCTTCTAGGCCATGCCCTACTACAGCATTTCAGTTCCCCATGACTATTAGATTTTCACATCCCTTCACGTACTGAATTACCCGTTCTACATACTCATATATTTTCTACACTCCTGGAAATTGAAATAAGAACACCGTGAATTCATTGTCCCAGGAAGGGGAAACTTTATTGACACATTCCTGGGGTCAGATACATCACGTGATCACACTGACAGAACCACAGGCACATAGACACAGGCAACAGAGCATGCACAATGTCGGCACTAGTACAGTGTATATCCACCTCTCGCAGCAATGCAGGCTGCTACTCTCCCATGGAGACGATCGTAGAGATGCTGGATGTAGTCCTGTGGAACGGCTTGCCATGCTATTTCCACCTGGCGCCTCAGTTGGACCAGCGTTCGTGCTGGACGTGCAGACCGCGTGAGACGACGCTTCATCCAGTCCCAAACATGCTCAATGGGGGACAGATCCGGAGATATTGCTGGCCAGGGTAGTTGACTTACACCTTCTAGAGCACGTTGGGTGGCACGGGATACATGCGGACGTGCATTGTCCTGTTGGAACAGCAAGTTCCCTTGCCGGTCTAGGAATGGTAGAACGATGGGTTCGATGACGGTTTGGATGTACCGTGCACTATTCAGTGTCCCCTCGACGATCACCAGTGGTGTACGGCCACTGTAGGAGATCGCTCCCCACACCATGATGCCGGGTGTTGGCCCTGTGTGCCTCGGTCGTATGCAGTTCTGATTGTGGCGCTCACCTGCACGGCGCCAAACACGCATACGACCATCATTGGCACCAAGGCAGAAGCGACTCTCATCGCTGAAGACGACGCGTCTCCATTCGTCCCTCCATTCACGCCTGTCGCGACACCACTGGAGGCGGGCTGCACGATGTTGGGGCGTGAGCGGAAGACGGCCTAACGGTGTGCGGGACCGTAGCCCAGCTTCATGGAGACGGTTGCGAATGGTCCTCGCCGATACCCCAGGAGCAACAGTGTCCCTAATTTGCTGGGAACTGGCGGTGCGGTCCCCTACGGCACTGCGTAGGATCCTACGGTCTTGGCGTGCATCCGTGCGTCGCTGCGGTCCGGTCCCAGGTCGACGGGCACGTGCACCTTCCGCCGACCACTGGCGACAACATCGATGTACTGTGGAGACCTCACGCCCCACGTGTTGAGCAATTCGGCGGTACGTCCACCCGGCCTCCCGCATGCCCACTATACGCCCTCGCTCAAAGTCCGTCAACTGCACATACGGTTCACGTCCACGCTGTCGCGGCATGCTACCAGTGTTAAAGGCTGCGATGGAGCTCCGTATGCCACGGCAAACTGGCTGACACTGACGGCGGCGGTGCACAAATGCTGCGCAGCTAGCGCCATTCGACGGCCAACACCGCGGTTCCTGGTGTGTCCACTGTGCCGTGCGTGTGATCGTTGCTTGTACAGCCCTATAGCAGTGTCCGGAGCAAGTATGGTGGGTCTGACACACCGGTGTCAATGTGTTCTTTTTTCCATTTCCAGGAGTGTATATCTCTGCATCCACCGCTTATGACGTCAGCATGTATACCTGAACTATCTGAAATATGAAATTTTGAAAAGCAAGAAAATGAATCGAAGTAAATGAAGAAAAGGTCTTTACCAATTAGGGGAATAAAAATTATGAATGCTGTAATTTCCATAAGGATGTAAAAAGATACACCCAAAGGAATTCGAACCCACAACTTTCAGCATACTGGGCAATTATCATAATCATTAAGCTATGATACTAATCGGAAATTTGTGCTATTCTCAACGCTCTCGCTAACGACAAGAAATACTGGTCTTTTTTGTCGATTGTTTGCAAACAAGGTCTTACGATTGAAAATGGCAGCAGGGGGACCTGGGACCCGACAATCCACACCACCGTATTCGTGGTTTCAAAAAGTCGATCCAGCCCTCGGGCACCTTTCCTTGCTAACGGCAATTGGAAAACTACACTGCCGGACATTAAAACTGCATCATCATGAAAGTTACAAATAATGAAATGTTAGTTACTGTGCTTGTAGAATATAGTAGGGAGGATACATGCTTAAATTTTTAGGCGATTTGGGGATGTACAGGGTACAAAATTTAGTGCAGAATGCTGCCACTTCTGGCAGCATCAATAGCTCTAAACCGGCTGTGCGTGCTATAGAACTGTTCTTGGATGACATACGCGCATACGTCATTTCATGCTGTTCTGTGCCAGAATTCACCAGTCTTAGCGTGTGTCCGGTGGTGGCGTTTCAGTCTCTCGGTAACCAATGGCCATATGTTCCCAGTGGTTATGAGATCTGGACAACGTGGTGGCGAGGACAGCGTTCGAACACCCTTTATATCAAGATAAATCTTGCGTTATCTTGTTGAAAGATACCGTCACAGAGATCTCGAAGATAACGTACGGTTACCGGCCTTCACGCGTCATAAATGAAACATCTGATGTCCACATTATCGTTACACAAACCAGAGATCATCGTACTGTGTACCCTGTTGCATCTCATGTCATTACGGCATTTGCTGGACCCCTCTGACGATGGCGAATGCAGTCTGGTAACCTATGTTCTCATCGTAGGCTCCACACACGGATACGTGCATCGTGAACGATGACTCACCTGAAAAGACGCCGTTGTGCCACCCTTGCGTCCTGTGTTGCCGTTGGCCACGCAATGCTGACAATCCATGGTGTTCCAAATGGAATCACCCTGCCCGTGTGGATGCATGTCTTACTCCAATTAAATCCATTTCCCGAATCCACGAACGTTATGAGGCTGTACGATCCTGCAGAGTCGAGAGAAATTCTGTCCTGTCACGCGCTTGTCGCGTGGGACGTTTGATATCCTGTACATTGTTTGGAACGTCCTCCCCGAGTCCATCGCTTCCAAATTCACATGACAATTGTGCAATTCCGACAAATGCGTGCACTAATACTATAGACCAATAAACTGCAGTCTCCGTAAATCACGGTCCTTCTGCTATCGAATTCTAACAAAACGTTGGTGGATGTTTCTCCTTCTTATACGAGGAATCTAAAGCGATAAATACGTCAGAACACGTGCAGAGCTGCAACTTAATTTGACATCAGTCAGTGTACAGCGTATGTTACTCTCTGCGGAATCGCTCCTCCGTGTTACCACAGATAGCACGTAATGTCCCCATTTTTACCTGGAATGCAGGCCATGTTGGGGGCGTGTTTGTGTTTTGCAGTAGCAATTTGAGCAGCAGTTGGCACCACAGTGACACAACGAACTGTTATAAATCCTTTAATTCAATGACACTTTCGTGCCCACACTCTACAGCGTGCATTACACTGACCCCGAACCACCACCATTTGCGACTTCAGTGGAGTCAATCGAGAGCTCTTTAGGGAGGGGTGGAGGTCTATTGTGTTTTCCTAGGACAGATCGTTCTACCTTGGTGCCAGTGACGGCCATGTGTTGTTTAGAAAGGGGCCAGCAGAGGTTATGTAACCACACCATCTGTGTGCTGGACACACTGGACGTACACCTGGTGTTATCGTCTGGGATGAAATTTCGTGTGACATCGGAAGTACTCTGGTGGTTATCTCACGCACCCTGTGAGCAAATCTGTACGTTAGTCTGGTCATTCGAGTTGTTAAGCTTTCATTCATGAACAGCATACCAGGGATTGTTTTCCAACATAATAACGCTCGCTCACATAACGTTGTGGGAAGCCAGCATGCTCTACAGAATGACGACGTGTTGCCTTGGTCTACTCGATCACCAGATCCGTCTCCAGACGAGAACATACACTATGTGATCAAAAGTATCCGGAAACTCCAAAAAACATACATTTTTCATATTAGTTGCATTGTGCTGCCACCTAGTGCCAGGTACTCCCTATCAGGGACTCAGTAGTCATTAGACATCGTGAGAGAGCAGAATGGGGCCCTCCGCGGAACTCACAGACTTCGAACGTGATCAAGTGATTGGGTGTCACTTGTGGCATACGTCTGTACGCGAGATTTCCACACTCCTAAACATCAGTAGGTCCACTGTTTCCAACGTGATAGTGAAATGAAAACTTGAAGGGACACGTACAGCACAAAAGTGTACAGGCCGCTCTCGTCTGTTGACTGACAGACACTGCCGACAGTTCAAGAAGGTCGTAATGTGTAATAGGCAGACATCTATCCAGACCATCACACAGGATTTCCAAACTGTATCAGGATCCACTGAATGTACTGTGACAGTTAGACGGGAGGTGAGAAAACTTGGATTTCATGGTCAACAGGCTGGTCACGAGCCACACATCACGCCGGTAAGTGCCAAACGACGCCTCGCTTGGTGTAAGGAGAGTAATCGTTGGACGATTGAACAGTGGAAAAACGTTGTGCGGAGTGACGAATCACGGTACACGATGTGGCGATCCGACGGCAGTGTGTGGTTATGGCGAATGCCCTGTGAACGGTATCTGTTAGCGTGTGTAGTACCAACAGTAAAACTCGGAGGTGGTGGTGTTATGGTGTGGTCGTGTTATTCATGGAGGGGGCTTGCAAACCTTGTTGTTTCGCGTGGCACTATCACATCGCAGGCCTACATTGATGTTTTAAGCACCTTATGCTTTCCACTGCCGGCCCCTGTGGCCGAGCGGTTCTAGGTGCTTCAGTACGTAACCACGCGGCTGCCACGGTCGCAGGTTCGAATCCTGCCTCGGTCATGGATGTTTGTGATGTGCTTAGGTTAGTTAGGTTTAAGTAGTTCTAAGTTCTACGGGACTAATGACCTCAGATGTTAAGTCCCATAGTTCTTAGACCCATTTGAACCATTTTTTGATTTCCACTGTTGAAGAGCAATTCTGGGATGGCGACTGCAATCTTCAACACGATTGAGCACCTGTTCATAATGCACGGCCTGTGGCGGAGTGGTCACACTACAATAACATCCCTGTAATGGACTGGTCTGTACAGAGTCGTGACCTGAAACCTATAGAACACCTTTGGGATGTTTTGAAACGCCGACTTCGTGCCAGGCCTCGCCGACCGACATCGATACCTATCCTCAGTGCACCAATCCGTGGAGAATGGGCTGCTATTTCCCAAGAAACCCTCCAGCACCTGGTTGAACGTATGCCTGCGAGAGCGGAAGCTGTCATTAGGGCTAAGGCAGGGCCAATTCCAGGATTACCGATGGGGGGTGCCAAGAGCTTCTAAGTCATTTTCAGACAGGTGTCCGGATACTTTTGATCACATAGTGTATGAGACATCAGATATCGAATTAGGTGCAAATGAGATGGTGTCACACATGGTGAATCAAAAAGAATAATCTATTTTGCAGTCCACCAAGAAATCATGGGCATAACCTTGCAGAACTAGCTAGCTTGTCACTCACTGTTTCAAGCTTATTATTATTATTATTATTATTATGTGTTTGAAGAGGTCAAAACAACAAATCGGAACACAAAATCAATTTCATTCTTCTCAAAACAGTGCAAAGACAGCTAAGAAATGAGTTTTTGCATTTCCCGTGGGCATGGAAGGAAAGCGACCCTTCACAGAACTGAGTTTACTCTTATTTTATCATTTGTGTGAAATGTTCCCGACTCTCTCCCTCTCTCTCTCCCTCCCTCTCTCCCTTCTCTCTCCCTCACCCTGTTTATTTGTGACAGCAGAAACTACTTTACAGTCCGATATAATCAAACTTCCGATCGTCCAACGATATATGTCTCCTTCCTTGAAGCGATCACCTGTAGAATTTTTTTTGTTATTTACTATTTGTAAAGTGGAAACATCCCCAACTTGTCACCCGCTACAACCAGTTTCAGCTGTCCATTACAGCCATCTTCCGATCAAACGTGCCGCACTAATGACCTCTTTGTCATTCACACACGTATCCACAGTGTGCCCTCTTACTGCTGCGCGTTGGATCAGAAGATGAATCTCACGGACAGTTGAAACCGGTCGCAGTGTGTAACTAGCATGCGACTGTATCCGTTTAGTAAAAAGTTAATACTCTGATTGTAATCACAGGCTTCTCCATTTTTGGTCGTACCTTTGGGCACAACTGAAACAAGACTCTCTGTAAATCACACAACAGATTTTTTCCGAACTTTGATAGCCAAGCGGAGAGGAGCGAAGGGACAAATGGGGTATCAAACTGACCAGCACGAGGTTTAGTATGCAAAAAAGTTAATTACTCAGAGGCACTCAGCATAATTAATAAAACCTCAATTAGTGATTACAGTAAAAATGAAAATACACACATAAAAAAACTTTCGCATCACCCCTGTTCCCAGAATTCCTAAAGATAGACGTTGACTGTGGATATTGTATCACAGACACAGTCCCTTTGACTGATCAGAGATGTTACTAAACCCGCCCAAAGATGTAAACAACCATGCATGGGCAGCGCCTATTAGACCGAGGGGGTCCAACAGCCGATCAGTTCAAATCGTTCCACCAGGAAGGAAATACACAGCTTGTGTCGTCTGTAGTTCAACCATGTCTAGACGGTCATTGCCGCTGTACGATGACGTCCACATTGTTACTTCGTGCCAGGAAGGCTCTCAACAAGGGAACTGTCCGGGCGCCTCGGAGTGAACCAAAGCGGTATTGTTCGGACTGGAGGAGTCATAGGGAGACAGGAACTGTCGATGACATGCGTCGCTCAGGCCGTCCAAGGGCTACTACCGCAGTGGATGACCGCTACTTACGGATTATGTCTCGGAGGAGCCCTAACAGCAACGTCACCATCTTGAATAATGCTTTTCGTGCAGCCACAGGACGCGGTGTTACTACTCAAACTGTGCACAATAGGCTGTATGATACGCAACTTCACTCCCGACGTCCATGGTGAGGTCCTTTCTGCAACCACGACACAATGCAGCACGGTACAGATGGGCCCAACAACATGCCGGATGGACCGCTCAGGATTGGCATCACGTTCTCTTCACCAAGTGTCGCATGCGCCTCAACAAGACCACCGTCGGATACGTGTTTGGAGGCAACCCGGTCAGGCTGAACGCATTAGACACACTGTCCAGCGAGTGCAGCAAGTTAGAGGTTCCCTGCTGTTTGGCGGTGATATTTTGTGGAGCCGACGTACGCCGCTGGTGGTCCTGGAAGGCTCCGTAACGGCTGTACGATACGTGAATGCCATCCTCCGACCGATTGTGCAACCATATTGGCTGCATATTGGCGAGACATTCCTCTACATGGACGACAATTCACGCCCCCATCGTGCACATCTTTTGAATAACTTCCTTCAGGATAACGACATCGCTCAACTACAATGGACACCATGTTCTCCAGACATGAGCCCTATCGAACATGCCTGGGGTATATAGAGAAGGGACGACGTGACCGACCAACCGCACTGAGGGATCTACGCCGAATCACCGTTGAGGAGTGGGACAATCTGCACCAACAGTGCCTTGATGAACTTGTGGATAGTATGCCACGATGAATACAGGCATGCATCAATGCAAGAGAACGTGCTACTGGGTATTAGAGGTACCGGTGTATACAGCAGTCTGGACCACCATCTTTGAAGGTCTTGCTGTATGGTGATACAATATGCTATGTGTGGTTTTCATGAGCAACAAAAAGGGCGGATATGATGTTTATGTTGATCTCCATTCCAATTTTCTGTACAGGTTCCGGAACTGTCGGAACCGAGGTAATGCAAAACTTTTTTTGATGTGTGTATTTCACAAGTAGCTGCTGCAATCTGAGTAAGTGAAGTGTCAAAAGTTCATCTCTTCAAGGCCTAGCTATTTAGCGCACAAAAAGACTCAATGATGTAGAAATTGTGGAACTCTTTCTTTTATGTAGAAGAAATGAAATAAATATGAGATTGCTGCATACATTGAAACTTCTCAGCTTCTTCTTTACCCATGCACTCTTAGTAATTACAGAACACCGATCGATATTTAAATATGTTTCTGAGCAATCCATGAGGAACAAAAAGACTGAAAATTGTGTCGTGCGCAAAAATGTGAAAAATAACGGGAAAATATTTTTGAAGTAATTTGTCTGAAATTGAGAATAGATTAGAAAACACTTGATGCTCTTATTTACTGTCCATAATTTCGAGAATGATTCAAAGGTACTTCAAATGTTCCTCTAACCAGTTTTATTTCTTATTTTTAGACATATCATTTCACAAAAATTAGATTTCTTTTTTAATAGAAGACAGTTATGCTGTACATTACTAAACACTCAGATAAGGACGTAACTTCGGAACGTTTTGCACTTATATGATCAGATGAAGTACGGCCACGTCTAAATTCAGTTTTTGCTGCATGTAGAAGAGAATTAGCAGATTCATTATAAACTTTCACCAACTGTGGGTGAATGTCTGTAGGCAATAAACCGACCTAATTAGAGAAAGTTCATGCACAGTATTCCAGATTGGGTGTATTAATGAAACACACGTAGGAAGACTGTTTTAAACAGCCGTACAAACAAATTTATTTCGCCTATCAATTTGACGCTCGACTTAACAACACAACTAAAACAAATTTTCGTTATTATCATCACCATCTCTGTGTCAGGCTGCACCTGTCATTTGTAGTGCAGCAGAGTTGCGTGTGCAGGAAACCCGTAACAAGTACTCTCTTCTAACGATGCTTCATTATTGTTTTGCAATGGTCTTAGCGTGGCACTACATGTCTAACATACTTTGGGAAGTTTCCATGTACAGTCACTGAAGTCAGTCATATCACATCTTTACGTCGATTTAAGCATATTCTTATTTCTCAGTGTAGTGTATCTTTTGGATCCCTGTTTTCACTTGACACAGTCTTATGTTTGGTCAGAGTGGAGACCCGCAATCTTGAGATCTAAATAGAGGATACCTATTCAGCATTTGTCTCTCAGTTTGTCGTTTACCATTTCCATTCATCGAAACCATTCGTTTTTCCTTTGTTTATCGATGGGTGTGAAGGAAGTGCCCAAATAACGTAGATCGAGTCTTCCCCACTACTTTCACGCATTATTTACAGATATCTATGTTGAGAGTCAATTGCCGGCCGGAGTGGCCGTGCGGTTCTAGGCGCTACAGTCTGGACCCGAGCAACCGCTACGGTCGCAGATTCGAATCCTGCCTCGGGCATGGACGTATGTGATGTCCTTAGGTTAGTTAGGTTTAATTAGTTCTAAGTTCTAGGCGACTGATGACCTCAAGAGTTAAGTCGCATAGTGCTCAGAGCCATTTGAACCATTTTTGAGAGTCAATTGTGTGTTTTAACAAACAGTGATCATTTCTCAGTTTCAGTTTAGTTTGTGACAATGTTGTAGCGACGTGACATGTATAAAGTCGTTTGTAGACCAATCGGAAATATGAAAACGTCACCTATTTTCATTTCTTCGGCCAGGTGTTTTCGTGTTGTGACAAACGTACGTCATCCTGAGTATGAAAAATAGTCTTTAATGAGAAACAGTGTGTGCAGCTTCTATCTATGGATGGCGTATTTTTGTCTGCTTGTGTCATTATTATTTTGACTGTTTCTCTGTTGCGTTTCTGAGGCAGAGGATAACCAGCCAGGAATTCGCGCATATAAGTGTGTATAACCGTCTTATAATCGAGCTACGGTCTCCCTTATCTCCAGAACCCATCGTTAACCCACTGTTCTACTTTGACCTGAGTTTTACTGTACCGGGTTTCTCGCACGACAGCGTTCTGAGCGTTTACTTACACATGCAGACAGGCGTTTTCCTAATCGCAATAAATATTAATATTTCACCTCTGTACCTTTGAACAGTTTTACGAGTTGTCTCTGTCCAGAAATATGAGGTGCAACAAGCGATACTGAAGTGAACCATAGTAACCGCCGAACTCGTGGAAAGAAAGCGTCTCCTATTAAAGGTGTAAGAAGGCCTACTGTACAGAGCGGTGTTGTATTTACAGTGCTACTACTTACTCGTGAAGCCGTCTGCACTCTTCTCATCACGGTAAGAGACGCTAGCTCCAGCGTTATCAGTTCAGCCGAAAATTTCTCATCCTTCTGCGTATCTTACTCACCAAGTGGTAAACAAAGCTCACGGGAGAGACACCGCTCCGAGTACTAAATATTACCTTCAACTGGTCGTTTCACACACTCACACACAAAAATATTCCGTTCCATAGGGATGAATGTATGAGTTGGTAAGTTTTAGAACAATTTATTTGTTGGTCTTTAATATAATCTTCCTGCAAAACATGTCCTTAAGGTCGATACCACATAGACACTATTAATTGATTCTACGACCGGATTTCGAAGTTACATTCAAGTTAATTTTCTGTTAGGTGCAGTCATTCGGGTTCCCGGGTTCGATTCCCGGCGGGGTCAGGGATTTTCTCTGCCTCGTGATGACTGGGTGTTTTGTGCTGTCCTTAGGTTAGTTAGGTTTAAGTAGTTCTAAGTTCTAGGGGACTGATGACCATAGCTGGTTGGTTCAAATGGTTCTGAACACTATGCGACTTAACTTCTGAGGTCATCAGTCGCCTAGAACTTAGAACTAATTAAACCTAACTAACCCAAGGACATCACACACATCCATGCCCGAGGCAGGATTCGAACCTGCGACCGTAGCGGTTGCTCGGCTCCAGACTGTAGCGCCCAGAACCGCACGGCCACTCCGGCCGGCTGACCATAGCTGTTAAGTCCCATAGTGCTCAGAGCCATTTGCAGTCATTGTGCGACTTATCAACAGCAATAATGAAATATTTCAATAACCCTGATATTATCGTTTAATTTCTTTTTAAGATCTCTAAACCAGTTCAATTTAATTGAAATTAATTGATGATTCATTCTCACTCTTTATTTAACAAGGCTCTTCATAGAAAAAGAAATACGTCTGTATATTGCTCGGATTTGTGACTTTTCCGTGAAATGTGCCTTGGTTAAGCCTATGAAGCATGACCGCTAACACGCATAGTAAACTTCTTGCCCATCATGGTTTGATAGTCAAAATATTAAAAAAATAGTTTAACAGTCAACATTTACAACAAATGAACTTAAAATATCTAGTGGTTTAAGCATGATGCTTCTGTTGATGCTGCCAAATTTTTACTTTGTTATTAGTTGGGAACATATAATTTAAGAAGGTCAGGTGAAACTGGCTGCGGTGGATATTTGCGGATCGTACGATCTACAACTTACCGTATGTAGCTGAAGAATACAAAAATAACGACGATGTTATAAAAAGTCCAGGATTTTGTATGACTGTATGGTCATTTATGTCGGTAGCAATGTATTAGTGGTGACGGATGTGAGGTATCTCAATGTCGTGTTCACATAAGAAAAAGCGTGTAGTGTAGACTTTCGTGATATTAGTTTTGATGGACTGCAGAAACTGAAGTATTTCATTTTCTCTTTTTCGCGTCACAGTAGCATAATTAACTTTACACAGTCCTTTATGGTTTAGGTAGCGATTACTCATAAGACCACTCCTCACAGACTCTGAAGAATAGTGCTAGATCAGATATCGACTTGCGGCGTGCATAATAAATTTTCCATCTAGGCTGCCAGTCCGAAAACATACCATCGACCAGTATTTAAAAAAAATGTTCAAATGTGTGTGAAATCTTATGGGACTTAACTGCTAAGGTCATCAGTCCCTAAGCTTACACACCACTTAACCTAAATTATCCTAAGGACAAACACACACACCCATGCCCGAGGGAGGACTCGAACCCCCGCTAGGACCTGTACTCCTTTTGTAGTTGTATGTATATTACATACACTATACACCGTCCGTCCATAAAGTCTCCGAGACTGATATTATACCCGGCATATAAGCGAACCCAACGCAG
Source organism: Schistocerca americana (assembly GCF_021461395.2). Taxonomy (NCBI): domain Eukaryota; kingdom Metazoa; phylum Arthropoda; class Insecta; order Orthoptera; family Acrididae; genus Schistocerca; species Schistocerca americana. The sequence goes on along the minus strand of NC_060122.1, from coordinate 364,080,694 downwards.
CAGTTACTGTGGCAGTTTGAGCTAACAACTGTAAACAACAGATTTGCATTTGATCTGTCAGTTGTGAGCCGGCAGTGTTAAGTAACGGAAGTGTGGCCGTAGTATGTCAACGTTGTTGTCTCTCAAATCGCAATGCATCACCATTTACAAAACAAATCTTCTTCGTACTCTTCAGAATGTTTTCAAGAAGCACAAAGTTGTCCTGCGACAAAAACAACAAAATCAATGACACGTGGACAACTGTCGTGACTTGATTCAAAGGCAACACGCCGCAATTATTCTCTAAAAGTAATCATCACGAGTGACGAGATCGTATCATCAGTAAGAATATACCACAAAACGGGAAAATGGAGAACTTCACGTGAAGGGTAAACGCTTCAACGACGTAATCGACATTTAAGCCAATATGACGCAGAGTTCATCAGCATCCCAAAGAAGGACTTTTCCCACAGTTTCATATGCTTTTGTGAACGTCCTATGGGTTGGCTTCAAGTGGAGGAGGGTGAGGAGACTGTGTAAACCACCTGAGGCATTAAAACCACCATCCTAATTTTTCTCTGATACTGAATGCTATATATACTATTAGCCTTTTCCCTACAACTTTGCCTGCGTTTTTGTTGAACACATGTACTGAACACACTTCCTCTCCCCTCACTCTGTGTCCACCTCTTACTGCCTCTGTCTGTCGACCTCTTACTCCCACTTCCATCCATCTATCTACCTTCTACTCCCCACCCTCTCTGTCTCTTCAACTCCTCCTCCTCTTCTTTTTGTCCATTTCCTCCACATCCTTTTCTCTGACCACATCTTTCTCCTTCTGGCCATGACCATACCTTCATCTTCCTCTCTGTCCATCTCCTCCTACCCTTGGTCCTTTTCAACCTGCTCATTACTCATCTACACCTTCCACCAGCCTCATCCATCTCCCCCTCCTCCCCTCCATTTGTCTGTTTCCTACTACAGACTATACACCATCTGTCCTCTACATCACACCATCCATCGCCTTCTCCATCAGTCTCAATCCGTCCCCAGCCATGCTAATAGGCTCATGTATCCCGCCGCAGTACTGTTCAGTAAAGCAAGCCAATTCTTCTACCACATGTCTGTCATGCAGGGCAGGTTACACATCTGGGCTTGAAAATCATTTCTTTGCCTCTGACATATAGGCAGCTATACAAGGCACATGATAAAACAGGGTGATACTAATACAACACAAAACACCTGACATGCGGAGCAACCTACATCTCATAGACCAGAAAACTGTTTTTTCTCCCCTGACATACAGACTCCCCTGTAAAGCAGATTGATTTGGCAAGTCGATATTTCTCCCACACAATATAGCTGCAATGCGGGGCTGCCTATATGTCAGGGTCTGGAAAAAACGTGTTTTGCCTGAATCTACATCATTGCTGGAGCTAGGAGGTTTTAAACACCACAGTTCTGATCTGATGAGGTCTGCTGCTTCTGTGCCAGATTTGTCTCACACAGACACACACACACACACACACACACACACACACACACACACACACACACTGCTTTATATAAATAACAGATATGCTCTCACTTATTGGATGATGGAGTTTTCACACAAAAACAGGAACGAAATTCCAGTTGCATTTATATTCGATATCCCGTCTTTTCAGATACAGACAGCCATACCGTAGGTGCAACCACAATGGAGGGGTATCTGTTGAGAGGCCAGACAAACGTGTGGTTCCTGAAGAGGGGCAGCAGCCTTTTAAGTAGTTGCAGGGGCAACAGTCTGGATGATTGACTGATCTGGCCTTGTAACATTAACCAAAACGGCCTTGCTGTTGTGGCACGGCGAACAGCTGAAAGCAAGGGGAAACTACAGCTGTAATTTTTCCCGAGGACATGCAGCTTTACTGTGTGGTTAAATGATGATGGCGTCCTCTTGGGTAAAATATTCTAGAGGTAAAATAGTCCCCCATTCGGATCTCCGAGCGGGGACTACTCAATAGGGCGTAGTTATCAGGAGAAATAAAACTGGCATTCTACGGATCGGAGCGTGGAATGTCAGATCCCTTAATCGGGCAGGTCGGTTAGAAAATTTAAAAAGGGAAATGGACAGGTTAAAGTTAGATATAGTGGGAATTTGTGAAGTTCGGTGGCAGGACGAACAAGACTTCTGGTCAGGTGAATACAGGGTTATAAATACAAAATCAAGTAGGGGTAATGCAGGAGTAGGTTTAATAATGAATAAAAGAATAGGAGTGCGGGTAAGCTACTACCAACAGCATAGCGAACGCATTATTGTGGCCAAGATAGACACGAAGCCCATGCCTACCACAGTAGTACAAGTTTATATGCCAACTAGCTCTGCAGATGATGAAGAAATTGATGAAATGTATGATGAGATAAAAGAAATTATTCAGGTAGTGAAGGGAGACGAAAAATTAATAGTCATGGGTGACTGGAATTCGGCTTGGGGCTAAGAAATGAAAGAGAAAGCCGTCTGTTAGAATTTTGCACAGAGCATAACATAATCATAGCTAACACTTGATTCAAGAATCATAAAAGAAGGTTGTATACATGGAAGAACCCTGGAGATACTAAAAGGTATCAGATAGATTATATAATGGTAAGACAGAGATTTAGGAACCAAGTTTTAAATTGTAGGACGTTTCCAGGGGCAGATGTGGACTCTGACCACAATCTGTTGGTTATTAACTGTAGATTAATACTGAAGAAACTGCAAAAAGGTGGGAATTTAAGGAGATGGGACCTGGATAAACTGACTAAACCAGAGGTTGTACAGAGTTTCAGGGACAGCATAAGGGAACAATTGACAGGAATGGGGGAAAGAAATACAGTAGAAAACGAATGGGTAGCTCTGAGGGATGAAGTAGTGAAGGCAGCAGAGGATCAAGAAGGTAAAAAGACGAGGGCTATTAAATATCCTTGGGTAACAGAAGAAATATTGAATTTAATTGATGAAAGGAGGAAATATAAAAATGCAGTAAATGAAGCAGGCAAAAAGGAATACAAACGTCTCAAAAATGAGATCGACAGGAAGTGCAAAATGGCTAAGCGGCCATGGCTAGAGGACAAATGTAAGGATATAGACGCTTATCTCACTAGGGGTAAGATAGATACAGCCTACAGGAAAATTAAAGAGACCTTTGGAGAAAAGAGAGCCGCTTGTATGAATATCAAGGGCTCAGATGGAAACCCAGTTCTAAGCAAAGAGGGGAAAGCAAAAAGGTGGAAGGAGTATATAGAGGGTCTATACAAGGGCGATGTACTTGAGGACAATATTATGGTAATGGAAGAGGATGTAGATGAAGATGAAATGGGAGATACGATACTGCGTGAAGAGTTTGACAGAGCACTCAAAGACCTGAGTCGAAACAAGGCCTCGGGAGTAGACAGCATTCCATTAGAACTACTGACGGCCTTGGGAGAGCCAGTCCTGATAAAACTCTACCATCTGGTGAGCAAGATGTACGAGACAGGTGAAATACCCTCAGACTTCAAGAAGAATATAATAATTCCAATACCAAAGAAAGCAGGTGTTGACAGATGTGAAAATTACCGAACTATCAGTTTAATAAGTCACGGCTGAAAAATACTAACGCGAATTCTTTACAGACGAATGGAAAAACCTGGTAGAAGCCGACCTCGGGGAAGATCAGTTTGGATTCATAGAAATGTTGGAACACGTGAGGCAATACTGACCTTACGACTTATCTTAGAAGAAAGATTAAGGAAAGGCAAACCTACGTTTCTAGCATTTGTAGACTTAGAGAAAGCTTTTGACAATATTGACTGGAATACTCTCTTTCAAATTCTAAAGGTGGCAGGGGTAAAATACAGGGAGCGAAAGGCTATTTACAACTTGTACAGAAACCAGATGGCAGTTATAAGAGTCGAGGGACATGAAAGGGAGGCAGTGGTTGGGAAGGGAGTGAGACAGGGGTGTAGCCTGTCCCCGATGTTATTCAATGTGTATATTGAGTAAGCAGTAAAGGAAACAAAAGAAAAATTTGGAGTAGGTTTTAAAATCCAGGGAGAAGAAATAAAAACTTTGAGGGTCGCCGATGACATTGTAATTCTATCAGAGACAGCAAAGGACTTGGAAGAGCAGTTGAACGGAATGGACAGTGTCTTGAAAGGAGGATATAAGATGAACATCAGCAAAGGCAAAACGAGGATAATGGAATGTAGTCGAATTAAGTCGGGTGATGCTAAGGGAATTAGATTAGGAAATGAGACACTTCAAGTAGTAAAGGAGTTTTGCTATTTGGGGAGCAAATTAACTGATGATAGTCGAAGTAGAGAGGATATGAAATGTAGACTGGCAATGGGAAGGAAAGCGTTTCTGAAGAAGAGACATTTGTTAACATCGAGTATAGATTTAAGTGTCAGGAAGTCGTTTCTGAAAGTATTTGTATGGAGTGTAGCCATGTATGGAAGTGAAACATGGACAATAAATAGTTTGGATAAGAAGAGAATAGAAGCTTTCGTAATGTGGTGCTACAGAAGAATGTTGAAGATTACGTGGGTAGATCACGTAACTAATGAGGAGATATTGAATAGGATTGGGGAGAAGAGAAGTTTGTGGCACAACTTGACTAGAAGAAGGGATCGGTTGGTAGGACATGTCCTGAGGCATCAAGGGATCACCAATTTAGTATTGGAGGACAGCGTGGAGGGTAAAAATAGTAGAGGGAGACCAAGAGATGAATACACTAAACAGATTCAGAAGGATGTAGGTTGCAATAGGTACTGGGAGATGAAGAAGCTTGCACAGGATAGATTTGCATGGAGAGCTGCATGAAACCAGTCTCAGGACTGAAGACCACAACAACAACAACAACATCCCGTATTTTGACTTATTGAAGAATGTAGAGTTTCCTTAGTTCCCAAATAAATAACCGATTATAAATGTTCAAAATGTCCTCTGCTTTCTCCCTCACACATATATATTAGACAGATTATGGTCTGTTATAAACTTGAGGTAGCCATGAATGTTGTTGGTTCCACAGCTTTCCAGATGCACTGATGAAGCACATGTGAATCGGATTCGTGTGTTCATAAATCAATTGTTATCCAATTTTCCCACTCATAATGTAAATAACAAACATCAGAGGACTGTAGTGGCTATAGAAGCGCGTCTCCCCTACTAATCACACTAATTATCGTTAAGGGTATCTCGAATACGATGACTGAAAAGTGCTGTCGCCGTTTCATGCACCAAATATGCATCTGAAGAAAGCACATGTATGAAGTGCTGGGAGAGGATCCTTATAAAGAACATAGTTGAAGGCCTTCTTTGTGATCTGTCCATGCAAATAAGAATGAGCATGTGGTTTATGAATGATGCATCTCGGGTACCTTTCTGTGACATTGTACGAAATGCATCGAATCAAATCTTCCGCGGTTGGTGGATAGTTGTATAAGGAAACGTTCCATTGTCTACAAGTTTCCTTGATGTCATTCCTTTGGACGATTATCTGTTTATCGATTTACGCAGCAGGCGTTACAAACACGAGGACCTTTCATTGTATGTTGTGAAACCATTCGAAAACGTAATATGAGATTTTTGAAGAGTCCTATAGCCCACAATATTGCGAGTGCTTTCGTTTCTCAAACAAGGATATTTTGAACTTTTTGTTAACATTTTTACACTATTAAATTCTCTAAAATAGTATCTAAATATATTTTTCATCCTCCGAAAAGAACTAGTTATAATTCTGTACCATTACATAAACTACACCAAACGCACAACTTTAAGCTTCAAGAAGGTCCCAGTGTCTCTCCATGCAGTTAGGGAAACAGAAAGAATTATTTCCTCTAGAGCTTAAAAACAAGACGGCAAAGAATCACAACCCCTTTCCACCAATGCCTGAGTACGGAATCCAAATTAGCAAAAACGAAAACATCTCCTCGTTCTATAAATCAATCAAACTATCCTCTATTCATTGAATCTCCCCTCTTAACCGTTCTGTTGGCCTTGTAGCCAATCCAGACACAGCGCCAGGGTTCCCATTCTGGGGGAGCAAGCTTCTGCTTCGCATATCCTGGGAGGAGCCAACCAGTGACTACACATCTCTCTTGTCTGAAAAAGAAGATTTTAGACTAGGGAGGCGTCGTTCTCATGGTAAGCATGGACATGTTTAGGCAAAAAACGTCTACCTAGACAGTACCACAGACCCTCGTTTATGAAGAGATCTAATCTTTACAGGCCGATCATTTCCGATTTCTGAAAGAAGGCTGTTAAGCGTCCCACATAGTCGTGCCCATGAAATATATATTTTGGCCACTCGCTAAAAGAACCTGCGACTTTCTGGCATCACCAGAGTTACAGCCTTGCCTCGACTAAACACGTTCACCTGCCATTTTGTGTCGTTCCAGCTTCTAACATGAGAATGCTAAGAGTTGTATGACTTGCCAACCAGTTGCACAAAAGCGCAGATTCAGCAGTCTCTCTTAAATGGCTTCTTCCACACATTTTCCGCCATACGGTCACCTTTACGATGGACTGTCGCCCCGCCCAAGTAAAATGTTTTGCGAACCGGCGCCCTCCTGCTCCAACCCTAAATGGAAAGAGGGGAGTGTCATGGCTCAAAGTCTCTCTGCAGGTACTATCCAACGAGCACTACTTCCCAGAATAACTCGCACAGCCAGGTCGCTGGACTCAGCATTTGTGGCTCGCAGTCCATCTTTCTCCCCACTCTCCATCGCCTCCACTACGACCGCTTGGGTACAAGTTCTCTACTGACTACACACGCAGTTATGTGAACATTCTGCCCACAATTTCCTCATGTAAAAAGTCCTGGACCACACATACCAAATGTAGTTCTAGGGAACACCGAGATCATGACCTAAAATATGAATATTGATCTGACTGACAGTGTTGTTACAATTAGTGTGGCATGCCTGCTCTCAATACCTGTCTGCGAAACATTTGTAACATTTGATATTTTTTCTACCCTATCACTCCTCCCTATGGAAAATAAACATGGCTACCTGCAGATAAGCAAAGATACTATCATACCTTCAGCACCACTATGTCCAGATCCTATCAGAGATTTCGTAGTCGATCTCTTTCTACAGAAGTCATATTATAGCGTTAAGGAGGAGCTTTCGAAAGAACCCATCAAATTTACCACGTTTTTCAATATTTGAAAGTTTGGTGGCACAACAGCCATCACCACGGGGGAAAACTGGACGACGTTCCTTTGTCATCCTCACGGAGAATAATTTGAACGATTCAACCCTGTTTGTGTTGGGTAAAGGACTCAATTTTGCACGTACATCTGGTGCTCTGCCTCTGATAAGTTTTATGAGTGGTATTGAAGAAGCTGTACAACGCCTTCCTATGGATGCTTCTGAAGAAATAAGAAGGGAAACTTGTCACTCTTTTGGAAACTCCTCCTCAATGCAGTAATATGACCTCTGAAGAAAGGGCTGCCTACGAAATCTCTGACAGCATACGGAAATAGTAGTGCTGAAGGCTGATAAAGGTAACTCAACAGTTTCGTTACCTCGTAGTTCGTTGCTGGAGAAGATTTGTGGCCTACTTACTGATACTATGTACAGGAAGACTGATCACGATCCTACACTCCTGAATTCCTCCTCGTTACCTCCAGAGACCATCAGGCGGTTAAGACCACATGATAGCGTACCACCAAGACTGTATGGTCTTTCTCAGGTGCACAAAAATATCCTCCCTTTGAGGCTTATAGTGAGTAATATTGTTTTCTTGCTGAGACCATTGCTTGGAAAATGTCCACATCACATAGGGAACTCAGCCGATTTGATCAGCAAACTGGGGGCTCTCCATTTATTGTAGTTCAGATATTTTAGTGAGTTTTGATGTATCTCTTTTTCGAAGGTACCTCTTGCTGATTACTTGGCACTAACTGGTAAACAGTTTCAGGTGGGGGTCACTACTTTATTTCAGCACGATGTTTCCTTAACCTATTTTATGTTCAGCACACTGAAGGCGTCGCCTTGGGCAGCCCCTTAACTCCCCTGGTGGCTAACTCCTTTGTGGAGGACTTTGAGGAAAGAGCAATTGAATCAGCTTTTCTCATACCAAATATTTTTTGGAGGTACGTGGATAAAACCCACAGAGGAGGCAACTTAATGGAGTTTCTGCATCATCTTAACTCCATTCATATTCATGAAAACATTCGATTTACTACGGAATCAGAGAAAGATGGTTGTGTTCCTTTCTTGTATGTTTTCGTTAGTCGAAAGAGTGATGGCTCTCTGAGACATTCTGTTTACTGTAAGCCCACTCACACTGGAAAAGAGCGTACGGCATTGTCGGCCGGGAGTCGCCCATTCGGAGAAGTTCGGCCGCCGAGGGCAAGTACTTCCTGCGTTCGACGCAACATTGGGCGACTTGAGCGTCGGAGAGGGGTATGAAATGATGATGAGGACAACACAACACCCAGTCCCTAACGGATAAAATTTCCTGCCCCAGCCCGGAAACGAACCCGGGCCCTTGGCGTGGCATTCTGCCGTGCTGATCACTCAACTAACGGGAACGGACCCCTCTCACACTGATTTGTATTTACACTCTTTAAGTTGCTATCACCCATGCCAAACCATGAGTGTGCTTAAAATTCTTGCACGCAGAGCCCATGTAGTGTCGGAATCAGATAGTTTGCCTAAAGAGATTGCACATCTAAAGACAGTGTGCAGAAACAATGGATACTCTACCCGGCAGATTAACAGAGCATTCTCAGCTAAAACCAAGAACCGGGAAGTGGATATAGATGAGAACGTGCCAACGAAGTCCCTAGCTTTTCTTCCCTCCGACGGAAATATTTCCTTTATAATAGCAAGAATCCTTAGTAATTTTCAGGTGACCAGCTGAGATCAGTGAAGTATAATTTGTTATTGAGGAAGGCGGGAATTTACAAAATTCCTTGCGAGTGTGGCATGGCCAATATAGGACAGCCGGCCGCGGTGGCCGAGTGGTTCTAGGCGCTTCAGTTCGGAACCACGCTGCTGCTACGGTCGCAGATTCGAATCCTGCCTCGGGCATGGATGTGTGTGATGTCATTACTTCCACATCTACATTTATACTCCACAAGCCACCCAACGGTGTGTGGCGGAGGGTACTTTACGTGCCTCTGTCATTACCTCCCTTTCCTGTTCCACTCGCGTGTGGTTCGCGGGAAGAGCGACTGCCGGAAAGCCTCCGTGCGCGCTCGAATCTCTCTAATTCTACATTCGTGATCTCCTCAGGAGGTATAAGTAGGGGGAAGCAATATATTCGATACCTCTTCCAGAAACGCACCCTCTCGAAACCTGGACAGCAAGCTACACCGCGATGCAGAGCGCTTCTCTTGAAGAGCCTGCCACTTGAGTTTGCTAAACATCTCCGTAACGTTATCACGCTTACCAAATAACCCTGTGACGAAACGCGCCGCTCTTCTTTGGATCTTCTCTATCTCCTCTGTCAACCCGACCTGGTACGGATCCCACACTGATGACCAATACTCAAGTATAGGTCGAACGAGTGTTTTGTAAGCCACCTCCTTTGTTGATGGACTACATTTTCTAAGCACTCTCCCAATGAATCTCAACCTGGTACCCACCTTACCAACGATTAATTTTATATGATCATTCCACTTCAAATCGTTCCGTACGCATACTCCCAGATATTTTACAGAAGTAACTGCTACCAGTGTTTGTTCCGCTATCATATAATCATACAATAAAGGATCCTTCCTTCTATGTAATCGCAATGCATTACATTTGTCTTTGTTAAGGGTCAGCTCCCATTCCCTGCACCAAGTGCCTATCCGCTGCAGATCTTCCTTCATTTCGCTGCAATTTTCTAATGCTGCAACTTCTCTGTATACTACAGCATCATCCGCGAAAAGCCGAATGGAACTTCCGACACTATCTACTAGGTCATTTATATATATTGTGAAAAGCAATGGTCCCATAACACTCCCCTGTGATACGCCAGAGGTTACTTTAACGTCTGTAGACGTCTCTCCATTGAGAACCACATGCTGTGTTCTGTTTGCTAAAAACTCTTCAATCCAGCCACACAGCTGGTCTGATATTCCGTAGGCTCTTACTTTGTTTATCAGGCGACGGTGCGGAACTGTATCGAACGCCTTCCGGAAGTCAAGGAAAATGACATCTACCTGGGTGCCTGTATCTAATATTTTCTGGGTCTCATGAACAAATAAAGCGAGTTGAGTCTCACACGATCGCTTTTCCCGGAATCCATGTTGATTCCTACAGAGTAGATTCTGGGTTTCCAGAAATGACATGATACGCGTGCAAAAAACATGTTCTAAAATTGTACAACAGATCGATGTCAGAGATATAGGCCTATAGTTTATCGCATCTGCTCGATGACCTTCCGTAGGTTAGTTAGGTTTAAGTAGTGCTAAGTCTAGGGGACTGACGACCTCAGATGTTAAGTCACATAGTGCTTAGAGCTATTTGAACCATTTTATATAGGAGAAACAACACGCATAGCGGAAGAACGCTGTACAGAACATAAACGTTACACTAGCCTGTGCAACCCATCAAATCTGCAATTGAGGAAGATGGTATCTCCAAAGGACATTCAGTGGACTTCGACAAAAGATTAACTTGGCCACAGCAATACCTTTTTGCGACTCCATAATAAAAGAATCCGTTGAAATACAAATTGCGGAAAATCTGATGAACCATGCCAGTTGTTTCCTGCAGGATAATGCATGGAATCCCGTCATTTACAAGATTTGCTCCATACGAAGACGTCAGAGTACTCCGATGGCTGCGGCGAGCGGCAACGCCGAAGACAGCTGATCCTCGCAGTTCCACCAGCGAGGGCGCTGCCGCCGGGCGGTGTGGTCCATCTGTCGCCGCGACTCTAGACGCACACGTGGCATACTCTCAGGGTGCTGTATAGTGCGGAGTGGACAATGTCTTCGTCAGTCGTTAATGGCTCACCAGAAGATGAGAGTGGCAGGTGGCAAGTTGAAGCCTTAACTGACCATCTTGTTCGCAACAGCTATTTCCACCTCTGCCGCCCCCCCCCCTCCCCCCCCCCCCCTACAGGCACACTACTTTCTGCGGCCCATGTTCCCACGTTCCCCTGTCAACGTAGTTCTGTATTGAAACAGTCGTGTCAGTTCTGTCTTCTCCACTGTGTTTTTATCCCATCCGTTTCTAATAATACATTGTGTTAGTAATTATAGATTCTTCATAATAATATTTGAGATCAAGGTAACTGAATAATAGGTACGAAGAGATGTTGGCAATGTTTGGTAATAATCTTTGGTATGTGTAGTTCATAGGCCAATATATGAGAGAGGGTCTTAACTTTCTAACCTGGTCAGGTTAAATTAAACTATAACTAATCAATTACTTCATTGATAACAGAAAGTCTGAAGTTATTTAGGACTTTTATGTAGCCTTTTCTTGACGTGATGCATTCCGCCTCCATACTACATAAAAGTATTTAGGATAGACACAGAGATCTCTGATGTAAATGGCTATTATTATTATTATTATTATTATTATTATTATTATTATCAGCAAGCTTCACAAGCTATGAAACCTCTTTGCTGCTGACGTCTCAGTCTTGCCGGGTGGTTACATCTTGCTATTTTATTTTGCAAATGAATCATACGTAATATTTTCATACCTACCCTGATGTTGTCTTAATAGCATAGTCTTGGTTTTCCAAGCGATGTTCTTCTGGAAGATGTCCTCTACGTACTTGATAAATTTTTATTCTTCTGTAGCTTGAAGTGCGTGTCCATTTCAACGAAGGCTCCTAGCTTTCATTTTGGATAGAATGTCGATTTCTCCATGTAGGTCATATACTTTTTGTTTGTTAATATTTTCAATTCCACTTTGTTCTTATCTCGAATCCTGCCAAATATTTTTCTTATAATTATTTTTCAAAGATTCATAATTTTGCTTGTTCTAATTTTGTTAATGTCCATGTCTCGCAAGTGCATGTCAGGAAACATATAATAAGAGTTTTTCATAAGCGAATCTTTGAATTTCTTGAAATAAATATGCTTTTTATTACGGCCAGTAATGCGAAATAACATCTATTGACTGTTTATATTGTACTACTTATTCCTCTTGACATTGTTGTCCGTAGTTAGCAAAGTTCAAGAAAAGTGAAATGAGTTACCGTTTCAACTTTCTCTGTACCAATTTTAAAGATATGATCTGCTTTAGTTTGCCGTGGGACAATGAAGTATTTGTGTTTTACTGGTATTAAGTTGTAGTCATATTCCAGGTAAGCCGTTATACTGGTAAAATATTATGGTGAGTGAATTAATTTTTTGTTAATTTTACGCTAAGATTATGATGTCATCTGCATATGTCAGTAAGTTAAAATGTGCTCTGGTTTTTTTCCCAAGTTACGATGATTTTGTTTTTCTGATGATCTCTCCCATAATGACGCTGAAAAAAAGAGTGACACAGCACCTCCCTTCAAATGGTTCAAATGGCTCTGAGCACTATGGGACTTAAAATCTGAGGTCATCAGTCCCCTAGAACTTAGAACTACTTAAACCTAACTAACCTAAGGACATCACACACATCCATGCCCGAGGCAGGATTCGAACCTGCGACCGTAGCGGTCGCGCGGCTCCAGACCGAATCGCCTAGAACCGCTCGTCCACACCGGCCGGCAGCACCTCCCTGTTTGGTTCCAGAAGTAATAAGGAACATATCCGAGAGACTGTTTTGTAGTTTAATTCTAGAATAGATTAGGAATTCTGAATTCACATGTTTAACGGCTATATTTGTCTGGAATTGCAAATTATTTGATAGTCATCCATAGATAGTTTCTGTTAATACCATGTAAGCATCGACAAAGTTTATTGGATAAACAGCACTGCCATGTATGTGCGACTGTACAATATTCACCTCTATTCATAGAACAGCTTTTACGACTTTCCTGGACCTGGCAGCAATCGGAAACGCGGCAGAACCGTGTACTCTGACATTCCAGACCGCTTAGTCCCACTGCATTTACTATAGCGACTGGTCTCTCGGAATTGCCGGAGGCGTGCTACACGCTGCGCGAAGACAGAGCTGGAGTTGTGAGCGGCGAGCTACAAGCACTGCCGCCCTACCGCGCGTGCGCCGTGTCGACGTGCAGTCGAGTGCAGGCAGGCCTGTGTTTTAAGCGCGCCGGCCGGCCGCAAGATAACATTGTACTGTGCGGCCGGCGCCAGTCGTGTCCAACCCGGCGTCCGCCTGCCCTTACACCGAGTCGAGCTGACCGCCGTGGTCTGCACTGTACAGACAGGCAGCCCTGTCCGAGTCAGCAGTAAACACGATACATGCTAATTCTGCTTCATCAGTGCGTGGTACGCTACGTATCGTGTGTCTGTTCCTGTTTGTTGTCCTGGCGAGGAGAATTTGCGCCAACGATAATGACACCTATCTACAGCAATGTGCAAATTCCTTATTGGAAAAAAAGTAGTACATCTGGAAAGCAGACGTAGATTTTGATCCCTGGACGACATATGCCATTGGGGGATACTGAATGTACTGATAATAGCTTCACCGGAGTCCGCCAACAGGTAGCGTAGTGGCACAGCAACCACAGCGCCATCAGTGTCTACCCTTTAATAGGGAATGCCCAGAAGGCTCAGTCTTGCAAAAGTGCGAAGCTCCTCCTATGGCTGTCTGAGGAGCTATTGCGAGGAGCGGGAGGTCTGGCTATCATCCCCTAGTGGGGGAAAATCAATAACTAAGGAGTGCCCCCAGGGTTCCGTCCTAGGACCCCTGTTTTGGGACATCCACATGGAGCCGCTATTAGATACTTCACAAGAAAGTGAAGAGGTGCTAGAGGTGATAGCCTACGCAGATGACCTCCTCAAGTTGGTTGGCGGCCTTAGCCGCGAGGACATAGAGCCCAAAATAGAAAGTGCCTTGAACAAACTGCAACTATGGTGCTAAAACAGTAAAATGAAAATATCACCAAGTAAGTCTACTTACCTATTATTAAAAGGACAGTTAATCAGAAACCCTGCAGTAAGAATTGAGCGCTCACCGGTTCTTCGGTGACGTGAGACACGGTACCTAGGAATCATCATTGACGAAAGGTGGAACTTCGGGAAATACATTGAGACCGTAACCCAGAAAGCCCTTCAAACATTAAACAATCTCATCTCCATCGGACACAAAAGATTTCATCTTCCCCCTCACCTCATAAAATTATACCACAACAGTATCTTAACATCAATAGTGGGTTACAGCTTGGGAGTCTGGGCACACAGGCTCACGAGGGTTGTGTTCGCCATGACAGTGAGAAGGGTTCAGAGAAATATGATACTCAGATCTGTGGGGGCCTATAGAACATCTCCAGGGGGAGCCATATTAGTCATAATGGGGCTCTGCCGACTTTCCCCGTAGTCTGGAATACGCCACGTACAGGACTAGAGGGAAGTGGGGAACAACATCACCAATAGTAGACAAAGCACCGGACTTGACTTAGGTTAGAACTAGTTAGTAGGACTTAGATTAGGAAATTAGCATTAGGAACCTGCAGCGAATAACATCTTGGCCTGTCTAGAGTCAGGGGCACGCCCATCGGGATTAGCTCGATGGGCAAGGCAATAAAGTAGGTTTATATATTTCTGACACAACTGTGACGCTGCAGGCAGTAGAGTTTTAGTTAAGATAATGTACATAAAATATTAATAATAATAATAGTAGAAATTTAGCTGCCCATTGTCATTAGTTATAGCTGTAGCTCACAAATTAATTAAACCTATAATTAGCTGCAATTAATGTTTGAACAAATTAGGACCCACTAATCATATAAGGAAGTGGGTTATGTTGTATAATTATCATTATTATTGAAATAAAGATTTTTTTAAAAAAAATTGTGAAGCTAGCAAGTAATCATGCACAGACATGCACTTGTGCTTCCTACAGCCAACTCAGCGAGTTTGAAAGGGGTCAATTCATGGACTTGAGAGTGGCGGGATAGTACTTAGGTGAACTGCCACAAAAGTTGGACGTGCTACGGCAGTTGTGCAACTATATTGGTATCAGTGGTCACGTGAACATTCTCACATCCGTAGACAAGGGTCTGGACATTCACACGGCATAGACACTCGCTAGGATCGTCGTATTGTAAGGGTAACAGTGGCTGATCGTACAGCTGCCACAGCACAGGTAAGACAGCTTGTGAGCGCAGACGTGTCAACACGAACTGTTGCGAAGAGTTTATTAGCAGTGGGACTACTGGCACGCACACCACTACCCCGTCTTCCACTCACGCCACAGCATCGACGTGCCCAGCTCGACTGGTGCCGTCGGAGGATCACTTGGAGGATGGAATGGCACACCGTGTCTTCAGTAATGAAAGCAGATTCTGCCAGCACGCAAGTGATGGTCGTTTGTGCGTATGACATAGAGCTGGTGAGGATCTCTCGTAGAGCACATTCGTCCGAGACACCCTGACCCATCCCCAGGACTTGCGGCCTACAGTGCGACAAGCTGAAACTCTCATTCACCTTTAGTGTTTGTGGAGAGAATGCTAACCAGCACTCAGTAAGTGCAGAATGTTATTAGACATGTTCTACCGCCATTCTTTCAACAGGAAGGTGGTGTGTTGCTCCAACAGGATAATTATGACCCACACAATGCCTGTGAAAGTCATCCTGCTCTGCAAGATGTACAGCATCTTCCCTGGCCAGCACGTTCTCTGGACTTACTTGCACTCGAGCGCATCGCGACCGCAGTGAAGCAAACTAACCCACCATGTTATGTGTAGACAAAAGAATCAGGCGTGGCATATGATAGTGTGTAAGGAATGTGCAAAAAAGTTTTCAGCTATAATCGATTAGCAGTTATACCCAGAAAGAAAACCACTTCAGAGCATAGTACACCACCACTTTACACACATCGTCTCTAGACCGCCGAATGCCTACACAGAACATGGTGGTTAACACACTGTCCAGTCATATTCATGTGGTCACCCGTCAAATGCCTGAATAACCTCATTTGGCAGAGGGGACCGCTGCGAGAAGCCCAGGGTACAGGAAGAGAGCCGCTGCGGTTCTGGAAGGTACCGACAGGGATGTGGAGTCATGCTGGGTGCAGTGCTGAGGCCGGCTACGCAAGTTATCTCGAAGGAGAATCCATGGCGCAAACAGCACGATCGAGGTAGAACCACCGAGACTAAGTAGGGAAGTATGATGGCCAGAGGAGTAAGGTGAACTTATCCTGGCGTTCTTTGAGTCACGCTCCTACATTGCGAGCTGTTTGACACGTTACATTGCCATGCTGGTAGACGCCACCATACCGAGGGAAAACAAATCGCATGTATGCGTGTACATGGTCCCCGAGGATAGATTCAAGCTTGTGTTGATCCATTGTGCCTTCCAGAATGACGAAATCACCCCAGGAATGACCTGCAGCCTGGACCCTTCCGACGATTGTTGCAAGGTGTTTGCTTTCAGATGTTTTGTTTTCAGATGTTTCGCTTTCAGATGTTTCACGTCGTAAAGCCAACGGCCATCTGTCCTATAGAGCATCAAACATGATTCATCTAAAAAGGCCACCTGTCGCCACTCAGTGGACAACCAGTTCGGGTATTGGCGTGCAAATTCCAGCCTTCGTCGCCGATGAACAGCAGTCAGCATGGGTGCATGTACCAGCAGGCTTCTGCTGTGGAGGTCCATTCGCAGCAACGATCGCTGAACGGTTGTTGAGAAAACACTGTTGGCAACCCCTCGGTTCATCTTGTCAGACAGTTGAACAGTTGCTGTTCTATTCACCCGTACACTTCTCCGCAAGTCGTCACTCATCCTTGCCATCTGTGACCTGTGGTGCACTGCAGTTGCGTCGGCGCTGATTTTGGACAGCGCCAATTTGCCATGCAAGGTACACGTGAACCACGGCGGCACGCAAAGATTGCAGAGTGCGCGTTTCGGTAACGCTTCCACCCATGGTCCGAAAGCCAGTGCTCGTGCCTGTTTGAACGTCGGATCAATCGCTCTGTTTCCACAATACGAAAACGACTGCACTGTTCTCAGCGTCTTTTTTTTTTCTTTATTATGATTTCATTCCACTGCCCCATATGGGCAGGGGAGGGCTGTCAGCGACACAATCCGCCTCTCTTCAGCCGAGTGACATGACAACTAAAACAAGAAGAAAATGTTACATACATAAGGCGATAAAAAAGGGGAACATAAAACAGAGTAAGGGGAGAAAATGAAGGTAAAAATACTGACACGGAGACGTTCATGGGGGACAGTTAGAAAAGTCACCAGAAAGTTAAAAAACACAGTTGGCGAATCTTAAAACACAGAGAAGACACTGAATGCACATGCACAGGTTAAAAGTCGGCTACAGTATTAAAAACACTCGGGAACAACGCACTTGAAACCCACTTGGAGCACACACGACGAAGAGTAAAACTGCCAGGTGGGACCTGCCGAGGGAAAGGTCAGAGAGGATGAAAAAGGAGGGGAGAGCATGCAGCAGCAGGGGAAGCGGCGGGATGAAGAGAGTAGGGACGTCAGCGGGTACACTAAGAGGCAGGAGACACGTGGGGCAGGAGATGAAGAGGGGAGACAAGGCAGGAGGGAGTGCAGAGACACTCAAAGGGGGCACAAGGGTGGGAGGGGGAGTAGGAGGGTGAAGCCGTGCAGGAGGAGGGAGGGTGAGGAGAGGGAGCCCTGAGGAGGAGGCAGGAAGATGGGGTTAGAGTTGGTAGGAAGGGTAGATGTCAGGGCGAAGCTCATCATCCGGGAGGGGTAGATGGTGGAAGTTGCGTTGGGAAAAAAGCAGGGTGTGGAGATGGAGAGAGGGTGGAACACAAGGGTAAAGGCGCGGCAACTGGTTGGGGGTGGAGAGGAAGGGAGACACCAGGGGGTGAGGGGGATCAAGGCGGCGGACAATATATAGTGAGTGGATGTGGTCAAGGAAAAGGAGAAGGTGGGGTAAGGGGATGATGTCATAGAGGATGTGCATGGGGGATGGAAGGCAGATGCAGAAGGCGAGGCGGAGTGCATGGCGTTCGAGGATTTGGAGGGCTTTATAGAACTTGGGAGAGGCAGAAATCCAAGCTACGCTGGAATAACAGAGGATGGGGCGGATTAAAGATTTGTAGGTGTGAAGGATGGTGGAAGGATGCAAACCCCACGTCCGGCCAGACAGGAGTTTCAGGAGGTGGAGGCGGTTGTGAGCTTTGTTTTGGATGGTAAGGAGATGGGGAGTCCAAGTGAGATGGCGGCCAATTATTAGGCCAAGGTAATTGAGGGTAGGAGTGAGGTGGATAGGACAGCCATAAATGGTGAGGTAGAAATCATGGAGGTGGAAGGAGCGGGTGATGCTGCCTATGATGATCGCCTGGGTCTTGGAGGGATTGATACGGAGGAACCACTGGTTGCACCAAGCAGTGAATTGGTCAAGGTTGGTTTGGAGGGTACGTTGAAGGCGGTGTCATCAGCAAACGAGAAGAAGAACTGGTGGTGGAGGTTTGGGCATATCAGCAGTGTACAGGAGATAGAAGAGGGGAAGAAGAGAACCTTGGGGCACGCCGACAGAGGGATAGAAAGTACGAGAGTTGGAATTGTGGATAGTCACATAGGAGGGACGATGGGAGAGGAAGGAAGCAACGAGACAGACGAAGTTGATCTCAACGTCCCCACCACAAGCATTATATACCCTCCACTGGTAGCGCTGCTATCTGTGAGTAGTTGATGTCGATGACAGGAGGAGCTCGCATTAATGTGACTGAACCATGTAGCACAGCGTGGCACCACAGGGGGCATTAAACAACGCGATACAGCGTCTGTATGTGTATTCTCTCTCTCATGCTTGCCCCTTACTAACATAACCTGTAAGCACAATGCTATGCCAATTCCAGAGAGCAAGTAGGCACGCTACACGATTCTGGCTGGATCTTCGGCTTATTCGGCGGTGGCGAATCCAAAAACGTCCACCGATTGCTCTGCTGCTTCATTGTCTCGTGCTTATTGTGAACCACCTAGTACACGTCCATAGTGATTAAGCGGGTAGAGAAGTCATCTAGATTCGTCAGACACAGCTGTAACAATTCCACGGTTTCCTACTAAGTTTCCAGTATTCAGTAAATATGTAAGACGTTGCTACTGATCTGACGAGCAAGTATTTACCACAAAGGGTGTAAAAATAGTGGCTCCGTGTTCCTCATGGAACGACGTATGTGGACTGGAAGGGTAGGATGATTTAACACGAATAGCAATTTTCTCTAGTCAGTCTTAGAGAAATTATGGCACACTCTCATACGCTGTGCTAATACATCTACCATCTTCTGTAATTATAGCTGCGAAACCTTAAAAGTCGATGTGATATTAATGCGGATGCAAGAACTACAGAAATCTACGGCTGCTGTATCAGTGGTCTGAAAGGCGTTCGTTTCAAGAAATGATGAGCTCTGATTACTGGGAGCTGAAATTAACTTTCCTATCTGCCCGTCGACTTGCTCTAGATGCATGAAGTTCCGCAAGATGAGCCACCGCAGACTTATTCCATTTACATGCTAATACGGATTACCATCTCCTCTTGTTTCTAGAGTTTCTGCCCATTCCGTACCGAATGAGTAGTAGTCCTGACCTCAGCCATTACGAGCATTAATTGTTGTTTGTCCGGCTGTTTTTGTTTATAGCTGCTGCCGGTGGTTACACATTTCGTTTACAAATAAGACAAAAAAAATGGTTCAAATGGCTCTGACCACTATGCGACTTAACTTCTGAGGTCATCAGTCGCCTAGAACTTAGAACTAATTAAACCTAACTAACCTAAGGACATCACACACATCCATGCCCGAGGCAGGATTCGAACCTGCGACCGTAGCGGTCACGCGGTTCCAGACTGAAGTGCCATTAACCGCACGGCCACACCGGCCTGCTACAAATAAGACAAAATATAATATGAAGTACACTCACGTGTTGTATGAAGTTACATGAAATTTTCCTGTTTTGTGAACACTTGCAAACTTTTATTGTGTCCTTCTAAATGGCGGAGAAGGGAACGCTATTCGCACAAAGTTAATCCCTTGCTTACTTGGCTTATGCAGTGCTTCTCAGTGAATATATGTTTCAATGGCTCTTATACCTTTAAAAAGAAAAGCGTCCAGTTTCAAGTCACAGCTGTCCATGTCGTGAGGCCTCGCTGCATCTAATTTCCAGACAATACTATGAAGAAAAAGGAATGTTCTGTTTAATTTTATTAATTGTGATTGATATCAGAATTCTGATTTATTATATTCATAAACCACGGAAGAAAAAGTAAATTTTCAGCCAAAAAATATCATTTTATTTCTTATTCACATTACATTACGAAACCGGAACGTTGTGTTTTAAGTGGTTAATGTCAGTATTTTGTCGTTGTTTGAATGTAGAAATCGACACTGGTCATTTTATATAAATGCAGAATATGTTAAAGATTATATTCTAGTATTCCTGAGACCGCGTACTGGTCAGTCTTGTAGCTGTTCCATTGTACTGAGGAAGACTCACCCATTTTCTAAGCATTTTTGTTCATAAACAAAACCAAATCAAAATGTGATAAGTACGCACCCAGCTACAAACTAAATGAATTCCTTTTTCGTAGCCAAGAAATCTCATATATAAATACAACATATTGCAAGAAGCAAAGAACTTCCCTTATGTTTTTAATACACGAAGCAGAATCAATAAATCCATATATTCTTTGTAAATTTAATGTTAGTTTGTATTCCTAAACATAAGATTCCGGCACTTAATTCTGCAACAGAGGCAAAATTTCTAAAATACCTCTGTCACTGAAAAAAAAACAACTAACTAACAGCGCCATATACTCGTTCTTCAGCGTACTGCACCGCGATAATCGTGTCACTCAGGTAAAAAAAAACGTCCGACCTATTAAGCTGAATAGACTCCTGAACCTTTAAATTAAGATTTTTTTCCCGTCATCCGATTTTGACGAGATAAGGCCTGCATATAACATACAAGCTTTATCTCTTCAAAATCGGATCACGAAAAAATTCTTGAGGTACGCTCAACTTACCTATGCAAACGGCATCAAAATTCGTCTAGTAGTGCTCGAGATTAGTGTGTTCAAACACATAAACAGACAGACAAAGTTTTCGGAAATGATGTCATTGGATTCTGTTACACTCTCTAAATCGCCGGCAAACAGTTTTTGACAGTTATTTTTTTCAGTGTACAGACACGATGGCTTTACAATTTCATTATTATTAGATTCGCCCATAAGTTCGTACCGTTTTTCTTATGCACATTGTTATTCCATTTGCTAAGGTTTTATTTATCGACTGTCATTTTTTATTTGTAGTTCACTCTTGATATGTAGATTTAAATACTGCCATTTAGTCATTTTGAGATGGTGAGTGGATATATGGGCTCATGAAAACGGAGTGTCAAGTGGAAAAATCGGAACATTTCCGACATATTCTTTTGTTTGAGTTAAATAGAGGGATGACAGCAGCAGAGGCAGTCAGAAACATTAGTGCCGTGTATGGGGATAATGCCATTGGACAGATCTCGGCAATAAAATAGTTTTCTCGTTTTAAGGAAGATCGTTTTGACATTAGTGACTCACTACGTTGAGGAAGACCTTTGGAGTTTGGAGGATATAGTTTAAACGCATTAATCCGCAATGATCCACGTAAGTGTACTCGTGAACTGGAAAATGAAATGATCTGTGATCATTTCTCGATCATGAGACATTTGCGTGCAATGGGGAAGGTTCAAAAATCGGACGGTATGGTACCGCGTGGTCTAACAAAAAGACCCTCCATACTGTAAATCACGGATTTTGATGCACTTCAAATATGTTGTAGAGGCACGTACCTTGAGTACCTGGCTATTCGGTTTTTTACCGACGGGCCTTGTTTTTTTGGAGACAATCGATTTTGAAGTTCATTGCGCGCTTTGTATATCCGTAACATTACATATATTCCGAGCAAGTCAGCGTAACGCAGCGGTGAAGGTTCGCGGCTACCGCCCTGGAGGTACCTCGTGTTAGAATCCTGTTCCCATATGTGTTTCTATGTATGCAAGAACCGTCCGGAAAATTTGGTCCTAACGCTCAAAAACGAGTAGACGAATTAACTGGGAAATACTGAAATGTAGTCGTGTCCTGCACGAAATCCGGGAAGTTCACAAAAATGGTGTACGAAGAATTTTTGCGTTCTGTAATTCTTCCGTACGTGGGACAGAAAAAATGTTAGTACTTTATCGATTCAACTTTATACGATCATCTATTCACTGATGAAAGGAAAGCGAGCACCTGCACTCTAAAAGTGGTCCAACGAAAGTGCACACCTTATTGCCAGCCCTGCGATGTTTATTTTTACCGACAGGTGAAAATCTCCGCGAAAATTATTCAGAATGCTCCCGACTTGATGAAAGACAATAGAGAGATCGCTTCTAGGGAAGATTCGATAAAATTACATTCGCTAATACTACATCAATTCAGCGCACCTAATTTGAAAGCCTGATTAGATACGCATGGGTCGCACTGAAATTAGCGTATGAAAGAGAAATCTTTTTGAATGCAAAAGAATTGTGTCTCTCAGTATCACTCATGAAGAAACCGTGCGCCTGCAAGACGGTTGCTTTCATAAAATGTACGTGGTGCTGCGAAAATTTGTGCTTCGTATGGTTCTATGTTAAGTATCACCCACAATATTGTTCTGGCACATCAAGCAATGTGGACGATGGAAAACAAGATTTTGTAATATTGTATGACTGAGAAAATTAATAACTGAATATAACTTTATAATTTCGCTCACCTTACACTGTTTGTTGATATTCTTTGAAATAAAATTGAAAAATTCGGTCGATTTTGAAAAAAAAAAAAAGAAAGTACAAGAGCAGGATTGGAACATTGTACTTCGAGCGCAGTAACCGTGAACCTTTACCGCTGCGCCACGCTGACTTGCGAGGAATAAATGTATTGTTACGGGTGTACAAAGTCCGCAATAAACTCCAAAATCGATTTTCTCAAAAACTAAGGCCCGTCGCTAAAAAACCGGATAGCCAGGTACTCAAGGTAAGTGCCTCTACAACATATTTGAAGCGCATCAAAATCCGTGGTTTACAGTACGGAGGGTCCCCTTGTAAGCCAAAATCACAAAAATCAGCGGGTGGACACATGAGCATCTCTACTTTCTCCTCATCAATTGGCGCCCTCAGACTTTCACCTTTTCAAATTTCAAGGAACTTCCTTTCCTTGTGAGAATACGCTCCGAATACGGCTTCACTAGTTCTTCGCCGCAGAACCACGTGATTTCTACTGTCGCTGAAGTGAAAAGTTATCCCAGCTTTGGCAGACTGTTGTAAATACTGGTGGAGAACATAGTCTTCATGAATGGGTATACATTTCGTGTTTATTAAACTTACAGAAAAACGCTACTAATTTATGCACCAACATAATAGTACAGACGTAGTAATAAGTTAAAAGGGCTGCAGACACATTATCACTCTGTTCCACTCCAACTGTCATTTTCTTAATAACCTTCACTTTTGCTTTAGTGTATTACATTGTTAATTCAACATACGGAGTGATCCTGGTGTGCCATACAAAGTTCTGCGATACTTCGTGACAGCCGCACACTGTCTCCATTTACAGGTCGCAGGGATATTTCGCAACGCT
The DNA here is from genome assembly GCF_021461395.2 of Schistocerca americana. Classification (NCBI taxonomy): domain Eukaryota; kingdom Metazoa; phylum Arthropoda; class Insecta; order Orthoptera; family Acrididae; genus Schistocerca; species Schistocerca americana. The sequence continues at coordinate 364,057,069 of NC_060122.1, read as the reverse complement.
GACACTGGTAATGACTCGTCAGACTGGTTGTAACAGCCGGAGAGAGCTGAAAGTTCACGACTCGGTGACTATTAACTTGTTGCCTGCAAGCTGAGACGCCGCCATTAGCTTATCAGGAGGAGAGAATAAGTCCGGCGCTGGACAGCGGACCAGCAGAGTCGTGGCTGCCGCTCGACGCGGCGTGCTAAGCCCTCTGTCCGAGCCATCAGATACGGCGGTGTCTGGCGCTGGCGACGCACCGGCACGTCAGCTCGTAAAGCGAGCTGTTCTGCGGATACCGGGGACCACGCTCGGCCATAGCGGCTGCTGGCCTCCTGTAGCTTAAATATTTCGCGGTGCGGCTACACGGTCCAGTCACATTAATGTGACCAGCGTCTATGTTCGAAGTCAGCGTGCAATAACCACTCACCGACAGCAGGTGGCAACACTGGCAGAGGAGGGTACGTAAAGCGTGTCTGGTGGCAGTACTAGCAGTGGAGGGTACATAAAGCGTGTCTGGGGGACGCAGAAAACAATCCAATCGTTGTCGTAAACGTAAAGGGAGTGATCTACCTGATGTCGAAAAGTGGCTTGAGCATTGGCCCTTGGGACAAAGGTGGAAGCATCTCCACAACTGCTAAGTTTATACATGGTGAAAAGTATTTAAACCGACAAACTCTGGGAGGTTGTAGGAGACATCAAAACAAATATTTTCCCTTAATGTCATTTCTTCCTATAGGGAGTATTTAAACCGGTAGAGGAAGATTTCTCTGGCGGCAAATTAATTAAAAGAACAAGTACTTCTCCAATTTTTTTTATGAACACATTAACATAACCCAATTTCAATTACAGTAGATTTTCAAAAATGCCTCCATTGAGACGTAAACAAATGTTACACCGTCCGATCATGTTCTGTCTGACACGGGCAAAAACCCCAGGAGTATCTTGAATTGTTCCTGCTGGGAACCACAGTCAGACAGATGTCCGTTGGCGTGTACGTCGTGAAACGTCCGAAAGGAAATGATCCAGGCCGAAGGGGGGACTATTATGTCTGGGGAATAATTTCGATGCATTCCCTGGGTGATTTCATCATTCTGGAAGGTACAATGGATCAATACAAGTATACATCTACCCTTGGAATCATGTCAACCTCTAGATGCAGTTTGTTTTTCCTCAGCACGGTGGCTTCTACCAGCAGGACAATGCAGCGAGTCACACAGCTCGCAATGCATGTGGCTTGTTCCAGGAGCACCAGCAAGGGTTTACCGCACTCTCCTGGTCACCAGATCCTCCGGATTTAAACCCAATCGAGAATCTGTGGGATCACTTCGATCGGACACTTCGTGCCATGGATCCTCAACCGAAAAACCTAGCGCAGCTGTGCGCAGCATTGGTTTCCCCATGGCTCCACATCCCTGTTGGTATCTTCTCTCTTTCTTCACGTCCGTGCTGCCAAACGTGGTTATTCATGCTTTTGGTAGGTGGTCACATTAAAGTGACTCGGCCGTGTAATTCGGTGTCTCTACTATAAGAGGACTGCGACTTTACAAAGGTTCCTTTCACCCGTCCTCGAAGCTTCCCTGACGTCGCACCTGCAGCCGCGACCACAACCCACGCACTCTTGGCTTTGTGTGGTGAGCGAGACAAATTACCCGACGTATTTCTCCACAGATTTCATTGGAAACATTTATTGCTTAATTGTGTCCACTGCAACACTTGTAGAAACAAGGGCTTCCAGAAAACAAGGGCTTCCAGGCTCGCCTTGACCCACGAGACACCGTTAAACTCCTCACAACTCCAAATTCAATAATTTCAAAGCCCTGTGGCTATCACTTTCAAGAAAGATTCTGAGATCCGGCCGCTAGACTGCAATATGCCCACCACTCATAGTACAATGTACCGTTTCCAGATTATTGCTAGCAACTCTCGCCGATAATAACCGTAACAACAGAACAGGAATACAGTGTAAAGTCAACAGCGAAACGCTCTCACAAAGAATCAGTCTCAAATTTGTGCACCTACATCTACACTCTCCAAGCAACCTGAAGATGTGTGACGGAAAGTAATTCTTGTACCATTATTTGTTCCCCCTTGCATTGTTCCATTCGTTAATGAAGCGTCGGAAGAATTATTTTCGTTATATCCCCGTATTAGCTCTAATTTCCCTAATTTTCTCCTTGTGGTGACTTCGCAAAACGCATGTGGGACGAAATAATACTTTGCCCGTCTCTTTACGGAACGTAGTCTACTCTCTCGGAAATTCGATAGTAAATCACTCCGGCGGCCGGAGTGGCCGAGCGGTTCTAGGCGCTACAGTCTGGAACCGTGGGACTGCTACGGTAGCAGGTTCGAATCCTGCCTCGGGCATGGATGTGTGTGATGTCCTTAGGTTAGTTAGGTTTAAGTAGTTCTAAGTTCTAGGGGACTGATGACCTCAGAAGTTAAGTCCCATAGTGCTCAGAACCATTTTAGCCAAATCACTCCACGATCTCCAGTGCCTCTCTTGTAGCGTCTGCCTCTGGAATTCGTCAAGCATTTCAGCAAAGCACTCCGTTCTACTAAATGAGAACTTGACGAAATGCGCTGGCCTCCGTTGTAAGGTAGCAAGACTGGTCGCAGGCCTGTCTGTTTTTCTCGTTTGTATTGATAATAATACTGTGGTGACAAGAGGCATGGGATACCTCCTCATATCGAGTTGGACCTCCTTTTGCCCGCAAAGTGCAGCAGCTCGACGTGGCACGGATTCAACAAGTCGTTGGAAGCCCCCTGCAGCCATGCCGTCCATATTGTCGAAAGTGTTTTCTGTGCAGGACGTAGTGCACGAACTGACCTCTCGATTACGTGCCATAAATACTGGATGGGGTACATGTCGGGCGCTCTGGGTGGCCAAATCATTCGCTCTAACTGTCCACAATTGTTCTCCAAACCACTCGCGAACAATTGTGATCGTGTGAATGGACGCATTATGGTCCACAAAATTTCCATCAGTTTTTGGGAACATGACATACATGAATGGCTGCAGATAGTCTCCAAGTACCGTAACGTAATCAAAATCCCGTTCATTTCATGTGAACACAGCCCACACAATCACGGAGCCACCACCAGCTTGCTCAATGTCTTGTTGACAGCTTGGGTCCATGGCTTCGTTGGGTCTGCGCCACAATCGAACCGTGCCATCAGCTTTTACCAGCTGAAATTAGGACTCACCTAACCAGATCACCGTTTCCCAGTTGTCTAGGTTCCAGCCGGGATCACAAGCCCAGGATAGGCACTGTAGTGCTGTTAACAAAGACACTCGCATGGTTCGTCTGTTGCCCTAACCCATAAAACTCATAAACGCCATATTATTTCACTGCGCTGTCCTAAAGCATAAGTTCGTCGTACGTCCCATCTTGATTTTGTGCCGTTATTTCACGCAGTGTGGCTTGTCTGTTAATTCCTATAACTGTAAGCAGCGAGCGAGGTGGCGCGGTGGTTAGCACACAGGACTCGCATTCAGGAGGACGACAGTTCAGTCCTGCTTCCGGCCATCCAGATTAAGATTTTCCGTGATTTCCCTAAATCACTTCAGGCAAATGCCGGGATGGTTCCTTTGAAATGGCACGGCCGATTTCCCTCCCCATCCTTCCTTCATCCGAGGTTGTGCTCCGTCTCTAATGACCACATTATCGACGAGTCGTTAAACACTAATATCCTCCTCCTCCAACCATACCTCTACGCAAATGCCAGTGCTCTCGGTCGTTAAATGAAGGCCGTCGCCACTGCGTTGTCCGTGGTGAGAGGCAATGCCTTAAAGTCGGTATTCCCGATACACTATGGGCACAGTGGATCAAGGAATATTAAATTCCCTGACGAATGCCGAAATGGAATGTCCCTAGCGTCTAGCTCCAGCTACCATTCCGGGTGCATTGTTAATTCCCGTCGTGCCTCCATAATAACGTTGGAAAGCTTTTCAAATGAATCACCTGAGTATGTACAGGGTGTTTCAATAATGACCGGTATATTTGAAACGGCAATAAAAACTAAACGAGCAGCGATAGAAATACACCGTTTGTTGCAATATGCTTGGGACAACAGTACATTTTCAGGCGGACAAACTTTCGAAATTACAGTAGTTACAATTTTCAACAACAGATGGCGCTGCAAGTGATGTGAAAGATATAGAAGACAACGCAGTCTGTGGATGCGCCATTCTGTACGTCGTCTTTCTGCTGTAAGCGTGTGCTGTTCACAACGTGCAAGGGTGCTGTAGACAACATGGTTTATTCCTTAGACCAGAGGATTTTTCTGGTGTTGGAATTCCACCGCCTAGAGCACAGTGTTGTTGCAACAAGACGAAGTTTTCAACGGAGGTTTAATGTAACCAAAGGACCGAAAAGCGATACAATAAAGGATCTGTTTGAAAAATTTCAACGGACTGGGAACGTGACGGATGAACGTGCTGGAAAGGGAGGGCGACCGCGTACGGCAACCACAGAGGGCAACGCGCAGCTAGTGCAGCAGGTGATCCAACAGCGGCCTCGGGTTTCCGTTCGTCGTGTTGCAGCTGCGGTCCAAATGACGCCAACGTCCACGTATCGTCTCATGCGCCAGAGTTTACACATTTATCCATACAAAATTCAAACGCGGCAACCCCTCAGCGCCGCTACCATTGCTGCACGAGAGACATTCGCTAACGATATAGTGCACAGGATTGATGACGGCGATATGCATGTGGGCAGCATTTGGTTTACTGACGAAGCTTATTTTTACCTGGACGGCTTCGTCAATAAACAGAACTGGCGCATATGGGGAACTGAAAAGCCCCATGTTGCAGTCCCATCGTCCCTGCATCCTCAAAAAGTACTGGTCTGGGCCGCCATTTCTTCCAAAGGAATCATTGGCCCATTTTTCAGATCCGAAACGATTACTGCATCACGCTATCTGGACATTCTAGGTGAATTTGTGGCGGTACAAACTGCCTTAGACGACACTGCGAACACGTCGTGGTTTATGCAAGATGGTGCCCGGCCACATCGCACGGCCGACGTCTTTAATTTCCTGAATGAATATTTCGATGATCGTGTGATTGCTTTGGGCTATCCGAAACATACAGGAGGCGGCGTGGATTGGCCTCCCTATTCGCCAGACATGAACCCCTGTGACTTCTTTCTGTGGGGACACTTGAAAGACCAGGTGTACCGCCAGAATCCAGAAACAATTGAACAGCTGAAGCAGTACATCTCATCTGCATGTGAAGCCATTCCGCCAGACACGTTGCCAAAGGTTTCGGGTAATTTCATTCAGAGACTACGCCATATTATTGCTACCCATGGTGGATATGTGGAAAATATCGTACTATAGAGTTTCCCAGACCGCAGCGCCATCTGTTGTTGAAAATTGTAACTACTGTAATTTCGAAAGTTTGTCTGCCTGAAAATGTACTGTTGTCCGAAGCATATTGCAACAAACGGTGTATTTCTATCGCTGCTCGTTTAGTTTTTATTGCCGTTTCAAATATACCGGTCATTTCTGAAATACCCTGTATGTATGTATGTATCTAGTAATGTATCTAATATTGTTTTTAGTTTGCTTCTGACACGATAAATAATACCTGAGTACAAATGTCCACTGAATTTGTTACGAGACGCGTTGTCTTGGTGGGATTTTCGGTGACGGAGGGTTCCGCAAGGTGCATCTGCGGTTTCCGCGCATTTTACGACTAGTGGACTAATTTACATTGGCGAGAATCTGTACGAGTCCGCGAAGTGTGCGATGAAGAGGGTTGGGCCTCCGGGCTTCGTGGAGAGAGGTTGACCTTGACCATTTTGGGTTAAGTTAGATTTTGGAGATTATGCTTATCGGTGTAGATTTAGGAGATTATGCTTATCGGTGTCTCGGTGGACAAGCACGGCGTTTTGAAGATTGGTTTGAGGCGACGCCCGGAGTCTGCTCCTGCACAGACGTCACGTGTTCGAGCCGCTACGACAGCATCGTCTTCTACGACATTTCAATCCACGGTGAACAGAATTCGCAGCACGAGCACGTAGGGAAACTCTGTGCCATCTATTGGATTTTATGTCATGGACCAGTTCCTGTCTCGAATCAACAGCAGCTCTGCTGAATACATGTGATTTGTCGATAATTCGGCACATATCCAGGCAGTACAATTTCTTATTACATTTCATGCAGCTGAACTAAAGTGAACGGGGTTCGGAGTGAATAAGAATTGCGTTGCATGGGTGTAATTATTCAGCAGTGGAATGAGTCTGTGAGCGAGTTAACATACAGTCACTTTGAATCCGCAGAATACCTGCTCATTATAGATTTGATTTATGTTCTGGTATTACATGAATGTTGACTTTACATACTAATAAATTAATTTTTAACTACCCGGCGTTTATATGCAGCACCTTTCACTAACATTAGAGCATATTTTTATGACCCATTCCTTGTGAAAATGATAGCTTTGGAGCCCTTCAAAATGCCCTACTGAGTCGTATTTCGTACATTGATCGCAGGACTTTGACTGAAGTGATTTGGGAAGCTTTAAGGCAAATTTCTGGACCAGATTGTCAACCTCACACAAACTCGACATTTTGCAACGTTATATCTTCTCTCTCTTCAATTAATCCCTCTTCTTACGGATGCCAGACTGATGAGGAGTACCCAGAAATCTGTCGAACAACTGTATTGAAGCCACTTCTTTCGTGGATGAGTTTTATTTTCTTAAGAGTATTCCTATGAATCTCAGTCTAGCATCTGCCTTACGGTCTATTTGTTTTATGTGGTCATTCCACTTAAAATCGCTCAGGATGGTTACTCCCAGATATTTTGTGGTGGACACCGTTTCCAGCAATTTTTCATCAATAGCGTACTTGTACAGTAGTGGATTTCTCCTCCTATGAATGCTTACTATATTACATTTATTTACGCACAAGGTCAACTGTCAGTCCCTGCATCATCCATCAACCCTATGTAGGTAGTTCTGCAAATCGCTGTATCTTCAGAGCTTCAGACATTTTCTAATATATTATTTATAGGTATTGTAAAGAGTAACACTTGCTTGGAGTACTACTGATTTTAACTTTACTTTTGTCTATTTTGTTCCGTTAAGAGTGACGTGTTGAGTTCTCTCAGCAAGGAAGTAGCAGTTTAGGATTTTTTTCGCTAAACAGCTGTGTGGGACAGTGTCAAATTCCATCCTGAAGTGAAGAAAGACGGCATCAACCTGAGCGCTCATGTCTAGAGCATTGTGGATCTTACGGAAATAAATGAAATTTATTGGCATATAATAAATCCTGGCAAAGTCCGTCACTTCTATCCAACGGCAGCTCCAGCTAAGCCAGTGGCTCCACGCTCCGCTCTGAGGCTTTCTTTATGGTGAGCAAGTCCATCGTCACAAATCCACAAAACTCGCTGATAAAAACATGAAAATGCCTTAGCAAGGTTCGAAACCTTTGCATGGGAAATCATTGTCAACTGACTTCCAGGCTTTACATATCGGTAAAGTAATTTAGTTGATTGCGAAGGGCCTCTAACTCCTCACTTCCGAAATTGTAACCACTTTAAGACACAAACTCCGCGCCGAAATTGTAACCACTTTAAAACGCAAACTCCGCGCCACAGGGCCCTCGGTTTTCCATCTCAAAGCCACGAGGACTGGCGGCCTGGTCCTCGATTTCGACCCCCAAACAGGTTACGTAATTAAACTTTTGTTTCCTGGTAAATGTCTACACTCTTGGCACACATCGAATTGTTTTTCCGCCGGCCGAAGTGGCCGTGCGGTTAAAGGCGCTGCAGTCTGGAACCGCAAGACCGCTACGGTCGCAGGTTCGAATCCTGCCTCGGCATGGATGTTTGTGATGTCCTTAGTTTAGTTAGGTTTAACTAGTTCTAAGTTCTAGGGGACTAATGACCTCAGCAGTTGAGTCCCATAGTGCTCAGAGCCATTTGAACCATTTTTTGAATTGTTGCTCCACAGTACCGTATTACGCCGCTAGGGGAGACAAAAGGTGTGCGGCAACAATTCACCATCATATTACGTAATGTGCAGGTGGAGTATACGATACCAGTGCAGTGAAACGAGTGGAAATGGCGAAGAACAGATTGACAATCTCTCTCTGAAGAATCGGGAATGGCAAAGGAAATGGGACCACATTGTTCTAAGATCGGCGTATCAAAGTCGCGGTGACGGTAGAAAAAGAGAAAGGCAGTCATGGATCAGTTTTGATCATTTTGAGAGACATTTTCAACAGGGAAAACTTCGCCGCCGGATGATTTCCGGGATTGATTACAACCATTCAAAAAGCATGCGCAGCAGTGAAACAGTTGATGAATTCATTAGCTGCCTAATAGCACCGAAATCTCATGACAGGTTTACGAACCGCCTAATATCACCGAAAACTCCCTAAAAGGTTATGAGACCTGTTAAGACGAAACGTCGCAATAAGCTGTCCACTGGGTGGTTTTACTCGACGATAACGACCCACCTCACTCATCACCGGACACAATTACATATGCTGCCTCTTTGGGTTGTCGCTTATTGCCTCACTCTCGTCTTCTGGCGACACATGACACAGTCATTTCATTCTCTTTCCTTGGATGAAGAAAACATTGGGTAACAGCCGTTTCCGGAAGAGCAGTGAGGTGATTTTCAATATGCAGCGTTTCCTGAGCACAGAAAATGCAGACTTCTGAAATTAAGATTTGCGCGTGGTCGTCCATCGATAGTGCATATGCGGAGAAGGACTAACACCACAGTCTACGACAAACAGCTGGAGCGGTACTGGCGCTCCAAGCGGCTAGCATGTAGCAACAGAAGAATGGCACGATATAAACTGAGAACTTGCTGTTTTCATGCTATTACATCTATATTTCCCAGTCACTAAAATGACAGTGACTATTCCAATACGAATAAGAAAGTGTAATTAAAGCCATATCCCGTCTCCTGTTTACGTCAATATATAATAATACCTCAGCGCAATGTAATACATACGGTTCACAGCAGCAGAGTCTTAGTCGTATCATGGGAAGTCCTTCGAGACGAGAAATGAATTGTAATCTGATGTGTTTGAGTTCAAAAGGAAATGATTACGAGTACATTCGTGTGCTTGGCAGGTATGGTTCAAATGGCTCTGAGCACTATGGGACTTAACTTCTGAGGTCATCAGTCCCCTAGAACGTAGAACTACTTAAACCTAACTAACCTAAGAACATCACACACATCCATGCCCGAGGCAGGATTCGAACCTGCGACCGTAGCGGTCGCGCGGTTTCATACTGTAGCGCCTAGAATCGCTCGGCCACCCCGGCCGGCTTGGCAGGTATTTTCTGATACTATGCGCTTATTGTCGTTCGTTTGGCGAGCTCGCTTGTGGGTTCCAGACTCACTCAAAACTAGTCGCGATTTTCGCTTCTTGGAGATTAGCTGCTAATTCTCCTTATAAACGCCGTTTTGGCCTTCTGCCTGCTTCGATGCAATGAATGTTCGTATCATATTTATCTGTTTTACTTCCCAGAAATCAACTTGTATATGTACCTTCAAGACTGTCTTTCTGCCTGTAACGTTCAGTCCTCCATCTTTTTCATCTGTGACCCTTTCTTCTTATTTATATGCGTATCTTACACTTCGGCTACCACATGTTCCCTCAGATTTAACACAAAACGCAATTACTTTTCTTTCTTCTGCTACCACTGTTGTTATCATCAGTTGATCTTCTGTCTGTTCTTCATAAACAATAACAGTCTTTCACCTATGACAAATCCAGCTGCAGCTCCTACAGTTTATAGCGCCACGATAAGGTCCGAAATACAACTTCATTTGCATTTTGATTATGCTTCTCCATTCTGTACAAACAGTCGTTTCGTAAAGTGTTTATGCATGTTAGCTGCTTGGCGACGCCGCCGTAGTGAAGTTGTAGAAAGAAAAAGTTTCGTCACTCATTATCTTAGATTCTGCAGCTTGATTTTAGCTTTCCCATAGTATATTTCAACAACGTGTATTTTAGGTAATTGCTTTCCGGTCGTGTCACTTACAGTCGGGAACTGGAGCTGATCTGCAGCCAAGTCTCGCAAAACCGCGGGAGAGTGCAGCTGGCAGCTGCGCGGTTCTGTCCAAACACTGCGACTGCGTTCCCCCAGGGAGCGCACCAGCCGTAATTAATTGTGCGGGCGGTTCACGTGACACGACCGTCTGCGGCGCCGGTTCGCCGGCCGGGATGCTGTGCTCAATCTGTCGTAATTAACTCATCGCAGTAATTACGCTCGTTTCAATTACCAGCCGACGCGTTGGGCGCAGAGCTCGCTCTGTTACTTCTGGCCGTTACCGTTTCCGGACTGCCGCAAAGCTAGCGCCCGCGCCGGCCGCACCGAAAGGGGTATCCGGAGCTCCCACCCCTAATACGATCGGTCACAGCTCACCCCGCGGTGCGCTGAAGTTCGACCACGCGAGGGTGCCAACTACGCCCGAGTTACTCGTCGGTGTGGCAGAAGCTGACAAATGTCCCACGGTGGAAAATTCGTGTTGCCGGCTATTCGCTCGTGGTTCCCGCTGCCTGTCATACACTGACCAGCGTCGAGAGATATTACGATGACCCACAGGCTGAGGAAATGAGCACGTGCTGGTCACGATGATGAAAATTTATTTATATACTAAGATGATATCTGTTCTTTCGGACATATCCGAAAGAACAGATACCTTATATATATATATATATATATATATATATATATATATATATATATATATATATATATATAGTTAAGGCTCACCGGCCACTTAATCATCTTCTTCTTCTGTGCGAATGCACAAACAGTGCCCGAACTCCTACGGGGAATGTAGTGCGGGACACTGTGGGTTTCGCGGGAGGCGTGCCAGAGACAAATCCCTGCAGTCGCGCTATCCTCTGTGGCTCAGATGGATGCCGGCACAGTAGCTCAGCGTGTTTGGTCAGAGAGTCGGTTGGCCTCTGTAATAATAAAAAAAAAAAAAAAAAACTGAGTGGAAGGATCAACCGCCGAACTTGAACAGGATGTCTTGCGACGTCCGCAACGACCAAACACAACGATCAATAATGAACAAAAAAAAAAAAATGTTGGTTAGAGCGTCTGCCATGTAAGCAGGAGATCCTGGGTTCGAGTCCCGGTCGGGGAACACATTTTCACATTTTCATCTGTCCCCGTTGACGTGTGTCAACGCCTGTAAGCAGCTAAGGCTGTTCATTTCATTGAAAATTTATTTGTTAGAAAGATCTAAAAGCGAGAATTTTGCGGCAGTATGCAAATACAACATCATCGGTATTCCGCAAGACGGAGTATAAGGGACGATCAAAATGTTTTCGTTTGACGTCGTCGCTGCAGCGTTTGTGCAACGACATGCAGGCTAGAGAGGAGTGTGGTATTCGTGTCTTTTCAAGATGCGTGCTGTAAATGTGGAAACGTGAACTACGGCACCTTTTTTACCAAGTGCTTCCAAACACGACCGACGTGGTGTTATTCTTTTTGTTGTCTTAGCAGAAGAGCCAACACCGTGCTACGAGTGGAGGCTGAAATGCACGAGTTTTAGCTCACGCAGGCTGGCGTGAAGAGGGATGAACTATACTGACGTGAGGTCTGGAACATGACAAGGAATGAGAATTCGGAAAGCGGACGTAATTAGTTTGATACTTAACTTTAATCCATTAATGATGAACGTCGCTCTTGACGGTACATGATTCATAATATTATCTGTTCAGAATACATTCCTGAAGTAATTATAGTAACTGAATATGGCGCCTTGCTAGGTCGTAGCAAATGACGTAACTGAAGGCTATGCTAAACTGTCGTCTCTGCAAATGAGAGAGTATGTAGACAGTGAACCATCGCTAGCAAAGTCGGCTGTACAACTGGGGCGAGTGCTAGGGAGTCTCTCTAGACCTGCCGTGTGGCGGCGCTCGGTCTGCAATCACTGATAGTGGCGACACGCGGATCCGACGTAAACTAACGGACCGCGGCCGATTTAAAGGCTACCACCTAGCAAGTGTGGTGTCTGGCGGCCAAGGAACAAACACTGAAGGACGAACGTCGGAGAATGAAGAAATAGTATGGGCCGGCATGTCTGTAGAAAACAACCGTTTTGGAGTGGTGCGTGAAGTTCCGTGATGGTCGCGATTCGACACCAGACGCCGGTCGACGTGGGAGGCCAGTCTCAAGGAACCTCGTGTCTCAGTATCCGGGGAACGGTACAGCGCAGAGCTGGAGAAATTGTGGCGTGCAATTAAAGCGAAATATCAGGTGAAAACTGCGAGAACTGGAGCTGCTGCTTCGTGATAACGCACGTCCCTATACTGCAAATGTCGTAACGCAGATGCCATACCAACTCAAGGGGGAGACGCACCAGCACTCCCCCTACAGTCCTGATCTCTCCCCGCGCGGTTATCACGCTTTCGGTCCCTCAAAGAAGTCCTTGAAAGGCAGACAATTCCTGTCGGGCGAGGATGTGCAGCAGGCACTTGTGGACTACTCCAAGCCGCAGGACAGCGTATTTCACCAAACATTATCTTCAACCTGGTGCGTCGGTGGGACGATTGCCCCAATGCTCGTGGTCAAAAAGTGGTTCAAATGGCTCTGAGCGCTATGGGACTTAACATATGAGGTCATCAGTCCCCTAGAACTCAGAACTACTTAAACCTAACTAACCTAAGGACAACACACACATCCATGCCCGAGGCAGGATTCGAACCTGCGACCGTAGCGGTCTCGCGGTTCCAGACTGACGTGCCTAGAGCCGCTCGGTCACAACGGCCGGCGTTCATGGTCATTTTGCCTGATTAGCATAACGATTCTGGATCGTCAGGCTTTCGAACGGAAAATTTATGGTTGGCTCTTAAACACAGTCGGTTTGTGATACTACATTTTACTAGCGGTTTAAATTGTAAATTAAAATAAAAGACCTGCCTTCCGATTTTCTGTGAGTCCCCAAGAGGAGAGTGAGACGAAAATTTCGTAACATTGTGACAGAAGAAGCTGAGTAGCACCGTGGTGTAGTAGTTATGGTACTAAACTGTTGAACAGGGAGTCGTGAATTCAAAACTCACCTCGAATATACCATTTTAATTTCTGTATTCGGTTCGAGCACATTCTCTGTAGCTGTATATATGCTGTATGTGTTCTGGCCGGAGGCAGTTCGCTCCACGCTCTTGTATGTGCAAGAATAAACCTTCGTTAAGTGAAGTTAGTGTTCGTCATTCATTCAATTACACCTTCTTCTACGTGACAATACTATTTCTTCCGTACAGCAGTAATTTGGGCCTGTTTAATTATAATCATGTTACTTCTTTCTGTCTGTATTTATTGCTAAATTTGGTTTCATGGGATCTGCTTTGAGCAAAACATTTTTTTTTTCTGTTACTAAGACCTGTTTCTTAAAGTTGCACCATCGTCAGTGGGTTTTCACTTTCTTTCCTTTGAAATACAGGAGAAACGCTTTGTACTACCTGTACTTATTTATAAATTCGAGTATTTAATAAAGTATACTCAAATTTGCAACCACACCAGATTTTTAACAACTTTCGAAAATTAAATTGTATATGATTGTAGATGATAAACTGTAAAACGAAAAGAACTGTAATGCAAAACACGTAAAACCGCAAAAGCCACAGATTTGGTAACAATTTATTTATAAAAAAAACTCGTTTGTATGCAGATTTGTGAATCCTTTGTTAAAAACTACAATTTATTTATTTGTACAGATAGTAAAGAGAATTTTTGCTGTTGGTTGATACAAAGGAGACGAAAACCCACTGATGATTCTGTAACTCCAGTGAAATAGGGGAAAGAAAAAATGGTATTTACTCAAGCTGTATCTCATCTAAGACCAATTTATTTCTAAGCAAACTCGGAGTGAATATAATCATTAGTGGTCACCAAGACGGCGGTAACCATTAACGCAGGCATACATCCAGCAGAGGTAGTTGGCGTTTAAGACCAGACAGGTAATGACAGCCTAACAGATCCGAAGAGTCCCCTCAGAACTCGCTGCGAAGTCAGACATAGCTTTCTGTGGGAACAACCGATCAGGTTGGCAATAAGAAATAGTGCCTAAACTGACAGTCTGCAGTTGTCTTGCTGCGCCCGAGATTTTCAGATAGGACCCAACAGTGTCACTGACCCTCAATTCTGACGGTGTCCTGGAGCAGTCAACACGTAACTTCTGTGTCCATTAGGGACTACATCATGGACAACCACCAGCCGCCGTTGGCCCAACACAGCGAGAAACTACCGCCTACAGGCTGGGTAATGCGCCATCATGATCCACTGGTGCTCGTCACTGCTAGCGTTGCTGTCTTTCACTCGTCTCAACCTTACAGGGACTTAATCGATTACATTTTTTGTAACATTTATTCTCATTCGTGAATGATAACAAGTGAACTTGATGTTGAGCACTAGTGCACACTTCCCACGCGATTTCAGTGCTTACTGTTTGTTTCCTGTTGCATTGTAAATGCAGACTATATCGCAATGTAGGCTACTGCCATTATTACGATTGCGATATTGGCCTTACTGTTCACCTACATCACCGTAATTAACTTCGATAAATCGATGGTCAAACTTACTGCTTGAGTCACATTTGTAAGTAGGATAGAGTCAAATCCTACCAAGAACACACTGTACGGCATCACATTCATTGGGTGCCATTTGTTAGCGGAAGTGGTGGACAGGCGAGGTGTAACAACACAAATTTGGTAGCCTGTGCATCCTCATCTAATATAAATTGTCTTGCAGATCTTATAACGCCTTGTTACGTGTATACAGCTTGCTATGAAAGTCACAACAAAATGGAGGGCAGCAGTTAACATTATTTTACGTGGTGTGCGTATACTGCGCATTAGAAGAAATTCATGAGTAAATTTGTAATCTGGGGATACGCGGGGTTCGTATGCAGGGTTTATACAAGGGGACGTTAAATGGAAGCCGAACACCCGCCACTACGGTTTAATGGAATGGTTCCATTCAGAAGTAATCACCACATGCGTTAAGACATTTATCCCACTGGGAGAAGAGATGACCAGTTCATGTTTCGTAGAATCTGATCGATTGCGGACGGAGTCACAACCACACCCACTCTTGCACTTCATCGTCCGACTGAAACCGACGTGCAGGCATGTCTTTCTTCAGGTCGCCAAAGATGTCCAACTGACACTGTGAAAGATCCGGGTTGCGCAGATGATGTTGTAGTACTCGCCAACGAAAATCGCTGCGGTGTATCTTTCGTCCTGTTGGCAGTTTGGGGGCCGGCGTTATCATACAACTCAACGGTATTTGTATGAACAGATCTACATTTCTTTGTCGTGGGAGATGTGGGATATTTCCAATGTTAGCTTTCCCGTACGCCCTCTGGCTCGAAATGGTGGTGCCACATAAAACCATGATGATCTCCTCCTTAGACTGCAGGAGTTCTCTGTTTGTCGAAATCCTCGAGCATGGAGCCACAGTCAATGCACAGCGCCATGAAGACACACTGCAGGAACAGCGACGCGTCATCAAGTCGAGTTGCCAGCAATTCTGTCGGACGCAGTCATACTATTGAACGATAACTCCCGCCCTCATACTGCCAATTTGACGGGTGATACGCTTCAGCTATGTGGTTAGGAAATACTGCAACATAATCAGTTCAGATCGAATCTGTTACCACATGGTGTCCACATCTATGGCGACATGAAGAAAGACATACGTGAACGTCTGTTTCTGTCGGACATGGAAGTTCAAGAGGCGGTTCGGTTGAGGATCCGTCAGCGGCCAACCGCGTTCTACAAAATAGGAACTGATCGTCTCATCTCCCAGTGGGATAAAGTTCTTATCACTTTTGGTGATCGCTTTTGAATGAAACTCTTCCACAGCCCCGTTATGGTGGGTGTTAGGTTTACATTTGACTGCATCTCATACCTCTGGCAGCATATATGGGTGGACAGGTAGTCGGAGTGAGATTGGATGTCAGACTGTGGTACTGGATTCCATGCTACTTCAACTCTATGCTAGAGCTCATCAGTCATTGGGGCTAGCGAGTGGTGGCATGCCAGTCCTCCAGC
Organism: Schistocerca americana; assembly: GCF_021461395.2. Classification (NCBI taxonomy): domain Eukaryota; kingdom Metazoa; phylum Arthropoda; class Insecta; order Orthoptera; family Acrididae; genus Schistocerca; species Schistocerca americana. Next base: position 364,041,044 of record NC_060122.1, on the reverse strand, counting down.
AACCGACTATCAGTTGTTTTCAATGTGTGGGACCCACGAAACTTACTGGATAGGGCAACTGTTTAACACTCTGAATCGAGGTAACGCCAGACAAGACGGGGTAACATAGAGTCTTGCGTTATCTTCTTGAAAGATAACATTAGCGGAGTCCTCATAGATAGGAAAGCGACCTCAGGACATCGGAAAAGTAGCACCTGGTGTCCAGATAAACTACTGCGCTTCTAAAGCTGATCGTGTCGTGTACCCAGTAGAATTTCATTCCATCGCGCCAAGTCCTGGTACTGTACAACTATTAAAAATACAGTTCGACAACGTTCGCTCTGCTCAGTATCCAAACACTGATATATCCATCATTATGCTGTAGCAGGACTCTTCTGCCAACACGCATCTCTGTGTTGTCGCATCAACGGAAATTGCAACAGTAATCCACTGGTGCTCCAGACATTGCTGTAGTATCCAAGTAGGCCTTAGTACTTGAAAGCCCTTCTCCACATCCTGTCAATAGCTGAGTGTATTGAACAGATGGCTTCGATAAGCTGGGGGTATCGTCTCAGGAGTCCTGAGAATCATTAGAAACTGAGTGCCAACAGACTACGAGCACAGTCACGAAGTTACCCTAGCAGATTGCAAGGTGATTAGCCATTATTTTCTCGTGTATCACCCAGTACCAAGTTTGTCCAGTTAATGAAGCAATGGGCCTCCTTGGCAGATAAATGTGCAGAAGAGGTCTGTGTAAGTGTCCTCAGCAGCTACTCACCACACGATGGGAGGTGAATCTTGAACACCAACAAACTGTCCAGTCACAGGTCAAAACCTGAATAACCACCTTTTGCAGCGCAGACCTTTGCGAGACGCGCAGGAAGAGAGCCAGTAAGGTTACAGGAGGTACTGTCAGGGATAAAGCTGCACAAAGCTTTTCTGTTAAGGATGCATGGCGTGAACAGCCTAATCGAGCTGGTCCCACAGATTCCTTATTGGATTTTAGTCTGGGTAGTATTGTGGCGTACAGTAAAATCATCCCGGTGCTCTTCTAACCACGCACGTAAACTGTGAGCTTATGACAAGTTGCATTGTCCTGCTGGTAGATGTCTTTCTTGCTGAGGAGAAATAAATTCCATGTAGGGCTCTATACGGTCCCCAAGGATAGGGGACACACGTATTGATTCACTGTGCCCTCCAGAATGATGAGATCACCTAGAGAATGCCACGAAAACACTCCCCAGACCAAAACGGTTCCTCTTCCAGGCTGTGACCTCCCAACGATTGTAGCACGTTGCTTGCTTTCGGACGTTTCACACCCAGTGGTGTATCAAACGTAATTCAGATGAAGGGGCCACCTGTCATCTCTCAGTAGACGCCCGCTTGCGGCGCTGAAGAGCAAATTTCAGCCTTCGTCGCCGATGAACAGCAGCCACCATGCGTGAACCATGCAGCTGCTGCGCAGGCCCATACGTAGCAACGTTCGCTGAACGATCGTTGAGAAGACATTTTTTGCAGCCCCTTGGTTCATGTGGGTGGTCAGTTGCTCAAGAGTTGCACGTCTATTCTGCTGTACACATCTCTGCAGCCGAAGTTCACCCTATAATCTATGGCGCATGGTGCACCATAGTTGCCTTGGTTCCATTTTTCCATCCATTGTATACTTTAACCACAGTGACATGCGAACTGTTTACAAACTCAACCGTTTAGGAAATGCTTCGACCCTGAGCCCGAAAGCCAGTGATCATGCCCTTCTGGACGTCAGGTAAGTCACTCCACTTCCGCGTTACGAAAACGACTGCAATGTTTCCCGCGTCCTCTCAACACGCTTTATATACCCTCCACTGCTAGTGATGTCACTTTCCGTCACTGACAGGTTATTTCACGTTGACGTTGAAGATAGATGGCGGAAATATTCATACGACTGACCATGTAATATCGTGACTTATCATTATAAAACGAGTGGTAAACACTAGGAAAGCCATTTGTGGTGTTGGACCACTCAGTAGCGCGAGAACTGCTAGTAGCCGAGGCCCTGTGATGTCACGTCGAAGTCTCTTGGCGGACCGAAGTTATTTACGCATAAAACTACTGAGAAGTACCCAATCCCAAAGGCTTGGGAACGGGTGTCCTACATTATGTACTGAGAGGTGTGGTACAGAGTCCCAAAAACGTCCGTGACACTGGATCGTGAGTGTGGTGAGAGGACTCTTGCCTACATGAGTACCTTTTTCTTTCAACATAAACACAGCGTAACTGCTGGGGAACTCGCCTGAGGAGTCCGATTACCGTGGAAGTATATAGTATTCGAGTTCTCTTTGAGAGATGCGCAGCATTCACTTGGCAGATTGCATGGTGATTACCCATAGAATTGCCTTAAATTACCCTATCCATGGTATTCGGAGTAACAGATGAGGTGCGTGGTTTAGGTTACCCGTCAAGTGTTGTGGAGACAGTCGTAACGACACGATATGTATTACACCAGCTTCAAATCTAGACAGTCGTGGAATTGTTTTGGGGCTAAGAACCAAGTGGTTGACTCAGATGTAGTTGGGTAAGGCCTGTCGAACGTCTAGCTACCTGAGTTCGACAATGGGTGGGTATGGCCACTTTCTATCCGCAACTTCTGCGGGTTATAGTATCAACATGTTGCCTACTGTGCAGACACCGAAGCTGAATGATTCAGCCGAAGTGGTACCCCCTTCCCGTGGGTCCCTGTGGACACTGGCGCAGCGGCGAAGTGTGGTTCTCTTTCGAGGGTCCGTCGCCCATGGAAGGGGAAATATTCCTGGTCCGTTACCTGTAGGTGCTGATGGAACTAGACAGGTGTAACCGTTTCTATACTGGTATTACAGGAGTAAACACACAAGCTGTGCTTTTTGCTGTTACGTATGCCAAAACCCTGTGATGATTAGTAAATTATGCAGCACTAAAATTAAAATGATATAAACAAACTATCCCTTTCCATAACTGTGTTATTGCAAATAACGCGTTCTCCTGATTCATGACACGTGACGTGACTGTAAAGCTCGGCATCACAGAGCGAACAATCTGTCTGTTGTCTGGACCGAAGATGCGTGGTGCTTTTGAGATCTCGCATGGCGCTGAGTGAAGCTCTCCTGAATCCATTCATTCTATATTCTCATGACTGTCGTGGTATCCCGAACAGTGCGAGAAGCAATGTCGCGAAACGATAAACTCTCTCTTGATAGACCACTATCCTGTCGCTGACGGATTCCAACGCGTGCTGGTGCGCTGTTCAGCTTCTCACTCGCGGCATAACACGAACTTCTCACAAGGAATCACCATTCAAACATGTTTTCTGAATAATAAATCTATTGTCTAATCTTTCCCTACACACTGAGATGACAAAAGTCATGGGATACCTCATAAAATCATGTCAGACCTCCTTTTACCCGGCGTAGTGCAGTACCCCAAAGTAGAATGGACTCAACAAGTCGTTGGAAGTCCCTCGCAGAAATATTGAGCCCTCCTGCCTCTATAGCGGTCTATAATTGCGAAAGTGTTGCCGGTACAGGATTTTGTGCATGTACAGAAAACTCGATTCAGTCCCATAAATGTTCGATGGGAATCATGCTGGGCCATCTGGGTGGAAAAATCGGTCGCTCCAGTTGTCCACAATGTTCTTCAAACCAATTGCGAACAGCTGTCGGCCGATGACATGGCGCATTGTCATCTGTAAAAATTCCCTACAACTTTGGAGACGTGAATTTCATGCATGGCTGCAAATGGTGTCCAGGTTGCCTAACATAACAATTTCCAATCAATGATCGACTCAGTTGGACCAGAGGACACATTTCATTCCGTGTAAACACAGCCCACGCCATTCTGGAGCGACCACCAGGTTGCATAGTGCCTTGTTGACGACTTGGGTCCATGGCTTTATAGGATCTGCGCCACACTTGAACCCTATTATCAACTCTTACCATCTGAAATCGAGACCCATTTGACAAGGCCGCGGTTTTCCAGTCGTATAGGGTCCAAACGATATGGTCATGAGCCCAGGAGCAGTGCTGTAGGCGTCGTCGTGCTGTTAACATAGACAATTGCGTCGGTCGTCTGCTGCCATAGTCCATTAACGCCAAATTTCGTCGCACTGTCCTAACGCATACGTTCGTTGTACGTTCGGCATTGATTGTGCGGTTATTTCACAGTGTTTCTTGCCTCTTAGCAATGACAACCCCAACGCAAACGCCACTGCTCTCTGTAGTTAAATGAAGTCCGTCGGCCACTGCGTTTCCATGGTAAGAGCTAACACCTGAAATTCGTAAGTCTTGGCACATTTTTGAAACAGTGAAACCCGGAATATGCAATTCCCTAACCATTTCCGAAATGGAATGTCCTCATGAGTCTAGCTCCAACTACCATTCCGCATTCAAAATTTGTTAGTTCGCGTCATGCGGCAATAATCATGTTGGATACTTTTTCACGTGAATCACCTGAGTACAAATGACAGCTGCGCCAATGCACTGTCCTTTTGTACCTGTGTCCGTGACACTACTGCCATATGTATATATGCATATCGCTGTCCCATGACTTTCGTCACCTTACTGTATAGAAAATACATACGGCGCTGCTCCTCCCTTCTTTGTGTGGCTGTGCTGAATTTTTAATTATTTGCATATACATGCATGTAGTGCACTCCATGCAAATTCGACTCTTCTTGCGAATTTTACCGTTCATGCATGCTGCCTTTAATGTGTAGCTGTTACATGACCGAGAATATAGTTGTTAAAGAAGGAAATACTTTTTACAGTGATACCTTAGGACTAAACTGACAGTAAATAACATTTACTGTCACTATTCACACCTTCCCTGTGGAAAAAATTTCACAGCAAAAGTAAAAGAAACAACAGAAAACTCTGTGTTCCTCTGAAATGACCTGTAATTGTTTTACAAGCACACCATGAATACATTCAATTCCTAAGAGAGGCGGAACGTAATAAAATACGGTCGCATGTATTCGACAACGCAAGGGCGTAATGGGAGGCAATTCTGCCGGCACTTAGCCCAAATGGAGCGAGCTGGCAACTACTTCCTCAAGCAAAGTCGTTACAGCGATTCGACGACTGCCGTGGGAAGTCAGACAAGCGTGCCACGAGGCGCCACGTCTCGCAAAAAGCGGTGTTCGCTCGACGCGGGCAATTAGCTTTACAGCCGCGCCGCCGTGTCGGATGGCTCGTGTTGTTGCAAGGCGAGGAAACAAGCGGACGTCCTGAAAGCTCTGCTGTATAACATACCAGCCAGGCGCGACTGTCAGCTGTGCTTCTCTGTCTCAGCCGTCGAAACAGCTTTCATGGCAATGAAATGAACCGTGTGTAAATAGAGGATGCAAGCCAAGTCTGCCGACGTAGATCTTGAGAAGGCAATGGCTACCCTTTCTCACAAGGGAGCCTTGGAGTTGGCGATACCATATTGTTTTTGTATGAGCTCTCTTGTGAAGATATTTTTATGGATAGATTTCACTTCTGGCAATTTATCCTCTGTTGTTGGACATTCATAAATCTCTGGGCTGGAGCTTTATTAGTACTGACCATCTAGCCTTTTCCCCAAGGTTTCACCAAATATCCTTTCAACTCTCTCTCCCCCTTCCCTGTGTCGACCTTTTCCTACCTCTGCCTGTCCACCTCATCGTCCCACCTGTATCTGTATTTTCTTGTAGCCATTCTCTCTACTTCTAAGTCTCCTGCTTCCACCATGTTCGTCAACCCCCTCATTCCGACTATATCTTTCTCCTCTTCCCTTTGAAAACATCCTCCTCAAACTTTCTCTTCCCATCTCCGCCTCCCTCTGTTTATTCCCCATCTGACCACTATCCCTCTACACCTTTCAGCTCCGTCATGTATCTCCTCCTCCTTTCTCTCTCAATCCATTTCCTCCTCCTCTTGCTCTCTTCATCCCGCCTGCATCTATTTCAATCTGTCATCGGACATGCTCATCCACACATATAGCCTCTACTGTTCAAGATAACAGGCTGATATTACTCCCATAACATACCTGCTATGCAGGGCTGGCTACATCGGAGACTTGAAATTCATTTATTTGGCCCTGACATACAGGCTAGTATACAAAGCAAGACGATAAAGTAGGCTCATACTACTCCAACGCAATACATCCATTACCGAGGGTGACCTATATGTCGGGGACTGGATATGTAGGCTGCCCTGCAAAGCAGGTTGATTTGGTAGGGCAGTATTATTCCAACGACAGGCCTTTTGTGTAGAACAGCCTATACACACCAATCCTATTGGAGCGAGGAGGTTATAAAACCCACAGCGCTGATAACAGCGAAGCGTGTGTGTCAGCTTCCATGAACAGTGCTAGGTTACGTCAACCTCCAGCGTCCGCAGAAAGGTGAACGCGAATGAGACGTCGCCACTGTCCTATTCCGTCGTGTGTATAATAGCTAACAGTAGACCTGCGTAAGACATGATGTTCCATTAGTGGTCAGCGATCATTCTGTCCAGCATTTAAGCAGTTAACGACAGTCTTCATCACACAAGACTTCGCTACAAGATCGTGGAGGCCATGGTTTCTTCATGTTAGCTGTGGAGAAACGACGCCAGTTGTGCGTGTACTATTAGCTTTGCCGGTCACTGGCAGTGACCGGTGAGGCCGATGCCCTCCAATCACACGCGGCCCTTCGATCCGGGATTACCGTCAGCCATCGCAATGGGCGCCACGGCCATCCTCTCTACTGAGGTTGTCAGGGTGTTTTGGGATTTCAGTTGTTTCCCTTATTCTTTCAGTGAGTATTTGCAGCTGTCTTGAAAGGACTCGTGTTCTTTGAACAAGATCCGCTGATATGTCGCACATAGAAGGCGTGTGAGACCAGCGCCGACGTCAACTCCTTCCCAGTTATAGTATCCAGGATATCAAGAACCAGCTACAAAACTTGTGGACCAGTTTGCTTCAGGGCAGGGGGCAACGGCTTTATGACATCCTTCCCTATCAAAGCTGTACACACATCCAGATGGAACCTCATACCCGAGCCGAGGAAAACCCAGATCTGCCCTGCAATGCCATCCGGACGTGGTATCGATTTTCTCGAGGGTTGGTCTGGGTGGTGCGACCAGACCCATCTCGTCGTGTGCTACGACCTTCCGTGAACTTTCTGCTCACACCAGTTGCACTGCCGAAACACTTCCTCTCACACGAGCAGCAACGTCCCGAATGGATCCATCACATTCTCTCATTACAATGATGCGCTCTCTTTCAAACTCACTAATTTGACGGTACGATTCGCGCATACGTCTGCGAGGCATCCTATACGTCTGCTCAAGCCGCGCTGATCTATTACCTCTGGTTTAGAGTGACAACGAGAGTTTCAGGTAGCAGTAGGTTGTGGTATTGTGCATTGATATCGATGTTGACCTTGAACCCGCTCGCGGACGTGGTTCAAATGCCAATCATTTCTGCAGAACATACTAATGTACATATCCTGTTAATATGAATGTCCTATCTGTAGTCGTGCAAAGTGTTCTGTTTTTGCTGAACATGAGTGTACTTAACTACAAAAATGAAAAGAAGTTAGACTAAGAATCAGAATAATAATAATAATTCTTTTTCAATATAATTACAGATAACTGTAACATCACTGAAATATTTCATTTCCATTGATTAGTTTTCGAGACTTTGTAGCCCCATCTTCAGATGAGACATGTAGAAGTTAAATATTCATGTTTGTAACGTGAAGATTGGTGCTGAGGGATGCTTGTATGTGGAGACGACATAGGAAGTATTCGTTATTACTCTTCTTGTCTTAGAGACACAACCTCTTGCATCCAGTGTCACGTTACAGTCATGAATATTTAACTTCTGCGTGCCTCATCTGAGAATGAGATTGAAGAAGATAGAAAACTACGTAATGAATATAAACAAATATTTGACAAGTGACTGGTTGCAGTTATTTGTACTTACATTCAATTAATATTTAATCATGATGTTGTACTATAGCCATATTAGATTAACTTAATCAATATTTTTAATGTCAATTCTTTATTTTTGCTCCCCTTCTTCCAAAAATATAGAAAGGTACCTGACCTGTGGTTAATTATTTCTGGAGACGATTAAGCTTAGGACGTCAATACAAACATCACTGGGCTAAGAAATTACGTTCTTGACAAGAAATAAGAATTCGAGTGCTCGCGGTCAGTATCTCAGGAACGGGAGAGATTTACGAGGAAGCACGTGTAACACTACCGCCCTGCTCGGACGTAGGTTAGCTATATAAAGCCTGTACTGTAATAAGTTCACGGGCTTCACCTTATAAACAAGGATTTTAGTACATTAGTTGACCGCGTGTACCTAATAGAAGCAAGATCGGACTTATACTCAGTCAATAACTACAGTGATGCATCAAGTAAATGTAGAGTATAACTGCTCTTTCGCATGGACAAGAAGTACACACAGTAGGTGCTACCTATAATTAACAATTCGGTCGCCAGCCTACTTAGGCAATTAGTGAGTTTTTCCTTGTACAAGTGGGTGCATGTACAAGCATAGTAACACGTAGTAATGATGCGTTATATGGCAAAGTTTGGAACTCGAAAAATCCACTGAACTAAAGTTTTCTCTTTTTGTACTAATTTGGACGAACTACATTTACACAACACCACACAGTAATGATTACTATTAACTGCATTTTGTATGTTGAGCAGACTGAAATCGGGCATAGATTGCCCTAGCGTCGACAATCTTAAAAGTACACACACAATATCACTATGAATAATGGAAAAGCACTAATACATTTAGGATTAATATAGAATTTAGCTTTACTGGTCAAATCTGATCAGTACACATCAAGGTTTGAACGAATGGACAAGAGCAAAGGGGGGGGCCCTGAAACTGTTATAGTCGTTATACTGAAACTATCTAGTACTGAAGGCAAATTAACACACAAAATTATCAATCTCTGGATAACTACTCTTTTGTCTTACTTCTGAATAATTTAACTGTCATTATTTCTGTCTCAAATTAATTAAATAACATCGCTAACTCAATTCAAAAAAAAACTCTTTTGTTCTTTACCAACATTTGCAACAACACACAGAACTTTAGATCCCTTTATGGCATAGATTAATCTGCTGATAATTTTCATTAACACAAACATTAAACTTTCAGTTTAGGATACTCGGATTGCACAATACGAGGTAAGGATCCTGTCTAGGTCAGTGATCGGGATAAGTCATGGCTAAAGCAATTCTGGTAAAAGTCACGTTATTATTGAACCATTAGAAACAGTTTCGACACTGGTCCACACAGATACACTTCTAAAGATGAAATAAATGTTTGACCTGTGCAAGTCGGTGCGGCGGTTGGCGGGCAGCGAGATAGCGGGCAGCACGGCACACATACAAGCACGGCTAAGGCTCACACAACATCGGCACTTTCCATCTTCTTAGCGTCGTAATTTTTCCAATTTTGTGCCTCAGAATATAGCCATGCCAAGTAGTCGTCGGAATCGGTTCATCCGAGGCTCAATGGAATCCACTTTTCCTGGGTAGCCTCCTCGGTACAGTACGTGTGCTCCCGACTGTTGCTCGCCTCCGACTGTGTTACTGAGCCCGTTGTGCCGAACCGCGCCCAGTGTGCGTTTTCCCGCCTCGTCTGCCTCCACCTTTTCCCGCTCCCCTACAGGTAGGGTATTCACCACAGGTTTGCTACTACACATATCCTAATGCATTACCTACGTATGGACCAAGTGTATAAATTACAATTTTCACATCTTACAATAGTTTTAACATTAAATACACTTTCCTTTGATTACCACATTATTTGAAATCTAACATAAATAATATTCGTTTCAAAAGTTGCTCACAGTCTCTTTAACATAACACGAAAAGAATCGAAAAAGAAACTCAACACATTGCTATTATTAGTTTATCTAAATTCATAAAGAAAAAAAATTCTTATACGTATAATTCTCGTTACACACGAACTCAGAGTGGCGAAGTAAATCAGCCGTGTCCTTCTTACAGGAACCATCCGGTATTTGCTTTGAACGATTTATAACGACCATGGCTAACCTAAATCTGGGTGGTCGGAAGGGATCAGAATCACTATCCTCCTGAATGCGAGTCAAGTGGCCTAAACATACAGACACTTTACTCGGTAGTAGCTAAGAAAGCTGAGAGTTCTTGTTGTCAGCTGAGCTAGTGGAGACCACCGGTCTCGCGTACGTCGCAGCTGGGATATTCATTCATCATTTCCTTTGTCCGTCCTTCCAACAGCTGCTTTTCCGCTCGTATCGATGTGTCACGCGGACGTCGTGAATAATGCTAGTGCTACGTGCTCGCTGTCGAGAGTGGCTTCGTGCCCGAGCAGCGGTGTTTTCTGGTAAGCGCGCCTCGCAAGGCCACGCATCTCCTTTGCCTACCGACAGCTCTCTCTAAATGATTTGCAGCGCCGTCTGGGGAAGGATTCAATTAAAACGTTAAGGCGCGTTTGACAGGGCAGTTAAGGTGCCAGCTAAGAAGGCTGTGGGCCATTCACACTTGCTCTTTATAGTGCCGGCCATCAAACTGCTGCGCGTACGTCGGGCTGCCGGAGTCTGATCGTTAGCACCCGATACGGCGATCTGTCTCGCTTTTAAAGGCCGGCCCTGTGCGCCTTACCGGGGCGTAATCACCGTTCATCTCTGACAGGCGTGTTTACGTCCAGCTCTCGAGTTTTATCCCGTAGTTCTTACAGAACGAAGAGTCAATAAAGCCTCTGGGCTGTGATGTCTGTAGGGCTGGGACCATGCAGCTTTCGACTTGGTTGTACTGTACTGCCAGCAGCAGTGTATACCACCTTAACCCTTTATTTTCTCGCTGTTATTGTTTTCTTGAGACGAAAGCAGACAGTTTATGCTGAAGTACTAACTTCGCTTCAATTATCCCTCATAAGAAATTCGTCAGATTTCCTAATCTCGAGCACAGTTTATTATCAGACATAGTAGAACGAGGATATTACAGTGTACAACGACTGAAATGAACGCATAACAGTGACATCATAAGACTGTTTGTTTCATCCTTAGGGCTGCCTCCAAATAAATTCTTCCGTACTCGAGCTACAGAATGTAGGGACTGCTTCCCTCTGAATACTCCGTAGTTTTCTGTCGTCCGAACAGTGAGAATCTAAACGACTTACGATGCGACTCATCTACTCCGAACTAGCTACGGACATGAACGAATGAGTAATTCTAAGTTTTCATAACATAAACAATAACCCTACAATACTTCAAAAGCTTACTATAAACCGCAATATGAATCTGTAGGAGCACATGGAAAGCTTGAAGCACAACAGATGGTGGTGCCAAAATCTTCTCAATTGAAAATTACAGACACTGCTGGTGAACGTGCCTCTGAAAACTTTTGATCCTGCGCTTATTCAAATGAAAAACTACTGAAGCACATTATATTTCAAATCTTCCACAGTACCCTCCTTCTGCTACGTAACAAATTTGTGGTAACTGAAAACCGTATTTCCTCAAGACATTCTATGGATTTTACGGAAATTACGATTTTGGCCATTGCTTCGTCCCATTGGCAGTCAGTGGTCAAGAAACTGGCAGATCGAGTCCTCAGCGAAGACGAGAACTTCCATCTCGGCAATTCGTGGAACCCTCTCACTTCATGCCTGTGTTCTGACTTTGTTCCGGCAGCGGCCTAGCATTCTGCCAGCTGCCACAAATTTTAATGATTACCTATTTTATAAGTACAGTGAATTTACAGCTGCTCTGTGTTTGTTTACTCATAGCGTTTGCATTATTTCCATCTTTGGCAAATAAATTTTATCTATGGCCGGCGATGACGTGCCTATTGTATTACCTGTTGGTTGGTTGGTTGGTTTGGGAGAGGGGACCAAACAGCGAGGTCATCAGTCCCATCGAATTAAGGAAGGATGGGGAAGGAAATCGGAGGTGTCCTTTCAAACGCACTATCCTGGCATTTTCCTGAAGCAGTTAGGGAAATCACGGAAAACCTAAACCAGGATGGCCGGACGCGGATTTGAACCGTCGTCATCCCGAAAGCGAGACCAGTGCGCTAACCACTGGGCCACCTCGCTCGCTGCTGTGACGCGTGCACATTCTATTTCAGAGTACACCACTGTATCACCGATTTGCCTTGAACATGAATGTAAAGTCTACAGACGAACTATCGGAAGAAGTTGTTTTGCTGCCGCGAATGAACTACCGAGAAAAGATAGAATATCACGAATTATAGCTACTCATTTTAGCCGCTGCCGCCTTAGATCTAACTGTCTAAAGGTGTAAACTTCGTAGCACTGGGACAGCAAAGTCAATGGTGTTCACCCACATTTTCTTGGTCGCTCACGTTCTCACCGGTCACAGCAAAATGTCAGAGTCATCTGATCGTGTGGCGCGGTATGACTTCACTTCTCACTATGATCTTCTGTAGAAATCTAATGACATGTCTTACTTATAAACCAAGATTCCAGGGAACTGCAGTATTGCAACTCTAAGAATCTTCCGGAATCTAGGACAAAATTCAAACTTACGAGAACTATGAACGACTTTTATTAATGTAGATTAACCTAGCAGGATAAAGCGTTACGCACTTCCACGACTTAGTTATATTACCTAGATTAATTATTTCGAACCCAACTGGCGTTCCAAAATTTTAGGAAGATTTTGGTAGTTTACCTTCAATATATTTCATAAATTGTGCTGTTTCCCCGTACGGATATTAAACATGTGGAGTAGTGACCGGTAGGTCGTATGTATGACGAAAGTTTATTCAGTACGTGAAGAAGAGCAGATTGCCTGACAGGTCTTCAACAACACCACAAAGTAATTCAGCATTCTTCTAAGTTAACTGAGTAAACTATCATTGTTGTGTCCTGGAAGTTGTTGAATTCCAGCGTCAGTGACTTCAGAAAATTGCTACTAGTCAACAACGGATGCATTAGTGCCGGCATAGAATGATATAATGTAGACTTGGTCTACATTAACGCTGATTATGTTTGATAATGCTTAGTGTGCACGTTTGTGTACATAAATGTATGAAAAAAGGACTTGATCTAAGTATTTCATACGATTGTTGTAGCACCTTCAGCCAAATGGAAATAAGAGAAATTTTAATTCAGTCACCATCTTCCTGTTGCCTTCCAGTTTTAGGTGTCATGTGTGTCAAAAATATGCAGCTTACCATAATAGGAGTTGATCCGTAATATCTTAAGGGAAGATTAAAGCATATACACATTTATGTTACACGGACCTACTGTAGACGTAAACTCTCACGATCATAAGAGTTAATAACACTGCTTCATTTTTGTTTTTTAGCTTAGGTCTTTCTATCCCTTTTCATGTGGATGGACTGAAATATCTGATGTCTACTATCAATTGATACAGGTTATGCATCTTTTTTTTCTTACACTTAGTTACACTTACGACTATTTGAATGGCGAATCTGTTGAATTCAGCTCTCTCTTCCTTGAACTCCTTCGCTGTACCCTAATTACCGATGATGTTCTTGAAATCTCGCGACTGACGTGTCGCCGACTGCTGTGGCAGAGCGGTTCTAGGCGCTTCAGTTCGAAACTGCGCGACTGCTGCGGTCGCAGGTTCGAATCCTGCCTCGGGCAAGGATGTGTGTGATGTCCTTAGGTTAGTTAGGTTTACGTAATTCTAAGTTCTAGGGGACTGATGACCTCAGATGTTAAGTCCCATAGTGCTCAGAGCCATTTGAACCATTTTTGACTGACGTGTCGATATACAAAGTCTGAAAATTATTAAATTTTCATATACCCATAGCTATATGGCTGATGTGTCCATTGACGAGTCTAAGGTTTCGTTTACTGTAGTATCGCTGTCTCTTAGGTGGTACAGCTGTCACTACTGGGTATCAACGTCGAGGCACTAATCAAATGTAACAGCTGTGGGTCTCATAGTTTGTTGTTCAGATTTTATGATGCTAATGAAGCTGTAAAATTGTCCAGTTTCGTCCTTCTGCTTTAGCAGCGATGTTTGTTCTCAGGAATGATGAGTTTGCACAGGGGCTGTGTTAAGAACGCAGTAAACACTTGGCGAGACGTCCTCTCACTCATAATGTGTCCTTCAGATGTTCGTTTGTGTGTCTGCCATGGTAAACATATACTGAAACATCCTTTTACTCTATAAGTATCATTGAAATTAAGATGATTGTGTGTTACTGGGACAAGAACCTAAACACAGATCTTAATATGGCTTAGGTGTTTTAGTCACAACACTAAATTATTTTTGAAAGATCATTACTATTATCACTATTTCGTAAGACTGTAATATTGCTTTCTTAAGTTATAAGCAGTTACATTTTTAGATAATAGTACTAAACAGTGACACAATGTGTGGAGATTAAAACTTGTAAAATGGGTGAAACTTCCTTGTATGTACATACTGTTCACAATCTGTTTCTATCTATAGTACTGTAAAGTATTAATGTACACTTTATTAGACCACTTTAGGTAAAAGAAATTCGCAGATTACTGTGTACTGAGTGCTACATGACGTACTGTACGACGAACATAACACGTCACAAGACAATACATGCCGGCCGAAGTGGCCGTGCGGTTAAAGATGCTGCAGTCTGGAACTGCAAGACCGCTACGGTCGCAGGTTCGAATCCTGCCTCGGGCATGGATGTTTATGATGTCTTTAGGTTAGTTAGGTTTAACTAGTTCTAAGTTCTAGGGGACTAATGACCTCAGCAGTTGAGTCCCATAGTGCTCAGAGCCATTTTTTGACAATACATGACGCAGTAGAAGGAAGACAGTGGCAGGTAGACAGGTAGTCAAGTGGACACATACTGAGAGTGAGCAAAGCAAAGATACTGGCACATAAAACCAAGTCATATAAAGATCATGTCTCACACGAGTCCACAGATGTTAATTTGATTGGGTTTCACAAAACCCAACAAAAAATTGTGTTGTCATTATCTTCCCCATGTAGTCTATCCGTTAGATGCATACTTTGTTCTTTGTACCATGCATTTATGACAGTAATATGTGTAACGGCCACTACACTGCTGTAAAGCCAACAGCGTATTATTATAGTGATATTGGTCATATATAAAACGTTAGCAGTCTGAAGTCTTCCAATTTCTGTTAGTTCAGGAGAAAGAGTCCAGCAATCAAGTAGTTTACGAACATTAGTTGTAATGCACACATTTTAACTTGGTTGATTTTAAGTGTGGGTAAAAGCGTATGGGTGAAGCAAGTGTCGTTAGAGAGAGGAATTGTTCAGAGGAAGCATATTCTTTAACTAATATTGGACAGAGCTCTTTTTTTTTTCATTGTACCAAAAAATGTTGTTGTCTCAGTGCCTCATTTGTTCGTGGTTTAATAACACCTAAAAAACCTAATATTTATTTTATAATGTCTAACAGCAGCCACACAAATTATTATGAAAGTTATACACTAATTGCGAAGAATTCTTGGACATCACCTGTATTAGGTATAGCAGTACTACCTATTAGAAACACCTGAGAATGTGCGCCGGATCGGAACTTGAACCCGGATTGCCCTCTTGTCGCTAGATGTCTCCTTCGCAACCTAGGCTATCCGTGCACGCCCCCAGACTGATCCAATCCTCCATATGCCATATTTTCTACGTGTGTTGCGCGTAAATTTACATGTTTCATTCCATGCCTAATACAGCTGATGTCAAAGAATTTACTGTCAGCTAGCAGCTAGACACTAATGTCGATGATGGTCTGTGACGGTTTTTGGCCCGGGGGGGGGGGGGGGGGGGGGAAGGCATGGAGGATGACAACTCGCTAATGTCTGATTGCGAACAGGGGTAACAGTCTCAGAAAGACTGCGAACCACTGTTCTATACTTTATGTCTGGATGTGTAACAGTAGTGTCATGACTACTACGATCACTTGAACGTGTGACGTTGAATTTACGTTGTCGTTGATAGGTACAGGAACGAAAGAAAAGGAGAGAGCAAAACACATTACTGCCATGTAACCTAAGGCAAGATAAAGCAATCCTCAACACGAATATTGACGTGAGCAAAAGTGCTTTACAGAACACGGTCCTTTTCGTAGGTGGTACTCGAACATTTGAGCTGACTAACCAGAGGAATCTACAGTTTAACGCGATCTCCGAGCCACTGTGCAACTTGACATTTCTCACATATGTAAATCATTACCAAAGTTAAAGATATGGCAAATAAAAGAAAAAAATCATTGGACCAACTGCGGATCTAAGCCCAGACATATGGACTGCCAGTCTGGCGCATACACACTTGTTTCGACATTTCTCTTGTTTTCTATAAACAATTTACATGAACAGATTTAATTCTCATTCATTACACATGTCGGCTGGTTCGGTAAATTTTTCGCTGTGAGCAAAAGGGTAAAAAAATTAAATGAAGAAGGAACATTAAGTGGTGATTACAATGACGAAAACAACTAGTAAGGACAACTATGTTACTAGAACACACTAGAACAAATACAAAAGTGCCTTATTGCATATGTTACAATACACCAAATTTCTATAAGCAACGGCGGCAGACACAAACGCACCATTTTTAGCAGATATTTCAAACTCTTGATATGTAGAATACTGTATCATGTCGATCCCTTTGCTCTGGCAATATGTACCTCATAGTGACTTATTAGATTTTGCTAAAGGTATACTTTGTTTAATTTACGTTTACACTAAGATTGATACAGTGTTCCTAAAGATTACTTTCTCCTTGTTTGCAGGTGAGCGGGACAAATTACTCCTCCTAAAAAGTTGGTATAATGTGAGTATATAGCGACGTGACTAACCATTTGTATCATATTTCATATTCTTAGCTTTAACGGATGACATTTTGTGTATTTAGAATGAAATTTTCGCTCTGTTGTTATGAAACTTCCTGGCACGTTAATACTGTGTTGGACAGACACCAGAACTCTGGGCCCTTGCCCTTTGTAGGCAAGTGTTCTACCAACTGAGATACCCATGCTCTTGGAAAGTTTCTTTATGTAGGTACATTTTCATCCACTGAAATACAACATTCAAAAATTCTCTCTGTCTTGGAGTGAGGATTTAACCCCAGTCGTATGATGTTCTAGTCCGACACATACCCAGCACCACGTATCCTCTCGAAACGCATCGAGTAGATAGCTGAATGTAATGCTCCCCCCCCCCTCCCCCCAATCTGACTGAAAGACATATAACAACTGTATTTAAGATTTGAAGAATGTGTACCGGAACAAGACACAAACCCAGCCGTGATATGCACGGATTTACGCGTAATCTGCATGCATAATTATTGCATATACAAGGTGATTTTTTCCACCATGTATAAGCCCTAGGGATTGAGCGATGGGAGGACACAGAACAAAGAAAGTCTAATGAACTTATGGCCGGAAATGCACAGTTTCCATGCTAGAGACTATTTATTCAATCATACATTGTTAGAGACTGCGGTCTAATACGCTCGGTATCGTGCAGCCACAGTTACAGATTGTGTTGAAAATGGTTTCCATGTGCCTCAACACATTCGTGTACGGGCCGTAGCGTGTTCTGTCTCACACGTTCATATCGGCGAGGCTGAATCCGAACAAAGTCAAAGGCAGCTTGAATACGCTGCTTCAGTGTCTCCACATCTGGATTGGGCTCCGCATACACGATACATTTGAGTCGGCCCAGAAATCGCACACGTTGAGAACCGGTGAACGAGCAGTCCCTGCAACTGCATCTCCTCGTCCGATCCACCGACCAGAGAAGACACGATTGAAATGCGTCCGGACATTAACGGCGAAGTGGGCTTGAGTCCCATCCTGTAACAGCCACATAACCCTTCGAATCATCAATGGCACTTCTTCCCGCAGGGACGCAGAGTCACCCGCAAGAAACGCCGATGTTTCGGCCTATTAGATGGCGTGGTAGGAAGGCTGGTCCCAAAATATGATCCACAACTATCCCGGCCCAACATTCCGGCTGCACCGATGCTGATGATTCACTGTCACCATACCATGGGGCTTCTGCGTACTACCCCATAGATGACCGTTACTAAAGTTGAAGATACCACTCCGCGTAAAGTTGGCCTCGTCTTTGAAGACGATGGGCGACACAGATCCCGGAATCATGGTAGCCTGGTGAAGAAACCGGTGACAAATCTTCTCCTGGTGTGGCTTACCCTGTATTGGTGGGCCAACTGCCTGGTACTGACACAGCGGTCTCCTTCCACAGTGTTCATCACATTTTCCTCCAAGTTTGGTATCCGAACATTTCGGGTACGTCCTTCATGATTTCCGCCTACCTGAGACGACTCCATCTCAGACAAACTGCGAACCAGTGCTGCAAACATTGAATGCTTTCGTTGTAGTCGGCGGGTACAGGTCTCCTGATATTACCTTGCCGCCTGCCACCAGTTGTCATTTGCGTTTCCGTAAGTAAACACCATGTCGGCAAGCTCTCCATTCAAATATCCGCTGCATCACACCAACTACGAGATGAGTCAGCAAGAGAAGTGAATCGGAACAACATTAACAATTTATATGGCTGGAGAGAGCGCTAGGGCATGACGTATGAGGAACAATACCACCCTTTAGGACTAAACCATGCATACTGTAACTGTGGATGCATGGTACAGCGCGTATTAGACCGCAATCTCAGTAACGAAGTATGATCGAACAAATGGTCTCTAGCATGGAAACCATGCATTTCCCGACATAAGTTCATTAGGCGTTTTTTGTTCCGTATCCTCTCATCGAACAATCCCTGGAGTTTGTACACAATGGAAAAAGTCACCCTTTACTTGTATGGCATCCTTTCTTACAGGAACTGACCTGTCCCTTCCACTGCTGTAATCAGATTTTAAGAAATTTTTAATTACATATAATAATAAACGATCAATTATAAATATCAATTAATCACATAAATTTTATTAAAATGTTGTTTGCAATATGTATATATATCTTCCTACACATACTGCCTTTCTGGTTGTGTAACGTCGTTGTTTAGGGAATACGCTGAATTTAATCAAACGTTCAGTTAAAATATCTCTTACAAGTTAATTATGTAAATGACAGAAAATGTAACTAATATGAACACCAGTATTCTGCAAATCGATCTCTTTTTTACAATATAATTTACGAAAGTTATTATTTATTTACTAAATATCCGTTGGAAGAACTTTCTAGGCGCCGTTACTTTTTCCAAACAATATCTCCATAACATATCTGCATCCACAGACTGGTTCTTTTCTCCTCTTTAATATGGTGTATCGTGCTTTAGTGTAATAACAATAATTTCTGTCGCACATGCACAAATATGAGCAAATCCACTTATCCCTTTATGTCTGAGGCCGGGCAGACATTACATCACACCCTGGTAGCATGCAGCTTTTACAGTTCCACATGGCCAGCAGTCGTTGCCGCACTAGCCTCCTCCCAAAGCCCATGTGATTCAACCGCCACACTAGACCAAAACAGTCACTTCAGCTAGGGTGTACAGAGTGTCACAAAAGTAACCTTATACGCAATGGAAACGTGGGTGATAAATATATCACATAAGGAGAGGATAGAAGCTCTTGATACACGATGCTATAGAATAATGGTGAAGACTGAATGGCTAGACCGAATAAGTAATGAGGCGATACTCTACCGAAATTGAGGAAAAGAAACTGTGTACAACCAAATTAGAAGAACTGGTTGCTTGGTTGGACGCATGTTGGGGCATCTACCAATCGACAGTTTGGTTATGCAGGAAGTGCTGGAGGCAAAAATTGTAATGGCAGGTCTAGGCTTGCCTAGAGACAGCACGTTGCTGTGGATGTAGGTTACCGTGGTTATTCGGTGATGAGGAGGCTGGGGCAGAATAGTTTAGCGTGGAGACCTGCGTCAAACAAGCCTTCAGCCTGAAGACCAGACCAACAAAAGGCCAGTCTATGACGTCCCTTTAAAGTACTCATGCCGAACATTTGTCTTATTTTGGCAATCTAAAGGTTTATTCTATTTTTTTTCTGTGTGAGCAATTGGAGCCACACAGCCAGTAATTAGTAGCAACAGCTCAGTCATTTGGTCGCGGCACAGACTCCACGAGTCATCGAAGGCCTTATTCAGCTCTCCCGACGTCGAAAACTCACTGTTGATCGAAGCTCGATCCAAGGCAAGCACACTTCGATTAAAAGCGTACCAGATGACACTGACATGCTTAAAGGCAGATGACCTAGTCATCACACAAGTACTCGCATGTCATCTAGTGTTCCACAAACCTTGCTGACGCTACGAGAGCAGTGGGATGTTATGTACTGGTCGCCTGTGACTGATGTTTATTTGTCTACAAATAAAGGGATCCATATGATTAGGCTGCAAGTTTCCACATCGTTCTCGTGTGAGAGATGACAGCATGCGTATCATGAGACCCCATTCCATGGAATGTCAATATAAACATATATCATACAACCAGCGGTCTGAACATTGCCTCGTTGGTCGGCAGATGCATTACTCGATGAAAGTTTCAACAAATTCATACCCTGACAGTGGCGAGTACCTCATCTCATCTGTACTTCTTTTCCATGCATTGAGTGTCCAATGGAGTTATCTTACAGTAAACTCTGCACCATGTGACAAGCACCATTTGTAACTATCCACCATTAATTTGGCGAAAGATTTTCTGAATATGCTACAACTCGGGATAGTCTCCAGCTACCTCCGGTTTCAAGAAGTGACAGTTAACAGGCGGCAGCAGTTAGCCCCATGTCAGGGTACTCAAAAATTCAAATGGCTCCAAGCACTATGGGGCTGTAAGATTGTTACTTTAATTTTTGCTATGTAAGCGGTACTGCTGGACAATAAAAGCGGGTTAAAAGCTGTGAGCTGTCTGGGGAAATTAACCTTGCATTACTGAGCAACTGTTTCACCAGGCATCCAGTCTAGCGTACCGAATTCCCAACCAGACTAACATTAATTATAATCTTTTAACAGTCATACGACAACCGGTGATATATATATAAAAAAGAGAATTTAAATAAAAAGAAATAAATCAGTTTATATTTGGAAATTTATTTTAAGATTGATCATTGAAATTTCAGCATATTAAATTTGATTCATAAATAAACTGGTGCCTTATTTAGGATTGTGAAAATGTGAGATTGCAATCTTACGGAACACATCAAATATGGAGGCAAGATCGGGAGACTGCATACAACACTGCATTCATAAAACAACACACAAAGAACGTTGAAACGTATGCAAGAGAAAATTAACCACTACCAACAGATTCAAATTTTCACCCATAGAAGATACGTTCGTAGCACAATCCTGTCCGTCATGTAATTACCACACACTGGTATACTAAATTCATATTAACTCTTTGTGAAATCTTCGCGAAAAGAATAGCTGAGGGCTACTTTGATGATTACACCACATGCTTCACGTGGTCAACTTGGTTTACACAAAGAGTGTAACTCCACAATAATTTTGATAATTAAAATAAATTAGATCGAAAAGCAATTTACAAAAGAAAAACCTCGAACTGGTTACTAATGTCTTACTGTTAACCTGACGGGTCAAACAGTTATATAAGCACGTGGTACTGGTCTCGCAAAGTACACCCCACGTGGGTTCAACATAAACAAAAGTTGCTATATTGAAAAATATTGTCAAGACGAGACGTTATAATCACACAAGCATTCGCATTTAAGTTTGATCTTAGTTAGAGTTACTGATCAACACGTGGTTCCACTTTACTCACAAACTAGTGACAAAGCAACTACCGGAAAATAATCTGAACTTCACACGAGAATTACACTGCGCTGCAATTTAAGATAACATTAGATATTTTAGAGCTAAACCTGAAATAAAGGTGATTAAATTTTCAGTTAGGCTGAACTTAAGAAATCCATTGTCCTACGGACTTAGCAGACACGCGCTTAGCCGGAGATCTTACCACTTCAGACGCTCGCCACGGACGGACTGACCTGCGCTCCTACCGAGCGTGCTTCCCAAATACAAACGGAAGTGACCAGAGGGGCAGCTTCCTATACCAACATGACAACGGACGGACAGGACCATACTAAGGATAGAAACCTCTTTGCTTTTAGAAAGCGTAGCTACCTGTTCCGACGTTGGTCCTACTGTTCTCTAGCAGACAGGCTTGTCTGCTACCCTCAAGCATGCAACTACAAATACATTTGCTCATTCATCCTCTCACAGAGAAGGGAAGGGGGATGACAGTATCTTATCATACACAGTGTATAAAAGAAAGCGGATGTAGGTTCCGTATGAGACTGTGTGACATGAATTACATATAAACTGTGTTTTAAAGTGTAGTAGTGTGACAGATCGTTCTTGTTTATGTGTAACAGTAACACGTTCCACTACTCAGTCTCCTCCCAGATAGTCAGAAACGCCACAGTAAATTTAGAAGAGGAATTTATGCCGTAAATGACAATAGATTTAAGAAATTAAACATGAAAGGAATCCAACAGAGACCTTTCAGGGCTTAACATCTGAAGTCATCAGCCCCCTAGACTTAGAACTACTTAAACCTAACTAACCTAAGGACATCACACATCCATGCCCGAGGCAGGATTCGAACCTGCGACCGTAGCAGCAGCGCGGTTCCAGACTGAAGCACCTTGAACCGCTCGGCCACAGCGGCCGGCTCGGGGTACTCACAATGCAATCTTGACACGAGGGCCCTTGAAAGGGAAAGTGCCGACACGATCTCGGAGAAAACGTTTGGTACGTTCATGATCTAGCTCATAACTCGAGTTTTTCTATCATTGTCTCGATACTTGAGTTGACAGGCTGTCCGACGTGTGCCCATATTCCGGTCACGCGGTATGCTGAACTATCACTTTCTCCATGAAGATAGGTGCACTTTATTTCCAATACTGCAGTTATTTCTGAGTTGATTCTCAGAATTGGTATTGGAAATGGAACCTCTGGATTAACCAATGGACAGACTCACAGACAGTATTCTTTATTGTGACATGTACCCTGTAGTCGTAAATATGCACGATACAAGTCTACTTCTTAATTTTTCGTGCAGAAGTTTGAATATTCTTTCACTCGTTCTAGGAAACTAGGAAAACGTAAGATAATAATTGACTTTTCTTAAATTGCCTGAGTATTATTGTTGGTACATAGAGCGTACATGCGTTCGAGATGACGTTTCTTTTTGTACCAGTCGTCCGTAATCGATTTCTTTCATGAGCTTTGATGAATTCCATTGCGCCTGACAGTCGCGTGCATTAGTGTCCTGGCGTAATGAGAGATGGTGTGGAGGTGGAGTAATAGATAGCAGTAATCAACTTCCCTCGCACTTCTCGTTCCTTTGCACGCCAGCTTCAATAGAGGAAAGATTTTCCAGCATCAGGGTTTGAATTGTTTACCTCTTTGTAGACTGAGAGTATTTCACTGCAAGAGTAGTTATATATTTCATTAGACATAAAAACAATTTTCCTTCAAAGTCGCCGAAGACATAAATTTTTCATTCGCACAGTCTATTCGCCGTTGAAAGAAATGATAAAAAACGTTGTACAAAGGGCGATCAAATAGTTTGCGCTCGAAGGCCGTACAGTCCAGGTTCGGTATGCCAATCTGGCAAATGGCCGTGAGCCCCTGTCACACCAGGTTGAAGATACTCGTTTGTTAAAACATCGAGTCCTACCGCATGAGGAAGTCCGTAACTGCTTCCCGCACCGCCTCCTCAGGCAGTAATCGTCGACCCTTCAGGGCCTGTTTCAATACCCCGAATGCTTGACAATCGCAGGGGAAGAAATCAGGGGCATAGCGAGGGTGCTCGTGTCGGTAACGGACGAGGGTGGCCTCCCAGGTCGACCGACGTCTTGTAACGGTTCGCTTCCAGCACGGAACTTGGTGCACAGTCTCACACGGGTTGTTTTCATCAGACATGCTATCCCATACACAGTCTTCGCTATACGATGAACGTCTATCTGTGTCAGTCCGTCGGCCGCCAATAAAAGAATAGCAGCACGTTTTTACCTGTCTAGTTGCATTTGGTAATAAAGTCGTCATAGTTCACTTTTCCGCATTTACCGCACGCACGTGGGAACAACACAAATGACACAGTAATCATTTACCTACATGTCGGTGATTATACTCCTACTATTTAGTAATTTTAGTGATGTGTGGTTAACTACATCTACATCTACACGATTATTCTGCAATTCACAATGAAGAGTTTCATAGAGGGCTCGCAAACAACTTACGGAATATTTCTGTATCGTTTCACTCTCGAATAGCACGTTGGAAAAGTGAAAATGTAAGTCTTTCCGTGGAAGCCCTTTGGCAGGAAGAGAAACGAAGAGAAGCAGCGCAGATGTTCGATGTGCAATCCCCGCTGTTCCCCCTACGCCACAGATGTGGTGTTGGCCACACTGTCCTCGATGTACGGTTCCGCATCTGGCGTATGCCGTCACACTGCCAATTACTCTGTGCCTGCCACCGGCTGTTGTCGGGCGGGAGGCAGTGGCGCACCCTGCGACCTCTGATCTTTGACCCGCGACCGTCCCTCTCCGGTGATGAAAGGCGAAATAATTCCCGGCGGCAGCGCCGTGATTTATGTCAGCTGGCCGTCGCAGTACCGGAGTCTGGGGGAATCCCCACAAGCAGTGCGACACAGCGACACACAAGCTGATCGACGCTCAAGAGAGATGAGGCTCGACACGGGGCAGCTGTTCATTGTTTAATCAAATGTTAACCAAACATGCACCACCGCTGCAGCAGATAATGGATAATGGCGTCGAGGTGATGTCAGCTGGCTAGAGAGATAGCCGTCTAGAATCTTGGCAACTTTTTTGAGGCGTGACACAAAGAAAGCGGACGGCTAAGTTTTTCCATCATTTCGTGTTCTGTTGGGCATAGTATTTGTCAGACTCCGAAATATAGCGTAGAAGTACTTTTAAGGTGATTAAATTAGATGTATATGTTCATGTGAACACTTTTACATGCTTTTGCTTGCATCACCGCCCAGAAAATGCACAGGGGTGCTACAGCGGAAATACTATGAAGTTGCTCCTGTGGCTGAATAAACGGTTGCGTTTTTCACTATTTCATGTGAAATGTCTTGAGACGACTCTTTTTTGTACAAAGCACAGAGCAGTTCCACATTTTTCACAATTTAGAGTTGAATAACCGTCAGAGAAAAGCCACATCTCACTTTCTGGCCCATGCTCTTGCCAGTGACCAAAAGTGTCATATCGTACATCATTCTCTGACACTGGAGCTGAAGTTTTCTTCTTCTTATGGACGTGTTGTCCATCCAACAGTCAAAGCTAGCCTTCCACTTCCCAGAAAAGATAACTCCCTTTACATTGTCCTACATAAGAAATCGCTTACACGTTTTGATTAATAAGTCATCTTCGAGACTTCCTATTTCAGTTTATAAAAAGTTTTCAATAGACAAGAAAAAACTACTCTATGAAGTCGACAGAAGTTGCTACACGAGTAAATGGTGCTTACGTAACCTCACGCGATTTCTGCTGCATTTAACATCTATATTCTGCACTCCTCTGCATACGTACTGGTTTCTGATAATTTTTCACTCGTTTCTCGATACTTATTGGAAAGTTGGCTCTCAGAATTTTACTGGCAGGCTCTCGGCAATGCACAGCGTGTTTCAACGCTGTAATTTGTGTCGAATAGTCTTCTTCAACAACACGATCGCGTTGCCCGTGAGGTGATCTAGTCATTACGTTTTAATTGTCACCCAGAAAAAATAAAGTTACGTAATTACTTTTGTTCGTTTGGAGCCTCACGTCCGCTGCCCTGGTACACACTGAAGTCCCTGCACCACAGTACCGTAGCACTCCGCTAGAGGAGTCGAAACAGCGTGGCGCAGCCAGTGCCCAATTTTTCAATGGGCTGCACCACTTTGTTTTTGCCTCTGTAGTTGCGTACTAAGAAGGCATTCTGGTGCATGGACTTCAAAGTGTACCAGGACAGCGGACCTGAAGTTGCAAATAAAACAAAACAACTTGATTGATTGATTTATTGACTTTTTTTTAGGTGAGGATTAAAACTGAAACACTATTTCTTGTACTGGTGGCATGTTTGCAATGACATATGGCTGACCACGCCGTAAATATAGACTTTTCTGGACACTTCAACATGCTCTGCAGAAGTGGTTCCCAGTTTGTTTTGAGACCATTACCCCTGAGTGCAATCAAATATTACATAGTACCTGCGCCATTGCAGGTTGGGATCCTCCTTCGGGTATGGGTATGTGTGTTTTCCTTATCGTAAGTTACTTTTAGTTAGATTAAGTAGCGTGTAAGCCTAGGAACCGATGACCTCAGCAGTTTGGTCCCCTAAGAACTTACCACAAATTTCCAAAAAAAATTTCGTAGTAGCTGTCGTCCTCACTCCATCCATCCTCCCTCGACCTCTCTCCATCATCACCTGCCACTAACTACACTTTAGAATGAAAAAGAAATTTCTATGAATGTCTTTATTTTTATAATGACGAAAGATAAGATTTGTAGGTACTTTATTAAAGCACGAACTAGTGAGTTAATTAGACAGCTGGTACCGATTATTTCTAGCAACGTTTTCTTTTATAGAAAGGTGAACCATCCTCAGCACGTCGAGAGTGCCCCCTACAAATCATTCTCATAAAAAAAGACTAATTATACCCACTGGGCATTCAGTTGTTACAAAAATTTCATTTATTGTTGTAAACTGAATAATGAATCAGTTTCTGGTCTACTTCTGGAACTATCTGAAATTCAGACACGACATTAAGATGAGATATTTAAGCATATGTGATGTAAGTGTCTCAATTTTACTCTCATAGAGGGTAGCAGAAACTATGTGTATAATGGATGCATTACGTGAGGAGTTTGTTGGTTGGCCGCGCGGGATTAGACGAGCGGTCTCAGGCGCTGCAGTCATGGACTGTGCGGCTGGTCCCGGCGGAGGTTCGAGTCCTCCCTCGGGCATAGGTGTGTGTGTTTGTCCTTAGGATAATTTAGGTTAAGTAGTGTGTAAGCTTAGGGACTGATGACCTTAGCAGTTAAGTCCCATAAGATTTCACACATTTGAACATTTGAACAGTTTATTGTTTATACATTCGTTTCATAAGCTGTAAGTTTCAGTACGCTGCGTAATGGGTAAACGCTAGTACTTGCACAAAGAAAAAAGAAAAGTTGGGTTGGTGCATCAGTTTTGCAGTGTTTTTCCGCAAATTTAGCAAGCGTAATAGATACACATAACAGAGACTTTATTCTTCAATAATATATCCTCCTTCACTATTTTTAATAGTCTGTCAACGCTGGGGTAACTTTTCGATTCCGCGAATGTAGAAACTACATCGTTTAGGTGAAGAACTCCTCGAGCCGTGTTCGTAGCGAATTTTCACCTGGAAAGCAAATTCCTTGAAAGTTGTTCGACAGAGAGCGGAGAAGGTGAAAATCCTACGGCGCAAGGGCATGTGAATAATGTTGGTGCGGATTGAGTTCCCAATCCCACTCCTCTGTAGTGTTCTTTGTCACTGTAGCAGAGTGTGGGCGGGCGTCATCGGGGAGTAGCATCATTTCAAGCAGTCTTCCTGGTCATTGTTCTTCGATTGCGTCGGCAAGAAGTTTCAGTTGTTGACAATGAGTATTAGCAGTGATGGTTACACCTCGGGGAAGCAATTCGTAGTGCACCACACCGTCACTGTTCCACCACATGCATGCCATTATCTTTTTGTGGATGTGCATAGGTTTTTGTATGGTGAGTTGATGCTTTTTTTGTTCTCAACCATTCCTTTCCTTTGCTTATGTTACCATAGAGACACCATTTCTCGTCACCAGTGACGACCCAGCATAGGAATCGTGTGTGTTGACCACGATCCAATAGATGACGAGCGAACAGAATGCATATATGGCCGCCGTGCGGGATTAGCCGAGCGGTCTTAGGCGCTGCAGTCATGGACTGTGCGGCTGGTCCCGGCGGAGGCTCGAGTCCTCCCTCGGGCATGGGTGTGTGTGTTTGTCTTTAGCATAATTTAGGTTAAGTAGTGTGTAAGCTTAGGGACTGATGATCTTAGCATTTAAGTCCCAGAAGATTTCACACGTATTTGAACATTTGAACATATATGGCGACCTGCTGGTTTTTGTATTTTTGGCTGAAGAGCAGGCGGTACTCTTTCCCCATTTTTTGAACATTCTCCCACTGCATGTAAATGATGTGCGATGGTGGAATGATCACAGTTCTTCACACTTGTCAGTCCTCGAGTACACTGACATGGATTATTGTGGATTACTGCGTTTACACGATGTTCATCAAATCCCAAAGGTCTTTCTGAACGTAAAGACTCACCAACCTGAAAACGATCCTCCTTAAAACGAGAAAACCATTTTCTTGCCGTGCTGTGTCCAACGGTAATGTCCCCATACAGGGCACAATATTTCTGGTTGCCTCCGCTGCTGTCACTTCTCTATTTAACTCAAACAAAAGCATATGTCGGAAATGTTCTGCTTTCTTCGCTTGGCACTCCATGATCAAGTGCCCACAGCTACACTCGCTATTTGCAAAGGACAAAATGACAAAAAAACAGCAATAGTGAACTACAAACAAAAAATGACAATCGATAAATAAAACCCTAGCAACCGGAATACCAACATGAAAACTAAAACGCTACCAACTTATGCACCAGCCTAATACTTATAGGCAAATTATGCACTCAGTATCGCTGTTTTACGTAATAGTGATAATCGTAATTATCTTTTAAAAATAATGTAGTTTTTTCACCGAAACGCAACTGTACCCTTTTGTTTTCGCCCCTCAGAAAACTTCTGTTCACACCAGGCTGGGAACCACTGCTCTGCGGTGATGGTCTCTTACGCGCTAGACGTTTGTGCTATGACCTCAGTCTGGCAATCTGCTTTATGAAGTAGATGAGAAACATATTCAATGTTTTGGGTCACTTCTGCACAGTCCTAAGTATTGTTGGCAGTCTGAACAGCAACCATTATGTCAGGAAAGGTTAGACACCTCCCTCCTGCAGACAGCTTCACATGCCATATTTCAGCAATACAACGCTTGCCACATCTAGTGAGCATTGTGCAGGCCTTGTTCGAAGAAACGTGGATTGCCAATGGTTCTCTAGCCTGCACTTTTGCCTACTATGTTCTTCTCTGAAAAGGTCTATGCTATTCTTCTCATATGGCACCCCTTTATCTAACCACCTTAATAAAGATGTTCACGTTCAATTGCCTAATCACCGTTCTTCAATAGCACCATCTCAAATTAACTGGATTGCCAATCTTACTGTAAAAGGTTCGCCCCATAGGACGAAGGTAGTTTCCTGCATGTGAATCATCAGGCCCATCTAGCTTCTCATTTCTCCACGAGCCAGCATCTCTTCGCAGATTGAACACATGAATAATTAACGTAGAATGGTGAGCCTGATTTCCTCCGTACACTTATGTCTACCGCACACTTAACGATTACGAGACACGCAGTGGAATACAGCGATAATACACAATACCTGAATACACTTAAAGAGGAGAAGATTAAATCGTACGGAGGAGGACAAACCAATGTAAATCTGATGAAAAAAGCTTTTACTAGTACACAGAAATAGAGCGACACTGCTGTGTTCTGTTTAAAATCTCGTTACCACCAGGAAAACGGCAGATCGTCAGGGTAGGCACTATTTTCTGTTGTGTTACCACCATAAACGACCGCTTCTACAGAAACCTATGTCTGCCTTAAGGCGAGTTCTTAGAAAACTTTCGAGATCTGTTAGGTTTCCATCAAATGGCTCGTCCTAAACGCCAACTACCTCCCAGGAATATGGTGCCATAAATAGTGATAGCAAAATCGGGACAAAATCCACAGAAATTCGTAGATAAAATGAGAGGGTGGAGGGACTTCAAACGCCTGGGAAAAATTGAGCTGTACGTCTCTGAGCACAATATTTGCATCAATATATTTGAAAATGAAGTATAACAGAAATTATTTGCGTACACAGTTTTTACGCAGATTGTTTTGTGGGCAATTCACACTTCTCAGGCGATTTTAGAGCTTTTAGAAGCTCAATTTGTTTACTGGCGTCATTATAAAACTCTTCACAGCTCGCTTGAATGTTATAAATACACTCTAACAAGCTCTCAATTGATGGTACATCCAGACGATTCTCTTCCTCTGTCCATTGAGCTCCCATAAACGAAAACATTCTTTCAACATTAGAATTATATGTTAGGTTTGGGCATATCTTTAGTAGTTCTGACTTCTGAAAGCTGACTTCTGTTTACTGAAAAATTCCAGCCATTTGTTCTTGGCAGGTAATACTCACTTCCATTTCTTCATAGGCACGTACTGATCAAACGTTGCTGACTCACAAGCGTCTATTTTCGTTTTACCGAGCGAGGTGGAGCAGTGGTTAGCACACTGCCTCGCACTCGGGAGGAGGACGGTTCAGTCCTGCGTCCGGCCATCCTGATTTAGCTTTTCCGTGATTTCCCTAACTCGTTTCAGACAACTGCCGGGATGGTTCCTTTGGAAGAGCACGACCGTTATATCGTGCAACTGACGACTGACTTCCTGTCATTGTTGAGATTTTGTTTATTCGGCCACATTATTATCTCTTCCAGAGTAGTCCCAGTTAGATATTATACACTTATGCCTGTGCTTCTTCCAATCGTCGAAACACTTCTGGAACACAGTCTTTGGGATAGCGCTTAGCTCATTCGGCGATGCGCTCTTAATCTCATCTAAGCTTGTAAAACTATGTTCCTTAGAGGTTCGCTTGGTTTTTGGAAACAGAAAGAGGTCACAAAGGACCTTATCTGACAAACATGGAGACCCGGTCATCATTACAGTGTAGTTATTCGCCAGAAATTCACGAACAAGCAACGAAGTGTTACCAGGAGCGTTATAGTGGTTCGAGAGCCATGACCTGTTTCGCCACAAGCCCGGATGGTCTTTCGAATTACTTTTGACAAAAGGCGTTGAACGTGTAGGCAGTACTTTCTATTGATATTGTGACCGTTTGGCAAGAACTCATGATGAAATATTCGATTAAAATCGAATGACTATCCTTACCACTCTTTTTTCTGTCTTGGCGACTGAGAATGCCTCCACGGGGACTTTTGAGCTTTAGTTTCGACGTCATACAAGTACACCCCTGTTTTCTCACATGTTATGATGCGTTTCAGTAGTTCTGCATCGTTGTTAACTACATTTAGCGACTCATGAGCGATGTTCCATTCGCCGCTGTTATCGGCGAAATTCAGCAGCTTTCGCACGAATTTTGCTGTCACACGTTTCGTACCTAACACATCCAAAGCGATTTCATGACACGGGTCACTTGATACGCCAACATCATAAGTAATTTGCATCATAATGATGGGGCGATTGTTATTAACCATTTCTTTCACTTTTTCCACTTTTTTATCACTCGTTGGTGTGCTGAAGCGTCCAGAAGTTTCCTCATGTTCAACTTCTTCATGACAGTTTCGGAAACGCTTATGCTACTCGTAAACCACTGTTTTATTCAGACTCACCTAAAGCAACATTAAAAATTTCTAAGACTTCGTTACATTTTATTCCATTTTTATTGAAAAATCTAATGCAAATTCTTACATCCATTTTTAAAACAAATCAGTAATCGCCATTCGTGAGTAAACATATGCAATCTTCTTGAAAATTGACGACAGACTGAACATCCAATATGGTTACCAGTCCACAGAATTGTTTCAGACATATTTACCAACACAACAACGAAATATCGCGCGAATCGGACTAATATAGTCCGTGAAATTACAAATTTCTTGATAGTTTTCGAACACACCTCGTACGAGAGTAAGCCGCCGGCCGTTGTTAAACTGAAGCGCCAAAGAAACTGCTATAGGCATGCGTATTCAAATAAAGAGATATGTAAACGTGCAGAGTACGGCGCTGCGGTCGGTAACGCGTGTCTGGCGCAGCTGTTACATCGATTACTGCTGCTGCAGTAGGAGGTTATCAAGATTTAAGTGAGTTTGAATGTCGTGTTACAGTCGGCGCACGAACGATGGGACACAGTATCTTGGAGGTAGCGATGAAGTGGGGATTTTGCCCTAGTGTACCGTGAATATCAGGAATCCGGTAACACATCAAATCTCCAACATCGCTACGGCCGGAAAAAGATCCCGTAACAACAGGACCAACGACGACTGAAGAGAATCGTTCTACGTGACAGAAGTGCAACCCTTCTGCAAACTGCTGTAGATTTCAATGTTGGGCTATCAACAAGTGTCAGTGTGCGAACCATTCAACGGAACGTCATCGATATACCCTTGTTGTAGCTGGGATTCACAATCACAAAAATTTTTTTGAAGGACATCATCTTTACGCCAGTGACTGTTAGAAGTTTTTATTACGCTACTGCAGTTTCGGCCTTAGGCCATTATCAGGTCCTGCTGAAGAATAAAGAAAGTTTAATAATTTTATTTACAGATTCATTATGCATCTCGACGTAATGCCGATTACACAAAACATTTTAACTATGTGGCGATGTTACTTACGTATTATGGCTTTAAGCCATGTCAACGTAATGCTTAAAGCCATAATATGTAAGTAACATGGCTACATAGTTAAAATGTTTTGTATAATCGGCATAACGTCTAGATACATAATGAATCTGTAAAATAATTTTCTTAAACATTCTGTATTTTTCAGCAGCACTTGATAAAGGCCTAAGGCCGAAGTAGCAGTAGTGTAATAAAAACTTATAACAGTCACTGGTGTAAAGATGATGTCCTTCAATCATCGATATGGGCTTTCGGAACCGAGGGCCCACTCATGTACCCTTGATGACTGCACGACCCAAAGCTTTACGCCTCGTCTCAGCCCGTCAACACCGACATTGGACTGTCGATGAATAGAAACATGTTGCCTGGTTGGAAGAGACTCGTTTCAAATTGTATGGAGGCGATAGACGTGTAGGGGCATGGAGACAACCTCATGAATCCATGGATCTTGCATGTCGGCAGGGGACTGTTCAAGATTGTGGAGGTTCTATAATGGTGTGGGGCGTGTGCACTTGGAGTAATATGGGACCCCTGATACGACTGGATACGACTCCGACAGGTGACACGTACGTAAGCATCATGTCTGATGCCCGGTATCTGTTCATGTCCATTGTGAATTCTGACGAACTTAGGCTACTCCAGCAGAACAATGCGACACCCCACAAGTCCAGAATTGCTATAGAGTGGCTCCAGGAACATTCTTGTGAGTATAACCACTTCTGCTGGCCACCAAACTCCCCTGACGTGAACATTATTGACCATATCTGGGATGCCTTGCCACGTGCTTTTCAGAAGAGTTCTCCACTCCTCGTACTCTTACGTATTTATGGACAGCTCTGCGGGATTCATGGTGTCAGTTCCCTCCAGCATTACTTCAGACATTAGATGAGTGCATGCAACGTCATATTGTGGTACTTCTGCGAGCTCGCGGGGTTCCTAAACGATATTAGGCAGGTGTTCCAGTTTCTTTGGCTATTTAGTGTATTAAACTATTGAACCAGTAGAATGTAAATCTTCGACTCTCTTCGTAGAAAATCAAGACATTTAGCTTCTCGATTAGGCCTTTTTTGGAATATCGGGCCGAAGAGAGAAAAGTCAAGACATTCTCGATGATGCGGGATGCATGACAACCTTACGCAGGGATGTATTCTTAGGCACCTGGCGTGCTTCATCAAAGCAAGGAGCTGATCTAAAGGTTTGAAAGGCGTTGCCATAAAACTGACCTGGCGCAAAATTACTCCTGTACTGAGGGAATTGTAATTTCCGGATACGTGTCCAGTGCGTTAAATATAGCAGCGCCTCTCTTTGACAAAAAATGTTCACAAGAAGGTAGTAGGCAAATTGATGTATTTTCTGCGGCGCCTCGCTTTAAAAACCAATGTGGACATGAAGACAGTAGGCAAATTGGTGTATTTTCTGGGAAGCAAAGTGGATCCAGGTACGCAGTAGCAGCTTATTCCGCGAATGCATTTCTTGCTGAGACGCAGCAAGGTAGGTGCGGCGTGCTGGTAATTGCGCGGCTGGCGGCCCGCGTCAGGTGGGTGACACGGCGCGCGGCGCGGACCCCGCCAGCCGGCCGCGGCGCCAGCAACACACAACGTTCGCCCCGGCGTGGCGCGTCTGTCCCACACACAGCCACAGCCGCCTCCCTGACAGGCGCGCAATTTATTGTCGTGTTTTTCGTGCTGGCAGCGCCAGGTGCGACGTGAGCGGCGACGCAACGAGATCCCGGCCACTCGTGTCCTACAAATGAGAGACAGCGGCTGGCTGCCCGTATAGCCGGCAGCCGTGCACACACCATGTAACTGCTCTTCTTTTTCTCCACTCTTGTTCGTTCTTCCTCGCGCCACATGCGGTGCGCTGTCAGCGATACAAACATTTTCACTCGTCAAGCTGAAGATCTTCAAATGTATTAATACAATTAAAACAGTGAAACACTTTTATCACAGTGATACTCCTGTGTCTTGGTCGCTATACAGGGTGGTCCATTGCTTGTGACCGGGCCATATATCTCACGAAATAAGCATCAAATGAAAAAACTACAAAGAACGATACTCGTCTAGCTTTAAGGGGGAAACAAGATGGCGCTATGGTTGGCCCGCTAGATGGCTCTGCCATAGCTCAAATGAATATCAGCTGCGTTTTTTAATACAGGAACCCCATTTTTTATTGCATATTCGTGTAGTAAGTAAAGAAATATGAATGTTTTAGGTGGACCACTTTTTCGCTTTGTGATAGATGGCGCTGTAATAGTCACAAACGTATAAGTACGTGGTATCATGTAACATTCCGCCAGTGTGGACGGCATTTACTTCGTAATACATTACCCGTGTTAAAATGGACCGTTTATCAGTTGCGGAAAAGGTCGATATGGTGTTGATGTATGGCTATTGTGATCAAAATGCCCAACGGGCGTGTGCTATGTATGCTGCTCGGTATCCTGGACGACATCATCCAAGTGTCCGGACCGTCTGCCCGATAGTTACGTTATTTAAGGAAAGAGGAAGTGTTCAGTCACATGTGGAACGTCAACCAGGACCTGCAACAAATGATGATGCCCAAGTAGGTGTTTTAGCTGCTCTCGCGGCTAATCTGCACATCAGTAGCAGACAAATTGCGCGATAATCGGGAATCTCAAAAATGTCGTTTCTATGCACCAGGAATTGCTTGGCGACAACTTTGAATGTCGTATACAAAAAAATGGTTCAAATGGCTCTGAGCACTATGGGACTCAACTTTTGTGGTCATAAGTCCCCTAGAACTTAGAACTACTTAAACCTAACTAACCTAAGGATATCACACACATGCATGCCCGAGGCAGGATTCGAACCTGCAACCGTAGCGGTCGCGCGGTTCCAGACTGTACCGCCTAGAACCGCTCGGCCACTCCGGCCGGCCGAATGTCGTGTACAGTTCTGCCACTGGACACAAGAGAAATTACGGGACGATGACAAATTTTTTGTACGCGTTCTATTTAGCGTCGAAGCGTCATTCACAAACAGCGGTAACATAAACCGGCATAATATGCACTATTGCGCAACAGAAAATCCACGATGGCTGCGACAAGTGAAACATCAGCGACCTTGGCGGTTTCATGTATGGTGCGGCATTGTGGGAGGAAGGATAATTGGCCCCCATTTCATCAATGATTTCCTACGTAATGTTCTACCGATGTTACTACAAGATGTTTCACTGCATGACAGAACGGCGATGTACTTCCAACGTGATGGATGTCTGGCACATAGCTCGCGTGCGTTTGGATCGGTATTGAATAGCATATTTCATGACAGGTGGATTGGTCGTCGAAGCACCATACTATGGCCCGCACGTTCGCCGGATCTGACGTCCCTGGACTTCTTTATGTGGGGAAAGTTGAAGGATATTTGCTATCGTGATCCACCGACAACGCCTGACAACATGCGTCAGCGCATTGTAAATGCATGTCCGAACATTGCGGAAGGCGAAGTACTCGCTGTTGAGAGGAATGTCGTTACACGTATTGCCAAATGCACTGAGGTTGACGGAGCTCATTTTGAGCATTTATTACATTAATGTGGTATTTACAGGTGATCATGCTGTAACAGCATGTGTTCTCAGAAATGACAAGTTCACAAAGGTACATGTATCACATTGGAACAACCGAAATAACACAACTGTTCGTCTAAAATTGTGAGCCATATGTTTGTGACTATTACAGCGCCATCTATCACAAAACGAAAAAAGTTGTCCAACTAAAGCATTCATATTTCTTTACTTACTACATGAATATGTAATAAAAAATAGGGGTTCCTATTTAAAAAAACGTAGTTGATATCCATTTGACCTATTGCAGCGCCATCTAGCAGGCCAACCATAGCGCCATCTGGTTTCCCTCTTCAAGCTAAACAAGTTTCGTTATTTGTAGTTTTTTTGTTTGACGCTTATTTCGTGAGATATTTGCCCTGTTCACGATCAGTGGACCACCCTGTATTCTTTTGTACTATTAGGTCTTCACTTTAAGGCTCTTCAGATCACATCTGTGGTTCAGAGAACTTAAATGAAAAGGATGGAACAAACTTTTATAAAAACAATATTTGTCATAGTTGTGGCGACGCACAAACTTATCTCATGCCTCATCGATGAGTAGTATCTAGTGACAGTGTGAAACATTTTAGTCAACATCAGAAGCCAGACTGGCTCTTGCCGTGTGGCGCATTACAAAGTAAATGTATTCGGACACCAGGTGCCTGTAATAAATGGTTTATAGCAGATATACACGGCAGGAAAACATCACTTGTGCCAAACTCAGTTTGCCCTTTTCTCACATGAGGTCCTGCGAACCATGGATGAAGGGCAACAGGCGGATTCCGCATTCTTAGATTTCCGTAAAGCATCTGACACTGTGTCACACTGCTGATTGTTAACGTAGGTCCGAGCATACAGAATAGGTCCCCAAGTATGTGAGTGGTTCGGAGACATCTTAAGTAGTAAAACCCAGAATGATGTCCTTGATGGCCAGTGTTGGCCAGAACCAAGGGTTTCGTCAGCGGTGCCTCAGGGGAGTGTGGTGAGACTGCTCTTATGTGCTATATAGATAAATCATCTGACGGACGGGGTAATCAGTAGTCTGTGGCTGTTAGCTGATAAATAAAATTATTGTAGCTCAGATTCACAGTCATAAAATTTTTTTTGAGGGACATCATCTTTACACCAGTGACTGTCATAAGTTTTTGTTACACTATTGCAATTTTCGACCTTAGGCCATTATCAAGTGCTGCTGAAAAATACAGAATGTTTAAATAATTATTTTACCAATTCATTGAGTATCTCGGCATTGTGCCCATTATATAAGACATTTTAACTATGTAGCAGTGTTACTTACATATTATGGCTTTAAGCCATGTCAGCGTGATGTAAGCTGTCACATTTGTAAGTCTTTTTTTTTTCTTTATTGTTATTTCACTCCCCAAAATGGGGTGGGCTGGCAGTGGCACAATACGCCGCTCTTCAGCCAAGCCTGTTATAGTAAAACATAGTCAAATGAGAAAAGAGCACGTAACATAGAATGGTATAAATTGGTGAATACACAAGAACAAAAATTGATGAGTATAGATGGTAGATTTGAAAACAACATAGACGAGATCCACACAAATATGTGGAGAATGAGCGCTGTGAGTCGACACGTAAACAAAGAAACACCGCAGTGGGAACACAAACGAATGATTGGTTCAAATGGCTCTGAGCACTATGAGACTTAACTTCTAAGGTCATCAGTCCCCTAGAACTTAGAACTACTTAAACCTAACCAACCTAAGGACATCACACACATCCATGCCCGAGGCAGGATTCGAACATGCGACCGCAGCGAGCGCGGTTCCAGACTGTAGCTCCTAGAACCGCTCGGCCACCCCGGCCGGCCACAAATGAATGATGCTGGGGACACTCTTGGTGCTGGTAGAACGTAGCACTGCATACGGCACTGGAGAAACACTGACACCACAACGAAAACGTTAAAAATCACTGCACCGAAGAGAACCTACGACCAGGTGAAGGGCAGGAGAGTGGGGGGAGAAAAGGGAGAGGGAAGAGACAGTAGGGGGAAAACAGGAGGGGGAAGGAGGGGAGAAGGAAAGGAACCGGAAGCCTGGGGGGGGGGGAAGCAGAAAGAAGGTGGTCGGGAGGGGAAAAAGAGGAAGAAGAGAAGGGGAGAGAGGGAGAGAGAGAGAGGGAGCCCTGAGGAGGTGGGGGGAAGAAGGGGGTTTGTATGTCGTTGTCAATACTTTTAAATACTTTCGTGACCTTGTTACACAGTGCGAGTACATGTATTCAAACATCGTAAAACTACATAATCTGTAAGTGCACATTTCGTTAACCCATCACTAGTCACAAATGCATTAGAGCACTGCTGCAGACTACCGTTTGCAGGGTATTAATAATGTTAGCTGATGATGCTGCGGTGTACGGGAAGGTGTCGTCATTTCGTGGCTGTATGAGAATACACGATGACTTAGACAAAATTTGCCGGCCGCTGTGACCGAGAAATGCTAGGCGGTTCAGTCCGGAACCGCGCTGCTGCTACAGTCGCAGGCTCGAATCCTGCCTCGGGCATGGATGTGTGTGATGTCCTTAGGTTAGTTAGGTTTAAGTAGTTCTAAGTCTAGGGGACTGATGACCTCAGATGTTAGGTCCCATAGTGCTTAGAGCCATTTGAACCATTTAGACAAAATTTCTAGTTGGTGTGATCAATGGCACCTAGCTCTCAATATCCACTTAAGATGCATCACGAGCGTTATTTGATCGCCGACGATCGTGAGAAATGAATCGCTAATACTACAGTCAGTCAATACGCATACATACTGATTTGACAGAAGTCATGCGATATGCTTGTATACAGATGATGCTAGTATGGCGTGCACAAGGTATAAAAGGGCAGTGCATTCGTGGAACAGTCATTCGTACGCAGGTGATTCATGTGTGAAGGATTCCAACGCGATTATGGCCATACGATGGGAATTAACAGACTTTGGAAAGGGGTGGAAGTTGGAGCTACACATGGGAATTTACATTTCGGAAACCTTTAGGGACGAGATCCACAATATCAAGAGTGTGCTGAGAATGCCAAATTTCAGGCAGTACCTTTCACTACGGACAACACAATAGCTGACAGCCTTTATTTAACGAATGAGAGCGGTAGCGTTCTCGCTTCCGGAGCACGGGGTCCTGGGTTCGATTCCCGGCGGGGGTCAGGGATTTTCACCTGCCTCGAGATGACTGGGTGTTTGTGTTGTCTTCATCATTTCATCATCACTCATTCAGTTGGCGAAATTGGACTGAGCAAAAGTTGGGAAAATGTACGGGTGCTGATAACTGCGCAGTTTAGCGCCCTACAAACAAAACATCATCATCATCATCATCATTAACGACTGAGAGTAGCGGCGTTTGCGTGCAGTTGTTATGTGATCTTTTCTCATGTGTTTGAACAAGCAGCACTGCATGAAATAACCGTAGAAATGAATGTAGGACTTACGACGAACGTATCCGTTAAGACAGTGCGGCGAAATCTGGCGTTTACGGGCTATGACAGCAAACGATCGACGCGACTGCCTTTGCTAACAGCACGACGCCGCCTGCAGCGCCCCTCCCGGGCTAATGGGTTCAAAAATGGTTCAAATGGCTCTGAGCACTATGGGACTTAACTTCTGAGGTCATCAGTCCCCTAGAACTTAGAACTACTTAAACCTAACTAACCTAAGGACATCACACACATCCACGCCCGAGGCAGGATTCGAACCTGCGACCGTAGCAGTCGCGCGGTTCCGAACTGCGCGCCTAGAACCGCTAGACCACCGCGGCCGGCGGGGCTGGTGGGCATATCAGTTGGATCCTTGATGACTGGAAAACCGTGGCCCTGTCAGATGAGTCACTATTTCAGTTGGCATGTGCCGATAGCAGGGTTCGAGTATGGTCCAGACCTCACGAAGCCATGGACCGAGGTTGTCAACAAGGCACCGTGCAAGCCGGTGGTGGCTCTGTGGTAGTGCAGGCTGAGTTTACATGGAATGCACTGGATACTATGGTCCAACTCAACCTATGATTGAATGGAAATGGTTATGTTTGGCTACTTGGAGACCATCTGCACCTATTCACGGACTTCCATGTTCCAGGCAACAACGGAATTTTTACGGATGACGAGGCGTCCTATCACCGGGCCAAAATTGCTCGAGATTGGTTTGAAGAACATTCTGGACGATTCGTGCGAATGATTTGGTCACCCAGATCACCCGATGTGAATACCATCGAACATTTGAGTGACGTAATCGAGAGGACTCTTCGTGCACAAAATCCTGGAACGGCAACAGTTCCGATCTTACGGACGGCTATAAAGGCAGCGTGACACAGTATTTCTTCAGAGAATCTCCAACAACTTGTTGAGTCCATGCCACAGGTACAGCTGCCCATGCAGCTTTAACACGATACCATAGTTCATCAAGAGTAGTGACTGGTGTATTGTGACGAGCCAGTTGCTCGGCCACCATTGACCAGACGTTTTCAGTTGGTGAGATATCTGAAGAATGTGCTGGCCAGGGCAGCAGTCGAACATTTTCTGTATCCAGAAAAGCCCGCACAGAACCTGCAGCATGCCGTCGTGCATTATCCTGCTGAAATGTAGGGTTTCACAGGGATCGAATGAAGGGTAGAGCCACGGGTCGTAACACATCTGAAATGTAACGTCCACTGTTCAGAGTGCCGTCAATGCGAACAAGAGGTGACCGAGACGTGTAACCAATGGCTCCCCATACCATCACGTCGGGTGAAACGCCAGTATGGCGATGACGAATACACGCTTCCAATGTGCGTTCACCGCGATGTCGACAAACACAGATGCGACCATCATGATGCTGTAAACAGAACCTGGATTCATCCGAAAAAATGACGATTTGCCATTCGTGCACCCAGGTTCGTCGTTGAGTACAGGCGCTCCTGTCTGTGATGCAGCGTCAAGGGTAACCGCAGCCATGGTCTCCGAGCTGGTAGGCCATGCTGCTGCAAACGTCGTCCAACTGTTCGTGCAGATGGTTGTTGTCTTGCAAATTTCCCCATCTGTTGACTCAGGGATCGAGACGTGGCTGCACGATCCGTTACAGCCATGCGGATAAGATGTCTCTCATCTCGACTGCTAGTGATACGAGGCCGTTGGGATCCGGCACGGCGTTCCGTATTACCCTCCTGAAACCACCGATTCCATATTCCGCTAACAGTCATTTGATCTCGACCAACGCGAGCAACAATGCCGCGATACGATAAACCGAAATCGCGATAGGCTACAATCCGACCTTTATCAAAGTGGGAAACGTGATGGTACGCATTTCCCCTCCTTACACGAGGCATCACAACAACGTTTCACCAGGCAACGCCGGTCAACTGCTGTTTGTGTATGAGAAAACGGTTGGAAACTTTCCTCATGTCAGCACGTTGTAGGTGTCGTCACCGGCGCCAACCTTGTGTGAATGCTCTGAAAAGCTAATCATTTACATATCACAGCATCTTCTTCCTGTCGGTTAAATTTCGCGTCTCTAACACGTCATCTTCGTGGTGTAGCAATTGTAATGGCTAGTAGTGTATTTGTAGCCTCGTGCAGTAAAAGACCACCACCCGAGCGAGGCAAGCGACGGCAGCGTGGAGAGTCAGCTGGCGTACGGAGCCAGCGGCTCCAAATACGTGCAGTGGCTGCGTCACGCCGGGGTGCCGGCGGCGCGATGCTGTAATTGGCGCCTGTATACTCGTATAGCGGGCGCGTGCTCTGCTCGCCGGCCGCGGCTGCCAAAACCAGTCTGCGACGTGGAGGAGGGGCGTGGCCGCTCCACTCGCCTCGCCTCGCCTCGCTGCCGCTCCGCCCGAACTGCACAGCCGCCTCCGCAGGCTTTACTGGGCGGCTCATTAGCCGCTGCTTTACGGCCCGGCTCCACGGCGTGGCACACGGGAATGCGATCGCTGCAACGCGGCGCCTTCCTGCGTACCCGGACACCTTGAGTCTTGCCACTCTGCGTGTCGTTATTTAACACAGCGGGGTGTAGAATCCCGCAAGGGGCCTCACAGCGCCATATGGCGTTGGAAAGAAATATTTTTTTTTTTTTGTTGGTACTTGTTTCGTACTCTCTCTCTCTCTCTCTCTCTCTCTCTTTCTGTTTCTCTGACACATGAGGAATAAGAAAGTCAACTCACATTGTTGTGGCCGAGCGGTTCTAGGCGCTACAGTTTGGAGCCGCGTTACCGCTACGGTCGCAGGTTCGAATCCTGCCTCGGGCATGGATGTGTGTGATGTTCTTAGGTTAGTTAGATTTAAGTAGTTCTAAGTTCTAGGGGACTGATGACCTCATAAGTTAAGTCCCATAGTGCTCAGACCCATTTGAACCAACCCCTACCCAAAACACACAGACCCATACAAAACCATAATGCAGTATCGTATTTTTCACTAGACTTCTGTAGCTCAACGCAGACATTGATACCAACCCGCCAGCCAAATGAAACTAACCAAACACAAATCTGATACCCATCATTTCAAATAAATTTGTCTTCCATAAACAAACTGCAGTCTCACAATCCACTACTGTTGATAAGTCCTCTTATTGCCCAGACGACAACTGCAAATATTCACTCACCCTTCTTGTCGGCTTAAGCACTGTGTCAATAGGCTGTATTTTCCAGCGCCTTGCTGATGCGATCTGTGGCTGCTTTTACGAGTAGGAGGAAAACATCCCCTTTACGTCGTTTTTCCCCTAGAAGCTGCAAACTCTTTTAGGATGTAGTGACCTATTTATATATCTCCCAGAGTAGCTATTTCTCCTGCAAGGAATTCTAAATGGCCGAATTCTTCCTCGAAATAATGTGACTCACAGATTCCTTTACACAGGTCCACCAATGTTTTAATCATTCTTCTTTCCTGCCTGTGACGGCGATTGAAATTTTTCTGCAGGCATCTTGTGTGAGTGTGCTACCTTTATACTTTGTGTCCTAAAGTTCCGTTAGGTTTCCTGAATACGTGCGCATTAAAAAAAAATAGGAACTCCTTCCGCACTGCAAGTTCTGCGATCTTAACTAGCGGTCTGATGACGCTAAGACCCAAACCTGGAGTGGATGCGTTCTTTTGAATTTGAGTTTCATATTACTATCTGTCTATATTCGCTGAAAATGTCTCCAACGTTGGGAAGCGAAATGATAGCGGCAGAATTATGCCTCAGTGCACGGCCTATTACCCACATAATAAACCACACCATGAATGCAAGTAACGAACATGATTCCATTGAGTAAGAACGTAGAGGCGATAGGACCACATTTTAATACAACTTGGCTTGACATGTCCTGTCATAATTAGTCGAATCGATTTTGGGAATTTTCTGCAGAACATTGCCACAGCGTTGGGAAGGCAAATGAAATGTGTACCAATTATTGTCACTCACAGAAATATACTGGAATGTCTCGTGTAACTTAGCTACTGGTAGCGCGGAAATAGTATGGATGCATAGTTGTGTGTAAAAGCAGGAAGAAAGCCATGTCGCCATCTTCAGCCCTTGCAGATATCAACAATGCATCTTGCCTCCCCAAGGCACTGTGTGTTCAAGCTAACAAATTGGCACTTACAAGGGGAGGCCGCCAATTGTAAATTCACATTCGATTCATACTGTGCATAATAAAAGCTCATGGCCAGAGGTGTAATGTAGCAAAGCACCAAGATGCACTTCTCAGCCGTTGTCGAGAAAATCGACGGTTAAAAGCAACCGTTGCGGTGAAATACTATCGACGATTAATAATTTTCTACAGCGTCGTGGTGCAGCGATAAGCGCTCGGGTTCGTAATCCGAAGGTCGCCGGATCGAATCTCGCGCCATGCAATTTTTTTATTATTAGTTTTTTGTAATTCAAATATATATATATATATATATATATATATATATATATATATATATATATAAACAATTAATGAATTGCTTATGCATGTTGGTGAAGGCGGATCGCTCTCCAATTGTACCGCCTCCGTTTTTCCGTATTTTTTTAACAGGGTGTACCAAAGCTCTCCCGTCCGCACTGATTTTCGACAATGTTATAAGTTGCTCTAGGGACCGCATCTACCTTCTTTCGAAGTTAGCAGGCAACTACGCTGTTATGCGGCGGCTCGTTTCGGCCCATTCAACATTTGTCATTCAAGTGTAACGAGCGAGTAACGGAGTTCATATTTCATACCTGCCACAGCAAATTTGTGATCGTGGGGTCTCTATTGTAATTCGAACGTTTGACTTACGCTATACCTATTCGTTTCGGAATATCGTTTTTACGTCTCCGTTAACTATACGTGTTTAACATTATGAAGACAATTAATAACATTTGTGAAATACAACTTTGCTTGCGGAAAACATAATGATGTCGCCAGTTTTTCCACGACAAACGACTTTCAACAACTTATTGTATGCATAATTGTTGCAACTGATTGCCGGGAATTGTATATATATATATATATATATA
Organism: Schistocerca americana; assembly: GCF_021461395.2. Classification (NCBI taxonomy): domain Eukaryota; kingdom Metazoa; phylum Arthropoda; class Insecta; order Orthoptera; family Acrididae; genus Schistocerca; species Schistocerca americana. The sequence goes on along the minus strand of NC_060122.1, from coordinate 363,996,590 downwards.
TATATATATATATATATATATATATATTTGAATTATAAAAAACAAATTTAAAAAAAAGTTGCATAGCGCGAGATTCGATCCGGCGACCTTCGGATTACGAACCCGAGCTCTTACCGCTACTCCACGACGCTGTAGAGAATTATTAATCGTAGAGAATATTTCACCGCAACGGTTTCTTTTAACTGTCGATTTTCTCGGCAACGGCTGAGAAGTGCATCTTGGTGCTTTGCCACATTACACCTCTGGCCATGAGCTTTTATTATGCGCAGTATGAATCGAATCTGAATTTCACAATTGGCGGCCTCCCCTTGTTAGTCCTGAATGTATAGTAATATTGACTTAAAACTACTATTATTACTTATTTATCGTATGTAATCTAAATAGATGGAATTTTAACGATTAACGACAATGTTTTTATTATTACACATATCCGCCGGCGAAGCCACTGATACCCCCACCGGCATGGACTTTCACCTTAGCGCAGACATAAGTTTGTAGCTAATTGCTTTCTGAACTAGCAGTTTAGTGTCTATTTAGTTGAAGTTAATAAACTGGCAAACCATTTAGTAGAAAAATTCCTTGTTTGGGACGATTTAGCATCAAATGTCATTGAGTCACAGTTTCCTGGTCGTGCAGCTTATTACGTTAGCTTGCGAGACATGGAAGTGAGTGAGCATCAGATGAAAACGGCCGTTGCTCTACAGTGAATAACCTTAATATTCGGAAACTAAGAGATTTTTACTTTGATACATCTTAACTGTATTCTGAATAAAAGAAAAATATAATATACCCACGTATTATATGAAGGTAGATGTCTAGTATACAGTACTATGAATGATGTTTACATAACGTATACCATTTGTTAAATAATACGGTTGAAATAAAGCACTCTTCGATGGTAACGTTACTTTAATACCCGGACAGATGGCAGTGCCGCACTTGTTTTCACCGTTCACACCTGGGAAAATATTTCGAGTCAGAAGGCAAGTGTATGTTTACAAGCGCGGAGGCTGTCCAGACTGAGCAATGCCACGCAAAGCTAACACTAGTTTTGAGGTACGACAGCTTGTGATTTTCCACAACCCGAAAGGTAAATCATACGGACAAATTGCTGCCACGCTCAACATAAGCAAGAGTAGTCTGGCAGATATCGTCAGACGATACAAAAATGAGGACCGTATCGACTCTGTACGCCAAAAGGTCCAGCCACCGAAGCTGGATGCACCTGACAAGAGGCAGCTAATACGGAAAATAAAGAAGGATCCCACACTCAGTGCATCAGATTAGCACGTGAGGTGCTAAACGATACTGGCAAGAAGGTACATCCTCAAACGACTCGCAGAGCATTGAATGAATGTGGCTTCAGTGGAAGAGTAGCCACGAAGCAACCGTATGTCAATGAACAGAATCGAAAACAGACCTCATATTTTGACAGGGAGTTTATTACGAAGGACGAAATATGGTGGAACGACGTCACTTTTGCTACAAGGTTAACATTTCATAGTGTCCGAATATTGAAGTGATTCACTATAGCCGGCCGAAGTGGCCGTGCGGTTCTAGGCGCTGCAGTCTGGAACCGCGAGACCGCTACGGTCGCAGGTTTGAATCTTGCCTCGGGCATGGATGTGTGTGATGTCCTTAGGTTAGTTCGGTTTAAGTAGTTCTAAGTTCTAGGGGACTAATGACCTCAGAAGTTGAGTCCCATAGTGCTCAGAGCCATTTGAACCATTTTTTGATTCACTGTATATGCCGGACAGTCGCGTTGTGGTTTTCAGGGGGTCTTCTACGCTCGTTTAGGTAAATACTAGGCTGGTCCCCAGTCTGTTATTCACAAACACTTAATTACGATAAGAAGCAGTACATATTCTACACGATTCCCAGCCGTGTGGTGCTCACGACATCTCTCCCTTAGATTCAGTAACTATTATGGCGACAAGTAGAGCATCCAGGGAAAAAGTAAAAAGTGAAATTAATTTGCCAAAGCATGAAATCAATGGAGCCCACATGATAGGAAAACCACTAACAAAGAGAGAGCGCTACTGAATCAAATTTTTGAGGAGATTTCAACAGTTGTGAAATAAATATGTCTTAACTAACGAAAATTTGTAGCAACTGGGACTCGAACACGAATATCCTATTTTCCACGAGCAGGTGGCTTAACCATTGGGCTATCGCAACACATCCTGGGCCTGACTGTACCTTCCCTTGTAGCTGATGATTATTGGCTCTGAGCACTATGGGACTTAACATCTTAGGTCATCAGTCCCCTAGAACTTAGAACTAGTTAAACCTAACTATCCTAAGGACATCACACACATCCAAGCCCGAGGCAGGATTCCAACCTGCGACCGTAGCAGTCGCGCGGTTCCGGACTGCGCGCCTAGAACCGCGAGACCACCGCGGCTGGCTGCTGATGATTATTCCCACCCACTTTTCGACTCCATACACAACAAAAGGAGGAATCGATGCTGATGTGTTGGTAAATGTGCCAACACCTTGTAGATAGAGGCGGCCTAAATGCACGCTATCTAACGCAGACGGGCGTGAATTCTGGAACTGGATAAGTAGTGAATTCTAATAAGAAAAGTATGCAGCTCCTCGAATACTTAACTTTATTCTATCCTTGTGGTACATCGCTCTTGATAATACAAATAAGACTATCTTCAGATATGGTTAATGGCGCCTTGCTAGGTCGTAGCCATGGACTTAGCTGAAGGCTATTCTAACTGTCTCTCGGCAAATGAGAGAAGGGCTTCGTCAGTGTAGTCGCTAGCAAAGTCGTCGTACAACTGGGGTCGAGTGCTATATCGTATCTCGAGACCTGCCTTGTGGTGGCGCTCGGTCTGCGATCACACAGTGGCGACACGCGGGTCCGACATGTACTAAATGGACCGCGGCCGATTTAAGCTACCACCTAGCAAGTGTGGTGTCTGGCGGTGACACCACAGATGCCATAGAGGATAAGCCCGTCCCTGCCACAAGCGATGTACAGGGTGATCAGGAACAAACTGAAAAAGTTGTAAGGGTGTACAGTGTAGGTTGCGCTGCGGAATAACAGTTAAGAAAAAAATTAAAGACCTCGTCCAGTATCGATTTAATTAGGATTGACGTTAGCCGATGATGTCCCTGCGTGCGCGAATTCAAGCACTTGCACACGTTAAAATGCGGTAATGTACAGACGTATGTGGGTCTATGAGTTACCATTTGTTGAAACGCTTATTACCAGTTAAAATGTACTGTTTTCGGAAGAGATAAATGTAAGCTAGATGAGCAAAAGCTACGTTTGTTCGATTTGAGGAAATCGAACGAAGAATAAGTTTGGCGATGCTGCCTCTGGCACGCTGCTTGAATTTCCGCGTTACGACCTGACTGGCTGACTTCAATACTAATTAAATCGCCCCGCGGTCTAGGCCGCTTTACCACGGTTCGCGTGGCTCCCCCGACAGAGGTTCGAGTCCTCCCTTGGGCATAGGTGTGTGTGTGTAGTCCTTAGCGTAAGTTAGTTTAGGTTAGATTACGTAGTGTGTAAACCTAGGGACCGATGACCTCAGCAGTTTGGTCCCATAGGAACTTACCACCGCCGCCACCACTAATTAAATCTGAAAAAGCTCAACATACTGAAAGCTTCCTTAACAATTATTTCCCACCACAACCTACCCTGCAACTCCCTTAGAAGTTTTTCATACTGTTTCTGACCAGCCTGTATAGTACCTGAACAGAGTTCATTAACGTTAAGAAGATGGGCTCAGTGAGGTGAACTGAAGAATTGCTGTGACATGAAATGAAATCGGTGAATTACGATCAGAAAATTATGATCACTTGCGGCCGAGAATTCATTTCATTTAGTAACTGTCCCTTGTGACAGGATAAGCCAGCGTGTTCTATCAGATCAACGCATAGCTCCAGTATTTACGAAACTCTGCAATGCTTTAAAGAAGATACAACCTATGAAATCACCTTCCTCACATCTAATGAATTTTGTTCTTCGAAAACTTTTCATCAACAATCCAGAACGTATTTCAGCCATAGATATGTATTCTCCAAGCGTTCTAAAGTAAACTCAATGGAAAGGGATTACGGCGAACAAAGTAAATATCTCTCAAAGTCTTTGTTCAAAAATGGCTCTGAGCACTATGGGACTCAACTGCTGAGGTCATTAGTCCCCTAGAACTTAGAACTAGTTAAACCTAACTAACCTAAGGACATCACAAACATCCATGCCCGAGGCAGGATTCGAACCTGCGACCGTAGCGGTCTTGCGGTTCCAGACTGCAGCGCCTTTAACCGCACGGCCACTTCGGCCGGCTAAAGTCTTTGTAACTCACTATTAGTGTTATTATTATTTAATGTGAAAGGATAATCACCATCAGGTTAAAACAGAGCATAATGTGGAGACGATAAATACTTTCCACTAAGTAGGAATCACCAACGCCGCACACAGGTAAACCACACCAAATGATACCGTAGAAATTGTGCCAAAACATTCCTTTAATTTTGCAATGAATTCATCTTATCTGGTAGTGGTACTTCATTATATTCTCATCATTGGAAAGGATAGAATAATATTTTTCTTTCAACCCCAAAAGAAAACTTTATAAATTTCACTTTTCTTGTAAAATGACGTAGGCGTTTCAGCTGAACAAAATAAACCGCAGTCAATTACTATTTCTTTAATTGGTTAAAAATAACAGTCCGATTTTGAACTGTCTTGGTTCATCTTCATTGGCGATTCATAGATTTCACACAGACAGGTTGTCGTAGATACACTGTAGTATTCCCTAGAAATATTTGTGCACTCAGAAATCCATTACATCTGTGATAAACAGTTACTGCAATTATGGTTTACCGAGCGATGTGGCGCAATAGGTTGCACACTGGATTCGCATTTGGGATGGCAACGGTTCGAACCCGAATCCAGCCATCCTGGTTTACGTTTTCCATAATTTATCTACATCGCTTCGGGCAAATGCCGGGATGGTTCTTGTGAAAGGGCACGGCCGATTTCCTTCCCCATCCTTCTCTCATCCGATGGGACCGATGACCTCACTGTTTGGTCCCCTCCTCCTAAACCAATCAACCAATTATGATTTCTCTTTGAAACTGTAATTCGCGAAACACGATGATGTCAATTACTTCTTGCATTGTAGAAGTCTGCGAAGAAAATACGAAACCACTATATACTGGCATTTGAATTTTGCTAATATTTGACATTATTACTTGTAGTGCTTCAGTGAAGCTATTCACTTTAAGATTTATGATTAGCGGCATAAGAACGTTTACATCATAGCAGTTTTAACAAAGTACGTAAGATATACAAGTTCTAGAACAATTATTAATTCATGAGTGTATTATAGTTTATTGACAATATTAGAGTTGTAGCTATCTAACATTTACGTGTGAATTAATCTTACTCACACATTTTTCAGAGAGATACATTGAAGCATATTGAAAATTACACTAAAGATTTTCAAGAAACGCTCGTTTGCCACTTCAGTCTGGTCATTAGGATAATGTGTAACTTATGAATTCAGATTCAACTTTTCACTCTTGTCAACATAATGTGAAATGTGTGGTTCACTTCCAGTGTGACGCACTCTATCTCATTCCCTGCACAAGTTGTCGATTAATACTCAGTTGTTTGGATTGTTGAGTCGTGGTACAGCATTGCGTTTCCTGTACCTAGACTGAGAAGATATTTTTTCCTTCTTACAGTTGAGCTTCTTACTGTTATTATGAACTAAAAGCCGCGAGGGATTAGCCGAGCGGTCTAGGGCGCTGCAGCCATGGGCTGTGCGGCTGGCCCCGGCGGAGTTTCGAGTCCTCCCTCGGGCAAGGGTGTGTGTGTTTGTCCTTAGGGTAATTTAGATTAAGTAGTGTTTAATCTTAGGGACTGATGACATTAGCAGTTAAGTCCCATAAGATTTCACACACATTTGAACATTTATGAACTAAAAACATATTCTGATCAGTTTTAAGCCATCGATCGGCGGTAAGATCTTTTAGTTCAAGGGAAGTGGCAATTTCCACGTCCTTCATCAAAGCCTGAGCATGTATATATTACTGACGGCACCTTAATGAAAAACTGCGTCACTGCAACTGCGAACTTCCCTCGTCTAAGAGTAATCGTATATAAACCTTGAAGTTTAAGGGTCATCAGCCATTCACCGACTGCTAGGAGCAATACATAGACATTTTCAGGAATATTACGGCAATAGGAAACAAGAAAAGTTATTTACGTAAGACGCGATATACATAATTCAAATGTGGGTGTCGTATGGATTCTCTAGAAACTATCGTGTACAGTGATATTGGAGACATTCTGATAACGCGACTTTTGGATACTTGAAAACGGTGAAGATGTGTTCAGACATTTAATTTGTAACCTGGTTTCTTAACTTAACATCTGAGGTCATCAGTCCCCTAGACTTAGAACTACTTAAATCTAACTAACCTAAGAACATCAAACACATCCATGCCGGAGGAAGGATTCGAACCTGCGACCGTAGCAGCAGCGCGGTTCCGAACTGCAGCGCCAAGAACCGGTCGTCCATAGCGGCCGGCCAAGGCATTTCAACGTATTGCTCTTCCCAAATAGTTTATTCCAGGCGGAAGTAAAACTGCACGCGATACGGACGTTGTGAATTGTCTCTGTTTTTCCACTACTCCCATTATCCTTGCGTGTCCGTTGTTAGCTGAGTACCGACATTTTATTAACGTCACTGTTACTAGACACTGCTGTAGGAGCGCACATTTTCACGTTTTTCACAAAACAAAATATGACTTTCAAATGGCGATGCCACCACGGTAGCAGACACAATGACGAAGTGGGAACGCATTGGGAGGCAGCACGTCGTGACAACAGTCTTGCAGTTGCGCGAGCCGGTGCCATTAAGCGCTGACGGCCTTGGCGCCAAATAGCTTCTTCGTAAGCCAAGCGAGCGTCTTCCGCCCGCCATGTACGACATAAACACTCGTGTGTTTCCTTGTGTCCCGTCGCACCGACAACATCAGCCATCGGCTTTTCCTCGTTCGCTCTTAGCCGCAAAAACCTTACGTCACATGACAATGCATTTCTTCACAACCAATACGGCGATGAATACCACACTTCTCTGCAACGGCGGAATAGTAAAAACAGTGGTATGTAGACAACATTCCATTAGAACTACTGACAGCCTTGGGAGAGCCAGGCCTAACAAAACTCTACCATCTGGTGAGTAAGATGTATGAGGCAGGCGAAATATCCTCAGACTTCAAGAAGAATGTAGTAATTCCAATCCCAAAGAAAGCAGGTGTGAAAATTACCGAACTATCAGTTTAATAAGTCACGGCTGGAAAATGCAAACGCGAATTCTTTACAGACGAATGGAAAAACTGGTAGAAGCTGGCCTCGGGAAAGATCAGTTTGGATTCCGTACAAATGTTGGAAGACGTGAGGCAATACTGACCCTACGACTTATCTTAGAAGAAAGATTAAGGAAAGGCAAACCTACGTTTCTAGCATTTGTAGACTTAGAGAAAGCTTTTGACAATGTTGACTGGAATACTCTCTTTCAAATTCTGAAGGTGGCAGGGGTAAGATACAGGGAGCGAAAGGCTATTTATAATTTGTACAGAAACCAGATGGCAGTTATAAGAGTCGAGGGACATGAAAGGGAAGCAGTGGTTGGGAAGGGAGTGAGACAGGGTTGTAGCCTCTCCCCGATGCTATTCAATCTGTATATTGAGCAAGCAGTAAAGGAAACAAAAGAAAAATTAGGAGTAGGTATTAAAATCCACGGAGAAGAAATAAAAACTTTGAGGTTTGCCGATGACATTGTAATTCTGTCAGAGACAGCAAATGACTTGGAAGAGCAGTTGAACGGAATGGACAGTGTCTTGAAAGGAGGGTATAAGGTGAACATCAACAAAAGCAAAGCAAGGATAATGGAATGTAGTCGAATTAAGTTGGGTGATACTGAGGGAATTAGATTAGGAAATGAGACACTTAAAGTAGTAAAGGAGTTTTGCTATTTGGGGAGCAAAATAACTGATGATGGTCGAAGTAGAGAGGATATAAAATGTAGACTGGCAATGGCACGGAAAGCGTTTCTGAAGAAGAGAAATTTGTTAACATCGAGTATAGATTTAAGTGTCAGGAAGTCGTTTCTGAAAATATTTGTATGGAGTGTAGCCATGTATGGAAGTGAAACATGGACGATAAATAGTTTTGACAAGAAGAGAATAGAAGCTTTGCAAATGTGGTGCTACAGAAGAATGCTGAAGATTAGATGGGTAGATCATATAACTAATGAGGAGGTATTGAATGTAATTGGGAAGAAGAGGAGTTTGTGTCACAACTTGACTAGAAGAAGGGATCGGTTGGTAGGACATGTTCTGAGGCATCAAGGGATCACCAATTTGGTACTGGAGGGCAGCGTGGAGGGTAAAAATCGTAGAGGGAGACCAAGAGATGAATACACTAAGCAGATTCAGAAGGGTGTAGGCTGCAGTAGGTACTGGGAGATGAAGAAACTTGCACAGGACTGAAGACAACAACACAACAGTATGATTTATTTAGTGTAGTATGGTTCAAATGGCTCTGAGCACTATGGGACTTAACATCTTAGGTCATCAGTCCCCTAGAACTTAGAACTACTTAAACCTAACTAACCTAAGGACACCACACACATCCATGCCCGAGGCTGGATTCGAACCTGCGACCGTAGCAGTCCCGCGGTTCCGGACTGCAGCGCCTAGAACCGCACGGCCACCGCAGCCGGCCTTTAGTGTAGTAATGGGATAGCAAGCGTTCATTTCCATTTGATTCCATAGTCTGAAGATGATTTCTCCCCTGTTTTAAAATATGTAGTAATTCATTGCCTGGTCGGAAAGGGCGGCGAGTATAAAAAATTTGCTCTCTGCAGTAATGAAACTACTTTTACGTAACAGGCGTTATGGAGGTAGGACCACCGTCAACGCTTCGCTTAGGAGATTTTCTCTAGTTGCCGTATTTCAATCCTGAGGCCATTGCTAGAATGGTTTCTATCTCAAAGTCGCACTTACTAATACTCTGCGTGCTACCTGGGGTGGCTCTGAGCACTATGGGACTCAACTGCTGAGGTCATTAGTCCCCTAGAACTTAGAACTAGTTAAACCTAACTAACCTAAGGACGTCACAAACATCCATGCCCGAGGCAGGATTCGAACCTGCGACCGTAGCGGTCTTGCGGTTCCAGACTGCAGCGCCTTTAACCGCACGGCCACTTCGGCCGGCAATGCGTGCTCCCTGAATTGAGTCAGCTTCCGAGGCAAGCAATGAAGCCTTAAATTGTTTATGTCGAAAACCTCACCCTTTCTCAGTAAAGCTGATACGCTATTTGATACCTGCTACCCAGTATATAAATTTAAGACACACACACTTTCTCTAAACCAGTAACAAACATCTAGAATTTTCGAGTAAATAAAGAAGATATTCCTGTTCCTACTTCGTTATTGCACTCTCCAGTCTATTTAAAATTTATTGATTTTTGTTCAAATAGCGACGTCATCGAGGAAGAACGCGTGTGATATGAAACTTTCCCAATATTCTAAGTGGGGTACGAGATAAAAAGAACTCGTGGGACAGAGTTATAAATTCAGTTATAAATTCAGAATAGGAAGAGGTAAGAAGCGAAGAGATTGTATTGCACCAAATCTATTCTCAGTAGTCCTAGAGGAAAGTTTGATTTACTTAAACTGAGAATAATTACGTGTCACTGGAACTTGACTGAACTACCTTCGGCTTACTGGTGACACTTTACGTGTTCTCGTGTGAAGGACGCGTACTCTAACAAGTTACTGAAAAAGCTAATAGAGAAAGTTTGAATGTAGCTTTGCACTCGGTTGTAATAAGAACAAAATATGAATAATTTGCAAATATAACTGCGTAAATAAACAATTAACTTATTGAACCAGATGATGCTCACTTCAATGTGACCCATGATTTGGGTAAGAGGAAGCTTTACTCCCGACTCGATACCAGAACAAAGCAACTTCTGGTTGTTGCCTGTCACGACCTCATCGAGATCGTGGATCGAGGCTCATTTGTCCTGAAAATCATCGTCACGACCGACGGGACCTGGTGCCTGAGGCCAGACCTCCAACGCAAGCGTAAAAAAAAAAAAAATAATAAATAAACGTGGTAACTATCAATCAGGAAGGTGCGTATGAAGACAATGGTCTTCCACTCTGCGGGTGTTGGTTGCTTGGTTGATTCGGGAGAGGGGACCTAACAGCGAGGTCCCATCGAATTAGGGAAGGACGGGAAGGAAGTCGGCCGTAGGCTTTCACAGGAACCATCCCGGCATTTAACTGAAGTGGTTTAGGGAAGTCACGGAAAACCTAAATCAGGATGCCGGAAGAGGGGAAATTTTAATATCAGGTAAAGAATGCTTATAAGGCCAGTGAAGAGTGAATGCTCCCATTCCATATACGCAAAATATCTATTAAAAGAAAATCACCATCACAACGTTACCAGCTCGTAGTCTCGCGGTTATCGTTGCTCACTCTCGATCAGGGGACACTGGCTTCGATTCCTGGCCGGATCGGCGATATTGTCCACTTGGGACTGGGTGTATTTGTTGTTCTCATTATCATTTCAGCATCATCTACACCCCCAGAAGGGGGCTTCCGACCAAAAGTACGACACGCGCATTTCATTTCAATACCACACTGGGATGAGAACAGGATGGAAATCTTATAATCTAATAAGAAAAGAAAGGGAATACTCGCTCTCCAGGAATTGTATTTCACACAGGAGGCCATAAGTGAAAAAGTACTCAATGACAAAAAAGCACTGACAGAATTACAATATTATCACTAATTCGTAGCTTACCATAATAAAAAAAAAATTCTAATTTAATAAAAACTTATAGAAGAAAGGAGGTAATAAATAAAAAGAAAGTTAAAAAGAACACAAATACAGTGATCCCATGCCAACACCTCACTTTATTCTCACTAACTACAGCTCTCATCACCCCTAGTGAACCTTACAGGAAGTGAGCAAGACCATGCGCTGGGTGCAACAGAAAAGACCATGTGCAGTAAAATATATAAATGTGACCAACAATCAATTGGAAACCTGCACTGTTTGCATCTGGTGGCTATAGAGGAACCAATGAACGCGTAAAAATAGAAAAATGAAAGTAAGTGATAAATTACAAACTTATATTTGCAAACTGTTAGATGATTTAACTGTGTTGCCAGGAAAGTCTACAGATCTACTAACAGTATACGTACAGTTAAATAATTTTCCTTATATTGTACATCACTGATGATGCCTAGTGTGAGCAGACGAAAATATTTGGTTAAGTGCAAAACTGAGGAAGAATGGCTGCAAATACTAACAATATAAAAATGTTTATGACTGTGCCCATCTAGAAATGGACTTTCAATGCGAAAGCTTTAAAACTAGGGGGGAAATGAACATTAAGAGATATGCTTATTATAAATCATATAAGCGGCAAAAAAGTAAATGGATCAAGGGGCAGACTGAAGTAACTATTACGCTGTTAGTCGTTAGCACATCTGGGGTTTCACAAGACTGCGCATAGTACACTCCTAGCAGTGTGTGGAGCATCTCTCCAAGTTTTTAACTTACTTTCCAGGTGCTCAGTATGCGAACAGTTTGTGATGTGTCACACGTCAGTACCATCGGAAAAACATGTGCCAGATTTATAGCTGCCTGAGAAAGCGCTTAGAAAGCATTTTACTTTGGAGACCCCATCGACTGAGTAGCCTATCTGCAGGAGAAAACTAATACTATGCAGTAAAATAGAGCAGAAGCTTTGTCTACATGTTCTCGTCCACTTCCTAGCAGTGTGCTTTGTAAGCGTGACACGGTGCGTATTATGAATCGAAGGTTGGAGAGAAACTCACTTCAGTGATATGTGTCTGTTTTCTGCATGTCTTGTAGTTTTTGCACTGTCATCTTCTGAAATCCCGGAGGTATTTATGAATAACTCTGTACTATAATGAAAATAAAAAGAAAGTGGGCAGAACTCTTATTAATGTGAGTGGATAGTAAGCAGTCTGTAATGGTAGATTCATTAAGACTCTACTTTGGGCACCATTTACACAGTGTGTAATTATCTGCTGCTTCACATTGAGTAGCTACTTTATGTGGTGGTCAGTCTGGTTAAGAGTCCACCTCAGGAAGCCAATTCGTGGCGATAGTGTTATAGATCCTCACTTTGAGAAGCTAATTATGTAGTGAGCAGTTTGGCAACCCGGTTTGGTCGGACATTTACGTAGTGATTTAATGAAGCAGGCCGCGCATTTGAAGTGAAGTAACGTTAATTGTATTTGCCAGTGTGGGGAAAGTGCAGCTAACATATACCACTCTCCACAACATAAGGACAAGGTAGAAAAAATAACATATTAACTACTAGTGGAAAAGAATGAATGTGCGGGGGCATGTTTCGAGAGGTTTCGTAGTTGTGCATAGAAAGCTGCACGTCATATGGCGTGAAGTAGGCTTTTGCGACAAATGGGGCTCTTCCTGCAACGCGAGGCAGTTGAAGGAACGGCATAGGACAGTATCTATCAATCAGTGATCATAAGGTTACTCTATGGTGGTGTTCTCCATTATAACATGGCCAGGAGACAACTTCTGGAGGACTTTACACGGGGAAGAATCGGGAATCGAAAGGAGGACGAAGTATGACCATTGTAACCCAGGAGTTTGGTATTGTTCACAGAGTTGTTTCAGGAGCATGGAGAGGTTTCCGAACCACAGGAACTGCTGGCAGAGGCAGAGAAGGCAAGCGACCGTACTCAATTACAGCAGCAGATGACCGCTGCCTTGTGCAACAGAATAAAGGCACCCACGTCAAACAGCGGATACAGGTGCAGCCACGTTTAACAGGACTGCAAGGCACCCTGTCATTATGAGAGGATGGAACACATAATACATCCAGGAACATTATCGAACGTGATCGTTTTGGTGGTCCAGATGTTACGATGTGGGGAGGCATAATGTTGGATGGGTGTACTTGTTCCCAAATCTTTGAACAAAATACACTCAGCAGTCAACATTATTGTGACATTGTACTTCTTCCCGACGTCCGTCATTTCAGGGGTACATTCGGCCATGACTTAATCTTCATGAGTGACAGTGCGCGACCACATCGGCTGGCGCAGTTTGAGGATATTCCGCGAAAGGACTGCCTGCCAGTTCGCCGGACTTACATCCCTTCTATAATGTGTGGGACGCGTTAGGGAGACGCACTGCAGCACGCCATGTGCATCAAGGACAATGCAATTGCTGTTAACCTCACCGGTGGAGGAAATCAACCCCCTGCCACAAGAATTCCTTAAAAACCAGATGAGCAGCGTGGGAACACGTTGCAGAGCAACCAATGCCGTTCTCGGTGATCACACACCCCATTAAGAACCAGATCTAACCTTTTTTATTCTCCCGGAGCTTCATTTCTATTTCTATCATTGCGTATTTCGTTTTATCTTCTGCACTGTACTCTAGTAGTTCCTTCTGCGAGCAGCCAAAGTTTTCTTCAAGTTGATTTACTTAGCTGTGAAACGTCATGCGAAAGCTACTTTCGCCCGTAAGTTTTCCACACAAGTGTGTCACCTAGGTCGCATGGGTAGCTTTTGCTTATGTCGTTTCCTAGAATGTACGCCACACACTCCAGGTAGTTAAGCCCTAAGTAGCTTTCCTGCACTAAAATTCTGAACAAGAGGCTTGGAGTTGCCTTCATCCGATATGTTGCTAAATGTCAGGAGAGCGCCTATGTTGCTAAATGTCTGGAGTGAATCCGTATCGAGTGGAACAATGTGATGAGATTTTTGGTAGTATAGATCTGTGTTAATGCTGAGAGGCTGAAGACCGCTCCAAAACAGTGCGTGTGTCTCCAGAACAATTTCATAATGTGCCAGGTGTTTATCGTCTGGTGGGAAGTTAACAAACGATTAAACAGGTAAGACACCAACATTCTAGTGTTAACGTTAATAAGCCGGCCGGTGTGGCCTAGTGGTTCTAGGCGCTGCCTCGGGCATGGATGTGTGTGATGTCCTTAGGTTAGTTAGGTTTAAGTAGTTCTAAGCTCTAGGTGACTGATGACCTTAGATGTTAAGTCCCATAGTGTTCAGAGCCATTTGAACCATTTTTACCTTAATGAACGTAATTTGGGCTTATCTACCTTGTGTGTAAATTTTATCCTAAACGTTCGGATCACCTTGTTCGTATATCGGCGCGTCAAAAGGGTGCTGCAGAGTAACAGAACAGCTTTTTTAAATGTCGTGTAAATAACGTAACTGTTTCGAAAACACAACATTGTGTGCAACGTATAGTTGTTAATGTATGTAGCGACAAACTAAATATAGAAAGATAAGTAAATAAAACATGGTAATGAAAGTGTCCATGGGAACGAAAAGTAGTAAGAGAGTAATAGCTAGCATGCTACTTTTTTGACGCGTGGTGGAATATTCGAACGATATGGCATTACTTGTCACTCATGTGAAATGAAATGTATAGGTAACCAATTTTCATGACCAACACTTTTACATTGAAGCATGCAAACGTTTCAATACATTGCGAAATAATTTGGAAATTAATACAATTTTAGCAAATACTTTAGTGTAACGTGTTAGTCCAATAGAGATGAATCCTCTATTTTATAGAATAAAAAATTAAAGAAGAAATAAGACTGCCGGTTGCGGTAAACTGAGGATGCTTTCGCAAACTGCATTTGACAGAAGAATTCCATTACCTTGGTTTATTATAAGGACAAACTATGTATACTTCGATACCACACTGAACCGTCACATTCCCGGCTAGGTAGAGTTGATGCTAGGTTCTCCCTCAGAACGAGAATGTGGCAACTAATAAACCTGTTTGATGGCTGGAGGCTAAAACGAGGAACAAAAGTTATTCTGCCGCTGACGTTTCTCTCCTATGAATGTGGCATCATTACAAGGACAGTAATTACTTCACGATAAGACAGCATCTTCTCCCCCCCCCCCCTCTCTCTCTCTCTCTCTCTCTCTCTAATTTCCCTATTTGGCGGGTAATTAATGGTGATAGCAATCATAGCCAACTTCACAGTGTGCTTTGCATATTTACTGATGGTAATGACTGGAAGATACTGCCTTGTTTCTTCCTTTCCTTTTCAATTACGTAATTCACTGTTACCATAACTATTTTGTTTCTTCTAGTACTGAAATCAAGAATCTTGTCAGCAAGTTCTACATTAGTCTCTAATCGTTTATTAATATCAAGCAAATCACATTTTGTACAGTTCACAAAAGAGGAAATCCTGTCATTATCTGGGGCTGCGAACGAACGCTCCCTTGGAGGTAATGGCTTCAAACCTCGGTTATGGATGAAATTTTCATTACGAATATTTGTCCGAAAAAGACAGTAAAGATAGTGACGCGCTGCTGATCAGGGGGTTAAGTTACAAATTTCCGTGCACGGCCTCACTGAGTAACAGCTTGTTACACAGTTGACTGTGATACGTCACCTAAGTGAAAAATACACTCCTGGAAATGGAAAAAAGAACACATTGACACCGGTGTGTCAGACCCACCATACTTACTCCGGACACTGCGATAGGGCTGTACAAGCAATGATCACACGCACGGCACAGCGGACACACCAGGAACCGCGGTGTTGGCCGTCGAATGGCGCTAGCTGCGCAGCATTTGTGCACCGCCGCCGTCAGTGTCAGCCAGTTTGCCGTGGCATACGGAGCTCCATCGCAGTCTTTAACACTGGTAGCATGCCGCGACGGCGTGGACGTGAACCGTATGTGCAGTTGACGGACTTTGAGCGAGGGCGTATAGTGGGCATGCGGGAAGCCGGGTGGACGTACCGCCGAATTGCTCAACACGTGGGGCGTGAGGTCTCCACAGTACATCGATGTTGTCGCCAGTGGTCGGCGGAAGGTGCACGTGCCCGTCGACCTGGGACCGGACCGCAGCGACGCACGGATGCACGCCAAGACCGTAGGATCCTACGCAGTGCCGTAGGGGACCGCACCGCCACTTCCCAGCAAATTAGGGACACTGTTGCTCCTGGGGTGTCGGCGAGGACCATTCGCAACCGTCTCCATGAAGCTGGGCTATGGTCCCGCACACCGTTAGGCCGTCTTCCGCTCACGCCCCAACATCGTGCAGCCCGCCTCCAGTGGTGTCGCGACAGGCGTGAATGGAGGGACGAATGGAGACGTGTCGTCTTCAGCGATGAGAGTCGCTTCTGCCTTGGTGCCAATGATGGTCGTATGCGTGTTTGGCGCCGTGCAGGTGAGCGCCACAATCAGGACTGCATACGACCGAGGCACACAGGGCCAACACCCGGCATCATGGTGTGGGGAGCGATCTCCTACACTGGCCGTACACCACTGGTGATCGTCGAGGGGACACTGAATAGTGCACGGTACATCCAAACCGTCATCGAACCCATCGTTCTACCATTCCTAGACCGGCAAGGGAACTTGCTGTTCCAACAGGACAATGCACGTCCGCATGTATCCCGTGCCACCCAACGTGCTCTAGAAGGTGTAAGTCAACTACCCTGGCCAGCAAGATCTCCGGATCTGTCCCCCATTGAGCATGTTTGGGACTGGATGAAGCGTCGTCTCACGCGGTCTGCACGTCCAGCACGAACGCTGGTCCAACTGAGGCGCCAGGTGGAAATGGCATGGCAAGCCGTTCCACAGGACTACATCCAGCATCTCTACGATCGTCTCCATGGGAGAATAGCAGCCTGCATTGCTGCGAAAGGTGGATATACACTGTACTAGTGCCGACATTGTGCATGCTCTCTTGCCTGTGTCTATGTGCCTGTGGTTCTGTCGGTGTGATCATGTGATGTATCTGACCCCAGGAATGTGTCAATAAAGTTTCCCCTTCCTGGGACAATGAATTCACGGTGTTCTTATTTCAATTTCCAGGAGTGTATCTATATACTCTTCTTTACACGTGGCATATTTTAGAACGCCAATATATTTTGAAGCTTTATAGATTAGCTTTTACCATTGTTTTATTCCTTTGAATTTTGCAAGGGTGAAGAAAGGTAAGGTTACATAAAACTGTTAATATACAAAAACTGAATGTCATTATAATCAGTAATTTGAACAATCCAACTTCTAGAACATTCTGGAAGTTCATATATAAAACTGGACACGTGCCAAATGATCTCTCAGTACCTGACGCCCAGTACGTGCATTAGTCTTCGTTTCAGTGAGCCTACGACTTATATTTTGTATCATAAGCCGCGAATAAAAAGCTCTCCTTGGTGCTAAAAGTTGAATGTGTATTTTTTACTGTTAAATTGTGAAATAAAACATGTGCTGTGATATCGTGAAAAAATGTCTTCACTTTGTCAGTAAGAGGCACAAGGCCTGAGTTCATCTCCTAACAGAACGAGGAGCACTGTAATAACAAAACCAATAAGATCATTGCATTTCTGCTTACATTATTGTTGATCTAACTGTGTAGTAAATACTTTCTCTGTACTTGAACTTCAAAATATGCTACATTGGCAATCAGTGATGCTAGAAACGTGCACAATTTGGATACAAAACTGCAAGGATTCTTTCTCACGCAGTTTTGAAGAGAGGATCATTCCAGCGTTCACTGTATTGTAATAAACTGGTATTTAGTACCATTAAAGTCTTAGAGTACCATTGATAGCCCATTATTTGAGTAGAAAATGTTCGTGAAATCTAAGTTAGAATCAAAATAGGCCGTCTGACTCAAGATAAACACTTTCTGAATACCCTTCCCTGGCGTGAGATGGTTTAACTGATCTGATGGATAACCAGTATCTAAAACGCAATAATTTGGAGGCCGATATCAAGAGACTGCTAAATTATCTGATTGTGGACGATACGCATGTAGTAGAGCAGTCGTAGTCGCATTACAATGAAACTGTGGTTATATTTTTTATGTACGGTATATTAAATGAAATAGCAGAACTCCCTGATGAGTCAGGAAGCAAGACAATATTTCGTGCTTTGAACCTCATTTTCCTTTCTGTTATTACATCAGAAATAACAATGATAATAGATAATTAGCAGCCTAGGCTTTTAGTTATTTCCTAGTAGGCCTTCAGATCGTTTCTGTCATTATCGATTATTGATGCGAAGACACTGGTAGTAGTCTAAAGCGCAATCGTATGGTTACTGTAGCTCTATCAGAGCTCTGTGGAGTTACAACTACATTGTATTTGAGGGCAGCTGTAATGTGTAGTGTGTTACTGTGTGAAACAGTTGGACCCAGATTGAAATCACAGGTCGTGTTAATGAACGCAGCGCTGGTACAGCAACCTAGAAGTGTGTCGGTATTTTCCCACCCTTGGCTTGTTAGATGCCAGCATGTTGTCCCCACACATATAGTGTTAAATAAGAAAATAAGAAAATTCGTAGAAAACGGTGCTCATTAAATACATTAAAGTGCTGTTACATTGTGGCATATGGAAGGATACCATGTCACGGAAAGAAATACCAAAACACTGTGATACGCAAAACCTCGTTAGAAGTGGACAGTGCAAAGCGGGATAACGTCTGCATGAAGATGAAGAACGAGACACAGAAAGAGAAGGATGGGGCAGGGAAGGGGGGGGGGGGGGGGAGAGGGAAGAAGAGGGCTAAAGTTAAAAGGCAATGGGTAAGGACCAGATTCGGATTAATAGTCTGACCAGTAGAAGGGTGCGATTGACGATAAAAGCAGACTTCGTTCATACTATACACTGAAGCGCCAAAGAAACTGGTATAGGCATGCATATTGAAATACACAGATACGTAAACCGGCAGAATACTGCGTTGCAGTCGGCACCGCATATATGGACAACAAGTATCTGGTGCAGTTGTTAGATCGGTTACTGCTACTACAACGACGGGTCATCAAGATTTAAGTGAGTCTGAACGTCGTGCTATAGTCGGCACACGAGCGATGGGACACAGCAGCCGGCCGCGGTGGTCTAGCGGTTCTGGCGCTGCAGTCTGGAACCGCGGGACTGTTACGGTCGCAGGTTCGAATCCTGCCTCGGGCATGGGTGTGTGTGATGTCCTTAGGTTAGTTAGGTTTAAGTAGTTCTAAGTTCTAGGGGACTTATGACCTAAGATGTTGAGTCCCGTAGTGCTCAGAGCCATTTGAACCATTTTTGATGGGACACAGCATCTCCGAGGTAACGATGAAGTGAGGATTTTTCCTGTACGACCATTTTACGAGTGTACCCTAAATATCACAAATCCGGTAAAACATCAACTCTCCGACATCACTGCGGCCGGAAAAAGATTCTGCAAGAATGGGACCAACGAAGACTGAAAAGAATCTTTGAACGTGACAGAAGTGCAACCCTTCCACAAATTGCTGCACATTTCAATGCTGGGCCATTAACAAATATCAGCATGCGAACCATTCAATGAAACATCATCGATATGGGCTTTTGGAGCCGAAGGCCCACACATTTACCCTCGATGACTGCACGACACAAAGCTTTACGCCTCACCTGGGCCCGTCAGCTCTGACATTGGACTGTTGATGACTGGGGGCATGTTGCCTGGTCGAACGAGTCTCGTTTCAAGTTGTATCGAGCGGATGGACGTGTACGGGTATGGAGACAACCTCATGAATCCGTAGACCCTAGATGTCAGCAGGGGACTGCTGGCGGGAGGGCTGGCGGGGGCCCTGAAATGGTGTGGGACGTTGGCCTATGGAGTGATATGGGACCCTTGATACGTCTAGGTACGCCTCGGACTGGTGACACGTACGTAAGCGTACTGTCTGATCGCCTGTATCCATTCATGTCCATTGTGCATTCCGACGGACTTGAGCAATTCCAACAGGACAAAAAAAAAGGTGCAAATGGCTCTGAGCACTATGGGACTTAACTTCTGAGGTCATCAGTCCCCTAGAACTTAGAACTACTTAAACTTAACTAACCTAAGGACATCACACACATCCATGCCCGAGGCAGGATTCGAACCTGCGACCGTAGCGGTCGCGCGGTTCCAGGCTGTAGCGCCTAGTACCTTCCTTCGGCCGGCTCCAACAGGACAATGCGACATCCTACACATCTAGAACTGCTACAGAGTGGCACCAGGAACACTCCTCTGAGTTTAAACACTACCGCTGGCCACCAAACTCCCTAGACATGAACTCTGTCCTGCATATCTGGGATGCCTTGCAACGTGCTGTTCAGAAGATATCTCCAACCACTCGTACTCTTACGGATTTACGGACACCCCTGCAGGATTAATGGTGTCAATTCCCCCCCAGCGCTACTTCAGACATTAGTCGAGTCCAGCCACGTCGTGTTTCGGTACTTATGCGTGCTGGCCGCGGCTCTACACAATATCAGGCATATGTACTAGTTTCTTTGGTTCTTCAGCGTATATTGTTAGGGAAATAGTGAGCCATTTCATGAATGTCTCTTCCTATCGATATCAGAGATGGTTTTCTGTGTGGCTGAAGTTGTCTGTGGCTAAGAAGGGAGTCAAGGAACCGTCAGCTGGTGAGGAATCTCGGCAACAATCTTCCTGGAGACTGGAGACGAGAAAGTGAACTGATTTTCTGCTGCAGTGGTGGTCGGTGAGGAGCTAGTCTGTGTACTGTAGATACGGGATTGCGATCGGTGAGCGAGAAGCGCAGTACCGAGCTACAGGCAACAAGTGCCGGCTACGTGCCTATTTCCCTTCGTTGTTGCCGTGTAGAGATTGTGGCATCCTAGTGGATGCTATGCCTGTGACATTCCGATAATGACGGATGCACAAATTGCAGGATTAGGTTAGCGTGATTCTCAGGTGTGCTTGCAGAACTGTAAATAGCCGTCACACCAGTGATCGCCAGAGTTCAAGTTGTCTGATCGCTGTACTTCACCTTGCGTTCTGTTGCTGTAGAGGCTACATACTCTGTTTTCCTCTTTAGTGCTATGGTATACTACAGCAGAGTAATGCTTATGTAAAGTGTGATTCCTGTGTTTGAATGACGTTGGTTTGTAGACATTGTCGCTGATGATTATTGGAGTGACTTTGGTTGGCTGACATTGCGGTTGATCGGTTTATGAGCAACGTTATTTTAACCCGTCGTTGTCTTTTATTACGGCTTGTCCTTTTTTGTTGTCTCTTTCATCATGTTTGTGTCACGAAGTGGGGCAATTCATTGCTGCCACCTAGAAGGAGCTCGTGTTTTGTGAAACATTATATGTTAGTGTATTTTTCTCTATATTGAGTTCAACTTTTCTTATTGATTCCATATGTTGTAGCTGCGTGTATCTTAAGTGATATGATGTGTTTTTTTAAAAACATTTACTACACTGGTTGCGCCGAGATCGTATAACAGATTGTGGAATATTTGTGAGACGTACTGTTGGCACCGTTTAATTGTATCAGACTTTAGTACACTAGCTGCGCTAGGGCTATTTAAGTGGTACAGTATATTTGAAGCCAACCGATACATGTTTCTTATGATGATTTTAGAGCTGTGTGTCGAAGTGTGGTTTTAAAAGAAATTGAAAACTAACTTGTATATGAATTTAGTGATTCGCAAAGTGAAAGAAAGCTATTGACAAATACAGATGGCTGTTGTGGTCGACGATTGTGAAACTGCTCATACCATGAACTGTGATATAATGATTGTTCGTTTATGAATAAATGATGACTTTAATTATGTACAGTGAAACCACCAGCACGCTCGATTCATTATGCCCGCGCTGCCTACCTGCAGAATAGCTACAAGATGTATGTGTTTATCGTAAATTAAAAATGGTTCATTGTTTATACTATTGTGCAGCCCACATTCTGAAAAGGACGTCCGAGATGACACAGTAGTTAGTACATTGCAAATGTTTGGTAGGAGTGGAGTTCAGATCCCCATATGGCCATTGGGACCTAGATTTTTCGTGGTTCCCTTGCATTACTGTAGGCTTTAGCAGATGGTTTCTTTATAAAAGTCACGGCCGACACCAATGTCCGTCATCGTCCATTGCGACTTTTAGCTCCGCGCGTAATGACTTCATGTAAAAAACAAACCATTGTCTCCTTCCACAGTACATATTCTTTCATGTGAAGCCCTCTTGTGATCCTATTCCACGGAATGGAAAGTCACTTTCTTGGCTATAGGTTTCCGCTGGTACAATCTTTGATCTTCTTTGAACATTCAACAGCATCCTTCGAATCTCTTTCTTATCCAACTAATGCATATTTTCATGGTAAACAACAGACAAAGAATGTGATCCATTCATATTTTTATCAGCTTTGAGAAAGGTATAAGTTGCTACGTCGAGAGCAACAATGGTTGTTGCACATCCTTCTATGTAATCCAAATTATTTTACCTCAATTCCTGTCGATATCGTCTCTGCTGTCAGCAGGACGGGTTTTCTTTTCTTTTCTTTTTTAGCGATATTATTCCGCAGTAGCGACGTACACCAGCAGGCGGTCGCAGCGTTCGTTGATAACACCAGCGGAATTCCCGTGCCAGCTCCATCGGCTTTTTGCCACTTTCTGTCTCCGCCTTTCACTTCTGGCCCCTCTCACTTTCTCTTCCATGGCTTCGTTATCGGAAACACGTCCCAGTGGCTGTCGATAGCCTCATAATTCGAACTCTTCCACAGAGCTACGCTGCAACCGACACTGTATCCACGGGACTACCAGGGAACTGGCGTTCGCTCTCACCTAGCAGCATACGCCAAAGACGCCTATGGAACTTTATTTACCTGTCTCAATTTTTGCGTCTAAGTGTACACGTGATGATTAGACACACACACTTAACCATTTTTTGCTACTACTCTGATATTAAAGACTGATATGTAAATACACTCCTGGAAATGGAAAAAAGAACACATTGACACCGGTGTGTCAGACCCACCATACTTGCTCCGGACACTGCGAGAGAGCTGTACAAGCAATGATCACACGCACGGCACAGCGGACACACCAGGAACCGCGGTGTCGGCCGTCGAATGGCGCTAGCTGCGCAGCATTTGTGCACCGCCGCCGTCAGTGTCAGCCAGTTTGCCGTGGCATACGGAGCTCCATCGCAGTCTTTAACACTGGTAGCATGCCGCGACGGCGTGGACGTGAACCGTATGTGCAGTTGACGGACTTTGAGCGAGGGCGTATAGTGGGCATGCGGGAAGCCGGGTGGACGTACCGCCGAATTGCTCAACACGTGGGGCGTGAGGTCTCCACAGTACATCGATGTTGTCGCCAGTGGTCGGCGGAAGGTGCACGTGCCCGTCGACCTGGGGCCGGACCGCAGCGACGCACGTATGCACGCCAAGACCGTGGGATCCTACGCAGTGCCGTAGGGGACCGCACCGCCACTTCCCAGCAAATTAGGGACACTGTTGCTCCTGGGGTATCGGCGAGGACCATTCGCAACCGTCTTCATGAAGCTGGGCTACGGTCCCGCACACCGTTAGGCCGTCTTCCGCTCACGCCCCAACATCGTGCAGCCCGCCTCCAGTGGTGTCGCGACAGGCGTGAATGGAGGGACGAATGGAGACGTGTCGTCTTCAGCGATGAGAGTCGCTTCTGCCTTGGTGTCAATGATGGTCGTATGCGTGTTTGGCGCCGTGCAGGTGAGCGCCACAATCAGGACTGCATACGACCGAGGCACACAGGGCCAACACCCGGCATCATGGTGTGGGGAGCGATCTCCTACACTGGCCGTACACCACTGGTGATCGTCGAGGGGACACTGAATAGTGCACGGTACATCCAAACCGTCATCGAACCCATCGTTCTACCATTCCTAGACCGGCAAGGGAACTTGCTGTTCCAACAGGACAATGCACGTCCGCATGTATCCCGTGCCACCCAACGTGCTCTAGAAGGTGTAAGTCAACTACCCTGGCCAGCAAGATCTCCGGATGTGTCCCCCATTGAGCATGTTTGGGACTGGATGAAGCGTCGTCTCACGCGGTCTGCACGTCCAGCACGAACGCTGGTCCAACTGAGGCGCCAGGTGGAAATGGCACGGCAAGCCGTTCCACAGGACTACATCCAGCATCTCTACGATCGTCTCCATGGGAGAATGGCAGCCTGCATTGCTGCGAAAGGTGGATACACACTGTACTATTGCCGACATTGTGCATGCTCTGTTGCCTGTGACTATGTGCCTGTGGTTCTGTCAGTGTGATCATGTGGTGTATCTGACCCCAGAAATGTGTCAATAAAGTTTCCCCTTCCTGGGGCAATGAATTCACGGTGTTCTTATTTCAATTTCCAGGAGTGTATAATCTTTGGAATGCATTTGAAGCACATGATAACTTTAGATAAAGTACCCTCTTCCACATCGAATTTTTCATTGAATCTGATCCACCTGGTGCCTCTCTAAAAAATGTTCAAATGTGTGTGAATTCTTATGGGTCTTAACTGCTAAGGTCATCAGTCCCTAAGCTTACACACTACTTAACCTAAAGTATCATAAAGACACCCATGCCCGAGGGAGGACTCGAACCTCCGCCGGGACCAGCCGCACCGTCTATGACTGCAGCGCCATCCACACCACATTTTTCATTGTAACCACACTGTAGGGCCCTTATCACACGCCTCACATCGCCATACGCTCAAGTGTCCCTTCGCAATCGACAGTACATTCATACATCATCCGCTGTTTGAACCCTCTCATTACGGAATATAATTACGTATTTCCACTTAATAGTAAACTACGTCACTATTAATATTATAATAGCTGCAATTTTTTATCCTTTATTTTAACTCCGCTAATGCCTTTTTTGTTACTTTGAATATACTTTAGCCTATAACGAGACAGTGCGTTAGACAGCCTACGTATCTATGGTGGAATGAACTGATCTACAAAGGAAAACACTGCTTGTTTGCTTCAGTGCTCTTTTAGGTTCTTGTATTTTGCCAGAATTATCTCTGCCTCGAATTTACATTCATGACCATTTAAGATGTTTCATATACGACGTAATAACGATTTGCGGTGGCAAAAAACTTAAAAGCTTTTCTACGTGCAAGATTTTCACTGTTTCCATGAATGACTGACCACAGAGTTCAGAGAGCGAATCTCACTTTTCTTCGTTGCAGTATTCTTTCATTGCCTATATTCTTTTCTTTACACCATATTAAGTCATTCCATTGAAACTGGCAACAAACGGTAGATGTAAAACAAGTGACAAAAGTGTTTATCCTGTGTCGGCAGCACTGTCTGCGACGAACCTCCTTTAGATCATTCAGCAACATCAGCAGAGGAAAAGTACTGACGAAGTGTAACATTTAAGTATTCTGTTACCCATTATATCCACGCCGGACACAGTTAAAATCATGAAGTCAGTGATCTCCAGAGGCCCCTCCTGGTCACCTAACGAATTTTACTAAAACGTTTTTAACATCTCGTCCAACATATCAGTCAATGTATTAAATTTTTCTTCTCCTTTTCTTACTAGTGATGTTTCTTTTCTCCGTCGCACTTACTTCGCTTTCGCTGATCCTGGGCTACTGGTGTAACGAAAAGTTGTTCTCGACGAAAGGTTCCCAAAACCCATCTCTCAGTCCTCCATGAGTGTGACAGATACGTACATGAACGATAGCGCCTTAGTTTTATTTCGAGGGCAATATTGCAGTTTTAATTTATAGAATCACAACGTAAAACGGAACATAAAACGAACATAAAAGGTTAGTTAGGTTTAAGTAGTTCTAAGTTGTAGGGGACTGATGACCTAAGATGTAAGTCCCATAGTGCTCAGAGCCATTTGAACCATTTGGGAATCAAAGTAATGCACGCAACTCCATACACGTTGTTCGGACAGGAATTACGTAGCTTCATTGTGTCGGATCATCTGACTAGTCACACTTGATAGTCTCTGACTGAGAATGGAATGAATGAACAATTAAATACTTCAGAAGTATGACACAATGAGAATTACTCGCAACGTGCACTATTCGTTAGTTTGCAAACGATAGATACCTGTGTGTGTGTGTGTGTGTGTGTGTGTGTGTGTGTGTGTGTGTGTGCGCACAAGAGATAGAGTGAGAGAGAGAGAGAGAGAGATCCATACGCCATATGCGTCATGCAATAAGCCATTATATTCCTGGTAAGAAAGAGCAAGAAATAGCAGAATGGAAGAGGAACTACAGACAGTGTACTTATTCTGTAACAAGTTGTTAAAAAGACAGTTCACCTTTAAACATATAGAAATTTTTCAGGATTTGTAAAAGCATTAGGTGATGTAGATATATGTAAATTTTGGAAATAAATGAATTTCTTAGAAACTCAACAACATTTTTGTATGAGGAGTCGAAGGCTGTTAAATGCCGTAAATACAAAACTGAATACATATTAATTTATAAAAAAGAACAAAAACGGTGTCGAAATTACTGTCACTATTTGTTATCTGTTTGAATTGCATTGTTGAAAATTCGTCCTAGTGTAGTGGTTGTTTTTGAGTTATCCCATCGTTTAACCATAATCAGCTGTAGATTCCTCAAATAAGGAACAGAGCCCAATAGTAGGAAGAAAGCGCAGGTTACACCCAGCTGCAACAAGCGTAGCAGAAGTGATCCACAAAACTCCCGCCCAATATCATTGACATCCATTTGCAGCAGAATCTTGGAACATACTGTGAGTTCGAACGTAGTGAGGTATCGAACAAAATCAGCTCCTCCATGGATTCCGAAAACAGTGCTTATTTCAAGACGAACTCGTATTCTTCTCACATGATATCCTGAAAGCAGTGGTTTGAGGCAGTAAAGTTGATGCAGTATTTCTGAGTTTGTGCAAAGCATTTGAATCAGTACGACACCGAAGTTTCCTATCAGAAGTAGTGTAGTATGGAGTATCAAGTGAAATACCTCACTGGACTGAGGATTTCTTGGTAGGGTGGACGGAGCGTGTTATCTTGGATAGAGAGTCATAGACAGATGTAGAAGGAACTTAAGATGTGCTTCAGGGAAATTTTATGACATCTTTTCCGTCCGTATTGTATGTTAGAGCCCTTGAGACAACATAGATACCAATTTCAGACTTTTCCCAGATGATGCAGTCATCTATAACGAAGTACAGTCTGAGAAAACGGCACAAATATTCACCCGGGCCTTGATCAGATTTCAAAGTGGCGTAAAGATCAACATATTTCTTTAAATGTTCAGAAATGTAAAACTGTTCACTTGACAAAACGAAAAACATAGTGTACTTTGACTGCTACACACCGATCCACAGCTGGAGTCGTCTAACAGGTACCTGGGTGTATCTCTTTGTAGGGATACGAAACATAACGATCACATAGGCTCAGTTGTAGGTAAACAAGGTGATAGACTTTGGTTCATTGGTGGAATACCAGGGAAATGCAGTCAGTCTATAAAGAAATTTCTCGTGTATCACTCGCGCGACCCATCCTAGAATACTGCTGAAGCGTGTGGGAGCGTACAAAATAGGACTAACAGGAGATATCGAATGTGTACAGAGAAGGGCAGCACGAATGGTCACAGGTTTGTTCACGCGTGGGAAAGTGTTACAGAAATACTGAAAAGACTGAACTGGCAGGCACCTGAACATAGACTGAAACAATCCGGAGAAAGCCTACCTATAATGTTTCAAGAGCCGGCTTCAAATGACGACTCCATGAATGTGCTACAGCTCCGAGCGTGTCGCTCCCGTTGGGACCGTGAGTACAAGATTATACTAATAGCGGCACGCACATAGGAGTTAAACAGTCGTTCTGCGCGTGCTCCGTACGTAAGTGGAACGGAAGGAGTCCTAATAACTGTTACAATAGGAAATTGCCTCTGTCAAAAGTTCCAAAGTGATTTGCGGAGTATGGACGTAGGTGTAAATTTGATACTGTTGAGCAAATATCGTAATACTGAGAGTAAAACAAACATAACATATCCACTTCATTATCTGAATCACTCTAAATGAAAAATAGGATTTAGAGATCTATAAAACTAAGACTAATGTGATTGGTTTCTCGGTCAAAGAAGCATCGTTAGCAACATAATTTTGGATAAGTATGATGCTTCAGCTATTTGGAGTCCCTAACTTCCCTTTACGATGGTAAAAATGTAGGTGTAAAACAGGCTATCGTTGGAACTACATTTGGAACTATTCATAATACATTAAAAAAATAAGGCCAGAGTAGAAATAATTATGAATTTCTTTAGAAACATGTTTCTTCCGCTATTTCATGGAAATAAATGTTGATCAGGAAGCAAAAGAACTTTAACTGCAATATGAAGTACAGAAATGAGATTTCTGAAACAAAGAAGAGATTCGCGATTTGATCAAATTAGTAAAGAAATACTGCTACTTGACCTAGAAACAGAGCCATTTAAATGTTGAATAGTTGAATACTGAAACAACTTACACGAACACGTACAAAGCATAGACAACACACTACGTTTTAAATTAGCATTAGCCTCCAAACCAGTTGGAAGAGAAGACAACTGAGTCTTTGACGTGGGAAAACATCTAAGCTGCAAGTGTTAGATTACACAGGAGAAGCGTCTAATGTTTGCAGATGTGTTAAACAGCTGTATAAACTGACAGAAGAACAATAAAAACTCTTGTGAAATAAACTCATATTTCAGAAAATCATGAAACTTTGCTAAGTATCATTAACACTCAGGTGTAGATTTCATTTGGACAACTGTCTACTGTAAAACACTTAGGAAAGAGCCAAAATAAGAGTGACTACCACGTTCCGCATGTGCAGACAGAATGCGTAGAGGCTACCTGAAGTCGATCGACACTTACTGTTGTCATTTTCAAAGCTTTTATCAGTTTACCTTGACTTTCATGGATGTTGTTATTGTTTACCTGTACAACTTAAATTCTGTTGGGTCAACATTAGGTCACACGTCGTGCAAACTTGTGGACGCGGACGGTGATATGAAAAACTACTTAAGATGTTTTCCGAAAAGCCGTTGACAGAATTGCTGATTAATTCTCTTTGTGGGGCGAGCTACCTGAAATACGCAGAATATGTAGTAGATGAGTAAATGTGGACTTCAGAAAAGCGCGACTTACGTTGTTACTAATGACATTCTAATGTCAGAAGTAAGAAATAGTGAGCATTTGTCAAATGGACGTCCTGCTCTGTGTATTGCAGTTTATCGAGATGAGACAGACAGTTTATATCTTGGAGGTTTTGATAAATGACATTCCTTCTTTTGTTTCTCAAGTTACTAACACGATCGCATGAGAACTCCAAAATATTTTTATGTAGCTAACCGCATAGTTGTTGCTGATAAATAGGCGTTAGGGAAGTATAAGTCACTGATACCTACCCTCTCTTCAAAACGCCGGAGATTACTTTCTACTGTTACAAAATGCGATGCAACAATAATAAATTGTCCTCGTTTTTTCGAAGATAATTTCCACAGATCATTACGCAGACTACGCCGCCGAATTCTTTTCTGTCTCAACGCTTACAGATACGCTTGTAGGTGACTCAACAAAAAATAACAATAATCCCCCTCTACAGTTCCTCACTCCCCCTCCCCCCTCTCACAGATCCTTCCATTATCAAACTGCCAATTCTTTGACGCCTGAGGATATGATATGTCAACCGATCCCTTCTATTAGTCCGGTTTTGTAAAAAATTTGCTAAAATGCTTCGATTCTCTGATTGTCTGTGTTGTTTGTTGTCCATGTTTCACTTCCTTATTAGACAACACTCCAGATAAATAATTACAGAAAATATTTTTTAATATTTATATTTATATAATATGCATACTTTTTTGTTGTTGTTAGTCTGCGTTCAATATCCTCTCTGCATCGGCCAGCGTTAACTATTTTACTGCCAAAATATGGGCCATATTTTCTACTTTTGTGTCTCGTTTCCTAGTCTCATTCTCTGAGCATTGTACCATTTAATTCGACTACGTTTCATTATCTTTGTTTTACTTGCGTTAA
Source organism: Schistocerca americana (assembly GCF_021461395.2). NCBI lineage: Eukaryota > Metazoa > Arthropoda > Insecta > Orthoptera > Acrididae > Schistocerca > Schistocerca americana. The sequence goes on along the minus strand of NC_060122.1, from coordinate 363,966,730 downwards.
CGTTCTTTTTATACTTTATTATCAACACCCTATCCATTCCATTTCACTGCCCTTCCAAATTCTTTGTTGTCTGCGAAAAGTTTATAACTTCATCAGCAAACTTCAAAATTTTTATTTGTTCTCCCAGTTATTTTCCCAAATTACTACTTTGTTTCCTTCATAACGCGCTCAAGCAATAATGTAGAGGAGAGGCTACAATCCGGTTCACTCTCTTGTCAAATACTGCTTGCTTTCAATAATATAGTGGAAAAGCTACAATCCTGTCTCACTCTCTTGTCAAATACTGCTTGCCTTTCCTGTCTTTCGACGCTTGTAACTGTGGTCTGCTTTCTGTAACCTGCACTCAGTTTTAACCTTGTTACTTTCAGAATTTCAAAGAGTGTGGTCCAGTCAATATTGTAGAAAGCTTTCTGTAAATCTACATATGTTTTGACTTATGTTTGCCTTTCTATAACATATCGTATAAGATAAGTCGTTATGCCTCGTGTGTTTCTACATTCCTCAGAAAACCAATCTGACCTACCCCAAGGTTAGATTGTACCAGTTTTTCCATTCATCCATAAATAATTAGTGTCAGTATTTTACAAAAATTATTTATTAAATCCACCGTACGGTGTAATTCTATGGGAATGTCGTCAGTAGCCTTCTTTCGATTTACGTCATTCGATGCTCTGTCAAATTCTTCTCGCAATATATTTCTCATTCCATCTTCATTTACTTCCGCTCTGCTTTCTGTAGTATTGGTTCAAAATTGTTCAAATGGCTCTGAGCACTATGGGACTTAACATCTATGGTCATCAGTCCCCTAGAACTTAGAACTACTTAAACCTAACTAACCTAAGGACATCACACAACACTCTGTAGTATTGTCTTCAAGCTCATTCCCTAGTACTGATGTTCCTATTCCTTCCACTTTTGATCTTTCCTTTCTTCATTTTGTAATGGCTCTCCGACACAGCTTCTGCTGTTCATACAGGTGCTTCTCTTTTCTCCAAAGACCTCTCTAATTTTCTGATCAGCGATGTCTATCTTTCCCTTCATCGTGCTTGCTTCTGTCGCGTACCATTTGCTTAACTATTAGGATTCCGTACCTCAAACGGTGAAAACGGGACCCTTATATCATCACTTTGTTGTCCGTCCATCAGTGTGTCTGTCTGTCTGTTCGATTGTTAAAAACTCTTTCCTGAGGAACATGTGGACGTATCAAGTTGAAATCTGTCACGTATTAACGTCGACGGTCTCTTGGTGTTGTAACGAGGTGAAGCTTGTAAGTCAGTGCAATCGAAAGATACGACCATTAAAGTCACATAATTTGTTATCCGCAAACTCGCTCATCAAAACCTATAGAGAACTTCCCCTTGACCTGGAATCATGAAATTTGGTAAGAAGCAACGTTTCACAGTACAACTAAAGGTTAAAAATACGAAAATTATTAATATGCAATTACCTCACTCGAAAAGAATTTTTTGTCATTTACTATCCGAGCTCACTTACTGTCAATCTCAATTTTAGACGTTTATGTACCTTTTTGCCTGCTTAATTTACTGCATTTTATATATTCTTCTTTCTTCGAGTTAAATTCAGTATTTCGTCTTTTCTCTAAAGATTTGTACTGGGACTTGCCTTTTTTGCCTATTTCACCTTCTGCTGCTTCCAGTGTTTCATCTTTGTTAAGGCTACCTATTAGTCTTTCATTTTATTCCTTCCTGTCCCCCCACCCCCACCCCACCCCACCCTATTTCACATGAAAATAAAAGTGCCTACTTACTAGTTTGAAGCAAATCATATTTCTTGACCTCCTGTTCATTTCATCAAATGCGGAGAACACTCCGACAACAACGCCGAAAAAAAAAAGAGACTCTCTTGACAGTGTGACAACAATAACGAGTGCGAGTACTAGTCCTGGCCGGGCTGTTGACTTCTACGTGCCAAGGCCTTTCACACTTGCCGCTAATTGGAGATCCATAGAAACTAACACAGGGATGCAGAGACTACGGCCCACGGGCCGCATGTGGCCTGCCATCTGAAATCGACCTATCCCTCCCCCCCCCCCCCCCCCCTTCTCCACCCCAGCGGTTATTCTTGTAATCTTTGTTTTACTACTAGCACGTCCCTGGGTCAGCCTATACAGTGTTTTAGGGGTATAAATGCAATTACTTATATTGATGACTCAGTACAGTGCACTAAATAACATTACATCAGCATTTACTTCGTTTTCAGATTAACAATTACACCTAATACAAGTAGTGTGTTCTTAAATTGGTTAATATCCGCAGGTAAGGGTGGCACAAGCAAGCCATTAAGGTCCCCTTGATACAGGTCAGGTATCTGACTTGTGGACATGCGGACACAAAGCAGGAAGTCTGTACTGACAGCGGTGCTCCACACCACGACACATTTACGACAACACTGAAAATATCAAGCAGTAATTATGTGATATGTTTGTGTGAAGACCGTCAGATGCAGAGAAAAAAACAACTAACATACTGAAGTGGATACATATTAAGGTGGCAGTTATCACAATATCTGTACCTGCATCCCTGACACCCTGAACATGTGAACAGACTTCGTTCATAATAAACATCAACAAATCAAAAAATAGAGTCAATTTTGCGCTTCATTACGACAAACACTTAATCAAACATCAAAGGAATTGTGAAACTAATGGTGTGCTATGTTTCATATTAAAGTCTGCAAATAATGTTTCGGTAAAAATACATTACTGCAACTACATTTGTTAAATAAAATGAATATTTCTGAAAAAAGGCGACTTAATGTTTTTTTTCGGGCCTTACGTAGTAACACTCAGGGGAATTGTGTCCGCGGTAGCAGAAATTCTGTACACAACTTAGTTAAACTATTCCTAGTAGAAGAGGCAAAATTCTAGTAGCATACAAACATCGTTGTCAGAAAGTCGCATCACTCCATCTTCGTAACAAACTTGACCAGGTCTCTTTCTGGCGACATGTGCTGACTAATTTCTGACATGACTTTTACCGTGTGGTAATGCTCAGAGCTTAATTCATCTGGCTTGTCGCCATCGTGCAATGCATGCTGACGGGTGAGTATTGATTTTAATATTAGCGTCAAGACTGCACGAAGAGTAATATAGCGTCGGCAGGAAATGGCCCACAGGAGCCTGACGAAATCTTCATTGTGTATTCATAACCATTGTCCTGCTTCCTTTTTTGTATGCCTTGTGGGAAATTTCTGTGCTTGTAATGTTCCTCCAGACAGAATAAGCATTAGTACCTACAAGCAAGAGATGGTAATATTAATATTGCACAGATGCCAGCTGGTGTACAGAACCGTTCTAATTTGGTTACGTATCTGTAACTTTATTGTTACTTTATTAGAACAAAACTGAAAGTCGGAAAGCTTGAAATAAGAGACTAAATGGATTTCTTACCATACTGTGGTATTAAAATAGTTGCATTAATATGATTTTGTAGGTCATTCACTTTTGGTTCCCGTTACACTCTCCAGTGACATTAATGTACCTATTTTTGACGTCAACGTGGCGTGCAGTGAACACTCGCAGGCGGCAGGTGGGAGCACTAGCAGTGGAAGGTTCAAATGGTTCAAAACACTATGAGACTTAACATCTGAGGTCATCAGTCCCCTAGACTTTGAACAAATTGAACCTAACTAACCTAAGGACATCACACACATCCATGCCCGAGGCAAGATTCGAACCTGCGACCGTAGCAGTAGCGTGGTTCTGGACTGAAGCGCCTAGAACCGCTCGGCCACAGCGGCCGGCGCAAGGTACGTGCTTGCCAAGTTTGAAAATATGTGATGCAGTCTGAAGTTTTGCGGTGGTGTAATTGTTTGTAAATTTAGTGTATACAAGACAGCTTACTGTGAAAGTTGTTGTTACATAAGCCAGTATCACCACAGGTCTTCAGATTTTATTAGTGTTTTCAGTGTGGACAGACACCTGTAACAATAGATGATTATGACTGAAACGTCAGTTGAAACTGGTAGTGAACAACCAGTATCTAATCTTTAAGTACAGTAGCTGCAGCTGGATTCGTATTAGCATAAAAAGTCAGATCTGTGTTGCTGCTTTTCGCACAAATGAAACATGGACAAGACACATGTTATCGAACTATAGACGTGTATGCTATTTTGAATCTGTTTTATGTAAATTTCATGATTCTGTGAGCAGTCAAATAGAACAGCCTAAATCACAATTTCAAAATCATCTGTACAACATTTTCCCTGCGTCTTGTAGTAGTAGTAGTAGTAGTAGTAGTAGTAGCTTTATTCATCCGTAGATCTCTTTTTTACAAGGATATAGTACGTGTCAAAGTATTTACAAGTTTAGACCAATTGAACATAAGCTAATTCGTATACACATACCTCTACAGATTTCTAGTTAGAGACAATCATTACTCCTGGTATACAATACTTTTTTTTACAAATTAGATATTAAATAATGTAATGCCACACTGTTCACTCATATCTCACTATCAGTCTCTGCACACACTATACACACATTGTTTTATGACACTTCACTCACTTCACACACACACACACACACACACACACACACACACTCACTGGTGATCCTGGGCCATTTTATGTTCCGCAACTTCCACTTTGCTATCCTGAAAAAATAATTCAGCATCCCTCTACGGTGAGTGAGATATTGAGCTCAGGATTATACGCATGGTGAGGCTAGAACGAAGCCAGCTCGCCTGTTCCTTTACAATTTTGCCCGTTTTACTTTATACACAGTATAAACTTAAAACTACTCCTTGCTTTGAAACACTTTCCTTCATTTCCTGATGGGCTGTCTTTCGTAGGGTGTCGATAAAATATCTGTAATTAGACATCTCTTTGTTAGAGGATAACAATTTTTTTAACAAGGCAGTTTTTTCGTCTCACCACTGGTTGTGTTGGCACTGGAACCAGAAGGTGGGAGCCTGGCTCAGCGGAAAATTGAACCACGAGTCTATTTTATCCCGCTGTTCTGTCTTATTTTCATACGGCCGGGAGAGCGGTGTGCTGACCACCTGCCCCTCCATATCCGCATCCAGTGACGCCTGTGGGCTGAGGATGACACGGCGGTCGGTCGGTTCCGCTGGGCCTTCCAAGGCCTGTTCGGACGGAGTCCCGTCTTATGTTTGTCTCAGTTATTCGCACCCCTAGTGGGGTTACGGGGCCCTCAATCGTGGGCGAGATCGGGGTCAGTTGTAGCGTTCTTCAGACTTTTGCCTGCTAAAGTCATTTCAAAATATAAATTTATGTGATTTTCTGAAAATATAGTTTAATATCTTTTGTTTCAAGGGATGTATAATTATTTACGATGAAATTTTATTTTGGGGCACTTTTGTTAGTTTATTCGGACCAATGCCCAGTGTTACAATAGACCACGCTTCGTCGTCAGTCGTAAGAGGCACAGTGATCAATTTTAACATTATATTTTAAGTTCTAGAAATAATATTTGATCAATGTAATATTTTTATCAAAATGCAGGTGTTAGACGACATAAATAAAAATTGTGACTGACTGGTGTATTCAAATATAATTGAAACGATACGTTGCGACACAAAATATATGAACTGAACCAAAAAATTCTTACATTGTTACTTCTTTCTTCTAATCCCACCGTAATTGCATTAAAATATGTAATAATATTTCCACGTTACAGAAATCTTACCACTCTACTTGTATGTTAACACACAGCCACAATCAGGAAAGCATAATAATTAATATTATCACTGTTAACAGTTTCATATTTTAGAACAACAAAAATTCTTCATTTAAATGCATCATTCGTTGTATAAAGACAATTAAAATGAAAGAAAATTTACCTAATAATCTGCTAAACAATTGCGACACTCATAAAGGGCTTCTTCTCTAGAGCAACGAACGTGTGACCAAAACTTACACTTTACACACTGAACCCACTGCTCGTTCGGTAAACTGTCTGCAAATTTATCATTGCAAACGACACAAAAATAATCGTCTTCTTCCGAAGAAAAACTTCCATCACGATTTTGTAATTCAAGTTTTTTTTAGCTGCTCTAACCTTTCTTGTAATTTCTTCCTTCTTTATGTAGTTTTTACGGCTCTTCTTTCTTGTGTTCTGCTTTACGTACTTCTTCTGCTGTAGGTCTAACAGTTTTTCTTTATCACGAGTGCTTGTTAGGAGAGAACTTTTTAACTTTTGCCTTCCTTGGCGCTTCGGAACACTCTCAAAATTCACTTTGCTATCAGGACGTACCAAACTGATAGCCACTGAAACAAATAATGATAAAAAATAAATAAAAAAATAAAATATTACGCTTAAGGCGACCGAAATTGTTATAGCTTATTTTCTTGGCGTCCTTCTCGACTCCGAGCTTATGCTCCGACTCTTATGACCTTGTTGTCCACGGGGTCTTAAACGCTAATCTTCCTTCTCTCACACGCTGCAGCGTGAGATGCTGTGCATTCTCATGCTGATAGTGATATCCGAAATGTTCCCCCACCGAACGCAGTACGAACTGCTACAAAATGTGTTCATATGCCCCGGCATTCAGCATACTCTTAAACGCAGTACGGGGATCACACCCCAACCAGGAAAAAAAAACCTCATACAATGACACCAGCACTTCGCCGTTGGCGCTATACATTATGGCAGGTAACGTTTTAGAGGCACTGGCCCAACTCAAACCCGTCCATCGAATTGCTGCAGGGTATGGCATGATTCATCACTCCAAAAGTACTCCTTTCCAGTCATCTACTGTGCAGTGGCGTTGCTCTTCACATTACCTCAAGCGTTGCTAAACACTGACGGCAAAAATGTGTCGCTTATGAGAAGCTGTTAGATCATTGTACCCCATTCTTTTTAACTCACTACTCACAGTCATTGTGCTAGTCGGACTGCTGGTAGGACTTTAGAACTCACGACTGATTCCTTCCACTGATTTCACGCGCTTTTTTTGTACAAGCAACCACCACAGTTCTCGATGGCCCCTGTCCGTCTGTACGTACGGTCTGCCTGATCTTGGTTTAGTTGTGGATGTTCCTTCGCGTTTCCATTTCACAGTCACATCACAAATAGTCGATTTGGGTAGTTTTATAAGAGTTGAAACGTCCCTTGTGAGTTTGTTACTCAGGTGACAGCAAATGACCTGTCCACGTTCGAGGTCACTGAGTTCTCCTACCGACTAAACCATATTCATCGCCTCATTTTGTACCGGTGGGTCCACTTGTCCTGACATCTAGTGGTCGATTTGGGATTACGCAGGGAGATCCGCGTACTGTAGATCAGACAATGTACAAAATGAGCTATAATCGTGAGACGCGGGAATCAGTCCCGTGATGAGTAATGTCCTTCGGATAACGAACGAATGGTAGAAGGATGGTTAGGTCTAACGTCTCGTCGATCAAGACGTCATAAGTGACGGAGAAGCAGCGCAAATTCGAGAAGGATGGAGGAGGAAGTTCTCACTATTTCGTTCGCGAATTTGCCCTATGCAATGCAGGGAAAGCACGGAAAACATAAATCTGAAAGACTGTATTGGGAGCTGAAAACCCTGCTCTTCTCTATATGTCACCGGGACAGAGGGAGAAGAAAGGCACATACAGTATATAAGGCACCCCGAGAGGCAGAATGCATAATATACGTATTTCATTCGAGGGTGCAGCGCCTCTGCAATAATCTACCACTGAGCAGTTCAACACTTCTGAAAAGCAGATGCCAGGGCTGACGTAGAGGAGGGCTCATCAACGTGGATCAATTTCTTGAATAACTTATTCCGTAGAGAGAGCAGTCATGGACTGTAAGGCTGGTCCCGGCGGAGGTTCGAGTCCTCCCTCGGGCATGGGTGTGTGTGTTTGTCCTTAGGATAATTTAGGTTAAGTAGTGTGTAAGCTTAGGGACTGATGACCTTAGCAGTTAAGTCCCATAAGATTTCACACACATTTGGACTTTTTTTTTAGAGCGAAACACAGGAATAAACAGAGTTAGAATGACGTTCGATCACAAGCTCTTTTGGGGAAATCCATGTTTGTCATGGCAAATTAGTTACATCAAAACTTCAGAATTGTTTTCATTGTAATACAAGATCGATGGGGGCTTATGTTTCGATTGTATTAAAGATTGTGACGTAGTCTGATACTGAAAACATTTGTTAAATGTATAATAGCGTGTACCATGCCTCTCACCAGCTCATTACCTTGTCGAACGCTGGATGTACGAGAAAATGAAACTGAGAAACCGTTAAGAGGAGAGGAAAGAAAAAATACTCAGCTCCATAGGTAGCCTACAGCCTTTGATACGTAACTTCCATAATGGATGGAAACGAGAATGTTGATAAAACTGTTGAATTGCTGGCACAATAAAAAGTGATGACAGTAAGATTCACCACAGTTAAACGTAAATAGTTCTATGAGGAATCGTACGAAACTTTTTGTTATAGATGTACCTGAACAGCGTAATTTTGACGAGTAACAGGTGACTTCTACACATAACTATGAAGATAGAAACATTTTAAATGAATTTTTTACTCTGTAGCGGAGTGTGCGCTGATATGAAACTTCCTGGCAGATTAAAACCGTGTTCCGGAGCGGTAGTTGTACCAGGCATCTTTGCCTTTGTCTTGGAAAACAGGAGATGAGGTACTGGAGGAAGTAAAGCTGTGAGGACGCTTTCTGAATCGTGCTTGGGTAGTTCAGTTGATAAACACTTGCCCGAGTTTTAATCTGCCACGATGTTTCAAGATATAAGTCACCTACATTCTGACAAAAGGCTAGCGTTCTGATAGTTTCTCGACTAAGTGGTACTAAAGGGCGTTAAATTTCGGAAAATGTATAGATTAGCCAATTGCTTCTGTTTGATAACTCCTTATTACGCCTAACAGCTGTCTGGCGCCTTTCAGTATTGCATAACGGTCATATCACTTACAGACTATCGGCAGATAAAACTCACGAGGAAAACACCAAGTCAGCTGCGTGCTGTTGACGCTGTCGGTGAAATTCATCCCCGAGCGTCCACGGAGCGAGGTGGCGTAATGGTTAGCACACTGGACTCGTATTGTGGTAGACGACGGTATAAATCCGAGTCTGGCCTTCGAGATTTAGGTTTCCCGTGATTTCCCTAAATCACTACAGGTAAATTACAGGATGGTGCCTTTGAAAAGGCACGTCCGATTTACTTCCCCATCCTTGAAACACTCAGAGCTTGTATTCCGTCTCTAGTGACCTCTTAGTCGACGGGATGTTAAGCCCTTATCTTCCTTCCTTGGTTGCTTCCTTCCTTCCGAGCGTGCGTTGTCGTAGTACTAAACTATCACATTCGTTTATAAGAGCATGGAAGTTAATTGTTCAACTTTCGTTAAGTGTTATTGACTTTATAGGCATGTACATGTGTAAAACTACTGTAAGTACTTGCGTTAATGTTAAACGGCACTAAACTCTCCATATTTGTCGTCCTCTTGAACACTGCCGATCGAATTAGCACTGAGAGTTGACAATGGATTCGCATTCGGAAAGACGGTCTTTCAAGTCTCCGTCTCACCATCCAGTTTGATGTTTCCTGTAGTTCCTCTAAATGTTGGAGCTGTTCTTCAGGAAATGACTCGGCTGATTTCCATTCCTGTCCTGTCCAAAACCCGAAATATTACTCAGTCGCTAATGACTTCATCTTTGATAGTCCATTTAACCCTAATCATTGTTCTGACAGACCTCTGATTATCCTCCCCGTAAAATGCGATTTGTGTGCAACACCGGAGAGGTATATCGTACCGCCCCTACATAATACGCAGTATCACATACGTTGTGATACTCTTTAAAATTCTTATCTCTAGTAAATAGTTTTACCTAAATGTGACAAATAAATGTCAATGCCTCCATTATATCTTTATAATTATCTCGTGTGTTCTCCAAGTAATGCCTTTATCGAGAACTACCTTTCCCCTTTTCTAAGTACTGACCTCTTGATTCGGTCGATATGACGATAATACAGAACTGAGATATACTAATGGCTGATTTTGTGTCTAAGGTTTCTTCCGCTCGGAACAAACTGAATACTGGAAGACAGACGCTCCTGTGAGTGGAAACTGCTTCACTACATAATGGCACCTTCACACCGGACATGTTTCTCATCGTGGAGAGTGACACACAAGATTTCCAACGCTGCACATCCACAACAACTTCTTGTTAAATTCAGCTGCGTGTCTACAATTGTCTTCTATATTTTATCCCTCATCTTCGATGACAGGGAACATAATTGTCGAAGTAAGTTGCTCTCGCAGCCATTTTCGTAAACAAACTTCGTAGTTTGCGCGCCAGATACAGCCGACAACTGTCGCTCGGAAGCGCTGCGGTAGTAAATAGTGATGGGAAACGAAGCGAGTTGTATGTGGCGTACCAGCTCGTTTCCGGGCGTGCAGCTATGCTCCAAATTCTGACTATTGCTTTTTAGCAGTGTAATTTTACGATTTAGCAACATTTATTCTGATGAAGACACCTCTAGTAGGTGTCGAAACCTACGTCAATGTACCTACCATTTATTTGCAACCGGTTGCCGTCTAATCCGATGGTGATACTAATTTACAGTTGCTGTATAACAGCCATGTTCAGAACTGAATATCCAGTTCCCATACATATTAGGAACGTGTGCTTTCTCTTTTCTTTCTTTTCCATTTAAGCAGACTGCGCCGAAGCAAATCGTGACCGGGTGCAGGTAGTATATACTTGTCTGAGACTTCCAGAAAATATTTCTATAAATTAATAATAAAGTTCGAGCATTGTTTACAAAATACTAGAGGAAATTTAAAAAAAAGTTTGTAGTTTGCTGGATGCGATCCAACAATCTTTAAGGTCACAATCTCCACGTTTATCTACTGCACTATCGTTGACTGATGATGGTGATTAAATCTTTCTTTCTGAGCCTAGAATATTTTGAAGGCTTTAACTGCCGATGTCGCATTAGATTACGTTAAATGTAATAAGTTGTAGGTAAAACAGGGTATTTTCTATATATCATACATACTCCTGTTTTTTTGAAATGATCCACTTTCGTAGCGCACAAGTTATAACACGTAGATAATTAAATACTAAGCAGCGTTTGACCGCTAATATGTCGTTTCCTGTCATTTTATTAAAACAAATCGTATGAAAAATTACGTGTTTTCGAGAGCTCTTCAGTCTGCTGATAATTTATGACAGTTTATATTTGTGCCGCGTAATGTCATACAAAAAACTATCAATACAGTCTTCAACTGTAATCATTCTTAACCCAGTATGGCGTTTCATGAGGTCTGTGATGCTGCCGTTCTCGGTTGGAAATTCTCCGCAATGTGAAATTGCTCGCTGTGACGTCACAAACCTCGATCAGATCCATTTCCGCTATCTTTTCCACGTTCCGTGTTTGGACCGCGAAATCATATTGTGTTTACTGTGGGACCTTCATACAGGTTCCTTCCTTCAAGCTGACCAGGTGAAATAGCACTTCTTTCTTGGGTGTCTTCTCCTGTGATTGTCGCAGATGTGTGTCAGACGCTACAGCCGACGCCTCCATCTTACCTCAGCTTGCGCAAGTGGTCCATCATAGTCAACTGGTTCACGCCATAGCCTCTGTCATTTATCGTGGCACCGATTTCTAAGCAGTTCCTCTAAGTACGGGTTTTCAAAGTTATCACCTAGGGTGTTTTGCAATGAGCGCTAACTCGTCACGATACGATACCGGTTGCCGATATAACTTCCGAGAGTAATACGCGTGGGCGAAGTCAAGAAATGCAGGCATCACAATCAGTATTTGCAACCTGGTAGGGACGGCGATGTATCAGTGAAATTCCCCTCTAGCAAATTTCGCCTACTCTTCTAGTTCTCCCTCGTTGATTTTCCCAAATGGCATTTTAATTCACATATATCTTTCATTGACAGGGGTCAGGGCCATTTGCCAAGACTCTGAGTAAATGCCTTATATTCTGATCTTAATGTTGATAGTGATAAAAATAAATTATTGTACTCATACATTTGCATTCTTTTTGCTGTTCGCAGGGTTTATGTAATCTTTGAATGGAACATTTATCCAGTATTATTTTTGTTGACAACAATAACTGGTCTACATGTTGTCAGGTCATTCAGTGGGTTGTCTTCCTGATGAGGTTAACATAGTCCATACATACAGTATGAATGTGAACCACTCTGCTGTACTCCCCTCGGTGTGGTCTCCACTACTGCAGCAGTAGTGTTGCATAGGCAGGGAAGTGGTTACAGCAAGTGAATGCTGTTTCAGTTTCTAGACTTGGGATATTTATACACGTCATCCAGCTACGAGCCATCTACAGTTTAATTAGGCTCCGGTTTACCTCTTGCAGAAATGAGAGACAGGCCCAGTTTTGCCTAAGCGATTCAGAAAAACTTATTAACTACATACAACTTGGCGTGCATACCAGACTATATTTTTCTAAATCACGTACACGAATTTTCTGGTAATATGATTACTTCCCCCTCTCTCAAGGTAAGGTGTTTAAATGTACTGGCAAGACAAGGTACTTCAAACAAATGAAACAGTGGATAGAAAAGACATGCAGAATAATTATTATGAAAAAGTAAAAACAGCAATCAGCCATTGTTAATGAGGCTATTTATTAAGAATAAATAGGGCTGTTACCTGTTTCTATCCGATAGATTCATCGTCAGACGGCGGTTCACACGTAATATTACATTTGCCTGATGCTCTAGGCCTACATGCTGTATACTTTACAGAATCAGAGTCTCCCCATGTCAGTATTTGATATCATAGACAAAAAATTTTCTGGTGTCTATAGTAGACTACAGTGACAAATACACATTTCCACCAATTTTGAAAGAAAGCGAGAAGTCATCTGTATTTTAGCAAACATAGAAGCTAAATCAGACTTTCTGATATCAATTATTACTTATGTAGAGACCATAAAAAAACAATATTGCTCTGTCCCTTAAAGTTTTCTCGGTGGAATTAATATTCCAACATCCTGGCGTGCATTCCGGATATTATCAATTCTTATTCCAATAATTCGGCTGACAACCTGAGGTGTGGCGTTTTATATCGTTCCTGTGTAGACCATATGTATCGGGGAATGACTCATGCGTGCACAGTGACAGATGGTCTGAATAGGGTTCAGTCGAGTATGTAGTTTTAATTTTCAACCAGCAGAGTCCAATAGTGCACAGAGACATTCAAGAAACAGGTCAAGAGAATGTTTTTGTGAATTGTTTTGGTTATTTCTTGAAGTTTTTTTGTTTATTTATGTTTGTACAGTTATGGATATGCTTTTAGTAGTGTGAAAGATGCGTGAATGTGGTCTGAAGTAAATATGTAGATCATTGTTCTACTGATAAACGCTGTACGAACTAGCGTGGGAAATTTTTAAGACAGTGTGAATGCAGGCGACAGGGAATTTTGTATCATAATATTTTAAGTAAGTTTATGGTAAAAGGAAAGCTAATTCGAGTGGAGATGAAAATACTTAATAACGTAAAACATAAACAAAATATCAGAATGTTAAATATTTATTTCGGGAAAAAGTACAGCTCGAAAGTGTGTTATTTGTTGATAGGTTAGTCGTGAAAAGCGCGGACTAGCGCGGGAGAGTAATGTTTTTCTGTTGGCCTTAAAGAAAACTGACCAAACAGAACAGTGTGTTTTTCGTGCATATTTTCTCCTGGAGATGTAGAATGCTTACAGCAGTCTACGTAGTCGGAGACCAGCCTCAATCATACGGTCGTGTGTAGTATGACCTCCGAAGGAAATATAGTCTGAAAGTTTTAGTTTTGCTACACGCCTCAAATGTGCTTTAAAGTGAAGGCATATTTATTCCGGTGTTGTTTTTTTGTAGAAAGTATGGATTTGTTAAGCAATTTTGTGTACTAGAAGAGACAATAACTCCGCGTGGCATATTGAGCAGATCGGTGACTTGCGTACATTAGATGCCGATAAACTTAATAGTATGGAGAGCATTTTCATTTAAGGACAATCCGTGCTTAGTAGGTGTTCAGGTTGCGGGAAATACGTTGCCATAAACTCGCTAACATGAATGAAAGGGTTTGTGCATGAATGTGTTAGGATTACCACTGGTTTGGCAGTGAATGTGTAAACCATCAGACTTCAGAGTATACCGAAGTTTTGCCAGAATTTTCACCTTTCATTCAGAAATTAAGACCTTTTCCTGATTCTTAGAACAGTTACGTTGTATGCAGCCTTGTGCGAGTTGCAGTTCGGTAGGTTTCTGTTCGGCTTTCCTACCGGCGATCTGCTGCAACGAGTTCACAGATAGGTGCAGATAAATGGACGAAAGGAATCGCGCCGCCGCAAACCTTTCAGCCATTCTCAAGGTCACCTATGATCCATGCGCGTTTGCTCCACAATGTAGTGCACAGTTAACTAAAAATCTTGCTAGCAATTCAGCTGGAGAATGGCTGGATGGTTCTGAACCAAAATATCGGAACAAGAATTAATAATGTTGCTCATGCACTCCTGAAAAATGATGGTCTTATCTTCTGTTACTTGTTCCATTCTTACCCACGTCTTACAGGTTATTCACATAATTTAATTTATTGTCTCAGGGTTGAACATCCTTAAATCCTCCTGAGTACGCTATTGCAGGCAGACATGACTGCTGTAGAAACACATCTCGGACGCTTTTATCTGTTACGCTGTTTCGTTCCACTGTCCTTCACCGCTGACCCCTGCTATCCTGTTGCCACTGCACTATTGTAATTAGGTTTTATAGAATTTACTGTTGACTAGTTAGTACAGAGGACTCGGACTTCACGAGCTTCGTAGCAACCTGGTGAGCATTTCACTGTTTGCATTCAAACAAGAAGTATAGTTTATCTCAAAGCTCATCCAAACATGAGAAATGCACTGCTCAGTACGAAGAAGAAGAAAACGCTGCGGTAACATGATTGTGAAAGTGTATTGTATAGTTATTCTGTCATCTGTACAGCGGTGTAGAAACGGAATGTTCAGTTTACCATTATTAAATCGGAAACATTGATTCGTCCTACATCACAGCACGACGCAGTTTCTTAAAATTTATTGTACTGTTCATGAAAATGGCGGCTTCCACAACAGACGTACTCTAAAATCTTCACAAACATTAGGTGTGGATGAACTCAGATCCCGACGGAACTATCTAGTCGTATCACGTAAAGATATACTTCGTTTACATCTTCTTAGGGATTGTTGGTGTTTGTTTTTGAGAGCCGAACACAGTTTCTGGAAGGAATTACACAAATTTCTTTTGACAACAGAAGCCTCATTAATGTAAAGTCGTCGATGTCTTTCAAGTCAACATGTTCTGCATGCCCACATCTACCTTCATGCACAACATCTTAGGCGCTAGCTAGGCTTTGGAGAAATGATCTCATAACCACCGCCCTCTCCTTGGAATTTTACCTTAGAAAACTCGGGATGTTTCCCTACTTCTACATATTGATACATTATTCATATGCCAGAGTACAGTGCATTGCAGAGGTTATTTTCTAACATTTCGAGTTATTACGTTTACTATTTCACTCCCAAACAGAGCGAGAGGGAAATTATTGACTGTATTGTCTTTACCTAGTCCCTATTATCATGTCCCTGTTGTCTACACGAGAGATATTGTGTTCATGGATTAGAGTCACTCTGCAGTTTGTCACAAATAATGATGCTCGAAAGTTTCACAATAGCTTTTCGTAAATAGGGCACTCTTCCCTGCAAGGAAACCCAATGAAATACATAAAATATTTCTGCAACACTCTTATGCTGATCGAACCGATCAGTAGCAAAACCTTCAGCAGTTCTTGCATTGCTTCGATGTCTTCTGTGAATCTGAACTGGGTAGGATCCCAAAAGCTCGAGGAGTACCCAGTAATAGGTTGTAAAGTCTGTAGGTGATCTCCGCTATGGGTGCGATACACTTCACCTTATCCATTAAACTTCTGCTCAATGGTTTCATATTCTCGTTCCATTTCATGGCATTCCACAACTTTAAGCCAAGATATTTTAAGGAAGAGCCGAATGAAGGGGCATACCACTGTTCGAAATCTACAGGAACATAGTGAGCGAGCAACCAGGCACGACCAACGACCCGTCCTCACACCTCCTACACAGCAGAGCACCTTTGAAATTGGGAAAGTAGCTACAGGGTGGCTCATTAGTCGCACGTGGACAACTCAGTTGATAAAGACGTTGCCCGAGAGAGCGAAGTTCAATGTTCGAGTCCTGAGCCACCATACAGATATAATCCACCATCGCACACTCCGCTTCTGAATTAACAATTCATTCTGGATTACGAGGATGTTTCTCCTATCTATTCACATTAATTTAAATTTATCCACATTTCTTGTAAACTGCAATTCATCATAACAAATGGAAACTCATGTATGATGTCCTAAATACGCCAACATTTATTCAAAGCCTATACTTTACTGTGCTCAACATCGTCATTATCAAATAGTCCCGGATTGCTGCTTACTGTTGCTGACATCTTTTACGTATGTAGAGAATAAGATCGTTCCCATCACACTTACTTCGGCACTCCTGACATTACCTTATTTGTGATGAATATTGGCCAAAACACTATTGAAAACTCATTATATTCCAGTTAGAATACGCTCAAAGATCCTACACCGGGCCAACGTTAAAGCTATCGACAAGTACGTCCGTTCTTTTACACTTCTTATTTACGGCAGTAACCTGCGGTTTTTCCCGTCGCTTCAGAACGCTTGTTGAGTGAGAGATTCGCGATAACTGAAGCTGTGGAAGGTTCTTACACCGCAGAGTATTGTCTGTCAAAAAGAATTGGAAATCAATAAGGGCCTGCCGCGTCACTAGTTTTCAGTTGTTTCAGTTCTTTTTCGAAAGCGACTATGATTATTTCTATGCGGTCCATTTGAGAGTTTGAACAGTGGTTGAAAAACCATATTTCACCACCGTTGTATGCGAGTACAGTATCCCAGAAAGTTTTTATCAGCATACTGTGAGGAACTCAAAAGATGAGGAGCGGAGGTCTACTCGGGTGTGCAGGGGTCCAGTCGAAAATGTCTCCTTAAACGAAACTCGGACTTGAAATACTCTATTCCCTTCTCTCATTTAAGTGTATAAGCTCTTAATTAGCATGTGCGCAACAGAATACCAAAACATGGTCTTAGTATATCACTGAGAAACGACGAGGGTGACTCTCCTGTCTAAAGAATAGCAAATTTTCGTGTTCGAGCTTAGAATTGAAAGGTATTATTCACCGCTCAACTGTCCGGCCCCGGTAGCTGAGTGCTCAGCGTGACGGAATGTCAATCCTAACGTCCCGGGTTCGATACCTGGCTGGGTCCGAGATTTTCTCCGCTCAGGGACTGGGTTTGTGTTGTCCTAATCATCATCATTTCATCCCCATCGACGCGCAGGTCGCCGAAGTGGCGTCAACTTGAAATACCTGCACCAGGCGAACGGTCTACCTGACGGGAGGCCCTAGCCACACGACATTTCATTTCATTTCACCGTTCAACTATGCCAGCATTCAGTCATTAACAAAGATGCTGCACTGTTTTGGTCGCCAAATTAACACATCAGTTCACATCAACAAATTGCTTCGTAAATTATGAACAACTTCTGGTTCACCTCTGACTCGGCAACTCGAGAGCCGAGTATCAAACGATCAGATTAAGGATAGGTACGTTTGTCTCAACACAATCACTACAAGAAGATGGAAAAGTTAAATGGTGGAATGCTATTGATGGCGACTGTCGTGTCTGATCCCCTAGCTGTAACGCTCTCCCGCTGTTGGGTTGGGTTGTTTTGGGGGAAGAGACCAAACAGCGAGGTCATCGGTCTCATCGAATTAGGGAAGGACAGGGAAGGATGTTGGCCGTGCCCTTTCAAAGGAACCATCCCGGCATTTGCCTGGAGTGGTTTAGGAAAATCACGGAAAACCTAAATCAGGATGGCCGGACGCGGGATTGAACCGTCGTCCCCCCGAATGCGATCTCAAGCTATCTCCAGGTACGTAGCAGCTTATTTGTAAGATCTTCTGTCTTCTTGGCCTTGTCACCGTAGAAGAACGAAACGTACAGAAGGTGTTTCGACCTGGAAATTGTTGCAGAATTAGGGACGAAGAACAGGTCACAGACAGGTAAAAGAGGGACAGACAGTCAGTTAATGTTTGTAGACACTGAACCATAGCACAAAAGAAATGCGAGATAGCCTTAACGCAGGGAAAAACACCAATTTAAGACGTCTAATTGTCCATAATATCGACTGTCCACGGGATTATGAATTTATAGAGTAGATATTTCTGATAAATATGGCAGGAAACTGCTCTGATACAGAGGGAACACGCTGATGACGTATGCATCCTGAAGCGACGTCTTGCGCTGTTGGTTGTTAGTGAGAAAGATCGTCTGATGGTGACCTGTTGGGACTGTGTTTTACACTACTGCTGGAGTTGACTGGGATTACACAACTGTCATGAGAGTATGAAATTGTTGGGCTGAGGAGGGCCGCACACAACTACATGTAATATCTGACCATCCCCAAACGCATAGCGCCTGAAAAATCTGAGATGTTGTTCACAAAACAGGCCATGAGACTAGTACATCTGTGTCAGGTAGCTAGAGTTGAAAATTAGGCTGTTTTCCCTTGACACGACAGCAGTGAGTGGCAAACTGCCAGTTATGTGCATTGAACAAAACATTGGACGTAGGAATAGCACCACGTCATCTATTCAGACGTGTCTCGGTTCTGCATATAGCATTACTATTGATATATCCATTTGAGGAGGCTCCAAGTACAACATACAGTGAGGTGACAAAGGTCTTGAGATACCGCCTAATATCGTGTCGGACTTTCTTGTGCCCGGCGTAGAGTAGCAACTGGACACGGCATGGACTCAACAACTCGTTGCCACCCCTACAGCCTACGGTTTTGTTCACGAGCTGATCTCTTGATTATGTCCATAAATGATCGATGGGATTCGTGTCAGGCGACCTGGGTGGCCAAATCATTCGCTCTTACTGTGTAGGATGTTCTTCAAACCAGTCGCAAACAACTTTGGCCCTGTCACATGGAGCATTGTGGTCCATAAAAAAAGCTAATGTTCTTTGGGAACAAGAAATCCATGAATAGTTGCAGATGATCTCCAAGGAGCCGAACGTAAAAGTTTCCAGTCAATGATTCGTTCAGGAGGACCAGAGGAACCAGTCCATTCCGTGTAAACACAGCTCGCACATTGTGGAGCCACCACCAACTTTCATAGTGCCTTGTTGACAGTTTCAGTCCATGGTGGGGTCGCCATACTCGAACCCTACCATCAGCTCCTACCAACTTAAATCGGGACTCACCTGACCAGCCCACAATTTTCCAGACGTCTATGATCCACCCGATAGGGTCACTAACCCAGGAGAGGCCTGCAGGCAATGTCGTGCTGTTAACAAAGGCACTCGCGTCCGTCATCTGGTGCCATAGCACTGTCCTAATAGATCCATTCATCGTACGTCCCACATTTATTTCTGCAGTGTTGCTTGTCTGTCAGAACTAACCACTCTGCGCAAACGCAGCTGATCACCGTTGTTAACTGGACACCACGGTCACTGCGTTGTCTGTGGTTGAGGTAATGCCTGATGTTTGGTATTCTCGCCGCACTCTTGACACTGTAGATCTCGGAATATTAAATTCCCTGATGATTTACGAAATGGAATGTCGCATGCGTGTAGCTCCGACTACAATTCCGAGTTCAAAGCGTTAATTCCCGTTTTGCTGCCATGATCATGTCGGGATCCATTTCACATGAATCACCAGAGTACAAATGACAGCTCTGCCAATGCGCTGCCCTTTTATACGCTGTGTATGTTATGCTACCACCATCTGTATATGTGCATATTACGATCCCATGACTTCTGTCAACTGTTTGTTGCCATGTTGCATTCATCATTGTCATGCTGGTGCAGTACATGGAGCATTAGCACGGTGTACCGATGGGTAACAACATGATCATATCGCCCCCGCATAGCGGGTAATTTTGAAAGCAAGAGATACACTTCTGCGTATTAAGGTCAATGACTACGCTATCTTCGAGATCTCCATGACGTTATCTGTGAACAAGATAACATGAGACCACATGTTGCTTGTGCTGTCCTGAATGAGTTCAGTGTATTGGATGTTCACCTTTTGTCCTGTCCAGCTCATTCTCCAGTTTCCTCAACCACTGGAATCATATGGTGAGAGTTCGTCGGGAGACTGCCATTCCACCACTCTGAATCACTACAATTGAGTTGCGGCAGTATGGACTGACACCAGTATCTGTCTTGCAATCACAGTACAACTTGGTGTCTTCTGGGTTAGAGCACGAAGTGGCAGGTCTGTAGACTAAATTTCGCACACGTGTAATGACCGAAAAATGTAATTCAGAATTCTTCCTGCTGTCCTGTATATGCACAACAAACATTCATTATTCGTTTCCTACCCTGGTTTTACAATTTCATTGGACAGCAGTGTACTTCCAATTACATACGACTGACAGAATGAACATGGCGAGAAAATCAGATAAATCAGAGCTCCTAAGAAAGTTTGGCTCTGAGGTTCAAATGGTTCAAATGGCCTTGAGCACTATGGGACTCAACATCTTAGGTCATAAGTCCCCTAGAACTTAGAACTACTTAAACCTAACTAACCTAAGGAGATCACACACACCCATGCCCGAGGCAGGATTCGAACCTGCGACCGTAGCAGTCCCGCGGTTCCGGACTGCAGCGCCAGAACCGCACGGCCATCGCGGCCGGCTGGCTCTGAGGACTATGGGACTTAACATCTGAGGTCATCAGTCCCCTAGAACTTAGCACTACTTAAACCTAAGGACATCACAGACATCCATGCCCAAGGCACGATTCGAACCTGCGACCGTAGCGGTCGCGCTGTTCCAAACTGAAGCGCCTAGAACCGCTCGGCCAAACCGTCCGGCCTAAGAAAGTTTACCGACATTCGTGGTTCCCACTCACCACCTGCGAATTGAAAAACGAAGGGGAAGATGATACCAGACATACGCTGTACCGTACACCGTAAGGTACTTTGCAGAGTTTAGTTGCATATGGAAAGCTGAAAGTACTTCTTCAACCAAATCTTCACAGAATACTGGCTCGATGTTGTGGTGAAGTAGCTTATCAGTCGACCACGATATTATTGCAGCTGGGAGGAGGGCACCTCGGCCGGTTTATCGTGAGTCAGTGCGTAATCGTGATTGACAGTACACTGACGCAAAAAAAACTTGGAACGGTAAGGGCGACGAAGAAGGCATTATCAACGGCCCACTGAGTTTGAACGATGTTCTGTAATAGAACGATCAGAAGCTGTGACCTTTCGGGATAATATAGAAACACTTGGCAGGAATATAGCCACTGAATATGATTACTCACAGCAGTAATCACGAGAATGTACAGCTGCAGAAGACCGGGCTCTGGGCAGCCCCATGGCACTACCGAAAGAGAAGACCATCGTGTTCGGCGTATGGCTCAGGCACATCCGACTGCACCTGCAGCAGCATTTTTAGCATCAGTTGGCACCACAATGACACACAAAACTGTTACAAATCGGTACTTCAAGGACAGCTCCGAGCCACCCGCTCTATAGCGTGCGTTCAGCTGACCCCAAATCACCACCATTAACGACCTCGGTAGTGTCAAGCGACAGTTCATTGAAGAGGAGGGTGGAATTCTGTTGCGTTTTCTGATGAAAGCTTGTTCTACATTGATGCCAGTGATGACCATGTTTGATTTAGAAGGAGGCCAGTCAAGGGGCTGCCAACAACCTATCTGCATGATAGACACACTGGACCTACACCTGGAGTTATACTCTGAGGTGTGATATCGTATAATAGCAGCAGCTCTCTCGTGGTTATCCGACGCACCCTGATTCCAAAACTGTACGCCAGTCTGGTGATGTGACCTTTCGTCCTGCCATTTATTAACAGCATTCCAGGCTGTGTATTCCAACTGGATAACGCTCGCCCATACATCGCTGTTGCAAACCAACATACCCTACAAAGTGTTGATATCTTGCCTTGGCCAGCTCGATCAGCAGATCTGTTTGGACTTGAGCACATGTGGGTATCATCGGACGACAATTCCAGCATCATCCACCGTCAGCATTAACCGTCGCTGTATTGACCGACGAAATGCAACAGGCATTCGAACGTCTCCCACATCCGGCACCTGCACAACGTAATGCATTAACATTTGCTTGGTTGCCTTCAACATTCTGGTGGTTACCCCGGTTATTAATGTACCGCGATGTCACATTTCCAATCGCTTACCTCGAGCTTATATTAATCTGTGACCTTGTAATGTTAATCGCTGAAATGTGATACCTATAAAAATGCATTTCTGAAATGTCATTACTCTACATTAATTATTTTTTTGTGTTCTGATGTTTTTTTACTTCAACGTACCGTGTACCGTAGGTCTCTAGAAGAGCGTAGCGTTCCAAAGGATTGGAAAAGGCCACAGGTCATCCCCGTCGAACAGATATGCAGAACTATAGACCTATATCTCTAACGTCGATCAGTTGTAGAACTTTGGAACACGTATTATGTTCGAGTATAATGACTTTCCTGGAGACTAGAAAGCTACTCGGTAGGAATCAGCATGGGTTTCGAAAAAGACGGTCGTGTGAAACCCAGCACGCGCTATTCGTCCACGAGACTCAGAGGGCCACTGACACGGGTTCACAGGTAGATGCTGTTTTTCTTGACTTCCGCAAGGCGTTCGATACAGTTCCCCACAGTCGTTTAATGAACAGCATATGGACTATCAGACCAATTGTGTGATTGGATTGAAGAGTTCCTAGATAACAGAACGCAGCATGTCATTCTCAATGGAGAGAAGTCTTCCGAAGTAAGAGTGATTTCAGGTGTGCCGCAGGGGAGTGTCGTAGGACCGTTGCTATTCACAATATACATAAATGACCTTGTGGACGACATCGGAAGTTCACTGAGGCTTTTGGCGGATGATGCTGTGGTATATCGAGAGGTTGTAACAGTGGAAAATTGTACTGAAATGCAGGAGGATCTGCAGCGAATTGACGCATGGTGCAGGGAATGGCAAATGAATCTCAATGCAGACAAGTGTAATGTGCTGCGAATACATAGAAAGATAGATCCCTTATCATTTAGCTACAATATAGCAGGTCAGCAACTGGAAGCAGTTAATTCCATAAATTATCTGGGAGTACGCATTAGGAGTGATTTAAAATGGAATGATCATATAAAGTTGATCGTCGGTAAAGCAGATGCCAGACTGAGATTCATTGGAAGAATGCTAAGGAAATGCAATCCGAAATCAAAGGAAGTAGGTTACAGTACGCTTGTTCGCCCACTGCTTGAATACTGCTCAGCAGTGTGGGATCCGTACCAGATAGGGTTGATAGAAGAGAGAGAGAAGATGCAACGGAGAGCAGCGCGCTTCGTTACAGGATCATTTAGTAATCGCGAAAGCGTTACGGAGATGATAGATAAACTCCAGTGGAAGACTCTGCAGGAGAGACGCTCAGTAGCTCGGTTCGGGCTTTTGTTGAAGTTTCGAGAACATACCTTCACCGAGGAGTCAAGCAGTATATTGCTCCCTCCTACGTATATCTCGCGAAGAGACCATAAGGATAAAATCAGAGAGATTAGAGCCCACTCAGAGGCATACCGACAATCCTTCTTTCCACGAACAATACGAGACTGGAATAGAAGGGAGAACCGATAGAGGTACTCAAGGTACCCTCCGCCACACACCGTCAGGTGGCTTGCGGAGTATGGATGTAGATGTAGATGTAGAACGTATGTGCAGAAGTGGCCTAAAGGCATTGAGAGAGCGAGGTGTTTTTCCATAGTCATCACTTTAATTGTATACTGTAACGTCACGGTGTGTTTACGATACCTGCCAAGTGCAGTAATACCGTGTCACGTAACAGAGCGGTATATATAACGACCGGCATTTAAAGCGCGCGGCGATGGCCGTGCCCGCGTGACGGCGTCTGTCTTTGCGGAGCCTGTTATCTGGTGTCTCGTTACGCAAGATGCACCGCGACCAGCCGACCCGTCCGAGCGTCCATCTATCCGTATCTGCAGTCCGGATCCGCGACGCGGACGCTTTACGTCTGCCGCGTCGTGTTTTGTGCTGCGCCGTGTGTATGTGTGACAGCGCGGTATGTGCTCGTGGGAGCTGTTGCGAGCCCTCCGCCGGGAGCTCGACGTGGCCATCCAGCCCGCGCTCTACACCGTGGCCGTAATGCTGCTGATGGCGCTCTGGAACAGATTTATCGGTACGTGCCGCGAGCCGCAAGCGCTGTATGCGCGCCTTGCACTGTCGCACTAGTATTCTGTTCACCTCCCCATCGCGCATGCATCCCCGCACATAGACACACTGTGCCATCTGTACATCTGTAGTTTGCTACAGCGCACATTGCACCTCCTGGATCTGACACTTTATCAAACTGAATAGCCTAGGGAAGAAGCGCATACATACTGAGGTGAGAAAGTCACGGGATAACGATACGCACGTGTACAGATGGCGTTAGTGTCTCATACACGAGGTATAATAGGTCACTGCACTGGTAGAGATGTGACGTTTACTGACGTGACTCATGAGAAAAGGTTTCCGATGTGATTATGGACGTACGCCGCGAACTGACAGACTTTGAACGCGGAATGGTAGTGGCAGCTAGACGCATGGAATGTTCCATTTCGGAAATCGTTACGCAGTTCAGTATTTCGAGAGCCACGGCGTCAAGAGCCTTCCGAGAATACCAAAGTTCAGGCATTACCTCTCATCATGGACAATGCAGTGGCCGACGGCCTTCACTTAACGACCGAGAGCAGTGGCATTTGCCTAGTATTGTCAGTGCTAACAGACAAGCAGCACTCTGTGAAATAACCGTAGAAATGAATGTGGGACGTACGACGAATGTATCCGTTAGGATAGTGCGGCGAAATTTGTCGTTAATGGGCTATGGCAGCAGACGACCATCGCGAGTACCTTTGCTAATAGCACGACATCGGCTGCAGCGCCTGTCCTGGGCTCGTCACCATAACGGTTGGACCCTAGACGTCTGGAAAACCGTCCCCATGTCAGATGTGCTCCGATTCCAGGTGGTAAGAACTGATGTTATGGTTCGAATGTGGTGGAGAAGCTACGAAGTCATGACCGAAATTGTCAACATGACAATGTCTAAGGTGGTGGTGGCTGCCTGATCGTATGGGCTGTGTTTGTATGGAATTAACCGGCTCTTCTGGTCCAAGTGAACCGATAATTGGCTGGAGACGATTATGTTCGGCTCCCTGGAGAACATTTGCAGCTATTCATTCATTTCATGTTTCCAACACAACGATGGAATTTATACAGATGACAGTGCGCCAATGCATCAGGCCACAATTTCTCGCAAGTGGTTTGAATAACATTTTGCACAATTTGAGCGTATGATTTGGCTGCCCAGATCGTTCGATATGAATCCCACGAACATTTGTGATACGTAGTCGAGAGGCCAGTTCGTGCGCAAAATCCTGCACCGTCAACACCTTCGTAATTATGTACGGCTGTAGAGACAGCATGGATCACTGTTTCTGCAGGGGACTTCCAACGACTTATTGGGCCAGCCCATGCCACCTAGAGTTGCTTGCACTTTGTCGTGTAAAAGGCGGTCCGACACGATTTTAGAGTTGTCCAATCATGTTTGTCATCTGAGGGTATACTGGTATCCCGTTGGTTGACGGCGCAAACTGTAGACGATAACCGGAGTATACGTCCACCCTGCTGCTGAGTATGCTCTGATCAGAAACTTTCTGGCAGAATAAGGTTGTTTGTTGCATTGGAAATCGAACATGGGACCTTCGCCTTCCGCATAAAAATGCTCTAGCGACTAAACTGTCACGACTCAATACCCAATCTCACAGGTTTACTTCCACCGGTATTTCTTTACTATCTTCCTAAGTTGACAGTGGTTTTCCTGTTTACCTTGTAGAACTACCACTACTTCATTCCACACTCCGCTGCAGAATATTCATTTTGGAACAATCCTCTAGGTTGTGGCTAAGCCATCCTCTCGAATTTCCTCTCTTCCAAAAGTGTAAGACCCGCAAGGTATGCAGAAGAACTTTGTAGAAGATGAAGTACTCGTGCAACTAAGGCTGTGAGATCCGGTCCTGAGGTATGCTTGGATAGCTCAATCGGTGGAGCACTTGCCACTGAAGTGCAGTGGTTCCGAGTTCGTCGTTTCAAGCTGCCAAGAAGTTTCGGTATACAAGGGGATACCAGAGACAGTTGAATGATAACTTTCTTGCTACTTGTTACACACATCGGTCTCACTTATGGGTTGACTTCTAGAAAGCTTGACTGGTGTAGATTGGACTGTTTCATCTATGACACCACATGTGCGTCGTGTGGCCAAAACTACGGAAACACCGCGAGATACACATGCTTACACATATGCGAATATGATAGCCAAGCCTACAGGTGGCGCTGTTGTATTTGACTATGGACTGCACTCTATGCGATGTCTTCCATAGGTCACAAGTGTCAATCGTGTTGAGAACCGTGTCCTGTTTAGTTGTGCGTGCATTGTGTCGGAGGTACGTGGAACTGAACCTTGTAAATGGTCACTGTTCGTATGGTGGGTGCGTCCGTAACCAAGGCAGTCGAAGTGTGTCGTATTTCAAGAAGCACCATATCGACGATTTATAACGCATTCGAGGAAAGCGGGAAAATATCATTGGATACGTTACAACGCCGATGAAAGTGTGTGTTGAGAGACTGTGTCGCATGGTCATTGAAGAGGACTGTGACGGAAAATAAGAGGACGACAGCTGAAAAAGCCACAGCACTCGCGAATCACAGCAGAACTGGACGTCGCACTCGCGGACTCTGTCAGCATCATGACACGGAGAGAGCTCCAGAAGCTGGAAATTGCAGGGTGAGCTGTAATTTCAAAACCACTCATCAGAGATGCAGATGCCTGTAACAGGAATACATGGTGCCGAAGCAATAAAATTTATACTACGGAGCAGTGGAAGAAAGTCATTGAGTTTACGTCTGACATACACCGTCCGAAACTTACGGTACAGACTAGTTGCTGACTAGGATGAAACATGGCGCGGGTTCGGTGATAATTTGGGCAGCTGTATCCTGGTGTTCTATATTGGTCTCATGGTTACTCTGCAAGTTCATATTACTGTCAAGGGTTATTGGACCACTGTTGCTGATCAGGTCCATACCATGGTGTAATAATTGTTCCCCAGTGGTGTTGCTGTGTTCCAAGACGGGAGGGCCCCTGTTTACACAGTTCATATCGCCCGGGGCTAGTTTTGTGAGCACGAGGACGATCTGTCACTTCTGCCCTGGCCACTACAGTTGCCAGATCGTAATATTATTCAGTCTTTGTGGTCTTCCTTGTTCCTTGTCACCTTAAATTGCCACAGGAAGAATGGTATCAGTTTCCCTTGGAAAACCATGCAGGACCGGTGTTTATCCATTCTGCGACGACCGTTTTGAATACCAACGGTTTTCCCGCACCATATTATAAATGGTGATTTTTTTTGTTTTTATGGCGTTCCCATAGTTTTGTCAACCTCCTGTGCATCTGACCCCTCCTCACATCCCCCTGCCGCGCTAAGGAAACGAAGTAAATCTAAAGTTCCATCAGCAACATGATCATTTGCGGCGAAATACTTTCTCAGATTGAGAAAGATACAGGAAAAAAGGTTCAAATGGCTCTAAGCACTGTGGGACTTAAACCTACTAAACCTACTTAAACCTAACTAACGTAAGGATATCACACACATCCATGTCCGAGGCAGGATTCGAACCTGAAACCGTAGCAGCAGCGCGGTTCCGGACTGAAGCGCCTAGAACCTCTCGGCCACAGTGGCCGGCAAGATACAGGAGTATTTATTTTGGCGAACCATCCTTAAATAGACTGGAAGAGATTTACAAAAGTCATAGGAAATCTAAGTCAGGATAGTCACATAGGGATTTTAACCTCTTGCAAGCCCAGTGAGGTGACGCAGTATTAGGGCACTGGATTTGCATTCGCTGTGGAGCGGTTCAAATGCGCTTCCGACAATCCAGATGCAGAGTTTCTCTGGTTTCCAATAATCGATTAAGGCAATTTCTAGGATGGTTCCTTTGCAAATGATGAATGATTTTTGTCCAAGTTCAGACTTGAGCTCTCCCTTTAATGACCTCGTAGTCAATGGAGAGTTAAACCTTAATCTTCCCTCCTTCCGCACTTTAAACATGATCATCCCAAATAATAGTCCAGTGTCTAAAAACCTATGCAACTAGGGTCGTGACTTCACCTGGTAAATTATCGGAAATACGTGATAGAAAGTTTCAGGAGTACCCTCCATTTGATGCGGTTCTGTATTAAAAATATGAAATTTAACGTTTGGCTCACGTCAAATTGATGGCAAGCTTTAACAATAGGTCACTTAGGCTTTAACTTTGTTGGAATACGCATCCCAGAATTAGCTTAAAGTGGTGCAGGAAGGCCACACGGGAGCTTGGGCATAGCATCTCCTGAATCGATTTCAGTTTTTTTTTAAATTTAAAAATTATTCAAAGCTTCCATTTGGAGGCAATGACCTCTAGGGACGTCTTTCCATTGAACACAATAGCTGACGTAGGACTGGGTCTGTATTAAGTCCTATATGCTGATGGAAAAATATCGCTACACCAGGAAGGAGTTGTCCGACATAAACGAAATTTGGTAAGCGTGTTTCTGTATCTGAAAGATGATGTCCATTCAAATTTCGCCATAGCCGCATAATAGTGGCGCTAGTGGCTCCACTATGAGAATGCAAATCAGATTTACTTTAAAGACACACGCTGTAATTGCCTTTCAGACTGGATGTGATGATCTGATGTTAGCAACCATGCCGTGACATGAAGTTTACTTCCTGCTGCCTAGTTGTTTGCGACCTCTGTTCCCCTAACGTTCATTAAACTAAATTTTGCATCGTATTGTCTGTGCGAACCAGTTATCATCCGCGAACATTTTTATGTAACATAGCTCAACAACGTCACGTCGATGATTTGCATCTGTTATCGTTCGCTGCCATTCACTGTCTTCAATGTTTCTACGGTGAAAGAAAACTGAATGTGTGTTTCCTTTTACTAACGTTATCGTTACAAAATTCAAATGTTGACGTAACAGTGACAGAAAATATGCCTAAATTTATAGACTAAACCTGCGCTTCTCAACCTTTCTTCTTTTAGGACACACCAAAGTACGTTTCAAACCTCCGCGATTCCCTTACATATGACTTTTTTTCCCTAGATGTAGAAAAGCAAACACATCATGTATATAATTCTTCTTTTAATTATGGAACGACTATGAGAATCGCTGGTCTAAACAACAATGACAAACTGTTTTAATGCCCAGCATAAGCTGCTGCAGAACATAACTTCTACCACTAAAGCTTCATCAGCGAATGCAAGGTGACACCGTATGTTGCGGATCCATATTCGGGAAAGCATAGAGTCTTTGCAGTCGGAGAAACACGGAAATTTGAAACGAAACAATGTTACCTGACGCATATTCATGGACTCACTGGAACGAGAAGAGTGCTTCCTCTCCTAGCAAAGGAAAACTACACAAATAAATTACGTGCTAGGAATCCACTTCTGGCAATATTACTCGCGCAGCTGCAGTATTAATTTCATGTTGTACTTGAAACGTCCCCTTGGAAAAATTATAAAAGACTGTGCTTAAACTGACACAATATTTTTAGCGCAATGCAATCTGACTTTCAATAATCCCTACAAAAGAATGGCCCTGACTAACAATAACCTATACCTTTCATGAATCACTTACCTAACAAAAATCTTCGTTACTCGAACTACTGCAATACAGCGAGCGCCACTACTACCAGCTAAATAAAATATTCAAACTACTGAAGGCACTAACTACTGATAGGCATAGTTAGCAAATGAAAGATTTTGATAGAGAACAAACAATGTATTTACCTTAATAGTGTTCAAAAGTCATAATATATATAGCAGTTCATGACATCCATTCTTACAAATGTACTGTTTCTGATGGACACACGTTCAGATCATCCGCTTTCACAACTCCACCATTTCTCTCCCCACATCCACCACTGCAAGCGGCTCACCTCCAACTGCGCAACGCTACGCGCTGTTAACGTCCAGCTGCCCAACACTACAATAGCAAACAACAATGCAAACCAGCCACAGCCAGTGATTTTCATACAGAGCGCTACGTGGCGTTACCAATATAAAAACCTAAACAGCCTACTTACATACTAAACACTAGAGAATTTTTTTTCTGTTAGAAGTACTCCACAACATGAAAATATGGCTACTTTTTTGTCCAGTAAGTAGAAATATCAACTAAAGACTTGCAGCGACGGAATTAAACACATTTCACTTACAAATCTCATGTAGGTAGCATCATCAATGATGACATTAATGTACATAATTTTTTTTACAAGAAGTCAGAAACGAAAACCTTGCAAACTAAGTAACACCGCATTATGGTTCTCCTAGGCTGATTGTGCAGGGCGACTACCGTCGTTTGATCATTTTCGTGATTCCTTTGGTAATGTGCTGTTGTTGCTGCTGTTACATTCACGAGTCCAAAGGCAGTTTCGATACAGATCTCCATACTATTCTATCTTCTGGAAGGCTTTCCATATCTTTTTGACTGTTGCACCCTGTATCCATTTCAGCCTGTTTGCTTTTTCCAAGCCTGGTCTCCCACTAAAATTTACACCCCTTCCACGTCCCTCCGCTACCCAAATTAAGTATTTCTTGATTCCTAAGAATGTGTCCTATCAAACTTTTCCTTCGTTCAGACAAGGTATACACACCGACAAATTGCATTTTCGGTGTACTTGTTCAGAACACAACACGTACACAATATTAACAGCAATTTCAAGTCAAAACATTCGTTGTTAGCTCAGAATTGCGCAAATATTGATTACTATCACAGAAGTAACTTCATTCAGTGTGCTTCGACATTAATAAAAAGAAAATGTTACATATTTTGACTGGCAGTAGCAAGAAAATCGTTTTTGAAGAAGAGGAATTTGTTCATATCTAATATAAATTTGTGTGTTAGAAAGCCGTTTCTGAAGGTATATGTATGGAGTGTAGCCTCATATGAATGTGAATTGCGGACGATAAACGATTCACGCAAGAAGAGAATAGAAACTGTTGAAATGTGCCGCTATAAAATAACGCTGAAGTTAACTGGGTAGATCGAATAATAGATGAAGAGGTTCTGAATGGGACTGGGAAGAAAAGATTTTTATGGCACAAACTGAGTAAGAGAAGGCATTAGTTGACAGGACACATCCTGAGGACTGTCAATTTAATAATGGGAGGAAGAGTATTGGGTGAAAAGTGTAGAGTGAGCCAAAAGCTTGAATAATGTAGGCAGTTCAAATGATGTAGGTTGTGACAGTTATGTGGAGATAAAGAGACCAGCATAGAGAGCTGCATCAAACCAGTCTTCGAAATGAAAACCACAATAAATAGATTTCATTTCTCGAGCAGCGCTGAGGATGTCAATTTTTTTCAAAATTATAATAATACATAATACTGTCGCGAATAGTACTGATCAATATTATCTGGATATTAAAAATTTTAAACAGGACTACTTCACCCAAGTGTCGGACATTTCCGTTAACATCATTTGGTGCGTAAAGACCTCTCAGAATTAATCACTTTCGATGATCAATTTGAACTTGACGTTTATGCAACTGCACTACGCTAATCTGTTATTGTCTGTGCCAGATTCAGAGATAACTGTTCCGTTACTAGCAGCTTCGTGCCACACAAAGAATCGTTCTCCGGGTATACATGTCACGCAATGTTTAATGCTCGAGGAGCACGTGGTACATAACAATTTGGTTGTTGCCGACAAGCACCATGTAGGATTGCGTCCCGCATTCAGACATTTCAGTTACCGTTGTGCTACATTATCGCAGAGAGTGTTCTACGAATGCTCCTTTTGTCTGTATGCGGCACGTGCTGAAGTGCGACGAGTTCATCAAGGTTGACGGGCCGACGACCTCTCATCGAGTGGGTAAACGAGCTCCTGCAGACCTAACATAGCTCCGCTAATAGAATTCTTCGCAACACGACGTATTACCGCCACATCAGCACCACGAAGTAGCGGAAGCAGTTACAGAACCTGCACATGATGCCACATCACTGATAAATGTACCATACTTATTACGTAGACTCTTAATAATAATATTAGTAATCAGTTTCCCCTTCGATATTTACGAACGCTGATCAGCGCCTTCCACGTGGCTTCAATAGAATATTTGAAAACCAACTGAGGCTTCTAACAGATCGAACAGGTGGATATATGCGCTAATTCTTTCCATTCTCTTTTCATGAAGAGCACGGCAATAACGTTGGTATATGACACAACATTATGTAAATTCTTCTACAGAGGCATGAATCAGTGAAAAGTAAAACCAGGAACGTATCTGACAGTAGAAGCATGGTGCATGTCGCTGTTATGATCCAAGTTTGAGCAAGGGCCTAAATAAAACGTTTAGATCTCGGCGACGGACTTTATGTATCAACTTCAACAATTTTTTTCACTACTCCAGCCGGCCGAAGTGGCCGTGCGGTTAAAGGCGCTGCAGTCTGGAACCGCAAGACCGCTACGGTCGCAGGTTCGAATCCTGCCTCGGGCATGGATGTTTGTGATGTCCTTAGGTTAGTTAGGTTTAACTAGTTCTAAGTTCTAGGGGACTAATGACCTCAGCAGTTGAGTCCCATAGTGCTCAGAGCCAGAGCCACTACTCCACTTGAAAATAGCCGCACGGAACAAATTACGTTAGTGGATTGTCTGAATAAGTATTTACAATCGAAGGCGACCATGACGCCTTTCAAAATGCTTTTGTGACAGTGACCTCCAGCCACTAAATGTTAGTCTACATAAGTGTTCTACACACCACTGAACACTGCATGACGAAAGGCAATTGGCATTTATATTAGCAACTTCCCGTGTTATTCCATTTGCGTATTGAGCGAGGAAAAAATGTGTATGCACGTTATTCAGTACGTGTCTTAATCACTTTTATATTATTATCGTTATCTGCTCGCGCGGACGTATGTTCGTGGCCGTAGAACATTCGCATACTATTCTTCGCATTTAGATTCTCTAAATTTTTAGAGCACGGTTTCACGAAAGCTGCGTCTCCTTTCTTCCAAAGATCCACATTCAAACTCCTCCAGAATCTGCGTTACATTTTTATGTGGGCTAGAGCGGCATGTTACGGCGTCTCTGAATTTGGTTTATGTCTGTAGTCATGACTATTTTATGATAACTCTACACACTATTCTATAATTGGTCTCATTAGCGTCTTGTATGACATTTCCTTAACTAATAGACTGCACGTCTGCAGGACCCTTTCAGCAATATCAAGTTTTTCAATCGCCTTCCCCAATACTGATTTTGTATGATCACCCCGTTTCGTGTCGCTTTATAGTATTACCTCCAAGTACTTACGCGACGTGGTGTAATAAAGATGTTCGTATTAATCTTCTAATGGGAAACTACCTTGGGTTAACTTACTTCCATTCATCACACAAAATGGAAATTTTGTCCTAGACTTTCTGCATTTCATTGCGATCCTCCAACACCTGTAATTTCCTGTGGACACCATAGTAAATGAATAACCTGACAAGTGTTTGTTATCTCAACTGATATCTCGATTATGTGGAAAGTAGTGTGCCTTATGTGACACGCTTTTCCTTCCTCCTAGAGCATTTTCTATTATCCAAGAAACTGTTAGTCCACCTACCATAAGCAGGCCTGAGTGACTGTAAAATGGCATCAAAAGAGTAGTCTACTTCCACATAGTATCTTACATCATTTTCGTTTCTAGCCTCGAATTTTGTTACACAGAAACAGACCATTTGCTTTTCAGCAGTGATGTTGAGGCCATACAGATATACTGTGGAAATCAATTTCACTGACGGAGGCAAATGGGATTAGCTCGTACTTAGGCTAATGCTCTTAATAGTCACGTAGACATTCTCCTGTCTCCTTTGTGTTGCAGTTCCCTCTGACGACATCGCACTCAGCCAGTGGCTAATAACATGTGGCTTCTGATACGACTGTTGGTAGCCACCACGAGTAAATGAAAAATCAGGGTGTCATCGCTGTGCATTTGTTGTAAATAGCAACCGTAAGTTTAGCAGGTCCGATATTAATAATTTGGAAATAGAAAACTATTAGGTTCGAGTCAACAAGGATACCTCCCCTGAAACGTTTTTAAGCGCTGAGTGATGCACTTGGCGAGCAACATAATTAACTTGCAAATGGAACAATATTTAGCTTATATTAACAAGGAGATCTCAGCTGAAACGTGTGTAATCGCTGACTGACACATTTACGAGCAGCAAAATCCAGCCCTGTTCTATATCGCACCATCTCGTATATTCTCGGATGATACAGCTCTCGTCATTTGTTTAGCATAAACCAGATGTTTATTGCATTTTAATAACACCGCAACTACTAGTAGTGATTCAGCCACAGAAATATTACTTACTAAAAATGAATTATTGCTATTAAAATGACTGATGAGCGCCCGTTCTCTGGATCAACCCCAATCTGCATGTCAGCGTGCAAAATATCTTCTCTCCTAGCGAGCCGCTACTCACGCCACCGATCTTGCTCCAAGACCTACACTGTCCAGTCACTTTAATGTGAGCACCTTTTGCAGCGTAGATGCGTACGAGACGTGAAGAAAAGGAGATAGTAAGCTTCTTGAAGGTACTGGCAGAGATGAGGAGCCATGTCGAATTCAGTGCTGTGGCCAGCTGCTCTAGGTTTCTCGGTTGAGGAACTGCGGTACGAACAGCCCGATACAGATGGTCCCACAGATTCTCCATTAGGTTTAAATTCGGGAACTTGAGTGGCTAGGAGAGAACGGCAAAATTATCCTGATTCTCTTCGACCACGCACTTACACTGCGAGCTGCGTGACTTATTGCATGGTCCTGCTGTTAGGCGCCGTCGTGAGGAGACAAAACAAGTTGCATGCAGGGCTGGACATGGTGCCCAAAGATAGACGCATGCTTGTGTTGATCCGTTGTACCATCCAGAACGGCTAATCACTCACGGTATGCCCTCCGGGCTTTCAGGCGTTTCACGCTGTACACGCCAACGGCCATCTTTACAATGGAGCATAAAACGTCATTCATCTGAAAAGGCCACCTGTCGCCATTCGCCGGCCGGGGTGGCCGAGCGGTTCTAGGTGCTACAGTCTGGAACCGCGCGACTGCTACGGTCGCAGGTTCGAATCCTGCCTCGGGCATGGGTGTGTGTGATGTCCTTAGGTTAGTTAGGTTTAAGTAGTTCTAAGTTCTATGGGACTGATGACCTCAGAAGATAAGTCCCATAGTACTCAGAGTCATTTTTTGTCGCCATTCAGTGGATGTCCAGTGGCGTTACTGGCGCGCAAATTCTATCCTTTGTCGCCGATGAGCAGCAGTCAACATGGCTGTTCGAACCCGGCCCTTGCTGAAGAGGCCCTTAGGAAGCAACATCCGCCGAGCGGTCGTTCAGGAATCGCTGTTGGTAACCACTTGATTCACATGCGCGTTCACTTCAACAGTATCACGTCTATGCGCCCGTACATATATCCTACCCGCTGTCCACCCCTGTTATTTGCGGTCTGTAAAAAAAATGGCTCTGAGCACTATGGGACTTTACATCTGAAGTCATCAGTCCCCTAGAACTTGGAACTACTTAAACCTAACTAACCTCAGGACATCACACATATCCATGCCCGAGGCAGGATTCGAACCTGCGACCGTAGCAGTCGCGCGGTTCCAGACTGAAGCACCTAGAATCGCTCGGTCATCGCGGTCGGCCTGCGGTCTGTAGTGACCACAATTGCCTCAGCGCCGGTTTTACCTACAGCCATTTTGCGATGCCCGTTATACATTAAGGACGGCAGCACTCGGACGATTTACAAACTTAGCCTTATACTTGAAAGTATAGTTAAAAATAGTATAGTTAAAATATGTGAAGCCTATATTATGAAAAGATACGCCACAGTGTGTCTATCTCGGATGACGAAAAATCCATCCACTGTACCTTCTGGTAGGGTTTGGATCCTTTTTATCACATACACTAATAATAAAGTAGAGATCCACATTTGGAACTCAGTACGGCAACTATTCTCTATTGCATGGGTTCAAGAAATCCATCGTAGTTTCTAGAGGTTCCCTGATGTCTGAGCAGAGGTCACACAGTTCTCTTACATTACGGGCCAGTCGTTAATAGTCACAAAGCTGGCGCCCGATAGCGCCCTTGATGTGTTCCATCGGGATCAGATAACCTGAATTCGATGCTCAAGATATCAAAGTGAGTCAACTATCATGCTGCTTACACCACTGTAGCACGACTCTGGTCTTGTGGCAGGGACAGTTTGTAACACCATAGCTTAGACACTACATACCTTTTGTTGATTCATTTAGCTTTCTATTTTGTTCAACATCCAATCGTTGGACTTCTGTAATTAGTGTACGATTAATTCGATACTGTAATTAAGTGTAATCTCTGTAATATGCACAATGTGAACAAATGATCTTTTGTCTTCCTCTATAATCTCTTTGGTTATCTTTAAAATTAAATAATTTTGTTTAAATAATTTTGTGTAGAACTACCAAGATATGCGAATGTTCTGTTTTATTTAAAATGTTTGTTTGCTGTTATGTAAACTGCTGACCTTCACTTAGGGTTCTTAGTTATTTTGTTTCTAAAAGGTGTTGTGGCTCCCCTCGCGAACGAAACTGTGTAGCGCGCGCAAATTGTGGTTGGCCTAGGTAGAAAAGGTGGAACCAAGAGTCAGTCGGGGACGAGCTACCAAACTATCAACTGCTCATGTAAAAGTTGTGTATTGTGCTGGTTCCGAGTGAGACTTTTCCTGACGCTTTCCAATGCCTTGGATGGATGGATAAAGAGCTGGAACTATTCTGGAATTGGTATCTATCATCGCCAATAAGAAATGACAGAGTCTAGCAATTCTATCTGCAAATCCGCCTACCAACATGCAATCGCCAACACACTGCGCAACCACTGTTATGGAACACTATAGTAATGTACAGTGAAGGATCAGCTCATAGGATGTTACAGTGTACCGAAATATAAGGTAAAATTTGACTGAACTCTTGTACCTACCGTGATTTATCCTCAGTCACATATCCACTTAGGGTCCCTCCCACGCTGAAGCGTTAACCGAGTGTCCTTTATTGAAGGCATATTAAAATTAATATGGCAACAGAGTGTGCTAAAATTAATATTGTTTGTTGAAGGGATTTTACAAGAATCTCAAATTTGTGTTTCACTGCAGTAAAAGTTCAGAACTGCAACTGTTGGGAGTTATATGTTTCTATAGTGTATTGAAAGTGTGTTTAGTTCGCTCTGCTACAGTGGTCGAGATTAGGGGCCCCCCTGCATTGAAAGTAGTTCAAATGCACAAAGTTACTTCATTATAGAAAGTTCTAATTACTCTTGCTCTTCAAGTCAAATTTTGTACAATATTGGGTTCCTCTTGTGTATTGAAAGTGCATATTAATAGTGTAATAGGATCCACTATTTATCCTTTATGCTCATGATAAATAACAATTAATAGAAAGGCCACTATCTATAGTAAATTCTTTATTCAAAAGACAGTGAGAAGTAATTTGTTAGTGAACTCCATTTAATTTTCATTCTAAGTAGAAAGGTGTTAGTAGTGAGAGACTTAATCTATGTACAGTAACTAAATTATGCTGTGAACCATATCTATATTTCATGTCAGATAGGAATTTGTTTGAAAAGTAATACTAAACCAATGTCCGAGTTACGATTCTACAGTGTATATTAAGAGTAACGTTATTGAGCCCATTCAGTTTGACTAAGTCCTCAAGATAATAGTGTGTTTTGTTATCTGTTATATTTATGCAAATAGTTTGTTCTGATCTGTTAGCTGCAACCTTAACGTGAACATACTGTATTCAGGTGCCAGAGTTCATTGCACTCGCGTGTGGCAAAGAATAGGTTGTGTTTGTCCGTTAAAGTTACTAATAACTATTTTCTTGAACAAGAATGTCAATCATTCTCTTGCCTAATTAGGCTGGCGACCGTTTTCTTTATTCTTTGAAAAGTGTAGATAGGTAAAATTTTTTCTGTTACAGTTTAAATATTTACGTAATTCTGACTTTCACTTCCAATGAGCCACCTCCGTTAGGTACAACACGGTCAACATAACGAAATTCCTCTCAGAGGGTAACACTGCTCTGTTGCTTTATACCATAATTGCTTGAATAAAAACAATTCCATTATGCGAACTGCCTCCAACTTTAGGTTATGGTATAGCAGACTGCAGTGATATAAGTTATCCTGCGGGAAAATGCCACCACGTTCGAGAAAACATCAAGCAAGATATGACGCACGTGATCTGCACGTGTTTCACAGCTGTCGTGGCGCCTTCATTACTTTGACAGCTCCCACGGAAGTCCAGGTGAGACTCCCACGTAGCATAAGCTTAGTCTACGTCAGTGTCGCGATTCATGTTTCGAGCAGTTGTTCACGTAGATGATGGTTAATCCAGACACCACCATTGATTTTGTGTAACAAAAACCAAGTGTCACGTTCCCATTGATCCACTGTTTGAACCTCGACGATCCTATTTCTTCTGCATTCGTAATCCACTATGGTGTTGAGTTAAAATGGAAACACATAGTGATCACGCGCTGCGGACGTGTAATGAACGATGTGCTCCTAAACACTTGTACCCGCACGAACACTGCATTCTATCGTCAGATCATTCTCATACCTCCTTTACAGAGTGGACAAGCCTCTGACATCATCCTTCTGTGATGAGGCCCGACTCCAACACCTTGTTACTTACTCGCGGTTTCACCACCCTTCAAATACTTTCAAATGGTTCAAAAGGCTATGAGCACTATGGAACTTAGCATCTGAGGTCATCAGTCCCCTAGAACTTAGAACTACTTAAACCTAGCTAACCTAAGGACATCACACACATCCATGCCCGGAGCAGGATCCGAACCTGCAACCGTAGCGGTCGCGCGTTTCCAGACTGAAGCGCCTAGAACCGCTTGGCCATCAAATACTTTCCAAAGATGCCCTCGGCTGTAGGACGCGAACAACTGACGAACTTCGGAGTTTCCGAGATTTTCCGTTCCAGACGCTGGACTGTAACAATCTGGTCTTTGTCACAGTTGCATATGTCAGTGGATTTCACCATTCGCGATACATATCGTCGCTAAAATAATTCCCCACTTCGTCCTCACTCCGCTTATATACACAAGCTCATCAAAAGTATCCGTACACCAATTGGTAGACATTAATATGGCATGTGTCTGTCCTTTGCCTTTACGACGGATTGATTTCTACTGGAGAGAGATTCAGTGAGCTGTCTACATGTGTATGGGGGAATGGCAGTTCATTCTTCGTCGAGATCCAAAATCAGAGAAGCTAGAGGTTTGGACCAAAGCTGACTTTGTACGTAAGTCATCCCAAAAGTGTTCTGTTGGCTTCAGGACAGACAGGGAAATCCGTTTCGGTAATGTTACTGGCCACAAACTATTGCTTCACATATGCTGTTTTATGGCAGGGTGTACTATCGTGCTGACACAGACAATATCCATCCCCAGCCTGTTCATCTACTGTACTGAGAACAGTGTCGTGTAAAATGTGTTCATATTCATCTGCATTTCGCGTTTTCCTAACCCTCTATTCGTAAAATATGTAAACTCAAGGATCAAAATTTTAACTTTAATACTTGATGAACACTTACTGAACTAACGGTAAATTATTTTATTTAAAAATGGTATAAAATCATAAAAATGCATAATATTTTCAGATAAATTGTTAAATCCTGACAGGTTTACACAGATAAAGTACATTAAGGGATTGAGAAGTCCCAAGAGAATCATACAGCAAGGGTTATTGCTTGTGGTGATACTTATAAAAACATGCATTTTTTAATTAATACACTTTGAGTGGGGTCTGGATTCCAACTTTGTAGATGAGGAAAGTTCACATCTGCCACCTGTACCGACAAATGTTGGCCAGTAAGAGCAGTATTCTGGAAACATACGTCGTTTGCAACCGAAAATGCTATCTTTTTTCTCCATGGATTTGAAAGAGGAGAATTTTGATACTTTTCAGGCCTTCCTTGTATTTTGGACACTTGCTTTCCAAGAGCGAGTAGAGCATGTGTAGCTCTGTGTTTGAAATCAGTCAATGGAAGTACCCCTTCTGTGTCACAGCATGAAATACGGAAATTCACAAGGGTCATTTCCACCATTGCTTAAAACAGTCTGTATCAATAATTTTTTTACTTTCTATTTCATAAAGAGACTCACCATGGCAGCTGTATCTACGGCAGCCGCGTGTTCATTATAACCGCGTACATCTGTCAGTGTCGCACTTCAGTCTTTGTTCCACCTTTTTTGTGTTCAGATAACTGCGTACTTCATTTCCATGATAATTTCAAAGAAAGTGAACTACACAGTTGTCCATCGACATTATGTGAAGCACTAGCACATACTGAATAGACGCTGTTTGTACATTTTCCTCATGGTTCTGTAATATTTTGTGAAGTACTAGCACACACTTGAAGAGTTTTTGCATTATTATTCCTCTGAGTACTACGAATAATTTCAACTTCACTGTGATCACTACATCACATGGCGTATTAATATTACGTGGAAAATGTTATAGTTGAGTATGAATTTCTTCGTCTGTAAGACCTCTTTTGTAATAGGTGGCCACACCCTGAAACAAAACAAAATCTTACTATGTTAGATAATATTTCACGAGTCAGGCAGTATTTCTATAGTTTTTTTTATAATATTAAATGCCACATTGTGCTCGGCAAGAATATGTTTTTATTTTCGAAAGTTCTGGAGGCATCAAAAGCTTTAAACATCAAAGTAAAGCAACTAGAAGTCAGTGTACCCTCATCCTGTGAAGTCGCTGCTCTGGACCTGACGAGACTGCTAACTTTCAATTCAATATATTAGTTATAATTTAATATTACAAGGGTACTGTATTGATATTTTATCCAAATTAACATTAGTATGTAATAAAGGGGTCTACATAAAAATTATAGTTCACCTCATCACACATGAATCTTACTTTTATTTACGCAACCTTGTAGTGTTGTTTCACACTCCACCAGCCATCTGCAGTACAGCTGTTCACATTCTACGCTGATGCACGGGCTTTGGAATCGCGTGCAGGCTGTGCTGACATTCAGTGTAGAAAGCACAAACTGTACGGTGTGGGACCTTCAGGCACTTACAGATTAAACGTGCTCTTGAGTTACATATTTACAGAGTTCCGCAAGTAAATAGAGAGTTACGCGAAGTTAGGGGACGACATGTCAACCACGAACAATAATTCTATACCGTAAAACTGCATTACCTTACCGCACTGTTGAGGGTAGACATAATGACCGGTAATGTTCTCCGAGCATCGCGGAACCCAAACCCTTCGATCGGATCGCCACTGGGCATGGCACGATTCTCATCATTCCAAACAGCTCGTTCCCAGTTATCCACTATCCAGTGGCATCGCTCTTTACATCACCTTGTGCATCGTCTTGCATTTGCTGTACTCAGTGTACCTCAGTGGTTTCAATTTCATGCAGACAGTCGCCGGAGTAATTGAACTGCTGGTAGCACTTTGAAACTTACGAATAATTTTTTTTCTGCTGGATTGTCGCAGTCCGTCAGTACAGGAGTTCTGCACAGTTTTGATGTAACTGTTGTGCGTCTTGGCGTTCGCACTTCAGAATAATGTCAGTCACAGTCCAGTTGGGCAGCTTTAGAAGGACTGAGATGTCCTTGACAGATTTGCTACTCACGTCACTTGATATCCAGCGACTAGTCAATGTCCGACGTCAGTGGACTCTCCTGACCGACGGATTCTGCTATTACTGCTTCTCTACTAACCACACAGTACTCCCAGCCTCCTTTTACAACAAATGGCAGTAATATTGGTGGAGCTGTCATTTGTACTCAGGGGATTCGTGTGGAAGTTTCCCACGCAATTTTCGCCGCACGACGGAATTAGCAGGCTTTGAACGCAGAGTTGCACTTGGAGCTACACGGATGCGACATTCAGTTTCCAAAATCGTTAGGGAATTTAGTATTCCGACATCAACAATGACAAAGTGTGCCGAGAATACCAAATGTCTGGCATTACCTCTCACCACGGACAACGCTGTGGCCGACGCCCTTCATTTAACTACCGATAGCAGGAGCGTTCGCGTAGAGTTGTCAGTGGTAACAGACAAACAACACGGCGTGAAAAAACAGTAAAAATCAATGTGAGACGTACGGCGAACGTATCCATTCGCACGGTGCTGTAAGATTTGGAGTTCATGAGCTATGGCAACAGAGTACCGACGCGAGGTGCTTTTGCTAACAGCACATCACCTGCAGCGCCTCTCCTGGGCTCGTGACAGTATCTGTTGGACCCTACACGACTGGAAAATCGCCACCTGGTCAGATGAGTGCCGATTTAGTTGGTAATAGCTGATAGTAGCGTTCGAGTGTGTCACAGACTCTAGAAACCATGGACCTGAGTTGCCAACAGGGCACTGTGCAAGCTGCTGGTGGCTCCATAATAGAGTGGGCTGCATTTACATGGAATGGACTGCGTCCTGTAGTCCAACTGAACCGACATTGTCTGGAAATGGTTATGACTGGCTATTTGGAAAACCATTTGGAGCCATTCATGGACGTCACGTACTGATGACAACGCTTCATATCACCGGGCCGCAGTTCCTCGCCATTGGTTTGAAGAACATTTTGGGCTGTTCGAGCGAATGATTGGGCCACCCAGATAACCCGGCATGAAACTTTTGTACGACATAATCGAGAGGTCAGTTCGCGCACCAAATTCTGTACCGGCAAAACTTTCGCAGGTGTGGACGGCTATAGAGGCAAGATGGCTCAACATTTCTGCAAGGGACTTCGAACGACTCGTTGAGTGCGTGACACGGAGAACTGCTGCACTACGCAGCTCAGAAGGAGGTCGGAAACGAAGTTATAAGGTATACCATGACTTTTGACACCTACATGTATACTGGCAGGTCAGCGCCCGCCTGACATGGGCATTTTCTCATCGTATAAGTGTATCCGGATACTTTCGGACTGACAGTGTATTTTGCTTTCTGCGTGACATGTCTGCAGCACCACCAACGTGACATTCAGTCTGTCTATAGGCAGTGGTCACAATATTTTGTCTCTTATGTGTAGCTTATATTGTGAAAAGTAAAAGCTTAACTCGGGCGGGAAATGCAGTTTGCTTTCCGAGATTATTCACTGATTAGAGCGACGAGAACTAAAGTTTAACCAGCTGAGGTCTCCAGGGCTCCAAAAGTGTTTATTAATAAGTGTAAGTGTTTTGGCCCCCCCACCTCCTCTGCCCCCCCCCCCCCCCGCCGATCGTCAACTACGTAGGACTCATACCACAGCCACTCCCGTCCGCAGGGCGGGCACGTTCTGGGAATGAAAAATACACCCGGCGAGTCGCAATAAAGTCGTGACGATTGCGGTGCGCACGTCGCGCTAATATTTCTCGTCCGTTCAGCTGTTTATCCGTCGCGTGGCTCCTAAATCTCTACCCGGCCTGCCCTGGCTAGATAAATAAGCGGACCCGCGGACACAAATTGGTGGGAACACGGCGGCTAATCGCGACGCGATTTATTCGCCGCTGCAGTCACCGCCACGCGGCGACTCCCTGTCCCCCCCCCCCCCCCCCGCCATCCTACTCGCTCCCACTCCGCCCCCCCCCCCCTCCTCGACCTCCACCACCTCCTCCTCACGCTGTTCGTTTTCCGCGGCGCGCTCGCCCGCATCAGCGGCGCCCCGCGGCCGACGTGTAAACATCGCTGACCGCGGACTCGCAAATCCCGGCTGTCGCTGCCTGCGGAGGGTGGCCCGCGCTTCGCCCTGCGTTCTCGCTAGCGCCCCATTATCAGCTTTTAGAGTAGCGTGGCTCGTGAACCTTCTACCTCGCTACAATTTCAAATTGTCTCACTAGTAACGTGGTCCAGTCGATAGCGCTATGGTACGCCACAACGAGACAACTTCCTTAAGTAATTGGTTTTACACGGGGTAACTTTGCTAAACGGGGACAAAATGAATTTAACGATCCCCTGTAGCATTAGGAGCAATAAAGGTCGTATGGACAAGTAGTTCGAAGATTATATTCGTCGCGTTTAAGCGACGACAGTGCAGTAACTACGGTGGCAGCTTCAATTAACAGCTGTAAACAAGAGGTGTGCAATCGTCCCCTCAATTGTGAGCACCATAAGGTATGTAGAGGGTGTTTCACAATTCATTTTATACACTTCTAGAGGCTGTAGAGTGGACTTACTTAGTCAAGTATTTCATCCAACGAGGCTAGAGAGCACCGAGCGAGGTTGCGCAGTGGTTAGCACACTGC
Organism: Schistocerca americana; assembly: GCF_021461395.2. Taxonomy (NCBI): domain Eukaryota; kingdom Metazoa; phylum Arthropoda; class Insecta; order Orthoptera; family Acrididae; genus Schistocerca; species Schistocerca americana. The sequence continues at coordinate 363,922,267 of NC_060122.1, read as the reverse complement.
GCTCGCGTTCGGGAGGACGATGGCGAAACTCGCGTCGGGCCATCCTGACTTAGGTTTTCCGTGATTTCCCTAAGTCGCTTCAGGCAAATGCTTGGATGGTTCCTTGAGGGGAGAGGGTACGGCCGATTTACTTGCCCAGCCTTATCTAATGCGAGGTTGCGTTTCTTCTCTAATGATCTGGAGGGGACGTTAAACACTCATCTCCTCCTCCTCCTCTTCCTCCTCGCTGCAGATCGTCTAAGCTACAAGCACCGGCGCCGAATTTATACTGGGTGATTCCGTGATGATGTTACAAAGTTTCTAGCGTGATGGAGAAGGATAAGTGTATCAATCTGAAATAACTGTCCCTTCACAGGAAACGAACGAGTCGAAAGTTATGACCAAAAACTGTTCTGATACCTCCGACAGTGGAATACATGTACCGGTACTGTTGTTGCAAAGAATGTACCGTATGTAACTTTCAGAGGTAGTACATCTACATCTACATTTATACTCCGCAAGCCACCCAACGGTTTGTGGCGGAGGGCACTTTACGTGCCACTGTCATTACCTCCCTCTTCTGTTCCAGTCGCGTATGGTTAGTGGGAAGAACGACTGCCGGAAAGCCTCCGTGTGCCCTCGAATCTCTCTAATTTTTCATTCGTGATCTCCTCGGGAGATCATCCAGAAACGCACTCTCTCTAAACCTGGACAGCAAGCTACACCGCGATGCAGAGCGCCTCTCTTGCAGAGTCTGCCACTTGAGTTTGCTAAACATCTCCGTAACGCTATCACGCTTACCAAATAACCCTGTGACGAAACGCGCCGCTCTTCTTTGGATCTTGTCTATCTCCTCCGTCAACACTATCTGGCACGGATCCCACACTGATGAGCAATACTCAAGTATAGGTCGAACGAGTCTTTACTTTGAGATAAATAACTTCCCAAAACATTTGACCGTTACCGCAAATTTTTCTGTTCTGAAATTTTGATCAGAAAGCAAGATATATATAAATATCGGTCGGTATTGGCTCAAAATGGTTCAAATGGCTCTGAGCACTATGGGACTTAACTTCTGAAGTCATCAGTCCCCTAGAACTTAGAACTAATTAAACCTAACTAACCTAAGGATATCACACACATCCATGCCCGAGGCAGGATTCGAACCTGCGACCGTAGCGGTCGCGCGGTTCCAGACTGTAGCGTCTAGAACCGCTCGGCCACGCCGGCCGGCTCGGTCGGTATTCTATTATCATTAAGAGTATACAGATCAATAAAAATCAGAGAAGTTCCAATTTATGCTGTTATTTGATAGACCAAAGCAAGAAAAATTTTCCAGTAAACGTGGGCTCTAAAATGATACCTGAGAAGCTATGAACACTTGTTCATCTTCACTACTGTGAAACACATCTTCTCTACTGAACAACTGCTCATACCTCTTAAGCTATGCATTTTAGAGCCCATGTTTACTGGACATTTTTTCTTGTTTTGCTCCATACTACCACCTCTGAAAGTTGCCTATCTTACAATCTTAGCAACAATAGTACCAGTACATGTATTCCACTGCAGAGGCATCAGAACGGTTTTTGCTTACAACTTTCAACTTGTTCGTTTCTTGTACAGGGACAGTTACTTCAGATTCATACACTTATCCTTCTCCATCAGCATAGAAACTTTGTAACATCATCACGGAATCACCCAGTAGGTATGTTTCATTCTATCGAAATTAGGCCTAAAAACATCTTATGCCTGAAAGTTACTACCTTATTTTCTACATTGTACGATATTGTAGGCCAGTATCTACATTACTGTGTTCCGAAGCAGACACAAAGAAGTAACATCAAAATTATGTTTTGTATAGTGAGAAAAAAATTAACGGTCAAATATTTTGTATAGTGATTAGTCTAAAAGCAAGAAATCACAGATGAGAGAAACATTTGAGGCGCCTTATTTGCTACACGTGGTTTCTAACATCATCCAAAGGCACGTATATGTTTATCTAATCTGTTTTATTTCTTACTTTGAGATAAATAACTTCCCAAAACATTTGACCGTTACCGCTAAATTTTCTGTATTGAAGTTTTGATCAGAAAGCAAGAAATATTTGAATATCGGTAGGTATTCTAATATTATTAAGAGTATACAGATCAAGAAAAATCAGAGGAGTTTCAATTTATGCTGTTATTTGATACTTATACTATTTTTAAGCATGAAAGACAGAATTCTACAGTTCCTATAGAATGTAACCTTTTATGCCCAAAATAGTTAGGCGCTGAAGAATTTAACTATTTGTCACTTCATTTATATATTTAGAAGCAATTGTCTGTGAAATATTTCAGTTTCCCCTTTGAATCATTATCAAGTTTTTCTTAATTACACTGAGTACTTTCAAGAAATTATGTACATTTCTTTTTTGCAATACTAGGCCTCACACTAATCAGTTTGACACTTCGTCTGTCCATTTTCCACTCTTCGTTTGGCTATCAATATTTGGTGAAAAATCATTTGCGTGGTTTTAATGACTCATGTTTCTGTGCCACTGAAACATTGGTGCAAAAAGTCTAACAGGCAAGCGGATTTCCTCAGGAACATGTATCTTGTTTCCGTGTGCATTTTCGCAACTGAGGAGCATGCAGATGTGAAAGATACTTCGAAAATAGCTATAAGTACTCGCCAAATACAGCCACGAAATTTTTTCGAGTATAGATAAAATGATCCGTTAACTCGCCAACCAAACGCAGAGCAACATTATTTAGTTACATACACTAATGTAAAGAGTGTCGTAAGGAAACCAAAACGTAGAAAATAAGATGATAATCATATCAGACTTCAGCTGTTTTTCGGCCTAATTCCTTTAGAATAACTAGTACATAAGACATGTTTGGATTTTACAGAAATGGGTAAAGGTACCCAATGATGATGGTGCAAAGTCATTGAAACATGCCTGGGATTTGTAAACAACAGATGTGTGCATAATAGGAGGACTTGAATGCCCATAATTTGGTCTGTAAACACGGTTTAGTGCTAAAGTTACAAACCAAACAATGACTGGGATCCGAATATGTGACTGTAAATATATAATTGAAACAACATCCACAGGTGGTTAAATAACATTGCGTGTAAATCATTTGAGCAACTAAGTGACACGAATATAGTGTAAAATATGCAGTCTGTAGAGGAAGAAACAACAGACGAGTCGACCGAGGAATCCGTTACCACGCACACTGATGAGCTGAAATGAGCTGTACTGTTTTTGGAGTATGCAGAAGAAAAAAGTGTGATTATACTGACGTTTCGATTCTATGGGAAATGTCTATCGGCTGCAAAAAGTGAATGAAGAATCGAAACAGAAAGAGAATTGACGATTATTTCCCGAAAGTGAAATGAAAACAAGTGATACAAAATACACTTCATTTTAAATTTAATTTTGTAAGTTAGTTGTCTGTTTCAAGCGAGTAATGCGAAATAACCCAGTAAGTTGTAAAATGTGGCGTGTAGCACGTTTTGGAAGGACAGTAAATAGCAGATTACGGAAAAACGCTTGTATTTTGGATAAACCGTATTTTTCGGTTAGCCGTGCAGTCATAGGTCCCGCTTTAACCCGGGTAATCGAGAAATTACTGGGTCTGAATAACTTGTGGCAACTGAAAATATTTTTATGCCAAATATCCTTTGTGGATAACGCAGTGGACAGGTTTGAAATCGGGACATGTGAGAACATTTGAAAGCCCCACAAGATCTCGTTTGTTAACTGATAGACAGTGAATCGTCGGTAGCAATTAATGACAAACTTCCCAGTAGGCCTGATTTTTCACTAAAACACCACTCACGGCTTCTTTAATGACACACCCTTTAGCAGTAACCGGGATTAGGAATTCTTCCATCACTACCAAGTCATTTGAAACATGTTGGCTAGTTGTTGACGGATTTTGATATCTATAGACTTGTCCAAAGCCAGAATAATTGCTGAACAGTTACAGAATTTTTATTTTTTATTTTTGTTTATTTATTTATTTATTGTTGTTTTGTTAATTTTTCTATAAATCTGGAGTTTCTTTTGTTTCTTTGGGTTTAAAAATAGAAGCAACTTGTGCAGTATTCCGACACCCCACCGTGTAATGTTCCTTTGCATTTGCATAATTAAAGTGCAAATCTATTTTCTTTGTAAACATGGTGTTAACTGTACTCTAGCCTTGAATTTTTTCCTTCAGTGATATCAGTTTAGTTTCCCTTAACTGAGAACCAAAGGAAGGTCTTTCCAGGAACCAATGTGTTAGTCTAAAGATGTTTCAGATAATTGCGCTTCAGATGTCGCAGTGTGATTCTGCACAGAAGACAATGAGCCTTGCCACTTTAATATTGTGTGAAAGATAAAAATATATTTTAATCCAACCAACTGCCTTCAAACAATGCTCAAGTCCCGGCTTCTATCGAGATTCAAGAACGCTAGGACCTACAGAGCTGTAATTAAAAACGTGGTCCTATACCTGGCAGAGACATAGACTCCTGACATTTGAGAATGTTTTGAGACAGAATTTTGCACGAGTGTCAGACACAGACTATTGGAAAAGAAGGAAATTCCGCGAACCGTAAGAGTTATACAAATTGCAGTCATTGTGACAGTGATTTAAGATAAGCGTCAGAAGGGGTATGGCCAAGTGGTGGAAGAAGGCATTAGTGGTAACAGAAAAAGGGGAAGACTAAGTCTGGGATATACTGACGGTATCAGAGAGGATTTTAGAACGAAGTACATGGACCGTAAAAGACTGAGGAGGCTCATTGGCGACGTCAAAGGCCGATTGTGGTTTATGCGTCCAACCTAGAAATTAGTGAGTTATAGCATCAAGTGCAGCAGAATGTTGTCATTATAAAAACAAAATATTCTTTGGAAAAATAATTGACCTTTACGTATAAGCTATCTTTCATCGAAATTCGTCAGTGGCGTCTTGAAACACTCTCTGCTTTCCTTTCTTCAGACATATCTCACATCCTAAGTACAAAAACCGGATTACTTCTTTTACGGCGTCTTTTCCAGTGCTGGCTCTACCTGCTGCGACTCCTGATTACTTTAGCGTTTACGTTGTTTGTTTCTGTCCTGTTTTCAGTAGACTGCAGCTCGTCCACTGCATGTAACAGTCTTTTTAAAACCTCTTTACCGTCAGCGATAAGAATAATAACTTTTGCGAAGTCTTCATTTATTTTATTTCGCAACGAGCTGGAAGCACCGTCCAGCGACTTGGACGATCAAAAAAGTGGTAGAAGCAAACGAAATTCTCGTTACACAATTGGGAGAAAAGAAAAGGGGTTTTGTAGAGGAGGGGTAGCAGAGGGAAGGAAGCCCGAGAGCGGAAAAATGGCAGCAGCGGAAAAGGTCTCAAGAGAGCTAGCGCGGCCCTGGAGCCTCTGATGAAGGATAAGAAAGAAATTACTCAGGAGACTGCCGCAAGAGCACTCGGCCGGTGCTTGGGCGCCCGTGGAGGCCCTCATATTCTCGCCGCAGTGCCACTTCATGAATATTCACTACACTCACTGTTTTGCCACGGTGCGGGTGGCTCTCGTCTCCTCCTTGTGGAAACTACCTATTCTGCTCTGTGCTGGGGGACCTCGCTGCCGCACCTGTACTACCAAGTACGTCGCCGTCACCCAGGCGGGGCAGTGCTGCTACTCTTCTTTACACCGGGCACCAGGATAGCGATGGGAAAAACCTACCGGTTAAAACCGATACCGGTATGTCAGTTGTGAATAATCAATATTTTTCTGAATCTATTTGGTCTCAGTTATAGAATATTTTCTCATTTTAAACTAATAAAGAAACTAGCGTATACATTTGCCATCACAGCAGTGCTAAAATTTTTAGTTTTTAAGTAAAACTTCTTTTTGAAAAAAATCAGCACTATTTAGGTACGCTGGGGAAAGTGATCAGCTGTGTTTTAACAACATCGCCTACAGTTAGAAACTAGAGATGAACACGTGACATAAGAATCGGTACAGCAATGCCGAGACAATAATGCATTTAATGAATAAGAAATGCTGACGACAGCCGCGTAAGGACATTGAAATATTTCGGTGGAAACAAGTGAAAATTTATGCCGGACAGTGTCCCGATCCCGGATTTCCCGCTTTACGTGAGCCAGCGCCTTTACTGCTTCGACCATCCGAGCACGCTTACCGCCCAATCGAAATTCCCAATTTGTTGCACACTCCTTCCGTAGTGTTCCCCCCCCCCCCCCCCCCCACCCCCTCCATCCAACCCCGTTCACCACTATCATTGCTCGCTGCATTTAGCATGATTCACCTAGGGTGTTTCCACACTTAAGTTCCACACTTAAGATATGATAATGCCGTCAAGAGGTGTGTATATTACTATTATATGTGTGGTGTCTGTTCCCTCAGACGCGTACGAATAAACAGACACCACACATATAATACCAATAATGGTTCAAATGGCTCTGAGCACTATGGGACTTAACATCTGTGGTCATCAGCCCCCTAGAACTTAGAACTACCTTAACCTAACTAACCTAAGGACATCACACACATCCATGTCCGAGGCAGGATTCGAACCTGCGAGCGTAGTGGTCACACGGTTCCAGACTGAAGCGCCTAGAGCCGCACGGCCACACACGTCGGCTAATACCAATAATAATAAACCTCTTAGTCTGTGGGCGTGGTCAATTAGGCGGTACTCGAGCATATGCAACGGACAGGGCTTGCTCCAACTTGGTCTAACGGTAGTTTCTTATTGTTCTCGGACTAATTAATTGTATTGCAGAATTTTACCATCCCTAGGTTGGAGGTAGTTTAAGAATTGTTATACCTATGAAGTGCAATACGCTATTTGTTAGTTTGGCATTGAACAGCATGACTGTTTGATGTCCTGAGAGATATCGTACCAAATTCTATCCAATTGCAGCGTTAGACCGTCAAGTTCCCGAGCTGGTTGGAGGGCCCCGCCCATAATGCACCAAATGTTCTCCTCTGGGGAGAATTTCGGAGAAACTGCTAGCCAAGGTAGGGTCAAGTTCCCGAGCTGGTTGGAGGGCTCTGCCCATAATGCTCCAAATCTTCTCCACTGGGGAGAGATTCGGAAAAACTGCTGGCCAAGGTGGGGTTTGGCATGCACGAAGACATCCACAATATTCCTTGGAAGAGAAGGTAAATTTAGCTGATATACCTGTTATGTTATTGACGGGCCATAAACTTGGAATAATAAGTGAACTCTTAATTTTGAGGTTTGCTTTAGGTAAGAAAAATTGATGCCATCCAAAAGTAACAATGCTGGAAAATCATTAACTTGTGACCCTCCGCTCTCGCTGTCGCCGCGTCCGCCTCTTTCATCTAAACAGCCTTTGCTGGAGACGATGGCACTTATTTCTGGCACAGCCGCAACCTCATGTGGATCGTGACCTCCTGCTCCTCCAACTTGGTCAGCATTTTTAGTCTTTGTTCGAAATTATTGGAAGTAACAGTAATAAAAAAACCGAAAATCGGTTATTTCAGAATTATTTTGAACAGTTTTAAGCGTCAGTTTAAACTGGAGGCCAAAAGAACCGGTGTAACCGAAAACCGTCGTTCAACGATAATCGCCATCCTTACATCTGGGTCAATAATTTGTTAAATGAAAGAGACCTTTCTCCTTTTAGGCTGTATTTATGCGAACATAAAATTTGTCTCACTAGTAGTTTCAACCTTTTGAGTCACCACGAAACGAGAAAACAATGGTGTGAACGTAACGTAACAGAGAGAAACTTACCTAGAATAAGGAGACATGCATCTGAAAATAGCAGTATCGTATGCCTCCGTTCGTTTAGGTTTACATGTCGCACATTTCTCGACGGTTTGACAGATAGACGATACACTTAAGCACGAAAAATTTGCAAAGATATAACGTTGACCAAAAAATTATGCCGAGGTGTGACTAAAAATTTCAGAGATATATATGTATTTTTATTCATACAACTAAATGAAAGCTAATAAGAAGGATGAGAAATTAGATTATTTAAGAGGTAGGGTGATCCAAAATTGATAAATTCGAACATTTAAAAGTTCCGCTACGTGTCAATGAGAAGACTAGGAATCGAAGAACAACTTTTGTTTTGCATAGTTTTGTGAAAAATTTAACTACATTTTATTGCTCAGAAAATTCGTTGGTGGATATACGAAACTGATTTTTAATATGACAAAAGCTTTCAGTCTCTTTTAGAACAGTCATTTTCTTCCATTCTTTGCATGGTGAAGAATTAGCAGTACCATACATATTTAATAATTCTACATTTATTTTTTAATTTTTATTATTTTTAATAGTTTTCATTTAGATATACGAATAAACATATCCACATATATCTATGAAATTGTTGGTCCATCCTCCATTTTATTTCTTCATCAGCACAGTAGTATTGCATTTGTAAATCAAACCGAACACGATCACATCATGGCTATACCTGCCAATTTCATCCAAATTTCACTTTGTTCTACGCAATCAGCTTTCCTTTAAGCTACTATCACCATACTGCATTCCCTTTTCATGCTGCAATATAATGTACTTTTGATACAGCTAAGCACTCGATAATAATCATTTCAAAAGGCGAAACTACTGCTAGAAAAAAAGGGAGATCTAAATACCATAAAATTTCCGCTATCATTTACTGGTACCCTCTTCAAACCTATAAAACAGTTGTATATCCGGTACATACAGGATGTCTCAGAAACGTTGGGATAAACTTCGAGAGATTGTAGAGGCTGTCTTGAGGAACAAATCGAGGATAGAAACCCCTCTCCGGAAACGTCATTAAACGAAGCTACGGAGCGACGAAGCTATAGGCGCTGGCACCTGCCGCTATGCCCCACCCCTTTGGCAGCAAACGTAGCTTCGTATGCTGATGGACCGCAGGCAGAACGTCTCGCGACGTTGTTTGCTATTCACTGATCGCGACTGATTGTACAATCACTAGTGGAGAGGATAGAATTATCTGCTGCATAGACAGGCCTTGTCTCCTATGAATGTGAGGTTATGTTGCCTTGGTGGAAGTCGACTTCGGACACAGGTTTTCACCTGCAGTTTGTTATTCTCCTGTACACCGAAAAACATTAGAGATTTTGGAGGTTCCAGTAGAAAAATAAACTGCGAATGGAAACCCATGCCCGAAATGCACTTGTCTTCTTTTACAATTTGTGAATGTTGGTGCTACATTTCCTCTCTTTTTAAATAAGGGCCAGCCTATTTCCTATAGAGCACATTGTTGGGACAGTACCTCACTAAAGCCTCTAAGCCTTAATGCATAGTCATACAACATTTCTAGGCTAGGTGAGGCAAAGTTGGTACAAAAGCTGTAAAATACATCAACCCATGGATATTTTTGTTCGTTAGAGTCTCTGTATCTATGAACAAACTCCGGAAGCCACTGTGGAGAGTACTTAGTAGTAATATTTGCTTAGTCTCCTGATCCACCAATGATATTTCCCGCTCGTATTCTCCAGCTGTTGCTGGTGATACACAGTTTTTTCCCCCGGGGCCTTCCGTTATCTTCAACAATTTTGTTGAATTATTTTGTATCTGCACGTAATGTAGAGGTTCAGTTGATTCAGCAGGCTGACGCACTAATCGGTGACACATGGAGATAGCGAAAGTGTTGTTATCGGCGAGATCTCGCTTATCATTCTGGCTTGATTCTACTCGGGTGATTGATCTGTTTCACCAGAGATACGATTCACATATATTTTTCGCATTCTGCTCTTAAACGTAGTAGTAGCGCTATTCCTAAAAAGAAAAAATAAAGAACATTTAACCTTTAATGAAGCATTATTAACGTATCGATGTCACGTTCGTTAAAGCTTTAACGTATCCAAGGATTAAATTATTCTTGCGTGATTTTGGGCACACGCGTGTGCAATAGCACGTTTACAGTCCCCCCCCGCCCCTACTCCTCTGCTATTTTATCACAGTCTTTGTTTCACCATGACCACCTGAGAAATATGAGAAAATAAGTCATATGCGACACTATCAGCGATTTGACAAACACTGTTTGATGAAAGCCTCCACTACATTTTTTCGCACATTAGGCCTTCAGCTGCATGCATCCATTGACTAACACACATTTTTAACTGCCGTCCACCCTCCCATTCACTTAGCATTGCCGCCGAGATTAATCATGGTGATATTCGCTGTGCTTTTCTGATTCCGCTTTCAGTTACGACTCTCCCACTATCCTAGTGTAAGCTGTAGGATTTATATGTGTAAAGGAACAGGTGAAAGCTTAGGAGAATGCCCGTGACCGGACTACTGGCCTGAAGCCAAATATAGTTAAAAGTCTTTCTTCGCTGCAGCACCTGGAAGCGGTGAGTAGTGGGCCCACCGCCCCTGTCGTCTTTCATCCCACAAGAAAGATCTCTGGTATTCATTTTCCATGTGGCTGAGTGCACTTGGCGCCGTTCCAGGGCGACTGGAGCGAGGAGAATTCCCCTCCCACATCGGGGATTGAACCTAGGAATTCCAGAGCTGTAGTCTAGTGCTCTGCCCTCTAGACCACCACGATCACCTTTACGTTCGTTATGTTCAGTATATTACCGTATGGCGTTTCAGTACATTGACAGTGAACGGCTTTTATAAACGGGTGTTATTGAAACATAGTCGAAAGTCTTGCCGCATCTATTAATAGCAGACAAAGAGGTAATACGTACTCGTTACACTGTTCTATAAATCCGGACATGGTCCGCAAATGGTAAACTGTGCTATATCCACTTCAGAGGCATGCTTTTCCCTTTGATTGATTAAATTTTAATCAGGCAGACACGTTTGTGTAAGACTGCGTATTTGTGTATGTGTCAAGCTTTTACTGAAAACCCTGCTCTACTGCTAGTGGGTGACAGGTTTCTCCTTTCAGGAATCAAAATTAAAGTAAACCATCTAGTGCCATCAATGAAGTCTCACTTTGCTAGTCCTTGTGTTTATGATGAGAATCGTTACCGAGCAGTGATAAGTTCGATGTCGTATAAATTTAAAAAACAAACTGTCCAAACTAAAGACTACTTTTGTCGTTTATGTTACACGCTAATCATGTTCGTAAATTAAGCTGAAGTTCCAGTCGTTGTTGGACTTTAGGTTAGTTTCTAGTAAAGGAAAGAAGAATTTTTCTCTTACTTTATCACAGTTTAAAATTTCGGTCTGCCTTTGCACAAAGTAGCTCCCGCAACAGCAATTGCGGCTATGTCTCAATTTAAAGCGCTCTAAATTCCTTCTTTCACATTAGCGATGTTTCTTCAACTAACAACTAAAAATAATGTCACTGAAGCTATGTTTTTCTCTTTTCTGTTCCAGGTGAGTCAACCAAGAGGGGCTTTTATGGACCTGTGGGTGGTTGCGGGTGTAAAACTAAGGTAACACAACGGAAGTGAACTTATGTACATTTCGCTCGCTTAGTAATGTTTGCGTTTCTGTTTTATACAAGGTAGTGCGTAAGACACGCCGTTGCATGTTTATGCTTCAGAAATATCAGGAACGAACATTACAGAGTGAATGTTCTGCTGTTAGTTCAACGTTTGGAATCGAATTTTTATACTGACATCTACAACGCTGTACGGCTGTATAGTTTTGATCCCAGAAAGTGGTCTAAGGATAGTTAAATTGGTATTCGGTGACGACGTAAAAGCCATATTTTCTCATCTAGTCTTTTGTAGTGAGTGGAACAGCAAAATATCTAGTAGGAGACCTTGACTTCTTCAATAAAAGCAGCAAGTAAATATAGCTGAAAACAAATCAGTCACATAAATCTTTCCTTCCACACAAATGTCACTTGACCGCTGACAAGAGATCTACAATCGCAGTGCGCCTGCCACAAATGATGTCACATCGTTGACAATATTAAATTTACACGATTTGCCGTTAAGAGATGGGATCAACAGTGCAATCGAGTTCTGGGGGCTGCAATAAACGTAAAAGGCTAGAAAAATACGAGTCTAATTTTGCTTATTCAGTTCCACGGTATATAAAGATTTTGTCTTAAATTCGTGAATGCTGTACATAGTTTCAATTTGCCTTCTTTGTTTCGTAGTAGAAATCCACTTGCTGCATCACGATTATTCAGAAATGTCTCCATCTCTTACATCAGTGTGAGTGTAATTCTCTGGAATCAATAAAAATTAGAATCCTTTTGCAATTATTTCCTCTTGTAGCCTCTATTATACGAATTTTTTCTAAACAAAATTGTTTGTATTCTTATTGAAAACAGAATTATTCATGCACCTCACAACACAGCAACTTTGAGGGCAGCGTGAAAATCAGTTATAATGGGACCAGAATAACGCATAATCAACTTAACAAAAATATAATTGTACATATTTATAATCAATACACATAAGCAGTTGACGAATTTTTATATTTATGACAGTTGAAGACAAAGATTAATTGGGCATAAAAAGAAATGAAAGTAAAAGTAAAGTCTGTGGTGCAAGTCTGTGACAGTGCCATTGACCTGGCTGCAGCTTGAGTACACCTTTTCGTCGGCGCGGTAGCAGGAAGGAGAGGGGGATGATCTCATTGCCCCTACGACCTTTAACCCCAGAACAGATCCCCGGTACTCATTTCATAGCAGATTGAGGGCATCTGGGGCGTCCTGGAGGAACTGGAACGAGGAAAAATCCTGTCCGTGATTGAACCCGGTGTCTCCACGGTTGGAGTCCACTAAACATCCTGAGCCACAGAAAAAGAAAAAAGAAAAAAATGTTAAAAATTGAGGATCCTATATTTCTCAAACGAACTGTTAATAATTATCGTTTAATGCTTATTTTAACGTGTGGCAATGAATCAGTATTTAAAATACAAAAATAGTTCAAAATCTAATGCTTATTCATGACCAATGGAGAGATGTCTGATGCGAATAACTATTACAGACATGAAAACAAACAAATCAATCAGAAATAGATTAAACTGGAAGACGTAATTATTCCTGTAACAAAAATGTGATCATAGTGTTAACCGAATGGCACATGGCACAGAAACTGGTAGATGTCATTTACAGGCACAGGAAAACAAATCATTATGAATGTCAGAAAAACTGCGTTGTTTATTCGAGAGAAAGATCACAAACTGAGCAAGTGAATAACGCATTGATCCATATCTGGCCCTTATGCAAGCAGTTATGCGGCTTGGCACTGATTGAGAGAGTTGTTGGATGTCCTCCTTAGGAATATCGGGCCATATTCTACCCAACTGGCGGGTCAGATCGTCAAAAGCCCGAGCTAGTTGGAGAGCCCTCCCCATAACGTTGCAAACGTTCTCCATTGGGAAGAGATCCGGCGACCATTCTCTCTGTCACCAGCTATAAGTCCAAAAAACAAGGAGTTTTGATATGTGTTGCCATTTCATTTTATAGCACGACCCCTTAGGTTGTCATTACAGCACAACGGTCTGTCGACGATATTCTACGCCCCGTTTTGTTGTCCTGCATGGCTTATATGGCTTACATTTCAACAAGATAATACCCGCCCACACAAAGCGATAGCTTCTGCTGCTTATCTTCGTGCCTGCCAAACCCTACATTGCCCAGCACGGCCACCGGAACTCTCTCCAGGACCCTACAGTAAGCTCGGCATTTTGACAATCTAGAGCGCCATTTGCACAGAGTTTGGCACAATATCCGTCAATAGGACATCCAACAACTATCAACCAATGCCTAGCCGAATAATTGTTTGAATAAGGGGAAGATGTGGACCAGCGTCTTACTAACTTGCTAAGTTTGTGAAGCTCTGTCTCTTGAATAAATGAGCCACGTTTACATGCTGTAAGAATGTATATCACTGAAGGCCAAAATGCACCTAAATGTCTAGACCAGTTCTTTATTCAGCTGAGAATGTTAACTTTGGTGTTCCTGTTGTTGATGGTGACAGCAATGTCAATGCGAATTTTCACACATGGCTTTCGTTAATACAAGTTCTTTTAGTATAGTATTTCTGCGGAACATTTTAGCCTGCTTAGTTGACAGGTAACGAGATATAGTACGTACGAAATTACAGTTAGTGTTCCCTAAAAGGGAAAAGTTTCTTCAGATGTTAATAAAGTGTCGGACCGTGACTCGAACAAGGCACCTTTGGATTTCGCCTACAAGTGTTCACGGACCGAGCTATGCGGGAGCACTTCGGTGAGATTTGGAAGGTCGAAGAAGGTGCACTGACGAAAGTGAAACAGTTGGTGCAGGTTGTGAGTCGTGTTTGGATAGATTAGTCGGCGAGTAGTTACCCGCGAAAGGCAAAGGTCTTAAATTCGAGTCCCGGTCTAGCACACAGCTCTAATCTACAAAGAAGTTTCAACATTTCTCTTTCAATTTTCCATTTTGACTACTTTGTTTGTTTCGTATGATATGCACACAAAACAGTTGGATATATTATTTATACATTTTTACCCACATTGTAGTAACGATAAATACTATGATCAAAATAAATGTTGCATACTGCTGAAACACTAATATCGCACGTAGTGATCCAGAAATACGTTATGAAATCAATACACTGGTTTGTTTGTATTGTGATTCTGGACGCGTCCACATTTCTACCGTGAGGGAGCAGTATGTGTAGTCTATGGCAACTGTGTCGCCTGTAAACATTGCAGTACTTGTGCCGTGGGTCGTCACTGGAGCTACGATACTTCAGGATGGTTTGGGCAACAATAAAGTACAATCGATGGATCTGTATAGTCACTCTAATGAATGAGATAAGTGGACGTCACAGCCAATGTTACTGTGAGTCAAACTAATGTCTTTACAATCTGAACAAATTGATAGCGACAGCCGGCCGCGGTGGTCTAGCGGTTCTAGGCGCTCAGTCCGGAGCCGCGCGACTGCTACGGTCGCAGGTTCGAATCCTGCCTCGGGCATGGATGTGTGTGATATCCTTAGGTTAGTTAGGTTTAAGTAGTTCTAAGTTCTAGGGGACTGATGACCATAGATGTTAAGTCCCATAGTGCTCAGAGCCATTTGAACCATTTTTTTGATAGCGACAGGATCAGCTGAAGATCGTTGCAGAAGTAGCCGCGGAAGGAAAACAACATAGGTGCAGGACCAATGTCAGTGTGTGACAGCAAGCAGAAACCCTCAACAGCTACAGGAGCGCAGGTGCCAACACGAATGATACGAAATAGGCAGGGATTACGAGCCAGAAGTCATCTCAAGGTCCCTCCTCCAAATTGGGGAGAGCGGCTCGTGTCGCATGGCCACAACATCATTCTTTGTGGACTAGGTAGAACTGTGACACAACGTTCTTCTCTGATCACACCCACACTCTATCCTGGCAGTACTGATAATCGTGTGGGAAGGTGACGAGGGCATGTTTATACCCTAACTCTATCGTAGATCGCCATCCTTATCAAGGCGGTTCAACGTTTTGAGGTGTAATTATGTATGGGCCTAGGACATCTCTTGTGCCCAATACATGAGAGGATGACTGGCGTGAAGTATCGGGACGACATCATCGCACACATTATGGCTTCATTTGGTAAAGGTACTGGAGAGGGACTCACGTTGGTGGATGACAATGCACGTTCACATCGTCACAATCTTGTGAACACTTCCCTAGTGGAGCATGGAATCAGTCGGATGGAGTGGCCTCCATATTCACCAGGTCTCAAATGCATTGAGAATCGATTGGCCATATTTATACGAGCAGTTTAAGATCGTCCCGTCCCACCAGAGACCTTACAGGGTACCATAGAGGTCGCTGTGGAGAAATGGGACAATATCCCACAGGCTTTTCTGTATAATTTGGTGAGTGTGCCTACCTGCATAAAGAAGTGTCACCAATTACGGGGAGAACCAGTTGGTTCATAAACAATGTGTTGTGCAGGGTGACAGCGAGAATAAACTATAGTGTTGGCAATGGAATCACATTTTTTCCTCTTTTAATCATGTGCAGAGACGATTATCTTTATTATTGTTTTTTTATAAGTATACCTGGCAGGAGAAAATTCTGTTTTGTTACCTATTATGTCCAGTATTGAATATGAAGCAGAATACAACATTTATATTCGCACTGTATTAAAATGTGCACATTCTTTCGAAACATCTAGTTTACTACATATTGCGTAGCAGCACAGGTGGTTAGATGAGAAGCGTCGGTTAACCATTGATGCTGCACGGACGCTGCCAGGGCGTTAGGGCAGTGATGTGCATGCAGTGAGAGCTGCAGTCCGCCACTGGCGGATCCTGGATTCGCCCCTCCTCCTCCCCTCCCCCTCCCCCTACCACTGACGCTGCCTGCGTGCCGGTTGCGTGTATCAAATTACGGCGGCGCGCCGATTCCGCCGATGTATCGTGTTTCGGCAGCCGCCGGCACGCTGCCCGCCTGTCGCTCTGACGGAATTCCCTTCCAGCGACGCGCTCCCTCTAACTAAGAACCCGTCTGCAATTGAACAGTAAAGTACACTCTGCCGTACGAGAGATCGTTTGAGCCGCGTTGGTCGGGCACGCATTGCAAAGTGCTCGCTTGAATCGTCGTTTAAATACGAAAGCACGATGAAAGAGAACATGCCAATTCCAGGCTGGACGTGATGCTGACGGACTGTTGTTCCGACAACAGTCGTACACGAAGTGGGGGCGAACTCCAGCGTCAGACTTTCCTCCGCAATATCGACTCCCTTTCTAATATGGAAACTCCGCTATATGGTAATATACCGCAGGTGTTACTACAAGTGGAGATTAAAAAACCGGTGATTTTTCTTAAACAGTCCAGTTTATTTTTTACGTGGTCTCCTTTTCCACTGTTTGTCACTTATGGTTAGTCTGTAAATAACAGTACTGTATCCTGTTTTAGCTTATCTCGGTGTAGTTATACATTATGGCCGGCCGGGGTGGCCGAGCGGTTCTAGGCGCTACAGTCTGGAACCACGCTACCGCTACGGTCGCAGGTTCGAACCCTGCCTCGGGCATGGATGTGTGTGATGTCCTTAGGTTAGTTAGGTTTAAGTAGTTCTGAGTTATAGGGGACTGATGACCTCAGAAGCTAAGTCCCATAGTGCTCAGAGCCATTTGAACCGCATGCATTATGAATCTATTAATAACAACACATGTTCTTTTATCTACACCAGGTGACGCCTCCCACTGCTGTCTACTGGCACTTCCACGATCAGTGAAAGAGTATTTTCCTTTTTCTACGCCCAGCCAGTATTCTTTACTTCGGCGAAATACGTAAAAGTGAGGATACACAACACTCTCTGTCATTGCAGTCAATATTTATTGATCAGTAAGTTTATATTCAAATTATTACCATCGGATACCTGCGCTGTTTTGTGGTTGCCGCCAAAGATGGTTATTAACAGTTATTAGGAGGCCGATTCGCGTTTAAGAATGAATTGATGTTTTTTATTTGCGTAGCACACGTACACCGAATTAATTCCTTCGAAGGTCACAGGATTTGTTTAAGACAAACCATGCTTCGTCCCATGAAAATTATTCCCTTTAATGCTAGTATGGAATAAACTTTTATTATTATTATTATTATTATTATTATTATCATTGTCCAGAGAGAATCCAGTACATGATTCACTTTTCGTGTTACTCTGTCCGAAAGCCTAGGACACTATTGAAAGTTGGACGTCTATGGTTCTGCTGTGTGCGTACACAAACTCTCAGTCTGAGATATTACTGCCGCGAGTAGTAGCGAGCGAGCCGGCCGGAGTACCCATGCGGTTCTAGGCGCTACAGTGTGGAACCGCGCCACGGTCGCACGTTCGAATCCTGCCTCGGGCATGGATGTGTATGATGTCCTTAGGTTAGTTAGGTTTAAGTAGTTCTAAGTTCTAGGGGACTGATGACTTCAGAAGTTAAGTCCCATAGTGCTCAGAGCCATTTGAACCATTTTTGAGTAGCGAGCGAGCAAGTGTCGAGGGCAGACGGAAGTGGGTGGACGCAGGATGTGGTGAAGAAACCCCGCGCGACGTGAGATGTCGCAGCCTGTCATGCTCGTGCTAGTGGCACCGGAGGAGACTTTGGTATTAACTAAGGATTTTTCGGTAATTTGCCTTTTCGCTGCACGTAGTTGGTGGTTTCTTGTGTATCTATCTACATCTACATGATTACTCTGCAATTCACATTTAAGTGCTTGGCAGAGGGTTCATCGAACCACAATCGTACTATCTCTCTACCGTTCCACTCCCGAACAGCGCGCGGGAAAAACGAACACCTAAACCTTTCTGTTCGAGCTCTGATTTCTCTTATTTTATTTTGATGATCATTCCTACCTATGTAGGTTGGGCTCAACAAAATACTTTCGCATTCGGAAGAGAAAGTTGGTGACTGAAATTTCGTAAATAGATCTCGCCGCGACGATAAACGTCTTTGCTTTAATGACTTCCATCCGAACTCGCGTATCATATCTGCCACTCTCTCTCCCCTGTTACGTGATAATGGGAAACGAGCTGCCCTGTTTTGCACCCTTTCGATATCCTCCGTCAATCCCACCTGGTAAGGATCCCACACCGCGCAGCAATATTCTAACAGAGGACGAACGAGTGTAGTGTAAGCTGTCTCTTTAGTGGACTTGTTGCATCTTCTAAGTGTCCGGCAATGAAACGAAACCTTTGGTTCGCCTTCCCCACAATATTATCTATGTGGTCCTTCGAACTGAAGTTGTTCGTAATTTTAACACACAGGTACTTAGTTGAATTGACAGCCTTGAGAAATGTACTATTTATCGAGTAATCGAATTCCAACGGATTTCTTTTGGAACTCATGTGAATCACCTCACACTTTTCGTTATTTAGCGTCAACTGGAGGAAAAAAAAAAATAAATGGCTCTGAGCACTATGGGACTTAACATCGATGGTCATCAGTCCCCTAGAACTTAGAACTACTTAAACCTAACTAACCTAAGGACAGCACACAACACCCAGCCATCACGAGGCAGAGAAAATCCCTGACCCCGCCGGGAATCGAACCCGGGAACCCGGGCGTGGGAAGCGAGAACGCTACCGCACGACCACGAGATGCGGGCAACTGGAGGAATTTCGTCAGATTTTTGTATGGATACACTCAGAATAATATTCGTATCTTTCCTGTGGCCAGAAACGTGTTTATTGAGTACAGATATTGTGCAATAATTAAAAGTCTGTGTAAAGTTTGTCAGCATTTAAGTCATCAATTTTCTGATAATAGTAAATTAAAAGTTTTTATTGGTTCCTTTCATTTTTCTTTACATCGTTTAAGGTTAGGTGACCAAACCACTCCCGATAATAAAATTTCTATGTATAAAAGTATGGCAGTAGTTGCTGTTATTAGTCCACGCTTTGCACTCTGCGTGGATCGCAGTATTGCTTTTTGCAATATTTCAGCATGTTCCTGGTCAGGCAGTTGTAGATGCAGGACGACGTAAGTTGTCTGTTGCGTACAGGAGCATTGCGGAACAATTCTTAGTAGACGTTAAAGGATATTTTAAAACACGGAATCAAAAGGTTGAGAACTGATTTCTTTACAATTCGTGGGAAGGGTAAATAATTTTCTGTTCAAATTTCGGTTTTTGTTTGTTCTCAATAGGTAACATATCATTTTCAGAGACAATTTCCGTATATCTCTTAACATAATTTACTCAAAAGAGTTTCTCTATAGTGTTTCCTTAACTCGGTTTCTGTTAACACAGTTCCTTTGATATGATTCATTACTAGGAGTGGTCACACTTAATCCCCATAATACACTACTGGCCATTAAAATTGCTACACCAAGAAAAAATGCAGATGATAAACGGATATTCATTGGACAAATATATTATACTAGAACTGACATGTGATTACATTTTCGCGCAATTGGGGTGCATAGATCATGAGAAATCAGTAGCCAGAACAACCACCTCTGGGCGTAATAGCGGCCTTGATACGCCTGGGCATTGAGTCATACAGAGCTTGGATGGCGTTTACAGGTACAACTGCCCATGCAGCTTCAACACGATACCACAGTTCATCAAGAGTAGTTACTGGCGTATTGTGACGAGCCAGTTGTTCATATGGCTCTGAGCACTATGGGACTCAACTGCTGAGGTCATTATTCCCCTAGAACTTAGAACTAGTTAAACCTAACTAACCTAAGGACAGCACACACATCCACGCCCGAGGCAGGATTCGAACCTGCGATCGTAGCGGTCTCGCGGTTCCAGACTGCAGAGCCAGAACCGCGCGGCCAGAGCCAGTTGTTCCGCCACCATTGACCAGACATTTTCAATTGGTGAGAGATGTGGAGAATGTGCTGGCCAGGGCAGCAGTCGAACATTTTCTGTATCCAGAAAGGCCCGTACAGGACCTGCAACATGCGGTCGTGCATTATCCTGCTGAAATGTAGGGTTTCGCAGGGATCGAATGAAGGGTAGAGCCGCGGGTAGTAACACATGTGAAATGTAACGTTCACTGTTCAAAGTGCCGTCAATGCGAACAAGAGGTGACCGAGACGTGTAACCAATGGCACCCCATACCATCACGATTGAGATTTCCGCTGAATGTTAGCGTTATCTCAGTTCTGTCAGTTTTGTTGACAATAAACAAAACGAATAGAAATTCAGTTTTAATTAGGCTGGCTTCCAATCAAGTTAACTATTTCAGGGATGGCGCATAAACTTAAGAGACGCGAATATTATGACTCAAAGGCTAAAAACTCCGACATTAAAATCTCAAACGCTGAAGACACCCATACGCTACAGGCTCACAGACGCTGAAGACGTAAACAATACGAGCGTTGGGTTTATATCGCAGTTGTGAAAGAAACGGGAGGTGCATTGGAAACTCTTTGAATAAAGCTCCGTGCTATTTTGCATATAATACTGTATTACGTTGGCTCTTATTATTCTTTTATTTAATTTTTCTGCTTTAAAAAGGGAATTCGTGATTCTATACGGGTATTGCTCATCGCCAGTTCAAATAAATTTTAGTCTCAGAAAAGACCAGATATGTAACGAGGGGTTACAACCAGGACCCGCCACGGAGTGCCAAACTTGAGGCGTGCAGGGGGTGCGGACTGAGTGGAGACAGTGCGGACTGAGTGGGGCCGAGCCCCGGCCTAGTTCGGTCCTTGTCAGAAGTACTCGTGCGACATTTCATAAAGTATTGCGGTGTGGCATTTCTCGGTAGGCACAACTCTCTTCATTTCGGCAGAATCGTGGTGACAGCGCTGTTTTTTCATTATATGAAGAACGTTCACAGGTCCAGTGGCTGTTTGCACAAAAAGAGGTAATCTAACGACTGATCGTCACTCTTGCTTAAAAATGAATGGAAATGAGAGGAGAGAGGGATGATCACGACACGCATCCCTTTCGACAGCCCTTAGATTTCTTATGCGGCCGGCAGGTGGCAGTGCAGCGACGTACCACCAATCAGCTCAGGGGTGTCGAATTGGTAGCCTGTCGCACAGGCGATTTATAATCGATGAATGGCGGTCTCTGCACAGGTACATTTTTAAAGTACTAGGCAAAGGTGAGTGGGTAGCACTGAGTGTGTGGCCGAACTGGGTGGTCTCACAGTGACCCTTTATCAATCATTCACGCATGTGTCAATGTCGCGCCGCTCCCCCCTCCCTTCCCCCCTCTCCACCCCACAGACACACACACCGAACGCAGTGATGTCGCCACAGGAGGGAACGAAACAGAAGGGTTGAAAAGCTGTAAACACTCTTTATCCCTTCAGGTCACATAGAAATTTCGGCGAATGTTTGTTAACGGGCGCTAGTGGTTCTATCCTGCACAGTGGAGCAAACTTTGCTGTCGCGCTACACCCCAAAGGTGTCATGTCACGTTTAGTGGGGTTGCAAGCGCATGATGTCCTCAGAGAAGGGTTGAGTCGTCTTGAGGGTGTCAGGAGTGTCAAGAATGTCGTCCTGTTGCTCATCGCACTACGAACTGTAGTTTCCCACTTTGAAACATAGGGACTTGGAACCAGCAACTAGAATTGTTGTTACATTGTGAACTGTATGTCAACCGCTACAGCAATGCAAGGATTTCATCTGTGGTGCTGTATCTATGTTGTCCTTTTACTTGCTCTGTGTGATTTTTACGTCACGAATGGCCAGAACTGGTGGCATCGGCTGTCTAACGTGCCACTCCGGAACGTCTTGCTTGTACTTTACGTGAGTCAGTTCCAGTTAATATGAAGGGGTGTATCAGAAGTTTGCCTAGTTCTGAGAGGGAGTGCGTGATAGCCGATAAAATGAAGTCATAACACACTGCAACAGTGTAAAGTAGAACTACATCTGCTCTACGCTTAATAACACAGTACGTTTTACTGTGATCATTACAGCTCAACACTCTAGCGGAACGAATACGCCGTCTAGTAAGGCAAGAAGACTGTGTTTCATATCTCCAGGATACACACTATAAAATATGTGACGGGGAAGAGATCTAAAGAAAGAATGTCTGTTTTTGGAAACATTGGGTTCCACTACTCAATGTCGCAATATCAGTGTAAGTGCCTGAAAGCTTGACAATATGCCCCCTCTACTTATCCCCTTAAGCTATTTTAGAACAGAGCTTAACTTACTGGTATTGAGCGAGAGCATGTGTTCCTGCTCGGGTACTTGGTCGCGAGCAGATTCTAAGTCGTTCTTGTTGTGAGGCTCTTGGAATTGAGAGAAATGTGCGCGCACAGTGTGGCTCGCGGCAACACAGGAGAAACGATAACTGTAAAAGAGGGAAAATTTATGCTTGTCATACATAGCGTTTTAAAGCCATACAAAGTTATTATATCTCGTAAATAAGATTTTGTTTTTGTAACTGTCTGTGTGAAAGATCGTTTTTTTTCTTTATTGGATTTCAATCCCTCGCCCCTCCCCCCCCCCCCCCCCCCCCCCATTTGGGGCGGGCTGGCAGCAGCGTAATATGCTGCTCTACAGCCTACATAAAAAGTTAAACATAATGAGAATAGAAACAAACAAGAAAAACAGGCGATGAAACGGTGACATTGCAAAAAACTGTAAAATGGCGGTAAGGTGTGGAATTTAAAATAAAAACACTGCGGTGACGATGCGGATGAAGAAGTAGACAGGCACAATTAAAAATCACGGCGACAGTCTGGTTTCTGTTCGCACGAGATAAAAAACACAACTAGCGTCAGTATGGCGGCTGTTCGCATCACTGACAGTGGACGCACAACACTGAACACTCACTCACAGCAGCACTATACAGGTGACATGGTGGCAGATGGGGGGGGGTGGGGGGTGAAAGACCGTAACAAACGACTCTTAATGGTAGGCAGGGATTGTCCTTTTGTAATGTGTGTACAACAATATTTAGGTTGTTGTAATGCTGTATTTGAGAGGAAACTTCGTTTTTTAAATATCATACCTTATCGACTATGATTTGTTATCTAATTTTCAAGCTGTAAACAACGTATACCAATGTTTTGATTTGTGTACCAGTGTTTGGGTTGTGTTTATATTTCAACTAGGCAGTGGCGCCATCTACTGCTTGTTATTCTACATTACGAAGGTCCTGCTTTTTTTCTTGTTTTCCTATACCACGTTTATGTCCTCTAGTGATAGAATGGGTTACCAGCAAATGGAGCAATGTTACGTTAGCGGGTTAGTAGTGTGTGTCTGTCCTGCAAGAGAGAACAGTGTGGTTTGAGATTCTTTTCTCCAAACATAGTTAAATTGTGTGCTACGTTCCATATGGAAGCTTTTCGTGCTTGACACACTTACTGTGGGGTTATTATATGTGTTTATCTCATGGGAGTTCCCGCCATGATAACGATTAAATATGCATACAGAGTGTCAATAAAGTCCCTTTACAACTTCAAAATTTTATTACAACGACATTTGTTCAAACATTTTAACAACATTTCTTTCATTGTAATCAGTATTTATAAAATTTTTGACAGTGTTTAATAGACCTCTATATGGACGCCTTTAGTTGCACGAAGCGCATCAAGACGGTACTCGATTTCTTGCCATGTTCGCAGTAGCATAGCGTCATCAATGGTGGCAATGGCATTACGAATACGTTGCTTCAAATCAGCAATGTCCCGTATCTGTGTTTGATAGACGACATCTTTTACATATCCCATAAAAAACGTCCAAGGGAGTGATATCTGGAGAACGTGGTGACCAAGGAATTGGCCCATCCGTCCCAATTCATCCGCCTGGAAATGTTTCATTGAGGAACCGACGAACATGCAGTCCCCAATGTGATGGTGCACCATCTCGCTGGAAAATGATAGTTGGTTGTAAGTCAATCAGTTGTGGTCAGAAGGTCGAGGTAAATATCTGCAGCAATTGTTGACTCGTTGAAGAAAAATGGACCAGTTATTCGGTTGCACATGATTCCACACCACAGATTCACTCTTGGACTATCCCGGTGAAGCTCCTTAGTCACATGGGGGACGTTCAGATCCCCAGATTCTCACACTGTGTCTGTTTAATGTCCAAGAAACATGAAAAGTTGCCTCGTCACTGAAACAAACTCGCTTGAGGAATGCTTCATCCCCCAAAAGGCGTTCGAGCATGTTGAGTGCAAACTCTGTTTGTTTTGGCTTGTCATTTAGGTCAAGTGTCTGTAACAGTTGCACTTTGTAAGCGTACAACCCTAAGTTCTTGTGCAGGACCTTATGCACAGTTGAAAGTGGCAGTTGCAACTGTCTGGCAGCTGTGCGGATGGACTTGCTAGGTGAACGAGTGAAGACGTTTAAAACGCGATCGATGTTTTCCTCTGATGTTCTTGGTCACCCGCTCCTCCCTTTATCCAACACTGTCTCTGTCTCCATAAATTTTTTGTGCCATCCCCAGCGTGGCTGATAAACACCTGCTGGAACGTACGATGTTTATGCAGGATGGCACTCCACTCCATATTGCTAGAGGCGTGAAAGATCTCTTGCGCGCGTCGTTTGGTGATGATCGTGTGCTCAGCAGCCACTTTCGTCATGCTTGGCCTCCCGGGTCCCCAGACCTCAGTCCGTGCGATTATTGGCTTTGGGGTTACCTGAAGTCGCAAGTGTATCGTGATCGTCCGACATCTCTAGGGATGCTGAAAGACAACATCCGACGCCAATGCCTCACCATAACTCCGGACATGCTTTACAGTGCTGTTCACAAGATTATTCCTCGACTACAGCTATTGTTGACGAATGATGGTGGACATATTAAGCATTTCCTGTAAAGAACATCATATTTGCTTTGTCTTACTTTGTTATGCTAATTATTGGTATTCTGTTCAGATGAAGCGCCATCTGTCGGGCATTTTTGAACGTTTGTATTTTTTTGTTTCTCATAAAACCCCATGTCATTCCAAGCATGTGTGTCAATTTGTACCTCTCTATCTACATTATTCCGTGATTTATTCAGTTTTCAAATTTATACTGACTTTTTGATCACCCGGTATATCAGCCTTACGATCGTTGTGTCACAGTAGGACCCATTGCAAGATTCTTTAGCAATTTTTACCCTGCGTTAGCTTTTATCTATTCTTTGTTAGGACATGGAATGAACTGTTGGGCAAGCATGGGTATAACTTGCAGTGAGCTTGTCCCACCACCACTGCCTCGATTGCATGGTCTCATTATTCTTCATAATTGTTATCAGCTGTATGGTCACAATTTCCATTATATATTCTCCAACTGATATTTTACATGTGAAAATGGCGACGTAGTACGTTGAAATCGGTAACGTAACCCCTTTTTTAAAGAAAAATTTTATATACTGTGACTATGGCTTCACTAATGTAGTGTCAAATAAACATTTAACTTATATTATAGTCACACTTCTTTACAACAATTATGTCGGAATATAGGAAAACATTAGTTCCGACAGTGCTGTCGTCTGATAGTAATGGCGAGACGCTGTTATGGAACACGGGCTATGTCTTCACATTTCAGTCTGTAATGGGAGGAATCTTACCTATTTACAGAAAAAGAGATGGGCTTTCAAAATGTTGTGTGTGTTAGTAGACAACTAACACTTTTAGGAGGTTACAAAAGTATAGCATGTCTCACTACTTCAACACCGACCATTAAGACTCGGAGGACGACATATTCGATACTAGCGAAGAAAAATTCAAGCAGGGATATTAGGCGCTAGTGCTGGCGCTCAGTCACCACGCGTCCCTACATCTACATCTACATCTACATGATTACCCCGCAATTCACATTTAAGTGCTTGGCAGAGGGTTCATCGAACCACAATCATACTATTTCTCTACCATTCCACTCCCGAACAGCGCTCGGGAAAAAAGGAGCACCTAAACCTTTCTGTTCGAGCTCTGATTTCTCTTATTTTATTTTGATGATCATTCCTACCTACGTAGGTTGGGCTCAACAAAATATTTTCTCATTCGGGAGAGAAAGTTGGTGACTGAAATTTCGTAAATAGATCTCGCCGCCATCCCAACTCGCGTATCATATCTGCCACACTCTCTCCCCTATTACGTGATAATACAAAACGAGCTGCCCTTTTTTGCACCCTTTCGATGTCCTCCGTCAATCCCACCTGTCAAGGATCCCACACCGCGCAGCAATATTCTAACAGAGGACGAACGAGTGTAGTGTAAGCTGTCTCTTTAGTGGACTTGTTGCATCTTCTAAGTGTCCTGCCAATGAAACGCAACCTTTGGCTCGCCTTCCCCACAATATTATCTATGTGGTCTTTTCTACTGAAGTTGTTCGTAATTTTAACACCCAGGTACTTAGTTGAATTGACAGCCTTGAGAATTGTGCTATTTATCGAGTAATCGAATTCCAACGGATTTCTTTTGGAACTCATGTGGATCACCTCACACTTTTCGTTATTTAGCGTCAACTGCCACCTGCCACACCATACATCAATCTTTTCTAAATCGCTTTGCAACTGATACTGGTCTTCGGATCACCTTACTAGGCGGTAAATTACAGCATCATCTGCGAACAACCTAAGAGAACTGCTCAGATTGTCATCCAGGTCATTTGTATAGATCAGGAACAGCAGAGGTCCCAGGACGTTTCCCTGGGGAACACCTGATATCACTTCAGTTTTACTCGATGATTTGCCATCTGTTACTACGAACTGCGACATTCCTGACAGGAAAACAGAGAGATGCTTCAGTATAAACTATGCTGTGGGAATCCCGCTCTTTTAGCCTCTGTGCTATCATCTTCGGCAACGTCGTTTACCGCAGCTACAACATGAACTAACCCCGAGACCTGTGTTGCGGGCTGTGGCGGCGAGGCGGAACCGCAGGAGAGGTGGGTGCGTGGCGCGCGGTGTCGCGGCTGATGGAACAAGCGTGCTCACCGCGCAGAGTCAACACGGTTATCGCCGGCTGATAGCGCAGCGCTGCCTGCGCGCCACGCATATGGCCTCCCGGCGCGGCGTCCCGCCAGCGCAGCAACTGCACGCGTGGGACACGCCGCACGCGGCCGCTTCTGCCGGCTGCAGGATTTCAATCCGCTCAGCTCCGTCCACATGCTACCCAGAGCTCCTAGAATGTACGAGAGCCAGTCAAAAAGCTGTAGTTATCACCATTAAAATATCAAGCTGCCACCGTAAAACATATTAATGGTATTAATGACTCTCTGCATTCACATCCGTCAAAGTGACACATTCTCATCAATGACGGATAATTTGGCAGAGATTTCTGTCGTGCAAATCTTTCTCTGGGCTATTCTACATCTACATCCATACTCCGCAAGCCACCTGACGGTGTGTGGCGGAGGGTACCTTGAGTACCTCTACCTGTTCTCCCTTCTATTCCAGTCTCGTATTGTTCGTGGAAAGAAGGATTGTCGGTATGCCTTTGTGTGGGCTCTAATCTCTCTGATTTTATCCTCATGGTCTCTACGCGAGATATACGTAGGAGGGAGCAATATACTGCTTGACTCCTCGGTGAAGGTATGTTCTCGAAACTTCAACAAAAGCCCGTATCGAGCTACTGAGCGTCTCTCCTGCAGAGTCTTCCACTGAACTTTATCTATCATCTCCGTAACGCTTTCGCGATTACTAAATGATCCTGTAACGAAGCGCGCTGCTCTCCGTTGGATCTTCTCTATCTCTTCTATCAACCCTATCTGGTACGGATCCCACACTGCTGAGCAGTATTCAAGCAGTGGGCGAACAAGCGTACTGCAACCTACTTCCTTTGTTTTCGGATTGCATTTCCTTAGGATTCTTCCAATGAATCTCAGTCTGGCATCTGCTTTACCGATGATCAACTTTATATGATCATTCCATTTTAAATCACTCCTAATGCGTACTCCCAGATAATTTATGGAATTAAATGCTTCCAGTTGCTGACCTGCTATATCGTAGCTAAATGATAAGGGATCTTTCTTTCTATATATTCGCAGCACATTACGCTTGTCTACATTGAGATTCAATTGCCTTTCCCTGCACCATGCGACAATTCGTTGCAGATCCTCCTGCGTTTCAGTACAATTTTCCATTTTTACAACCTCTCGATATACCACAGCATCATCCGCAAAAAGCCTCAGTGAACTTCCTACGTCATCCACACGGTCATTTATGTATATTGTGAATAGCAACGGTCCTACAACACTCCCCAGCGACACACCTGAAATCACTCTTACTTCGGAAGACTTCTCTCCATTGAGAACGACATGCTGCGTTCTGTTATCTAGGAACTCCTCAATCCAATCACACAATTGGTCTGATGGTTCATATGCTCTTACTTTGTTCATTAAATGACTGTGGGGAAATGTATCGAACGCCTTGCGTAAGTCAAGAAACACGGCATCTACCTGGGAACCCGTATCTATGGCCTTCTGAGTCTCGTGGACGAATAGCGCGAGCTGGGTTTCACACGATCGTCAGGATACAATCCAACTGGAAAATCACCTCGTCATCGTTCTGGAAATGTCTGCTAAACAATGGTTCCTTCGTCTGAGGAACGTGGAAAGGGGTACTAGGTGCCGTGCCAGGACAATATAGACGGGCGGAGGGACGGGGGATGGGAAGCAGAGACAAAATTGATAGCTCAACTCAAACAAACAGCATGTATGATTGCATCCTGTGAAAAATAAGACGAGGAACTGTCGTGGTACCACTCTGGGCGCTTCCCGCCACGCATCGACTTGAGAGCCTCACATATCCTCCTGTGACGGTTTGCCACTGACGACTATAATCTGTGAGTATCACACCAAGTCTCTCGCAAAAAACACTCAACATCACCCTGCCACATGATTGTTGAGTCTTTGCTTCTAAAGGTGGTGGTGAATCCACGGGTTTGTACTGCTTGCTTGTTCTTTTATGTCGGAATGACATTGATTACCCAAAATCTGTCCATGGTGATTCGGTGATGGAAGAATTCATCTGGATTGGCCTGACACATCTGCAACATCTTCGGCGCCGCCTCGGTATGCAGGTTTCTTGAATAGGTGTGAGCAGTCTCTGAATCCAGTGGACGGTTATCTTCGTCATGAAAAAAATACAGCCCGCCGAACATAGTTCATAATTGATCTAATTACTTTCCTCATGTTCAAAATGTCGCGAAAGCTGCTGAAAACTGATCCATGATTGATTTTCACTTTTTCCACTATCTCCATGATTCACGGTAAATGATAATAGCTAAACAGTTTCAGGATAAAGATTTATTGAAATCCTTGACCACGGTTTCGGTATATCTAAATATACCAGCATCAGAAGCAAAAATACACTAAAATCACATCCTGCAGTGGAGATTCATAAAGCAATCGTGCCAACGGCGTCGTCAGTAGTTAAAATTAAAATATCACCTCCGTTTGTGCAGCATAATTATGAAGAGGAGATCGATGCGAACACGGCATATCATCATTATATTTAGATATACCGTAACCGTGGTCAAGGATTTCAACAAATCTTGATCCTGAAACTGTTTGGTCGTTATCATTTACCGTGAAGATTTTCAACACTTGCTGCTTCAGCCATGCTTAAAATTTAGATCTCCATGATTGTGAGGAAACGATCTTCGGGCACCAGAGCCTCCATATTTCTTCCAATTCCCGATTCTGTTTTGTAGAGAAATGATCTACCACATCGTCTACGTCATTCATACTTGTCCGACTGCATTGGTAGCGTCTGCACCACTTAACAATTATATTACATGAAGTTCATTGTTGCCATAAACTACCACCGTCTCAAAAGGGATTATTGCAGGTCGTTCCCATTCAAGGGCACAAAACAAATTACCGCGCGGTACCGCCTTTTATCATGTGGCTTAGCCATTTATTTTTTGCTTCTCTAGAGGCATGCTACAGTATTGTGGTGCGGTCCCAGGTCTGCGGACATGTACCTGCCAAAAAAAAAAAAAAAAAAAAAAAGTGATGTAACATCATTTCCTCGATGTAATTAAGTTTGAAAACTCCCTTTACTCTTATTAATGAAAGTTTTATACTGAATTTCCGTGTAATAAATTCATAAAAAGCACTCAGAAATATCATCTACTCCCAGCCTACATACTTCGGATCATTGACTGCCGCACTCTTCAGACAACTACGGACGCAGTCCAGTGATCCACCAGCCGGATTTACGAAATCTCTTCGAATTATAAAAGTGTGGTGTATCAGATGCTACAGTAACGTACGGAAAGTTACATACGTTCTTTTTCTAAATACTGAAGAGCCGGCCGGTGTGGCCGTGCGGTTCTAGGCGCTTCAGTCTGGAACCGCGTGATCGCTATGGTCGCAGGTTCGAATCCTGCCTCGGGCATGGATGTGTGTGATGTCCTTAGGTTAGTTAGGTTTAAGTAGTTCTAAGTTCTAGGGGACTGATGACCTCATATGTTAAGTCCCATAGTGCTCAGAGCCATTTTTTTTCCTCTTCTGATGCAACAGGAGTTGGGTAAACAAGGTTGCGCATCTCTTCCCACACAAAAAAGTCCGAAGGGGACATCTCTGGGGATCGAGCAGACCATGGTACAGGACCATCGCTCTCAATCCAAGTTTCTGGGAACCGTCGGTCCAGGAATCGACGCACACGACGACTAAAATGTGCCGGCGCCCCGTCATGTTGAAACCACATGCGTTGTCTTTAGGGAGCGGTACGTCTCCCAGCAATCCTGGCAATGCTCTGGCGATAAAATTGTGATAGTGTCTGCCATTTAATGGCCTAGGTAGCAGATACGGCCCGGTTAAACAGTCCCCAACAACACCGACCCACACATTAACGAAGAACTGCACTTGATGAGCGCTAGTAACTGTTGCATGTGGGTTATCCTCACTCCAAACATGTGAATTGTGCATGTTGAAGACTCCATCACGCCCGAACGTTGCTTCATCGGTAAAGAACAGAGGATGGAAATGTAGGATGCATTTTACACGGTTCGAGGTACCACTGCGAAAACTTTGCTCTGGGTGGATAATCAACTGGTTCAAGGTTGTCGACACGCTGTAAGTGAAATGGACGTAACCATTGCTCTCGAAGGACGGTTCTTACATTCGTCTGATTCGTCCCCCATGTTACGTGCAATTGCACGAGTGCTGATTGAAGGACCCCGCTCCACATGCTGCAAGACAGCTTCCTCCAATTGCAGCGTTCTTACCGTGCGATGGCGTCCCTGTCCAGGTAATCTGCTAAATGATCCGGCCTCACGCAGACGTTAGTACGCAGCAGCAAAGGTCGTATGATGCGGGATACGGTGATTAGGATATTGTTGTTGATAAACCCGCTGTGCAGCTCGTCCATTGTGGTGTGCTACGTAGTACACACCAACCATATCAGTGTACTCACTCCAGGTGTATCGCTCCATTAGTAAACAGAGACAATGCACTACTACACTGGCGGACAGCAGTTGTCTACAACTGAAGTGCGTAATAAGCCCTCTAACAACTGAAGATCGTAATACGGCCTCTAACAACTGAAGAGCATAATATAGTTTCCACCGGTTTAAATAATCCTCGTAGGAAAAATGACATTAGGGAAAAATATTTGTTTTGATGTCCCCTACAACCTCCCAGAGCTTGTCGGTTTAAATACTTTTCACCCTGTATAATCAATCTGTGCTATTACACGATATTAATTTCAGTTTTGTACAGGTGAAAGTTCCTGCGTTCAAAATGATTTTACAAAAAATGTACCAGATATATGAACCATTCGTCATGTTTTGTAGACCAACGTTTCGGCTATCGCTGCCTGTGTTCCTTATCAGATTGGTACTCAATTTTTGAATAAATGGCAGGAGTGGGAAGGCAGGGTATGGCGTCCTGAATCGATAATAATTTTTATTACTATTCTTATTTTCTGATATCAGTGAATGAAAGGGAACCCAGTACAGTGACATACCGTATTGCTTCCGCGGTATCCGAGATCGGCTTAGACAGCTCAGTGAGTTATGCTGCTTTGCTGAGGCACGGCCGCTACGTGAAATGCTGCTACCGGTGGGTCGGCCTCGCGAGCGCGCTGTAGTCACTTAGCCAGACTATTGTTGGCAGCCGAGGCGATGGGTAGCCCGTACACGTCGTCACGGCTGATGTTGGTACACTGCTTCAGTGTTTCCACCTACTCTCTTATCTTTCTCTTGAACAAAAAGTTGCTGTCTGACTAGTACACCAACTACCCAAAACTATACACACCGATGGAAAAAAGTCGCAGCGCCAAAATATATTTAATGTAGAGTAATGAAATTTCGGGAATACATTTGCCTTAGTACCATATTTAAGTGATTAGCATTCCAAGATTACAGGTTTATGTAAGCGAGTGATAAGCCTTTTAATTGCCCTGTATAGTTTTCTCTCTGCGTCACGTTCGCAACGTAACCAGGCCGAATTCAGTCTGATGGTGGTCAATAGTTACAGTATTTCGCCCATCTGTATGTTTTTCAATGAGCAGCCTTCCTCGTGTGTTTCCTGTTCGTCTCCTCTCTTCCTCTTTCCTTTCCTCTTCCCCTTCCCCTTCCTCTTCCTTTTCTCTTCCTCTTACTCTCCTTCTTCATCTCCCTGTATCCTGAGGACACTTGCATCTTTGGTACCTTTATCTCTCTCCTTGCCGTCCCTAAGTCTTCTTTCAATGTCATTAAGTTCATATCACCATGTTTTGCTTTTTTCCTCATCATTTATTTGAAAAGCATCTTAAACGTAGAACCATGTACGCAACAGAATATGCCAGTCCACGGTGATCTGGTAGTGTCCACAGCATGAATGCTCAGATCCTCCACGCGGAATAATCAACCGTCCTAATACGGTAATTGCTTTCTCTTTATGTAACAGCAGTTATACCGACTCCAAAGCCAAGTTTACAGCCATGCGTGAATTTAGTCCTGTGAATTAATTTCTGAACGAAAGGGCACAACGTTGATGAACTTTAATGTGCACAATATGGTGTGTCTGACCTGTTTCCCATTGAACACATTATACTCGTAAACGAAGAACTTCACGGCAGTATCGGCGACCAGCCAGATGCATTATTTTCACGCAGAGATCACGTGTAACCCGGCAGTCGTTTGTTCCCTTTCCCACACCGAGTGGATCCAAAACATGTGGAGTACAGTCTTGTTCACAAGTGATTCTTGAGAATGACTCGGCGGCCGGTCTGTACCGTTGGCCCTTCAAGGTCTTTTCGGGCAGTGTTTGTTTTTATTTGCTTTTTTTATGTAGTCAGTGACCTCTTTCGGGCTGTGCCCATTCTCAAACCAACTGGTGTTTGCGAAGTAAAGCTTTCGTCCAATATAGCGATAAATAAAATGCCCATGTACGTTATGGCCCCAACTAATGTTCGTCAACGAGCCCGTCCTACGTGGGCAGGTTCAACTTTGTATTACCAAATGCGACTCCCACCACCATTTCATTGCATATTCTGATTCTACGCAAAAGGTATGTACGGTTTACTCAAACCTTTGTTTTTCATTCTTGGTAGATGGCACAGGAATCAACAAATATCAAAATCTGATATACATTTCATTTACGATGTAAATATAAATATTATTGTTCTAACAGTTGATATTTATGTTCGAAATGAACTTGAGTGTTGCAAGTGTAATTGTACAGTACAGATAATCTGGCTAGACATTAACATTTATGCCAAAGAAACTGTTGTTGTTGTGGTCTTCAGTCCTGAGACTGGTTTGATGCAGCTCTCCACGCTACTCTATCCTGGGCAAGCTTCTTCATCTCCCAGTACCTACTGCCGCCTACATCCTTCTGAATCTGCATAGTGTATTCGTCTCTTGGTCTCCCTCTACGATTTTTACCCTCCACGCTGCCCTCCAGTACTAAATTGGTGATCCCTTGATGCCTCAGAACATGTCCTACCAACCCGTCGCTTCTTCTGGTCAAGTTGTGCCACAAGCTCCTATTCTCCCCAATTCTATTCAATACCTCCTCATTAGTTATGTGATCTACCCATCTAATCTTCAGCATTCTTCTGTAGCACCATATTTCGAAAGCTTCTATTCTCTTCTTGTCTAAACTATTTATCGTCCATGTTTCACTTCCATACATGGCTACACTCCATACAAATACTTTCAGAAACGGCTTCCTGACACTTAAATCTATACTCGATGTTAACAAATTTCTCTCCTTCAGATACGCTTTCCTTGCCATTGCCAGTCCACATTTTATATCCTCTCTACTTCGACCATCATCAGTTATTTTGTTTCCCAAATAGCAAAACTCCTTTACTACTTTAAGTGTCTCATTTCCTAATCTAATTCCCTCAGCATCACCCGACTTAATTCGACTACATTCCATTATCCTTGCTTTGATTTTGTTGATGTTCATCTTATACCCTCCTTTCAAGACACTGTCCATTCCGTTCAACTGCTCTTCCAAGTCCTTTGCTGCCTCTGACAGAATTACAATGTCATCGGCGAACCTGAAAATTTTTATTTCTTCTCCATGGATTTTAATACCTACTCCGAATTTTACTTTTGGTTCCTTCACTGCTTGCTCAATATACAGATTGAATAGCATCGGGGAGAGGCTACAACCCTGTCTCACTCCCTTCTCAACCACTGCTTCCCTTTCATGCCCCTCGACTCTTATAATTGCCATCTGGTTTCTGTACAAATTGTAAATAGCCTTTCGCTCCCTGTATTTTAATCCTGCCACCTTCAGAATTTGAAAGAGAGTATTCCAGTCGACATTGTCAAAAGCTTTCTCTAAGTCTACAAATGCTAGTAACGTAGGTTTGCCTTTCCTTAATCTTTCTTCTAAGATAAGTCGTAGGGTCAGTATTGCCTCACGAGTTCCAACATTTCTACGAAATCCAAACTGATCTTCTCCGAGGTCAGCTTCTAGCAGTTTTTCCATTCGTCTGTAAAGAATTCTCGTTAGTATTTTGCAGTAGTGATTTATTAAACTGATAGTTCGGTAATTTTCACATCTGTCAATACCTGCTTTCTTTGGGATTGGAATTATTATATTCTTCTTGAAGTCTGAGGGAATTTCACCTGTCTCATACATCTTGCTCACCAGATGGTAGAGTTTTGTCAGGACTGGCTCTCCCAAGGCTGTCAGTAGTTCTAATGGAATGTTGTCTACTCCAGGGGCCTTGTTTCGACTTAGGTCTTTCAGTGCTCTGTCAAACTCTTCACTTAGTATCATATCTCCCATTTCATCTTCATCTACCTCCTCTTCCATTTCCAAAGAAACTACCTGTAAGATAACTTAGTTTTATGTTCTGTACTGGGCTGACTGAGATGAGTCCACAAACCGCCGAAATGCTTGATTACGTTGGCCCCGTCGAACTACAACATCAGGGTGGCTGATTTCAGTGTGTGTTTCTATCCAATTCACTCCTTACAGGTGTCGCTCCTGAGGTGGCAAGGTCCTAATCAGCGCACCATTGGCCGACATCGTTTCACCGCCTTCTCTGCTCTTGCGTTCTTCGTCTTCGTCGCTTGTGGTTACGCCAGAACACTATTAACTTTTCACCTAAACATATTTTAGTACAATGCGTCTTTTGCGAGATATTTAGCTGTCACAAGTCAAAACCAACACCTCGTACAGAAGTACGTTTGTATAGGTAATTATATAAATGTGTAGTCTATGTATGTTTGAAGTATGTACTGGATTAATAAAAAGGGAAAAGTTCATATTATAGTTCAATGCTTCAACGCATCGCACAGAACGTTCACATAGCCTCGCGAAACTGTGACAAAAGGCCATATTTGGGACGATGTCCGATTTCTGTGTCACAATTTGTGCGCTTGAATAGCGGTTATGTTATCAAAGTTTTCACCCTTGCTGTGACTTTTTGCACTTTGTCGTTTTGTGGTAGGTTCCTTTTGTCGCACGTAAGGCTTTCTTCAAGGAAAGAATTGTCCGTATTTTGTATTTCAATAAGGTCGTAGCAGGAGTCCGCGCGTCGTTCTTTTTGTTTAGGAGAGAAGGTGTGTGGGACAAACTTTGCACACCATATTTCTATTTGAAAACTTCCTGGAGAATGTCTTCAACACTTGATTTAGAGGAGTTCGTTAGTTGCGATTTGAGGCACAACAACATCGACACACTACGGCCGAATGTCCACTACTTAACACTGGCTACTCACAATCGACGGGACAATGGCACGTCATTTAGTTACAGTTGTTAGTACAAGGTCTCACCGTCGTTACTGCACTGACGTCGCTTGTATGCCAGGAATAAAATCAGTCTCGAAAACCTTTCGGGTGGAAGGTATACGTACATGCATAAAAAAATTCCATTAGTGCTCTAAATTAGTAACCAAGAATACAACCATTTTGTCTACACCGAACGAATTCCGTATGTTTTCTATCTGAAGTATGGAGTAGAGATATTCACCAGCCAGGATCGCATAAATATTTCTTTATTTAAAAACAACAGATTTCGACAGATTTAGCTGTCACTTCAAATCTTAAAAAATCTTTTTGTTATGAAAGTCTTCATTTTACGTTGGATCTCACGCCAGGTTGTCATACGAATAAAACTTAAGACGTTCTAAAAGGTCTGACGTAACTAAAATATTTAAAAACGAACAGTACCTTGTGCAAATGGTTATATCCGTATATAAATCGTTCACAGATAGTCGTAGATAGATGTTATGTCACAAAAACACAGTACATAGTAGCACATCTGTTTACATAAGCTAGACATATTCTAAACATTGAAAATCCATTTTTAATGACGTGTAAGGTACAACTCATCCATCTGTGCACGATATACGAATATGTATGCAATGGCCATTTGCATTGAGTGCTTTACGTTTTTAAATATTTTAGATATGACAGACCTTTCATAATGTGCCGATTTTTATCCACATGACAACTTGACGTGAGGTCCAATGTAAAATGAAAACGTTTCATAACAAAAAGATTTTTTAAGACATGAAGATGACAGCATTATTTTTAAATAGAGAAATATTTATGCGATCTGGGGTGTTGAATATTTTTAGCAAGTAAAACAGATCGTTCCTCCGATCTTCTCAAAATAAGAAAATTCAGAATGAACCAGAGCATCGAACTTTATTCCGGCGTCACTCTTCCTCTTATGGGGCAAATTTTCAATTCTGTACATCACATAATATTTTTATGTTACACTCTCCTCAGTTTCACAAAACACAGCTTCCTTAGGGGCTGCCTGATCCCAAGAGTCGGTCGATTTAGCCACGTAATTGTTGCACTACTGACTACAGCAACAAGATCATGCACTCAACTTCCGTGCTATGTCGCGGCTTCACACCCACGCAAGCTTTCACTGAGAGGGAACGAGTCGACGAGCAGAAAGTGTCCTCGGCGCCACCATCCTTAGACACCTCGTTCTCGCGGGAGTGTGGCGGGCTGGAGGGAAACCAGTAGAACACTAAGGTACCAGCGGCGCCTTGGCGCGTAGTGTAGACAAATCTCAATACTGGAGTTGTACTCGCTCCGTTTCTGATTCTAGTGTGGAGGACTGTCAAGAGTTTCAGCACGGTCGGAGGATGTGAATGGCTCCTAGCACTATGGGACTTATCTTCTGTGGTCATCAGTCCCTTAGAACTTAGAACTACTTAAACCTAACTAACCTAAGGACACCACACACATCCATGCCCGAGGCAGGATTCGAACCTGCGACCGTAGCGGTCACGCGGTTCCAGACTGACGCGTCTAGAACCGCACGGCCACACCGGCCGGCGGGTCGGCCACTCCAGCCGGCAGAGGAAGTGAACAACAGCGTAATACCAGTGAAGCGATGGAAAAAATTTAACAGAAGCGAATATGCAATGGGAATACGGTTGGGTGACAAAAGTCATGATGTACCTCCTAATATCGTGTCGAACCTCCTTTTGCACCCGGCGTAGTACAGCAACTCGACGTAGCATGAACTCAGCAAATCGGGGAAGTCCCCAGCAGAAATACTGAGCCATGCCTGCTCATAACCGTCCATAATTGCTAAAGTGTTGACAGTGCAGCATTTTGTATACGAACTGACCTCTCGATTATGTCTCACAAATGTTCGATGGGATGCACGTCGCTTGATCTGAGTGGCCATACCACTCGCTAGAGATGTCCAAATGCCTTTCAAAACAATGGCGAACAGTTGTGGCCCCATGACAACTGCCTGCGAATATGACATCCATGAATGGCTACAAATGGTCTCCAAACAACCGAACATCGAGAGGAGCCCGTCCATTCCACGTATACACAGTCCACACCGTTATGGAGCCACCAACACCTTGCACGGCCTCTTGCTGACAACATGGGTCCTTGGCTTCATGGGCTCTCCGCCACACTCGAACCCTTACAACTGGAATTAGGACTGATCTCACCAGGTCACGGGTTTCCAGTCGTCTAGGAGCCAAATGATACAGTCAGAGCCTAAGAAAGGAGCTGCAGGTGATGCGTTGTTAGCAAAGGCACTCACGTGTGTCGTCTGTTACCATAGCCCATTAACGCCAGATTTTGGCACACTGTTCGAACGATACGTTTATTTTACGTCCCAGCTTGATTTCTGGGACTATTTAGCGCAGTGTTACTTGTCTGTTAGCACTGACAACTCTGCGCAAACGCCTCTGCTCTCGGTCGTTAAGTGAAGGATCTCGGCACATTGTTCACACTGGATGGCGAAATATTGAATTCCCTAACGATTTCCGAAATTGACTGCTCTAACTACCATTCTGCGCTCAAAGTCTGTTAATTCCCGTCGTGGAGCCATAATCACGTCGAAAACCTTCTCACATGAGTCACCTGATTACAAATGACAGTTCCGCCGATGTATTGGTCTGTCCCATAGCTTTTGCCAGCTCAGTGTATGATACTGGCAGCAGGAAGTAGGAGCGCGGCACGAGCCCTGCGTGGCGCCCGAGGTGAAGGGCCGCACTGAACACGTGGCGGCCGTGGGAAGCCCGCAACACCAATGAGCATTTCGTAACCGGCGCTCCAGCAAGTGACGCGGCACGTGCGTAGCGACCTGCTTGCTGCCTGACGTACTTCCCGCCAGCCACTAGTTGCCTGCTGCCACTGTTTCCTCACTGCGAAGGGTAGTCATAAAATTTGAAACAAACTGACGCAGTCGATTGCTAAATTGGAGCTTCGTGCAGTAATTCGTTTTGTGTGTTTGTAGTGGATGAAGACTGCAACAATCCATGTTGAGTACACAGTAGCAGTGCTCCATCACACGACCAGTGGGCCTGTGGGGCAGACACTTCCACTGGGTCATCCAGTCTCAGTGACAAGGAACATGTAGCAGATCATCTTTCTGTGAAGAACTGAGAATCGCAACGGAAGTGCTGGTGGCCCTGGTGTTATGAAAAGACGAGCGTGTATCGATCGAGGCGATAGAAAAAAGTAAATACCAATCAAGGACCAGTTGTCATCATCTTGCACGACATTTTCAGTGTGGGACCCGAAACTACTCAGACCCATTCAAAGAGCCATTGCATTGATGCAGCAACGAAAATGTAGCAGCTGTGACCAGGCAATCCAGATTACTTCTTCAACCGCCTCTTGGCCGTGGATCATTGATGGGTGCATTGCTATCATCAGGTAATCTGTCGCTCTTTTTTCAGGAGGCTACCAAGACGAAGCGTCACGATGAGCTATCCAAGTTTTTTGCTTCACACCGGTGCCCCTCTTATTTTTGACACAATAGCATAAGGTGTTTCTTAGGTTCATCAAAAGTTACGTAAAACAAATCTTCTCTTTTAACACAGCAAGCAGTGACCTCTTCCTCTTTCCTCACATGAATAAACCGTTGCGTAGCAGGCATTTTAGTATGGTTACGAGGTGATTTTCAAGGTGGAACGTCTTCAAAACAGCTAAAACGCAGAGTTTTACAGGTAGGATTTTCACCAAATCGTCCATATGTTTCATTGAAGGGTGAAAATGTAGGGGGCTAGCGCCATCACTTAGTTTCATGGTGACGGCTTGATTTAGTAACTAAAACTTTATGACTAGCCCTTGTATCTGTGCTAATAACAAAACTATGACACCATCGCGTCTGTCTGTTTGAACACACTAATCTTCAAAAGTACTAGGCGAATTTTCATGGTGTCTTCACAGCTGACTTAAGCGTAGTTTGGAACAAGTTATAAGCTCTTTTTCAACAAAACCGGATCATGGGAGAAAAAGATATCGTAATTTAAAATTTTATTAACGTGACGTACGGAAGCATATTAACTCTTTCAGGAAGCTGTTTACTCTTTGACGTTAGCACTGTATCACATTTGTGAAAATTGTTTTCTTGATTAATTTATTCTACATTCTTTGACTCAATGAGATGAATACAAAGCTTATACATTCCTCAACGTGTTTAATCCATGCTTCCATACTATTATGAAATGCGAAAGTAACTCTGTCTGTTACTCCTTAGAAGGAAATAGGCTACTTTAGAAACAAAAAGAAAAAAAGATGTGTAGTTACTTCAGTGGCACGACGCGTAGATATGAGCTCCTGCTCATGCTGTTATGCACGTACTGGTCGGCTGTGACGCTGCGGTTGCCACTGCATAGAACGTTGGGGCAGTGGCGCGAAGAGGGATTTGGGGGGGGGGGGGGGGGGGGAGGGGGCACACACTACCAGCTATCCTTACCGTAACAAAAAAATGTTCAAATGTGTGTGAAATCTTATGGGACTTAACTGTTAAGGTCATCAGTCCCTAAGCTTACACACTACTTAACCTAAATTATGCTAAGCACAAACACACATACCCATGCCTGAGGGAGGACTCGAACCTCCGCCGGGACCAGCCGCACAGTGCAAGACTGCAGCGCCCAGACCGCTCGGCTAATCCCGCACGGCCTTACCGTAACAGGCACACACGTGAGGACAGCTGACATTATTAAGCGTTCAACAGCTTACTTACTTACCCACATCATTCATCATAAAAAAAAACTACGGTTACATATGTGCAGTTGTGAGTAACAGCTATTATACAATGTGTTGACTAGTTAATGACTCTGTAGATAAGTTTGGTTGCAGGTTCGTATTAAGCCAAAAAATAATGAGAGAATATATCAAAAAAATTTCTAAAACTCTACGTTAATTATTTATCAGAAGTGTCAGAGACTCTATTTGAGTTTTGTACTCATATAGTTATCAAGCTACCTAATTTAATGAAGATTATAATTTGCATATATTCATGTAGGGCATTAGTCATACACAAGCCTTATAGCCTCTACTTCCATTTAAATATCTAAAATTTTAATCTCTAAATGTGATGCAGTTCTTTTTATGTGTAAATATTCTCATTTTGATCGCATTATTTAACTTCCAATATATATATATATATATATATATATATATATATATATATATATATATATATATATATATATGAAAAATAACAAATCTGTGCTTTTTATCTCAAGTAAGGCTGATGAGCAAGCAAACAATTTCAACACGACTTACTGTATATTACATATTACTCACTGAGCTGTTCTGTTCCATTACAATTTTAATTTAATTATATAATTACAACAGAAGTCAGGAACACTGCATGGTAAAATCTTGCTGTGATCATTGGCTGTCATTTAAGTTGTGGTAGTGGCCAGGTCCACCTATACGACACTCACAATGACTCACAATGCCCTGAACACACACAGGTGGTAGCCAAAAAAACTGGAGGCACCAAAACACATCATTTTACCGTGCTTAATATAGTGTAGGAAAACCGTTGTCATTCAAAACAGCTTACACTCGTCTCGAAATGAATAAATATTAGCCCTGTGCGGTTTTATTCC
Source organism: Schistocerca americana (assembly GCF_021461395.2). Taxonomy (NCBI): domain Eukaryota; kingdom Metazoa; phylum Arthropoda; class Insecta; order Orthoptera; family Acrididae; genus Schistocerca; species Schistocerca americana. The sequence goes on along the minus strand of NC_060122.1, from coordinate 363,880,274 downwards.
TACAAAATAGTGGCAAATGCTGAAGATGGATAGCAACCATGCACACTTCTCTTCACAGTAAACCACAAGGGATCTGTAATATTGAAACCTGGTGACTCTGAGGGCCAGGAGAGATGTGACAGTTCATCCTCGTGCTCACAAAACCAATCTTGAGCGATGCAAGCTGCAAGGACAGGGGCCTTGTCGTCGTGGAATACGGCATTACGATTAGGGAACAAGCATCATACCATGAGATGGACACGATAGCCAAAATGGTCATGTTGTGGCAATAATACGATCTTGCTGGGCAACCATGAGGCCTATGGAATACCGCACTATGACTGCCCAAAGCATTAATGGATCCCGCCAATTTCCACTCTTTGGAAGTAAAGTCGACCACAGGTTGGAAATGATCTGAGAAAGTCCTCATCCGACCAACTTAATTTATTTCATTGCTCAGTAGTCCAGGGTTTACGGCTTCGCCACCACGTTTACCTGTTACACTCATTTGCATCACTGATGAGTGGTTTTGGACTTACAGCTCACCCTGTAATTCCCTGTTTATGGAGCTCCCTTCGTGTTGTTTTGATCTGACAGGGTTCGAGATTTCGACATTCGGTTTTGCAGTGACCTGTGCCGCTGTAGTCTTCTTATTTTTCATCGCAGTGCTCCTCAGTGACCGCCTGTCACTATTACTCAACACACACTATCGCCCGCGTCTTGACTTAGCTAATGACGTTCTCCCGCTTTCCTTGTATGCGGTATCAATTTCGGATACGACGCCTCTTGAAGCAATAAACACTTCCGCTACCTTGTTTACGGAATAACACACATAGGAGCATCAACAATTTGCCCACTTGCGAGTTCGCGTAATGCACTCAGAGCTACACAGAAAACTGTTCAGATCACGACTGGCGCTTGCAACGGGTTAAGGACACTGTACAGGTGCGATTGGTGGTCAAATACAACAGTGCAACCTGCTGGCTTGGTCAGCATCTGCATTTATGTTCAAGCATAATTTTCTAGCTGTTTCCACATTTTTGTCCAACCCCTGTAGTTAGTGTCAGTGCCCTCGTTTTTCGTCACAGGGAGATGAGCGAATATATTTAATCTAGACTTTTTTAGCATCTGAACGACTACATTTACAAAACATTACAACAGCCTAGAAAAGCTTTGGGTTCACGCCATAAGCTGGTTGCGTCTTCTGATAAATGTTCCCTCTGACAGAATTCTGCAGTATCACATTTTCATTTCTACCAACCGAATATCGTATGTCACAGACACGTAGTCGTTTTCCTCTAAATTCTTCCATCACACCTGAGATAATACTCACTTTTTATTACATATTTCTGAAACTGCAGTTGCTGCTCTAGATGACTACTCACATAATCTTATCCAGAAATACGAATGAAATCGACATAAGCAAACTTACACTGGGGAATTAGGCTGTGCAGGATTATTAACGAAGACTAGAATGAAACAAAAGCCGCGCGAGATTAGCTGAGCGGTCTCAGGCGCTGCAGTCATAGACTGCGCGGCTGGTCCCGGCGGAGGTTCGAGTCCTCCCTCGGGCATTGGTGTGTGTGTTTGTCCTTAGGATAATTTAGGTTAAGTAGTGTGTAAGCTTAGGGACTGATGACCTTAGCAGTTAAGTCCCATAAGATTTCACACACATTTGAACATGAAACAAAATAAACAGAAACGTAGTTTAGGAAGTCATTTGCTAAGCTACGCAAATGATTTCTTACAGTTCCTGAATGCCACGACTTCATAATGAGAAAAAGGTTACTTTTTCATGTGTACTTTAGCTTCTACATTGCGAAACCATTTTATATTTAATATTCCAGCTGTTAAATGAAGGTCTGAACTGAAATTCGAATCTATTGTACGTATTCTCAAACGTAAAGTGTAATTCGTAAATTGTTAGCCACTACGACGTTCATTCATAATTTGCAACAAAACACCAACAACAAAAACAAGACCTGGAAAGAGAGTGCTGCCAGAATAATCGGTGAATGGATACAAAAAGAGTTTTCTCCCAAACTGCGCAATCTAAAATGCGCCCAGCCAACGCGCGTGACTGCCCTGGCGAGTCGAAAACCAGACCGCACAACACATACGGGTGGTCACGACGGCAGCCACGCCCACAAAGCACCGCAGTGTTTGTGTCCGACTACTCGGGGCCCACGGTACGACCAGGGTGTCTGCGCACGGCGCCTCCGTTTCAGAAAGCTGGCGCAGTCTACACGTTCTTGACCTGACAAGTTAACGACCACTTAGCGCTGCAAGAAATAGCAGCCACAGCCCAGAATTATTAAATTCTCCAGTGTGCGTTATAAGCGATTTTCGCGCTTGCGTGGCTTCTCCTGGTGTCAAATACAACAGAGGAAAGCTTTTAACGCAATCAGTTAAGTTAATTGGGAGCATGTACATTTTTACACCCTTCCAGACCGTTTAGGGCAACCATTTCTCATCGAGGTATCCCTTCTAGACACCTTACTAATTCTGTTCGTGCGGGGAAACTATACACTACTTTACCGCAGCAACTGACCGAAGTGTAGTTTGAAAAATACACTACTGGACATTAAAATTGCTACACCACGAAGGTGACGTGCTATAGACGCGAAATTTAACCGACAGGAAGAAGAGGGAGACCAAGAGATGAATACACTAAGCAGATTCAGAAGGATGTAGGTTGCAGTAGGTACTGGGAGATGAAGGAGCTTGCACAGGATAGATTAGCATGGAGAGCTGCATCAAACCAGTCTCAGGACTGAAACCCCCAACAACAACAACAACAACAACAGGAAGAAGATGTTGTGATATGCATATGATTAGCTTTTCAGAGCATTCACACAAGGTTGGCGCCGGTGGCGACACCTACAACGTGCTGACATGAGGAAATATTCCAACCGATTTCTCATACACAAACAGCAGTTGACCGGCGTTGCCTGGTGCAACGTTTGTGATGCCTCGTGTAAGGAGGAGAAATGCGTACCATCACGTTTCCGACATTGATAAAGGTCGGATTGTATCCTATCGCGATTGCGGTTTATCGTATCGAGACATTGCTGCTCGCGCTGGTAAAGACCCAATGACTGTTAGCAGAATATGGAATCGGTGGGTTCAGGAGGGTAATACGGAACGCCGTGCTGGATCCCAACGGCCTCGTATCACTAGCAGTTGAGATGACAGGCATCTTCTCCGCATGGCTGTAACTGATCGTGCAGCTGCGTCTCGATCCCTGAGTCAACAGATGGTGACGTTTGCAAGACAACAACCATTTGCACGAACAGTTCGACGACGTTTGCAGCAGCATGGACTATCAGCTCGGAGACCATGGCTGCGGTTACCCTTGACGCTGCATCACAGGCAGGAGCGCCTGCGATGGTGTACTCAACGACGAACCTGGATGCACGAATGGCAGAACGTCAGTTTTTCGGATGAATCCAGGTTCTGTTTACAGCATCATGATGGTCGCATCAGTGTTTGGCGACATCACGGTGAACGCACTTTGGAAGCGTGTATTCATCATCGCCATACTGGCGTATCACCCGGCGTGATGGTTTGGGGTGCCATTGGTTGCACGTCTCGGTCACCTCTTGTTCGCATTGACGGCACTTTGAACAGTGAACGTTACATTTCAGATGTGTTACTACCCGTGGCTCTACCCTCCCTTCAATCCCTGCGCAACCCTACATTTCAGCAGGATAATGCACGACCGTATGTTGCAGGTCCTATACGGGCGCTTCTGGATACAGAAAATGTTCGACTGCTGCCCTGGCCAGCACATTCTCCAGATCTCTCACCAATTGAAAACGTCTGGTCAATGGTGGCCGAGCAGCTGGATCGTCACAATACGCCAGTCACTACCGTTGATGAACTGCGGTATCGTGTTGAAGCTGCATGGGCAGTTGTACCTGTGCACGCCATCCAAGCTCTGTTTGACTCAATGCCCAGGAGTATCAAGGCCGATATTACGGGTAGAGGTGGTTGTTCTGGGTACTAATTTCTCAGGATCTATGCACCCAAATTGCGTGAAAATGTAATCAAATGTCAGTTCAAGTATAATAATTATGTCCAATGAATACCCGTTTATCATCTGCTTTTCTTCTTGGTGTAGCAATTTTACTGGCCAGTAGTGTAAGTATGGTTGAAGAAGAAACCATAGTCGATTATAGTTAGACAAGCTTCCGAATCTGCGAAATCTGCGGGTTCATGTCGTTGTCCAAATAGATATCGATGTAGCTACTGGCTGAGTGTCCCAAGTATGATATACGGGCCGCCCAACAAGTGTAATTATTATCTCGATTTTTCCTTTAAAAAGATTACCTTGTGTTGCTCACCTACAATTCTTTGTGGCCTACATGCTAAGAACATCTTCACGACATCCGAAATTGTCGGTACCTCAAAACTACTGACGACACATGTACCCCTATTCACACAGTGTGTGTAGTCTATAGAGAACGTTTTATGCTCAAGCATTATAGTGTTTCTGCAAAACAAAAATCAACTTGGATTCCGCAGACAGGGATCTTGCGAAAATCAGCTCGGTTCGTTTCTGCACGAGATCCACAGTGCTGTACACAACGGTACTCATGTTGATGACTTCAGGAAGACTTCTCAAACCGTCCCGCACTCCCGTTTACTGAACAAAATACGAGCTTATCGAGTATCCCACAAGATTTTCAACTGGCTTCAAGATTTATTTACAGGGACAACGCAACATGTCTGTGTTAATGGAGCAAAATCAACACTGACAACTTCCGGAGTAGGACCGTTGTCGTTTATTGTGTAAATAAATGGTCCATTAGCAAGCTCTGACAGTTAACACTGAAAGGGAGTAAACGTAACATTTTGCGCATACCGTGGAAACAAAAGCCACTGTTGTGCAACTACACTCTAGACGAAAAACTGCAGGAACGACCTTAAATGGAATGATCACATAAAACAAAAAACAGGGAAAGCAGATGCAGATCGAAATTCATGGAAGAATTTTAAGAAAATGTAGCTCATCCACAAAGGAAGTTGCCTATTAGGCGCTTGTTTGATCAAATCTTGAATACTGTTCGTCAATATTGGATCCTTACCAGGTAGGACTTATAGAATAGAGAGACAGACGATCCAACGAAGAGAGGCGCTTTTCGTCACGTGATTGTTTAGCGGGCGGAACAGCGTTACGGAGATGGTTAACAAATGCCATTCGCAGACGTTACGAGAGATGCGTTGTCACAACTGAGAAGTATATTGTAGAAATTTTGAGAGAACGTTTTTCGGGAAGAGGCAGACAACTTATTACTTCTTCCCACATACATATCGCCTAATGACCACGACGAGAAAATTCGAAAAATTAAAGCCAATAAAGAGGCATACTAACGATCATTCTTCCAGAGCGTCATTCGCGAATGGAGCAAGGTAGGGGGAATCAGTTACTGGTACCAGAAGTATCCTCCACCAGACACCAAGGAGGTGGCCTGTGGAGTACTGATGTAGATGCAGATAGAAGAAGTATCATGTGTTGATTGCTGGTCACAGCCCAAGATTGTCCACCTAAGTTTTCTCTTGCACCGGCATTAAGCAAGTTGGGACGTGTATACTCGTCGACTCCGTGCCGTATCTGGATGAGGTGGCAAACTTACATTTTCAGAGTGACCACCTCTCGGCATCGCCAAGACTTGCTTGCGTCGTAGAAAACCATCTCGGACTCGCCAAGCTGCAGTAATCTATATTAGAAATACACGCCTTATGCTACATGAACAATTTAATCGGCTTACTCGTGTATTTTAATACTGTGAAAAGATGGCCAAACCCTGTCTATTACCGAGCGAGGTGGCGCAGTGGTTAGCACACTGGACTCGCATTCGGGAGGACGACGGTTCAATCCCGTCTCCGGCCATCCTGATTTAGGTTTTCCGTGATTTCCCTAAATCGTTTCAGGCAAATGCCGGGATGGTTCCTTTGAAAGGGCACGGCCGATTTCCTTCCCAATCCTTCCCTAACCCGAGCTTGCGCTCCGTCTCTAATGACCTCGTTGTCGACGGGACGTTAAACACTAACCACCACCACCACCACCACCCTGTCTATTAAAACTCTGGACATACATAATTACTGCTAGTGGTGGTGGAGTGTTCGTCGCTGTTAGTAGTAGTTTATCCTGTAGTGAAGTAGAAGTGGACAGTTCCTGTGAATTATTGTGGGTGGAGGTTACACTCAACAACCGAGCTAGGTTAATAATTGGCTCCTTTTACTGACCTCCCGACTCAGCAGCATTAGTGGCAGAACAACTGAGAGAAAAGTTGGAATACATTTCACATAAATTTTCTCAGCATGTTATAGTCTTAGGTGAAGATTTCAATTTACCAGATATAGACTGGGACACTCAGATGTTTAGGACGGGTGATAGGGACAGAGCATCGAGTGACATTATACGGAGTGCACTATCCGAAAATTACCTCGAGCAATTAAACAGAGAACCGACTCATGGAGATAACATCTTGGACCTACTGATAACAAACAGACCCGAACTTTTCGACTCTGTATGTGCAGAACAGGCAATCAGTGATCATAAGGCTTCCCTGAATATGGAAGTTAATAGGGATATAAAAAAAGGGAGGAAGGTTTATCTGTTTAGCAAGAGTAATAGAAGGAAGATTTCAGACTACCTAACAGATCAAAACGAAAATTTCTGTTCCGACACTGACAATGTTGAGTGTTTATGGAAAAAGTTCAAGGCGTTCAATGCGTTTTAGACAGGTACGTGCCGAGTAAAGCTGTGAGGGACGGGAAAAACCCACCGTGGTACAACAACAAAGTTAGGAAACTACTGCGAAAGCAAAGAGAGCTTCACTCCAAGTGTAAACGCAGCCAAAACTTCTCAGACAAACAGAAGCTAAACGATGTCATAGTTAGCGTAAGGAGGGCTATGCGTGAAGCGTTCAGTGAATTCGAAAGCAAAATTCTATGTACCGACTTGACAGAAAATCCTAGGAAGTTCTGGTCTTACGTTAAATCAGTAAGTGGCTCGAAACAGCATATCCAGACACTCCGGGATGATGATGGCATTGAAACAGAGGATGACACGCGTAAAGCTGAAATACTAAACACCTTTTTCCAAAGCTGTTTCACAGAGGAAGACCGCACTGCAGTTCCTTCTCTAAATCCTCGCACAAACGAAAAAATGGCTGACATCGAAATAAGTGTCCAAGGAATAGAAAAGCAACTGGAATCACTCAGTAGAGGAAAGTCCACTGGACCTGACGGGATACCAATTCGATTCTACACAGAGTACGCGAAAGAACTTGCCCCCCTTCTAACAGCCGTGTACCGCAAGTCTCTAGAGGAACGGAGGGTTCCAAATGATTGGAAAAGAGCACAGGTAGTCCCAGTCTTCAAGAAGGGTCGTCGAGCAGATGCGCAAAACTATAGACCTATATGTCTGACGTCGATCTGTTGTAGAATTTTGGAACATGTTTTTTGCTCAAGTATCATGTCGTTTTTGGAAACAGAGAATCTACTATGTAGGAATCAACATGGATTCCGGAAACAGCAATCGTGTGAGACCCAACTCGCTTTATTTGTTCATGAGACCCAGAAAATATTAGATACAGGCTCCCAGGTAGATGCTATTTTTCTTGACTTCCGATACAGTTCCGCACTGTCGCCTGATAAACAAAGTAAGAGCCTACGGAATATCAGACCAGCTGTGTGGCTGGATTGAAGAGTTTTTAGCAAACAGAACACAGCATGTTGTTATCAATCGAGAGACGTCTACAGACGTTAAAGTAACCTCTGGCGTGTCACAGGGGAGTGTTATGGGACCATTGCTTTTCACAATATATATAAATGACCTAGTAGATAGTGTCGGAAGCTCCATGCGGCTTTTCGCGGATGATGCTGTAGTATACAGAGAAGTTGCAGCATTAGAAAATTGTAGCGAAATGCAGGAAGATCTGCAGCGGATAGGTACTTGGTGCAGGGAGTGGCAACTGACCCTTAACATAGACAAATGTAATGTATTGCGAATACATAGAAAGAAGGATCCTTTATTGTATGATTATATGATAGCGGAACAAACACTGGTAGCAGTTACTTCTGTAAAATATCTGGGAGTATGCGTGCGGAACGATTTGAAGTGGAATGATCATATAAAATTAATTGTTGGTAAGGCGGGTACCAGGTTGAGAGTCATTGGGAGAGTCCTTAGAAAATGTAGTCCATCAACAAAGTAGGTGGCTTACAAAACACTCGTTCGACCTATACTTGAGTATTGCTCATCAGTGTGGGATCCGTACCAGATCGGGTTGACGGAGGAGATAGAGAAGATCCAAAGAAGAGCGGCGCGTTTCGTCATAGGGTTATTTGGTAACCGTGATAGCGTTACGGAGATGTTTAATAAACTCAAGTGGCAGACTCTGCAAGAGAGGCGCTCTGCATCGCGGTGTAGCTTGCTCGCCAGGTTTCGAGAGGGTGCGTTTCTGGATGAGGTATCGAATATATTGCTTCCCCCTACTTATACCTCCCGAGGAGATCACGAATGTAAAATTAGAGAGATTAGAGCGCGCACGAAGGCTTTCAGACAGTCGTTCTTCCCGCGAACCATACGCGACTGGAACAGGAAAGGGAGGTAATGACAGTGATACGTAAAGTGCCCTCCGCTACACACCGTTGGGTGGCTTGCGGAGTATAAATGTAGATGTAGATGTAGATGTAGTCTTCCGCCATAAGCAGCCATGCTACTCCTGAGTGTTCAGTAACGTAATTTTCACAATTTCCATTGAGACATTGCCTCTGTCTTTTCTTATCTTTTGTAATTCACGAACGAATTTCCACTCTATCGCCTTTTCGCCTCACTATACATCCAAGCCCAACTGCACTCAGTTTTCATTAAAGTAAAGGTGATATACGTTCCAGAGGTCCTTTCTGATTCCATTAACGTTCTTGTCCACCTACCACCACGTTTTAAGTGGGTTAACTTTTTGTAATTTGATGTACCACGTATTAGTTGTTTTGATACAGTGAAGTCACCAACAGTCTGAAAAGCTTGTAAAGCTTGTAGGAATGTTTTAGGGGAGGTTGTGCTGAGAAATAATTCCCAAGAAAAAAATTCGATATATAGCGTCGTTTCCGAGTTATTTAGCATTGAAGCCAGTCAATCAGGTCTTCGCGCAAACTTAAGCAGCCTCGAGAGACAGTTTCGCCAAACTTGTTCTTCGTTTGGCTTCCTCAGCTTGAACGAACGTAGTTTTTTCTCACGTAGCTTAAATTTACCGCTCCCGATAAAGGCACATTTTAATTGGTAATGAGCATTTGATTTCACGGACCCGCAGACATCTGTACATTCTAGTGCGTGCGAGTGCTTGAATTTTCGCCCGCAACGACTTGATTGGCTATCTTCAATTCTAAATAACTCGGAGACTGCGCAGAGTATCGAATTTTTCCTTTGGCAGTTATTTCTCAGTAGAGCCTCCCCCGCAACGCCTTTACACGTTTTTCAGACTGTTTCTGACCACCCTGTATATTACGGCTACTGCGTTAATTTTGTATGCAACTGAAGTCCTATTCATAGGATATGAAATAAGCGTTGACATGTCGCAGATATGCCTGATATCATACGCATTTTGATGCCGTCTCTAACGCCGCCTAGTGGCACAGATTGTTTCCCTTATAACACGTTGCGCTGCCCGAGCCAGTTTGGTCACTGATGTTGCAATGGAATGATTATAAGTGACTACATACGGTGTACTGATGTTAAAGGTGTGCTACTCAGCTTCACTGATTCATTGTAACGTGTATTACTGTATTTCGTCTGGCACTGTATTCCTATGCCACATGATGATGAGGCAACACCAAACGCATTACGACAAGCTAAAAAAATGAAAAAAGTTTTTGGCTACCAAGAAAACTGCATAGTCATTAAAGTAAAGAAAATGGTCCACAACCCAGACGTTGATTCGAGCGTCACTTGCTTTACTATTGGAGGTGGTAGACCGCTGTATCTTTCCGACCGATAGACTTAGATAGCCGAGTAACAGAGGGTTCTGTAGTTTGACGTGGACTCCAAAACGCCGAGAAACTGAGCATTTTTCGGATTGACAAGTAGTCTCCGAAAGTAAAAGAAGTCATACCTGACAAAAGAAGTTCTTTTCTAGCTGAATGACTTAATCTTGGGCTACCTCTGTATTGTCCTCGCTTCACTGTTCAGATTTGCAACGCAGCTGGTGTAGGCAATCCATAAGCATCTTGCTGACGACAGAAGAAAAGTGTTTGTACTGGCCGGCTCACGACTTACATATTTAACCAGTCCTTTGAATACCTTAATCATTTATTCATGTGTTTCTGTCTCTGTGCCTGGTGTGGGCAAGTAGGTACTCTTAAGTAAGGCGAAAACAATAAACACGTTAGTTTTATTCTCGATGGTTTAGCACAGAACATTCCAAATATTACAATTAATGATACTTTATAATTATCACCACACTTTTTTTAATACTTCTTGATTTTGTGCAGCAGTGGTAAGATATTTGAAGGAATACAAGAGCAATGGTTTTCCCATTTTTTTCTTATCTGCTTCGCGACAGTATCGGTATGCAGTTTTCAGATAAATGTATAAAAAAGTTTTTAATGTAGAGTGATTTAATTGCTAATATCCTCAAATTTCCCTGGGACAGGTAATATTTCCACAGACTACGGGTACAGGCTTACGAAAACATAGTGACTGAATCTTAACCTTTTTTAAATATGTACATATTTATTTATTTACAATCGCCAGGTTAGACAAATGCTGTCATCACCGGTTTTGAATTATTACGAAGTCACCATCAGATGATCTGCTTAAAATAAAGACATAGGAGGACCGTAAAAACACTAGGAAACTAAATTGTAAATGAAATTAATTGATACACGTAACTATACTCACTCAATACTTTACATAGTAAAGCGTCAAATGAACAGGCCCTGAGAGGTGCATTCAGTGTATACATATCTGTGCTCTCATTGTTGAATCAGAAGGTGACCCTTAACTACGTAGGAGTATATAAGAATATCTCATTTGAGAAACAGTGATGTGTACTGCATGTACCACCCAATAAAACAATAGAATATTTCATTTGAGATGGAAAGATGTGTTGCGTCGAAGTACAGTTCACTGCTCGTTGCTTTTATGTACACTCGGATAAAATTAAATCTGTGAGTAATCTGACAAATGAAGAATTGAAAGAAGGAAGATAGTATGGTACTGACTACGACAACATGGACGTAAAGAACAGTAAATCTGCCGTGGCTTTTTTATAGTCGTGACCAGTCACCTGGTGAGTTTTAAGGAAACAACAGGGGGGAATTGAAAGAAACGTGTGTCCTGCGGCATCAACGCCGCACCTCTTTCCTTGGCTTAGACATTTTTATTATTTAGAAAAATTTAAACGTTTTCCTGTGCATATTTTGTATCTGGCATTGAATTACAGTCAATAACTTTCGTAATATTGATTTTTAAATCTATTTGTTGTTTCTGACCACCGGGTGCATTTTAAAACAATATCGTACAGAAATGTAGATATAAATACGAGGTATCTTCCTGATGTTAACGTCACAATATTAACGAATCCGGGATTTAAGTCTTCGAGCACGTATCGAAATTTTGAAGATATGAGTTAGACTAACTGTAATGGCAACCAAAACCTGCTATTATCCATTTCAATTGTGTAAATGAGAACTGTTGTATTCAACACTTCGATTAGGCTCTATTTAGGACAATTTTATGAATCATATCACTCCAACAGAGACTTGAATCATTTCAGATATTCAGTTGTTTTCGAGCATTAGAGCTGAAAAAGAAATAAACTGCGGAAACCACTTTAGGAGTTCATTGTTCAGAAAACAGGACGGAGCTATGTTTCTATGAGTTACGGCTCAACAGAGCAAATTACCTAGGCTATCAAGATAATCTCACAGATGTCTCCAGAAAGATATAACTCATAACAGGTTTCGCTCGTAATGCGTTCCTAACAGAACGAGAATCCTACTTTGTGGTGCTTCTCGTTCGTCTACAGTTATTTGGGTACATTTGGCTTCTTTTTTTCTTAATCGCCTCCTACCAGCTGAAGCTTATAGTCCATTTTCATACATCCGACGTCCAGCACAATTTTTGTTACGATACACAACCGGTCGGGAGTGTAACTGTCATCGTTTCCTTAAGTGATTCCATCAGCTAACGATTATGGCCCTGGTTTTATTTTCAAATATTTGTATCACAGACATCTATGTGGCAGTTCGCACCTTCTTATCATTTCCAGTTCATGCGATGAATATAACACTGAAATGGATACTCATTCACACCGAATACAACTACAAAGCCCGAAACCAGAGACGGAAACTAGTCCGGTGGTAGAGCGTGGGTCCGCGTAGGCCGGGACAAGCCTTGTAAATAATGAGCTTGCTTTCGTAGTAATTGCCTTCCCTTGTAGCGCGTAAATATCAACCTAGCCTTGCTGAAGGGCAAGGCTAATGAGAGGCACACATTAATACGTATCAGCGCCTCTGCCCCGGTGCGGGAGCGTAACGACCTAACTTCACACAAGCGAGCGCTGCTGACATGTTCTAGAACACGCGACGGTACTCAACCCGTAACAGGGAAAAATCCGAAGGTGTGTCCGTTATCAGCCACATTTTTCCACTCTCTTGTAATTTCAGTGCGAGTAAACGCTTCAAGTGGTAAACCATGTACGCTTTCATGAACGTTTTATTTCACTAACTTGGTCTATAAAGTAGGTGTCTCATATTACCTACTCGTACTTGTCATAGAAAATATGCTGCGCACTTCCTTGCTAAGCAACACCGTGAGAGCATTCTTAGTACTTTCTGTGGAAATCTATGCAGCAATGTCAGCTCCTATGATGCTCTTCATGGCACTTTTGGATATATTTCTACAACCAGCGAAAAAAACGCTCCTACGGAGCACGAAAAAGCGACCGTGATCCTGTGTAAAAGACTTTGACTGAAATGTGGGAGTTTTGGCATGTGAACATATTCGCGCTCTTTTTAACATGCAACTCACCTCTCACTCCCACTATCTCCCGTCCATTTCTCATCCACCTCCACTGGCCCATTCTAACTCACTCATTCAGCCCAACTCATTGTCATTATCTCTTTGTGTCTTCCAACAGTCATTTTCTCCTGTCTGACAGCCATAGTCTCCTCTTTTGCCCAGCTAATACGGCTTCCTGTAAATGTCACTGTCTCCCTCTTGTTCTCTCTTACTGCTACTTTCTTTAGAATGAAATTTTCACTCTACAGCGGAGTGTGCGCTGATATGAAACTTCCTGGCAGATTAAAACTGTGTGCCGGACCGAGGCTCGAACTCGGGACCTTTGCCTTTCGCGGGCAAATGCTCTACCAACTGAGTTACCCAAGCACGACTCACACCCCGTCCTCATAGCAGTACCTCGTCTCCTACCTTCCAAACTTTACAGAAGCTCTCCTGCAGGAGCTCTGTAAAGTTTGGAAGGTAGGAGACGAGGTACTGGCAGAAGTAAAGCTGTGAGGACGGGGTGTGAGTCGTGCTTGGGTAGCTCAGTTGGTAGAGCATTTGCCGGCGAAAGGCAAAGGTCCCGAGTTCGAGTCTCGGTCCGTCACACAGTTTTAATCTGCCAGGAAGTTGCTACTATCTTGTTCATTCCTTTCCACTGCTGCTGTCTCTTCTCATTGTCACTATCTCTCTCTTCCTTGTTGTCATTGCCATATACTTTGCGCCTTATAATCTCTGGCTACCTCCCACTTACACTTTCTCCTCTGTTTATTCCTGTCCTACTGGCGCTGTCTGAATAACTGTTTTCCGAGCACCATTCACTCACTGTCGACATGTTCCAATACCAGTGCGTCCCTCTCTTTATCTCACACTGCTCTTGTCTCCTTTGCTATTTCTGTACCACAAGAACTGTCTGCTATCTTCTAGTATTTATTACTTTTCCGTCTCTTTGAAACAGCCACTGTCTCCTGCTCTCTTGGCATAAAAAATCGCGAATACGTTCACATGCCAAAACTTTTGGAAAATTTTTTAAAGGTGCTGAGGAAGGTAGAATAAGACATCTGATACCTCACTTTCCAACCAGTTTTTTTTTTCAAACAGGAGCATATTTGCCAATTTTTCCGTTGTTCCCTTCTCTTCTCTGCAATAGCACTGAGTGTCAGTCATATGAAAAGAAATTTATAGATCAGTCAAACTTTGATAGTATAGTTAGAAGAAATTGAAATAATGCAAAACAAATTTTACATCTAAGACCGGATTTTACGTGCAGAAAAAATTTGCAGTGCCTCCATAAATCCCTTAAGGCGCACCATAGACCACTGGTTACTTTATATGTCTTCCGTCGTTCCTTAGTTGCTTCTTTATTCCTGGACGTATATTTCGTCTTTACAACTAAATCAAAGACAGTTTGGCACAAAACTAACTGCCTTTCAAATCAAAAATCAAATGGCTCTGAGCTCTATGGGACTTGACATCTGACCATAGTGCTCAGAGCCATTTGAACTATTTGAACTTAACATCTGAGGTCATCAGTCCCCTAGACTTAGAACTACTTAAACCTAACTAACCTAAGGTCATCACACCCATCTATGCCCGAGGCAGGATTCGAACCTGCGACCGTCGCGGTCGCGTGGTTCCAGACTGAAGCGCCTAGAACCGCTCGGCCATTCCGGCCGGCAAAGAGTTATTGAATCCACGGCTGCGCGTAAAAGGAAATTTTATTAAATCACACTTTAGAATAAACAAAATCACCAAATACACTGCCACATACTTTAACAAAGGCAAGCTTTCGCACATGATAAATACCACGGTGCAGCTATGATGATTACGGCGGATATTACAGTGCAGCCTACAGTAGGAACGACATGAACATGAATATAATACACAGAAAGGCTGGAATAAGTCACACTTACATGTGCAAATTCGTGTCAGCATTTAAGTACCGTGATCATACTTAACCTTGTAGTCACAAGATACGACATGATAGTCATGAGTCATGAATGGTTATAAATTTTAGTTACAGACTGTAGACGCTGAAGAAATTAATACATAGCGTTCGTGTGGATTATCACTTATTATCAGAAAGTTAACTATTATTGGTAGTTGTAAAACAAATTTGAACGTAGTGCAAGCATATATTGTTTGATGACAACGAAACCAGCATTTAGAGTAGCCGTCCGAGCAAATACTTTGCTTAACTACGACGTTGAGAGTAAGACAGATTCTGTGTCCTCAAAAACAGTTCTTCTTTGTGGGAAAGCAGCACAGGCTGTGAGAATTCTAACGAAAGTTGATTAAGGAGAATTCCGGGTTGGTATCTGCGAAAACGACACGGTTGCTTTCCTTCCTCATCGTTGCAACCTCCGTTACTTCACGTCGGCAGGATGTTACACTGTAACCTTTCTTCCTTCTTACCTCCGTTCATTCACTTTCGGCAGTAGCTCCTTCAACGGACTGACAATCTATACAAGGCAAGCAGTTGACTCTGAGTTTAAATAAATGTAACGTATCGCTCATGAATACGCAAAGAGGTCCACTACTGTACGGTTATACACTGCTGTGCAAAACGTAAGGAGGAAACTAATATTCGCATGCTGCATCACGACCAAATAACACAGCTCAATGGAACTTGGACCCCATGTAGAAACAACAGTAATACAGGACATTACAGTAGGTAACTGAAAGAAATAGGCAACGACATGAATAGAAATGACACCTTTGTCCAAAGACAATAATTACACTAAAGTCAGAATGGTCCCCTGGGCGTTACAAATGTTGTTCACCACGGAAAGCAATGCATGTTCTGCATCGTGTTTCCATGTTGGCCACAAAGATGGTAAGTTCTTGTGGTATGGAGTCCCATTCCTCATTCCTCCAACGGCGCGGTTTAAAATTACGGGATGGTAGTTGATGCGTGTGCACCTGCTGCAATACATCTTACCACTGCATACCTTACCTGTTCGATGGGATTTAAGTCACAGAAAACGGCAGGCCAGCACACTGATGCGGCCGCGCACTGTTATCCACAAAAATGAAATCATGGCCGAATGCACCCGTGTAAAGATGCACACGGAGAAGGAGTGCAGAGTTACTATAACATTGGCTGGTGAGAGTACCTGGTACAAAGATTAAAGGTTCATTATGCCCATGCAATATTGTGTCTCCCCACTACATATCACCTGGACCAACAGACCCACAATGTTCGACAATGTTCCTGGGTGCATTACATGTTTCCAAAAAACGGCTCTGAGCACTATGGGACTTAACATCTGTGGTCATCAGTCCCCTAGAGCTTAGAACTACTTAAACCTAACTAATCTAAGGACATCACACACATCCATGCCCGAGGCAGGATTCGAACCTGCGAACATGTTCCCACCTCTCGCCAAATGAGAGTACGTCCAGAATCATTACTCACACTGAAACTGCTCTCATCCGAGTTGAGCACGCGACCTCACTCCAGGTTGGTTCAGGTCCTACGCTCTTGGCACCTCTACAAAAGGTGCAGCCAAGGTAAGGGTGTGAATGGACAGTAATGTACTGTTCGTCGGGCAAGAAACCATCCCCCTTGTAGTTGCCCCGCCACTGTCGAGCGTGGGATTACGTGCCTAACAGTCCTGTTAGATATGGTTGCAATGCACGTACCGAATCTTGGACGTGGATCCTTTATTACCTGGTGCACAAAGTAACGGACATCTTCTGCTATATTTGACCTTGGTCTACCGTCTCCTCTCTTTTGGGCAGCAGTGCCTGTGGTTCGGAACGCTAACCATCCACATGAGACAATGCTGAGAGCAGTCTATTTCCTGGGCTTCACTCTTCAAACTTCGTCCTCTTCCCAGTTTCCCGATGATTCTTTATGGATAGAAGTCATCCGGATGTTGTCTCCAGGGCATCTTGTAATGAAGACCACCAACACAGTGCGCTGTAACTGATCGCTGATTGGCACACACTGACTTTTCCCAGTCCTTAAACTGCCTCCTGTGGCGGAGTCAGCCACATTAAGCGCTATAGTCATGCTGACCTCATGCTATGTGACGTCCAGCTTTCTGTGCACAACTGGGAGATCTGTAGCAACGTGTTCTCGAATTTTCATTCATTTCCACCAAGTTCTTGATATTAGTGCGTATGCGACAGCATTATACCTAACATATTTCAAAACGCCCCGCGTAAAAACTAGATTTTTCGGTGCTAATACCTCAGGTTCTATTTGTGACAAGAAGGTTGGGTCAAGTGTTTTGGGTAGCCCTTGGGCTAAAGACCATTTGTATGCCCAGAAAAAGGATCTTCTCAGTGTGACTGTCCTACAGTACAGGGTTAGGCGAATGGAGCAAATTCTTTGGTTCTTTTTACATTTGAAATAGTCTACGGTGGGCTTGACGGGACTTTTGGAGACACTATTAGTTCTTGGGTGGTTCCTCGGAAAACCACAAAAAAGCGTATTCTGCTATATTTTCGCCGTCATCAGCGTACCAAAACCCAACCGAGGATTCCAAGACGGCTATGCACAGTAAATGGCTGAATTTTTACGATGTATTCCTATGATCCCGATCTCGAACAACTTTGAAAGTTTTTTTTCATATCTTTATCCGTTTCAGACATACAGATGTTCAAAGTTATCGTACTTGTAGGGATAAAATACGCCCGTAAGATCTGGTGTGAGGCAAAAACGTATTTTATAAAGTGACGTAGTACGGAGAAATATGCTGTAAAGTGTCTTCGTTGTCCTCTGGAAAATCCATGTCATAGTACTGAAGCATATGCAAAAATTTTTTGAATGTGAAATCCGATCTTTCACATAAGTAAGATATTTAAATTTTACTGACGAAAACATTTCTTTCCATATGAGTTACATGCCCTGTTGCAGCAGAAAAATGATGGGAACCCGTGAAAAAATGCTCCTATCGGAGCACAGTAAATTCGAATATTTTTCTGTTTATTTAAAAGACTCTTAAAAGTGGGGTACCAGCTGCCTCATTCTACCTTCCTCAGCACCTTCAAAAATTTTCCCAAAAGTTTTGGCACACGAAACATATTAGCGCTTTTTTGTGCTGAGAGAGAAGACAGTGGCAGTGGCAAGGAGACGGAACACTAATAAATAAAAGAATACAGTAGACAGATGTTCCGTTATAGGAAGAGTGAAGGGACAACGGCAGTGTGTGAGAAAGAGAGGAACACAGTAGCAGTGGATAATAGTTGACAGTGACGGGACAGTGCTCAGTTCTAGGAAAAGAGTGAAGGAGACACAGTCGGGGGCAGGGGGGAGGGAATAAAGCGATAGAGAAAGTGGAAGCGCTGAGAGCCAGTGATAATAGAGTGAGTATACGACAATGACAACGAGAGAGGGAGACAGAGATAGTGACAGTGAGAAGAGACAGCAGCGGTAGGAAAGCAGGAATGAGATGATACCAGTAAGAGAGAGCAAGAGAGAGACAGTTACAGTGAAAGGAGACTGTAGTAGTAGGATGGAACGAAGGGGACTGTGGCTGTGACACAGGAGACAATGACAGAGGGACACACAGCGACGTACCGGTGGATGTTAGAGAGTTACTGATAGGGAAGCTTGTGTGGGTTTGAAGTGATTTGCACGTTATAGAAACAGCGAAAATGTTCGAATGCCAGAATCTTTGGGAAAAATTTGAAATGAGATGAGGAAGGTACAATGAGGCAGCTGGTACCCCACTTTTCAGTCAAAGTCTTCTAAATAAACACGAAAAAATTTCCATTTTTTGTTCTCCAATAGGACCATTTTTCCGATATGTTTTCTTATTTTATGTATCTCGTCTTTAAGTTTTGCAGAGCGGAGTATTATTGATGACAGATCACTGCAGAAACTACCGTATATCACCTGAGACTAAACTGTCAGTGACCGCATAAAACAAATAGTAGGAAAACAAATGCAAAACAGATTAATTCGAAGAATCTTAAGGAACTGTAATTCATCTACGAAAGAAATGGTTTTCAAAACATTCGTTCGACCGATTATGGAGTACTGCTCATCAGTTTGGCACCCTTACGAGTTTAGATTAATATAAGAGATCGTCAAGACCCGACGAAGAGGAGCGCCTTTCGTGACGGTATATTTCAGCCCGGGAAGGACATTACGAAAATGCTACAAAACTCCAGCGCAGAGGCTACAAGAGAAGCTTTGAGAGGTTTATTGTTTAAATTCCGAGAGAGTGCATTTCGCGAAGATTCGAGCGACATATTGCTTTATCCTACATGCCTTTCACGAAAACACGACAACGTGAAAATCCGTGAATTTAGTGCTGATACGGAGGTTTACCAATAATCTTTCTTCCCACGCGCCAGCCGGGAATGAATGAATATGCAAAACCTAGTGAGCTCAGTAGAATCAAACGAAGAGCTACAGCAAATGACTGCGATGACACACTAATTGACGGCCTCACACAAGAAAGAAGAAACTTTATTTATCCATGTTCCACACAGAAAATGAAAAACAAATTCACTGCTTGCAAGCCTTTCACAGCAAACTCTTACGAAATATCAAACATTTTCAGACCACGCAACATTAACATGGGTTTCACAACACATAACGAACTACAGCACACGCTGAGACACAATACTAACGCACAAACAGATAAACACAATCAGGCATTTATCTAATAGTATGTAGTACCTGCAAAGCCCTATATGTAAGACAAACCGGGTGATATTTAAAAAAAAAAAAGTACAATGAACATGTAAATGCCTACCACAGTAACAACTGTAATAAATCAGCATGAAAAACGCAGCCCCCCATTCGATTATGTTACAAATGACAAGGGACACCAATGGAATTATACGAAAAATTGGAAATATTCGTTCATGGCACTGTACGTGGAAACATGTTACTAAATGATAAATTTTAAAGTAATGATAGTAAGCTCTTTAAAAACTTATCTAATGATCATTGCCTATTTCATTGAAAAAAATTGTCTTTACTAACTAGTCACCATGACATAAATATATCTAGATGTAAATGTTTCATCTTCCCCGAATAATACTCTTTTAGCAATGAAAACTGGTTCATCTTAGATTTTAAGAGTTTTTGGATTGATGTAAACAAATTATCGTGAAATTATTAAGTTGTGATATACTTGTTACTGTACTTTGTGTGTCAGACAACGAAATTACCAACAAAAATGTAAGTAAATGCACTAACAAACGGACTAAACATGCTTATCACATAATTTATATACTATAGCATATTTATCTTCCTGAACAGGTTTCTTTTACGACACATAATCTCACTGACACACATAGCAAAGGAAACTAACCTAACTTCGAATTAATTGCAATGTAAAAATTGCTGTAAATGCGCCTGATGATGGAAGCATGCTGGCGAAACGCGTCGTGCCTATGAAGTTTTAGTAACAAGTGACCGTTGGAATACATATTTTTTCCTAAAAGTATTCACCGAGAGAATTGGCGCAGTGGTTAGCACACTGTACTCGCATTCGGGAGAGCGTCGGTTCAAACCTGCGTCTGGCCATCCTGATTTAGGTTTTCCGTGATTTCCCTAAATCGCTTCAGGCAAATGCCGGGATGGGTCCTGTGAAAGGGCACGACCAAATTCCTTTCCAGTCCTTCCCCAATCCGATGTGACAGATGACCTCGCTGTTTGGTCCCCTCCCTCGAATCAACAATAAAAAAATTTCATAAAAATAGGAACAGATACTTGTACCAGAAGTACCCTTCTCCACACGCCGTAATGTGGCTTGCGGAGTATAAATGTAGAACGATGTTCAATTTTCCGTCCGGCAATCCAGAAATATACTCTTCTTCGACTCCCTAAATCACTCAAAGTGATTGCTGGAATTAGTACTTGAAGCGATACAACTACGATCTGGCCCATCTTTGTCCGTCCGTAATGACGTGGACATGGAAGAGATGTTTAGCACTGCCGTTTCCCTCGTCCGAGGTAGCAAGAGAAATACGAGTATTGGCCCAAGGCTGTGACGCAATAACAAATGCGATTCCTCGAAAATTGATGCGCGTCAAAAGGCGTGCAGTACGTGGCGACTATCAGCTGTGTGTGTGTGTGTGTGTGTGTGTGTGTGAGAGAGAGAGAGAGAGAGAGAGAGAGAGAGAGAGAGAGTTGATCCCGGCAGTGAGCTGTGGCTTCTCTGCGGGCTCAAGCTGTTCGCTGCAGAGGCGGTTAATTGCAGCAGCCTCCCTTGCCGGTCTAGTTTCACGTTACGTCCTACAAATGCGAGGCCGCCTATCGGTCTAACATGTGTGTAGACGGCGGGTGTTCACGAAAAAAATGGTTCAAATGGCTCTGAGCACTATGGGACTCAACTGCTGTGGTCGTAAGTCCCCTAGAACTTAGAACTACTTAAACCTAACTAACCTAAGGACAGCACACAACACCCAGCCATCACGAGGTAGAGAAAATCCCTGACCCCGCCGGGAATCGAACCCGGGAACCCGGGCGTGGGAAGCGAGAACGCTACCGCACGACCACGACATGCGGGCGGGTGTTCACGCCGACGGCGAAATCCAGTTCGGCAGTCTGCGTCGCAACACGTGAACACACCCGCTGCAACGTAGAACCGAGAACGCGTCCGACGTGTTTCGAAATCTTTGTTTTTGTCCACCTCAGTATCTGTACCGGTGTGCAAAACGTAGGGACGAAAGTAACTTTCTCACGTAACATAGCGCGATGAAACTTGGACCACAGATAGAACTGTTACAGTATAGCGCAGAAGGAAGCTGAAAGAAATATGGAACGAGATGAACAGAAATAACACTTTTATCAAAAGACAATAAACACACTGCAGTACATCTCTCCAACGCATCCCACATTTAATCGATAGAATTTAAATCGTGGGAACGGGCAGTTCATTCCATTGTCCGTCTTTCCTGGAGCTCTTCCATATGCGCTGTTTGTTCGACGCGGTCGACCACTGTCATCCACAAAAATTGCCCAAGTGCAAGTAGACCTCCCACACTGAGGCTTCTGTACAAACTATATAAATATAATCTCCTGGATGTCGAGAATCCCAAACGAATTTTTCATGTTATCGATGTTGAAACTGGCAACATTTCGGCGCCGGGAATTCTATGAACATATCAAAATCTCTGCAGTAATTCCTCAGACTAGCCCGGGAATATAAAAAGAAGTAAGTAGGAGACATTAGCTTATTTATGTGTCGATAGAGAAAATTTAATAAAATATCTTTTATTTACTTACTAAAACACGACTACAACTGACATGTTATGTTCATGTGCAGTAACGTTCGTGAGTTATGCTTTTGAAAGATAATTGAAATGTATGTTCTAATGGTAAAAATATATTTTTATGTAATGTTATTTCAGTTTAAGATTTTCACTTCTTTACTTTACTTGTACTGTGATACCATGCTTCTCGCCGAGTTTCATGATTCTAGGTCAAATGGAAGTTCCCTATATGTTTTCATGACTGAGTTTCCGAGTATCAAAATATGACATAAATTACTATACATTTTTATTGCATTGACTTAGAAGTTTACATGTACTACAACGCCAAGGGACTATAGACATTAGTGGGTGACAAAAATTTGAACTTGATACGCCAGTTTAAGAGAAAAGTCTTAACAGACCGACAGACACATAAACAGAGAGACGGATAAATGATGACAAAATATTTTTTTCGTGTTGTGTAGTTACATATCAACAGTTTTCAGATTTTTCCTTTACTTGTACTGTAAAATCTTACTTCTTGGCAAATTTCTTGACTCTAGGCCCACGCGAAGTCCCTGCAGTTATTTATGAGTAGCGTTTATTAGTGTTAAATGTCTGATATAAATGGTTGTAACGTTTAATTAAATTGACATTGAAGCTAAAAAGTTTCACACAGACAATTAATATGTGACAAAAAATTGAACGTATTAAGTCTATCCGTTCCTGAAGAAAAGGTTTCTTAATAGTCGGACGGTCAGACAAGACAGACAGACAGACAGGCAACAAAACGGTCCTATAATGATCCCGTTTTTACAGGTTGAGGTACGGAGCCCAAAAAATGACTTCAGGGCCGAATGCATCCCTGAAAATTTTTACGTGTGGGAGGAGCACAGATTCACAAATTTTGTGTGTGTGTGTGTGTGTGTGTGTGTGTGAATTCCTAACGGGCCAAACTGCTGTGGTCATCGGTCCCTAGACTTACACACTACTTAAACTAAGTTATGCTAAGAACAACACACACACCGATGCTCGACGGAGGACTCGAACCTCCGGCGGGAGGGACCACGCAGTTTGTGACATGGGGGTCTCTAATCGCGCGGCCCCTCCACGCGGCTTGGGAGGAGTACATTGTCTAATAACTGCGACCGTTGGGTGCACCGTGGCCACGCGGGATTAGCCGAGCGGCCTGGGGGGCTGCACTCATGGACTGTGGGACTGATCCCGGCGGAGGTTCGAGACCTCCCTTGGGCATGGGTGTGTGTGTTTGTCCTTAGGATAATTTAGGTTAAGTAGTGTGTAAGCTTAGGAACTGATGACCTTAGCAGTTAAGTCCCATAAGAGTTCACACACATTTGAACTTTTTTTTTTTTTTTTTGCACCGTGTCCAGGGATTTGTAGGTCATTAGGTTCATGCAACATTACGCCTTCCCACACCATAACACCTCGGCCACCAAAATGATCATGTTTAATAATGCAGTACGTACCCTCATACGAAGAGAGACGGGAACACGTAAATCCTCGGGAACATAACCTACCGTCGTCATTGCACTAATCTTTGGGAAAAGAAGATGGGAAGCTAGATAATTAGATACATGGAGGACAGCGATATATCGCGATATGACTCGGTTGAAAACACGAGTATATATAGCAGCTACACAGTGCTCAAACTTCAGCTGTTGATGAGATACATTTTCTCGACTCGGCTGACGGACGAACGACTTTCAGTTTGATGCCTGGACGGGTCTTAGTCGTAGCTACTAGCAACTCAGTCAGATCAGTATTCCTTGTTATTCCTCAAAGGCGGTAGCTACTCTTGCAGCAATTATCTACTTTTACAGGCAAACGATCTTTCACTAGGGACTTCGTTAGTTTTCTGACTTATTACAATTCGTCATAGCAGCCACACTTCGCATTCTCATTAATATTTAAAATGGTTGAGGCCATATCGGTTTTATATGCTAGTAAGTACTATTTACAGTTCTCTGCAGTCCAACTGTTTCCTACCTCTTAGTGGCTAAAGTGCATGAAGGTTTGCAATTGTGAACATGAGTTCCCCTTTTAAACTTCTAGGAACTGTGGAAAGATACCGGTAAACAACGATTTTAATAGGAAATACTTGTCTGGAAATAGGTGTTTCCGTGCTGCAGGCACAAACACGTGATACGTCTCTACCCACTCCGATGGGTTTAAGACTGATAGCTATTTTCTGTGATTCTTGTACGTAGCACATACGTAAACAGCTAGCTAATGTGGCAACAATGCTCAGTTCTACATAACAAGTTAAACATAAGGAGTTCACTTGTCACTAACGACGCTGTTTAGCTGAGGGTCCAGTTTCCGTACCACAATTAACACAGCATTTAGCAGAGAGAATCCTTACGACATTACTTAGTTACAAGAGTAAAAATGAACACAATCTGCGTTACACACCGACGAGCGCTAAAAGATGTACGTCGTCCATACTCGGAAAATTCCCAAAGAAGATTCTGCTGATTCATTCGAGCAGGTATATAAATTCTCAGTTTCTGCTGTGGTCAAGTCGTCGACTTATCTTCATTTTGTTTAAAAAAGTTCCGCATTTCGCTATCCAAGCACGACTCGTGCCCTGACAAAAATTTTCATTGTCAATCGATGTTTTCCTCGTATCCACTGGCAACGTATACGCAGTTACACTGAAGCACCAAAGAAATTGGTATAGGCATGCATATTCAAATACAGAAGTATGTAAATAGGCAGAATACGGCGCTGCAGTCGGCAACGCCTGTGTATGACAACAAGTGCCTGACGCAGTTGTTGGATGGCTTACTGCTGCTACAATGGCAGATTATCAAGATTTAAGTGAGTTTGAACGTGGTGTTATAGTCGGCGCACAAGCGATGAGGCACAGAATCTCCGAGGTAACGATGAAGGGAGGGATTTTCTCCTACGACCATTTCACGAGTGTACCGTGAATATCAGGATTCCGGTAAAACATCAAATCTCCGACATCGCTGAGGCTGGAAAAATATCCTGCGGCTGGAAAAAGATCCTGCAAGAATGTGAACAACGACGACCGAAGAGAATCGTACAACGTGATATAAGTGCAGTCCTTCCGCAAATTGTTGCAAATTTCAAAGCTGTACCATCAACTAGTGTCAGCATGTGAAACATTCAACGAAACATCATCGAATATGGGCTTTCGGAGCTGTAGGCTCACTTGTGTACCTTTGATAACTGCAAGACACAAAACTTTAGACTCGCCTGGATCTGTCGACACCGACATTAGACTGTTGATGACTGAAAATATGTTGCTTGGTCAGACGAGTCTCATTTCAAACTGCAGCGAATGGGTGCAATTTTAAGAATCCATGGACCCACCATGCCAGCGGAGAACTGTTCAAGCTCGTGGAGGCTCTGTAATGGTGTGGGGCGTGTGCAGTTGAAGTGATATGGGGCCGGCCGTAGTTGCCGAGCGGTTCTAGGCGCTACAGTCCGGAACCGAGCGACCGCTTCGGTCGCAAGTTCGAATCCTGTCTCGGGCATGGATGTGTGTAATGTCCTTAGGTTAGTTAGGTTTAAGTAGTTCTAAGTTCTAGGGGACTGATGACCTCGGAAGTTAAGTCCCATAGTGCTCAGAGCCATTTGAACCATTGGAACCTAACAGCATCTTCAGAGGCCCTCTGATTCCATGCCACGACGTCTAGCGGCTCGGCACGTGGCAGAGCTCCCTTACAGTGATGTTATTCCCGTGGTGAGACTATACACTGGAGAGCCAAAGAAACTGTATTAACTTTTGATAATTATAAACTTGTTTGCACGATGTATACTCTGAAAATATGGCACGGGGTATCTATAGTATGGGGGCAAGGTCAGCTTGTGTCCGTAGCCCAGGCCACTAACTGACGCTTGTGTGATGGCGCTCGACTAGGAAGTATCAGTTCGAAACTCTCTGCCGGCCGCCGTGGCCGAGCGGTTCTAGGCGCTTCAGTCCGGAACCGCGCGACTGCTACGGTCGCAGGTTCGAATCCTGCCTCGGGCATGGATGTGTGTGATGTCCTTATGTTAGTTACGTTTAAGTTGTTCTAAGTTCTAGGGGACTGATGACCTCAGATGTTGAGTCCTATAGTGCTCAGAGCCATTTGAACCATTCGAAACTCTTTAGCTGGAAACAAATTTTTGCCGGTTGTCGGATGGGAATTAATCTCGGCGGTCGCTAAAATTTCACACGGGATGAGAAGGTTATGTGTGGGTACCAGGAGTCACGCTTTCGCATATCTGTCACTGTCACGAAAAAATATAGATGCGACACCAAAATTCCAACATACTCACCAGTCAACTACGTATAAACGTACGGTACAGCACCCACACTTCACGCACTAGAGATGCAATAATGCTTATAGCATTTCGAATAACACGATCAATAATGGTTCAATTGGCTCTGAGCACCATGGGACTTAACTTCGGAGGTCATCAATCCCCTAGAACTTAGAAGTACTTAAACCTAACTAACCTAAGGACATCACACACATCCATGCCCGAGGCAGGATTCGAACCTGCGACCGTAGCGGTAACGCGGCTCCAAACTGTAGCGCCTAGAACCGCTCGGCCACTCCGGCCGGCGACCAACAATGTGAGTTGACTTTCTTATTCCTCATGTGCCAGAGAAACAGAAAGAGAGAGAGAGAGAGAGAGAGAGAGAGAGAGAGAGAGAGAGAGAGAAGGACAGAGAGGGAGAAAGAGGAAGCTACAGATAAACAGGAAGAGTGAGAGTGGGGAAGGGGCAGAGACACACAGACAAACAGAGAAACAAATAAGACAGAGAGAGAGAGAGAAGGAAAGAATGGGAGAGGGAGGACAGGAAGGAAGGAGGGAGGGAGAGAGGAAGGGGCCAGAGACAGATAAACAAACAAAGAGAGAGAGCGTGGAGGGGGACAGAGACATACGAACAGAGAGGAAAAAAAAACACACACACACACACACACACACACACACACACAAGCTCACACAAAAGGAGTGAGTGAGGGGGGAGGGGGGTCAAGGGGGCAGGAATGACAGTCAGAGCGACAAAAAGCAAGGAAGGTACGAATATAGAACAGTTCTATAACGTATTTACAGCATGACGTTAGCTCCCAGTTATTTCTTAAATTTATTTGTATAACTGGTAGCTAAAGATGGATGGAGATACCAGGCTCACCCGTTACCCAAATAAACAGACTGCATTAAATTCACGTAATCTTTACTCATCTCAGGTGCAGTTTTTCTTCCCTATGGACTGTTTAAAAAAAATGTGTGTGAAATCTTATGGGACTCAACTGCTAAGGTCATCAGTCCCTAAGCTTACACACTACTTAACCTAAATTATCCTAAGGACAAACACACACACCCATGCCCGAGGGAGGACTCGAACCTCCGCCGGGACCAGCCGCACAGTCCATGACTGAAGCGCCTCAGACCGCTCGGCTACGGACTGTTTAAGACAAAAACCTAGCGTTTTAGGCAATCTACTGATGACCTCACTGGAGTCGGTATTCGACACTGTATGACGACAGTATCATTTTTCTTTAGTTCCTGTGGACCTCCTATTCGGCGAATGCGAATTTATAATTACCAATGTGGCACGTGGCGGGCACACAGTGGAGCTACCCGCGGGCTGTGTGAAGGAAAGTGTGCGCCCTTCAGGGGACTCTTTGCGTATTCATGGAATATGTTGGGGCAACTCCCGCGACTCCCCATCTGCAGCAAACTAGCTGCGCGAAGCAACTTGAATTCACCTTAATTAGGGCGTGAGCGGGATGGTGCAGCAATTAAACGCATACTTTCGCCATTAGTTTTTCCCGTAACGCGCGCTGCCGCCGGGAAGAGCGCCCGGAAAGGCGCCGAGGCGGTGCGCGCCGGCGCGCCTGCAGCGCCACATCAAAGAGCGGCTGTTCCGCCTCAACAAATTGAAACTGCGGTCGTCCCCTGGCGACCCCCGACATCAAAAGCTGCTCCGGCCGAGCGTCACGCGCCCGCGAAGTACGTGGAAAATAGCCGCTCATCTCCGTATCCGCTCGCGCACGGCATCGTTTGGCAGTCCGACAGCAAAGGAATGGCGCGGGACCAGGTATATTGCACAGGTCATCTCCGGGACGTAAATTAAGCCGAATGTGATGTGTCTACAGTAGCTGAATCACCGAAAGTAATGAACTGGGCTGTGCTCACACAACAACACACGCTGACGAATCACTCTTCCAAATAAAGCTGGCCTTCAGTGATGACGTCTATTACAAAAAAATGGTTCAAATGGCTCTGAGCACTATGGGACTCAACATCTTAGGTCATCAGTCCCCTACAACTTAGAACTAGTTAAACCTAACTAACCTAAGGACATCACACACATCCATGCCCGAGGCAGGATTCGAACCTGCGACCGTAGCAGTCGCGCGGTTCCGGACTGCGCGCCTAGAACCGCGAGACCACCGCGACCGGCCATCTATTACA